>NC_090442.1:80769040-82019040 GCF_031143425.1 Pleurodeles waltl | reverse complement strand
CCCGCCCCGGAAAAGGTGGCGGATTGGTGAGTTGTGATAGTGTGGGCGGTACATTGTCTGCCGCCTGGCTGTTGGCGGTGACCGCCGCGCTGTTTGTTTGTACCGCCGTGGCGGGCGGAGTGTTAAAGTGGCTGTCTGTGTTGGCGGTTCCCGCCAGGGTCAGAATTCCATATTTTTTACCGCCAGCCTGTTGGCGGGTTGGCCGCCGCTTTAACACCGACCGCCAGGGTTAGAATCACCCCCTCAGTTATCCCAGTATTGACAGAATTGTTTGGAGGGATCCTGGAGTTTGGCAATGATATTCCTCTTTCATGGAATGAAGCGGTGATCTCCTTAATTTTGAAACCGGATAAAAACCCAGCGAATTGTGCCTCTGTTAGGGTTTGTGCACAGCAAAGAGCATGTCCCCTCTCACTGCACTAGTGGGTTCTGTAATAGCTCCCTTTTAAACTTACTATTCAAACCCTTTCTTGTTATCTCACCTTCCCCCCCCCCTTAGGCTTCTGTGTATCTTGTTTAATGTGCTGTTTTGTTTACACATTGGGCCTTGCTTTTACCAAGGCTTCTTTAAAACACTCCTCCCTAGGCCATGTGTTAATTCAACTCATTTGCATAATAACTGAAACTCTGCACACCTTTCAAGAACATGTGCAGCATGTGAGGACCACACCCAGCCCTTCAAACCACACCCAGCTCTGCTCACCTTTCAAGAACATGTGCAGCATGTGAGGACCACACCCAGCCCTTCAAACCACACCCAGCTCTTCGAACCACACCCAGCTCTGTCTATAAAAGGCAGCCCCAAGCCTCACCCAGTGCTTGTGCTCGTCTACCTCCCGCTTACCTGAGAACAGATCCCTCGGCGCTGGCACTCCTGCTCTCTACAGACTTTCATTGGCTTCAATGGGCGCAGCTGCTGGCTCTTCCTTCTTCTGGTTTCCGGTTCCTCCTTGCCTCAGCCTCTCTCCTACAAACAACCTGCAAAAGAGAAAGAAGACAAGGTTAGACTGATCAGTATCTCTTGCCAGCAACAAGTAAGTGCAAAACTTTTTATTACCTGAAGGAACTTTGACAACAATTTCTGGATTCGTGTGTGGACGGTTTGAAGCAAGATACCTTCCACGAACATTGTGATTCAGGCTCTTTGTTGCAAGAATACCTTGCGGAGCTTTGTGAAACAAACATTGTTTTTTTTTTTATGGAACTTTTAAGAATCGAACAGTGGAAACCATTAACAGCAAGGCAAACAGTAAATCAAGGACTTGCACAAATTACATGCTGTATTTTGATGTAAAAGTACAGTATTTATTTTCCAAAAGATTCTGGAGATATGGGAAAAGTGAGTCTGCTATTGGGAATTTAGGCTTTAGTTATATTAAGATGAATGTTTGATATTGGTAATTCTGATAACGGTATTTGTTTAATGTTTTAGAAGCTTTACAGTAATAGAAAGCACATCCCAGAGCAGTAACACATTCCAAACCTGGAAACTCGAGACCAGGATCCAAGAGGTACTTTTAGAAGAGAATTTCTAATAAATAAAGGGATAGTCAGGAACCCATTTAGGAATAGGTTGCACTTATCTGTTCTTTGTTTATGTTTCATTAGGCACCAGTTTCTACAGAAGTCAGAAAGGGCCGCAGATTTGTGCAGCACTTCAACAGTGGAAACGCAAGAACGGTGTTGTCTCTCTTTTTTATTTTATCCACTTCCCCCCTACCCTTGAGCTTCTATTCTTAGTGCACTGTGTTAAAAACTAGTGTGCTGGAACAAGCAGTTTCAGGGTGGGGTCGGATTGTCTTCAACCTCCATCAGAACTGAACAAGAACTCAGGTGAGCTGGGCTTTGACAGAAGCACAAGCCTTAAAAAATTTCAGTTCTGGTGGACGATGAATACCGGGGAAGAAATGGAGGGCATTGACATCACGGATATGGCGCAGGCCCTAAATGAGGACTTGGCTCATAATGAATCAGTGTCTGGCATCTTACAACATATGCAAGAGGAAATAGAGAGATTAAAGATGGAGAATACCTCTTTAAAACAGGATTTAAGCAGGTATAAATTTAGGGGATCTCAGTGGAACACAGCTTTTACGCCTTTGTTTAAAACCACCTCAGAGACAGGGGCGCCATCAAAACATACAACTTTGCCTCCCCCAGTTGAGGTTACTGTTAATGTTCCTAATGCTGTGCCCTTAGCAGCACCTGAACGTTTTCATGGAGATAGTAACAAATTCCATGTTTTTATCCATCAATGTCAATTACACTTCGTTTGTAAGCCACAACAGTTCCCTACTGATGCTACGAAAGTGGCATTCGTCTTGTCTTATTTGGGTGGCACAGCAGCCAATTGGTCAATTCCTTTCGTGGATAGAGATGATCCCATCCTCCATAATTGGAATCAATTTAAACGTACCATGACCAGCCTTTTTGCGAAACACACTTTCATGCAGGCAAGTGATAATGAGCTTTTAAATCTTAAACAAGGTAACAAGGATTTATTGACCTATCTCACTAGTTTTAATCGTTTACTCACCGAGACACAGTGGCCAGAAGGAAAGCGTGTCTCCCTTTTTTATAAAGGTTTGAGAGACGAGTTAAAAGACGCGCTGGCTTATATCGTTGATTTGCCAGAAGACTATTCGGACTTTGTAGATTTAGTTGTGAAATTAGAACATAGACTAGGAGAAAGAAAGGGAGATAAATACAAACTGGAATCACGGTTAACTTTTATTAAACACGAGAAGAAAGACACAGATAATAAACTCCCTGAACCTGAGCCTATGCAAATAGGGACACTCAGAGGTCCACTCACATCAGAGGAAAAAGAAAGAAGGAGAAAACTTCAATTATGTTTATATTGTGGCAGGGCAGGTCACTTTGCCAGAGAATGTCCAGTAAAGCCTAAAACTCCACAAAAGGGTGCTGTTTCCTCCACCTCCTCAACTGAATCGGGAAACGATTAAGCTCGACAAGGGGAGAGGTTACTTGTTCGAGAAAACATCTTAATCAAACCTCTAATGCTGCAGCCTTCATGGTACCGCACATACCTAGACATTTCATAATTCAGGTCGTTTTAATTGTTACTACCCAAGTGAGGCATTCTCTCCCTGTCCTACTGGACTCAGGCGCGACAGGAAATTTTGTGGATAATAAGTTAGCTGAAAACTTAGGACTTCCTATGTGCCTAAAGCCTTGTCCAGAAGCAGTATGTGCAGTGGATGGGTCAGAATTGACCTCTGGATTAATCACAAAACAAACAAGTCCACTTGTTATGGTCTGTCAGAACGGGCACACAGAGGTGATTAGCTTTGATCTGATAGATACTCCTAATTTTGGTTTGATTCTCGGGGTACCCTGGTTAACAACTCATAACCCAAAAATTGACTGGGTGAATAGAACTGTTACTTTGGATTCCTCTTTCTGTAGAACCAATTGCTATCAAGAAGCAGGTACAGAACAGAGCACAGTATTACACTGTGCTAGTGTTACACAAGATGAACCAAGTCTCCCTCCTGAATATTCTGACTTTAAAGACGTCTTTGATCCAGTAAAGGCTAGTGTGCTGCCCCCACATCGGTCTTATGACTGCCGTATAGATCTTATCCCAGGGGCCCCTTTACCTAATAACAGAGTATATGCTTTGACTGACGAAGAAACCAAATACTTAAGAACCTACCTAGATGACCTACTACAGTCTGGGTTCATCCGTCATTCCACATCTCCGGTATCATCTCCACTCTTTTTTATCCCGAAGCCGGATAAATCCCTGCGCGCGTGTATCGATTATAGAGGACTAAATAAGGCTACAATAAAGAATAAATATCCTCTTCCTCTAATACCTGTGTTGTTGGATCAATTAAGACATTCTACTGTATACACTAAACTAGATCTGCGGGGAGCTTACCACCTGGTCCGAGTAAAAGAGGGGGATGAGTGGAAGACAGCTTTCAAGACAAAGTTTGGTTTATTTGAGTACACAGTAATGCCCTTTGGGTTATGTAATGCCCCTGCGGCCTTTCAGTTCTTTATAAATGAGGTCCTACACGAATTCCTGGACGTTTGTGTCATAGTATACATAGACGACATCCTCATTTACTCTAAGAACTCAGAAGAACATACCCAACATGTTCGTGCAGTATTATCAAAGTTAAAAGAAAATCATCTTTTTGCTAAGTTAGAAAAGTGTACTTTTAATGTCAGCAAGGTGGACTTTTTAGGATACTGCCTGTCACCTCAAGGAATAACTATGGATGTAAAGAAAATCAGTGCTATTGCTGATTGGCCAGAACCATCCTCTGTAAAAGATATTCAGAAATTTCTGGGTTTCGCCAATTTTTATAGGAGGTTTATTGCACATTTTGCAGACATTGCGGCCCCAATAACTACCTTGTTGCGGAAAGGGCAACGATTTCTTTGGACTGATGAGGCGGCACACGCCTTTCAACTCCTAAAACAAAAGTTCACTTCAGCCCCAATTCTGAAACATCCTGATCCTGACTTGCCCTTTTTTGTTGAAGCGGATGCTTCACAAGTAGCTTTAGGAGGAGTTCTCTCTCAACGAGATATAGTAGATGGCCAGTTACATCCTATAGCCTTCTATTCCAAAAAGTTATTACCAGCTGAACAAAATTACACTGTGGCTGAAAGGGAACTACTAGCTATCAAAGTAGCCTTTTCAGAATGGAGGCATCATTTAATGGGAGCCAAGTACCCAGTTACAATCTTTTCTGACCATAAGAACCTACAGTTTTTTGGATCACTTAAAGCACTAACACCACGTCAGATGCGCTGGTTAAATTTTTTTAGCACATTTGACTTTGTTATAACCTATAGACCAGGTGCACAACAAATTCAATCTGATGTGTTATCTAGATACGGACATACCTCAGACATGAAACAAGATAAAATAGGAGAACCCATTATTCCTCCCCAAAAGTTTTTGGCACCAGTACAACAGAAGGATTTCATCACAGATCTATATAATGCACACATGCAAATAGCACCTCAGGATTGGTTAAAGGATTCCCATAACACAATACAACGAGGTTTATTGTATCACGACAACATGCTGTTAGTGCCCACCTCTGAATTACAAACACAGGTGATAATTTGGCATCACGCCTCACCGTTGGCAGGTCATCCTGGTTGGGTAAAAACCCTGGAAAATGTGCAAAAACACTTTTGGTGGGACAGTATAAGAAAGGACATTAAGCAATTTGTCACTACCTGTCCAATTTGTGCAAGACATAAATCTTCTCATAAGGCCCCTGACGGCTTGATAATACCAATGCCAACACCCAAGCAACCTTGGCACACTGTGAGCGTAGACTTTATTGTAGGCTTACCACCTGTAAAATCCTTCACAACAGTGTTGGTTATAGTGGATTTTTTATCTAAAATGGCACATTTTGTACCATTACGGAAATTACCCACGGCGGCAGAATTTGCCGATATTTTTATAAGGGAAATTGTGCGTTTACATGGTTTGCCAAGCAAAGTGGTGTCAGATCGAGGGAGCCAGTTCAACTCTAGATTTTGGAAAAAATTATGTGAAAAACTGAAAATAGATGTGGCATTATCCACTGCTTTCCACCCAGAGACAGATGGACAGACTGAACGACTTAACCAAACCTTACTTCAAACGCTACGTTGTTTATTGGCTGATTATTCTAGTGAATGGTTGGAAGCTCTCCCTGTAGCGGAGTTTGTTTATAATAATACTGAGCATTCAGCTCTACTTTGCTCACCATTCTATTTCTTGCAGGGGTATCATCCAAGAGCTATACCCATTTTGTTAGAAGAGTCCCTGTTGCCTACAGTAACGGATAGACTAACGAGGTTAGGTGACATACAAGACAAAGCCAGGAAACATTTATTAAAGTACAAGGAAAGCATGAAAAGACAAGCAGACAAACACAGATCTGAGGCCCCAATGTATAAAATTGGTGACAAGGTATGGCTCTCCACAAAGAACCTAAACATAGAGGGATCCCGAAAGCTGCAACCACGTTTCATTGGACCCTTTAATATAACTGCCATAGTAAACCCGGTAACAGTAAAATTAGATTTACCAAAAGAATATCCAGTACATACTACATTCCATGTGTCCTTGCTTAAGCCGTACAACCCAAAAACCCGACCTGAACCACCACCTCCACCCATACCAATTAAGGGAAATCTAGAATATGAAGTGAAAAGCATAAAAGACTCAAAAAGAATTAGTGGACGTCTGTTTTATTTAGTAGAATGGAAAGGATATGATGAATCTGAGAATTCATGGGAACCAGCATCATATGTACATGCCCCACAGCTGATTAGACTGTTTTATTTAAAAAACCCAGGAAAACCCCGTCCTGTAGGAGGGCCTTTGAGGGGGGCAACTGTTAGGGTTTGTGCACAGCAAAGAGCATGTCCCCTCTCACTGCACTAGTGGGTTCTGTAATAGCTCCCTTTTAAACTTACTATTCAAACCCTTTCTTGTTATCTCACCTTCCCCCCCCCTTAGGCTTCTGTGTATCTTGTTTAATGTGCTGTTTTGTTTACACATTGGGCCTTGCTTTTACCAAGGCTTCTTTAAAACACTCCTCCCTAGGCCATGTGTTAATTCAACTCATTTGCATAATAACTGAAACTCTGCACACCTTTCAAGAACATGTGCAGCATGTGAGGACCACACCCAGCCCTTCAAACCACACCCAGCTCTGCTCACCTTTCAAGAACATGTGCAGCATGTGAGGACCACACCCAGCCCTTCAAACCACACCCAGCTCTTCGAACCACACCCAGCCCTGTCTATAAAAGGCAGCCCCGAGCCTCACCCAGTGCTTGTGCTCGTCTACCTCCCGCTTACCTGAGAACAGATCCCTCGGCGCTGGCACTCCTGCTCTCTACAGACTTTCATTGGCTTCAATGGGCGCAGCTGCTGGCTCTTCCTTCTTCTGGTTTCCGGTTCCTCCTTGCCTCAGCCTCTCTCCTACAAACAACCTGCAAAAGAGAAAGAAGACAAGGTTAGACTGATCAGTATCTCTTGCCAGCAACAAGTAAGTGCAAAACTTTTTATTACCTGAAGGAACTTTGACAACAATTTCTGGATTCGTGTGTGGACGGTTTGAAGCAAGATACCTTCCACGAACATTGTGATTCAGGCTCTTTGTTGCAAGAATACCTTGCGGAGCTTTGTGAAACAAACATTGTTTTTTTTTTTATGGAACTTTTAAGAATCGAACAGTGGAAACCATTAACAGCAAGGCAAACAGTAAATCAAGGACTTGCACAAATTACATGCTGTATTTTGATGTAAAAGTACAGTATTTATTTTCCAAAAGATTCTGGAGATATGGGAAAAGTGAGACTGCTATTGGGAATTTAGGCTTTAGTTATATTAAGATGAATGTTTGATATTGGTAATTCTGATAACGGTATTTGTTTAATGTTTTAGAAGCTTTACAGTAATAGAAAGCACATCCCAGAGCAGTAACACATTCCAAACCTGGAAACTCGAGACCAGGATCCAAGAGGTACTTTTAGAAGAGAATTTCTAATAAATAAAGGGATAGTCAGGAACCCATTTAGGAATAGGTTTCACTTATCTGTTCTTTGTTTATGTTTCATTAGGCACCAGTTTCTACAGAAGTCAGAAAGGGCCGCAGATTTGTGCAGCACTTCAACAGTGGAAACGCAAGAACGGTGTTGTCTCTCTTTTTTATTTTATCCACTTCCCCCCTACCCTTGAGCTTCTGTTCTTAGTGCACTGTGTTAAAAACTAGTGTGCTGGAACAAGCAGTTTCAGGGTGGGGTCGGATTGTCTTCAACCTCCATCAGAACTGAACAAGAACTCAGGTGAGCTGGGCTTTGACAGCCTCATATAGGCCGATATCATTGCTGAACAGTGATTATAAACTGCTAGCTAAGCTTCTAGCGGATAGGCTGACTAGGATAGCGAATAATCTAGTGCACCCCGACCAGAAAGGCTTTTCTAAAGGCAGATATTTGCATGAATTAACCTTCGAACTGATCGGGGCAATAGATATGGCCACAACGTTTGGTTCCCCTTTGGCAGTTATTATGTTAGACGCAATGAAGGCTTTCGACCAAGTTAATTGGAATTTTTGGAAATCGGTTTTGAGGCGGGCCAATTTAGGCTCCAAGTTTTGTGGGGTAATTGACCAGATTTATACATCCCCTTCTGCGAAGATTCTGGTGAACGGTAAACTTACGGGTCCTATCACTATTTCAAGAGGTACGAGGCAGGGCTGCCCCCTGTCGCCGGTATTGTTCAATCTATATATTGAGCCATTTGCTAGAAAAATCAGACAAAACCCTCTTATCGCACCCTTCTGCTGTAATGGTTGGGAAAAGAAAATTTCTTTATATGCAGACGACGTACTAATATATACGAATAACCTGTCCCTGGCCTTTAACACAGTCAAAGATCTGGCTGATCAATTTGGAAGGATATCAGGGTACCGGATTAATGTGGGGCAAACAGAAATTATGCAGTGGAATATGGAAGGAGGGTCGATAACAAATAAGCAGGAAATACGGTACCTGGGCATTTTAGTGACCCAAAATTTGAAGGACTTAGCAGAGAGGAATGCTCGAAAGTTATTAGTGGAATGCAAAATTATGCTACAAAAATGGGCATGTCCCCACTTGACAATTCTTGGGAGGATAAATCTAATTAAGATGTTTATTTTGCCCAAATGGAACTTTGTGTTTTCAGCTATACCCTTGGCAATGCACAAGGGGCATCTAGATAAAATGCAACAATCGATAAGTAGTTTCATTTGGAACTCAAAGGGGCCGAGGATATCATGGAAAAAGCTACGCAGAAGGAGGGAAAAAGGTGGACTGGCTCTCCCTGATTTGACATATTATGCGTGGGCTTTTTTGTTTAAAAACTCAAGGATGCTGTTTATATCTCCAGACGGCTCAGCAGTAGGCAGAATGTACAAGGCTATGGTTTTGTCGGAAAAAGGGGGCTTACAGTTTTTTCTATTTAAATTTGGTGATCCTAAATTCTTCAAAAAAATGAAACTAAAAGTGCTGCAAGGAATGGCAAGGAGCTGGTACCAACTTTTACTTTGTCTTGCCCATATTTTCACCCCCCCCCCCTTTCCCTGCTTCTGCAAGGAAAACTTGCCTTAAACTTTCCCCCTTTGAAGTCTGCACCATGCTGATCGAACCGGTACCTGAAGGACGAAGACTTATCTTGAATGCTGATTATATTTGGTAATTATAAAAGGATAAAATGTACTGTTCATTGTATTTTCCTTCTTAGGTACCAACTGCTTATTTTGACAGAGCCTAAGCTAGAAGTTTTCTAAATTTGTGTTGATTAAATTAATTTTGCATGAAGCCCCACATGCCAATGCTAATCAGAGGTTAGTTGAGGTATTCATTTGATGCACCGTGCTGAATTGAAATCTTGTTATGCTGACCGATGTATGCAATTAGTCAAATTCAGTTACTTTTATTAGTTTTACGTAGATTGCGTTTCTTCCGTCGCTATGGACAGCTAGTAATGTTCATATATGTGTATCATTTGATTTTGAGACTTACTTACATTGTGTTAGCTTTGTTAATATAGGGAAATAAACTCATTAACTTTTAATAAACAGGTGTGGTTATTCATGACTGAAGGGTCATGGTGTGTCTAATCACTGATTTTCTGTTTAACTAATTGTTGATTGACCACTAATTGAGTATTGGTTATTGATTATAAATGATTATTGATTATTGATTATTGATTTGAGGGATCCGACAATTCTTTGGATGAGGAGAGCTCAACCCGGTCAAAAGGTTCACTGACCTCCAGCGTGTCCAAGTATAAGTAATTTATAAGGACTGGACGCGTTATCAGTAGATGGTAGCAGAGATTGATGGTTTGGCCATTTGGGACACCATCCGAACAATAGACGGATCCAAGTTAGAATTTTCTTTAATAAAACAATTTGGAGAGATGATGATGCCCTAAATCCCCAATGACTTTCCTGGAATCTCGGAGCTTGCGAATGGAGGAAATGGAGGTGTGAGAATGTTTTCGGCATTTCTAGTGACGATATGAGTGAAGTTAGGGTTTCGCGCTTGCCTAGCTTATGCCGCAGATGAATTGTGAAGTTTGTGAGGATTTTAGGGGGTTACAAACTCCAATCAAACATTTTAGAGGGGTGGTACTCCAAAGTGTGAGAGTATGGAAGTCGTCGAACTTCATATGTGTGTAGCGCTTTGTGCAGAAAAAATTGTCCACATGGTTGTTGATGTTGAGATGGGCCCTGCGAGGTCAAGAGACTCCGGAGTATGTTGAAAAGTGTAAGAGACACTTGTTTGATGTTGTAATTTGTTCAGTTTAATAGGTTGATTGGGCATGGTCAACGAGTCAGTACGAATATTGAGGAATGAAAGAAAATTTTCGACTTTGAGATTTGACGAATTCTAAAGTGCACTAGAATAGTTCATTGATCAGTTGAGAGTAAAATTTGCAGGTCAAATTTTGCCTGCGAAAGTGGGAAACCGAGAAAGATGGAATAACTGCCGAGGCTAGTGAAAAATCCCTAAGGTTTCTGAAGTGATTGTATTACCCTTCCTGTAGCAAACCGACAGATTTGTTTTCTTCTTTTTGATTAGTGCTCGCGATATATTGCAGAAATTAGTTTTGAGTGAAGCTGAATGAAGGAGGAAAAGCCGCAAGACTTTGTCAGCCACAGTGTGTGAGTGTGACATACCTAGGAGCCGCGCTGGGATAGGTTGGTTGGTGAGAAGGGTCGCGCATGGATTGGACGCAGTCCGTGAAGCGCAATTGGTGGGGAAAGGCAAGCGAAGAGTATTCTGGGAATTTAAGTCACTTATTGATTACATTTTGAGAAAATAAAAGACGGAAAGATGACATTTTTCAAAGCATTTAAGAGTGCCTTAAGGGGAGATGTATATATTAAAGCAAATGTAGGAGAAGAAACACCGCCTGAGAGTACACCAGCTTACATCGTAATTGAAGAAAAGGGTGTCGCACCATGTCTCTGGTTAAAACAATGATGTAAATTAACAGAAAAGCATGGAAGTGTAGCGTTTCCTATCCATGGGACATTTAATCTAAGAGTTTTGGAGAATTTAAGATTTGCTCTATATGACATGAAAATACTTCCAAGACCCACACAGTTTGAAGCATTAGCAATTTGGGAACAAATGGCTAGAAGGCAAATCCAAAAGAAATTCGAGACGAGAGTGAGAAAAGTAGAAAAGACACTAGCGGATGCTAGATGGGACAGTGCTCAAAAGGTTTGGAGATCAGACATATTGCAGGGAGTTAAATTGTTTCCAGCAATTACTGACGAAGCAGAGATGGAAGGAAAGAAAGCTACCCATAAAACAAACAAGAGAACCTCGAAAAGGTCAGATGAATCAGACGATGAGGAATTCATTCTGCAATTGCTAAATGACCGTCCACCACCATATGTGGAAAACGAAAATGGCTCAAGCACTAGTACTGCCCCTCCAGAACCAATACAGGGTACTGTAACACCGAATTTGAGAAAATTGAAGAAGCAAAGTAGTCCTAATATGCCTTTTACACCAGAAATACCACAAGTTCAGAGAATATATCCTGACATGACTAAACTGGGACCTGTTAATGATTATCAGCCACAGGTCCAAAGACGCTGTTATAATGAGCATAATTTGGAAATGACTTCTAATTTAATGGTGCAGAGAGGACAGAATTACCAAAGACCGACATTGGTTCAAACCGAGCCAACACATATTGTGATCCCCCAAAGGCTGATGCAAGAAATGCCAAAGTACATTCAAACAGCAGAAACACAGTTAGCCATGCCAGCAATGATGAACCATAATGTGGGAATTAACATGCCACAGATTTGGGTAACAGACAGAATCCGGATGCAATATCTTTGCCTATCACTGTAGGTCCGCCAGTACCATTGTATATACAAGCAAAACCAAGTGTATGCGATCAAGGGGTAATGACACAAAATGAGACAGGGAAAAGATATATAGAAAATACCCAAGAAGTGACTCCCGTAGGAACACTCTAAAACAGATCTGGGTCTTTGTTGGAATTTAGTCCAATTCCAATTTGTGTTCCGTCAACTGTGGTAAGGTCAAGTCCACCACTAATAATACCGCAAACTTAAAAAACAGAAATATTACAGAAACCATCAGTAGCAGTAGATGTAGATGCTACATTAATGGGACTAAACACACAACAGTTAACACAATGGTTGAACAGTCTGAATTCCCCACAGAGTACACCCAAGGGAAAAGGAGAAGAATATTTGAATCAAATAAGATTGGGCATGGAAGCAGGTGAACTCGTAGATGGAACGATGGGTCTGAACAGGTTAGAATCATACACAGAAGAAGAGCTGAGATACATTTGCCGTAGAATTACAAGAGAAGTAAGCAGCATACATAAGAGGTTACAAGAAATTGCAGACAGACACAAAATAGACATAAATAAAACAAAGCACTTGAGCAGAAGTTACAGGTTAGACTTTGAGACAAAAGATTTTGAACACATGAGGTCTGCAGGAATGAAAACACACCTTAAAGAAATACTGCAAAGCGCGCAGGTTTGGAGATGTTTAGACAAGTGGGAGAGTAGGTGGGGTAAGAAAAAGGATAAGAAGAAAGAAAGTATCCCAGATCAAAATGTCAAAACACAACAGAATGATGATCTTATAACCATGTTACCAATGAGAGAAACAGCAGGAGGAAAACTTTTCCATGTACCATGGCACAGGTGTGACATTCAATCTTTACGGATGATTACCCTAGGTTAAGAGAGAAACCGATCGAATGGTATCAACAAACAGATAGATTTGTGAAACTCGCAAAATGTCTTTGGGAAGACCTGAATACTTTATTCGAAATTGTAGTTCCAGCAGATTTGTGGGAAGATTGTAAAAGGGCTGTAGAATGGCCAACAAGTGAACCAGAAAGAGATATGGACACAGGTGCACCATCGCCTAGGGTAATGAGCATATATCATAAGGTGATTGAGTATCTGAAAACAAAAGTTGCGTCGAAAATTTAGATTGGCAGAAAATTGACAGAACAGCACAGGAAGTTAAAGAGTCGATACATGCATACTATGAGAGATTGTTGAAAGCATTTAAAAATTACAGTGGCACGGAAACGATTGAGGCAAAAGACATGCTCCATTTTGTATTCAGATTTGTGGAATTATTGAGACGCGAAATTAGCCAGATGATTAAAATGCATTTGGGGGCATATTTATACTCCGTTTGCGCCGAATTTGCGTCGTTTTTTTCTACGCAAAACTAACTCCATATTTATACTTTGCCGTTAGACGCGTCTATCGCCAAAGTTCAGGGAGTTAGCGTCATTTTTTGGCGTGAACACCTTCCTTGCGTTAATGATATGCAAGGTAGGCGTTCCCGTCTTAAAAAATGACTCTGATGCATATGCGTCGTATTTATACTCCCGGGCAAAAATGACGCCCGGGAGTGGGCGGGTCTAAAAAACCCACATTAGCGCCGGATTTTAGCGCCTGGGTCAGGGCAGGCGTTAAGGGACCTGTGGGCTCAGAATGAGCCCAGAGGTGCCCTCCCCTGCCCCCAGGGACACCCCCTGCCACCCTTGCCCACCCCAGGGGGACACCCAAGGATGGAGGGACCCACCCCAGGGACATTAAGGTAAGTTCAGGTAAGTATTTTTTTTTTAAAAAAATTGTGGCATAGGGGGGCCTGATTTGTGCCCCCCTACATGCCACTATGCCCAATGACCATGCCCAGGGGACAGAAGTCCCCTGGGCATGGCCATTGGGCAAGGGGGCATGACTCCTGTCTTTGCTAAGACAGGAGTCATTTCAATGGGGGTTGGGCGTCGTAAAAAAATGGCGCAAATCGGGTTGAGGCGATTTTTTTGCCTCAGCCTGACTTGCACCATTTGTGGACGCCCATACGCCATTTTCCCCCTACGCCGGCGCTGCCTGGTGTACGTCGTTTTTTTTAACGCACACCAGACAGCGCCGGCGGCTAACGCCGGCTAACGTCATTCAATAAATACGGCGCCCGCATGGCGCTTCAGAATGGCGTTAGCCGGCGCTAATTTTTTTGGCGCAAAACTGCGTTGGCGCAGTTTTGCGTCAAAAGGTATAAATATGGCCCTTGATTTGTTGGCAGTCAAAATCGATCGATGAAGTGTTGAACTGTGCAAAATACTGCAGTGATGAGATTGAGACAAAGCAGAAAAGGTTGTAAGAAAAAGTATTGGTGATGCAGATTAGAGCAGCTCAGACAGGTTTGCAAGGTTTTCAACAACAGCTGTCGCAGCAGCAACAGCAGGGAAATGCTATGTTTCAGCCACAGATGAGAGGCAGAGGCCGAGGAGGTTTTGTGAATAATGGTCCTAATTTAAATACTGTTGTGATTCCTAATGGTATACAGGCAATGAAGAAAGTGATGCCATGTCACACGTGCGGAATCGTCGGGCATTGGAAATAGGAGTGCCCAATGTTGGTGCAGGAAGGTGTAGGTCAGCAAAACAATGATGTCAATACATTTCAAAATGTGAGAGGACCAAAATTGAGAGGTCCAAACCCAAATTTCCCAAATAATGTAAATCAGATGCAAGGTCTACAACCTATACAACAACAGCTGGTGCAAATGCCTTGTGTACAAATGGTACAATCACAGCCAGTGCAACAGCAGTTTCCTATGGTACCTAATCAGCAAATGCAAGTACCCTTAGCACCAATGAATCAGCAACAAGTAATGCTTCCTCAACAGGTTACAGGTCAGGGAATGAATCCAAGTAACACAGTACACCAATTCCTGTTACACAGTGAGAATGGAATAAACAATGAATGGGAGAGTGAAAGTTAAGATGAGGAGGGAAATTGTATGCTTGCAGCATCTTTGGAAGTTGATCAAAAGGGACCATATGTGGAAGGAAGAGTTATGGGTCACAGCGTTTCATTTTTGGTTGACACAGGAGCTACACGCTCTACAGTTAGAAGCATCGAAGTACCGAATTTGCCACTTTCAAAATAGGTATCTGACAAACCCAATTACAGATCCAGTGCAGGTCAAAATTGGTAACTTTCAAGGGTTACATAAATTTGTTGTGTGTGACTCAAGTCCAATATCCCTATTGGGAAGAGATTTATTATGCAAACTAGGATGTTCGATTATGTGCTAACATAATGGAATTAAAATTCAGGCAAACAGTGATGAGGAAGAAGAGGACAGTTTAGAAGAAGAAAAAATGGAAACTGTTGATGAAGAGTATCCCCTGATTACTCTTTATCCTATCCTCACTGAAGCAGATATTCCATCTGATTTACAAGAAACTGTTGAAAAGGAAGTGTGGGATATGACAGGGAAAGAAGTAGGATTGATCAAAGGAGCAGAACCAGTGAAAGTGACTGCAAAACCTAATGTAAATTTTCCTCAGACTCCACAATACCATATGTCACAAGGTACACTCATGAAAGTCACCCAACTCATTGACGAATTTGTGAAACAGGGAGTATTGAAAGAAGTACTAAGTAGTCCATGTAATTCACCAATTATGGGACTAATAAAACCAAGTAGAAAGGTCCGAATTGTTCAATATTTGAGAAAAATAAATGACATAATAGTCAAATGTTGTCCCGTAGTACCAAATCCAGCTGTGATAATGTTTCAAATTCCCTGTGATGCAGAGTGGTTCTCCGTCATCGATTTGTCACAAGCATTCTTTTTTGTGCCTCTTCATGAGGACAGCCAATTTCTTTTTTGTTTCAAATTCCTGGACAGAGTCTACAGTTGGTGTCGAATTCCTCAAGGGTTTTCGGAGTCACCATCAATTTTCAATCAAATTCTAAAGAAAAATCTGGAATCATTGGAATTACCATTTGAATCAACCTTACTACAGTATATTGACGATTTACTGATTGCATCCAAAACAGAAAATGACTGTACAGTTGACCCTATTGCCCTACTGAATCATTTGGGAAGGAATGGACACAAAGTGTCTCCTTCGAAATTGCAATTCTGCCAAAAGAAAGTGAAATATTTGGGTCACCAAATATAAAAAGGGTCGAGAAAAATAATGAAAGAAAGAATAACAAGTGTACTTCAAATGAGTCCACCCAAAACAACAAAAGAGGTGAGAAAGTTTTTGGGAATGGTGGGCTACTGTCGCCAATGGATTCCCAATTTCTCAACTCTAGCCAAAACTTTACTGAAACTGACCTAGAAAGATGCGCGGGATGAAATAATGTTGAAAAGAGATGAAATGGATGCCTTTATTGAATTAAAGGAATGCAGGTGCAGAGCTCCAGCTTTAGGTATGCCTGATTACACAAAGCCTTTCACATTGTTTTGTCATGAACGTGATGCATGTTCCTTGTCTGTCTTGACTCAAGCCCATGGTGGTGCAAACAGACTAGTAGCATATTTTTCAGCTACTTTGGATCCAGTTGCAGCAGCCCTACCAGGATGCTTGCGTGCTGTAGCAGCAGTTGGTATGAGCCTGAATCAGAGTGAAGGAATAGTGATGGGACATCCTTTAACAGTTATGGTCCCTCACTCAGTCGAAATACTTTTGACACGTTCCCGAATACAGCACATGACTGGTGCTAGGCTTACAAGGTACAAGACAATAATTTTGGGATCACCTAATGTGCAGTTAAAAAGATGCACTACTTTAAATCCAGCAACTTTGTTTCCCAGTGAAAATGTTGAAATTGAAAACGCAGATGATATCGAGCATGACTGTCTTCAAGTGACTGAATTTTGTACTAAACCAAGACCTGATATCAAAGATACTCGATTGGAAGAAAATGATCAGATTATTTTTGTTGATGATTCATGTTTAAGAGATGCACTAGGAATATTGAAAGCAGGATATGCTGTATGTACAATAACTGGTGTTCTAGAAGCATCTTGGCTTCAAGGAATTTATTCTGCACAAGTAGCGGAACTAGTAGCCCTTACTAGAGCTTGCCAACTTTCGGCATTAATGAAAGTCACCATTTACACTGACAGTAAGTACGGATTTGGAATAGTGCATGACTTTGGACAATTGTGGTCACAAAGGGGCTTTATGACCTCTTCAGGATCACCAGTGAAAAATGGTGAAAGAATAAGAGAATTGTTACATGCTATCCAGTTACCAGGAGAAGTAGCAGTGGTAAAATGCAGTGCACACTCGAAATCACAAGACTTTGTTTCTTTGGGAAATGGATATGCAGATCAAGTCGCAAGGTTTTGCACATTGAACTGTATATTGCTCAGAGACGAATGGAATTTGATAAGTGAGCCAGAACTTGAAACAAGTGAAGCCTTTTGCTCTAAAAGTTGTAGACACAATAGAAGAATTGAAATTCCTACAAAATAATGTTAGTAGGGATGAAAACTCTCATGGAGTAAATTACAATGCGTAAAGAAACCAGATGATTTGTGGGTTTCAAGTGAAGGGAGATTCGTTTTTCCAGACAGTCTTTTGACGCAAATAGCTAGGTTATACCATGGACAAGCACACATTGGAAGAGATGCCATGATTAGATTATTCAAAATTGATTGGTTTAATCCCAAATTCCGCCAAGTTGCTGAAGCAGTTTGCCATCGTTGCGTCATTTGCCAACAAATTAACGCAGGTAAGGGAACCGTAGTAAATTTGAGCCACATTGGAAGAGCAGGTGGGCCATTCAGCAGGATGCAAATGGATTTCATTGAGATGCCTATGCATGCAGGCTTGAAATATGTGTTGGTGATTGTGTGTATTTTTAGTCACTAGATTGAAGCATACCTTACACGCAGAAATGACAGTCTCACAGTGGCAAAACTACTCTTGAGAGAACTAATATCACGTTTTGGATTCCCGATCTTTTTAGAATCAGATAGGGGAAGTCACTTCAATAACAAAGTAATCAAATTACTATGTGCAGCATTGAACATTGAGCAAAAATTGCATTGTAGCTACTGCCCTGAAGCATCAGGACTAGTGGAGCAAATGAATGGCACGCTGAAATCAAGAATGGCGAAAATATGCGCATCCACAAACTTGAAATGGCCTGATGCGTTGCCTTTGGTGTCAATGTCAATGAGAAACACGCCTGATAGAAAAACTGGACTATCACCACATGAAATACTCATGGGCAGAGCCATGAGACTTCGAGCAGTACCTGTGAATGCCCTTGTAAATATTACAGATGATATGGTATTGGACTACTGCAAAGGTCTGGCTGATGTGGTCCGCTCTTTTTCTCACCAGGTGGAGGCAACCACCTTGCCACCGATCCAAGGTCCAGGACACGCCCTGAAAGCAGGTGACTGGGTTGTGGTAAAGAAGCACGTGAGGAAATCGTGCTTGGAACCCCGTTGGAAAGGACCTTTTCAAGTGATTCTGACAACTACCACCGCTGTGAAGTGTGCGGGAGTTCCCAACTGGATTCACGCCAGTCACACAAAAAGGGTGACGTGTCCCACAGAAGAGGAAATTGAAGCACTGAAATTACCCACAACTAACAGGAAAGAACCAGGCACTGAGACAGAACAGAGAGAGTCTAAAAGGGAGCAAGAAGAAATTGAGACAGAAGAAATATTCTCTGAGGAAGACGCAGTCGATCCTTTTGAGGACAACAGAGAAGAAGCCTCAGGAGGTGACAAAGATCCTATCTCAGGTGAAGAAGCAGGAGAGCCTAATAAGAGGAGGGCTTTCCCAGAAGCAGACGATACGGGAAAAGAAGGAGAAAACCTGATTGACCTCCTAGGGGAAGGAGACAAGACAGAGCAAAGCGAAATTGTTCCAATTCTTCCAGAACCGGTTGCAGGTCCATCAGGTGAAAGCAACGCGAAACGGAGACAAAGCATATCACCAGTGAAATCAAAGACTAAAGAAACATTAAACGAAAACAAATGGCCAAAATTGAAAGAGAAAAGAAAAGAAGTGTCTATCATAACAACATTGAATTAAGAAAAAGAAACAGCCAAAGAACAAGACATAAGCGAAAGAGAATCGAAAGGAGATGCAAAATTGAAAAGAAAAAGAATAGTGAGCAGAAGATATTCTGGTCCAGATTGGGCATACACAGCCACTAACAATTGGTCAGGCGAATTTCTATCTCTTGGTCTTGAAAACGAAGAAGCAGAACGACACTATGGTACTTGAAAAGTGAATTTCATGAACATTACCGAATAAGACATTGATAACCTGATTGACTTTGAAACCGATTTTGAGACAAAGCTGCTAAACCGATAAGAGACTAAGCTGCTAGAGAGAACCGTGTGAACTTGGACCTCGTTGATCCTACATATATATATATCTGAACATTTTATTTGATAAGTTATCTTCAACTTTCTGATTCTCTATAGATCATGACAGAAAATACTACACAAGGACATAAAATGAAATATTGTAAATACATGTGTATAGGTCTAATAATTGCATGTGTTCTAATAATTTTGGCAATAATTCTTGGAATGCATGGAGAGAATGAAAGAGACGCAAATGATGCTTCTACTTTTAAAACTACTACTGAATTAACTCCTTTGAAGAAACTCAAACAAGACGAAAAATATTTACATGACAAGAAAGAACTCTCATCTAATGTTTTCTATCGCTTGCTGAATGAGTATGTTGAGACAATGGACGCAAAAGATTGTTATGTATGTACACAAATCCCTACCTCAGTAATAGAAGGGGTGACATATCATAGCATGCCTTTTACGTATGGAATAACATGTAGATTGTTACTAACCAGATTTTATGGCCAGGAGTATATTCAATACTTCTATTCCAATGATGATGTTGTATTTTCATATGTCCCCATCATTGAGTATTTGAGTAAAGTAGCAAGAGATTATTATATAAAATTAGTTAGGTGTTTCTTTGAACCATTATCGCCTTTTTCCACATTTCACGCTCATAAAGAAAATCTTACATGCTTCTTTCACCCGTAGAGAAAAGCTTTTTAGATCACACTGAAGATAGAAGGAAAATGGTAAAGGAAAAATTAGAAAAAAAATTACACAAAAGGACATCTGTAGATAACTATGCTTTTGCCGCAATAAAGACACAAGGGAAACTAGCTTTAGATGCAATACACATAGGGAAACTTTGTATATATAGACCTAAATCATATTATGACACAATCTTTGTAGGAACGAGTGAATGTAAACAGATGTTTTTATTCCAGAGTAAATGGACGTTCATGTTAAATGGCCTAGATCCAGCTACTCCAGGAGTATATTATATTTGTGGACTCAATGCCTATTATTGTCTTCCAAAAGGATGGTATGGGAGAAGTTATTTGGGAATAGTATTTCCAAAGATTTATCAACTAGACGACCTAAAGAAATTTCCAAAGCTGTCTGAATTACGTCGTATTCAGAAAAGGGAGACAGCTTCTGGCGTGGTAAGAGACATATTTGGAGCAATAATTCCTTCAGTAGGAGTTATATTGAATTCAATTAAAATACAAAAATTGTCTACTATTGTGGATAACATGCTGACAAATTTCTCAGGAGCAATGATCCTGATGGATACTGAACTTGCTGCAGAAAGAGCTATGACTCTTCAAAACCGGCTTGCTTTAGACATTCTTTTAGCAAAGAATGGCGGCGTTTGCAAAATGTTTAGTGCACATCACTGTTGCTCTTATATACCGGACAACAGTAAACAAATTAGAAATATGCTTGCAAATTTAACTAATGATAGTACAGATTTGAAAGAATTGAAAGAACCAGGAGTATGGGAAAAGGTTGGAAAAGGACTTGCTTCTGTGGGAAATTGGCTCAGCAACATTTGGAACTGAATATTACTGAAAATAGTAAAAGGGATATTAATAATACTAATTTGTTTATTAGGTATTTGGGGAATATGGAAAGCTATTAAAATACTGAAATCAAGAAACAAGAGAAGAATTGAAAAGAAAGAACAAAAGGAAATAGTAAAATTATACAGGGAGTAAAAAGGAAACGTGAAATGATCGAAATGCAACACTACTGAAACAGAATTTTAATGAAATAAAATTTGTGAAAGATTTGATGTGATGACATAATTAGTCATCAGAGGAGGGATTGATGAAGCAGGAAAAAGAAAGACTAATAAACATTCATATATCATGTAACAAAACCATATAAGACAATGTGATTTTATCAAAGAAAAATAATGTATGTAGAAAAATGTGCCCACGAAGTAGTTCACCATTAGTATGAACAAGCTTAATTACTCATGAAAGTCGATAAATGTATGAATGCGTCATAATTGAAGCTATATTCTATGATTTTCTCGTTAAACTGTTGTATGCTTAGCTTAAATTTAGCAGAGGCTTTGGCATAGTCGCCTGGTCTCAATTTTCCCTGCGTAGTTTTCACTTGTATTAACAAAGATGTGTTTTTGACCTTTAAAAAGCTATATTTTTTTCCAGTAGAATGACTAATACTCTTATCTTAAAGTTGCGGGCTAGGCAACTTTCATCCCCTTTGAAGCAAGGTCAGTTTCTGCAGGTGCAGACAATGAGGACACTGATGCAGAATTAATTGGCAACTTTGTTGCAACTTGTGTTCCAAAACTCCAAGGACACCTTATGCGTAGGTGAACATTAAGAGAAGGACACTATTCATTGGTTAAAGAGAAACCACCCCATGGACCCTCCAATGGAAGACCCTGAAGAATTTGGAACGTTTCTTATTTAATCCCACCGGGCGAAGAGAAGTCAGCCATTTTCTTTGATGCCATTTTGAAGCCAGCTTTGAGAAGCCATTTTGATGACACTCTGATGCTTTTTCTCTATCCCACAGAGAGAGACTTTAAAGAATTCTCACCCTAGAGACTTTAACTTTTACTTTGTCTTGCCCATATAATAACTTTTGCCCTTTCCTTGCTGCTGCAAGGAAAACTTGCCTTAAACTTTGCCCCTTTGAAGCCTGCCCCATGCTGATCGAACCGGTACCTGAAGGACGAAGACTTATCTTGAATGCTGATTATATTTGGTAATTATAAAAGGATAAAATGTACTGTTCATTGTATTTTCCTTCTTAGGTACCAACTGCTTATTTTGACAGAGCCTAAGCTAGAGGTTTTCTAAATTTGTGTTGATTAAGTTCATTTTGCATGAAGCCCCACATGCCAATGCTAATCAGAGGATAGTTGAGGTATTCATTTGATGCACCGTGCTGAATTGAAATCTTGTTTTGATGACCGATGTATGCAATTAGTCAAATTCAGTTACTTTTATTAGTGATTTGCATTGCTATAGCTGAGTGCATTATAATCCAAGTTTTACATAGATTGCGTTTCTTCCGTCGCTATGGACAGCTAGTAATGTTCGTATATGTGTATCATTTGATTTTGAGACTTACTTACATTGTGTTAGCTTTTTTGATATAGGGAAATAAACTCATTAACTTTTAATAAACGGGTGTGGTTATTCATGACTGAAAGGTCATGGTGTGTCTAATTACTGATTTTCTGTTTAACTAATTTGTTGATTGATCACTAATTGAGTATTGGTTATTGATTATAAATGATTATTGATTATTGATTTGAGTGACCTGACAATTCTTTGGATGAGGAGAGCTCAACCGGTCAAAAGGTTCACCGACCTCCGGCGTGTCCAAGTATAAGTAATTTATAAGAACTGGACGCGTTATCAATAGTCTTGTGTTTGCTCGAGTTAGAGCTCATAGCGTTGTAAATTACTGACTTTTATTAGCACACACACTGAAAATAACAAGAGGAAGAGAGCGAGCTGGCCCTGGAAAAGCCCCCCTCTGCTGTTGGTTTATGTTTACAGAGGGAGCTGGTGGGGAGGAGGGACTGAACACACACCCACAGCGCAAGGCAAACAGGCCAATACTGAAAGAAAAAGTCCCTTTCAGAAGAGATAAACAGGACAAAACGTAATTACACCGTACTTTGTGCTGCTCCCCAAGTGAAAAAAGGCAGGACAAAGAGGCAGAACTGACCACTAGCAAGCAAGGATTTTTGAAGGACACTGCAACTAACAAATCAAAGCGCTGGAACTCACTCTATTGTATACTTCAGCATACCGCAGGCTGAACATTAACGCTCAACCTAAACAGCAGCAAGCTGACTTTCAAAAGTCTCTCACCTCCCTGTTAAGCTCTGGAAGTGATGAAACCTTCTTGTACCAGTGACTAACTGGACTTCTCCCGTATGTCAGGAACATAACTGTTTAATCCTTGACAAAGCCAATAGCTCTACCATATGTTTACAGGCAGCCATTAAATGCCAGACCTATTGGCTTTGCCATTGCTTGTTCTAGATGAGCATGGCTGACTTACATTGGATGAAGTGAGAGGGATGGAATGGGTGGAATGTGTTCTTCACCAGAAGATCACCTCCTCCTCTGCCAGAAGCAGAAGAGGAACATCAAGCCAGCAAGTAAAACAAAAGCCAAGCATTAAAAACGCAAGCATTGGCAAAACCAACAGGTGTGGCCCTGGGAAGCTCGTGTATTTTTTTATCTTTTATTTTTTTAGTGCAAGCATGCACCATAAAAATAAAAAGGTAAAAAATAATTCATGCTGCCGCTAAAGTGTAGCTTCAATTGGCTTATAATAAAAATATTAAATATGAAAAAAATAAAAAATAGATGCAGCTTTTTTGTACTATTTGTTTTTAAATAGCAAGATTTTCAATTGCACCATGCATTTTATTATTATTACTCGTGAAGGAGACAAGTATAAGTCACTACTCTAATCTGAGGCAGCACAATGTTGCCGTGTCACTTAAATACTTTTTAACAATAACTTTAAAAAAAGAGACAAAACAAACAGCCATGTAACGCAGCATCTGAATTACAGGTAAAATAACTAGCAGGCATTTAAAGCTAACATACAAATAATATAAAAGGCAAGCTTTGAACTACCTTTGTTACAGAAGAAGACTATTTTTAGGTCTTGGCTACACAGCGCCTGCTCTGTCTTGAAGAGACATGTTGGGGCATATATAAAAGCCCCTAGAACCACTTTTCGTGATGCTTCGGTGGCGCTATGCCCTGCGCCGTATTTACAAGGTGGCGTTAAGCCACTTTTGTATACGGCTCCTTCACACGCAGCATTTTGCTTGGAAGTGGCGTGCAATGGGTGTTGCTGTGGGCGTGTCACAGCATTACCCATTGCATTTTGACGCTGCCCCAGATTTATGAGTTTTCGTAAACAAGAGGCAGCACCAAATTTTTACACCACCCCAAGGGTGGCGTTAGAGTGCCACAACGTGGAGAAATGCTTTCATTTCTCCTCATTTTTTGCTCTTTCTATGTGTGCTGCATGGTGCAGCACACATAGAAAGAGCAATTTTCCATTTAAGATTGTTTTTCTGCGGGAAGGTGTTCCTTCCTGCACATAAACAATCTCCCCGTAACAATCTTGCAACCATTTAAGACCTACTTTTTTAGGGTCGAGCCTACATTGCATGCGCTTGCGCATGCGTATCGCTTGCGAGACGCTGTAGTAGTTAGAAGAGGCCTCGGAGCCCGTCCATGTCACGTCAGTGTCTTTCATTGGTTTGTGGGCTTGCCTTTTAAAATCTGCTTGCTTTCATTAGTGGAAGGCATGCATACGTCATGCCTTTTCCAGTGGTTAGCCCTCCTCGAGCACAGCGACCAAGTACTGAAAACATACGAGGTTCGTGTTGTAAAGGACGGTTCCGGCACAGGCGTTGGTTTTGTAGTTAATTTATTTAGTAACAAGATACCAATGTAACCTCCACCTCAGCCAGCTTCAGATCGCCGTCTCAGGCGGAATCTCACGGTTCCTAAGACACAGTTTCTATGACGACCTACAAAGGTTCTATCCATAAAAGAACTACACATTATAACATATCCTCCATTAAAGAACTACACATTATAACAGTTCGCTGTTTTCCCTCCGGTTTGTGGACTACTTTTTATCTTTTTTCGCAGCGCAATCTCGCTTGGAAGAAGTTGAGCGCTTTTCATGACACCGACCCTGTTACATAGTTAATTAATTGCTCTTTTGCCAGTTACATAGATAATTGCCCTTTTGCCTATAGGTTTCACTACGAGTGAACTGTAGCAGCGTGATCACGCTCTTTTGTTCCATTTAATGTGGCAAGAAAGTCCGGTTGGGAGTTTACAACTGCTAATAGCTCTAACTCTGAGAAATGCGAGACCCGTTGCATTGCAAATGTTTTTTTTTTTTCGATTGCCTTTACCTCCGCATAGCGCAATATTTACGGCTGTTTGCACCCAGTTGCTATAGCGCGCAAACAGTCGCACACACTATTGCAATCTCCCACCACAAAAACTCCATTCATACAGAGAACGTATGGCTGCACTGAACACCAATGTTACTTCAAACAGGGCTCTTACCGTGCACAGAATCATATATCCACACACAAGCGGACAAAACCCTGTGTGGAGGAGTTTTAACCTCCCTTGACAGTGAGCGAGACCTCTAGTCTTCTCTGCTCAAATAGACATTTATACATTCAGGTAAGGGTACACAGAAGTACTGGGCCAGTGACAGAATTATTTCCCATATCGCGACTCAGTATGGAAAGAGGACATCTGGTTAAGCCAGTCGGAATGCTTCTGAGAACTCTATTGTTGCTTTAAATTCAGTGAAATTGTGTAGCAGGGATATTAATCAGGCATGGTTCAAGGAGAGGGTATGTTATTAGCCTTATGACATATATGCAGTCAGCCATTAATAAGTGTTAATTGCCCCAGGCCCTCTTTATATGCGGTCTCTTTCATCTCAGGCCAGTATTGCAGAATAGAAAATTAAGGGTGATTAGCGTCATTAGTTTGTGTGTTTCTGTTAACGCCCTGAAGTGAGTGCAATAATGCAGCTTCATGTGACTGCTATTAGTGTGAAGACGTTTGTCCTCTCGGCACTTACAGTCCACAGCTGTGTGTGTGACGTTCTCATTTAAAAACTCCCAGAACCAAACATGGGCCCTAAAAATGACAAACCTCTCTGGAGTAAATACAAATGTGATGATGTACCTCAAATTTAAGTGAAAAATAATACCTATCGAAATAGTTTATATCAGGGTGCAACTGGAATCAGGTTAATTTTATGTCATAATACATTTTAAAAGTTTGTATTTAAGGACTCTTGACTGTCTTTTGCTCTCTCAGGCACAAACACCACGCACACCACACACACACACACACACACACACACACCACACAGTCCTTCCTCCTAGCTCCCCCATCCACCATGCTACCCTACAACGAACAGCAGACACATGGAAACAACCACTTTTCAAAATTGTTCTGTAAGTCCACTATCTGAACTTGGAAGCTTAGGTGGAAATCAGGCCATAAAGTATATAGGCAAAAAGCTGAAGGTCACATCTGTTCGAAATGCTCAGACTAGGATTCACTGATTAACAACACCAATAAACTTGCAGACTCCAACATGGATTAAGGAGACCAGTCACGGATAACCCATGGATTATCAGTAAAAGGCACCCACTCACCTCCAGGTTAGACCGGGAGACCTGATTCTGCATGAGGAGGGCTTAGCCCCTGAAAACGACTGCACGATATCTTGCATAGGCATACTGAGAACTGCACAGGGGTGTCCATGTCTAGAAGATTACAGTACCCACCCTTGCAATTCACATCCCCACATGATGCCGTCTTCCTGGCTGCTGCATCAAAGCAGAAACTAGTTCAATCATAGAGTACCCAGTCAGTCAACATCAGTCCATTCAAAAGAACTCAGCACATAACAACAGTCCAATCATAATGAACCCAGCCAGACACCAATAGCCTATTCGTAAAGAATCCAGCCACACAACAGTCTATTCAAAAATAATCCAGCCACCCAGCGCCAGTTGATTCAAAAGAATCTGGCCATTCAACACCCCTCACATCAGAAGGAATCCAGGCACACACACCAGCCCATTCAATAAAATCCATCTACACTACACCAGATCATCCTTAAAGAACTGAGCCATGCAACACCAGCCCATTCAAAAAGAATCCAGCCCTTCAACACCATTCCATACCTAATGAATTCAGCTGCAACACCAATCCATTCATAAAGTGGATAGGCAAGCACCACCTGTCCATTCTCAAAGAATCTAGCCACACATCACCAGTCTAGTCATAAAAAAGTCAGCCACACCACTTGGACATTGGCACCCAAAACCCTCATGCATACCATTTTTGTGCCCAAATTAATCAATAGTTGAGCTGCTGTTTCACTCTGGCAAAATGTAGACTGTCCTCGGTTTCCCCACTGGAGTCAGTTAGGTTTCTGCACTTCCAGGGGCACAGACACTATATTGACCCTGACCTAGGATGAGCTGCTGGTGCGCCCCGCTAACGGAGGTTCAACAGTGTGTGTCAAGCGATACTTCTCTATATCCACATACTGTACTTATTCAGCAGCGTGAGTTATACCTGCTACCTTTTTAAGTGCTAGAGTACTCGAGGAGCATAAACTTTCCTTTCTACAAATTGTTCCTCAGGACTTGAGGAATGCAAGAGTTTACACATATTGCAAAAGGTGTACTCACAGTGCTAGAGAACCGCCAGAGTGGGAACTTCATCTAAAGGAGCATTCTGAGAGCTTTGACAATTCCAGGTAGTGTCAGCCTCTGGCAGCAGTGTCTTCTTAGCACTTGATTTCTCCTGGAGTGCGATTTCCCCATCCTCCAAAACAGTGTCTCCCTGGTGTCCCTCCGGTGCTCAAATTCAGCAGTGAGAGCTTCATCCAGAGTCTTGCCAGTGGTACAGAACGTCTGCACTGGAACCTTCTTCCAGACGTGCTTTTTAGGGGCGAGCGCAAAGCACTCCATCCCTCTTCTAATCTTTCTTAGGGGGGATTTTAACCACGCCCATGTTATGTCAGCCACTTTCATTGGTTAGTGGGCTTGCCTTTTAAAATCCGCTTGATTTCATTAGTGGAAGGCATTCGTACATCATGCCTTTTCTGGTGTTTAGCCTTCCTCGAGAGCAACGGTAAACTACTGGAAACATACGAGGCTCCATGTTTTCAGTATAGTTTCTGGACTACTTTTTCTTTATTTCTCAGCGCAATTGCGCTCATTTTTATTTTTTCATTTAATGTGCCAAGAAAAGTCTGGTTAGGAGTTTACTGCGCTAATAGCTCTAACTCGACATAATGTGAGACCCGCTGCATTGCAAATGCTTGTTCTTTCTTTTTCAGCACTCTACACAATGCTCGAGCTTTTACCAGCTCTGTATCCTTCCACTCGCTCTCATGCTCCATTCACAAATCACCCCCTCCCCTGTAATTGCTTTTCCTATCCTTGCTGCTTTTCATTTCCCCCACCTCCTCCCTTCCGTCGCTGCTTGCTCCCTCACACATCCTGGTACTTGCCCTGTCCATGCTGACCTGCTGATGTGCTGCTAGACAACCTGGCTAAAAGGCATACATACACATTGACAAGGCGAATAGCTCGGGCATTGCCCAGACCTATTGGCTTTGCCAATGGTTGTTTAGAGAGATCCCACCAACCAGAAGGCGCAGTACCATCTGCTGTTACTAGAGGGCAGGCAGCTTGGCAACAACAAGCTGTATTTTAATTTGCATACCCAGAAGCCACTGCAAAGTCACAAACGCCTCCTTTTCATTGTCACGTGTAAAAATGTATTTTTTAGCTTTCAGAATCGGGAATGTGTTCGTGTATGTAGGCATTCTGCTAAGGTGGGATTACATTTTTCACTTGAAAATGTAATGGTAAAGTCACCATCATTTTCGTAAGCGTTATGTATGGTACTACGAAGCGGTGAACAAAAGTATGCTACTATTGCTTGTAAGTATGTCGTGATTTATCTGTACTTCGGGTGACGATGATGAACGATATAAAAATGCATAATTTTTGGAGAATCTCAAGTAAAGTGAGATTCTATAATATACAAGAAGGAAGAATTCATTTATATAAACTGAATGGAAGTACATTTGGTTTTAGCACAGCCGCTAGTTGTGAAGCTGACTGTCGTGACGTGGATGTTATTGAAATTCACTTACTCGATAGTAGTCAGTGCTATGAAATATCGACGTTCATTTCCGCTTCATAGTACGGCGAAGGAATTGTTTTGAATAAGTGAACTGAGTTGAAATGTCCCTTGGGGTTGGATTTGCTGCAGTTGCAAAAGGTGTGAGGTCGGGAGCTCAGCCGTGGAAGGTTTGAATCCGCTTCGCACAGGAAACAGCACCGGTTTCGGGAAAGCAGACGTTAGATGTGATTGCTGAATGCGCGAAGCTGTGGAAACGTAACTCGGGGCGCTATGAACAAGGACTCACGAGGGCCTCGTTGAAGGAGCGGGAGGTGCAAGGCTCCTTCTTGCCGCTAGAGGTCAGGCTCCTCTAGCACTAAACAAGCAAACGGTGCCAGCGGCAATTTTAATATATATAGAAAAAAATATTTATTAGGTGGGGGGGCAGAGCACTCCCTGGCGGACTCCACGGGGTCCTAGTGAGAGCCTCCGTTACTGCACCCTGGTGTATATACAGTGTAGTGCCTGGCGGGCCAGATTAGGGACCTCTAGCGATATCATGTGCTACGGCACCCCTTTTATTTAATTATCTGGCAGCCTTGTTTATCTCGCCCTGAAGGTGCTGGAGCACTTTGCATGATCACCAGTTACAGTATACAAGGCCACATTCATGTTTTTGTAGGCACAGGAGATTATCCCCTTCGCTGCCAGGCCTTTTCCCCCTCCTGTGCCAGGCCTTTTTTTGCCTATTTGGGGCAGTTCGCGCTTAGGCCCTCATAACTTTTTGTCCACATAAGCTAACCAAGCCAAATTTGCGGCCTTTTTACAACATCCTAGGGATTCTAGAGGTACCCAGACTTTGTGGGTTCCCCTGAAGGAGGCCAAGAAATTAGCCAAAATACAGTGAAAATTTCGGGGCATATTTATACTCTGTTTGCGCCGGAATTGCGTCGTTTTTTTTTACGCAATTCCGACGCAAAAGTAACTCCATATTTATACTTTGGCGTTAGACGCGTCTAGCGCCAAAGTCCATGGAGTTTGCGTCCTTTTTTAGCGTGGACACCTACTTTGCGTTAATTATATGCAAGGTAGGCGTTCCCGTCTAAAAAAGTGACTCTGCGGCATGTGCGCCTATTTACACTCCCGGGCAAAATTCACGCCCGGGAGTGGGCAGGTCAAAAAAAATGACGTACGGCCGCTTTTGTGCCGTTTTTTAGCGCCTGGAAAAGGCAGGCGTTGAGGGACCTGTGGGCTCGGAAGGAGCCCAGAGGTGCCCTCCCATGCCCCCAGGGACACCCCCTGTTACCCTTGCCCACCCCAGGAGGACACCCAAGGCTGGAGGGACCCATCCCAGGGACAATAAGGTAAGTTCTGGTAAGTATTTTTTTTATAAAAAAATTGTGGCATAGGGGGGCCTGATTCGTGCCCCCCTACATGCCACTATGCCCAATGACCATGCCCAGGGGACAGAAGTCCCCTGGGCATGGCCATTGGGCAAGGGGGCATGACTCCTGTCTTTGCTAAGACAGGAGTAATTTCTATGGGGGTTGGGAGTGGAAAAAAATGGCGCAAATCGGGTTGAGGCGAAAAATTTGCCTCAGCCTGACTTGCCCCATTTTTTCACGCCCAAGCTCCATATCCCCCTACGCCGGCGCTGCCTGGTGTACGTCGTTTTTTTCAACGCACACCAGGCAGCGCCGGCGGCTAACGCCGGCTAACGTCATTGCGTAAATACGGCGCCCGCATGGCGCTTCAGAATGGCGTTAGCCGGCGCTAATTTTTTTGACGCAAAACTGCGTTAGCGCAGTTTTGCGTCAAAAAGTATAAATATGGGCCTTCGTTTTTTTCAAAAAAATTTGAAAAAGTGGCTGCAGAAGAAGGCTTGTGGTTTTTCCCCTGAAAATGGCATCAACAAAGGGTTTGCAGTGCTAAACTCAGCAGTTTCCCAGCTTTCAGGAACAGGCAGACTTGAATCAGAAAACCCAATTTTTCAACACAATTTTGGCATTTTACTGGGACATACCCCATTTTTGCAATTTTTTGTGCTTTCAGCCTCCTTCCAGTCAGTGACAGAAATGGGCATGAAACCAATGCTGGATCCCAGAAACCTAAACATTTCTGAAAAGTAGACAAAATTCTGAATTCAGCAAGGGGTAATTTGTGTAGATCCTACAAGGGTTTCCTACAGAAAACAACAACTGAAAAAGAAAAATATTGAAACTGAGGTGAAAAAAACATAAATTTTTCTCTATGTTTTACTCTGTAACTTTTCCCTGCAATGTCAGATTATCGAAAGCAATATACCGTTATGTCTGCTGGACTCCTCTGGTTGCGGGGAGATATAGGGCTTGTAGGTTCATCAAGAACCCGAGGAACCCAGAGCCAATAAATGAGCTGCACCCTGCAGTGCGTTTTCATTCTATACCGGGTAAACAGCAATTCATTTGCTGAAATATAAAGAGTAAAAAATTGCTATCAAGAAAACCTTTGTATTTCCAAAAAGGGCACAAGATAAGGTGTTGAGGAGTAGTGGTTATTTGCACATCTCTGAATTCCAGGGTGACCATACTAGCATGTGAATTACAGGGCATTTCTCAAATAGATGTCTTTTTTACACACTCTCCTATATTTGGAAGGAAAAAATGGAGAGAAAGACAAGGGGCAATAACACTTGTTTTGCTAATCTATGTTCCCCCAAGTCTCCCGATAATAATGATACCTCACTTGTGTGGATAAGCCTAGCGCCCGCGACAGGAAACGCCCCAAAACGCAACGTGGACACATCCCATTTTTTTTAAAGAAAACAGAGGTGTTTTTTGCAAAGTGCCTACCTGTAGATTTTGGCCTCTAGCTCAGCCGGCACCTAGGGAAACCTACCAAACCTGTGCATTTCTGAAAACTAGAGACCTAGGGGAATCCAAGATGGGGTGACTTGTGGGGCTCGGACCAGGTTCCCCTGTGCCTTGGACGAGGTGACCTCGTCCAAGGCACAGGGGAACTGTAGCCTTGGACGAGGTCACCTCGTCCAAGGCACAGAAGCGGTTAAGGGGCACCACTTTTACCATCTTTTGACTGGTTGGGTTGCTCCCCATCTCTAAAAAACAAACAAACAAAAAAAAAAACACACAAAATGCCCCCTCCTGGGGGCAGATCAGCCTAATAATAGGCCGATCTGCCCCCAGGGGGGGCAGAAATGGCCTCAAATAAATTTGCCCCCCCAACCCCCACCCACCCCCCGGGATCGACCCTTGCCTACGGGGTCGCTCCCCCTGCGTGACATTGGCGCCAAAAAACAAATCTCAGGTGCCTAGTGGTTTCTGCCCTCTTGGGGGCAGATCGACCTAAAATCGGCCAATCTGCCCCCAAGGGGGACAGAAATGGTCTAAATACAATTTGCCCCCCAGGGGAGCGACCCATGCCTGATGGGTCGCTCCCCATCTCTAAAAAAACAAACAAACAAAAAAAAAGAATAATAAAAAAAGAATTGCCCTGGCGCCTAGAGGTTTCTGCCCCGTCCGGGGGCAGATCGGCCTAATAATAGGCCGATCTGCCCCCGGGGGGGGGGCAGAAATGGCCTAAAATAAATTTGCCCCCCTCCAGGAGCGACCCTTGCCTACGGGGTCGCTCCCCCTGCGTGACATTGGCGCCAAAAAACAAATCCCCGGTGCCTAGTGGTTTCTGCCCCCTTGGGGGCAGATTGAACTAAAATCGACCAATCTAATAATAGGCCGATCTGCCCCCAGGGGGGGCAGAAAAGGCCTTCCCGAAAAAATGCCCCCCCTGGGAGCGACCCTTGCCCAAGGGGTCGCTCCCTTATATCAATTTCACCAACAAAAAAAAAAAAAATCCCTGGTGTCTAGTGGGGTTTTAAAAGCCGGATTGCAAGCAATCCGGCTTTTGAAACCCTGGGAGAGACTTCAAAGGGAAGGAAATACATTTCCTTCCCTTTGTAGCCCCTCCAGGCCTCCCCCAGTGATTGAAAGAGAAATGCTTTGCATTTCTCTTTCAATCGCGCTGGAAGCAGAGCTTCCAGCGCGATGGGGGAGGCCCCTGTGACAAATCAGCGTGCGCTCGCGCGCTGACATCACAGGGGGTGGGGGGGGGTCGGGGGTGGAAGGGGAAGGTCTTCCCCTTCCATCCCCGCCTTGGGGGGGAGGGGGGTGCACGGAGGGTGCGCTAGCACCCCCCCATGTTCCCCTGTGCCTTGGACGAGGTGACCTCGTCCAAGGCACAGGGGAACTGTAGCCGCACAGAAGCGGTTAAGGGGCACCTTTACCATCTTTTGACGCAGGGCAACGCTGCAAACCTTCTTTTTCCAACTGCCCTGCATCAAAGGAAAAGGGCAGGAGTGCGCTGTATCCTGTCTATAACATACGGCGCATCCTTGTCCTTTTCCCCTGCGCTGGTGCACAGTGGGTTGCCATGTACCAATGTAGACAGGGGTGGTTGTTTTTGTGCAGGAACGCACAGCTTTCTGCACAAAAACAATTACGAAAGCTGATTTTCTCTTTCTATGTGCTACAGAATGCAGCATTCACAGAAAAAGAAAAAACAAGAAGAACTAAGGCCCATATTTATACTTTTTGGTGCAAAAAGTTTACAGCCGACTTGCATCATTCCAAAGCACCAGCCAGGCTCCAAATTTATGGAATGCACCAAGCTGGCACCAAGCTTGGGCTAGCGTAAAAAAAAAAAAAAAGATGCTAGCAGGGTGGGGGTGGCGGTAGGGGTGAATGTGGTTTTGCTGGTTAGAGGCAAAAAAAACACAGCTAACCAGCCTTGCGTCATTTCCAGACGCAGAACCATCCAAAAACATGACTCCTGTCTTACTAAAGACAGGAGTCATGGCCATTGCACCTGGTGCCATGCAGGGGGCCCTATGTAAGGCACCCAATGGCACTTTTAAAAACATTTTTTTAATATCCATACTTACCTAGGATGGGATTCCCCATTCTCTGGTGTCCCTCTGGTCTGGGTGGGGGTGTTACTGGGGCTTGGGGTGGGCACCTGAACGCCCAGTCCATGGTGTTTGACCATGGAAATGGGTCCACAGGTCCCCTAACGCCCGGTCTGACCCAGGTGTTAAATAATGGCACAAAGCAAGCTTAGCACCATTATTTGGGGCTGCCTCCCACCTGTGTGTCATTTTAGCACAGGGGGATAAATATGGCACTAAGGGGATAGCGTCATTTTTTGGACGGGAATGCCGACCTTGCATCTCATTGACGCAAGGTGGGTTGGTGCATCCAAAAAATGCCGCTAACTCCAATATTTTGACGCTAGACGTGTCTAGCGTCAAAATATAAATATGGAGTTATGTTTGTGCCGCATTTGTGTAAAACAAATTAGGTGAATGCAGCCCAAACAAAGTATAAATATTTCCCCTCGTTACGCCTCCCTTACTCCTCCACTGGGAGGCGTAGGTTTTTGGGGCATTCCCAGGTTTACGAAATCTGGTAAATCTGGGAATGTGTCAAATGCCATGGGTGTTACATGGGAACGCCCACCGTAATGCCCATGGCACCTCTTCCTATTGCAGGGTGAGTTCACGCAGTGGTTTGCACTGCATTAACTCAGTCCATATTTTCAAGGGCATGAAAAGCCAAGCAGGGTGGCTTTACGTGGTCTTGTAAATATGGCCCAGCAGTGTGCACAAAAGGACCGTCACTAAAAGTGATGTCCCGGCGGCATAAATGCCCAAATTGATTTGCCCAGAATCACAGGATGTTGAGCAGATGCCGAGATTCAAACCTGGCTTCCCAGTTCCAAAATCGGCAGCTCTGGCCGTTACACCAAATCCCTTCCAAATTCCATAAAACCATAATGCGTTGCTGCCAAGGTTTCAGATTGCTACGTGTGGCATTTTCATAATTTCTGTGTAATTATGAGTGATATTTCAATGACTGCGAGTGACACTTTCTCACAACCAAAATCAAGCAATGAAGACAAGATAAACATGTAAATATCAGACATTAACGCCTGTTTGAGCAACAAGAATCTCTAAGAAAATCTTAAAACTGCAGGCTGTGAGATGCACACAGCGGTCACAGGCAGGCGGTATTATTTAAAAAAGCAACTCAGTATAAAAAAAATTATGTGAGCGGCACAGGGTCCGGTGCACCACCCACTACTATTCCGAGTTCAACTTCAGTTACTTGCACCAGTTGTTATTTAAAAAAGAAAATACTTTTACTGAGCAGTCAGTCACTCATAGCATATAGTTCTAAGGATAGGGCAAAGTTGTGTACCTTGCTGTACTGGAGAAGGCTGATGGCGACACAAGAGCTTGAGCAGTATGCCTCTGCATGTACGGAGGTTTCCAGGTGTGCTGGGGCGCACAAGATAGTGTGGTTTGTGCATGTTAAGAAGCTGCTATCAGCCTTAGGGTCCCACATTAATTGGGACATAATGCAACAAGAAGCTATTCCTACTAAGGCTGCATTAAAGAGTTGCTATTGGGCCTGGGCCCAGCAGGAGAGTATTGCATCCGTCTAGTGCCAAAAGTCATTTTTTGGACGTGGAAACCTACTTTGCGTCAATGTAATGCAAAGTAGGCGTTCCCATGCAAAAAATGACTCTTTGGCCTTAGCGCCATATTTATCCACCTGTGCTAAAATCATGCACGGGGAGGAGGGGTCAAATAATGGTGCAATGCCTGCCTTGTACCATTATTTAATGCCTGGGTCAGGGCAGGCGTTAGGGGACCTGTGGTCCTATTTCCATGGTGGAACACCATGGAATAAGCCCACACGTTCCCTCCCCAGGCCCCAGGTACACCTCCACCCACACCAAAGGGACCGTGGAGGAGGGGGGACCCCATTCCAGGTGAGTATGGGTAAGTGCAGGTAAGTATTTTTTTTTTAAGTGCCATTGGGGGCCCTGAAATGGGGCCCACCTACATGGCACTGGGTGCAATGGCCATGCACAGGGGACACTGGTCCCCTGTGCTGGCCATTGGGGTGGTGGGCATGACTCCTGTCTTTTCTAAGACAGGAGTCATGTGGTATAGATAGTTTTGCATCAGAAAATTATGCTAGGCTGGTTAGAGTAATTTTTTTGACTCTAACCTGCCTAATGTCATTTTTTGGAGCAAAACCCCCTTCTTCCATACCGCCAGCCCCTCCCGGCTAATGTAATTTTTTTTACGCTAGCCTACCCTCTGCACCGGCTTGCACCATTCCATAAATATGATGCCTGGCTGGTGCTCAGAAATGGTGCAAGTTGGTGCTAAACTTTTTGGTGCAAAACTGTGTTAGTGCAGTTTTGCACCAAAAAGTATAAATCAGGGCCATAGTGACACATGACTCTCAGAAGCAGCAGCCGGGCTGCCGGCGGTGCTGGTGCAGTTGGGTCTGAGTCAGTCAGTCTTCAGAATGATTACTGCAGATGCCGAAAGCCAGTGGCGAGCAGGTCCCTCTGCTACAGGTTGCCAGGCAGCAGGCTCTCAACAGCAAGTATTGAGTTAACTGCTGTCAGCTCTGGTGAAGGTCGGAAGAGCCTCAGAGAGTCAAGCGGCCTGCCAGCAGGATCTATTACACTGCAGCTGCAGTGGTGCAGACGGCATGCTCACTCAGAGGCACTGCCAATCGGAATCCCCACACACTGCAGCTCGAGTCACAGAACTAACTGACAAAGGGATTTCCATAGCTGCCAAGTTTTCAGTATGCTTATGTGTGACTTTTTTATGACCTTAGTGTGTTTATGTCTGACATTTCAAGCCTTCATGTGTGACATATTCAGAGACACTTACCAGAAGTAGAACAAAACAGTTATGTCTCTGTAATGTAATAGAATGAAAGGTTGAGCAATTGATCTACATTTTGTAGCTTAGACATGCCTAGCATATAATTAAGATTGTAGGAAGGGCCCTGCTACCCCTCCCTCACACAGTCCTACAAAACTATACACAATAAGCATTCATGCAACACACAAGCTCTTTGATAATTATAGCTCTAGTCATATTGCATTATTAGCAGTTGTTTTCAGTGTTATTGATAGCATTGAGTACCTTTTGTGAACATTACAAAATCCAGAGGTAAATAACATAATAAACTGGGCTTTGTTGGTGACCTGAAGATTGTAGGACCAAAGGTCTGGAGAATTAGGTCACTACAAAGCTATTATCATTTTTCATTTGTTGCTTTATAGCAAACAAGGGAAATTATGCTGACATTGAGATACTTTAAGATATGCTATGAACACTGTCTGATCCGTTTAAGTCTGGGAAAACATTTTATATTACACTTCTTTTTTTATATCATGAATCAGATTAAAAAAATAAAAGCTCCGCACCAAAGGCAAAGTGAAACCTTTTATTTTTTCTGCAGTTTTCTATTGCACAAACTCAACCCAAAGGAATGAGAGGGTTTACATGATCTGCAGTTAAATTGCACAAGGCTACGTTAAGTTTCTTTTTTGTTTTTGGACACCAGGAGATTAAGGGGGTCATTCTGACCCTGGCGGTTTTGGACCGCCAGGGCCGCGAATGACGGAAGCACCGCCAACAGGCTGGCGGTGCTTCAATCCCCATTCCGACCGCGGCGGTAAAGCCGCGGTCGGATTGCCGGGGCCGGCGGTCATCCGCCGTTTTTGCCCCGGCTGGGAGAATCCGCCAGGGCAGCGCTGCACGCAGCGCTGCCCTGGGGATTCTGACCCCCGTACCGCCAGCCTGTTTCTGGCGGTTTTCACCGCCAGGAAGAGGCTGGCGGTAACAGGTGTCCTGGGGCCCCTGGGGCCCCTGGGGGCACCTGCACTGCCCATGCCACTGGCATGGGCAGTGCAGGGGCCCCCTAACAGGGCCCCGGCCTGCTTTTCACTGTCTGCATGGCAGACAGTGAAAAGCGCGACGGGTGCAACTGCACCCGTCGCACCGCCGCAACACCGCCGGCTCCATTCGGAGCCGGCTCCTGTGTTGCGGCCTCATTCCCGCTGGGCCGGCGGGCGCTAACTTGGTTAGTGCCCGCCGGCCCAGCGGGAATGTCAGAATGGGGGCTGCGGAATTTTGGCCGCATGGTGGCCTAATGGCGGTTTCTGCCTGCTGCCCGCCAGAGTTGGAATCACCCCCTAAGTGATTTGCCCAGAATCACAGGATATTGAAACAACCCTGAGACTCAAACCTGTTTCCCCAGTTCTAACGTCAGCAGTTCAGATCCTAACACATCTTCTTTTATATTTTAATAGTAGAAACACAGGGACATATAGGCCCATATTTATACCCGTTTTTTGCCGAATTAGCATAATTTCTTTTTACGCTAATTCAGCGCAAACCTAACTCCATATTTATACTTTGGCACTAGACACGTCTAGCGCCAAAGTTATGGAGTTTACAACATTTTCTGGACGTGAAAACCTACATTGCGTCAACGAGATGCAAGGTAGGTGTTCCCATCCAGAAAATGAGGATATGGCATTAGTGCCATATTTATCCCCCGGGGCTAAAATCTAGCACAGGGGAATGGGGGCCTTAAATAATGGGGCTAAGCATGCCTAGCGCCATTATTTAACGCCTGGATCAGGGCAGGCGCTAGAGGACCTGTGGGCCTTTTTCCATGGTCACAGATCATGGAAAGAGCTCATAGGTGCCATTCCTTTGCCCCAAGGACACCCTTTGCCCCCATCCCAGGTAAGTCCCGGTAAGTATACTTTTTTTTTTCACCCAGTCGGGGACCCTGACTTGGGGCCCTCTGCATGGTGCTGGCCCCAATGGCCATGCCCAGGGGACAAATTGGGATGGTGGCCATGGCTCTTGTCTAAGACAGGAGCCATGTCCATGGGGGTTGTATGCCAGGAAATGGCGTTATACTGCTTAGAGGCATTTTTTTGCCTCTAAACAGTGTATCGCCAATATTCGGTGCACAAGCTCCTGTTTCCCCTACACCTCCCCCACCCCGTTAGCGTCCTTTACAAAGACGCTAACAGCGCATTAGCGCCATTCTATAAATATGGCGCCCGGCGGCATCCAGGAATGGCGCTATCTGGCGCTATACTTTTACATGCAAAACTGCATTAATGCAGTTTTGTGTTTAAAAGTATAAATATGGTCCATAGTGATTAACACCAGGAGATATAGTGATTAGAACTCTGTGAGAGAAAAGTTTTTCTAATGAACATTTCCATTGATATAGGCACTGCATGAAACAACAGGGATGACCAACATTCAGGTTTTAGGAAAACATGTCCTCTTACTTTAAATTGCTTGCACATTATATTAACTGCTCCATGCTCTTGGATTTCGCCCAGAGGTGAACATCCAATACTATTGGAGGCTGTTGGTTGTTATACTATGAGCTCCACAACTGTCCCTTCAATCATGCCACAAGACTCAGGTGGATTCTGACTTCACACGCTGTGTAGGTGGGGCCTGCTAACTACAAAGGCACGTTCGTAACAAAATTGTACATCCCTTGCCCAAGAAGAAGGACTCGGAGACAGGCAGGCTGTAGATGAGGATTCTTTATTCGTGTGTTTGTCGGGATCGGTACGTGTATGCTGGGGGACCCCGGGTACTCCTATTGCCTTTGTCTCTGCCTGCAAGAATGTGTGTGTGTGTGTGTGTGTGTGTTACATCCTGCTGACCGGAAGCAGTGTCCAGTGTACAGTGCATTGACCAGTATGTGGAATGTCCTAGTGCTCTGCCACATTCCACCACTGCAACATCTCCCTCTTTGTCACCTAATAAACACGTTCCCCTGGATGAAAATGAGAGAGAAGAGAAAAGAACAAGAGAGAAAGAGAGAGTGAGAGAGAGCAGTAGTCAAACAATGCAACTGACTCTGCCCTGTAGCTGCATGTCAGTACTTCTTCAATTAGACGTTTGGGCTTCCGAATCACTCCAGATAGGCAGGAGCTCTCTCCAGTCTGGCATCGCCAGCTGCCTGGCCCACCTTCCAGTTCCTCGTCACGAAATGGTTCATCACTGTTGGAAGGAGTTGAATCCTCCACTCCTTGGGTGGTGCAACTCTGAGTCTGAGTGTCCTTGTTCCCTTCTCTTTCATCATCTTCGAACTGCAGAATTTTTTTGAAATGAGAACTTTTCCTGGTAATGGAATAGGGCCCTGCCGCTGCTGTGATCATAGTCCCTTTGACATTCATTGTCATCAATGGCTGGCTTGAGAAAGGACTGAGTTTTGTGTTTGACGCTGGTGCACTAGGTCTCTGGGCTTGAGCCTGGAGGTGGTTGCTTGATGTCGTGTGTTCACCTCCCTTTTTATCTTTTCCTTCACCTTTTGGTTATGCACAACTATGATGCTATGTTCTGGTGGCCATTGTATTCCAGTTGAGGCAAGCAAGTCCTGTTTTTCCTTTCCAGTACCAGCTCCGAAGGACACTGCCCCGTCGAGCTGTGTGGGGTGTTGCGATAGTCCAGAAGTACTTGGCACAGGGAAATTCGTGTCACCTTGTCTCTTTGGACTTCTTACGTTATGTTGCCTATACGATGCTAAGCCATGCCGTTGGCCTATTGCCATCACGGCATTATTTTCCGATGATGTATCCTTGATAGTCCATAAATCTGAAAAATTCTTCTCCTGAAAAAGGGGTCCAGTGTCTGTTTTGAGCATCAGGGGAGTGCACCAGGCTGCAAAAATCGAATCCAGGATGGGCAGTGTGGTGGCAGCTGAGGTGATCGGCACATGGTGTACTATAGGGAAGCGAGAGTACTCATCAGTGTTGACCAGTGTCCAATGGCCCATAAAAGTCCGCAGCCAGTGTCGACCACAAAGCATCAGAGAGGTCCAACATGCGTAGTTGCTCCAGCTTGGACAGCCTCCCTGTGATCTGACAGAGATGACAGGTCATGATCACTTCCTCCACCAGGCGATCAAGACCTGGGAACCATACTTTTTCCCTCGGTATGTATTTTATTTGCAACCGCTCCTCAATGGCTCTCATGTGCGAGGCTGAATGTCTGTCGGCAAAGAGTCTGCTTTATGAGTAATCTGGTACCTCAACAAAGTATCCCTCGCTCCGTTTCAGACAGTACTTCCTGCACGTTTGAATGCAAGGACTTCCTCTATATTGACCCCTTCGCTGACTTGTCTGTTGTTGTTCATGAGCTTCCACCACTGTTGCCTCATAATGTTTTTCACTGCTTCCAGCGTGACATCTTTCATTGTTTTTTGTACCGGGTCCTCCACCATAATCTGTGTTGGGGTGTTTTGCCATAGCACAAAATGTATGTATTCTTCCGCTATGGAGAATGTCTGCTTTGTGCTCTGAAGGGGGTGTCTCGACACGTAATCAGAAGGATTGTGGTTCTTCCCTGGTTTGTGAACAATTTTGAACTCTTGGTTCACAAAAAGTATTTCCCACGTCTCAATGCATGGTGGAATTTTTGTATTCGGGTTGGCCGTGTATCGTAACCAGTGCTTAGTGATCTGTCACAATTGTGACTGGCTTCCCATATATAAGCATGTGATAGTGTTCACAAGCCCATACCATGGCTAGGCTCTCTTCCTCTGGTTTAGAGTACACCTTTTCCACTTTAGTTAGGCTTCTGCTTGCATATGCAACAATGTGCCTCGATGAGTCATGGCCAGGCTTGTCTTGAGCTAGAATGGCTCTGAACCCCACCGGGCTAGCTTCCACCATGAGTTCAGTGCAGAGGGAAGTGTCAAAGTAAATGAGGTGATCCACGGCTGTGACAGCAGAATGTACGATGTAACAATACATGTGAGAGTCACGCATGCCTTAACAACGGGGTCAGAACAACGACTGCGCTGTTTCCACGCATGCCTTTACCACGCATGCCTTAAAAATGATTTTTCATTGTAAAATCATGCCTAGTAAAGGCATGTGTGGGAACTGCATGCGTGGTTCTATCATGCCACCCCCCACACGCCCTAAGGCCCAAAAGTACCCCACCCCTAATACTTAAACTATCCCAACCCCCACCCGCCCTAAAAACAAAACTACCCAACCCCCCACCTGCCCTAAAAACAAAATTACCTGACCTCCCACCCCGCCCCTAAAAAAAATAGCCCAACCCCCACCCCAAGCCCTTAATCCACCCCACCCCTGAAAACGACCCCCAACGCTGCCCTAACCCCACTTACCTGACTGCGCCCTCTCCCGATCCACCAGAAAAAAAATAAAATCCCCCCACCCGCCCCTAAAAAAAAAAAAAAATAGCCCAGCTCCCCAACCAAAGCCCTTTATTCACTCCCCACCCCTAAAAACTACCCTAACCATACCCCAACCCCACTTACCTGACTGCATTGTCTCCCGATCTACTCTGCCTTTTTCTCTGGCTTAACCACACGTGCATAGTTCAGCACATGCGTGGTAAAGGCACAGAAAAAGCCACGCGTTGTTCCGACAAGTGTGGCTACGCTTAATGTGGGAAACGTCTGCGTTGTTCCCAAAGCATTGTTCAGGACTTTTCCCGTGACAGCATACTGGATGTCCGCAAATGCCTTTTCATACTCCCGGGTCCACATGAACATTTATCCTTGTTGTAGGAAAGTACCATCTTGCCTGGCATGTTACCCCCATATTTCACTGTATATATGTTGTTTTAGTTGTATGTGTCACTGGGACCCTGCCAGCCAGGGCCCCAGTGCTCATAAGTGTGCCCTGTATGTGTTACCTGTGTTATGACTAACTGTCTCACTGAGGCTCTGCTAACCAGAACCTCAGTGGTTATGCTCTCTCATTTGTTTCCAAATTGTCACTAACAGGCTAGTGACCAATTTCACCAATTTACAATGGCATACTGGAACACCCTTATAATTCCCTAGTATATGGTACTGAAGTACCCAGGGTATTGGGGTTCCAGGAGATCCCTATGGGCTGCAGCATTTCTTGTGCCACCCATCGGGAGCTCTGACAATTCTTACACAGGCCTGCCACTGCAGCCTGAGTGAAATAACGTCCACGTTATTTCACAGCCATTTACCACTGCACTTAAGTAACTTATAAGTCACCTATATGTCTAACCTTTACCTGGTAAAGGTTGGGTGCTAAGTTACTTAGTGTGTGGGCACCCTGGCACTAGCCAAGGTGCCCCCACATTGTTCAGGGCAAATTCCCCAGACTTTGTGATTGCGGGGACACCATTACACACGTGCACTATACATATGTCACGACATATGTATAGCGTCACAATAGTAACTCCGAACATGGCCATGTAACATGTCTAAGATCATGGAATTGTCATCCCAATGCCATTCTGTCATTGGGGAGACAATTCCATGATCCCCCGAATCTCTAGCACAGACCCGGGTACTGCCAAACTACCTTTTGCGGGGTTTCACTGCAGCTGCTGCTGCTGCCAACCTCTCAGACAGGTTTCTGCCCTCCTGGGGTCCAGCCAGGCTTGGCCCATGAAGGCAGAACAAAGGACTTCCTCAGAGAGAGGGTGTAACACCCTCTCCCTTTGGAAAAAGGTGTCAGGGCTGGGGAGGAGTAGCCTCCCCCAGCCTCTGGAAATGCTTTGATGGGCACAGATGGTGCCCATCTCTGCATAAGCCAGTCTACACTGGTTCAGGGATCCCCCAGCCCTGCTCTGGCGCGAAACTGGGCAAAGGAAAGGGGAGTGACCACTCCCCTGACCTGCACCTCCCCTGGGAGGTGCCCAGAGCTCCTCCAGTGTGCTCCAGACCTCTGCCATCTTGGAAACAGAGCTGCTGCTGGCACACTGGACTGCTCTGAGTGGCCAGGGCCAGCAGGTGACTTCAGAGACTCCTTCTGATAGGGTCTTACCTGTGTTGCTAGCCTATCCTCCTTCCTAAGTAGCCAAACCTCCTTTTCTGGCTATTTAGGGTCTCTGCTTTGGGGAATTCTTTAGATAACCAATGCAAGAGCTCATTGGAGTTCCTCTGCATGTCTCTCTTCACCTTCTGCCAAGGAATCGACAGCTGGCTGCTCTGGAAGCCTGCAAAACTGCAACAAAGTAGCAAAGACGACTACTGCGACCTTGTAACGCTGATCCGGCCGCCTTCTCAACTGTTTTCCTGGTGGTGCATGCTGTGGGGGTAGTCTGCCTCCTCTCTGCACTAGAAGCTCGGAAGAAATCTCCCGTGGGTCGACGGAATCTTCCCCCTGCAACCGCAGGCACCAAAAGACTGCATCACTGGTCCTCTGGGTCCCTTCTCAGCACGACGAGCATGGTCCCTGGAACTCAGCAACTCTGTCCAAGTGACTCCCACAGTCCAGTGACTCTTCAGTCCAAGTTTGGTGGAGGTAAGTCCTTGCCTCCCCACGCTAGACTGCATTGCTGGGTACCGCATGATTTTCAGCTGCTCCGGCTCCCGTGCACTCTTCCAGGATTTCCTCTGTGCACAGCCAAGCCTGGGTCCCCGACACTCTAATCTGCAGTGCACGACCTCCTGAGTTGTCCTCCGGCATCGTGGGACCTACCTTTGTGACTTCGGTGAGCTCTGGTTCTCTCTTCTTCGTAGTGCCTGTTCCGGCACTTCTGAGGGTACTGCTTGCTTCTGAGTGGGCTCCTTGTCTTGCTGGGCGCCCCCTCTGTCTCCTCACGCAATTGGCGACATCCTGGTCCCTCCTGGGCCACAGCAGCATCCAAAAACCCTAACTGCAACCCTTGCAGCTAGCAAGGCTTGTTTGCGGTCTTTCTGCACGGAAACACCTCTGCAAGCTTCTTCACGACGTGGGACATCCATCCTCCAAAGGGGAAGTTCCTAGTCCTCTTCGTTCTTGCAGAATCTACAGCTTCTACCATCCGGTGGCAGCTTCTTTGCACCCACAGCTGACATTTCTTGGGCATCTGCCCACTCCCGACTTGATCGTGACTTTTGGACTTGGTCCTCTTGTTCCACAGGTACTCTCGTCCGGAAATCCATCGTTGGTGCATTGCTGGTGTTGGTCTTCCATGCAGAATTCCCCTATCACGACTTCTGTGCTCTCTGGGGAACTTAGGTGCACTTTGCACCCACTTTTCAGGGTCTTGGGGTGGGCTATTTTTCTAACCCTCACTGTTTTGTTACAGTCCTAGCGACCCTCTACAAGGTCACATAGGTTTGGGGTCCATTCGTGGTTCGCATTCCACTTCTAGAGTATATGGTTTGTGTTGCCCCATCCCTATGTGCTCTCATTGCAATCTATTGTGACTGTACATTGCTTGCATTGCTTTCTATTGCTATTACTGCATAATTTTGGTATTGTGTACATATATCTTGTGTATATTTGCTATCCTCATACTGAGGGTACTCACTGAGATACGTTTGGCATATTGTCATAAAAATAAAGTACCTTTATTTTTAGTATATCTGTGTATTGTGTTTTCTTATGATATTGTGCATATGACACCAGTGGTATAGTAGGAGCTTTACACGTCTCCTAGTTCAGCCTAAGCTGCTCTGCTAAGCTACCTTTTCTATCAGCCTAAGCTGCTAGACACCTCTTCTACACTAATAATGGATAACTGGACCTGGTGCAGAGTGTAAGTACCCCTTGGTACCACTACAAACCAGGCCAGCCTCCTACATTGGTTGTGCAGCGGTGGGATAAGTACTTGCAACTACTTGCCACTTTGTCATTTTGTACTTTTCATAAGAGAAAAATATACAAAACAAGTTCAGTGTATGTACACCTAACCAAAAGTTTTGCTTTTCTCCTCTTACTCCTTTGCTAAGTGCTGAAAAGTACCTCTAAAACTTTCAAAAAGTTCTTAAAAGTTGAAAAAGTTTTTTTTCCCTGTTCTTTAAAACGTTCTGAAACCTTTTCTTTCTTTTTCTGTCCCTTAAGCATTTTCTATCATGTCTGGTACTGGTCAAGCTCTGGATCTGGCCAGCACTGCTTATGACCACCTTAACTGGAAAGGCGCAAGGAGTCTCTGCATTGATAGAGGTTTAGGGGTAGGGAAGAATCCCTCTAGAGAATTGTTGGTTAATATGCTCATTGAAAATGATAAGACCGTAGCTGGCATATCTAGTGAGAGATTAGCTGATGGTTCACACTCTGATTCTGGGGCACCCCCAGTAAAAGTGTTAGATGGGACCCTTCCCAACCTGCCCCTTAGCAGGCCACCTAGCAGGGCTGGGACTGATGTGAGTTATCATCATAGTATGGAGGTTACTCCTTTAGGCCAGGTTGTTAGAGTGCCATCTGTTAGGAACAGGTCTCCCTCTGTACATTCACACCATTCTTCTGTGTCAAGGCATGCCCAACCCACCCTCCCTGAAGACAGAGTGTTAGAAAGAAAACTCAATAGATTGAGAGTGGAAGAATCCAGACTGAAGCTCAAGAAGCAACAGCTGGATTTAGACAGACAAGCATTTGACTTAGAAAAAGAAAGACAGAGGTTGGGGTTTGGACCCCATGGTGGCAGCAGCAGTATTACAGATAGTAATCCTGTAAAAGAGCAGGATTCTAGGAATCTGCACAAGATAGTTCCCCCTTACAAGGAGGGGGATGACATTAACAAGTGGTTTGCTGCACTTGAGAGGGCCTGTGTTGTACAGGGGGTCCCTCAAAGGCAGTGGGCTGCTATCCTATGGCTATCTTTCAGTGGAAAGAGTAGGGATAGGCTCCTTACTGTTAAGGAAAGTGATGCCAATGATTTTACAGTTCTTAAGAATGCACTCCTAGATGGTTATGGCTTAACCACTGAACAGTACAGGATCAAGTTCAGAGAAACCAAAAAGGAGTCTTCACAAGACTGGGTAGACTTTGTTGACCATTCAGTGAAGACCTTGGAGGGGTGGTTACATGGCAGTAAAGTTTCTGACTATGAAAGCCTATATAACTTAATCCTGAGATAGCATATTCTTAATAAGTGTGTGTCTGATTTGTTGCACCAGTACCTAGTGGACTCAGATCTGACCTCTCCCCAAGAATTGGAAAAGAAGGCAGACAAATGGGTAAGAACAAGGGTGAACAGAAAAGTTCATACAGGGGGTGACAAGGATGGCAAGAAGAAGGATGGTAAGTCTTCTGACAAGGGTGGGGACAAATCTAAAAATGAGTCTTCATCAGGCCCACAAAAATACTCTGGTTGGGGTGGTGGGCCCAAATCCTCTTCAAATCAAGTTAAGAAACCATGGTGCTATTTTTGTAAAGTAAAAGGCCATTGGACAACTGATCCCAGTTGTCCAAAGAAAAGCACCAAGCCTCCTACCACTACAACCCCTGCTGCTACACCTAGTGCCCCTGGTAATAGCAGTGGTGGTGGGAGCAAACCTACTAATAGCCAATCCAAGGGAGTAGCTGGGCTCACTTTTGGTAATTTAGTTGGGGTTGGTCTGGTTAGGGAGACCACAGAGGCTGTGTTAGTCTCTGAAGGTGCCATTGATTTGGCCACCTTGGTTGCTTGTCCCCTTAATATGGATAAGTACAAGCAACTTCTCCTAATAAATGGTGTTGAGGTTCAGGCCTACAGGGACACAGGTGCCAGTGTTACAATGGTAATAGAGAAACTGGTCCACCCTGAACAACACCTACTTGGTCACCAGTACCAAGTGACTGATGCTCAAAACAACACTCTTAGCCACCCCATGGCTGTTGTGAATCTCAACTGGGGGGGGGGGTTACTGGTCCAAAGAAAGTTGTGGTTGCCTCAGATTTACCTGTATACTGTCTACTAGGGAACGATTTAGAGACATTAGCTTGGGCAGAAGTGGAGTTGGAGGCTCATGCAGCAATGCTGGGAATTCCTGGGCATATTTTTGCTTTGACAAGGGCTCAGGCCAAAAAGCAAAAAGGACAGGGTGACTTGGATCTTGGAACAATGGACCAAGTGCTCCCTAAAGCTAGGGTTAGTAAAGGTAAAACACTACCTACTATCCCTCCCTCTACAGTGGATTCAACTTCTGAGGGAGAAGAATTTCTACCCTGTGCAGAACCTACACCAGAGGAGCTGGAAGCAGACACTGCTGAGCTTTTGGGTGGAGGGGGGGCCTGCCAGGGAGGAGCTGAGTGTGGCACAGCAGACCTGTCCCACACTAGAGGGTCTAAGACAGCAAGCTGTCAAACAGCAAAATGGGGATGTCAGTGACTCTCACAGAGTTTACTGGTAGGACAACCTCTTGTATACTGAAGCAAGGGATCCAAAACCTGGAACAGCCAGGAGATTGGTGATTCCTCAGCAATACAGAGAGTTCCTCCTAACTCTAGCCCACGACATTCCCTTGGCTGGACAGTTAGGGCAAATGAAAACTTGGGACAGGCTTGTCCCCTTGTTTCATTGGCCTAGAATGTCAGAGGACACAAAGGAATTTTGTAAGTCCTGTGAAACCTGTCAAGCCAGTGGCAAAACAGGTGGCACCCCAAAGGCTCCCCTTATTCCAATACCTGTCGTTGGGGTTCCCTTTGAAAGAGTAGGGGTTGACATAGTTGGCCCCCTTGACCCTCCTACTGCTTCAGGCAATAGGTTTATCTTGGTGGTAGTGGACCATGCCACCAGATATCCTGAAGCAATTCCTCTAAGGACCACTACAGCTCCTGCAGTGTCAAAGGCCCTCCTGGGAATCTTTTCCAGGGTGGGCTTCCCAAAAGACGTGGTATCAGACAGGGGAAGCAATTTCATGTCTGCTTACTTAAAGGCCATGTGGAAGGAATGTGGTGTGACATGCAAGTTCACCACACCCTATCATCCACAAACAAATGGACTGGTTGAGAGGTTTAATAAAACTCTCAAAGGAATGATAATGGGACTCCCTGAAAAACTCCGCAGGAGATGGGATGTCCTGTGACCTTGCATCCTTTTTTCTTACAGGGAGGTGCCCCAAAAAGGAGTGGGCTTCAGCCCCTTTGAACTCCTATTTGGACACCCTGTGAGAGGTCCTCTAACACTTGTAAAGGAGGGTTGGGAACAACCTTTAAAAGCTCCTAAGCAAGACATAGTGGACTATGTACTTGGCCTAAGATCTAGGATTGCTGAGTACATGAAAAAGGCCAGTAAAAACCTCCAGGCCAGCCAAGAGCTCCAAAAGCAATGGCATGACCAGAAGGCTGTTCTGATTCAGTACCAACCAGGGCAGAAAGTGTGGGTCTTGGCCCCAAGAGCACTCCAAGACAAATGGAGTGGTCCCCACATTATTGTTGAGAAAAAGGGAGAAGTCACCTACTTGGTTGACTTGGGCACTGCCAGGAGTCCCCTTAGGGTCCTCCATGTCAATCGCCTTAAACCCTACTATGACAGGGCTGATCTCACCCTGCTCATGGCAACAGATGAAGGACAGGAAGAAGAGAGTGACCCTCTCCCTGATCTCTTCTCTTCCACAGAACAAGATGCTCTAGTGGAAGGTGTAGTTCTGGCAGATTGTCTTACTGCTGAGCAGAAAGACCACTGCATAAATCTCCTGGGTCAGTTTTCTGAACTCTTTTCAACTGTGCCAGGCACCGCTTCTTGGTGTGAGCACACTATAGATACTGGAGACAGCTTGCCTGTCAAAAGTAAGATCTATAGGCAGCCTGACCATGTCAGGGACTGCATAAAACAAGAGGTTCAGAAAATGCTTGAACTTGGAGTGGGTGAGCACTCTGAAAGTCCATGGGCCTCTCCTGTGGTACTTGTACCAAAACCTCATTCCAAAGATGGAAAGAAGGAAATTAGATTTTGTGTAGACTATAGAGGTCTCAACCAAGTAACTAAAACTGATGCTCACCCTATACCCAGGGCAGATGAGCTAATAGATATACTGGCATCTGCTAAGTATCTAAGCACCTTTGATTTGACTGCATGGTATTGGCAGATCAAGTTATCAGAGGATGCTAAAGCAAAAACTGCATTTTCAACCATTGGAGGGCACTACCAATTCACAGTAATGCCTTTTGGGTTGAAAAATGCACCTGCCACTTTTCAGAGGTTGGTGAATACAGTCCTGCAAGGATTGGAGGCTTTTAGTGCAGCATATCTAGATGATATCGCTGTCTTTAGCTCCACCTGGGATGATCACCTGGTCCACCTGTGGAAAGTATTGGAGGCCCTGCAAAAAGCAGGCCTCACTATCAAGGCTTCAAAGTGCCAGATAGGGCAGGGGAAGGTGGTTTATCTGGGACACCTGGTAGGTGGAGAACAGATTGCACCACTTCAGGGGAAAATCCAAACTATTATAAATTGGGTTCCCCCTACAACTCAGACCCAGGTGAGAGCCTTCTTAGGCCTCACTGGGTATTACAGGAGGTTCATAAAGAACTATGGCCCTCATTCTGACCTTGGCGGTCTTTTCGCAAGACCGCCGAGTTACCGCCGCGGTAAAGACCGCCGACCGCGGCGGTATGCCGCTGCGCGTATTCCGACCGCTGGGAGCGTTCCGCCGGAATACCGCCAGCAGCCACACTGGCGGTCGGCGGGAAAGTGGAGACTGGTCAACCTCCACCGCCACGCCAGCAGAACACCGCCCCCAGAATTACGACCCACATTTCTGTGTGGCGGTCTTCTGTTGGCGGTCTTCTGTTGGCGGTCACGTCCCTATGGCTCCCGTCGCCTCCCGGAGGACCAACGCACAAGGTAAGTTGATCGTCCGTGAGGGGAGGGGGTGGGGGGTGTTGTGTGATGTGTGCGTGCATGGGGGTGTGCGTGTGAGTGTGTAGAGGGGGTGTGTGAGTGCGTGCATGCGGGCGGGGAGTGCTGCTGTGCCTATGGGCAATGTGTGTAGTTCGGCGGGTGCGCATGTCGGCATGTATGTGTGCGGGTATGTGTCCCCGTTGTGTATGTGTGTGTGTAGGGGGTGTGTATATGTGCATGTCGGGGTGCATGTATGTGCATGTCGGGGTGGGGGTGGGGAGGGGGTTCGTACCACCTCTGGGGGGTGGCAGGGGGGTGGAGGGTGTGGGGGGAGGACTCGGGGGGGCAGTGGGGGGTGGGGGAGACCCCTATCAGTGCCAGGGAAGGAATTCCCTGGCCCCGATAGTGCCTACCGCCATGGTTCGCATGGCGGTTCCCGAACACAAGAAACCGCGGCGGTAAGCAGGGTCATGATAGCGTTGGCGGTCTTGGATCGACCGCCGGACCGGAGTGCGCAGACTCCAGCCCGTCGGTCATGACCGCCGTGGCTGTCGGAGTGGGGAAGTGGCGGTCGGTCGCGGCGGGGACCGCCGCGGTCAGAATGCCATTTTTAATACCGCCGGTCTGTTCGCGGTCTGACCGCCGCCTCTCCGCCGACCGCCAAGGTCAGAATGAGGGCCTATGTCTCCATTGCAGCCCCTCTTAATGACCTCACTTCAAAGAAAATGCCTAAAAAGGTATTGTGGACAGCTAGCTGTCAGAAAGCTTTTGAGGAGCTGAAGCAGGCCATGTGCTCTGCACCTGTCCTGAAAAGCCCCTGTTACTCCAAAAAAATCATTGTCCAAACTGATGCATCTGAATTAGGGGTAGGGGCAGTCTTATCACAACTTAATTCTGAGGGCCAGGATCCACCTGTTGCTTTTATCAGCAGGAGGTTAACCCCTAGAGAAAAGCGTTGGTCTGCCATAGAGAGGGAGGCCTTTGCTGTGGTCTGGGCACTGAAAAAGTTGAGGCCGTACCTGTTTGGCACTCACTTCATTGTTCAGACAGACCACAAACCTCTACTTTGGCTAAAAGAAATGAAAGGTGAAAACCCTAAATTATTGAGGTGGTCCATATCTCTACAGGGAATGGACTATGCAGTGGAACATAGACCTGGGAGTACCCACTCCAATGCAGATGGACTCTCCAGATATTTCCACTTAGACAATGAAGACTCATCAGGTCATGGCTAGTCTCATTGTCCTTCGTTTGGGGGGGGGGTTGTGTAGGAAAGTACCATCTTGCCTGGCATGTTACCCCCATATTTCACTGTATATATTTTGTTTTAGTTGTATGTGTCGCTGGGACCCTGCCAGCCAGGGCCACAGTGCTCATAAGTGTGCCCTGTATGTGTTACCTGTGTTATGACTAACTGTCTCACTGAGGCTCTGCTAACCAGAACCTCAGTGGTTATGCTCTCTCATTTCTTTCCAAATTGTCACTAACAGGCTAGTGACCAATTTCACCAATTTACATTGGCATACTGGAACACCCTTATAATTCCCTAGTATATGGTACTGAAGTACCCAGGGTATTGGGGTTCCAGGAGATCCCTATGGGCTGCAGCATTTCTCGTGCCACCCATAGGGAGCTCTGACAATTCTTACACAGGCCTGCCACTGCAGCCTGAGTGAAATAACGTCCACGTTATTTCACAGCCATTTACCACTGCACTCAAGTAACTTATAAGTCACCTATATGTCTAACCTTTACCTGGTAAAGGTTGGGTGCTAAGTTACCCTGGCACTAGCCAAGGTGCCCCTACATTGTTCAGGGCAAATTCCCTGGACTTTGTGAGTGCGGGGACACCATTACACGCATGCACTATACATATGTCACGACATATGTATAGCGTCACAATGGTAACTCCGAACATGGCCATGTAACATGTCTAAGATCATGGAATTGTCATCCCAATGCCATTCTGTCATTGGGGAGACAATTCCATGATCCCCCAAGTCTCTAGCACAGACCCGGGTACTGCCAAACTACCTTTCCCGGGGTTTCACTGCAGCTGCTGCTGCTGCCAACCCCTCAGACAGGTTTCTGCCCTCCTGGGGTGAAGCCAGGCTTGGCCCAGGAAGGAAGAACAAAGGACTTCCTCAGAGAGAGGGTGTTACACACTCTCCCTTTGGAAAAAGGTGTCAGGGTTGGGGAGGAGTAGCCTCCCCCAGCCTCTGGAAATGCTTTGATGGGCACAGATGGTGCCCATCTCTGCATAAGCCAGTCTAAACCGGTTCAGGGATCCCCCAGCCCTGCTCTGGCGCGAAACTGGACAAAGGAAAGGGGAGTGACCACTCCCGTGACCTGCACCTCCCCTGGGAGGTGCCCAGAGCTCCTTCAGTGAGATCCAGACCTCTGCCATCTTGGAAACAGAGGTGTTGCTGGCACACTGGACTGCTCTGAGTGGCCAGGGCCAGCAGGTGACGTCAGAGACTCCTTCTGATAGGCTCTTACCTGTGTTGCTAGCCTATCCTCCTTCCTAAGTAGCCAAACCTCCTTTTCTGGCTATTTAGGGTCTCTGCTTTGGGGAATTCTTTAGATAACCAATGCAAGAGCTCATCAGAGTTCCTCTGCATCTCTCTCTTCACCTTCTTCCAAGGAATCGACCGCTGACTGCTCTGGAAGCCTGCAAAACTGCAACAAAGTAGCAAAGTCGACTACTGCAACCATGTAACGCTGATCCGGCCGCCTTCTCGAAAGTTTTCCTGGTGGTGCATGCTGTGGGGGTAGTCTGCCTCCTCTCTGCACTAGAAGCTCCAAAGAAATCTCCCGTGGGTTGACGGAATCTTCCCCCTGCAACCGCAGGCACCAAAAGACTGCATCACCGGTCCTCTGGGTCCCCTCTCAGCACGACGAGCGTGGTCCCTGGAACTCAGCAACTCTGTCCAAGTGACTCCCACAGTCCAGTGACTCTTCAGTCCAAGTTTGGTGGAGGTAAGTCCTTGCCTCCCCACGCTAGACTGCATTGCTGGGTACCGCGTGATTTGCAGCTGTTCCGGCTCCCGAGCACTTTTCCAGGATTTCCTTTGTGCACAGCCAAGCCTGGGTCCCCGACACTCTAATCTGCAGTGCACGACCTCCTGAGTTGTCCTCCGGCGTCGTGGGACCTTCCTTTGTGACTTCGGGTGAGCTCCGGTTCACTCTTCTTCGTAGTGCCTGTTCCGGCACTTCTGTGGGTGCTGCTTGCTTCTGAGTGGGCTTCTTATCTTGCTGGGCACCCCCTCTGTCTCCTCACGCAGTTGGTGACATCCTGGTCCTTCGTGGGCCACAGCAGCATCCAAAAACCCTAGCCGCAACCCTTGCAGCTAGCAAGGCTTGTTTGCGGTCTTTCTGCACGAAAACACCTCTGCAAGCTTCTGCACGACGTGGGACATCCATCCTCCAAAGGGGAAGTTCCTAGTCCTCTTCGTTCTTGCAGAATCCACAGCTTCTACCATCCGGTAGCAGCTTTTTTGCACCCACAGCTGGCATTTCCTGGGCATCTGCCCACTCCCGACTTGATCGTGAGTTTTGGACTTGGTCCCCTTGTTCCACAGGTACTCTTGTCCGGAAATCCATTGTTGTTGCATTGCTGGTGTTGGTCTTCCTTGCAGAATTTCCCTATCACAACTTCTGTGCTCTCTGGGGAACTTAGGTGCACTTTGCACCCACTTTTCAGGGTCTTGGGGTGGGCTATTTTTCTAACCCCCACTGTTTTCCAACAGTCCCAGCGACCCTCTACAAGGTCACATAGGTTTGGGGTCCATTCGTGGTTCGCATTCCACTTCTAGAGTATATGGTTTGTGTTGCCCCTATCCCTATGTGCTCTCATTGCAATCTATTGTGACTGTACATTGCTTGCATTGCTTTCTATTGCTATTACTGCATAATTTTGGTATTGTGTACATATATCTTGTGTATATTTGCTATCCTCATACTGAGGGTACTCACTGAGATACTTTTGGCATATTGTTATAAAAATAAAGTACCTTTATTTTTAGTATATCTGTGTATTGTGTTTTCTTATGATATTGTACATATGACACCAGTGGTATAGTAGGAGCTTTACACGTCTCCTAGTTCAGCCTAAGCTGCTCTGCTAAGCTACCTTTTCTATCAGCCTAAGCTGCTAGACACATCTTCTACATTAATAAGGGATAACTGGACCTGGTGCAGAGTGTAAGTACCCTTTGGTACCACTACAAACCAGGCCAGCCTCCTACACTTGTTTGATGAGTTCTCAAAGTGGGATGTTCACTGTTGCAAAATCTTTGATGTAGAGAGTGCAGTAACTTGCTAACCCTAGGAAATACCTCACTTCTGCAACACTCGTGAGCACCCGTGTCTTGTGCAGTGTTTCGACTTTAGTCAGATGCAGCTGCATTCCTTTCATGGAGAAAATGTGCCCAAAGAAGATGAGTTCCTACTTCTCCAGCACGCATTTGTCTTCATTTAGTGTCAGTACTGCTTGTAGTTGACTGCATACTTCCCTTAGTGCTGTGTCGTGCTCTTCCTTTGCGAGGTGAAAAACAGAATGCCATTGCTGTAGTTCATAGAGTTTTGTATAGGCCTGATTAGTCTCCTCACCATTTCCTGAAAGATTTCAAATGCGGATGACGCTCAAAAGCTTAGGCGTTTGTAGCAGAACAGCCTCAGGTGTTTATTACAGGGCGTTATCCACCTCATGTGAAAACATCAACCTTGGAGGGCAATAGTTGGTTTTGGATTCATTTTGTCATACTCTGACATGCACATAATGTTACATTTGGCTCCACCGTCGAGCACAAACCATGCTACATGACCCCCGTCCGACGACCACCTTTGCTGTTTTCTTGATGTCCTGTTTCTCTACCAGCTGTATGTGTTTGGATTGTCTTTTCGGCGCCGCACTGTCCACCATGAGGAATAAGCATTCATTAGTTTCTCGTACTGAGGTAGCGTTGGAGTCCACAGAGGCTTTTTCTCCCCACCAGCACACACAAGCTGCAAGGCAGTGTGCACGGGCTGAGTGAGGGGTCCCTTAGGGTGGTATAAAACTTGCTGTAGCCCTTAGAGACCTTCCCCTGGCCACAGGGCCCTTGGTACCCTGGGTACCTTTTACAAGGGACTTACCTGTGTGCCAGGCCTGTGCCAATTGTGGAAACAAAGGTACAGTTTTGGGAAAGAACACTGGTGCTGGGAACCTGGTTAGCAGGGTCCCAGCACACTTCCAATCAAAGCTGGCATCAACACTAGGCAAAAAGTAGGGGGGTAACCATGCCAGCAGTGGCATTTTCCTACAGGCTGTGATTGTGTGTTCCCATGTACCTTGCCTGGCAACTCGTATTGGTCCTGGGTCCATTGGATCAACCTCTTTCTGGCCTTAGGGGCTTGCCTCTACAGACATTCGCAAAAGTGATTGTCCCTGTTTCACTTGCAGCACCCCTGTCCCATGGCTGGACAGGCACCATCCTACAACAATAGCATGTTCTCTCAACCATCGCATGTTCTCTCATTCTCGGTCGAAGGCAGCACCTTCTGACATGTTCGTTGCTGCTTCCTGCCATGCGGTGAACCTGATCCAGCATTCTTGTTCTGGTACTTTCAAAATTGATCACGTGTGATGTGGTCCTGGCATCTGATCTCGCCATGGCCAGTATCTTTTCAAGTGTGTACATTTCTTTTAGAATCTTTGTTTGAAATCCAGTTGAATGACACCCTTCTATGATATATAGTCTAATGGCTTCCTCATTGTTAAATTTGTCGAATTCTCAATAGATAACTAGTTTCCGCAGTCGGGTTGTAAAATTGTCACGGGATTCATCCACTCTGTGGCATGCCATGTTGAATGTTTTTACTGTTCATGGTTAACATTCTTCTGTGGATCAAAACATTCTGTGAAATATTTGATCAAGCCCTTATACTTGGCTATTGATTAAGGTGGGAATAAACGAGCAGATCCTCCATGTCTTTGCCTACGAAGTTGAGGAAAAGGTCTCTGGCTTGATGTAGGAAAGTACCATCTTGCCTGGCATGTTACCCCCATTTTTCACTGTATATATGTTGTTTTAGTTGTATGTGTCACTGGGACCCTGGTAACCCAGGGCCCCAGTGCTCATAAGTGTGCCTGTATGTGTTACCTGTGTAGTGACTAACTGTCTCACTGAGGCTCTGCTAATCAGAACCTCAGTGGTTATGCTCTCTCATTTCTTTCCAAATTGTCACTGACAGGCTAGTGACCATTTTTACCAATTTACATTGGCTTACTGGAACACCCTTATAATCCCCTAGTATATGGTACTGAGGTACCCAGGGTATTGGGGTTCCAGGAGATCCCTATGGGCTGCAGCATTTCTTTTGCCACCCATAGGGAGCTCTGACAATTCTTACACAGGCCTGCCACTGCAGCCTGAGTGAAATAACGTCCACGTTATTTCACAGCCATTTTACACTGCACTTAAGTAACTTATAAGTCACCTATATGTCTAACCTTTACCTGGTAAAGGTTAGGTGCAAAGTTACTTAGTGTGAGGGCACCCTGGCACTAGCCAAGGTGCCCCCACATTGTTCAGAGCCAATTCACTGAACTTTGTGAGTGCGGGGACACCATTACACGCGTGCACTACATATAGGTCACTACCTATATGTAGCTTCACCATGGTAACTCCGAATATGGCCATGTAACATGTCTATGATCATGGAATTGCCCCCTCTATGCCATCCTGGCATTGTTGGTACAATTCCATAATCCCAGTGGTCTGTAGCACAGACCCTGGTACTGCCAGACTGCCCTTCCTGGGGTTTCTCTGCAGCTGCTGCTGCTGCCAACCCCTCAGACAGGCATCTGCCCTCCTGGGGTCCAGCCAGGCCTGGCCCAGGATGGCAGAACAAAGAACTTCCTCTGAGAGAGGGTGTGACACCCTCTCCCTTTGGAAAATGGTGTGAAGGCAGGGGAGGAGTAGCCTCCCCCAGCCTCTGGAAATGCTTTGTTGGGCACAGAGGTGCCCAATTCTGCATAAGCCAGTCTACACCGGTTCAGGGACCCCTTAGCCCCTGCTCTGGCGCGAAACTGGACAAAGGAAAGGGGAGTGACCACTCCCCTGACCTGCACCTCCCCTGGGAGGTGTCCAGAGCTCCTCCAGTGTGCTCCAGACCTCTGCCATCTTGGAAACAGAGGTGCTGCTGGCACACTGGACTGCTCTGAGTGGCCAGTGCCACCAGGTGACGTCAGAGACTCCTTGTGATAGGCTCCTTCAGGTGTTAGTAGCCTTTCCTCTCTCCTAGGTAGCCAAACCCTCTTTTCTGGCTATTTAGGGTCTCTGTCTCTGGGGAAACTTTAGATAACGAATGCATGAGCTCAGCCGAGTTCCTCTGCATCTCCCTCTTCACCTTCTGATAAGGAATCGACCGCTGACCGCGCTGGAAGCCTGCAAACCTGCAACATAGTAGCAAAGACGACTACTGCAACTCTGTAACGCTGATCCTGCCGCCTTCTCGACTGTTTTCCTGCTTGTGCATGCTGTGGGGGTAGTCTGCCTCCTCTCTGCACCAGAAGCTCCGAAGAAATCTCCCGTGGGTCGACGGAATCTTCCCCCTGCAACCGCAGGCACCAAAAAGCTGCATCTCCGGTCCCTTGGGTCTCCTCTCAGCACGACGAGCGAGGTCCCTCGAATCCAGCGACACCGTCCAAGTGACCCTCACAGTCCAGTGACTCTTCAGCCCAAGTTTGGTGGAGGTAAGTCCTTGCCTCACCTCGCTGGGCTGCATTGCTGGGAACCGCGACTTTGCAAGCTTCTCCGGCCCCTGTGCACTTCCGGCGGAAATCCTCTGTGCACAGCCAAGCCTGGGTCCACGGCACTCTAACCTGCATTGCACGACTTTCTAAGTTGGTCTCCGGCGACGTGGGACTCCTTTGTGCAACTTCGGCGAGCACCGTTTCACGCATCCTCGTAGTGCCTGTTTCTGGCACTTCTCCGGGTGCTACCTGCTTCAGTGAGGGCTCTTTGTCTGGCTCGACGTCCCCTCTCTCTGCAGGTCCAATTTGCGACCTCCTGGTCCCACCTGGGCCCCAGCAGCGTCCAAAAACGCCAAACACACGATTTGCGTGTAGCAAGGCTTGTTGGCGTCCATCCGGCGGGAAAACACTTCTGCACGACTCTCCAAGGCGTGGGGGATCCATCCTCCAAAGGGGAAGTCTCTAGCCCTTGTCGTTCCTGCAGTATTCCCAGTTCTTCAGCCTAGTAAGAGCTTCTTTGCACCAACCGCTGGCATTTCTTGGGCATCTGCCCATCTCCGAGCTGCTTGTGACTTTTGGACTTGGTCCCCTTGTTCCACAGGTACCTTCAGACAGGAATCCATCGTTGTTGCATTGCTGATTTGTGTTTTCCTTGCATTCTCCCTCTAACACGACTATTTTGTCCTTAGGGGAACTTTGGTGCACTTTGCACTCACTTTTCAGGGTCTTGGGGAGGGTTATTTTTCTAACTCTCACTATTTTCTAATAGTCCCAGCGACCCTCTACAAGGTCACATAGGTTTGGGGTCCATTCGTGGTTCGCATTCCACTTCTGGAGTATATGGTTTGTGTTGCCCCTATCCCTATGTTTCCCCATTGCATCCTATTGTAACTATACATTGTTTGCACTGTTTTCTAAGACTATACTGCATATTTTTGCTATTGTGTATATATATCTTGTGTATATTTCCTATCCTCTCACTGAGGGTACACTCTAAGATACTTTGGCATATTGTCATAAAAATAAAGTACCTTTATTTTTAGTATAACTGTGTATTGTGTTTTCTTATGATATTGTGCATATGACACTAGGTGGTACTGTAGTAGCTTCACACGTCTCCTAGTTCAGCCTAAGCTGCTCTGCTAAGCTACCATTATCTATCAGCCTAAGCTGCTAGACACCCTATACACTAATAAGGGATAACTGGGCCTGGTGCAAGGTGCAAGTACCCCTTGGTACTCACTACAAGCCAGTCCAGCCTCCTACATTGGTTGTGCAGTGGTGGGATAAGTGCTTTGAGACTACTTACCACTCTTGTCATTGTACTTTTCATAAGAGAAAAATATACAAAACAAGGTCAGTGTATATACACATAGCCAAAAAGTTTTGCATTTCCTCTTTTCACTCTTTTCTAAGTGCTGAAAAGTACTTCTAAACTTTCAAAAAGTTCTTAAAAGTTTAAAAAGTTTTTTTCTGTCTTTCCAAAAAGTTCTGAAAACTTTTTTCTCTTTATCTATCACTTTAACTCTCTCTAAAAAATGTCTGGCACAGGCCAAAAAGTTGAACTGTCCAAACTTGCATATGATCACCTTAGCTGGAAAGAAGCAAGGAGTCTCTGCATAGAGAGAGGTTTGAGTGTAGGGAAGAATCCTTCCTTAGAACTGTTAATTAATATGCTTAGAGTACAGGATAAGGCCATAAGTGCCCAATCTGTAGAAAAAGTAGCTAATGGTTCTCAATCTGATCCAGGGACTCCCCCAGGAAAAGGTTCAGGAAAGAAACTTCTCAGCCTGCCCATTACTAGACAGTCTAGCATAGTTGGTACAGAGGTTGAATCACATCATACTGATGATGTGCTCTCACATTATACTGGTAGCCAAGCTGTTAGGGTGCCCTCTGTAAGGGACAGGTCTCCTTCTGTTCATTCCCATCATACCTCTGTATCTAGAAATGTCCCTCCCACCCACCCTGATGACAGATTGTTGGAAAGGGAGCTCAATAGATTGAGAGTGGAGCAAACCAGACTGAAGCTCAAGAAGCAACAGCTGGATTTGGATAGACAGTCTTTAGAAATAGAGAGGGAAAGACAGAAAATGGGTTTAGATACCCATGGTGGCAGCAGCAGTATTCCCCATAGTCATCCTGCAAAAGAGCATGATTCCAGGAATCTGCATAAGATAGTTCCCCCTTACAAGGAGGGGGATGACATTAACAAGTGGTTTGCTGCACTTGAGAGGGCCTGTGCTGTACAGGATGTCCCTCAAAAGCAGTGGGCTGCTATCCTATGGCTATCATTTACTGGAAAAGGTAGGGATAGGCTCCTTACTGTAAAAGAAAATGATGCTAACAATTTCCAAGTTCTTAAGAATGCACTCCTGGATGGTTATGGCTTAACCACTGAACAGTACAGGATCAAGTTCAGAGATACCAAAAAGGAGTCTTCACAAGACTGGGTTGATTTCATTGACCAGGCAGTGAAGGCCTTGGAGGGGTGGTTACATGGCAGTAAAGTTACTGATTATGACAGCCTGTATAACTTAATCCTGAGAGAGCATATTCTTAATAATTGTGTGTCTGATTTGTTGCACCAGTACTTGGTGGACTCTGATCTGACCTCTCCCCAAGAATTGGGAAAGAAGGCAGACAAATGGGTCAGAACAAGAGTGAACAGAAAAGTTCATACAGGGGGTGACAAAGATGGCAACAAAAAGAAGGATGGTAAGTCTTCTGACAAGGGTGGGGACAAATCTAAAAATGAGTCTTCATCAGGCCCACAAAAACACTCTGGTGGGGGTGGTGGGCCCAAATCCTCCTTTAATCAGAACAAGGAAAAGAAACCATGGTGCTATTTATGTAAGATAAAAGGCCATTGGACAACAGATCCCAGTTGTCCAAAGAAAGGCACCACAGCTCCTACCACTACAACCCCTACTGCTACACCTAGTGTCCCTACTAATAGCAGTGGTGGTGGGAGCAAACCTACTAATAGCCAATCCAAGGGAGTAGCTGGGCTCACTTTTGGTAATTTAGTTGGGGTTGGTCTGATTAGGGAGACCACAGAGGCTACTTTAGTCTCTGAAGGGGCTATTGACTTAGCCACTTTGGTTGCTTGCCCCCATAACTTGGAGAAGTACAAGCAACTAACCCTAATAAATGGTGTTGAGGTCCAGGCCTACAGGGACACAGGTGCCAGTGTCACAATGGTGATTGAGAAACTGGTGCACCCTGAACAACACATACTTGGACACCAGTACCAAGTAACCGATGCTCACAACATAACACAAAGCCACCCCATGGCTGTTGTAAATCTCAACTGGGGGGGGGTATCTGGTCCAAAGAAAGTTGTGGTAGCTTCAGATTTACCTGTAGACTGTCTATTAGGGAACGATTTGGAGACATCAGCTTGGTCAGATGTGGAGTTGGAGGCCCATGCAGCAATGCTGGGCATCCCAGGGCATATTTTTGCTTTGACAAGGGCTCAGGCCAAAAAGCAAAAAGGACAGGGAAGCTTGGATCCTGGAACAATGGACCAAGTGCTCCCTAAAGCTAGGGCTAGTAGAAGCAAACCACTTCCTACTATCCCTCCCTCTACAGTGGATTCTACTTCTGAGGAAGAAGAATTCCCTCCCTGTGCAGAACCTACACCAGAGGAGCTGGAAGCAGACACTGCTGAGCTTTTGGGTGAAGGGGGGCCTGCCAGAGAGGAGCTGAGTGTGGCACAGCAAACCTGTCCCACATTAGAGGGTCTCAGACAGCAAGCTGTCAAACAGGCTAATGGGGATGTCAGTGACTCACACAGAGTTTACTGGGAGGACAACCTCTTGTACACTGAGCAAAGGGATCCTAAACCTGGAGCTGCCAGGAGATTAGTGATTCCTCAGGAGTACAGAAAGTTCCTCCTAACACTGGCACATGACATTCCCTTAGCTGGGCACCTGGGTCAAATGAAAACTTGGGACAGATTGGTACCACTGTTTCATTGGCCTAGGATGTCTGAGGACACAAAAGAATTTTGTAAGTCCTGTGAAACCTGTCAAGCCAGTGGCAAGACAGGTGGCACTCCAAAGGCACCCCTTATCCCACTGCCTGTGGTTGGGGTTCCCTTTGAAAGGGTAGGGGTTGACATAGTTGGCCCCCTTGACCCTCCTACTGCTTCAGGCAATAGGTTTATCTTGGTGGTAGTGGACCATGCCACAAGATATCCTGAAGCTATTCCTTTAAGGACCACTACAGCTCCTGCAGTGGCAAAGGCCCTCCTGGGAATATTTTCCAGGGTGGGCTTCCCAAAGGAAGTAGTATCAGACAGAGGAAGCAATTTCATGTCTGCATACTTAAAGGCCATGTGGAAGGAGTGTGGTGTAACTTACAAGTTCACAACACCCTATCATCCACAAACAAATGGACTGGTGGAGAGATTTAATAAAACTCTCAAAGGCATGATTATGGGACTCCCTGAAAAACTCCGCAGGAGATGGGATATCCTTCTACCATGCCTCCTTTTTGCCTACAGGGAGGTACCCCAGAAAGGAGTGGGCTTCAGCCCCTTTGAACTTCTTTTTGGACACCCTGTTAGGGGTCCACTCACACTTGTAAAGGAGGGTTGGGAACAACCTTTAAAAGCTCCTAAGCAGGATATTGTGGACTATGTACTTGGCCTCAGATCAAGGATGGCTGAGTACATGAAAAAGGCCAGTAAAAACCTTCAGGCCAGCCAAGAGCTCCAGAAGCAATGGCATGATCAGAAGGCTGTTTTGGTTCAGTACCAACCAGGGCAGAAAGTGTGGGTCTTGGAGCCTGTGGCCCCAAGAGCACTCCAAGATAAATGGAGTGGTCCACACACAATTGTTGAAAAGAAGGGTGAAGTCACCTACTTGGTTGACTTAGGCACTGCCAGGAGTCCCCTTAGGGTGCTCCATGTCAACCGCCTGAAACCCTACTATGACAGGGCTGATCTCACCCTGCTCATGGCAACAGATGAGGGACAGGAAGAAGACAGTGATCCTCTACCTGATCTCTTCTCTTCCACAGAACAAGATGCTCTTGTGGAAGGTGTAGTTTTGGCTGATTGTCTTACTGCTGAGCAGAAAGATAATTGCATAAATCTCCTAGGACAATTTTCAGAACTCTTCTCCATTGTGCCAGGCACCACTTCTTGGTGTGAGCACACTATAGATACTGGAGACAGTTTACCTGTCAAAAGTAAGATCTATAGGCAGCCTGACCATGTCAGGGACTGCATAAAGCAAGAAGTTCAGAAGATGTTGGAGCTAGGAGTGGTTGAGCACTCTGACAGTCCATGGGCTTCTCCTGTGGTACTGGTACCAAAACCCAATTCTAAAGATGGAAAGAAGGAAATGAGGTTTTGTGTAGACTATAGAGGTCTCAACTTGGTAACCAAAACAGATGCTCACCCTATACCCAGGGCAGATGAGCTAATAGATACACTGGCATCTGCCAAGTATCTAAGCACTTTTGATTTGACTGCAGGGTATTGGCAGATCAAAATGTCAGAAGATGCTAAACCTAAGACTGCATTTTCTACCATTGGAGGACATTACCAGTTTACTGTAATGCCTTTTGGTTTGAAAAATGCACCTGCCACTTTTCAGAGGTTGGTGAACACAGTCCTGCAAGGGCTGGAAGCTTTCAGTGCAGCATATTTGGATGATATAGCTGTCTTTAGCTCCAGCTGGGATGATCACCTGGTCCACCTTTGGAAAGTTTTGGAGGCCCTGCAAAAGGCAGGCCTCACTATCAAGGCTTCAAAGTGCCAGATAGGGCAGGGTAAGGTGGTTTATCTGGGACACCTTGTTGGTGGGGAACAGATTGCACCACTTCAGGGGAAAATCCAAACTATTATTGATTGGATTCCCCCTACCACTCAGACTCAGGTGAGAGCCTTCCTAGGCCTCACTGGGTATTACAGGAGGTTCATTAAGAACTATGGCTCCATTGCAGCCCCTCTTAATGACCTCACATCCAAGAAAATGCCTAAAAAGGTATTATGGACAGCAAACTGTCAGAAAGCTTTTGAGGAGCTGAAGCAGGCCATGTGCTCTGCACCTGTCCTGAAAAGCCCTTGTTACTCTAAAAAATTCTATGTCCAAACTGATGCATCTGAATTAGGAGTAGGGGCAGTCCTATCACAACTTAATTCTGAGGGCCAGGATCAACCTGTTGCTTTTATTAGTAGAAGGTTGACCCCTAGAGAAAAGCGTTGGTCTGCCATTGAGAGGGAGGCCTTTGCTGTGGTCTGGGCTCTGAAGAAGTTGAGGCCATACCTGTTTGGCACTCACTTCATTGTTCAGACAGACCACAAACCTCTACTTTGGCTAAAACAAATGAAAGGTGAAAATCCTAAATTGTTGAGGTGGTCCATATCCCTACAGGGAATGGACTATACAGTGGAACATAGACCTGGGAGTAGCCACTCCAATGCAGATGGACTCTCCAGATATTTCCACTTAGACAATGAAGACTCATCAGGTAATGGCTAGTCTTATTGTCCTTCGTTTGGGGGGGGGGTTGTGTAGGAAAGTACCATCTTGCCTGGCATGTTACCCCCATTTTTCACTGTATATATGTTGTTTTAGTTGTATGTGTCACTGGGACCCTGGTAACCCAGGGCCCCAGTGCTCATAAGTGTGCCTGTATGTGTTACCTGTGTAGTGACTAACTGTCTCACTGAGGCTCTGCTAATCAGAACCTCAGTGGTTATGCTCTCTCATTTCTTTCCAAATTGTCACTGACAGGCTAGTGACCATTTTTACCAATTTACATTGGCTTACTGGAACACCCTTATAATCCCCTAGTATATGGTACTGAGGTACCCAGGGTATTGGGGTTCCAGGAGATCCCTATGGGCTGCAGCATTTCTTTTGCCACCCATAGGGAGCTCTGACAATTCTTACACAGGCCTGCCACTGCAGCCTGAGTGAAATAACGTCCACGTTATTTCACAGCCATTTTACACTGCACTTAAGTAACTTATAAGTCACCTATATGTCTAACCTTTACCTGGTAAAGGTTAGGTGCAAAGTTACTTAGTGTGAGGGCACCCTGGCACTAGCCAAGGTGCCCCCACATTGTTCAGAGCCAATTCACTGAACTTTGTGAGTGCGGGGACACCATTACACGCGTGCACTACATATAGGTCACTACCTATATGTAGCTTCACCATGGTAACTCCGAATATGGCCATGTAACATGTCTATGATCATGGAATTGCCCCCTCTATGCCATCCTGGCATTGTTGGTACAATTCCATAATCCCAGTGGTCTGTAGCACAGACCCTGGTACTGCCAGACTGCCCTTCCTGGGGTTTCTCTGCAGCTGCTGCTGCTGCCAACCCCTCAGACAGGCATCTGCCCTCCTGGGGTCCAGCCAGGCCTGGCCCAGGATGGCAGAACAAAGAACTTCCTCTGAGAGAGGGTGTGACACCCTCTCCCTTTGGAAAATGGTGTGAAGGCAGGGGAGGAGTAGCCTCCCCCAGCCTCTGGAAATGCTTTGTTGGGCACAGAGGTGCCCAATTCTGCATAAGCCAGTCTACACCGGTTCAGGGACCCCTTAGCCCCTGCTCTGGCGCGAAACTGGACAAAGGAAAGGGGAGTGACCACTCCCCTGACCTGCACCTCCCCTGGGAGGTGTCCAGAGCTCCTCCAGTGTGCTCCAGACCTCTGCCATCTTGGAAACAGAGGTGCTGCTGGCACACTGGACTGCTCTGAGTGGCCAGTGCCACCAGGTGACGTCAGAGACTCCTTGTGATAGGCTCCTTCAGGTGTTAGTAGCCTTTCCTCTCTCCTAGGTAGCCAAACCCTCTTTTCTGGCTATTTAGGGTCTCTGTCTCTGGGGAAACTTTAGATAACGAATGCATGAGCTCAGCCGAGTTCCTCTGCATCTCCCTCTTCACCTTCTGATAAGGAATCGACCGCTGACCGCGCTGGAAGCCTGCAAACCTGCAACATAGTAGCAAAGACGACTACTGCAACTCTGTAACGCTGATCCTGCCGCCTTCTCGACTGTTTTCCTGCTTGTGCATGCTGTGGGGGTAGTCTGCCTCCTCTCTGCACCAGAAGCTCCGAAGAAATCTCCCGTGGGTCGACGGAATCTTCCCCCTGCAACCGCAGGCACCAAAAAGCTGCATCTCCGGTCCCTTGGGTCTCCTCTCAGCACGACGAGCGAGGTCCCTCGAATCCAGCGACACCGTCCAAGTGACCCTCACAGTCCAGTGACTCTTCAGCCCAAGTTTGGTGGAGGTAAGTCCTTGCCTCACCTCGCTGGGCTGCATTGCTGGGAACCGCGACTTTGCAAGCTTCTCCGGCCCCTGTGCACTTCCGGCGGAAATCCTCTGTGCACAGCCAAGCCTGGGTCCCCGACACTCTAACCTGCATTGCACGACTTTCTAAGTTGGTCTCCGGCGACGTGGGACTCCTTTGTGCAACTTTGGCGAGCACCGTTTCACGCATCCTCGTAGTGCCTGTTTCTGGCACTTCTCCGGGTGCTACCTGCTTCAGTGAGGGCTCTTTGTCTGGCTCGACGTCCCCTCTCTCTGCAGGTCCAATTTGCGACCTCCTGGTCCCACCTGGGCCCCAGCAGCGTCCAAAAACGCCAAACGCACGATTTGCGTGTAGCAAGGCTTGTTGGCGTCCATCCGGCGGGAAAACACTTCTGCACGACTCTCCAAGGCGTGGGGGATCCATCCTCCAAAGGGGAAGTCTCTAGCCCTTGTCGTTCCTGCAGTATTCCCAGTTCTTCAGCCTAGTAAGAGCTTCTTTGCACCAACCGCTGGCATTTCTTGGGCATCTGCCCATCTCCGAGCTGCTTGTGACTTTTGGACTTGGTCCCCTTGTTCCACAGGTACCTTCAGACAGGAATCCATCGTTGTTGCATTGCTGATTTGTGTTTTCCTTGCATTCTCCCTCTAACACGACTATTTTGTCCTTAGGGGAACTTTGGTGCACTTTGCACTCACTTTTCAGGGTCTTGGGGAGGGTTATTTTTCTAACTCTCACTATTTTCTAATAGTCCCAGCGACCCTCTACAAGGTCACATAGGTTTGGGGTCCATTCGTGGTTCGCATTCCACTTCTGGAGTATATGGTTTGTGTTGCCCCTATCCCTATGTTTCCCCATTGCATCCTATTGTAACTATACATTGTTTGCACTGTTTTCTAAGACTATACTGCATATTTTTGCTATTGTGTATATATATCTTGTGTATATTTCCTATCCTCTCACTGAGGGTACACTCTAAGATACTTTGGCATATTGTCATAAAAATAAAGTACCTTTATTTTTAGTATAACTGTGTATTGTGTTTTCTTATGATATTGTGCATATGACACTAGGTGGTACTGTAGTAGCTTCACACGTCTCCTAGTTCAGCCTAAGCTGCTCTGCTAAGCTACCATTATCTATCAGCCTAAGCTGCTAGACACCCTATACACTAATAAGGGATAACTGGGCCTGGTGCAAGGTGCAAGTACCCCTTGGTACTCACTACAAGCCAGTCCAGCCTCCTACACTTGATCATCAGTTTGTTTTATGCATGTAGTCAGCAAGTAATGCTCAAAATGCCTGGTCCACTTTTCCCACCTAGTGCCCTTCGTTTGAGAGTCAGAAAGATCAAAGGGCAGAGGCAGTTGAAAGATCGAGCTGAGTATGGTTTCCTCATACATGGTAATGGTCCTAGCTCAGCAATCTGCTCGCGTCCACTTTTATTGGGCTCTTGTGTGCTTGTGTTTGTTGTTAGAATGGGTTGTCTGACCTTGAAATGGTGATTCCCTTTGACTTCATTGGGAAAATTGTACCCGTCTGACTTCAAAATGGCCAACCTTGTTGTTCTCTATCAAGTTACCGAATGGCCTGAGTCTAAGATGGCTGCTCCCATTTGTTTGAATAGGGCCTTGCCTGATTTCAAGAGGGCCCGAAGTCTTACAAGATCAAGTGTGCCTTCTCAGTTATCTGGGGGCCTCAATGGCTTCTGGGGTGCTGCTGGGCACACGTTAACAGCTTGAAAGCAAATCTATGGTTTCTCCCACGCTATGGCTTCTGAGGCGCTTGTAAAGCATTGTATGGATTCAAACCAGCAAGCGTGCTGCGTTCACACATGTTGCTCTGAGGCTGCATTCAGTTTTCAGTCTTCCTAGTCTTCTCAGTGTGGATGCACAAGCATGCGTTGGTGCTTCTATTCATTTAAAATGTCTTGGGCTTGCCCACCTTTGTTGCTAGAAGTCGCATACCTTGCCCAAAGGATGTATTCAGAGACAGGCTGTAGATGAGGAGTCTTTATTTGTGTATTGGTCGGGATCAGTCCATGCATGCTTGGGGACCCCTGGTACTCCTCTTGCCTCCGTTGCTGCCTGCAGGAATGTGTGTGTGTGTGTTACATACTGCTCCAACCCTCCTGACTGGAAGCAGTGTCCGGTGTCCAGTGCAGTGACCAGTGTGTGCGAGGTCCTAGTGCCCTGCCACATTCCGTCACTGCGACATCACGCAGCCCTGCCAAGTGCCAAACACTGCGTGACATTCTCACAACTTGCAACAATGCAGAAATATATTAAAAGCGTGTTATTCTAACCCTAACTGTGTGACACTTGGCAGGGCTGGTCTCATGGTGAGATCTGATTGGCTGCAGCACTTTAACCAGGAAGTGTTGGCAGCCATCTTAGGACTCAGGCTTAACTGAGTCCCAAAAAAAAAATGTAAAAAGGAGGATTTATGTGTCCTCTGTATTGCTACTCCTTCATAGGCAAGTGTCTTCAGAGTCTCTCCGTTCCTCTTACAAATTCCTGCAACAAACTGTTGTTTCCCAAATAAAAGAAAAGAGCTTAGAAGCCTCAATTTTGGTGTTTTGCACTCAGCAGCTACCAACAGTTAAATCAGTAAGACTGTTGTGATGAAGCTTTTTCAAACAGTGTCAAGGGCTTCCCTGAACCTTTACACAGTAATGTAAAACAAGCATTGGCAAAGTCAATAAGTCTCGATATTGGGCGACCTATTGCCTTTGGCATTGGGGTTGGGGTAGTTAACGGGAGTGCGTGGAGGTGGTGAACGGTAAGGGGGTGGGGGTGAGAGAAACCAGAGACCCACAAACAGAGGGCAAGAAACAAGCAGAAAATGGGTGGAGAGGCAGAAACAGAGGGCAGGAAATTAGCAGAAATGCAGAAACAGAGGGCAAAAACAAGCACAAGGGCAGAGACAAGAAACAAGCAGAAAATGGGCAGAGAGTCATAGAGGGCAGACTCAATGGTGCAGCTCATAAAACACAAATGGCAATGTTAAACATTCAAGTCCACACTGAAAAGAAAGCAGCCATATGAAACAAAACGAGCAACAGGAACAGTAGCGCTCCTAATGTGTGGTGAGACCGGTCACCCATTGAAACCAAAATTAACGAGCAACAGGAATAGCGTGCCTAATGTGTGGCCGGACCCGTCGCCCATTGAAACCAAAATAAATAAGTAGCGGGGAGGGCTCAACAGCAGAAAAAGCATGACTTATACATTGCCTGACGAATGGGGAATCAGCAAAATTGAGCTACTATGGTGCCAGCAAATGCAAAACCTTTGGGCAGGCTGAAGCCCACAATGTAGATACAGCATGTCTCGGTTCAAGGAGCCATCTAGAGCCAAGACCTAAAAATGACTTAGAGAGGGCATGTTACTCACTGAGGCCCGTATTTATACTTTTTTTGCGTCGCATTTGCGTAGTTTTTTGACGCAAAAACGGCGCAAACTTGCAAAATACCATTGTATTTTGTAGGTTTGCGCCGTTTTGCGTCAAAAAGCGGCGCAAATGCGGCGCTAAAAAAACTATAAATACGGGCCTGAGTTCCCTTGACGTGCATAGCAATGTGGTGGCAGATAGAGAAAAGTAAGGGACGCTAATCGTGAGCGGCTGAAAGGCCGCAACAGTCGTCTTTGGACGGTGGTTTTGAACTTAGGCGGTGTTGGTGCAAGCATTTGCAATTCAACGGGTCTCACATTTGCTCGAGTCAGAGCTATTAGCGCTTTAAACTCCTAACTGGACTTTTCTTGCCACACAAATTACAAGCAAAAAAACACAGCGTGATCGCGCTATGTAAAATGCAGCACTATCACGCTGAAATTGAAAACTGAAAAACCGAGTGCTATTGCTCTATGTAAACCACCTCCGCGATAGCGCTGCATGGAAAATAAAAAGATAAAGTAGTCAGGAAACCATGCTGAACACATAGAGCCTCGAATGGTTTCAGTAGTTTACCGGTGCTGTGTAGGTGGGCTAAATGCCAGAAAAGGCATGACGTATGCATGCTTTTCACAAATGAAAGCAAGCGGATTTTAAAAGGCAAGCCCACGAACCAATGAAAGTGACTGACGTGACATGGTCGTGGTTAGAAGCACAAAGAGAGGTTACAGCGTGGGACGGAGCGCTTTCCACTCGCACATAAAAAGGGAGTCAAGTACAAACAATGTGGCAGTACGCAGTGAAGTAGGCAGTGTGTGATGGCCCCTGAAGCATTATTTTAGATCAGTGCCTAGTGTCCTGGTGCTGCTGCCCCTGTTGCACGACTGGAAAGTACTCCTATGGGAATGCAGCTGCAAAGAGTCAGAGAAGTGTTGTGAGGGGCTATACGAGAGCATTGATTAGAGGGGTTTGTTGTCTCAACAATGTTAGCATAGTTTGAGGTGATCACTCACAGAGGAACAACATTTTTTAAAAGTGCACAGTGGTTTAACCAGTGTGTCATCATGCACTGGGAGGTCTTTTGTGAGAGTGCAAAACACACCTGTGGAGTGTTAATGAGGGGTCCTTCTGTGCGGGAGGGAAGTCAATTGGTGTGCCGAGCTGGTGAGGCAGTTTTAAAATATACGCATGGTTAAGCCCGCTCAGCCCCCAAGCAGAAGAAATACTCTTCTCTGATGAATGGCAAACACATGCAACATGCAGTGCTGGCTCATCAAGTATTTGACTTCTAAAATAATCGAAATGTAAGTTCCCTGCATTGCAAAGTGACTGAACTGCAAGTAAAAGCAGTGCTTTAAATGGGCCAGTACTGTCCAGTACCTAGTACTGGCACTTTTTTATTTTGAGAGGGAGAGTATCTGCACTTCTCCAGAAAAACGTAGGGCCATATTTATACTTTTTGACGCAAAACTGCGCTAACGCAGTTTTGCGTAAAAAAAATTTGCGCCGGCTAACGCCATTCTGAAGCGCCATGCGGGCGCCGTATTTATTCAATGACGTTAGCCGGCGTTAGCCGCCGGCGCTGCCTGGTGTGCGTGAAAAAAAACGACTTACACCAGGCAGCGCCGGCGTAGGGGGATATGGAGCTTGGGCGCCAAAAAATGGGGCAAGTCAGGCTGAGGCAAATTTTTCGCCTCAACCCGATTTGCGCCATTTTTTCCGACTCCCAACCCCCATTGAAATGACTCCTGTCTTAGCAAAGACAGGAGTCATGCCCCCTTGCCCAATGGCCATGCCCAGGGGACTTTTGTCCCCTGGGCATGGCCATTGGGCATAGTGGCATGTAGGGGGGCACAAATCAGGCCCCCCTATGCCACAAAAAAAAAAAAAAAAAACTTACCTGAACTTACCTTAATGTCCCTGGGATGGGTCCCTCAAGCCTTGGGTGTCCTCCTGGGGTGGGCAAGGGTGGCAGGGGGTGTCCCTGGGGGCATGGGAGGGCACCTCTGGGCTCCTTCAGAGCCCACAGGTCCCTTAACGCCTGCCCTGACCAGGCGCTAAAAAACAGCGCAAAAGCGGCCGGATGTCATTTTTTTTCACCCGCCCACTCCCGGGCGTGAATTTTGCCCGGGAGTGTAAATACGGCGCACATGCCTCGGAGTAAATTTTTTAGACGGGAACGCCTACCTTGCATATCATTAACGCAAAGTAGGTGTCCACGCTAAAAAATGACGCAAACTCCATGGACTTTGGCGCTAGACGCGTCTAACGCCAAAGTATAAATATGGAGTTAGTTTTGCGTCGGAATTGCGTAAAAAAAACCAACACAATTCCGGCGCAAACAGAGTATAAATATGCCCCCTAATACTTTCAATCGGAGAGTACCAGCACTTCTTAGAAACAATCTGCACCTGCACTTCTTTTTTTCCATTTCACGCACTGAGTAAAAGTGAACTGCTACTGCCCAAGAAGCTGCGGGAAAAGGGGAGTGTGAACTACACCTGCCCTCTCCTGCTCAGTCTGTCATATTCAAGAAAGATGTTGTGAAGGTATGACGTCTGCATGAAAAAAACAAAGATGTAAACCTATTATATGAAATAACATAGCCTGTTATTACACAACTTAATGTCACTGTTTTATGGACGTCGCAAGGATGAATGACAGAGACGGCTCCACTAGGCTTCAAAGCTGCACCTGGCAGTTATGCATAGCTCTCCGCAGCAGATGCATTAACCCATGTGATACTCTCTTATTTCACATTGGTTTCTTGATTTTCATGGCTCATCTGTGCCTCATATTGAAAAGCACTAAAAAAATGAAACTAAATCAGTACAAAAATATGTTTTCACTGAGGCCTGTTCCACTGAGGACTCCTGCGGGCGTGAGAGGGGCGCTTTGCTCTCAGCTGTTCGTACACAGCAGCTGCCAAGGTCTGCTTCTGAGAGCTTTCTGCTGCTCTTAGGCGCTAGGATGGGGACGTATCACCTAGGTTAGACTTCTGGGGAAAAGACCACAACACGTCTCTACCTTGTATATAAGCACAACCACTGCCTAAGCCACAGTGTGTCAAAATGCAAGTAAACAACCCGTCAAGACGCCGGTGAACCAGCACACCCACGGAAGAGCAGCCGTCCCAGCAACTCTCCTCCACTTCACCAAATCACCAAACCTAACTAGGCCCGGTGGGTCCTGTTTAAAATTTAAAATGAAGCGTTAATTAGGGTCAGTGCTCGGTGTCCTGGTGCTGCTGCCCCTGCTGCACGGCTGGAAATTACCCCCATGGGGTAAGCGAAGCGAGAGAGGTCTAATGAGGGCTGTAGGAGAGCACTGATGGGGGGGGTGGGGTGGAATTGTTGTCTTAAAAACGTTTGCATAGGTTTGAGGTGATCACGCACCGAGGCACAACAAATTTTAACAAGCGAAATCGCGCTAGTAAATTAGAGAAAAAGTAGTCCACGATCCGACAGAAAATGGCGAGCCTCGCATGTTTTCTGTACTTGGTCCCTGCGCTGGAGGAGGGCTAGCCACCGGAAAAAGGCATGACGTGTGCATGCCTTCGACTAATGAAAGCAAGCGGATTTTTATAGGCAAGCCCACGAACCAATGAAAAACACTGATGTGAGGGCGACAGGGCTCCGAGCCCTTTTTTAATAACTAAAGCACCTCGCTGCGATACGCATGCACGAGGCATGCAACGCAGGCTCGACCCTACAAAAATGAAGTACAACATACCTAGGTCAGACAATAATCCGTTCGTTTGCATTGTAAACTGTGGGTATACGGTGTAGTATATTTAAAACAGTGTCATTTAACAGTGGTCGTGCCGCCCAGACTGTAACATTAGCAAAGCCTGTGAGTTCAAAGCAAGAGCCTGCAGTACGAATCGAGCTATGAGGAGTGTAGATTTATACTCTATGCATTTATACAGGTATAGAAAATGATGTATTCCTTTGAAATGGGATTTGTCTCCTAAACGTATCTATTTTCAGAGGTTCCCCTCTAACCTCGTCAGTTTCAATGGTATTTGCAATGACAATATACACATTTTTTCATTCATATTTTATCGCTGGTGTAATGTCTGGAACTGCTCCATATAAAATAAGTTCCACAGATGGAGTTCCCCGGTGCCTTCATTTTTGTGTCTGAGGAAACTTTGTAGTTTAGGCGGTGCTTAATTTGTAAATAAAAACATGCTGTTGCCCAGAGCTCTCCTCTTAAACAGGAGGCTGCTGCATTTAAATGTGCGAGCACAGAATACTGAGAGAGCGTAATCCTGAAGCCATCTCGAGCCCCTTTAATTCATTTAAAGACACTCCCTGCCCCTTCAGCTCACTCTTGCAGCTTTCTGCTTTCTCCCATTGTGACGCTTTCTCGCTTTTCTCTTCCTCCGTCTTTCCCATATGTCTTTTGCTCGCAGTAAATGCTTGAGGCAAAATAATAAGTGCTGGCCCACAAAAATAAGTGCCAGTACTCCGCATCGGAAACAACAAGTCCAAATTAAGCACTCAGTTTAGGGCTTTGGCCTCATCTCCCTCCTCCACAATATATTTATCAGTCCACCGGTATGTTTAAAAAAAATCCTGGATGCAAATATGTAGAGATTCGACCTGTAGATTTCAGTAAAATAGAAACATTCAAGGTGTGCTTTTTAATTAAAAATAGTCCACCTCTCTTTGCAGAACTGGAAGAAACACCATCTCATCCAGAGTGCACTCATTTCCTCAAGCTGCATCTTTCTAGTCATTTTCTGCCTTTGTAGGCTCTACAAATGCTCGGGAATTTTACAATTAGGTCATTTACATCCCTGATTCTTGGCAGCTGTACCACCGCAGAGAGCTGTCCCTTGGGGCAGTGGAGTCGGGCACAATCCTTCAGCGCGGCCCCACAGGCCAACGTTCAGTCAGTAGTAGCTCCTCGGCTTAGCAGCCATGTGTGAGTGTACCCTCCCTGTTTTACTCATCCCTGCCAGGTACCTCCATAATATTCTTGCCGAAATCTCTTATTCCAGGCACTCCTTGGCAGCTGTACTTCTACCCTCCTGTCAGTATACCACTCAATATTCATCCTGAATTTAGAGAGCACCTAGGGCCATATTTATACTTTTTGACGCAAAACTGCGCTAACGCAGTTTTGCGCCAAAAAAATTAGCGCCGGCTAACGCCATTCTGAAGCGCCATGCGGGCGCCGTATTTATTCAATGACGTTAGCCGGCGTTAGCCGCCGGCGCTGTCTGGTGTGCGTTGAAAAAAACAACGTACACCAGCCAGCGCCGGCATAGGGGGAAAATGGCGTATGGGCGTCCACAAATGGTGCAAGTCAGGCTGAGGAAAAAAAATCGCCACAACCCGATTTGCGCCATTTTTTTACGACGCCCATCCCCCATTGAAATGACTCCTGTCTTAGCAAAGACAGGAGTCATGCCCCCTTGCCCAATGGCCATGCCCAGGGGACTTATGTCCCCTGGGCATGGTCATTGGGCATAGTGGCATGTAGGGGGGCACAAATCAGGCCCCCCTATGCCACAAAAAAAATTAAAAAAAATACTTACCTGGACTTACCTTAATGTCCCTGGGGTGGGTCCCTCCATCCTTGGGTGTCCTCCTGGGGTGGGCAAGGGTGGCAAGGGGTGTCCCTGGGGGCAGGGGAGGGCACCTCTGGGCTCATTCTGAGCCCACAGGTCCCTTAACGCCTGCCCTGACCCAGGCGCTAAAATCCGGTGCTAATGCAGGTTTTTTAGACCCGCCCACTCCCGGGCGTCATTTTTGCCCGGGAGTATAAATACGACGCATATGCATCGGAGTCATTTTTTAAGACGGAAACGCCTACCTTGCATATCATTAACGCAAGGAAGGTGTTCACGCAAAAAAATGACGCTAACTCCATGAACTTTGGCGCTAGACGCGTCTAACGCCAAAGTATAAATATGGAGTTAGTTTTGCGTCGAATTTGCGTCGAAAAAAACGACGCAAATTCGGCGCAAACGGAGTATAAATATGCCCCCTAATGCGTGGGAGTGTCTGCCTCGTGGTATGTGTGTTGGTATTTAAACAAGTATCTGTGAATAACAGCAACTGAGTTAATGCTTTGGTGCGCGCATGTGTGTGTGTTATTGGGTTTCTGACACTATATACACCTCTGAGGGCATTTGTGTGTTTTGTACCTCCAGAGCACGGAGTCTCGGAGACTGGTTTGTCTAGAATGCCTGCTGACCAGGGCTGGAAAACATCATGCGTATTTCATAACAGATATTGCAAATGCGGCATAATGTATCACAATTTAATAAGCATTAATTTTACAATACTTTCCAAATTACAAAATTAAGCCCTACTGGCTTGGTAGCATGGGTTAAGCGTGCAGATTACCAATTCCAGAAAGTCGACTTTTGTGTCCGACTTTTGCATTTCACTTGTGTGTCTCGTCCAGTCACAGTCTGCAGAGAATACATGAGCTGCTCGGCCGGCTATTGGTGGGGGGCTGCTGTCAGCCCCGGAGGCAGTACAGCAGGTGTCTTGGGGTACCCCAGCCAGGCCTGGCCCCACTAAGACCTCTGCTAGTGAGCCCCTCGTATAATCAGACCGTTCCACACAGGAGCTGGAGGGAGAGCAACAGCCGGGCCACAGCAATTTCAGCCAGCCATCAGGAGTAAGGGTCATGAGTTTTACCTCTGTAATAATTCAACGAATGCATTTGTGACATTCTTGTCACTAGTTGTTCAGTTACTCCATTAGACTACTGAACTTCTTTCACCATCTAATTTCTGCACTGCTCCTGTAGTTTCTGCTCACTGCAAACTTCAAAACTGGAAAGCATTTGTGCGAAGTCACGTTTATGCTGCATTTTTGTGGTTGGATACCTTGGATGCGTTTTGTGTTTGCTGAGGAAAGGCTTCAGGGTGCACCTCGCACTTTATCCAAGATCTGACATTGTATTCAGTGGCATGCATTTTGCAAAGGGGGACCTAGGAAGCTCCCACCCCTCAAAACATTTGCCTAGTGCTTTAACTCCGGTGCTCGCACTCGCAGTGTAGGCCTGGCCTTTTGACTAATCAGTCTGTTACTGTCAGATGGGCCAACAAGAAAGCGCTAGTATATGGGGTTTCCTTCGTTGTCCGAATGGAGAAATGAAGAAACAACAATTCTGGTTGGCAATATAGTATGGGTTTTTATCAGCCGGGAGGACATGTCAGCTCTGTATCTGAACTGCACTCAAACTGCAACATAACAGAGAGTGTCTTATATACTCTCAAAACCACAATAAACGCTTATTCATCACTGGCATGCATATTAATTAAAGTGCTTGCTTAGTATATTGTTATCTCTAATAAGCTCAGCACGAAGCAATAGTTTCTTGCAAAACCTCTAACCACACGTGACTAACGTGCACCTGCTATTGACACGTTTTTGCTAGTGCAGTGTCTTTTAGTCTCATGCTGTGAAGCATATCAACATCTCCTTCCTATGTGTCTGTTACTCTGCAAGATACATTCTTTCTCAGAAACACGTATTACAATGTGGCTTATGAGTCATGCTCTGACCTTTCGTTTTTTTATCTATTACAATTCGTATCTGCCTTTGAACCAGTCACCTACTGTGTTCCTGTTGTCCAATCTGACATCATAAACAGTCTGGGCCTGTGTATGTCCTTGACCTCATACAATTCTGCATTTTTTCTGCTGATCCGTGCATTAGCAAAAGTGTGACTTCTCTCTTTTCTGTATTTTCTATGACATCTTTTAGCCCTGGCATCACACACGACCATACAAATCAGGCCAGACACTGGCCCTTCCAAGCTGAACCTCTGACAGTGTAAGACTGCTGGAAAGGCCAGTCTAACACTGCTCTCCAGTGGGTTTTTGTGACCTGCCACTCCAGTATTCCATCTCACATGGCTGGCCTTTCAGGCAGCCCAGCAGTGCCAAAAGGCTCAGCTTGAAATGGCCAGTGTGTGTACTACTTTTAAGCCCTGCCACAGCCCACAAAACCAAAAATATCGGCCTACACACTGACCATTTCATGGCCAGTCTGGCATTGCTACATACCACACGGGTTTATGTTTTCCATTTTTGTTTTGGAGGATTTTCTTGAACATGTCTAGAGGATGTTTTGATTCTCTTTTAAGATTTTGGGAGGTCCGGGGTACTGAGCTGCTGGTGCGGGTGCCAGGGAGTTGTGCACCCACTGGTGTTATTTTTTCAGTCTGGGGCAATGTGAGGGTAACTGGGGGCTGAGTGATGGTGTGTAGGGGAATTTTCATGGTGAATGGCCGCATTGTGAGGGTGTCTTGTAGTACTAGGCTTGCATGCAGCTCTCAAGATTCAAAAGTGTGCAAACAGGGTATGAGCATGGCAGCTGCATGCCCATGAGCAGTCACTAGGATGTATTTTACACTTGAAGTATGTTAGAAATGGGGTTTCTGTTTGGGTAGGGTATGCACCTAAGCCAGGCACAACCCACCCACTCCAGTCAGGGCAAGGGAGTTACACGTCCAAGATAACCCCTGTTCACCCCCCTTGGTAGCCTGGCACGAGCAGTCAGGCCTATCCCAGAGGCAATGTGTAAAGCATTTGCACAACACACGGGACGCAATATCCCCACCACAGAGTAAACACAACACCAAGTTATATGAAAATATACTGTATTGTACACAACACAATTATTAGACCAAACACAACATTTCAGTAATATCCTGCTACCCAAGCAGTTGTCAGAACATTACACATTTGTTACTCTGCAGAACCAGCAGTAGTCACATATAACAAACAGGTTACTTATTATTCTGCAATATAAGGAGAAGTCTGGGAAAACCTTATGTTGGACTTTTGCTTATGCAGGGTCATCCCCAGACTTTTTTGCCTCCTGCCTCCTATATTTTTCTGACATGTTGCTGTTGGCTTTTCAACTCTGAGCACTTTACCACTGCTAACCAGTGCTAAAGTGCATATGCTCTCCTGTTTAAATTGTATGTAAGTGGTTTATCCATGATTGGCATATTTGATTTACTAGTAAGTCCCTAGTAAGGTGCACTAGAGGTGCCAGGGCCTGTAAATCAAATGCTACTAGTGGGCCTGCAGCACTGGTTGTGCCACCCACATAAGTAGCTCTGTAATCATGTCTCAGACCTGCCCCTGCAGTGTCTGTATGTGTATTTTTACACTGTAAATTCGACTTGGCAAGTGTACCCACTTGCCAGGCCTAAACCTTCCCTTTCCTTACATGTAAGGCACCCCTAAGGTAGGCCCTAGGTAGCCCCAAGGGCAGGGTGCAGTGTATGGATAAGGTAGGACATATAGTAATGTGGTTTATATGTCCTAACCGTGAAATACTACCAATTTCGTTTTCACTGTTGCAAGGTCTGTCTCTCTCATAGGATAATATGGGGGCTACCTTTAAATATGATTAAAGTGTAGATTCCCCTAGAGAGTAGATGGACATGTGGAGTTTGGGATCCCTGAACTCACAATTTGAAAATACATCTTTTAGTAAAGTTGATTTTAAGATTGTGAGTTTGGAAATGCCACTTTTAGAAAGTGAGCATTTTCTTGCTTAAACCATTCTGTGACTCTGCCTTGGTTGTGGATTCCCTGTCTGGGTCAGTTTGACAGTTGCGTTGTTTTTCACCTCACACCAGACAGTGACACAAAGGGAGCTGGGGTGTGATCTGCATTTCCTGATTAGCCATCTCTGCTAGGAGGGAGGGGTGGAGTGGTCACTCTCCTCTGAAAGGACTGTGCCTGCCTCTGACAATGCTGTCTCCAACCCCCTGGTGTGTGTCTGAGGCCTTGCCTGGGCAAGGCAGGATTTCACAAGAAGGTGTGAGTCCCCTTTGAAGAAAGGTGACTTCAAAGACTAAAATGGGTATAAGAAGGGCACCCAAACTTACAAACTTTAGAAACACTTCTGGAATCAAGAGGAACCTCTGCCTGGAGAAGAGCTGATCGCTGAGGAACAAGTGCTGCCCTGCCTGTGACTGTGCTTTGTGGAGCTTTCCTGCAGTGCTGCTTCTGCCAGAGTAAGAGGGCAAAGACTGGACTTTGTGTGCCTTCCATCTTGAAGAAGAAATCTCCAAGGGCTTGATGTAGAGCTTGCCTCCTGTTATTGAAGTCTCAGGGATAGCAAAGACTTCTTCCTGCCAGCACCTGGAGTCTCTGGAGAGACCCCTACTCTGCTCTGTGGTGCCCTTCCAGTTCCTGGGACCCTGAAAGGAGAGGCTGGCAGCCTAAGGACAAAAATACACGCACCGAGCACCGTGCGGAGAAAAGATCGACGCGAATCTGATCGCGGCTGAGAAAACGACGCGACGCCGGCTCCGCAGCTGAGAAACGACGCCGCAGGAAACGCGACCGGAGAATCGACGCCCGGAGCAGGAGAAACGACGCGCAGCATCGCTGACGAAGGCTGAGAGATCGCAACCTGCGCCGCGGGACTTTCGGACCGTCGCGTGGCTGGCTTTTTCGACGCGCATCGCCGTGCCGAGTTGTTTTCGACGCATATAACCGTGCAGGGTTATTTTCGACGCGCACCGCCCGTGCGGGGTTATTTTTGACGCAAACCAGGTACATTTACACGCTAGCAGCGCTAGTGTGTTGTTACAACTACCTAAAGACTCTTTTTATTTTAAACCTAAAAAAAATCATAACTTGACTTGTGTATGTTGGATTTTTGTCGTTTTGGTCTTGTTTTGTCTAGATAAATATTTCCTATTTTTCTAAACTGGTGTTGTGTCATTTTGTAGTGTTTTCATTAAGTTACTGTGTGTGTTGGTACAAATACTTTACGCCCAGCACTCTGAGGTTAAGCCTACTGCTCTGCCAAGCTACCAAGGGGGTAAGCAGGGGTTAGCTGAGGGTGATTCTCTTTTATCCTAACTAGAGTGAGGGTCCTTGCTTGAACAGGGGGTAACCTGACTGTCAACCAAAGACCCCATTTCTAACATTGGTGACCAGCGGTCGGGATTGGACTTGTATTTGTACTTGACATACAGTAATTAAGTGTACACTACTGTTTTGATCTCAGACCACTACGTGACCACATACTACTTGTCTTGTGATTCTGCTTTTTGTTCTCTGATGTCCTCCTGGAAGTATTGCTAATATTTTTGGACTTTGTTTTTTGGTTGTGAAGCCTTTGCAGAATGGAAGTCAATTTCTGGCACCTATTTATGTATAAAAAGTGGCAGCTTAAAGCATTCTGCATGGAAAGGGGACTGGCTGTGAACAAGGAATCCAGAAGGGAGGATCTTGAGTCAGCCCTGTTTCAGGATGAGTTGAAACGTTGTCAGGCAACACCACCAAATGAGTCTGAGGAGGATAACTACTCTGAGGAGGAGGACTACTCCAAAGAGGAGGGCAGTGGCCCTGAGGAGGGAACAGAAAGAGATGATTGGCTCCTAGCTCGAATCCGGAATCTGGAAGAGCTAGATGCAGAGCTTAAGAGGGCTGAGGAGAAGAGAGCCTTAGTCCTGGAAGAAAGGAGGAGGGACTTAGAGATTAAAAAAATGATTTATGCTTACGAGCTTAAATTGAAAGAGCTGGAAGTCATGAGGGCTGAGTCCAGCTGGAATGGTGGCAGCAACAATTGTATATCCAGTGATGCTGCAGAAGTGCACATGCCCAGAGAGGTGGTGCCCTACTTGAAGGAGGGAGTTAACACACGCCAGGAGGTTCAGGGGTATGAGGTAGCTCCAGTGATGCACAGGGTCCCTGAGGTGGATTGGGGAACTGGCATGGGGAGTCATATTCCTACTGGTGGGAGGGACACTCTACTGACTCTAGGTGAGAGTGACAGGGAGAGGGGTTCTCCCCAGGTAGAAGTCCTGGTTATGGAGTGTGAAGACATCCCAGAAGAGTGTGGGTTGAGTGTCAGGGACAGTCAGGTACTGTCTCACCAGTCTCAGGAGGGTGATGTGGGGTGCTTTTTCAAAGCAGAGTCACTGGATGGTTGGGTGAAGGGTACTTTGGTTAATTCATGTGAGGGGCTGAGTGATGTAATTGCTGGAGAGCATATGTCTAGTCCTTATTTTCCAGAGCTATGCCAACACCAGGTGGAGTGTGAGTTCTCTGACCCCAGGGAGCTTACAATGGAGGCAGACTTCTGGGTGAGTACCAGAGAGTCTGCAGAGGCATTTGGGGGTGCTCCTGAGAGGAGTGGTCTAGGTAGTTCCCAACCAGGTGAGGTAGGGAAGGATTGTAGTGTCCCAGGTAGGTCCCAGTGTAATGGGATGGGTGAGGGACCCCATGTCCAGTCTCAGAGGAGAGGGAATGGGGATGGGTTGAGACCCAAGGTGCCCGAGATCCGGTCCCAGGTCCTGGAGGGTTCCCTGCGGGAACACCAGGAGGGGAGCCTAGCCTGCACCATAGGGCCATCTGTTGAGGGAGACCCCACAGTGTCAGGAGAACTTGGGGGGGCCGCTGTAGCCAGCGTCCCACCAGTTCTGGTGTCTGGCAGTACCACTCCTAGTGAGGGGGTGCAGAAGTCCAGACAGAGGGTTGAGAGGGGGTTGCGGACCCCAGTGGAGAACCTGGAGGGTCAGGGGTCAGCTCTGAGAGCAGAGCCCCCCATGAATGACCTTGGTGAGACCATTTCTGGGTTGGGGGGAATCCAGACTCTGTCAGATGGGCAGAGGTCAGGAGACCTGCGCCAGCCAGACTCTTGTGTGGCCCTTCGGGACAGTGTGTCCCTTGAGGGGGGTAAGTGTGCCCCCCTGGAAGTCCTGGTGTGCCAGGCAATGGTTCAACCGCAGGGTGGCGACTCTGGGTTGAATGATCAGGTTCAGGGGGTAAACTCTGACCTGATGGGGGGTAAGTGTGCTCCCAAGGAAGTCCTGGTGTGCCAGGCAGTGGTTCAACCGCAGGGTGGTGACCCTGGGTTGGATGACCAGGTTCAGAGGGTAAACTCTGACCTGGTAGGGGGTAGGTATGCCCCCCAGGAAGTCCTGGTTTGCCAGGCAGTGATCCAGTCTGTGGGTACAGACCCTGGATTGGGAGGCCAGGTTAAGGGTGTCCCCCCTGACCTGGAGGAAGGGGCTACTGCTAACAGTGCCCCTACCATGTTGTCTTCTGGGGGGGCCACTCCTAGTTGGGTGGTTCAGGACCCCAGAAGAGAGGGCAGGGGGAGGGAAGCCTCACCCCTGGCCCTGGTCCAACCTGAAGGTACAGACCCCAGGTTGGAGGATCAGTTGCAGGTTAACATCCCTGCACTGATGGAAGAATTGTGCAGGACTGCTTCTACAAGCACCCTGACAGTTTTTGACTCTGGGGGTGCCGCTTCTGCAGGGAGGGTACAGAGCCCCAGAGGGGAGGACCAGGGTCAGGTTGTCATCCCTGACCTGGTGGAAGAGAGAGTGGTCAAAGGGTGCCAGGCACCTGGGGCTACCACCCCCCACTCTCCACAGTCACAGTGGTTAGAGAGGCCTGAGGTCGGGCTCTCATCCCTGACAGTTGTCTGGGGCCACTGTGGCTTGCTGTCCTGGTGGACAGAGTTGCCCCTGGGGGGGGGGAGGACGAGAGTCACACCCCGGGGGTGGAGTGGGCAACACCACTGTGTTGGCCCTGGTGGTACTCTCTGCCCATTGCAATACATCTGTGAGCAAAGTAAAGTTAGGTGTTGCACAGATGGTGTCTGTAGATGTGGAGAAGGGTTCCCCATGGGTTAGCTTAGTGGGCCCTGAGAGTATGGACAGAGGGATCCAACTGGAGTCAGGAAGGCGTAGAACTGGAACATGCCCCTGCTGTTGTGGGCCTGGGTCCCTGTTCTATCGCCCCAATCAGGGAAGTACATCAAGGTATTGATTGTTCTCCCCTGGCTTTAGGCTGGTAGGGGGTCGTGTTGGACTTTTGCTTATGCAGGGTCATCCCCAGACTTTTTTGCCTCCTGCCTCCTATATTTTTCTGACATGTTGCTGTTGGCTTTTCAACTCTGAGCACTTTACCACTGCTAACCAGTGCTAAAGTGCATATGCTCTCCTGTTTAAATTGTATGTAAGTGGTTTATCCATGATTGGCATATTTGATTTACTAGTAAGTCCCTAGTAAGGTGCACTAGAGGTGCCAGGGCCTGTAAATCAAATGCTACTAGTGGGCCTGCAGCACTGGTTGTGCCACCCACATAAGTAGCTCTGTAATCATGTCTCAGACCTGCCCCTGCAGTGTCTGTATGTGTATTTTTACACTGTAAATTCGACTTGGCAAGTGTACCCACTTGCCAGGCCTAAACCTTCCCTTTCCTTACATGTAAGGCACCCCTAAGGTAGGCCCTAGGTAGCCCCAAGGGCAGGGTGCAGTGTATGGATAAGGTAGGACATATAGTAATGTGGTTTATATGTCCTAACCGTGAAATACTACCAATTTCGTTTTCACTGTTGCAAGGTCTGTCTCTCTCATAGGATAATATGGGGGCTACCTTTAAATATGATTAAAGTGTAGATTCCCCTAGAGAGTAGATGGACATGTGGAGTTTGGGATCCCTGAACTCACAATTTGAAAATACATCTTTTAGTAAAGTTGATTTTAAGATTGTGAGTTTGGAAATGCCACTTTTAGAAAGTGAGCATTTTCTTGCTTAAACCATTCTGTGACTCTGCCTTGGTTGTGGATTCCCTGTCTGGGTCAGTTTGACAGTTGGGTTGTTTTTCACCTCACACCAGACAGTGACACAAAGGGAGCTGGGGTGTGATCTGCATTTCCTGATTAGCCATCTCTGCTAGGAGGGAGGGGTGGAGTGGTCACTCTCCTCTGAAAGGACTGTGCCTGCCTCTGACAATGCTGTCTCCAACCCCCTGGTGTGTGTCTGAGGCCTTGCCTGGGCAAGGCAGGATTTCACAAGAAGGTGTGAGTCCCCTTTGAAGAAAGGTGACTTCAAAGACTAAAATGGGTATAAGAAGGGCACCCAAACTTACAAACTTTAGAAACACTTCTGGAATCAAGAGGAACCTCTGCCTGGAGAAGAGCTGATCGCTGAGGAACAAGTGCTGCCCTGCCTGTGACTGTGCTTTGTGGAGCTTTCCTGCAGTGCTGCTTCTGCCAGAGTAAGAGGGCAAAGACTGGACTTTGTGTGCCTTCCATCTTGAAGAAGAAATCTCCAAGGGCTTGATGTAGAGCTTGCCTCCTGTTATTGAAGTCTCAGGGATAGCAAAGACTTCTTCCTGCCAGCACCTGGAGTCTCTGGAGAGACCCCTACTCTGCTCTGTGGTGCCCTTCCAGTTCCTGGGACCCTGAAAGGAGAGGCTGGCAGCCTAAGGACAAAAATACACGCACCGAGCACCGTGCGGAGAAAAGATCGACGCGAATCTGATCGCGGCTGAGAAAACGACGCGATGCCGGCTCCGCAGCTGAGAAACGACGCCGCAGGAAACGCGACCGGAGAATCGACGCCCGGAGCAGGAGAAACGACGCGCAGCATCGCTGACGAAGGCTGAGAGATCGCAACCTGCGCCGCGGGACTTTCGGACCGTCGCGTGGCTGGCTTTTTCGACGCGCATCGCCGTGCCGAGTTGTTTTCGACGCATATAACCGTGCAGGGTTATTTTCGACGCGCACCGCCCGTGCGGGGTTATTTTTGACGCAAACCAGGTACATTTACACGCTAGCAGCGCTAGTGTGTTGTTACAACTACCTAAAGACTCTTTTTATTTTAAACCTAAAAAAAATCATAACTTGACTTGTGTATGTTGGATTTTTGTCGTTTTGGTCTTGTTTTGTCTAGATAAATATTTCCTATTTTTCTAAACTGGTGTTGTGTCATTTTGTAGTGTTTTCATTAAGTTACTGTGTGTGTTGGTACAAATACTTTACGCCCAGCACTCTGAGGTTAAGCCTACTGCTCTGCCAAGCTACCAAGGGGGTAAGCAGGGGTTAGCTGAGGGTGATTCTCTTTTATCCTAACTAGAGTGAGGGTCCTTGCTTGAACAGGGGGTAACCTGACTGTCAACCAAAGACCCCATTTCTAACACCTTACTACACAAATGCACTTGTCATAGAAATATCATAAATGCCCATAACAGGAACATTATAAAACATATGGCAAGTCAGGAAAACATATTAGCATGCTATGCCCATAAAAGGAACATCAGCAAACATATTAAACACCTCACAAAAATAGGCATGTTAACATATAAACCATGAATGTCCATATAAGGAACATATGACATATGTATGTCCTTTAAAAGTGCCTGGTTTTATGATGAAAGGCACTCCCAGTGCCAAGAAGAGAACAAAGGGCCCCCGGTGCTCCATTGTGTGACAACCGGGGCCTAGCGATGATTTGGGCGGGAGTGGTAAAATACGCAACACCTTTGGTTTTTATAACGGGCCTCTCCTGGGAACTACAATCTCTGGGGGTCCCTCTGGGCCTCAACAGGCCCTCCAGAAGGGGGGGAGGGCAAAGCACACCCAAAATAGCAAGGGCCAAACAGTAGGGGCTCCACCTGTCTCTTGCAGGGGGGGCAAACATCCAAAGCAGGACCTCGCAGTGCGGGGAGCCTCCAGCGAGGCTTCCACCTCGCCCACGTCCTGTAAAGGTTAATTTGGGGCTTTGTTGGGATAGGGGGAGCCTCCGATGAGGCTTCCTTCTCCCCCTGCCCGTCCACAAGACAACAGGGGCTCTGGTGGGGCGGGGAGCCTCCGATGAGGCTTCCTTCCCCGCCGACATCTCCTGCTTCCAAAAGGCCCACCCGGGCCGCAGCAGTGTGCAGGCACCAAAGTAGCTGCCTGGTTGTGCCCCAGGGCATGGTAGGAGCGTGGTCACTCTTTTCCTCACTTTGGTGGTGCCCCGGGGCACAGACCGGAGTGTGATTCCGACACGCTCACGGCTTTTCGCAGATAAGCCACCCGGGTTGCAGCAGTGATATTCTTTTTCCCAAGAACGATCAAGCCCTCTCCAGGCACTTTTGGGGCAAACAATCCAGGTGCTCTCACAACGCTAGAATATACTTAAACCAGCGCGCTCTCCAGGCGCTATGCAAGGAAGGTGAAGTGATCGTCCTGTGCTTCGGCAGATGTAGGGGTTAGGGACCATAGCACCCTGCCCCTGGGGGACAACAGTCAAAGAAAAGGAGCACAGGAGGCAGGGGTCAGCTGCAGGCCAGCACAAGGGGGATGCAGGCAGATGGCAGTCTCTCCTAGTGACCCAGCAGGTCACAGGTCAGCACAACAGCAGCAGTCCATGGCGGTTCCTGGTGAGTCCCTCCAGCATTCTGTGTCCAGTTCCAAGTAAGTTCCAAAGTGTCACCCAATTGTGGGGAAAACTCCCCTGTACTTATACTCAGTGTTACAGTGTGTTTACAAAGAAGGGGGAGATGGGGTTCCAACCAGTTACAACTGGTTCTGGGAGTTCCCCTTCTCTCCTCCAGCACAGGCTCCAAACATCAGTTGGGGGTAAACAACCCTATTGTTAGAGGCCAGGGCACAGCCTTTACAAATGCAGGTGTGCCCACCTCTCCCTTCTGTCAGCCCAGGAAGACTATTCAGTATGCAGATGCACCTCTGTGACACCTCCACCCTCCCTGTGTACAGGCTGTCTGAAAAGTACGCACAAAGCCCACTGTCACTCTGCCCAGACGTGGAAAGCTGCAAAACACCAGAGTCATAAGCACAGAGAAATGCTCACTATCTAGTGGCATTTCTGTAATAGTAATAACAAATCCACTTACAGCAGTAAGCAGCATTTCTCACCACCATTACAACCATATCAAACATGCCTACGCTACCCCTCATAAATCAGACAATATCCCCTACACATAAGGCAGGGCATTTCCAATGCAATCCTATGAGAAGGCAGCACTCACAGCAGTGAGAAACCAAATAGGCTGTTTGTCACTATCAGTACAGGCCACGCAACCTGGCAGATGTCCTGCCTTTTACATACATAGCACCCTGCCCATGGGGCTAGCTAGGGCCTACCTTAGAGGTGACTTAGAAGTAGTAAAAGGGGAGTTCTGGGCCTGGCAAGTAAATTTAGATGCCAGGTCCCAGTGGCAGAAAACTGCATAAACAGGCCCTGTGCTAGCAGGCCTGAGACAGGTTTGAAAGGCTACTTCCGTGGGTTGCGCAAGCAGCGCTGCAGTTCCAATAGTAGCATTTAATTTACAGGCCCTAGGTGTAGGGATACCACTGTACAAGGGACTTATAAGTAAATTAAGGCCCTCAGCCGCCCGCCAAGGTTGAACCGCCGGGTGGCTGCCAATGCGGCTGCACTCCCGCGGGGTCTATTATAAGATCCCCGCTGGGCCGGCGGGCGAAACCTAGTTTCTGCCCAACGGCCCAGCGGGGAACTCGGCCGCAACACGGGAGCCGGCTCCAAATGTTGGCGGCGGTGTTGCGGCTGTGCGACGGGTGCAGTTGCACCTGTCGCGCTTTTCCCTGTCTGCATAGCAGACAGTGAAAAAGCTCCATGGGGCCGTGGCAGGGGGCCCTTGCACTGCCCATGCCAGGGGCCCCACGACTCCCCTTTCCGCCAGCCTTTTCACAGCAGTTCTTACCACCATGAAAAGGCTGGCGGAAGGGGGACTCGTAATCCCCTGGGCTGGGGGATTTAAACCGCCGGGACCAATGTGGCGGGAAACCAGCGGTCCCGGCGGTGCGACCACGGCGCTTCCGCCGTGGTCGTAATGCCCCTGGAAGCACCGCCAGCCTGTTGGCGGTGCTTCCTCCAAACAGGGTTGTAATGACCCCCTAAATGTGCCAATTAGGTATAAGTCAATCATACCAACTTGAGAAGGGAGAGCACCTGCACTTTAGCACTGATCAGCAGTGATAAAGTGCTCAGAGTCCTTAAGCCAACAGCGAGAGGTCAGAAAAAATAGGAGTAAGGAGGCAAAAAGTCAGGGGATGAACCTGCCGCAAGGACCAGGTCCAACAAAGTACAGGTTGAATTTAATTAGAAATGAAAAAGGTATGTCTTCTTTTGTTCCATTCACTGTGTTCGGCATGCAACCAATCTTACATTTACCATTGGGTTCTTGCAGCTTATCCCTGCTATTGGCAAAAAACTGGCAAAGATTAGCAATCCAAGGCTTTCCCAGTGAGATGGTGTGGAGTAAGAGGACACACTCTCCAAAAACCAAAGATAAGAAATTATATATCATTGTCCAGCTAACATTTTAGTTTGTAAAGAAAAAGTACTTTAATACTGACACACTATGTAATCAACATAAAAATCATCAAAGTGCATTGTAAGTAATGTTTGCCTTATGATTCAGTACTTAAGGTTGTTGTGTAGCTATTTTAGCTATGGTTCTAGAAAGATGTGAAACCCAAGTAACTGACTTAGGATGTGGCCTGCAGTATGGATGGGTGGAGGCTCCGGGGAATATTTAAGAGCCCCTAGCACCACTGGAGCATCACTTTTTGGGTAGCGCTATGCCCTGCACCGTATTTACAAGGTGGTGTTGAGCCACCTTTTTGTGAACCTTGTAAATACAGTCCCTTCACACGCAGCACTTTGTGTGGAAGGGGAGTGCAGTGGGTGCTGCTGTGGGCATACCATAGCAACACCCATTGCATCTTGATGCTACCTCATATTTACAAGTTTTTGTGAACCTGAGGCAGCGCAAAAATCTAACGCCACCCCAGGGGTGGCATTAGTGTGGCACAGCGAGGAGACACATAAAAAGAGCAAATCACCATTTAAGATTGTTTTTGTTCAGGAAGGTGTTACTTCCTGCACAAAAACGATCTCCCTCTCAACACAGCCATCCTTGCACTATGGTGCAAGGATGTCTGCATTGGTGCACAGCAGCAAATTTAGCTCCAGCGCAGGGGGGGTCACAGGGGGTGCTGTATTCTAGTAAATACGGTGCATTTCTGTGTTTTGAAACTGACGGTACGTGACACTGCCAAATTTGGCGCAGCACAGTGCACCGTCATTTTCTATACAATCTGGCCCTAAGTATATCCAGTGAGAATTAGAGGTTTGGGTGTGTTCCTAGAATTGCAGCGGATTTTAGGTGGCATTGCAGCGATACATAAAATGAATGCAAAAAAGATAGAAACTTGCTGTATTGCAGTTATAGAAAGTTGATATGTTATCTTACATCAGAGATATCCAACCTTTTCTGTAGTGATCAGTGAAAATCATTGTGAGCTACTGAAGGCTAAACAGTTTGTGCATTGTTACCAGGCAACCCCAGGTCCAGCTTCATTAACTTTAAGCCTAAAGTCCAAGGAGCCATTTACCATGGTTTGAAAAAAATACTTTGATTAGGGGCACTATGACAAGGCTGCCATGTGAGTCAGTGAGAACATGGTCTTTCGGGATGGTTGAGCATGTGTGTATATGAATAGGACATATTTGTGACTGAGAGCCTGTGTTGTATGTGGTTATGGCACAGAACATACCTTTCAACATATGTAGCACTGTTATATGTATAACACAAACATAAAACCATGTTTTTTAATGGGAGAAATTTAAACTGCAGAAAAATGTTCTGCAAAAATGTTCAAAATATGGAACATATTTCTGCACTTTAAATACTTTAAATTCCTCCCTTTTAAAATGGATTGTATTATTCTGTTATGCACAGTGTCTACTGGCCACTGGGATTAAGAGACCTGCTGTATGTAAATGTGACACTTTGAAATGGGACACCACAGTTGGCGTGTGCTTTGGATGGCCCTCCCATCTTACCACACACCCACGGGGGAAAGCGCTGGCACTCCTCCAGTGGAACCCACCACTACGCCCCCTCACCAGGGATGGCAGTGGAAGTGCGTCTGCTGCCACCCTGATCCCCCTCTGACGATCTGATAATGTCAGCGGGCACCCTGCACTATGGCGTCAACAGAGCAAGCCGGCGGTACTGGAAGTCATTGCTTACAGCACCGGGAGGAAAATCAGGTAAGTTTTGTTCTCCTCAGGGGGTGGGGGGCTTCAAAGGGACATGGGTGGGAAAGGAAAGAGTATTTCCTTTTCCCGGGTGTCTCTTTGAAATGTGTTTCTGCTGCACGATCGCGCATTGGGTCACGATCCTACAGCAGGAATACCACTGGGCCACCAGGGATTTTTGTTTGTGTGTGTATGTTTTATTTTGGCGAGGGGCCCCTTGGGTAAGTGTCACTCCCCTTTAGGAGGCACATATTTTGACCATTTCCTCCCCCCTTGGGGGCAGACCGGCCAATTTGTTAGGCTGATCTGCCCCCAAAGGGAGGAGAAACCACCAGGCAATTATAAATGTTGATGATTTTGGGGAGCAACTACTTGGGCAAGGGTCACTCTCCTTTTTTTTTTTTAGGCCATCTGCCCCAAGTAGGGGCAGAAACCACTAGACACCAGGGATTTTAAAGTTTGACAATTTTGGGGAGTGGCCGCTTGGGCAAGGGTCACTCCATTTAGTGGGCAAATTTCTGTCTCTCTTGGGGGTAGATCGGCCTCTTTTGTTTTGGCCTGTCTGCCCCCAAGCAAGGCAGAAACTACTACACAACAGGGTACACGTCCCATGATTCGGTGTGGCGGTGTTGTGGTGACGGTGTTCTGGTGGCGGAGCTGCCCCCATGGATCCCGTGCCCTCCCGGAGGATCAATGGACAAGGTAAGTTGATCGTCCGTTAGGGAATGGGGTGGGGGGGTGTTGTGTGTTCTGTGCATGCATGAGGGGGTGCGTGTGAGAGTGTAGAGGGGGTGAGTGAGTGAGTGTATGTGTGCAGGGGGGTGTTGTGTGTATGGGAAATGTGTGCGGGTCGGACGGTGTGCATGTCTGTTTGTATGTGTGCGGGTATGTGTTGTCGGTGTGTATGTGTGCGTGTAGGGGTGTGTATATGTGCATGTTGGTGTGTGTGCATGTAGGGGTGTGTATATGTGCATGTTCAGGGTCGGGGTGGGGAGGTGGGTTGTGCCACCTTTGGGGGGTAGCAGGGTGGTGGGGCTGTGGGGGGAGGATTCGTGTGGGGTAGCGGGGGTGGGGGACACCCCTATCAGTGCCAGGGAAGGAATTCCCTGGCACTGATAGTGCCTACCGCCATGGATCTCATGGCGGTTCCCAACCACCCGAGATCCATGGCGGTATGAAGGGTCCTGATACCGTTGGCAGTCGACCGCAATCTCCAGCCCAGCGGTCTTCACCGCTGTGGTCGGTCGGAATGGTGAAGTGGCGGATGATAGCGGCGGTAACCGCCGTGGTCATAGTTCCATTTTTTTTTCCACCAGCCTGTTTGCAGTCTTACTGCCGCTTTACCACCGACCGCCAGGGTTGTAATGAGGGCCATAATGTGCTGTGTTATACAATTGGTTTTTATCAATGCTTTGTTTTACCAATGCTTGTTTGCTAATGTGAGCAGCTGTAGACATGTGCTCCTAATTGGGTGGGGTGTAGACATGTGCTTCTAATTGGGTGTGGTGACTCATCCACATGTGGAAACTCAACTGATTTCCTGATTGGCTATAAATAGCAGAGTAAAGCATGCCTCCCTGCTTGGCTTTGTTTTGCTTCCTGATCTCAGCATCTGATTTGGCAGTCCAGCCCCTGCTGTCATCCTCATATTCAGGACTTTTGAGGCAATTATTTTCTTCATTCCTGTACCAGCTGACACCAGGCATTCCTCCAGCACTCCAGAAAAGACTGCAGCTAAGTGACTAGTATTCTCCAGGGAGTTTGTTCTTTGAGCACAGCGCTTTCCTAGAACAGCTGGTGTATTTCAGACCTCGTATTTTGGCAGAGTGTTTATCTTGAAGAGACAAATGCATTTCTGAACATTCTGCATTATTATTGTAGATACTTGCCTAAATGTGCTTCAGGAAATCTGCTTGAGCTCAAGTATTACAAAAAGTAACAGTGCAATTTTAAAAGAGCATTTACATTACTTTTCTTTCTTTAATAGCATAACTCTTGTTTTTAAATTGTGTCATTCATGTCTGTGTTTCAGGTTTGAGGAACTTGCTTTTGAAGGGTTTTTCACACACACAGTGAAGCCAAACCAAACTGTGCCACCCTAACTGTTTAAACCCAGAGTGGACATTTGTATTTCTTGGATTGTTTTTGCACCTTTTAGTTTAACCCTATGCATGCAGGAAAGTTATACGTGATATGATTAATGCCCTTGTTTGTCTTTCTTGTGCATGATAAGTGCAACCACAGTTCTAATTGTAGTGAGCAACAGTGAATCTCTGTGAAGCCAGCCCTAGCAGGTTGTTGGTATGCTTTTTGATTTTCTCTATGACCATGATTATGAGACTCACTATGCATCTGAGGCAGAGGATGAAGTGCAAGAATCTGGCAGTGAATTTTCTGTCCAAGAAGAATCATCTGATGATGAAGCTAGTCTCAGTGCGGATGAAGGATCTGTTTTTTACAGAAGGTCATTGATGTGCCGCTAGTGCAACAGCCTGGGGCCGAAAGGCTTCCCATTGGAAGATCTGAGCTCTGGGTTGCTCCAAAAATGGTGCAGCTAGTATTGCCTACCTTTACCGGTGTCCTAGGGTGTAGAATGAATACTGAAACCTTTTCCCTTTAAATTTCTTTGAGCTGTTTATGGAGGATGTCATTTGCGGTGAGAATTATTTATGGAATGACGTTAGCCGGCGCTGCGGACTGGTGTGCGTAAAAAAAAATGACTCACACCAGGCAGCGCCGGCGTATGGGAAAATGGAGGTTGGGCGTCAAAAAATGGGGCAAGTCAGGTCTGAGGCAAAATTCAGGCCTCAACCCGATTTGCGCCATTTTTTTTGACGCACAACCCCCATGGGAATGACTCCTTAGCAAAGACAGGAGTCATGCCCCCTTGCCCAATGGCCATGCCCAGGGGACCTATGTCCCCTGGGCATGGTCATTGGGCATAGTGGCATGTAGGGGGGCCCAAATCAGGCCCCCCTATGCCACAAAAAAAATACGAAAAAAAATACTTACCAGAACTTACCTCTACTTCCCTGGGATGGGTCCCTCCATCCTTGGGTGTCCTCCTGGGGTGGGCAAGGGTGGCAGGGGGTGTCCCTGGGGGCATGGGAGGGCACCTCTGGGCTCCTTCTGAGCCCACAGGTCCCTTAACGCCTGCCCTGACCCAGGCGTTAAAAAGAGGCGCAAATGCGGGGTTTTTTGCCCCGCCCACTCCCGGGCATCATTTTTGCCCGGGAGTATAAATAACAAAAGTTTGATGCACATTCGGCGCAAACAGAGTATAAATATGCCCCTCTGTTGCTTGTGGCACAGTTTGCTATAACCGTATAGTTCCAAATGAGCTTATGTGTAAAAAACTTGAGAGGGGACAGTACAGTGCCTTGCATAATGATGAACTGCAAGCTGTGAAACTTGCAGACCAGAGGGATGTCTACATGCTTACTACCATCCATGATGAAAATACTTTTTGGGGTCAGGTTGCTGAACTGCGCAAACCCATGTGCATTTCAGACTACAATAAGCACATGGATGGTGTGTAGGAGGCTGTCCTGGTTTGTAGTGGGTACCTATGGTACTTACACCTTATACCAGGTCCAGTTATTCCTTATTAGTGAAATTTAGGCAGTGTCTAGAAGCCAGGCTCTCTAGAGGTAGCTGTAGCTGAGCAGCCAAGACTTATCTAGGAGACATGCAAAGCTCATGCACTACCACTGTAGTCACACAGGCCCATATTTATACTTTTTGACGCTAAACTGCGCTAACGCAGTTTAGCGTCAAAAAGTTTTGCGCCGTCTAACGCCATTCTGAAGCGCCATGCGGGCGCCGTATTTATGGAATGGCGTTAGACGGCGCAATCAGACCGGCGCTGCCTGGTTTGCGTGGGAAAAAACCACGTAGACCAGACAGCGGCGGCGTAGGGGGAAAATGGCGCATGGGCGTCTTAAAATGGGGCAAGTCAGGTTACGTCGAAAAAATCGTCTTAACCCGACTTGCGCCATTTATTTTCGACGCCCATCCCCCATCAACATGACTCCTATCATTGTAAAGATAGGAGTCATGCCCCCTTGCCCAATGGCCATGCCCAGGGGACTTCTGTCCCCTGGGCATGGTCATTGGGCATAGTGGCATGTAGGGGGGCACAAATCAGGCCCCCCTATGCCACAAAATATTATTAAAAAAAAATAAAAAAATACTTACCTGAACTTACCTGAATGTCCCTGGGGTGGGTCCCTCCAGCCTTGGGTGTCCTCCTGGGGTGGGCAAGGGTGGCAGGGGGGGTCCCTGGGGGCAGGGGAGGGCACTCTGGGCTCATTTTGAGCCCACTTGTCCCTTAACGCCATGCCTGACCCAGGCGTTAAAAAGCGGCGCAAATGCGCCGTTTTTAGCCACGCCAACTCCCGGGCGTCTCTTTTGCCCGGGAGTATAAATACCACGTAAAGGCCTGGGAGTCATTTTTTAGACGGGAACGCCTCCCTTGCATATCATTAACGCAAGGAAGGGGTTCACGCTAAAAAATGACGCACATTCCGGGAACTTTGGCGCTATTCGCCTCTAACGCCATAGTATAAATATGGCGTTAGTTGGCGTTAGTTTTGCGTCGAAATTGCGTCAAAAAAAACGACGCAATTTCGGCGCAAACGGAGTATAAATATGGCCCACAGTACTTACACACATAAAAGAAAATACTCAGGGGCATATTTATACTCTGTTTGCGCCGAATTTTCGTCGTTTTTTTCGACGCAAATTCGACGCAAAACTAACTCCATATTTATACTTTGGCGTTAGACGCGTCTAGCGCCAAAGTTCAAGGAGTTAGCATCATTTTTTGGCGTGAACACCTCCCTTGCGTTAATGATATGCAAGGGAGGCGTTCCCGTCTTAAAAAATGACTCCGAGGCATGTGCGTGGTATTTATACTCCCGGGCAAAAATGATGCCCGGGAGTGGGCGGGGCAAAAAACCCCACATTTGCGCCTCTTTTTAACGCCTGGGTCAGGGCAGGCGTTAAGGGACCTGTGGGCTCTGAAGGAGCCCAGAGGTGCCCTCCCCTGCCCCCAGGACACCCCCTGCCACCCTTGCCCACCCCAGGAGGACACCCAAGGATGGAGGGACCCATCCCAGGGAAGAAAAGGTAAGTTGGGGTAAGTATTTTTTTTAAAAAATTTTGTGGCATAGGGGGGCCTGATTTGTGCCCCCCTACATGCCACTATGCCCAATGACCATGCCCAGGGGACAGAAGTCCCCTGGGCATGGCCATTGGGCAAGGGGGCATGACTCCTGTCTTTGCTAAGACAGGAGTCATGTTGATGGGGGATGGGCGTCGAAAAAAAATGGCGCAAATCGGGTTAAGACGATTTTTTTGCCTCGACCTGACTTGCACCATTTCTGGACGCCCATACTCCATTTTCCCCCTACGCCGGCGCTGCCTGGTGTACGTGTTTTTTTTTTACGCACACCAGGCAGCGCCGGCGGCTAACGCTAATTTTTTTGACGCAAAACTGCGTTAGCGCAGTTTTGCGTCAAAAAGTATAAATATGGCCCTCAGTGTTACAAAAATAAAGGTCCTTTATTTTAGTGCACAAATGCCAAAAATACCATTGATACTATACTCCCTAAGGAGGTAAGTAATACACAAATTATATGCAATAGTATGCAGAAATAGCTGTAAAAACAGTGCAAATAGTGAAAATCACAATAGTTAGAAATGGACCTAGGGGGAACACAAGCCATATACTAAGAAAGTGGAATGTGAATGTTGGTTTCTCACCTAGGCAAGTGTAGTGTATAGCGGGGTGCTCGGTGTACTAGAAAACACCAAAGGTAAGTATTGGAACACACCACAGAACCCAGGAAAGCAGGAGTAAATCAAAGTCACTTTCCTAGAACACACAAGAACATGAAAAAGAAGATAATGCAAGAACCAGAAGAGACTGCAAGACACCAACAATGAATTCCTGGACCTGAAGACCTGTGGAAGAAGGGGACCAAGTCCAAGAAGCACAGAAAAGTCCAGGGATAACAGGAGCCTCTGCTAACCCAGATGAAGGTGCAAAAGAAGAACCACTGGTGAAGACCAACAGTCACTACTTCACCCAAGAAGACAGATGCTGGTTCCTGGTTGGTGCAGATGATGTCTCACACCGGATGGATGATTGCAGTCTGGTTTGCGTCACTGGATTCTGCAACAAGTCTTGGCACATGCAAAGCTCACAGTTAGTGGAAAATTGCGCTGCCCGGGACCAGGAGGCCCCTGGCAGACTCTACCCAGGAAGGGGAGTCAGAGAGTGTTTTCAGCAACTCAGAGAGACCACAGAAGGCCAGGCAGCGTGCACAGGAGTCCCACAGCACAGGGACAAAGAAGGTGCAAAAGGAGGCCCATGCAGCGCTACAACAAAGGGTCCCACACCACCGGAGAACCACGCAGGAAGCTGCACATTGCAGGAAGGAGTGCTGGGGGCCGGAGCTGCGCAGTGCACAAAGAACTTCGTGGAAGGATGCCAACAAGCCTTGGCTACTGCAAGAAATACATGGGGAGGCAATATCTTACCTCCACCAAAGTTGGACAGTTAGACGTCAGGACCCTCTGGACCACTTCAGTCCACCATCTGTGGTGCAGGATCCACACAGCTCAGAAGGAGAGGGGATCCACGTAGCCGGTTGTCGTTGCAGTAGGTGCCTGCTGAAGTAGGGGATTGAGTCCTTCACCCCAAGGGAGATTCCTTTGCTCTTCTGGTGCGGGCTGAAGACGGGCTGTCCTCAGAGGATTCACGACCTGGGAAACAGTTGCAGTTGCAGAAAGCATCTTGATTATTTGTTGCAGTTTGTAGAGTTCCTGGATGGTCCAGATGCAGTTTCTTCAGTGAGAAGCTGAAGTGGAGGATGCAGAGGATTCCTGCTGGAGTCTTGCAATCCGAATCTGAAGAAGCTCCCAAAGGAGAGGCCCTAAATAGCTCTGAAAGAAGGATTGGTCAGCTAAACAGGCACCTATCAAGGGAGGGTTCTGATGTCACCTTCTGGCACTGGCCACTTAGATGCTCCCAGAGTTCTCTGCCAACTTGGAATCCAAGATGGCAAAACCCAAGGACCCTGTGGTGGAGCTGTGAGCACCACCCCTGGGGTGGTAATGGTCATTCCCCTTTTCTTTGTTCAGTTTCATGCCAGAGCAGGGACTGGCGGTCCCTGAACCACTGTAGACTACTTTATGCAAGGAGGGCACCAAATGTGCCCTTCAAAGCATTTCTAGTGGCTTGGGGAGGCTACCCCTCCCAAGCCTGTAATGCCTATTTCCAAAGGAAGAGGGTGTAACACTCCTCCCCAAAGGAAATCATTTGTTCTACCTTCCTGGGCTCAAGCTTTTCAAGCAACAGGAGGGCAGAAACCTTTTTGTGAGGCAGCAGCAGCTGGGGATGCCTGGAAATCCTCAGAAGGCTCTAATGGCAATACTCGGGGTCCTCTAAGGAGCCCCCAGAGTGCATGGAATCATACAACCAATGCTTGCAAAAGTATTGGGGTATGATTCCAACATGTTTGGTACCAAACATGCCTTTGTTCGGAGTTACCATTATGTAGCTGGACATAGGTTGTGACCTATGTCCAGTACACACGTAAAATGGCGTCCCCGCACTTACGAAGTCCTGGATATGGTCCTGGAGGTCGTGGAGGCACCTCTACTAGTGCAGGGGTGCTCTCACACACAGGTACTTTGCACCCTGCCCTCAGGGCTTGAGGGCCTGCTATAGGGGTGACTTACAAGTGACCTGGTGCAGTGTAAATGGCAGTGAAATGGTGCATGCACCTTTTTATGCAGGCTGCAATGGCAGTCCTGCAGAAGCCTTTGCATGGGCTCCCTTATGGGTGGCAAAAGATATGCTGCAGCCAATAGGGATTCCCTGGAACCCCAATGCCCTGGGTACCTAGGTACCATATACCAGAGACTTATAAGGGGGCACCAGTATGCCTATTGTGGGTGAAATACCGGGTTACCAGTATGCAACAACCAAATTTAGAGGCGAGAGAGCATAATCACTAGGGGCCATTCCATGACGCCAGCTGAGTGCCATATTTATGGAATGGCGCTAGCCGGCGCTAAGGCCCTGTTAGCGCCCTTGGAAAGGACTCTAACAGGGCTGGGGAGGCATAGGGGGAACCGGGGCTTGTGCTCCAAATTATGGCGCTACACTGTTTAGAGGCAAACAAATTGCCTCTAAGCACTGTAGCGCCATTTTCTGGCGCACAAGCCCCATGGACATGGCTCCTGTCTTAGTAAAGACAGGAGTCATGCCCATCATCCCAATGCCCATGCCCAGGGGACAAATGTCCCCTGGGCATGGCCATTGGGGCAAGATAATTGCTGTGTCACAGGATAAAAAGAACATACTTTTAAATTCCACTGTCCCAAAACATGATTGCACGATGTGTACTGCTATTGTGGTACAGTTATTCCAGTTGTGACAGCCTATTCACTCGTTTGTCCCTTAGATACCTACCGCTGCGGATGAATAGAAGATGGAGACATACCCCCGTGTACAGACCCCTGGTGGACTTAGCTACACTGGAGGACAGGCACATTATACTCACCAATAGACTGGACAGGGCCACAATCACAGAGCTTTGTGCCCAGTTGGAGCCAGACCTGATCTCATCTATCCGTCATCCGACTGGGATCCCCCATCTTGTGCAACTGCTATCAGTGCTCCATTTCCTGGCGACAGGTTCTTTCCAAGTGACAGTGGGCTTGGTTTCTGCTAGGGTTTCCGTGGTGGTGCGACCGCTGCGGAAACCTTTGCGGTGTGTAGCCTTGTAACATGTCTGGCGGAACATTGGATCCATCAGCCTGAGGTGCCTACCGCCGTCCATGTGGGCATGACCGCACTGGCGGTACAGGCGGTGATTTGGCGAGCTTCTGTTGGGAAAACCGCTGTAGTCGTAATTTGGTGGTCTTCCCCACTGGGCCGTCGGAGCTGCTGCCTGGTACCGCCAAATTTGTTATGATCCCCAGTGTCTTCTAAATGATACAGAAATTACTTCAGAGGTATTCGTGCAAAGTTTCACAACTTTATAAATGTTGACATTGTGGGGACCTGTGTTTGATCTTGTGTTTATTTTTGTGCTCAGCTCTGCACCTGTAGGAAGGAGGTGGAACTGCAGTTATAAACACACCAAGGAATTTAAACACACTTTAGTAAACTGAGGCCCGCATTTATACTTTTTTTAGCGCCGCATTTGCGCCGCTCTTTGACGCAAAACGGCGCAAACCTACAAAATACAATGGCATTTTGCAAGTTTGCGCCGTTTTTGCGTCAAAAAACGACGCAAATGCGGCGCAAAAAAAGTATAAATACGGGCCTGAGAGTCTAGCAACGCAGGGGGAGTCATTTCAACTTCAGTATCACCTTCAGCATCTATTTATACTCAAAAGCAATTTTTGAATTAATCCCATACACATTTCTCTATTTATGAAAAAAAATATGATTCAAATTACGGCATGGGAATGTGTGTATTCTGCTAAATAAAAGCATCACACAAAGCACCATTTAATGTCATGTTTTTATACTAACAATAGCTGATATATTAATTATTTGAAGCTTAATAATGCTTCACAACAGCAACTTTCCCATACCAGTTCAATATGCATGGACCTTACATTCTTTTCAATCATACAAGCAGCGAAGCAGGCTGCTTGACTCCGTGACTTTACATAAATACGTCAGTATTGTGAATTTTGGAACATTCTGTTTTACAGAGCTATTTGCCTAGATACTATTATGTTATTAGGTTGGATAAAAACTGTTTCTTATGATTCTATGGCCCATATTTATACTTTTTGACGCTAAACTGCGCTAACGCAGTTTAGCGTCAAAACGTTTTGCGCCGTCTAACGCCATTCTGAAGCGCCATGCGGGCGCCGTATTTATGGAATGGCGTTAGACGGCGCAATCAGACCGGCGCTGCCTGGTTTGCGTGGGAAAGAACCACGTAGACCAGACAGCGCCGGCGTAGGGGGAAAATGGCGCATGGGCGTCTTAAAATGGGGCAAGTCAGGTTACGTCGAAAAAATCGTCTTAACCCGACTTGCGCCATTTATTTTCGACGCCCATCCCCCATCAACATGACTCCTATCATTGTAAAGATAGGAGTCATGCCCCCTTGCCCAATGGCCATGCCCAGGGGACTTCTGTCCCCTGGGCATGGTCATTGGGCATAGTGGCATGTAGGGGGGCACAAATAAGGCCCCCCTATGCCACCAAAAAAAAATATAAAAAATAAAAAATTATACTTACCTGAACTTACCTGAATGTCCCTGGGGTGGGTCCCTCCATCCTTGGGGGTCCTCCTGGGGTGGGCAAGGGTGGCAGGGGGGGTCCCTGGGGGCATGGGAGGGCACCTGTGGGCTCATTTTGAGCCCACAGGCCCCTTAACGCCTGCCCTGAGCAGGCGTTAAAAAGTGGCGCAAATGCGCCGTTTTTAGCCACGCCAACTCCCGGGCGTCTCTTTTGCCCGGGAGTATAAATACCACGTAAAGGCCTGGGAGTCATTTTTTAGACGGGAACGCCTCCCTTGCATCTCATTAACGCAAGGAAGGGGTTCACGCTAAAAAATGACGCACATTCCGGGAACTTTGGCGCTATTCGCCTCTAACGCCATAGTATAAATATGGCGTTAGTTGGCGTTAGTTTTGCGTCGAAATTGCGTCAAAAAAAACGACGCAATTTCGGCGCAAACGGAGTATAAATATGGCCCTATGTGTTATTATGAGGCATGTGATGGAGTCTGAGTAATCCAGAACAACATTATTGCAAAAACTGAATTATTGCAAAAACAGCATTCATGCAAAACTCTTTTTTGACAATGAATACACATCAATCTAACATTAATTCCATTTTTTATATTTTGGAGATAAATCAAATATCATCTTAATATGAATTTATATTTTACAAACTTGGATTTTTTCAATTTATGTGTCAATCACCACAGTCTTGAAAACTGAAATCTGGTGACATTGTGATGTGTGGGAGACAATAATCATTTTTGAAAGCAAATGGCTCCTACTGATTGCAAGTTTTCAGGGCAGTACTGACCTGATTTTCATAACAAGAAATATGTTGACTTTCTTGTAGTGCAGCTGCATAATAAATATGAGATGATGTGTGCAATGCACATGTTTGGTTCACCGAGTTTTTCTCTGTATTTAGGCGGTCATACATTTTCTGTGTCCAAGGCGTTTAACTGAGCTGTATAATTGAAGGATAATTCTGACTTTTCAGCTACGCTTTTGTTTTCCTTCAAATATATGTTTAAAAGTGACCTACTAAGTTGTATGAATATTGTGTCAGACTATGTGCATTATAAACACAGAAATAGAAGAAACTGTCAAAACTAAATAAAAAATTTCTCTTCAGATCACTTGACAATATTTGCCAAATGAATGACTCATCACTACCTGTTTTGTTGCAAAAGCTGAACGAATCAAACTCATATAGTTCACTTAAGCCCTGACTACCGACTGTCCTGGAGGAGTTGGTGATGATTTTTGTACTGGTGTAATGTTCTGTACACCTGGTTCCATGCGAGAGCAGTCTTGCGCTGCAGAATGTGTTTGATATTGTTGATTCTACCTTAGAACTCTCTGGGCAACAGTTGCTGGAGAGTCTCCCTCCAGGTCGCATGCATCTAATAAACTTGCTCAACCTTAGTTGGGGTGGATTGGAGTGGGGTGGGGTGAATGGATTGGAATGGGGTGGCTGGATGGATTGGAGTGGGGTGAATTGGATTGAGTTATAGTGGATGGACTGGAGCAGAGTGTGGTGGATTTGAATGAGGGGGTAGATTGGAATGGGGTGGGGTGGATTGGAGTGGAGTGGGGTGTGTTGGATTGGATTCGGGTGGATTGGAGAGGGGTGGAATGGAGTCTGGGGGTGGTTGCATTGGACCGGAGTGTGGTGGACTGAACTGGGATGGGGTGTATTGGATTGAAGTTGAGTGGATTGAAGTGGGATGGACTGGAGCGGATTGGATTAGTTTGGAGTGGGATAGGCTGGCTGGATTGGACTGGAGTGCGCTGGACTGAATGGGGATGGGATAAGCTAAAATGGAGTAGATTGGGATGTAGTGGATTGGAGTAGGGTGGATTAGATTTAAATGGGGTGGTGTGGGGTGGCCCTTATTGGGGTGGGGTGGACAGGGTTGGGATGGGGTGGATTGCATTGAGGTGAGGTGCATTGGATTAAATTGGTGTGGGGTGGATTGGAGTGGTGTGGACTGGAATGGGGTTGGCTGGAGTGGGGTGGACTAGATTGAGGTAGGGTGAGGTGGATTTGATTGGATTGGATGGGGTTGGGTGGATTGTGGTGGGGTGGATTGGAGTGGGGTGAGTGGATTGGAGTGCATTGTGGAGGATTGGACTGGAGTTGGGTAGATTTGTTTGAAGTGGATTGGGTTGGGTTGGTTTGGGTTGGGTTGGATTGGAGTGGGGTGGATTATATTAGTGTGGGGTGGGGTGCAGTGGATTGGATTGTATGGGGTGGATTCATGTGCATTGGAATAGGGTGGATTGGCCTGGAGAATGGTGGGCCGGAATGGAGTGGGTTGGATTGAGGTGGGAAGGACTGGAGTGGGTTGGATCAGACTGGAGGAGGGTGAATTCAACTGGAGTGGGATAGATTGGAGAGGGGTAGATTTGAGTGTGGGGGTGGGTGGATTGGAGTTGGGTGGACTGAACTGAGATGGGGTGGATTGGGTTGAGGTTGAGGGGAATGAAGTTGGGTGGACTGGAGTGGATTGGAGTGGGGTAGCTGGCTGGATTGGACTGAAGTGCACTGGACTGAACTGTGATGGGGCGGGCTAGACTGGAGTGGATTGAGGTGTAGTAGGTTGGAATGGGGTGGATTAAATTGAAATGGGGTGGGGTGGGGTGGGGTAGACTGTGTTGGGGTGGGGTTGATTGGATTGGGGTGGGGTGGGGTGGGGTTCTTTGGACTTGGGTGGGCTGCATCGAGGTGAGGTACAATGGATTGAATTAGTGTGGGGAGGATTGGAGAGGTGTGGGCTTGATTGGGATGGATTGGATAGGGGTGGGGTGGAATGGGTTGGATGGGGTTAGTTGGGGTGGGGTGGATTAGAATGGGGTGGGTGAATTGGAGTGCATTGTGGAGGATTGGACTGGAGTGGGATAGATTGGATTGAAGTGGGTTAGGTTGGGTTGGATTGGAGTGAGGTGGATTATATTGGTGTGGGATGGATTGGATTGTGTGGGGTGGATTAAGGTGCTTTGCGGTAGGGGGGACTGGGCTGGAGAAGGGTGGGTTGGAATGGAGTGGGTTGGATTGGGGTGGGATGGACTTGAGTGGGGTGAATCAGACTGGTGTAGGGTGAATTTGACTGGAGTGGGGTAGTTTGGACTGGAGTGGATTAGGGAGGATTGGATTGTAGTGGGGTGAGGTGTGTTGGATTGGAGTGGGGTAGTTTGGACTGGACTGGATTGGGTGGATTGGGTTGGAATTGGAGTGGGGTGGATTGGATTGGTGTGTGGTGGACTGGATTGTAGTGGAGTGGATTGTGGATTGGAGTTTGGTGAATTGGGTTTGAGTAGGGTGGATTGGATTTGGGTGAGGTGAGGCGAGGCGAGGTGAGGTGTATTGGATTAGAGTGGGGCAGATTGTTTTGGATTGGAGTGGGTTATTTGGGATTGGAGTGGGGCAGTGTGGAGTGGTGCAGGCTGGAGTGGGGTAGGTTGTTTTGAATTAAAGTGGGGCAGATTGAATGGATTGGGGTGGGGCAGGTTGTTTTGGATTGAAGTGGTGCAGATTGTTTTGGATTGGAGTGGGGCAGATTGGAGCGGGATTGATTATTTTGGATTGAGGGGGACAAATTGTTTTGGATTGGGGCAGACTGGAGGGGGGCAGATGTATTGGAGTGGGGCAGATTGTTTTGTATTGGAGTGGAGCAGATTGATGTGAGGTAGATGGCAGTTCGGCATTTTGTTTTTTATTGGAATGGGGCAGATTATTTTTAATTGGAGTGGGGAGATTGTTTTGAATTGGAGTGGGACAGATGGAGTGGATTGGGAGGACTAGAGAGGGGTCGGTTGGACTGGATTGGGGCAGATTATAGTGGGGCAGATTAGAGTGGGGTGGATTGGGGTGTACTGCATGATTATGTGTTAAGGCACCATTTCAGAAATTACACATAATAAAGAAACAACATTGCATTGCAATATTGTGAACAAGGTAATCTTTTGAGAAGAGCGCTCACAAGCAAAATAAAGTAAAACATGAGTGACACTTGAGAAAAGACGATTGGGCAACATCAAGGAAAGTTTGCTATAAAAAAAGAAAACTTTGCAATTTTGTTTGTCCTGCTGGGCACTTTTTTGCCAGCCATAAGCCTTCTTTTTTCAGGGCACTATATGCTAAAAAGAACAGAATTGTACCTTGATGACATCGAGAACAGTGGGAAACAGAAATGTTGCTTGGCCTGAAGTGGATGAATTACGAGGCTGTAAATAAGAGTGCTATGCAAGTCAACAAAAAGTGAGCAGCAGGCAGGCTCCAAGCTCTCTACTGTACACAACAGAGTCTTGCAAGCAAGACTCATGCAATAGCGCATGCACCTGCAGGCTCAACCCAAAAAACACCCAGCTTCTATGGGAAGACTACTACTGGTAATCAGGTATAGTGTGATATACTCAAAACATGCTATCACTTTGATGAGTCTTGCTCATGTAGGGCTGCCATCAAAGCTGCAAGGTGTGGCTTAGGAATTACAATATGCATGGCAATTCCATAGTCGTGCTTGAACCACTGTTTTGAAGGCTACAGCCTGTAAAAAATAATTTATTCTTCTCCGGATTTCAGCTGGTATTATGCTGTCTTTGTAATTATGTTCAAAATAAAAAGTTTCATCTTTTGCCAAGGGTGAAAGTAAGAGATTTGATAAATTTGAATATTTTAAGTTTGCAATCAAATCTGATAAGTGAATCAAGCCTACATTAGACAGGGATTGAGCTCTGTGGAGGGGAAATGTGAATACAAATTCAGGGGCATATTTATGAGAAGCCTAAACCGCCAGAGCATCACTTTTTGGGTGCTCCTGCAGTGCATGCATCTCATCCATATCTATGAGGCCTCACAAAGTCACTTTGTGTAGCTTTGAATGTCCTCACAGATATGGAGTAAGACAAAGGAGTACAAGTCACTGCATTGCCTTACTGCACCAGGGAGGCATGCCATGGGAGTTGTGGTGGGTTTTCGCATGCAACACCCATGGATTTTGACGCACACCTCTCAGGATTGTTTTTGTCCTTCCTGCACAAAAACAAGCAATGCATACAACTTTGCTTCATGGTGCACGGGTGCCTGTGTTGGTGCTAGCCGGCACATTTTGCACTATCACAGGAGGAGAGGACAGGAATACACTGTATTTCATAAATAAGGTGAATTCCTGCTCTTTCACATTGGCGTAAGGCAGCTCAGCAAGAAGACTTGCGGTGCTGCCCTACGCCAATTCCCCATAAACATGGGCTCAGTCTGTACAGGCCTAAGCTTTAAGTGATGAAAAGCCATCCACAATTTAATGTCCTCAACGGTTTTACCAAGTTTGGTAAAGTCCTTTGGGTAGAGACTTTCAGGTAAAGTTGTGTATCACTGGCAGAGATGATAGAATGTGTGTGAGTATTTTAGAAGAATACTGAGAGGTACTGTGTACAGACTAAACTCAGCTGGATTGAGAATAGTGCCCTGCAGCATGCCCTGGCTTCGATAAGCCGAGTGTGAGAAATTCTCACTTACTTCCTTGCAAACAAAAAAACAAGCTTTGGTCTGCGAATTTTATCCTCATGATGTAATTTAGCATGCTCAGTTGTGTATTGCGGTTAACTATGTCAGAAGATGAGAATACAAGAGTTACTGTTGTCCAACAGGCGTAGCACATCATCCACTATTTGTAGAATGTAGTGCAGCCTAGGTGATGTGGGAGCCTATTCTACCTTTACGGACTTTAGGTTGGACATAGAGATTAGTTACAGGTAGGAAGTTGTGAAGGTCCTCTACTTCAAGGAACTCTGGAACCATGCATTGCAATAGAAATGTATTTATGCGTCTGGTCCAAAATGGAATGGTATTTTTGTGTATCTCTTTTACTGTTAAGGCAGATATAAGATTATTCAAGTGAGAGGATGCTCTGGTATTAGAAATCATAGTAATAAGTTATTTTTCAGCAGTCGTTCTGCAAGAATGACATCTTGCACTGATTTTCAACTCCGGGATGTAGGAGGAGTTAATCTTCAATTGCGCATTTAAGGAGAGTTCTATTATATGAACCTTAACCAGGAAGAATTCAGGAACTTCTTTGCATTTTTCTTTTAAGTTACTGATGTCCAGCAAGAGGGGAGCTTTAGTTTGATGTTTTACTAAGCCAAATAGCTTTTGGGGGCGATTTCTTGCTTGGTCTAATTGGAAATTAAAGATGGTGGTTTTGGCATTGAAACTTGTTGTGGAACATTCTTGATTTTCACTGTTTTTACTTTTAGTGGAACAGTCTTGCTTCTTAGAGCCTTTGTGGTTGTGTTGCAGTTCTTGGTCAGATAATGTTACTTCTAACTCTTTGGCCCATATTTATACTTTTTTGCGCCGCATTTGCGTCATTCTTTGACGCAAAGGCGGTGCAAACTTACAAAATACTATTGGGACATAATTATACTTTTTGGAGCAAAAGTGCACTAACGCAGTTTTGCACCAAAAAGTTTACCACTGGCTTGCACCATTCCTGAACACCGGTCAGGCGCCATATTTATGGAATGGCACAAGCCGGTGCAAAGGGTGGGCTAGCGTGAAAAAAATGACTGTAGCCGGATGTGGCTGGCGGTATGGAAGAAGGGGGTTTTGCACCACAAAATGACATTAGACTGGTTAGAGTAAAAAAAGATTACTCTAACCAGCCTAGCATAATTTTCTGACGCAAAACCATCCATACAACATGACTCCTGTCTTAGAAAACATGCCCACCACACCAGTGGCCAGCACAGGGGACCAGTCTCCCTTAGGCATGTCCATTGCACCCTGTGCCATGCAGGGGGCCCCAAGTACTCACCTATTCTTACCCTACTTACCTGGGATGGGGTCCCCCATCCTCCGGTGTCCCTCTGGTGTGGGTGGGGGTGTTCCTGGGGCTTGAGGAGGGCACCTGTGGACCCATTCCATGGTGTTTAACCATGGAAATAGGTCCACAGGTCCCTTGACTCCTGGTCTGACCCATGCGTTAAATATTGGTGCAAAGCAAGCTTTGCACCATTATTTAGCCCCTCCTCCCACCCGTGTGTCATTTTAGCACGCAGGGATAAATATGGTGCTAGCACGATTTTTTAGATGGGAACGCCTACCTTGCATCTCATTGACGCAGGGTAGGTTCACGCATCAAAAAAATGGTGCAAACTCCAATATTTTGATGTTAGACTGGTCTAACGTCAAAATATAAATATGTAGCTAGTTTTGTGCCGAATTTGGCTGAAACAAATTACGCAAATTTGGCAAAAATGGGGTATAAATATGCCCCTTGAGAGGGAGTACACACAGCCATATTGGTAGCATGTGCAAAGGATAAATACAGAACTAAGAAGATAATCCACATCAACATCATTCAGTCATGGTAAGAGTCAGCTAGGTTGTGGCATTCTGGGAGAATTGCATTGCCATGTTCAACTGAGGAAGAGGATGGACAGCTCTGAGATACCCACAAATACTTGCTGATACAACATGCCATCCCACGTGGCGACTACTCAAGTGCTGTGGCATGTGCAATGTTGTGTGTCTGGCACTCATTACATCTCACTAATATCGCCAAGGAAATTAACTACTAAGTTGACAGTTGTAGGAGAAGGGAATATCTCAACATTACACAAGTCACATGTCCCTATAACACCAGACAATGTTGCTCTAGAAGATGTGTACAAGGTGCTAGTAGACAAAAGACTGGGAGCAATGGAGGACACAATACATACCTCACCAGTTATGGCAGAAAAAAGGGATAATGACCAGACATACGCCAAAACATACACTGTAACACCAGTGTCTACATGTCAAACTTTAACTGATGTACAGAGAGGGTGGCCACGTTTGTACATGACCCAGACATGTTTGTCACTAGCATACCATGGTATTTGCCCTTCACATGATACCATAACAGGAGACAGTCACATACAACACCATCTGCATGATGTTATTTGTCCAACCTTGACGTCACAACAGTTATACAACCCATAAGCAAGCTTAACACGGACACAACTTTGGACTCCAAAAATCCATACATGGCCTACATGTGTAAGCATACGACCTCTGTACCTGAGAGAGGAAGCCTGACATCAAGTACTGCATTGTAAATCATTACAACCAGATCTGTATGACCACATTTGTGCATGTCTCCATCTACTAGGGAGTGTGCACAGGCTGGAAATTAGCTATCATTAATGGTGGAGATCCCAGCTCAATAAACCCACGCACAACTGCTGTGACAACATCAGCGTATGATAATGTCAGATGCTTGATGCACGTGCACAGGGGGCAGAGTGAAGTGCCACACAAACTCACACATTGATGAAGATGGGTAGGCCTGCCATCTATGCCACGCTGCATGTATACATTTGGAGGCAGGCATACAATGATCTCGGCACACATGTAACACCATAATGGGCCAGCCATGGTAATGTGAAATGGATTCAGTACAAAAGCTAACCTAGCAGCAAAAGAATGACATAGGTATCACAAAACCTGTGAGAGTAAACATTTGTGTAGTGACATACAGAACATAGGTGCCAATGATGTGATTACACAGGCAATAGTAAAAAAAAACTTCTGTCTATGCAGGAAGATATCAATGTGAGCTTGCACATCTCCTTGACACAGCAATGTTGTGATGTATGACACAACAGATGTCTATACACACACATGGCATATAGCATTGTCCACCAACACTTGTGTTCAAAACATCTGCAGCAACTAAGATGCATGGGAAACTCCATGGCACATGTTTAGCTGGCCTCTCACTAGCAAATATGATAAGTAACCAGTGAGTATAGGCACATGCACACTCAATATGACAGGGGATAGCTGATGTCAATGCCGTCTCAGTCCACTGCATACTCTGAGTACTAAATTTAATGGCTGTAATGGCTGACACATGCCTAAGCCCACAGGCATAACTATGTAGTCCACATGCTACTCACTAGTCATACACATATGTACACACATAGCACGCATATGCCAAAATACATGTGGACATAGTGTAGGGACACTTGCACATATGCACAAAGTATGAGTGAGTGCCTACAGCTGACTCATGAATACACATATTGGTTGCACAAACCAATGACACCGTAATGACATTAATGCATAGACTTGCATATGTAGCCAAAAAACATATACCACATAGCCCATGTAACATGTGAATTGAATCAGGGTGCATTCAAGGGTTACAATGGAAAAAATGATGCTATTCCAAAATGCGTAAAAAAAAATGACGCAAAAAGATCACCACCACACCGCAATGTGGAGAAAATGATGCCTGGGCCCTAAGCGGTAATTCAATGTTACCACTACTCTCAGTGCACCATGGAGAAAAAGCGATGCATGACTTTCATGCATCAAAAAAACATGCATGACGCAAAAACCATGGCGCACACACCCAGGAAGTGATGTACCAGGACATCCTGCCTGCAAGGCATGGTACAGTAAGTGTGGTTTCACTTTCTCTTCACAGTCTGTTCCCCTGTGACTGTGTGTGGTTGTGTTTTGGAGGTGCTGGTGGATTTGTGGTGTGTTTGGAGGTCTTGTTGTGTCCCTTGTGTTGTGTCCTGTGTTTTTGGTGTTTAAGTTGTCTATTTACTTGTTATTTGTATTGAAAGTGTACTGTTTTTGTCATTGTATTTTGGGGTGGCTCTCTGGGGCAGTTTAGTTGTTGGGGTAGTTTGGGGAGTTTGTGGTAGTTGTTGGGCTTAAGTTTCCTTTTCTAATGTTGTTCTGGGTGACGTCCTTTCACCGTTGGAAATGTCTGGGAAGGGTAGGATGGAGAGAATGTCCCCAGATGAACTTGGAGGGGAGGGGTCATATGGTTGGTGGCCCATTACCTGCCTCTGAAGCTGCAACTAGGTGGCTGGGTGATCCTTGGCTACCCAACCGAGGCAAGGCGGCTGCAGTGGGGCAAGTTGGTATACCACCTGACACACTTTTTCAAGACCGGACGCAATGAGAACCAGCTGAAGCATCGGTGGGCAGATCTGGTGGCAAAGGAGCACGATCTGCTGGACCATTTGGTCATTGAAATCGGCAGAACTGTTGGTAAGTCTTCCATTGCCATACAAGTGACTGCATTTAGCATGTGACTGACAGTTGCACATAAGGCTGCATACAATGGTTGTGAACATGTTGTATTCAACCTGTATGAAAAGTCTCTGCGCCACTTGAGGCCTGCAGTTCAACAATTCAGCCAATGCAGGACAGATGTATGATGTGCCCTGCATAACCATCATGAAGGGACATATTTAAGAGCCACTAAGCAACCTTTGCGCTGCCATAGTGTCATATTATTGACGGTAAGGCAGTGCAAACCTGCCGTTTACCCCGCGTTGTCTTTACAAAGTGGCGCATGCATTGCACCACTTTGGAAAGGCTTGGCACACATCATGGCTTTGCCAGGCACAATGTATGCAAGGGGGCCATCCTGGTGCAAAGGGGGCCTCCAAATTAGCACAAAGAAGTCAATGAGTTTGCTGCACCCAATTTGTGGTGGATTTCTTAACGCCTGCTCTATTTTAAAAATATGCTCCCATTATAATCAATGGACCTCTGGGTGTTTAGCAGGACTAGCGAAAAAACTTTTGAGGCTAATCGTTTAAAGCGCCACACTACTGGCAAATAAGGTTTGACGCTACTCCCCCTAACTACCACCATGGTGCGCAGTCTATTGGAGACGGTGCACACATGGTGGTATCAGAAGTCCCACACTTCAACCAGGTTTTGCGCCACTTCCATATATATGGGCCCAAGTGTAGTGATGCATGCACAGTTAAACGTTTCAATAAACAGCTATGAATGACGCCTGCGCCATGAAACAAACATGAAAGGGTGAGTAAAAATGAGAAACTCCAAACCTCAGTCACAACATATTTTCCTATGTATGAATTCCAAACACTCTGTAGGGCTGCTGAGTGAAGGTGTGAAATGTGGTCATATATATGTATGAGAAGGGCTCCTGTGTACTTAGCAGAAGTTTCCATGATCTGTAGCATCTCCTGCTGAGTGCATCATTGGCATTCACATGAATACATGATGCTGGACCACACCACCATCATGCTGTGACTTATTTATGACTACACACAGACATGGCTGTACACTAAGGCCCACAAGGACAGTATAGATGCAATCGGTGCTGCAATACCGTAGTTCTATAGACCTTTTGGTGTCATTATGCAAAGTCATGTAAAGGAGCTTGACCATGCACTGGGTCCAGACTACTGGCAGTTCCATATTGCCTATACATTGTGTATCAGAGTCAGCCTATATGATCTCCATGACCACACAAATGTGCTGGGTCTGTTCCACTGGCCTGCTGCTCCTCACTGACAGTATGGGGCTGCACTGCTTCAGCTCCATCACTGACACATCACTCACTGACCTGCAACACCAGATGCATCCTCTGACCACTGAGCAAGTGTGTCTGTGTTGAACCATATTCCCATGCCCATGTACTCATCCCTCACTGGTTCAACAATGGTATACCATGGCAACAATAGCAGGGCACACATCATTGGCAATACGTCCACGTTTGAGATCAGTCAATGTGCAGGTAGGTACAACTATCCTCACATGAGTCCACTACCACTGCAATTGTCATAGTGTGACCGCCCTGTGATGGCACACACATTTCACTTACTTCACTGAAGGATGTATAATGTCAATCCTCAACACCTTGGAAAACCCACACAACCCCAGTGTAGCAGTTGATCAGTTTGCTATGATCATGATATAGATGTATACAACATATGATGCAGGCTAACATGCTATGGTTGTGATAATAGGCCAGCCACTGCAACAACCATAGCTGTTGTTATACATGGGATACACATGTTCAAGCTGTCCCATATGGTCATGGAGGTGTTGTGCTAAAAGATAGCTGCATGACAATGCCATGTAGAAATGGTGCAGTGAAATGCACCACAGGAGTGTCATGGACAGTGATGGTTTGTCCAGTTGTGGGTCTACCTTATCAGAGAGAACGTGTCACTGAGTGATTATAGTTGGCTGTCAGATTCACTGAACTTCCATTAGGATGACTTCCTCACACAGCCTAACAAGTTTACACTGAACTATGTTTTCTATTTGCATGAACTTTGCATTTACACTAAGCAATGTTTACCATTCATATCTTTTAGGTGGACCTGCCCCATACACCATAGGAGAGGTGACGAGATTCGAAGACCGCGATGCATCCATTAAGTGTCATATTGTGGCTCCTGTTAGATACTCCAGGGTTTGGTGTGAGTCAGTCAGAAATGTGGAATGCAATGAGTGATGCTTGTTCTGGACCAATATTCAGAAATCATAGGAGGATGGATGGTGACATAATTGGGGCATGTGTAAGAGGCCCAAGCTCCACCAGAGCTTCAATATTTGTGAGGCTCCTGGGACGCTATGCCCTTCATTGTGTATACAAGGTGGGCTTAAGACACATTTTGTTTGGAAGGAGCGTGCACACACAGCAACACCCATAACAATTGGACAGTGTCCCATATCAATACATTTTCTTACACCAGAGGCTGTTTCAAATTCTGAAAACACACCAAGGTCTGGCATTAGCAGGGCACAACAAGCTAAAATATATGTTGTTGTACCCACCATTTTTGCTCTTTCAACAGGTGCTGCATTTGGCAGCACACATCGAAAGTGCAATCACCCTTTTAAGATTATGTTTGTGCAGTAAGGTGTCCCTCCATGCAAAATGACAATCTCCCCCTCAACACAGCCAGCTATGAACCATGGGACAAGGGTGGCTGGGTCAAGTACTGGAAGCAAAATTAGTGCTGGCGTAGGTGACAACACAGTTATGAGCTGTATCTTAATCTCCTAATGATGTAAGATGCTTCTGGATACAGTTGCAGCACCCAAAGCTGTGCCACAATTACTGTGGCCTTCAGGACATCCATACAGCCACCATGTGTGTGCCATTGAACACACGTAGGACTACATGGCACAGGGTAGGGGGCTTCAGTGTTGTTATGTCTTGACAACAGTGATGTGTAACTCAGGTTTTGCCCAACCTTTCTGATGGTAAGATAGCATCAGTTGTACATGTGGCAACAGCATGGAAAATTCAGCTGGACCCTTGTAAATTAGACTCATGCCAGATTTTACACCTGGACACATGAATTCAGATGTTCTACAACAACCCCCTTAACAAATGGCCCACATCTTCACTCCATGATGAGTGCTCAAGCCCAGTGTATCACCAGGGGTGTTGAGCGGGTGGATTGTATGCCCAACCCCCTTCTGCTCAGGGTGACAGGAAATCCAAACTTGTTGAGACGCGTGTTACTCACAGTGTAGATGTGAGTGATATTGAGCAGGCCATTATTGGTTCCTATCAGCTGTGGCCCCTTTTGATTTACAATGGATTGACGGCATCCCACTGACATGTATAATATACTGGTGACGTATGGTTTGATATAGATGCAGATGAGGGGCAATTCATTTTTTTGAGGAATGTGTGTAGGACTGTATGTGTAATCAGCTGTAGCAGTGTAAGTTACAAAGCTGTACATACTCCACCCAATGCTGATACTGATGGTTGCTTGTCCTCATTTTACACCTGCCAACATGACTAATGATGAGAGGCGCCAGTTCACACGGAGGGCCAAACGCTACCGCCACATCCTGGAAGTGCATACAGGATACCGCTGCATGTAGTTTTCATGCAGAAAAAGCTTCTGGGGAATGGCGAGCATTCCCAAACTGGGGACCCACACAGCCACCCAAGACAGTGCACGGAGCAAGCTCCTCAACCATACAGGGGCTCCCAGCTGCACCCACCCCATCCACATCTGCAGCACCAGTCACCATACAGGCACCAGTTTTGCCACCACTAGCCGCTGGGCCATCCCATTTTGAAATGGATCTACGTCGGGACATCATCCTAATCCTCAGTCGTTTGGACAAGTTGGAGGAGGATTTGGCAGAAGACCGCAAAATCTTGAGATACATCAAGAAGAAGGTGAAGGAGTCCAAGAAATGAACTTGTACAGTAATGGACTACCTCCTAGTTCCTTCCTCTCCCTTTTAAAGTTGTAGCATATTTTAGTTTGAGTTTTATGTAGTTAGCGGTAGGTTAGTGTAGTGTAGCCATTAGTTAGGATAAGTGTAGTTGGCGGGGTGGGTTACTATTATGTTTTTATTGGTGGGTGGTTGGGTGGGAGGTCATGTTGGGATATGTATGTGTTTATATTTAAAAAAATAAAAATTAAAAATACAAAAAAATTGATATTTGTTTAGGCCATAGGATTAGTTAGTACATGTGTAGTTGTAGTAATTGTTCTCCTACTTATTTCTTGTTTCTTACGGGGTTGGTGAGTCCAATGTTTAGAGTGTGATGTTTCATGTGTAAGTTAAGTTTAGCATAGGTTAGATAGGTGGAGTTGTATGATAACTATAGGTAGTGTAGATTAGTTTATAATAGGGTAGGTTTCAGTTGTTTTTAAGTAGATTATTTTAATAATAAATATCTTGTTATAATTGCATACATTTTGTATGATTAGTGTGAGTCTCAGGGTTCTCCCATGAGTGCAATGGGGAAATTGGGGAAATGGCCTAGGGAATCCGTCTTGCCTTCAAAACCCTCATTTACCATGTGCTACCCCTATTGACAATGGAGCTGTCACATTGACTGCAACATCAAATCTACTAGTCCATGCATCTGCCATCCAGTATACGCACCATTCATGATGACTATGTATACTTTGTATTGGATAGGTAAGTCTGGTATTTCAGCTGTCAGTGTTGGGGTCCTGTAATAACAATGTTGGGAACTGTGACACATCTGACAACAGCCACAATTGGAATGCTATCCTGCAACACTGACCAGTGACCATCACTGATAAGGTTGCTACCTCTGTACCACACCTGTGAGTTCTTCTGGTACCCCAGCTGACAATATTGCTCTACACTTGCTTTTCAGCCATACCTGCCATATATGATGAGGAAACCATATATGTGTCTTTCATTTGTAACATACTCAGTGAATTGCTTGTAGGAGATGAGACCAGCATACACATTTGTCATGTTAGGATCCTTGTATGTAGCTTTGTGCCCCCACAGTCCTGCACTCATGTACTGATATTCTGTGACCAATGACATGGATTGACACATTAGAATCATTTAGCTGAGTAGATGGATCACAGTAGACATAGACATGCTAAGTGTGTACAGTGTGTTTATTTACAAGTGGAAGTGTGAAAGTGAGACATTTACAATATCCAGTTCAGAAACCCGATTGTGAAATCCAGATATTTGTGACACAATACAAGTCCAGGTTTGAGGGACATGTCAAGAGACATGCTTTGGAGTAGTGTTAATAAGTGTAGAGGAACAAAAATTGCCAATTAGTAAGTGAGAGACAATGACAGTCCATAGCAGACAATTCAACAGTGGGTGGGTGAAGAGTACACATATCCTACTGTGACAACACTGGCATGATCTTAAGCCCATAACTAAGACGAAAACTGGCCATGTGGCACAGACTGGTCTTACCAGGTACTTTTGCGAGTAAAAGTAATTTGTTCCACATCTTCATCCTCTGATGTGTGTGGTGCCTCCTGTGCCATTGGCGGTGGTGGTGGAGAGGTAGAGGGGGCCTGAACACTTCAGGGGTTAAAGATGTGAAGTCCAAGCTCTCGGCAGCTGCCGCTTGTGGCAGTTATGACATATGGCATCACTGCAGCAAGGAGGGACAGCTTATTTTTCAAGATAGCTGCAACATCGTGGTGGTAGGCAGCTGTCTCTTCCCTGAGTGAGCCCACTTCACGCTGAGTGGACTCCAGCCTGGTGTCTGTCATGCTGCTGCCAGTTTGGGAGGGCAGTTGTTGTGGCCTCTCCCTCATGGCAGCAGTTATGTCCATCAGACACTGCCGGACTCCACGCAGTGGGGAGTGTGTGCATCAGATGGCAGCTGTGTTTTCATTACCTGTCATGAGGCACATGCGCACTCCCTCTAGGCTGGCTGCCACAGTCTCCATCTCAACCCGCACCTGCTTGGCCTGCTCCCTCTGGACTCCTTCCACTGTCCTCTGGAAGCTTGTCTCTGGGTCCTTGGAGTCCTGAGCTGTGTTCGTCCTGGCAGATAGTATATTTTGGGTGTTGGGTGGGCCTTCTTGGGAGGCCGCAACATTTGGGCCCATATTTATACTTTTTTAGCACCACATTTGTACCGCGTTTTGATGCAAAAACGGCGTAAACGTACAAAATACAATTGTAGTTTGCAAGTCTGCGCCGCTTTTGCGTCAAAAAAATTACGCAAATGGGGCACTAAAAAAGTATAAATATGGGCCTTGGTGTCTTCTTTGCAACTGGAGGTGGTGTCTGGAGGGATCCCAGGACATCCTGGAGTCTGTTGGCTGATGGTTGTCAGCTGGTCATCAAGGTCATCGGTGAAATCCAGGACAGGCAGATCAGCAGGAGAGCCATCATCCTCTGCAATGAGATAGTGTAAAATCAATCTTTCTATGTTGTGGCAGTTGACATGGCACATCATTTAATTGCTATTGGTTGCTCAGTGACAACTTACAGCCCAAACATTGTTCTTGTACATTATGGGTCCTATTTATCAGCTCTTTCCCCCACCTGAGTGTCATGTAAAGGGAAGCTCAGGTGGCGCAATGGGCTGCGTCATATTTACAAGGTGTGATGTATTCCCTTATAGTGGCTTGACGCCACCTTGTTTTTACGGCCCTTTCCCATGCATCAATTTGCATGAGAGAAGCTTGCAATGGCTGTTGCAGTGGTCAAGCCACACCAACACACATTGCATTTTGCCTCTGTCCCAGATTTACAGGTTTTCATACACCTGAGATGGCACCAATATCTTACACAACCCCAGGGATGGCATTACCAAGGCACAATGATGAAGTTTACTTTGATTGCTCCTCATGTTTAAGTTTGTGTATGTGTGCTGAATTCCACAGCACACATGGACCTAGCAGACTGCCATTTCTTTTTCTGGTTGTGCAGGAAGGTGCTTCTCCTACACAACTATGATCTCCCCCTCAACACAGTCCAACTTGCACTATAGTGCAAGGGATGCAGCATTGTGGCAAGCCAGCTAATTTACCACTGGCACAACTGTGGGCCCAGGGATGGCTGGCATGGGTACAATACATTGATGTGAACAGCATTTTGTACATGACAGTGCCTGATGCCACTAAATTATGGACATAGCCAGTTGGCTTATTTTCAACTTTGATCCGGGGCCTCTAGCTAGTTTGATGGAGATATTGCAGCTAATTGTACAAGTGCACACACACGAGCCCTCATTACAAGTCTGGCAGTCCTATGCCCACCAGAATGCCATTGGCAATATATAATATAATAATGACAACCGCCAACAGCGCAGGTGGAACTGGCACATTTGGACAATAGCCTAACACTGGCAGGTTGCCGCCAGCTAATGGACTGGCAATGCCACCTGTCTTATGACACCAACCCAGCATTGCAATCAGCGCTACCCTCCAGCTTATGATCCCACTTTTCCATCAGCCTTTGCATGGCAGTCCAACTGTCATGCGAAGGTTGGTGGTAAAGGGGGGGTGGTGTTCCCCTGGGTGTCCCCATGACCCGGCCCTTTGCGCTTTTCATTGCCTGATGTGCTGTCTCACCCAATGCACCCCAAGATTGGCGTTGGCTATATTTTATCCAGCAACAATGTTGTGGTGACTACCCCACAGAGCTGACATGAGGAGACACAGTTTCCACCCCCCATCCCAGCATGAAACTCGTAATGCCAACCAGGGAGGGAAGACCGCACTGGCAGTCTTACCAACGTCGGACTTGCCCGTGTTCCATCCCCTGCCCGTCAATGTGATAATGTGCACCATGATGTTCACTGACCTACACCATATGTTGTATTTCTGTGATTGATTCCCCATTCCTATGTGGCTCACATAGTTGTGTCAGAGTTGTTGTGGTTTCACCCTGTATGTGTTGTGTTCTACATATTGTAATCTGTACTGCAAATTTTTCTCTAGTGCACAGTTCTGATCAGCATCAATATATGTAGCTCAGCATTGTGCCAGGTTAGGTACGCAGGGTAGTGCCATGTTTACTGTGATACTGGACCACCCTGCATTTCCCCCAACAGCTGCACATATTAGTCCTCCCTGCACCCAGACTGGCGTTGATGTATTATGATGAAGAAGTGGCTGCCTTGTAGGGATATCTTGTATATGTGCGAGGTGGTGTTCCTTCCTGCTCATGTTCAAGTAATGTTAGCTAAGGTGCCATTTTAATGTGTGCTGTAACATGTAGCACACACATGTTTTGGCAATGGGACATGGCGGTAGCGAAGTATTTCTGCAAGAGACACCACCATGACGTGACCCCAGGAATGGTATTGACTTTCTTCATTGTATCTGATGTCTAAGTTGTGCAGGTAGAGTAGGTTTGACTATATGCAAGGAGCATTGTAAAGATACAGCCACAGGCACAGTAATTAGATGTGCCTTTCATCCAATGTGCTGCATATGTGCATGTTGGTGTATAGCCCTGGTGATTGACGTATGTCCAGTTTGTGTATGTGTTGTAGTGCATGGCATAACCAAGGCATGTGTACATGTATTGCTTATGTATGAATAGTGCATCTTGATTCATGGGCAATGTGTCCCACTGCAATCCTTTAGCATGCATTGAGTGTGTCCTTTGTGCCTCCCCCTTCTGGCACTTGTACAATTGGCAGTTATTTCCCCCATGCAACTTACCCTGCATTTGTGGTGGTTGTTGGAAATCTGCGCTGTCCTGTCCTTGTATTCCTGTGACCAGCTCTTCTGGGATGACCGCTGCAACCATCTCCTTCATCTCATCCAGGTCCTCCTGTGGTGCTGGACTTCCACCTCCAGTTTGCAGGGCTGCCTTTCTGTTCCTGGCCATTTTCTCCTTGGTTCTACACTTGCAATCATGCCAGAGCTTATTGAACTCAGTGACAGTTTGCTTCACCTCTGCCACACTGTTGATTGTGTCCACTATTTGCTGCCATATAGCCTCTCTCTTACCAACTGGCAATTTGGAGGTGACAAAGAGCTGGTGTTGCTGCTCCGTCACCTCTCTGACAAGGATGTCATGCTCCTCCTCATTAAACCAACACTTTCTCTTTTTCTTTTCATTCTCCTGGGACTTCTGTGTATCCTCCTGGCTGGTGCCTGAGTGCATGGGGTCACCTTGGGGTCTCTCCTGGCCTGCTGCTTCCATCTTCCCTTTAAATTTCACTCTTTCCCGCTTGTGCATTTAAAGTTGACGCAAATGTGGTGTTAAAATGGGGCAGATCCATTTGCGACATTTACATTCAGCAAAACGGGTTTGAGTCAGTTTTGCAGGATAAACAGCATTTTGCCTTACAACAGGGCGCAAGGGTTAACATCATCCTTTTTTACTCTAACCATTTCTTAGTGCCATCATACATCATAGTATAAATATGACGCACAGATGGCACTGAGGAATGGCGCAAGCCGGCACCAAACTTTTTGATGCAAAGCTGCGTTTGCACAGTTTTGCGTCAAAAGGTATAAATATGGGTCCAAATATGTACACTTCTGATCAGAAATAGGCATAAAAAGCAATAGAAAACAGTGCAATAGCAATAGACAATAGTGACCTTAGGGGGAACCAAAACTATATATTAAAAAAATAGAATTCGAATGCAGGACCCCCACCCAGGTAAGTGGAATCTGTTGATGGGAGCTGGAGATACTAGGGCCCATATTTATACTTTTTGACGCAAACCAGTGCCAGCGCTGGTTTGCGTCCAAAAATGTATCGCTGGCTAATGCCATTCCAACGTGCCAGGCGGGCGCCTTATTTATGGATTGACGTTAGCCGGCGCTGCGGGCTGGTCAGAGTAAAAAAAATGACTCTAACTAGTCAGCGCCGGCGTAGGGAAAAATGGGGGTTGTGCGTCAAAAAATGGTGCAAGTCAGGATAGAGTCAAAAATCATGGCTCTAACCGGACGTGCGCCATTTTTTGACGCACAATCCCCATTGAAATGACTCCTTGTTAGACCTGACAGCCTTAGGGTAGTCACCCCTAACTTTTTGCCTGCCTCCCTCCACTTTGTGGACACTGTTTTTGCTGGTTTTTAGACTCTGCGCACTTTACCACTGATAACCAGTGCTAAAGTGCATATGCTCTCTCCCTTAAAACATGGTAACCTTGAATCATACCTGATTGGACTATTAATTTACTTATAAGTCCCTAGTAAGGTGCACTTTATGTGCATAGGGCTGGTAAATTAAATGCTACTAGTGGGCCAGCAGCACTGGTTGTGCCACCCTCTTAAGTAGCCCCTTTTCCTTGTCTCAGGCATGCCATTACAAGGCCTGTGTGTGCAGTTTCACTGCCACCTCGACTTGGCATTTAAAAGTACTTGCCAAGCCTAGAACTCCCCTTTTTCTACATATAAGTCACCCTTAATGTGTGCCCTAGGTAACCCCTAGAGTAGGGTGCTGTGTGGGTAAAAGGCAGGACATGTACTGGTGTAGTTATATGTCCTGGTAGTGTAAAACTCCTAAATTCGTTTTTACACTACTGTGAGGCCTGCTCCCTTCATAGGCTAACATTGGGGCTGCCCTCATACACTGTTGAAGTGGCAGCTGCTGATCTGAAAGGAGCAGGAAAGTCATATTTAGTATGGCCAGAATGGTAATACAAAATCCTGCTGACTGGTGAAGTCGGATTTAATATTACTATTCTAGAAATGCCACTTTTAGAAAGTGAGCATTTCTTTGCACTTAAATCCTTCTGTGCCTTACAATCCCCGTCTGGCTGGGCTTGGTTGACAGCTCCTTGTGCATTCACTCAGACACACCCCAAACACAGGGTACTCAGCCTCACTTGCATACATCTGCATTTTGAATGGGTCTTCCAGGACTGCCACACCCCCTACTGGGACCCTGGCAGACAGGATTGAACTGAAAGGGGACCTGGTGCACTTCTTAGCCACTCTTTGAAGTCTCCCCCACTTCAAAGGCACATTTGGGTATAAAACAGGGCCTCTGCCCTACCTCAGCAGACACTTGCTGGAGAAGAAACCTGAACCAGAAACTACATCCTGCCAAGAAGAACTGCCTGGCTGCTCAAAGGACTCACCTGTCTGCTTTCTACAAAGGACTGCTGCCTTGCTGTTGGCCTGCTGCCTTGCTGAACTCTTGTCTGGCTGTGAAAGTGCTCTCCAAGGGCTTGGATAGAGCTTGCCTCCTGTTCCCTGAAGTCTCAGGACCAAAAAGACTTCCCTCTTTCGCTTGGACGCTCCGTGCGCCGAAAATTTCGACGCACAGCTTGTGCCGCGGCGAGAAAAACGCCGCACACCGACGCTGATCGACGCGACGCTCTTTGGACGACCGAAAATCCGACGCACGGCTTCGCAAGGACAACGCCGCCCGACCTCTAGAAGAGAAATCGACGCAACGCCTGCCGTGAGATCGTAATTTCGACGCGCAGCCCCGCAGAACAACGCGCAGACGGAAAACAAGCAGGAAAATCCACGCACAGACCCGGGACATCTGGTAATCCCCGCGATCCACGAAAAGAGACTGTCCGCGCGCCGGAAAATGACGCACAACTTCCCCGCGTGGAAAATAACGACGCAAGTCCGTGTGTGCTGAGGGGAAATCGACGCACACACCCTTTTTCCACGCACCTCTTCTTTTGTGGCCCTCTGAGGAGATTTATCCACTCTAAACCAGGTACTTGTGCTTGAAAGAGACTTTGTTTATATTCTAAAGACTTAAGACACTATGGGGGTTATTCTAACTTTGGAGGATGTGTTAATCCGTCCCAAAAGTGACGGAAAAGTGACGGATTTACCACCAGCCGTATTACGAGTCCATTATATCCTATGGAACTCGTAATACGGCTGGTGGTATATCCGTCACTTTACCGTCACTTTTGGGACGGATTAACACTCCTCCAAAGTTAGAATAACCCCCTATATATCACTTTTCAGTGATATCTCTACAATTTTCCATTGCAACTTTATTCTTTTTGACCTACAATTACCCTGATAAATATTATATATTTTTCTAAACACTGTGTGGTGTATTTTTTGTGGTGCTATATGGTGGTATTGTATGATTTATTGCACAAATACTTTACACATTGCCTTCTAAGTTAAGCCTGACTGCTCGTGCCAAGCTACCAGAGGGTGGGCACAGGATAATCTTGGATTGTGTGTGACTTACCCTGACTAGAGTGAGGGCTTTTTGCTTGGACAGGGGGTAACCTGACTGCCAACAAAAAACCCCATTTCTAACACTCCTGTATTAGCAAAGACAGGAGTCACGCCCCCCTGCCCAATGGCCATGTCCAGGGGACTCCTGTCCCCTGGGCATGGCCATTGGGCACAGTGGCATGAAGGGGGGCCCACGTTAGGCTCCCCTATGCCACAAAAAAAGAAATAGAAATACTTACCTCAACTTACCTGTACTTACCTGGGATGGGTACCCCATCCATGGGTGTCCTCCTGTGGTGGGTGGGGGTGTCAGGGGGTGTCCCTGGGGGCAGGGAAGGGCACCTGTGGACTGCTTCCATGGTCAGAAACCATGGAAATGAGCCCCTAGGTCCCTTAACGCCTGCCCTCACCCAGGCATTAAAAAACGGCGCACATCAGGCTAGGCGCAGTTTTTTAAGGCCTGCCCCCTCATGTGCGTCAAAATGACACAGGAGTATAAATAAGGCGCACAGGCCTTAAAGTCATTTTTTGGATGGGAACGCATACCTTGCATGTCACTAACGCAAGGCAGTTTCCCGCATCCAGAAAATGGCACACACGGAGGAATTTTGATGTTCGCAAGGGTCGGGCGTCATAGTACAAATATGGTGGAAGGTTTGTGCCGAATTTGCATCAAAATTTCTGACGCAAATTCGGCGCAAACAGAGTATAAATATGCCCCTAGGAACTCCAAAAGGTAAATACCACAATTCCCCCCAGCGACCAGGAAGAAAGGAGTAAGTTACTGATTTTTCCCCAAACCACCAAAGGGACTGAAAAGAAGGATAATGCACCACCCAGACAAGACTGCAGGAAACCAGCGGTGGATCCTGAAGAGAGAAGATCTGAAAAAGAAGGGGTCCAAGTACAGAACTCGTGGAAGTGTCCGGTAATGGAAGGAGCCACTACCCACTAGTCTGTGGTTGCAGGAGTTGGTCAACGGTAGGATGAAGACAGCCAGCAATGCAGCCCTGGAGTCGGTGAAGAGTTCCTGGAGGATGCAGTCGATGTCCACGGTAGATGGAAAATTGCAGTCTGTCTGTGGCATGGAAAAGCCACCAACAAGCCTTGGCAAAGGCAAGAATTGTGGTAAACGAAAAGTGGAGGTGCCGGGGACCAGCAAGGTCCAAGGAGACTCAACCCACAGAGGGGTGTCCCAAGCAGAGAGTCCACAGAAGAAGAGGCAGCCCCCACAGGAGAGCCACTGGAAGAGGACACAGGAGTCTCAGATGAGCCCACACAGCACAACTGAAGAAGGGTCACACGCTGCAGGAGAAGCACGCAGAGGGCTGTGCATCACAGGGAAGAGCACTGGGGCTACACAGAGCCTGAAGATCCCTTGAAGGAGATGCCAACAAGCGGTGGCAGCTGCAAGAGAAGAGGTACATGGAGGTACTGACCGGCGTGGGAAGGCAAGGGCCTACCTTCACCAAAGTTGGACAGCTGGCAGAGAAGACCAAGGTGACTACACCAGATCACAACCCATGATGCAGGATCCATGCAGCTCAGGATGAGAGGAAATCCACACAGCTGGTTGTCATTGCTGTTGGTGCCTGCGGATGGAGGGGAGTGACTCCTTCACTCCAAGGGAGATTCCTTCTTGCTTCTTGTGCAGGCTGAAGACTAGGGTGGTCATTACAACCCTGGCGGACGGTGTTAAAGCAGCGGAAATACTGCAAACAGGCCGGCAGACAAAAAAAGGGAATTATGACCCTGGCAGAAACCGCCAACAAAGACAGCCACTTTAACACACCGCCCGCCACAGCGGTACAGACAAGCAGTGCGGCGGTCACCGCCAACAGACAGGCGGGAGACAATGTACCACCCACAGTATTACAACCCGCCAATCCACCACCTTTTCCGGGGCGGATTCACCGTGGATAAAAACACGGCGGAAACAGCTTTTGCTATGGGAAAACGCTCACCTGAACATATCCCACGAGGAACGAGGAATCCATGGAGCCGGAACTACAAATACTCCCTGCCCTTGTGTTTCTGCTCCTCTATGACCAACAGCTACATAGGCGCCGCAGACAACGGTGAGTACTGCACCTACGACACGGGGAGGCAAAAAAGGGACACCCACCAAACACCCCCACCCTAGCATATTACAACATACACACCAATGCATTCACAAAAATCGCAGTAACAACCCACAATCCCCCCGGAAGAATGAATACACAAAGCGAAAATCGGTCAAACAAGGTAATGTGCCAATATACATGTCATACAAAAATATACAGATATATATATATGAAAATCAGTCAGAATTATATACAATACGAGAAGTAGTGCATTTATGTACATAACAATGTCCGTGCACCATCAGTCCAAAAATGCATGGGCGAGGCCCACAAACGATACCTGACCACAATCGGAGAGAACACTGCCGGGGCATCAGATAGAAATACTACAGGCACCTCAGGGGGAAGGGAAGGGGGGCACCTCAGCTGGATGAGTGCAAAGTCAGATCCACGACGGGGCTCCATGCCCATTGATGTATCCTGGGGAGTGCAAAGCCACAGTCTCTCAAGTCTCTACAGTGGGTGGCTTGCCCACTGTGCCATCCTGGGGAGTGCAAAGCCACAGTCTCACAAGTCTATACAGTGGGTGGTTTGCCCACTGTACCATCCTGGGGAGTGCAAAGCCACAGTCTCACAAGTCTATACAGTGGGTGGTTTGCCCACTGTGCCATCCTGGGGAGTGCAAAGCCACAGTCTCTCAAGTTGATGCAGGTCTCTACTGGTACTGGGGGGGACTGGTGCCCAGACTGGATGAGTCTCCCCGTGAAAGGTTGTGTCCTGTCACTGTCCCAGCTGCACATGGGATAAGGATGCCTGATGTGGCGGTCCATTCATTCCTACCCGGTGCATTGCCCTGTTCAGCGGTGCTTTGCCATGGCGGTCTTTTCCCTGTTCAGCGGTGCTTTGACATGGCGGTCTTTGCCCTGTTCAGCGGTGCTTTCCCATGGCGGTCTTTGCCCTGTTCAGCGGTGCTTTGCCATGGCGGTCTTTGCCCTGTTCAGCGGTGCTTTGCCATGGCGGTCTTTGCCCTGTTCAGCGGTGCTTTGACATGGCGGTCTTTGCCCTGTTCAGCGGTGCTTTGCCATGGCGGTTCAGGACTGTTCAGCGGTGCTTTGACATGGCGGTCTTTGCCCTGTTCAGCGGTGCTTTGACATGGCGGTTCAGGACTGTTCAGCGGTGCTTTGACATGGAGGTCTTTGCCCTGTTCAGCAGTGCTTTGACATGGCGGTTCTGATAAGGACATTGGTGTGTGGCATGACATCTTCTACACTGGACATTGGTGTGTGGCATGACGTTTCTTCATTGCCCAGCGGGGATGTGGCAGGCGGGGCCCTCCAGGGCACTGACTCCGGCGGTGGTCTCTGGACCAGTGACGATACTTGGGCCCTCCTGGGCTGTGACTCCAGCGGTGGTGGTGGTCTCCTGACCACTGACGATACTTGGGCCCTCCTGGGCTGTGACTCTGGCGGTGGTCTCCTGACCAGTGATGATACTTGGGCCCTCCTGGGCTATGACTCCGGCGGTGGTCTCCTGACCAGTGACAATACTTGGGCCCTCCTGGGCTGTGACTCTGGCGGTGGTCCCCTGACCAGTGACGATACTTGGGCCCTCCTGGGCTATGACTCCGGCGGTGGTCTCCTGACCAGTGACGATACTTGGGCCCTCCTGGGCTGTGACTCTGGCGGTGGTCTCCTGACCAGTGACGATACTTGGGCCCTCCTGGGCTATGACTCCGGCGGTGGTCTCCTGACCAGTGACGATAATTGGGCCCCCCTGGGCTGTGACTCTGGCGGTGGTCTCTGGACCAGTGACGATACTTGTGCCCTCCTGGGCACCGACCCCGGCGGTGGTCTCCTGACCAGTGATGATACTTGGGCCCTCCTGGGCTGTGACTCTGGCGGTGGTCTCTGGACCAGTGACGATACTTGGGCCCTCCTGGGCTGTGACTCTGGCGGTGGTCTCTGGACCAGTAACGACGGTGCTGGCGGTTGTGTCTCGACCGCCGGAAATGATGGCGCACTTCTCCGCTGTGACACTCACAACAGGCTGGGCAGACTTCCTCTGGCCCTTCCCCACCTTTGGTGGAGTCACAGCTGACTCTCCAATCCCCTTGGAACCCATGTCAGTTGTTTTCCCACCAGGAGTCTTTACACGGTCCCGTCGTCCACTCTCCAATTTTAGAGCCTTTGCAGGGGGTGGGCTGCCAGTGCCTTGGCTCCGGGTTCTACTGCCTGCCCTGGTGGCCAGTGCACTCCAAAAACCTTGAACAGGCACCACTGAATTTGGAGGCTTTTTGGCTGAGGCGCTACGACGGGACTGATGAAATGGAGGGGGTGGGGTGGGGGCAAAAAGGTCAATTTTACTGAGGGACAGTTTCTGACGAACACTGGGATGGGTAGTTGGAGGGGGTCTGGGAGTGGAGGAAGAGGAGGTGGTTGTAGGAGGTGTCACTTTAGGTGTTTTGGGTGCAGGTGCAGGTACTGGAGGCTGTTGTGAGGTGGATGGATGTTGGGTGAGTGATTGCCGGCGTTTGTGCACTTTGGGAGGGGGCATCACAGACACACTGGGAGAGGACACAGGGGACGTGTAAATGGCAGGGGAGGTGGGCCGCTTGTGGTGCTGGGTGTCCTGGTGTGATTCATGGTGCCTGTAGATGTGGTGCATGCAGGTGTGTGTGTAGACGACACTGGGAGGGAGGAGGGAGAAGAGGAGGAGGGGGACACAGTGGAGGCAGTGGATGTTGCTGTGTCTGTATGTGGGTGAGGCTTGCGTGAGTGCTTGTGGTGTGTGTGGTGCCTATGTTTGCTTGAGCTACTTGTGTGTGTTGACTTGTGTGCATGCTGGTCAGTAGGTGTGCTTGGGATGGGCTGGGGTACGGGAGATTGGGTCTGGGTGAGGGAGTTGGAGAGGGGAGGCTAGACACAGGGACAATTGCTGCCATCAGTGCTGAGGCCAAAGATTGCAGGGTTCGCTGAAGGACAGCCTGACCAGAATGAATGCCCTCCAGGAATGCATTACCGTGTTGCAACTCTCGTTCTACACCCTGGATGGCATTCACAATGGTAGACTGCCCAACAGTGAGTGACCTGAGGAGGTCAATGGCCTCCTCACTGAGGGCAGCAGGGGTTACTGGGGCAGGGCCTGAGGTGCCTGGGGCGAAGGTGATGCCCACCCTCCTGGGTGAGCGGGCACGGGGTGAACGCTGAGGGGCTGCTGGGAGGGCGGTGCTGGTAGGGGAGGTGGCAGCTGTACCTTTAGAGGTGGGGGGCACAGATGGTGCCGCCACCGCAAGTGAGCCCACATCGTTAAACGAGTCCGTGTCGCTGCTTGGTGATCCGGTGGCCGACGTGAAGCTCCCCTCGCCCTCCGTCCCACTGGTGCATTCAGAGTCCGTGGTGTGGCCCTCCATGGCCATGTGGGATGCAGCTCCCTCGTGCTCCGGTGCCACTCTACCTCCGCCTGTTGATGCTGATGTACAAAAGGACAGGGAGAGCAGAAAAAGGGGGGAGACAGAAGAAAGAGGGTTTTAGTGCATGGCATACCGCTACCGTTGGCGGACAAGCCCAACGCAGATGCCCCCTGCAGTACGCTGTGCTCCTGCCCTCTGCACATGCAATTTCTGGGATATGGCCTACATGGCAATGGCGGACATCGGTGCACATGGATGCCACAGGGGCAACTATACCTCGACTTGGCACTCTGCTGAGGTGGGGTAGAGTGCCACATGGCCTACATTACGGAGGGGCCTTGCCTACCTAACTCGCCCTGGCCTAGGGACACCCACAGCCCACCTCCCCCACCCAGACACCTCCACTGCACGCAAAGTCTGCAGAATGAGGTTGTACTCACCCCCTTGTGTCTGCTGTGATGCCCTCAAGCGCCCATCCAACTCCGGGTAGGCCACCGCCAGGATCCGGAACATCAGGGGGGTCATGGTGCGACGGGCACCCCTCCCACGTTGGGAGGCCATCCCCAGCTGAGCCTCCGCCGTCTTCTTGCTGCAGCGGCGAACGTCCTCCCATCTCTTATGGCAGTGGGTGCCCCGTCTCTGGTGGGCCCCCAGGGTCCGGACCTCCTTGGCGATGGCACGGCAAGGCCCATATTTATACTTTTTGACGCAGAACTGCACCAACGCAGTTTTGCGTCGAAAAAATTAGCCCCGGCTAACGCCATTCTGAAGCACCATGCGGGCGCCGTATTTATTGAATGACGTTAGCCGGCGTTAGCCGCCGGCGCTGTCTGGTGTGCGTTAAAAAAAACGACGTACACCAGGCAGCGCCGGCGTAGGGGGAAAATGGCGTATGGGCGTCCAGAAATGGTGCAAGTCAGGCTGAGGCAAAAAAATCGCCACAACCCGATTTGCACCATTTTTTTACAACGCCCATCCCCCATTGAAATGACTCCTGTCTTAGCAAAGACAGGAGTCATGCCCCCTTGCCCAATGGCCATGCCCAGGGCATAGTGGCATGTAGGGGGGCACAAATCAGGCCCCCATGCCACAAAAAAAAAAAAAAATTACTTACCTGGACTTACCTTAATGTCCCTGGGGTGGGTCCCTCCATCCTTGGGTGTCCTCCTGGGGTGGGCAAGGGTGGCAGGGGGAGTCCCTGGGTGCAGGGGAGGGCACCTCTGGGCTCATTCTGAGCCCACAGGTCCCTTAACGCCTGCCCTGACCCAGGCGCTAAAATCCGGCGCAAATGCAGGTTTTTTAGTCCCGCCCACTCCCGGGCGTCATTTTTGCCCGGGAGTATAAATACGACGCACATGCATCGGAGTCATTTTTTAAGACGGGAACGCCCACCTTGCATATCATTAACGCAAGGAAGGTGTTCACGCAAAAAAATTATGCTAACTCCATGAACTTTGGCGCTAGACGCGTCTAACGCCAAAGTATAAATATGGAGTTAGTTTTGCGTCAAATTTGCGTCGAAAAAAACGACGCAAAAGTATAAATATGCCCCTAAATGTCCATCTTCTGGTGGGCGCTGAGCTACATGACATGCACAAGGAAAGAGGAACAGTCATTACCAACTGCACCCTCGTTGTGAGTGGCCCCCTCCCTACTCTGGCCATGTGGCCCATTCATTCCCATGCATTAATGTTCTATGAACTCTGCCCCCTTCCCTCTTCCAACCAGCCCTCTCCACCCAGGCCTAGCCCAAACAACGTGCTCCCTGTGTGCTAACCTGTTGGTCTGGAGGACAGTAGAGTAGCGTGTACTGGGGAGGACCCCGTCTACCAGTTTCTCCAACTCCTGTGCAGTGAAGGCAGGGGCCCTCTCCCCAGACGCAGCAGCCATCGTCGCTTCCAGACCGAAGTCACAGCAGCACTTGCAGTGTAGGTCTTCTCCTGTCGAAGGTCAGGTATCTAATGATTGAAGAGATAGAAAATGGCGGTGACGTCCGCGGCGGTGAAGTCCGCGGCGGTGCGCATCATCACCACCAGCGCACCTGTTCATTGGCTCCTGTTACCCATAGGGTCCAATGTTAACCAATGCAGCATTGCGCCGCGGTCTACGACCGCCTACCGTGATGGTGTGTAACGCCAGCGCTGTTACCCCACAATCCCATTGTCCCACTTTAGAGGTCAGGCAGCCGCCATTTCAGGGGCCCACATGGCTTCATTTACTACTGTGTCACACATAGCTAGGCCTACACTTAACACACATACAGGAAGGGTTTTGTGAGTGGTGTAGTCTTGTGTGTGACTGTGGGTACATACCTGAATGAATAATGACTGGTTCTTCGCTGTTGTCCTTCGTAGGCACCGTCTGCTGGGACATATGAGAAGATGGCGGAATCCTCCGGTGTACCGACCGCTGGTGGACCTGTTGACAATGGAAGAGCGACATGTCATCGTAACCTACCGGTTTGACCGTGCCACTATCCAGGAACTATGTACCCAGTTGGAGCCAGACCTGATGTCACCAATCTGCCATCCCACTGGAATCCCCCCTGACGTGAAGGTGCTGTCAGTGCTCCATTTCCTTGCAAGTGGGTCTTTTCAGACAACAGTGGCCATGGCATCAGGGATGTCCCAGCCTATGTTTTCCAACGTGTTGTCCAGAGTGTTGGCTGCCCTGCTGAAACACGTACGGAGCTACATCGTTTTCCCTCAGGTGGAGGATTTGGCTACAGTGAAAGGTGACTTCTATGCCCTTGGACATATCCCCAACATCATAGGTGCTTTTGATTGCACCCATGTGGCTCTGGTCCCCCCCCCCCACAGGAGTGAACAGGTGTACAGTAACCGGAAGAGTTATCATTCCATGAATGTACAGATGGTATGTTTGGCAGACCAGTACATCTCCCAGGTAAATGCTATGTTCCCTGGCTCAGTGCATGACGCCTACATCGTGCGGAATAGCAGTATCCCTTATATGATGGGTCAACTCCAGAGGCACCGTGTGTGGCTATTAGGGGACTCTGGTTACCCCAACCTGTCCTGGCTACTGACCCCAGTGAGGAATCCCAGGACCAGGGCAGAAGAACGCTACAATGAGGCCCAGGGGCGGACTAGGACGGTGATCGAACGCACCTTCGGCCTCCTGAAGGCCAGGTTCAGGTGCCTCCATATGACAGGTGGTTCCCTATTCTACTCACCGAAGAAGGTGTGCCAGATCATCATCGCCTGCTCCATGCTTCACAATCTTGCTTTGCGACGCCAGGTGCCTTTTCTGCAGGAGGATGGTCCAGATGACGGTGTTGTGGCAGCTGTGGAGCCTGTGGAGCCTGTGGACAGTGATGAGGAGGAAGCTGAGGAAGAAGACATAGACAACAAGGAGTCAGTCATACAGCAATACTTCACACCACAGGTGAGAACATTTTTTTTTTTACCATTACATTCACTTTCACACTTCAACCTCTATCCTGTCTGTCATTTCATAGCAGTATTTGGTCACTGAGTTGTACCTTTCCATTACGGTTTCACAGGTGTGGTTACCAACGTGTGTCAGCTGCTTGCATCCTTCAAGGACTTGTGATGTGTGACATAGGTATGTTAGCTTTAGAATGGTACACCCATTATGACACTGTTATTGATAATACATTTTTACTAAATCACAGACTGACTCCAGATTGTTTTGTGTTTCAAGGGTGTTTATTGAAGTGCTCAGAAATGGGAGGGGGTTGTAAAATGGTGATGGGTAATGGTGGAGGAATGTCCATGGCAGAGTCCAGTCTATTAGTCTCACAGGTGCGCTGCCCATCTGGGCATAGGAAGTGGAGCTGGTGCAGTTTAAGTATGGACAGGGTAACAAAGTGGGACAGTGGGAGGACAATCAGGGTGGTCTCATTTCCTGGCGGGGGTCTTGCCATCTTGCACTGTCCTGTTCCTGGATCTCAGGGACCGCTTGCGTGGTGGTTGTCCGTCTGCAGGGGGTGGGGTGCTGGTGTGTTGGTCCTGTGGCGGGGCATCCTGTCCACTAGCACCAGCGGAGGTGGTGGGCAGTTCATCGCCCAGGCTAGTGTCAGGGGCACCTTAGAGTGCCACGGTGTCCCTCAAGGTCTGCTGTATGTCCTTCAGCACCCCTACGATGGTGCCCAAGGCGGAGCTGATGGTCCTGAGCTCCTCCCTGAACCCCAAATACAGTTCGTCCTGCAGGCGCTGGGTCTCCTGCAACTTGTCCAGGACCGTCGCCATAGTCTCCTGGGAGTGGTGGCATGCTCCCATGATGGAGGATAGGGCCTCGTGGAGAGTGGTTTCCCTTGGCCTGTCCGCCCCCTGTCGCACAGCAGCCCTCCCAGTTCCCCTGTGTTCCTGTGCCTCCGTCCCCTGGACCATGTGCCCACTACCACTGCCCCCAGGTCCCTGTTGTTGTTGGGGTGGTGGGTTATCCTGGATTCCCTGTAGTGGTGGACACACCGCTGATTGACGTGTCCTGGGTAGGGAGGTTTGGGCCCGCTGGGTGGGTGCTGTGCTGGTGTTACCAGATGGTGGAAGGTCGGTGTTGGGCTGTGCCTGTGCAAGGGGAACCGACTGTCCCGAGGCCCACGATGGTCCGGGCTGGTCATCAGGATCCAGTGGGGAAAAGCTGCTCTCGTCACTGTGGGCCTCTTCTGTGGGTGGAGTGGTGTTGTCTGGACCCTCTGGTGTAGTGACGGTCCTTAGTGGTCCTGCAGGGGCATAAGAGCATGATTATTGCATCTGTGTGTGTAATGGTGTGCAATGGGTGGGTGTGTGTGTACCCCAGTGCAAGCATTCCTGTGTGTGGGTTTGTGTGATGATGGTTAGGGGGTTGTTATGGGTATGTGCAGTGAGCATGCTTTGGTGAGGGGTGACCATGCTTAGTTGTGTCATGCAGGGCTTGGGGTTGGTATGAGTGGTTTGTGTTATTAGTACATTAGTGAGGAGTTTGAGTGATAGGGGAGGGGGTGAGAGTGGGGGTGTGTGATAGCATGCAGGTAGGGTGGGGGATATGATAGTTGAGATTTGACTTACCAGTGTCCATTCCTCCACCGACTCCTCCGAGGCCCTCTGGATGCATGATGGTCAAGACTTGCTCCTCCCATGTTGTTAGTTGTGGGGGAGGAGGTGGGGGTCCGCCGCCAGTCCGCTGTACCGCGATGTTGTGCCTGGAGACCACAGAACGCACCTTCCCCCGTAGGTCATTCCACCTCTTCCTGATGTCCTCCCGATTTCTTGGATGCTGTCCCACAGCGTTGACCCTGTCCACTGTTCTGCGCCATAGCTCCATCTTCCTGGCTGTGGATGTGTGCTGCACCTGTGAGCCAAATAGCTGTGGCTCTACCCGTAGGATTTCCTCCACCATGACCCGGAGCTCCTCCTCGGAAAAACGGGGGTGTCTTTGGTGTGACATGTGGTGGTGTGGGTGATGTGTGGGGTGGTGTAACTGTTGATGTGTGTGGTGATGTGTAGTGGTGTGTGGTGTATTGTGCATGTAATGTTGTATGGGTGATGGTGTTGTGTGCCTCTGTGTGGTGGGGTTCTCAGTTGTTGTGCTCTCTGTCTCTCTGGCCTGGGTCCGTGAATTGTGGTCGTAGGGGTTTGTGGGTGATGTGGGTGTGTATTTTATATAGTATTGATTATGTGGGAGTGTTGTTTGTATGTGTATCAGGTGTGTGTATTTTGAATTGTCCAATGTGGCAGTGTTTTGGAGATGTGTGTGTATTTTGAGCGCAGCGGTGTGTACCGCCAATGGAATACCGCGGTTGAAAGACCGCCGCGTGGATTCGTGGGTCATGATAGCATGGGCGTGTTTCTGTTGGCGTGACGGTGGAGGAATTGTTTTCGCAGGTTTATCACTGACCTTTGGTGTGGGGGACTTTTGTGGGTGTCTGTATTTCGGCGGATTCCGAGATGTGGGTCATAATAGCTGTGGCGGAATTCCGTGGGCGCAGCGGTGTTTTGGCGGTCTTCTGCACGGAGGTAAGCGGCTTTTACCGCCAATGTTGTAATGACCCCCATAATTTTTATCTGTTATGTTACGTGGGTGTATGTCTACCTATGTTTATGATTGGCTAGGTTCAAAAAGATGAAATATCAATGTATGGCATGTATATAGTAACTGTGAAATGAGAGCCATCACATGTTTTTCCTACATTGTTTATTTATATTTTTACAAAATATTTTGCAAATGGCATATTGTTAGACCTGACAGCCTTAGGGTGGTCATCCCCCCACTTTTCTGACATTGTTTTCACTGGTCTTAGGACACTGCACACTTTACCACTGCTAACCAGTACTAAAGTGCATATTGTCTCTCCCTTAAACATGGTAACATTGGTTCATACCCAATTGGCATATTTGTTTTACTTGTAAGTCCCTAGTAAAGTTCACCACGTGTGCACAGGGCCTGTAGATTGAATGCTACTATTGGGCCTGCAGCACTGATTGTGCCACCCACATAGGTAGCCCCTTAACCATGTCTTTTTCTACATCTAAGTCACCCCTATGGTAGGCCCTAGGTAACCCACAGGGCAGGGCGCTAAGAAGGTAAAAGACAGGACATGTACATGTGTGTTTTATATGTCCTGGTAGTGGAAAACTCCTAAATTCATTTCCCACTGCTGTGAGGCCTGCTCCCTTCATAGGAAAAATTAGGGCTACCCTTATATACTGTTTGAGTGGTAGATTTTGGTCAGAAAATGGTAACCAAGTCAAATTTAGTATGGCCAGAATGGTAATACAAAATCCTGCTTATTGGTGAGATTGGATTTTATATTACTATTTTAGAGATGCCACTTTTAGAAAGTGAGCATTTCCCTGCACTTAAAATCCATCTGTGCCATACAGTCTGCCTCCAATCGATGTCTGGGCTGGGTTGGTTGACTGCTACCTTGTGCATTTTACCCAGACAACCACAAACACAGGATACTCAGTCACACCTGCACTCATCTGCATACTGAATGGGTCTTCCTAGGCTGGGAGGGTGGAGGGCCTGACACTTGCATTTCAAAGGCTACTGGCCTGTCCTTACACAATGGTCTGCCTAACCCCCTACTGGGACCCTGGCAGACAGACCTTGTTGTGTAGCCATTTTAGTTATAGCTCCATGCACGTTAGTTTAATACACTAGGCCGCTGTGCACCTTGACCTAGATATATTTTATTCAGCTTCGCATTGTTATTTTTACAATAACCAGTTTTACGGTCTTGTTTTAATTTCTTCTATCTAACTGTTTTGCTTAGTCCAGCACTTTGTTCTCAAACAACACATTCTTGATCACTCTGTGCTTCAGTCAAGGCTACAGTCTGGTCCATTGCTGGTGAACGAGGTAGAAGTTTAGTCTCCAACATTCGTAGAAAATACACATCCTTACGTAGGGACATTTTCTTAAAACATCAGCTGTGTTAATTATAAAAACACTTTCTAGTCCCATTATACATCAAGAGGGAGATTCCAGCCAGGGAACCACAACTGTATGCTGAATGCTTTGCTGCAGATGCTGACGCAGATCACAAGCCTTTGCTCAGGTATGAGGGTTGATGTCCTCCCAAGGGAACCTGAAAGGCAGGATTAAAGCTTAACATGCCGTTCTCAAAATATGATTTAGATAGGAAATAGTCCATCGATTCTAGTGGCAATATGATAGCATTATTCTTATGCTTCACTCTCATCGTCACCATTTTAATATTGTTGTGTTGTGTCATTCTGGTTATTGCAGCTCACGCTTTGATATCTAAAATGCAGTCGTTTTATTAAACCAACCTTTAAAACTTATACTGCTCTTATTGTCATTTATATATGAGACCGAATTGTGAAAGAGAGAACCTGATGCGACCTGAGTGACCACGACTTCCCTGAGAAGTACAATATGTCATGCGCTCGGCTGTCCAATCATCCCTACCTCCCGAGAGAGATGAGGCACTGCTAGTTAACTGGAGCAAAGCCCGGATTTGGAGCAACAGGTGTCACCCACCGTGGGTCAGACTCAGTCTCCCACACTGTGGATGATTCTGCTGCTCAAAATCCAGTAGTCTCATTAGAATAATGAGAGCCTACTCGACAACCTGTACTGAAAGGGGACCACTCTTTGAAGTCTCCCCGACTTCAAAGGCATTTTTGGATATATAAACTGGGTCTCAGACTCTATCAAATCAGACACTTCTCGACCTGAACCTGCAACCTGTCAAGAGGAACTGCCTGTCTACCCAAAGGACTCACCTGGATTGCTTTGCTGTGAAGGACTTCTGCCTTGCTGTTGCCCTGCTGCCTTGCTGGCCTCTGACTTTGCTGAGAAAATCACTGCACAGCCGAACCAGAATGACGCAGCCCAACTTCCAGAGTAAAGATTGACGCAGCGCCTGCATTGCGACTGGAACTTTGATGCACAGACCTACCGGATTGATGCGCAACCGAGCCAGAACAACACAGCCCAACTTTCTGAATGAAGAATCGACGCAGCACCTGTCATGTGACAGAAAATTCAACGCATCGCCTACCGTATCGATGCAATGCCTGTGACTTTGTCCCACATGCCCAGGCTTTCCACGCACCGTGCCTGGGCGTTAAAAGAACCCTGCATCGCAGTGAGGACCCAAGACTGTGGGCCAAAAATCGAGCAGAGCCCCTTGCAGCGTGGAAAAAAACAAAGCATTGTCTATGCCACGCCAGAAAATCTGACGCACACCTTATTTTTCCACGCATCTCCTCCTCTGTGGTCTCCGTGCATGTAATTTTGACGCAAACCAGGTACTTTGTGCAAACAAGGGACAACTGTTGATTTTTAAGATTTAAGACGCCTCTTAACATTGCAAAACTGATATTTCAACTTGTGCTTATTGAATCTTTATTGTTTTGACCTTCATTTAAGTAGATAAATAAAATATATTTTTTCTAAACCTGTGTGGTGTTTTCACTGTTTTATTGCATGGTTTATTGCACAAATACTTTACGCATTGCCTTCTAAGTTAAGCCTGACTGCTCAGTGCCAAGCTACCAGAGGGTGAGGACAGGATAATTTGGATTGTGTGTGACTTACCCTGACTAGGATTGTGATCCCTATTTGGACAAAGGTGAATACCTCTGCCAACTAAAGTCCGCATTTCTAACAAATATGTTCCTATCACACATGGTAAGTCGGAAAATAAATTGTGGACAATTTTGTTCCTTCTCTGTGTTCAAGCTGCAGTTCTGACATTTTCTGCTCTGTCCTTCTCATCTGTGTCATCCCCCTCCACTGGTTCCTGCACAGTCTGGACCTGGTCCCATGGTACATTTGTCCATAAACAAATATTGTGCAGGACACAGCACACCAGTAATATTTTACTATTTTAACTGTTTGTTGGGGGTGCAGCAACCAGCCTCGGACGTATCAAGGCACCTGAAACATGACTTCAGCAGGCCAAATGTCCTTCCAACTATGCCCCTGGTCTTGCTTAGTGGTCTGTTGTATTTTTGTTGTGCCTCTGTCCGTGGAATGGCAAACGGGGTTATTACCCAAGCCTGCAGACCATATCCTTCATCAACTGAAAAGACAAAGGGAGATGAGTCAGTAATTGCCCTTTTGTCAATATGACACAGAGGCTTTGCCTGTCTTGTGACCCGTACAATTATTGTTAGCATTAGAGATGTGTCCTAATTGATGGTAACAGTGTGAGGTACATCTCCCATTCTTGTGCAATGTGGAGCGTATTTACAAGTGACTTCCACCACTGGTGCATTACTTTTTGTGAAGCACTTGCAGCTCATAGAGTGGAGCCATTTGTACATGGCCTTGCAAAGCCACTTTGTATGGCTTTTCCTGGACTTATGGTTATGGGGTGAGACTCCGCCCCTCAAGTTGCTACATTGCATTAATTTGTGTCAGTGTGGCGTTCCATGGGTGTTGCCTGGGTTTTTCCCACACAACAGCCATGGTTCTTGACGCATTCCCAGATTTACAATTAATCTGTAAACCTGGGGAAGCCGCTGTATCTTCTTGCCCCCCCGGCGGAGGCATTACGTTGAGGACTATCTTTATTTCCCCTAGTTGTCACCTCTATCTATGTGTGCTGCATTCTGTAGCACACATAGAAAAATTTGAGCATTTCACTTTAATGTTTTTGTGCAGGATGGTGCCTGTTCCTGCACAGGTGCCTGTGTTAGCACTAAGCACCAACTTGTGCACCAACACATACATTGAGGACAGGAATGCACCATATGTCATTGCTGCAGCACATTCCTACCCTTTATTTTGAATGCAGGATAACGCAGCAAAAGGCGCTGCAGTACTGATTGGCACAATAAAGTTTGAAATGAGTCCTTGTGTGAGCTGTCACCTACAGATGTGTCCATTGGGTCATACCACTTTTGCTGTTGTTGGGTCAGTACTGTGCCTCATGTGTACTTACCAACCAGTAGGACATTCCCATATTGGCCATTCTGAAATCTCTTGTTGATGGTGGAGTTGTGAAAGATGTATGCGTCATTCATACTCCAGAATATTTGGCCAGGACTTTGGTAAATAGGTCACGATGATCCACAATGGCCTGGACATTCATGGAGTGCAAGTGTTTCCTGTTCCAGTATATGTGTGTTGTAGCTGCTGGAGGAACAAGTTGCACATGTGTGCAGTCCATGGCACCCAACACGTGGGATACCAGCAATGGCTTAGAATCCTTGTTTTGTGTTCAGCTGCATTTGTTGTGTGTTGGAGAAAATGAGATACTGCTGTGTTAAGGATATGATGGCAGGACAGTATTGAACGTAGAGGAGAATGATAGCTGGGAAATTCCAGCCTCTCTGGCTGTGGTGATCTGGAAAGACCCCAGCGCCAACATATGGAACATGTCCATGAGCTTCATGTGTGGTGGGATGTTGGTGACCCGGCCAGTTGTTGTTTGGAGCCTACGTATTATCTGGTGTAGCAATCGGGCAATTGTTTGCCTCTGTAGGCAGTAGTGGTTGATGACCTCATTCTCCCTTAGGCCAAGGAGGCTAATCCACTGCCGATATACACCCTCATGTCTCCTGCACAGCCTTTGTGGTGAGGGGATGGGTGGAGGTGCATGTGGTTGGAGTGGCAGTGTATGTGGTCTTCTCTGTGCCACTCCCAGCTGCAAGATGAGAAGCTCCATGTTGTCCCTGAGCTTACCAGACTGTTCTGTCAGAGTTCTCTTTATGTTTCACTGCCAATGCGCTATTTCCTATGCCTGGGTTACTGATGTGCATGAATTCTTATGCATTTCTACACTTGTATCCCATCTGATGCGTTACTATTCATTTTCAATGTAAACATCCCTGCGTCAGTTTTGCGGTAAAACTTACGCAGGAACGCCTTTCTTGTATACAATAATACTTATGTGACACAGCAGGTAACTTTTGACACAAGTGGACTAAAAGTGACACATCAACCTAGAAGCGTCACCTTTGAAATATCGAGTGCTCTGCAAAGTTGCTATCTTTTAATGTAGCCACATCCTCCACCACTGCTTCTCTAGCAACTCTTGCCTGTTCCACCACAATAAGGCTCTATATCACTGACTCCTGATATTTCACAAATGTCATCTTTGACTCTGGAGACCTATCCTTGAACACAATAAAAGCATTAAAAGTTGCCAAGTGGAACAGGTGAATTGCTAACTTCTTATTCTAAACGTAAGACTTACGAACAGCAGTATAAGGTTACAGCCTCTGATCAACTCTATCTACACCTCCCATGTGCTTATTATAATCTAAAATGCACACAGGTTTGCGTACTTCGGCAACCTGGCCCCAAACAGTCACAGGGGAAGTACTCTCATCATGGATGGTACTTAGCATGCAGACATCCCTCCTGTCTGTAAATTTCAGAGCTAGCGGCTCGTCATTCCGCAAGGCACTGCACTGCCCCCTCTCAAGTTTTTTACAGACAAGCTCTCTTGGATAGCCTTTCCGGTTACAACGAATTGTACCACAAGCAACAGTGTCCACTCTAAACAATTTCTTGAACAACTAGACTCCAATGTAGAAGTTATCTACATATAAATGGTGACCTTTGTTAAACAGTCGTCTACCAAGTTCCCACACATTTTTCTCACCAACTCCAAAAGTGGATGGAGAACCAGGGGGGTCAATACTGGAATCCCTACCAGTGTAGACCCGGAAATTATACACATATCCTGAACTACTTTCAGACAACATATACAATTTAATTCCATACCGTGCCCTCTTGCTAGGAATGTACTCCCTTAAAAACAAACGACCCTTGAAGAGGACCAAAGACTCATCCACAACTATATCTTTGCCTGAAACATAAACCTCTAAAATACAATCAACAAAATGATCAAGGACAGGCCTAATCTTAAAAAGACGGTCAGACTCAGGGCAATCTTGTGGTAAGGCTATAGCATTGTCAACAAAATGCAGCATCCGAAGAAGAAGCAAATACAGATTACGACTCATGGTTGCAGGAAATATAGTAGTTGCAATCAAGGGACTAGTAGACCAATAAGAAGCCAGTGACGGCTTCCTTATTAACCCCATCAAAAAAGTCAAACCCAAAAGCTTTTTCATCTCTTCCAAATTTCTGGGAATCCACTGGGTAGCCCTAGAGTGTGGCCTAAGTCTGGCAGCGTTGTCCCTCAAATACTGCTCCACATACAAATTAGTCTGCTTAACAATTTCTTCCAAAAACACATCGTCCATAAACAACTCAAAGAAATTGACAGGCAAAAAGTTCTCCATATTGACGCTACACCACGTGAGACCAATAAAGGCAGGCAACTCTGGCTGCCCCATGTTGGGGCAACCCAGAGTTCAGGTCTTCCAATGGGAAACCTTTCAACCCCAGGTTGCTGCACTATTGGCACATCAGTGTCCTCCTATAAAACAGGCCCTTCATCTGCACTGAGAGTGGCTTCCTCATCAGAAGATTCCACTCCGACAGAAACTTTACTGCCAGAATCTCTCACTTCCTCCTCTGCCTTAGATACAGAGTCAGTCTCATAATCATGATCAGACAATGACTCAAAAAGCATACCAAAAACCTGCTGAGCGGTAATCCTGCAGCTAGCATGATCCTTCCTACAAAAAGTAACTGGACAAATGCACCACCAACAACCAGCACTGTGTAAGATAAGTAATAAACAAAGTTTGGCTTTATCACAAAGAGTTATGTACTGAAACACTCTACCACTCACTTGCCGGAAAAACCTACTCACTAGCAACTACTCTGCACAGACACAGCAATCACCAATGATATCCACCTAGAAAAAAAAAAGAAAAGCAAATTAGACACAAGACTACACAAGTATCATTGTGCACAAATCTAAGGACAATTTCATACACTATCCTGCATTTAGTACACCACCTACAAACATATCATTCATGCATGGCAACAAAAGTCCTTTAAAGTAAATTGTTTTTACTTGCCTAAAACATGCAACTACACAAACCGCAGGTCAACCACTGCCAACACTGCAAGGAGCCACAGCAAAGGAAGTAAAAGCTTTGAACTAGAACAAAAAGGAGAAAGAAACAGTTGTAATCACAAATGCAAATACTTCACCAGTTGAGAAACACTCCACCATCACACATTTAGAAATTGGTGCCTAAGTGGATTCTTCCCCCCTTAGGGGCAGATGGGCCTACAAAAAAATAGGCCTATCTGCCCCAAAGGTGGCAGAAAATACTTTTAATACTGTTCCCCCATGGGGAGCGACCCTTGCCCAAGGGGCCACCCCCCGAACACAAAAACACACACACACACACACACACTATCCCTGGTGCCTAAGTGGCTTCTGCCCCCTTTGGGGGCATAAGGGCATAAGCAAAATAGGCCGATCTGCTCCCAAGGGGGGCAGATATGGCCATAAATATTGGGGGTCATTCCAACCCCGGCGGTCATGGACCGCCGGGGCCGGGGATGCAGGAGCACCGCCAACAGGCTGGCGGTGCCCCGCAGGGCATTCTGACCGCAGCGGTTTGGCCGCGGTCAGACCGGGAAAACCGGCGGTCTCCCGCCGGTTTTCCGCTGCCCTGGGAATCCCCCATGGCGGCGCAGCTTGCTGCGCCGCCATGGGGGATTCCGACCCCCTCACCGCCATCCTGTTCCTGGCGGTTCCGACCGCCAGGAACAGGATGGCAGTGAGGGGTGTCGTGGGGCCCCTGGGGGCCCCTGCAGTGCCCATGCCAATGGCATGGGCACTGCAGGGGCCCCCGTAAGAGGGCCCCACTTTGAATTCCAGTGTCTGCTCAGCAGACACTGGAATTCGCGATGGGTGCAACTGCACCCGTCGCACCTTCCCACTCCGCCGGCTCCATTCGGAGCCGGCTTCCTCGTGGGAAGGGGTTTCCCGCTGGGCTGGCGGGCGGCCTTCTGGCAGTCGCCCGCCAGCCCAGCGGGAAAGCCAGAATGGCCTCCGCGGTCTTTCGACCGCGGAGCGGCCATATGGCGGTTCCCTCCAGGCGGGCGGCTCCCGCCGCCCGCCGGGGTCTGAATGACCCCCATTATGTCCCCCTAAGGGGAGTGACCCTTGTTCAAGGGGCCGCCCCCCCATACAATGAACACCCACACTTTCCCTGGTGCCTAAGAGGCTTCTTCCCCCCTTGGGGGCAATGGGCCTAAAACAAATAGGCCGATATGCCCACTAGGGGGCAAAAATGACCAACAGTTCTAAGCCCTCCTAGGGGGGGGGGCGACCCTTGCCCAAGGGGGTGCCCCCACCCCCCACAACAATAAACAAAGAAAAAAATCCCTGGCGTTCCTGTGGTTTCTGCTCCCCTTGGAGGGGGGCAGAAATGTCCATAAAATATAAGCTTCCCAAAGGGGAGCGACGACCCTTGCCTAAGAGGCCGCTTCCCGACACATATAAAGCTAAAAAAACATATAAATAAAATCCTTGGTGTCTAGTGGGCATTCCTTCTGCACGATCGTGATGCGATCAGGCAGCAGGAATGCTCAAAGAGACATCGAGGGAAAGGAAAACCCTTTCCTTTCCTCTGATGCCTCTTTGTGTGCAATCCCCCCACGGGCGGAGGAGAAACTCACCTCTTCCTCCTAATGCACGCTGGAAGCAAATGGCTTCCAGCGTGACCAGCACCCTCAAATGATGTCAGCGCACGATTGCGACTTCATTAGAGGCGGTGGGGAAGAGTCGGGGGTGAAACGGGAAGGGCTTCCCCTTCCATCCCTGCCCTAAGTCCACGCAGGGAGCGCTAGTGCTCCCTCCGAGCTTCGGTGCCAGGACGTAATAGTAACCATTACTGCCACGGCACAGAACAAGCTGAAGGTCCCCTGACAGGGTACCCATAGAGAATTTCAAAGGGAATGAACCATACCCCCTTCCGGGGTACCTCTCTGTCAGCAAAGAGAATGCTTGGCAAGAGGACGTCCCACTCACACCTTATGGCCTCAGGGAGGCCTGTGATCATGCATTTAAACGTCTTGTTGATTTTCTCCACAAGACTATTGGAGTGAGGATGATAGGATGTGGTGAGCTTGTAGGTCACTCCACATGTATCCCACATAGACTTCATGTATGCAGATTTGAAGTTTGTGCCTCTGTCAGATACATTCTCCTTTGGGAATCCCACACAGATAAATATCCACATTAGAGTTCTGGTCACCACCGGTGCAGTCACTGTCCTCAGAGGGATAGCCTTTGGGTAGCAGGTGGCATGGTCCACCAAAACCAAGATAAACCTGTTGCCTAGAACAGTTTTGAGGTCCAATGAACCAATGACGTTGATGCCCACCCTTTCAAAGGGGGTGCCAACGACAGGGAGTGGGATCAGGGGTGCCTTGAGCCTTTTACCTGTCTTGCCACTGGCCTGGCAGGTGGGACAGGACCTACAAAATGCATCTGAGGCCGTCCGCATTCAGGACCAATAAAAGTGTCTGATAAGCCTGGCCAAGGTCTTGTCTTTCCCTAAATGTCCTGCCAGGGGATTGTCATGAGCCAGGCCCAGTAGGAAGGCCTGGTAACACTGAGGGACCACCAGTACATATTCTGCCCCAACCTTCGTACGTTAGGCTCACTGTAAAGGAGATCATTCTCCCAATAAATAAGGTGATCACCAGAGGCTTTACCTGCTGCTTGGGCTGAGGCTTTTTGCCTCAGACCCTCAAGAGTTGCCATTCTTTCTACGCCTTCCAGGATTCTTCCCTTGGTGGGCCCACCCTCAACTTGCCAGCCAGAAAGCTCAGGTAGGTCCCCTAGGTCAGCAATGTCCTCTCCGGTCGGCTCAGGAGCCTGCTCCTCAGGGTCCCCGTGAACCACCGTGGGAACGTCTGGGACTCGTTTCCTGTGCCCCTTGCCCCTCTCCTTGGCAGATGTCTGGGCCATTCTTCCAGGCTCCAAACGCCCTTGACTCTCCTCCTGGGCAGCCATGGACCTTGGGGTCATGCAGGCCCACTCAGGCAATCCCAACATTTCCAAGTGAGACCTTAGCTCTACCTCCTTCCAGGTAGTGTGCTCAAGATCATTGCCTAACAGACAATCTAAATGCATGGCAGGACTCACAGCTACTTTTAGAGTACCAGAGACCACCCTTCCCCCCACTCAAAGGGAACCAGAGCTACCGGCAGGTAGCTCTCACGATTGTCAGTGACTATGACTTGGCGGAATGTTTTCAGGAGGACCTGCTCTGCTGACACCAGCTGACCCCTGACAGAAGTCATGCTGGCTCCTGTGCCACGCAGAGCCTCCACCTGTTGCCTATTGACCCACTGTCTATATTTGGAAGTATTTGCAGACATGTGGGCTTTTGGCACCATCTCTGCATCCCCCAGGGACACTAGGGTTACCTCTATCTGTTCCCCAAAACTAATTGGGACTACCTCCTCCCCGAGCCCTACACTAGCCAACCCAGGAGTCTGTGCTCCAGTGGGGGGCTGTGCCCTCTTGGGACACTTGGAGTCGCCCTTAGAGTGACCATACTTGGTGCACTCTGCACATTGGGGTACAAATCTCCTAGTCTTATGGTCAAGGAACCCTTTCCTCTTGGAATCAGACTGGAACTGGCACTATTCCCTTGAGAATTATTTTGGGGGCCTTTTGAGAACTCCTTATTTTTAAGCTTTTCTCACCCCTATTTCTTCTCATGGGAACTCTGACCACCTTTGTGGGTGTCCCCCAGATACCTTTTTGGCCACTCTGGTGCTAGACCAGAGGTCCACCTCCTCAGCAAGCTTCCTGGGATGAGTCAGCTTACTATCAATCAGGTGTTGGCGCAACTCTGTAAAGCAAATACTGAGCATATGCTCTCTCAGGATCAAATTATCTAAACCCATATAATCATTTACATTACTGCCCACACCCATCCATTTAGTGCCTAACTAGAAGAAGAATAAAAGTTTACCCAAGTTTGGTTGGAGAGCTTGGTGCTGTCCCTGAATTTCGGCGTTACTTTTCAGATGTCAGTCCAAACTTGGCAATCAAAATGGTTTTCATGAGAGGGTACGTGTTCTGATCCTTAACTTCTAATGTGAGAAGTGTGTCCCTCCCAAGTATTGGTACGTGTTTCCACAAGCCTGGCCCCCATTGATCTTTAGGAACCCCATGAGCCCTTAGTGCAATTTCATAAGTAGCAAACCACTTGTCAATGTCATCTCCTACCACATAACTTGACACCACATCTTTGGGTACATGAACCTTTTTGTCTTCAGCAGGTCCTATGTGTATGCTGCCACCATCACTGCTGGACTCAGACTGCCTAGACTTGAGCTCCAGCTCTTTCAGACTCAGTTCATGAGCCAGAAGTAGTTTCTTTTCAGCCAAGGCCCTCTTAGCAGCAGCCTCAGCTTGTTTGGTTTCTCTCTTGGCTTGTCTTTCTGCTCTCCTCTTCTCTGCCTCCATGTTTAATCTGGCCAACCTGAGTTGAAACTCTCTCTCCTCCCTCTTTTCCTCTGCGGTCAGGCCATGACTGGAGACACTTCTCCCTGGTTTAGCAGGGGGCACAGATTCAGGGGTGTCATCACCCACTGCTATTGACAAATCCTCTGGAGAGCCATCCTCTTGCTCTCCCAACTCAACATTCTCTTGTGAACGGGCTTCTGCCCAGACCCTCAGTACCTTTTGATACTCCTACTTTCTAGAGGTTCCCCCAGGTAGGTACTACCATCCCCTTGCAGAACCCTTTCAGCTGGCTAACAGTGTATGCCTCCAGCTTTGCTAGGTCAAACTCTCTAGCTCCTCCTTCAGACCCAGCCAGACAAGTTGTATAGGCTTAGTGTGAGAAAGTAGCCTCTTTCTAGCATGGTTACCCCCACTTTTGGCCTGTTTTTCAGTGTGTTTTTACTGTGTCACCGGGATCCTGCTAGCCAGGACCCCAGTGCCCATAGATAAAAACCTATATGTCAGTGTGTTTTGCCTGTCTCACTGGGATCTTGCTAGCCAGGACCCCAGTGCTCATAGTTTATGGCCTAATGTGTATGCCTGTGTAGTGCCTAACTGTGTCACTGAGGCTCTGCTAATCAGAACCTCAGTGCTTATGCTCTCTCTGCTTTTAAATTTGTCACTGTAGCCAGTGACTTCATTTACCAATTTCAATTGGCACACTGAACCCCTCTTATAAGTCCCTAGTATATGGTACCTAGGTACCCAGGGCATTGGAGTTCCAGGAGACCCATATGGGATGAAGCATTTCTTTTGCCACCCATAAGGAGCTCAGATAAACCTTTACACAGGACTGCAATTGCAGCATGCGTGAAATAGTGCACACACTATTTCACAGCCATTTGCACTGCACTTAAGTAACTTATAAGTCACCTATATGTCTAACCTTCACTTGCTGAAGGTTAGGTGCAAAGTTACTAAGTGTGAGGGCACCCTTGCACTAGCACATAGATCAGGGCCATTTACCCGGACTTTGTGAGTGCGGGGACACCATTACACGTGTGCACTACATATGGGTCAATACCTATATGTAGTTTCACAATGGTCATGTAACCTGTCTAAGATCATGGGATTGTCCCCCCATTCCAAATCTGGTATTTGGGAGCCAATTCCATGCATCCTTGGGGCTCCACCATGGACCCCCAGTACTGCCAAACCAGCTCTCTGAGGCTTGCACTGCAGCTACAGCTGCTGCCACCTCACAGACAGGGTTCTGCCCTCCTGGGGTTTGGGCAGCCCAGTCCCAGTAAGGCAGAACAAAGCATTTCTTCTGAGAGCAGGGTGTTACATCCTCTCCCTTTGGAAATAGGTGTTACAGGCTGGGGAGGAGTAGCCTCCCCAGCCTCTGGAAATGCTTTGAAGGGCACAGATGGTGCCTTCCTTGCATAAACCAGTCTACACCAGTTCAGGGACCCCTTCTCCCCTGCTCTGGCATGAAACTGGACAAAGGAAAGGGGAGTGACCACTCCCCTGTCCATCACCACCACAGGAGTGGTGCCCAGAGCTCCTCCATTGTGTCCCAGACTTCAGCCATATTGCTTTGCAAGGTGTGGGGGCACTATGGAGGCCTCTGAGTGGCCAGTGCCAGCAGGTGACATCAGAGACCCCTCCTGATAGGTACAGGGCTATTTAAGGTCTCTCCTGTGGGTTCTCTTCAGATTCTGCTTGCACGTTTCCTTCAGGAATCCTCTGCAACCAATTCAGACTCTTCTGACCTCAGATCAACCGCAGCCTGCTCCAAGAAATGCTGTCACTGCAACAAAGTGTCTACAAGAGACACTTTTCTTCAGCAACCTCAGCTCCAAGTCAGCAACTGCAACAGTTTCCATGGTGTGCACGCTCTGAGGACTCCTTGCCTTCATCCTGCACCAGAAGGACTGAAGAAATCTCCCGTGGAGTGACAGAATCACTCCCCAGCTCCTAGCAGGCACCTTCCAAGGCAACGACCGGTACCCTGGGACTCCCCTCACGACAATGAGCTTGCTCCTAAGGACACAGGGGGTGGACATCATCAATATAGACTGTCCTGGGGTCCTGCTGACGCAATTTGGAGGAGGTAAGACCTTGTCTTCCCTGAGAGCAATGGTACCCCTTTGTTTTGTGTCTTCTTCACTTCCTGCGGACTCTGTACACTCTTTGCAAAATTCCTTTGTGCACAGCCTGGCCCAGGTCCCCAGCACTCTACCCTGTGATGCTCAACTCGTTGAGTTGTTTTCCGGCGGCGTGGGACCTTCTTTTTTTTGCTACATCAACCACATTTTGCACCTCCTTTGAACCCAGATTCTGCGGCTTCTGGGGGTGCTGGCTGGCATCCTGAGGTCTCTCTAAAGTGCTGAGAGCCCCCTCTTCCTCCTCCCACAGATCCCTCCTGGGTCCATCCAGTGCCATATTAATGAAAAACACACTTTTGCCATAGTCAAGGCTTGTTGGCGCATTCCAGCACAAAATCTCATCTGTAACAATCTTCACGCCGTGGGACATCTTTTGCATCATGCAGGAACCCATCGGCATCTTCCTAGGGTGCATTTCTGCAGTCTTCTACTAACTGGGGACTCTTCTTTTGAACCCTCTTTTGGGTTGGCAGGGGCTCCTGTCCTTCCTGGAGCTTCTTTCGACTTCTGGACTTGTTCCCCTTCCTTTGCAGGTCTTCAGGTCCAATAATCCAGCAGTTGTTCTTTGCAGACTTGGTTGGCTGCTGCAAAATCCCCAAAACGAGGTGTAGAATGTCCTAAGGAATCTTGCAGTACTTTACTCCTGCTTTTCTGGGCTCTGGGATGGGGTAATTTACTTACCTTTACTGTATTCTTACTCTCCCAGCAGTTCTCCACACACTACACTTGTCTAGGGGGGAATTCGTGACTCACATTCCACTTTTTTAGTATATGGTTTGTGTTGCCCCTAGACCTATTGTCTCCCATTGCAATCTATAGGATTTCCTACTGTTTGCATTGTTCTATAACTATTTACTTGTCTGATTTTGGTGTCTAGTGTCTATATTGTGTATAATACTTACCTCCAAAAGGAGTATTGTCTCTAAGATATTTTTGGTACTGTGTCACCCAAATAAATAACTTTATTTTTGGTAACACTGAGTATTGTCTTTACTTGTGTATAAGTACTGTGTAATTATAAGTGGTATTGCATGAGCTTTGCATGTCTCCTAGTTCCGCCTAAGCTGCTCTGCTATAGCTACCTCTATCAGCCTAAGCTGCTAGAAAACTACTACTTCACTAATAAGTGATAACTGGACCTGGTATAAGGTGTAAGTGCCCAAGGTACCCACTACAAACCAGGCCAGCCACCTACAATTATATTAAAGTGTCAAGCAGGAAAATTGCAGCAAAAAGAGAACAAATCAAATTGACCTTTAACTGTGGGTAGGTAGAGTACACGTAGCTATTGTACGTCACTGCACAAACACAAGTCCTATCCTCACCGTTGATCACCAATGTTAGAAATGGGATATCTAGTTGGCAGAGTATGGGGTATCAAGTATGGACCACAATGCTAGTCAGGGTAAGTCACACACAATCCAAATTATCCTGTGCACACCCTCTGGTAGCTTGGCACTGAGCAGTCAGGCTTAACTTAGAAGGCAATGTGTAAAGTATCTGTGCAATAAACCCTACAGTAACACAGTAGAAAACACCACAAAAATACACCACACAGATATAGAAAAATAGATGACATTTATCTGGTTAAAATAAGGTAAAAACAACAAGGATTCAACAAGCACAAGTTGCGATATCACCTTTGCAAGATTAAAAAGTCTTAAATTTTAGAAATCAACAGTTATCTCTAGATTACACAATGTACCTGGCTTGGTTAAAAAATAATGCTCACAGAGACCACAGAGGAGGAGATGCGTGGAAAAATAGAATGTGCGTCGGATTTTCTGACTGGGCACAGACGATGCGTTGTTTCTCTCCACGCTGCAAGGGGCTTGCGTTGTTTTTTTGGCCTGCAGTCTTGGTTCCTCACTGCAATGTGGGGATCTTTCTGATGCACAGGGACAATGCGGGGAAATCCTGGGTGCTGGAAGAAGTCACAGGCATTGCGTTGATCCGGTAGAACGATGCATCAAATTTTCGGTTGCACGGCAGACGCTGTTTCAATTTTCCACTCCAGGAAACGGCTGCGTTATTCCGGTTTGGCTGTGCATCGATTTTTCTTTCGCAAGGCAGGCGCTGCATCGAATCTCCGCTCGGGAAGTCATGCTGTGTTGTTCCGGTTAGGCTGTGTGACGATTTCTTGGTCGCAAGATAGCTGTGCGTCGTTTTCAGCAGACTGTGTGTCGATTTTTGGCACACATGGAGTTTCCTGGAGAGATTAAGGGCCAGATGTAGCAAAGGGTTTTACTCATTCTGTGTCTATGGGAAAATGTGTTCGTACATATGGCCCTAAGTCTTTTTGGCCCTTAGACTTCAGAAAACAGGAGGCAACCTCAATCCAAGCCTTTGGATAGCACTTCTCAGCAAAGTCAGAGGGCAGCAGGGCAACAGCAGGGCAGCAGTCCTTCTCAGCAAAGCAGTCCACATGATCCGTTGGGCAGCCAGGCAGTTCCCCTTGACAGGTTGTAGGTTCAGGTCCAGAAGTGTCTGAGGTGGTGGGGTCAGAGACCCAGTTTATATACCCCAAAATGCCTTTTGAAGTGGGGGAGACTTCAAGGAGTGGTTTTGAAGAGCACAACTTCCCCTTTCAGTACAGGTATGTCTGCTATCGTCCCAGTAGAGGGTTTGGCAGACCATTGTCTGAGGGCAGGCCACTAGCCTTTGAAATGTTAGTGTCAGGACCTCCACCCTTTCACTATGAAGATGAGTGCAGGTGTGACTGAATGTCCTATGTGTGTGTGTGTCTGGCTGAAATGCACAAGGAAGCTGCCAACCAGCCCAGCTCAAACGTTGATTGGAGACAGGCTGTAAGGCACAGATGATTTTTAACAGCAGAGAAATGCTCACTTTCACTCAACCTCACAAATAAGCAGGACTTTCTATTACCATTCTGGCCATACTAAATATGACCTGGTTACCCCTTTCTGATCAGAATCTACCACTCAGTCAGTATATAAGGGCAATCCTAATGCTAGCCTATGAAAGGAGCAGGCCTCACAGTCGTGGAAAACAAATGTAGGGGTTTTCTACTAAAAGGACATATAAAACACACATGTACATGTCCTGCCTTTTATCTACATTGCACCCTGCCCTATGGGTTACATAAGGCCTACCTTAGGGGTGACTTATATGTAGAAAAAGGGGCGTTTAAGACTTGTCAAGTACTTTTAAATGCCAAGTCGAAGTGGCAGCTAAACTGCACACACAGGCCTTGCAATGGCAGGCCTGAGACATGGTTAAGAGGCTACTTTTGTGAGTGGCATAATCAGTGCCTCAGGCCCAGTAGTAGCATTCAGTTTACAGACCCTGGGCACATGTAGTGCACTTTACTAGGGACTTACAAATAAATCAAATATGCCAATTGGGAACGAACCAATGTTACCATGTTTAAGGGAGAGGGCATATCCACTTTAGCACACTGGTTATCAGTGGTAAAGTGTGCAGAGTCCTAAAACAAGCAAAAACAGTGTCTGAAAAGTGGAGGGAGACAGGCAAAAAGTTGGGAGATGACTACCTTAAGGCTGTCAGGTCTAACAAAGGTCATGTACATAAAACTGTGCCTCAAGATCAATATCGTGTAAAATTGATGATACATCGACTGAGAACAATCCTGGACTATTCTTATATCCTTCAGGGGGTCAGCAAAATCGGCGTTGAGAGCTGAGTGCTGAAAAAGCGGTTAGATCCCTGCTTTCAGGTGCTATAATTCGGCAGAAAAAAACACTGGAAATATCCAAGCTTGTTTTATATTTTTATAGACAATATTGTTTATTAAGGCTGTGCTGTAGGAATGCTGTATTGCAAATTTATGTGTGTGGCTATTTAAATGTCTGTAATCAAAGACTGTTCTATATGAACGGTCCAGCTTAGCTACAGGAAACAAAAGTTGTTCACTGGGTAGACACATGGGCCCATATTTATACCTTTTGACGCAAAACTGCGCTAACGCAGTTTTGCGCCAAAACAATTAGCGCCGGCTAACGCCATTCTGAAGCGCCATGAGGGTGCCGTATTTATTGAATGGTGTTAGCCGACCGGCGCTGCCAGGTGTGCGTGAAAAAAAACGACGTACACCAGGCAGCGCCGGCGTAGGGAAAAATGGCGTTTGGGCGTCCCAAAATGGGGCAAGTCAGGCTGAGGCAAAAAAATCGTCTTAACCCGATTTGCGCCATTTTTTTGGGCACCCAGACGCCATTAACATGACTCCTGTCTTAGCAAAGACAGGAGTCATGCCCCCTTGCCCAATGGCCATGCCCAGGTGACTTCTGTCCCCTGGGCATGGTCATTGGGCATAGTGGCATGTAGGGGGGCACAAATCAGGCCCCCCTATGCCACAAAACAAAAAAAAACAAAAATACTTACCACAACTTACCTTTTCTTCCCTGGGATGGGTCCCTCCATCCTTGGGTGCCCTCCTGGGGTGGGCAAGGGTGGCAGGGGGTGTCTCTGGGGGCAGGGGAGGGCACCTCTGGGCTCATTCTGAGCCCACAGGTCCCTTAACGCCTGCCCTGACCCAGGCATTAAAAAGAGGCGCAAATGCGGGTTTTTTTGCCCCGCCCACTCCCGGGCGTCATTTTTGCCCGGGAGTATAAATACCACGCACATGCCTGGGAGTCATTTTTTAAGACGGGAACGCCTACCTTGCATCTCATTAACGCAAGGAAGGTGTTCACGCCAAAAAATGACGCTAACTCCATGAACTTTGGCGCTAGATGCGTCTAACGCCAAAGTATAAATATGGAGTTAGTTTTGCGTCGAATTTTCGACGAAAAAAACGACGCAAATTCGGCACAAACGGAGAATAAATATGCCCCATGGTTCAAACACTCCCTGGTATTCAAGTTGTAAGAGAATTTCTCTCACAGGCTTTTGCATCATGTTTTATAGAGTTATGTGTATGTATCTGTGAGCTGGACCGTATAGGTATAACATGGTAGGCGGAGTTCCTATCACAGCCAACATGGTTGAGATATAGCATTGATGCCTATGCCAGAGTCCAATCTGCAACATAGGATTCTTTTACTAGATCTGGAACTAGAACTGAAAAATATGACAAAATGGCATAGTCCTGTTGCGGGAGCGTTCAAACAAACTCTTGCCGCCAATCTTTGCCCGCCCTGAGAATGTCATAACTGAGCATTAATCTTTCCCAGAATATTATTTAAATTGTGTGGATTATGTCCCCCTCAATATGAATATTCAAATTATGAACATGATCTAGAGGGGTGAGACACTTATCTGGAGTTTTGACTTTAAAGTAGTAGTTTCTCTCACATCCAGAAACGCTTGAAGAATCTAGCTAACTATTGTGATCTCTGCCACACTGTCTGGCAGAGTCACTGCCCATGTCCTGCTCTTCTTTGCTTTCACATACTCCTCTTTCCTACGTTCTGACCGCCCACCTCTCTCAGTCCATTTGTCCGATGAATCCTGAAAGGAATGAGAAGGGCATGTATCAGTATATTGATAACCGTCAGGTTGTTTCAAAATATCATCATTTCTTAAAGTGCAACTTTTCTCTGAGGTCTCCAAATGCAGAGATTATCCTTGTTTTACTTTGTCTTTATTAGATTTTTGTTTGTCCCAGCATTTTTAGAAGACTCTTGCTTTTGCTTAGTATTATCCTTCTTGGAGTTACCTTTAAGTTGTGGTTTATTTGGCCTGGCCCCAAATTATCCCACCCTATACTAGTATTAGTCTCAGAGATTATTTTTAGTAGCTCACATTCCTGATCTATTTGAGGAACTTGCGCAAGCCATTGGCATACTGTCTATGCGGCTGCTTCCCCTTCAATACTTCCTAAACATATTAAGGATACCATGGCAAAATTGACCATTAGTTTCACTCCTAAGTCCAGGGCAGGGGCAGACCCGTGCTCACTCAGACTTTGTTTCAACATCTCTGGAAGAACCAAAAGAGAAGGTGTATCATGTGTTATGGTATGTACTGCAGCAAAAACTGTGCCCCATGTGGCACAATCATCAATGGAGGATACCATCCCAAATGGCAAGCATATTCTGGCAAATATGTGTTTATCACGGGGACCCGTATGGGGTGACACTGTTTCCAGCTGGCTTGTTTTTTGTGCAATTCAGAACAGAATTTCTTCACATCTGGTGGGAATTTTACCTACAATTGAATTAATAGTTACTGGGTTTAGCTAATTGTTGAACGGCTAGAGTAACCCTCTCGGGCTGTATTTAATATTCGCGTTACAAACTGTGTTAAGCGTCTGTATAAGCTCAGTAGACTATTATATAAGGGGTGTAAATCCACTACTAGTAGGTTTTGTAATTTGGATATGGGGTATATGTAGAAATACTGGCCATGTTGGTCCTTCATTGCTGAAGCAACATACTTTAGTAACTACGTATGTAAGGGCACTTTGGAAACAATTTGGTTTTCTTGATATGATAATGGAATTTCTAATTAGTTGTATGATCTTGTTGTGGAGCGACTGCTACTGTGCATGTATGTAATGTATTTGTATTAGCATCGACTGCAGGAAAAGTGACCCAAGAATGGAATGATTCTGTTTTGTACGCTTTGAGTGCCTCAACCACAAATGTAACATGTCCATCCCATTAGGTAGCCCATTTGCAAGTAACTGTTGTGTGACAGCATGTTTACAATTTACTGGAATTACTACTGGTTGTGCCATTTCTGTAAAACAGAGTTCAGAGATAGAAACACCAAATTGGGCATCCTTTTGAGGTTTAAGCTTGAACAACCTACAGACTAAAATAGGTGCTACCTAAATAGCCGAGGAGGATTTTCCCTAACACTACAGATGGCTCTAAATAAAAGCTGAGTAGGGCGCTTTTATAATACAAGAGAGAGCTACTCAGGAGATCGGTTAAATAAGTTCCTGACCTTGATACGTTGGTGATGCCATGTTATGCGGGTCCCATTTTAGTGGGAGGCTAACACCACCGAGTGTGGGAGACTGAGTGCAACCCATGCCGCTTGGAAGCTGTCGGCCTAACTCCTGGCTAGCTCACAGTGCCTCACCCAAACCACCAAACCTGTTGGGGTACAAGGTTATTACGGCAACCTGCCCTGCTTAGGGAAGTTGTGGAAACTGTACCCCTTTCGCTCAGTCACTCATGCATGCTAAGGCGAGACACAAGAAGCAATGTAAATTTCAACACATTTATTGAAGCAGTCGAAGCATGTACTGCGATAATTAGGCAGATGAAACAGAGCAAGGAAACCAACATTGCAGTCAAAGCGAAGAGATGAACAACCCCACCAAGTTATTTGATTCTAGATAGCCTAGAGATTCCTACCAAAACCCTATCGCTAAATCTGAAAGCATAGTGGTTGTAACCTTCTGCCTTGCCCAGCCTAAGAGATTAGCCCCAGCCCCATACCTGAATCGAATAGCAGGTGTCTGCCTGTTGTGTGGATGGCATTCCTATCAGAAGGCTGAGAAATCAGCACCAGCATCAGCAAAATCGTCTGTTGTGTAGTATGCATTTCAGGATGATCATGACTGGAGTGGTCTCTTCCCATCTTGGGCCTAAGTGTTTATATAATGACCCACAGAATGAAGTCACCTTGCTGTGCTGCTCTGTGTGATAGGGGAAGGCCAAGAATGCATGATATATAACATATTGTGGTGCATTTCTGTCTTTTCTAAGCTCTGTTGCACAATGTTCTGCCAAGTGGCAGCACAGGCACCCTTGCAGCATGGTGCAAGGGTGTCTGCGTTGTAGGCAGGATTGTTTTTGTAAAGTAAGAGACATCTTCCCTCACAAGTCTCTGAGGCATTTTCCTCTTTCTATATGCGCTGCAGAATGCAGCACACATAGAAAGAGAAAATAACAAGGAGAAATAAAGATATTTCTCTTTGTTACGCCTCACCCAGGAGGTGAAGCTTTCTAAGGTCTACTAGTATTGGTAAATCTGTGAATGCACCAAACTCCATGGATGGATGCGTGGGAACACCCGCACTCCACCCATGGAACACCTTCCCAGGGCAGAGTAACGCAAGGCAGCATTTTCGTACTGTGTTACTTTAGATTTATTAAGCCACACAAGGCCACAAACACTGCTGCTACAGTTGCATGTTAAATGCAGTCCTTTATATGGCATTTTACCTCATTAGAAACATATTTCTCCATGAAAATGGGAGAACAAAAAAAGCCACCTATGGTATTCATGGGATAAGTTTCCTACAGTCCGCCTGTGGAATGCAAGAAGCTGTTTGGCCATTAAGGGGCATATTTATACTCCGTTTGCGCCGAATTTGCGTCGTTTTTTTCGACGCAAATTCGACGCAAAACGAACTCCATATTTATACTTTGGCGTTAGACGCGTCTAGCGCCAAAGTTCATGGAGTCAGCGTCATTTTGTGGCGTGAACACCTTCCTTGCGTTAATGAGATGCAAGGTAGGCGTTCCCGTCTTTAAAAATGACTCCCAGGCATGTGCGTGGTATTTATACTCCCGGGCAAAAATGACGCCCGGGAGTGGGCGGGGCAAAAAACCCCGCATTTGCGCCTCTTTTTAACGCCTGGGTCAGGGCAGGCGTTAAGGGACCTGTGGGCTCAGAATGAGCCCAGAGGTGCCCTCCCCTTCCCCCAGGGACACCCCCTGCCACCCTTGCCCACCCCAGGAGGACACCCAAGGATGGAGGGACCCATCCCAGGGAAGAAAAGGTAAGTTGTGGTAAGTATTTTTTTTAAAAAAAATAATGGCATAGGGGGGCCTGATTTGTGCCCCCCTACATGCCACTATGCCCAATGACCATGCCCAGGGGACAGAAGTCACCTGGGCATGGCCATTGGGCAAGGGGGCATGACTCCTGTCTTTGCTAAGACAGGAGTCATGTTAATGGCGTCTGGGCGCCCCAAAAAAATTGCGCAAATCGGGTTAAGACGATTTTTTTGCCTCAGCCTGACTTGCCCCATTTTGGGACGCCCAAACGCCATTTTTCCCTACGCCGGCGCTGCCTGGTGTACGTCGTTTTTTTTTACGCACACCTGGCAGCGCCGGTCGGCTAACCCCGGCTAACGCATTCAATAAATACGGCGCCCGCATGGTGCATCAGAATGGTGTTAGCCGGCGCTAATTTTTTTGGCGCAAAACTGCGTTAGCGCAGTTTTGCGTCAAAAAGTATAAATATGGCCCTAAGAGTCTACGTGAACTCCTGGTGACTCTGACTCTCCTGAGAGTCTACTGGCCTGGATTTACAAATAAGTCATGTAATGTAGAGCAGCACTGAGGCCAAGATTTACTTTTAAAGCAGACCCAAAGCAAAACCTTTTAGGGGATTTACAAACCAGCACAAATTGGTATTTGCCTTGGTTTGAAGGAGGCACTAAATCGAGGGTCCCATACAACCACCCTTGCTTTGTGACGCAAAGCTCTACCAACTAATATTAGTAGAGAGGGTTTTGCTCCAAAAAATAACACTGCTGGAAAGCAGAGCACATATTTATGGGAATGTAACCCAGTGCAGCGCAGCGAGTCACCTTGCTCCACTGCACTGCATAGCAGGGAAACGGGAGAAATGCCCCATATTTCAGTCAGTATGGCACATTCCTGCCTTTCCTCATGTGATGGCACCCTTTTGCCAGCCTTGTGCCAACACAGGCACCCTTGCACTATGGTGCAAGAGAGTCTTTGTTGCATGCAGGATTGTTTTTGGGCAGAATGTGGCACCTTCATACACGAAAACAATCCCCTGAGGCATTTTCCTCTATCTATGTGAGTTGCAAATTGCAGCACACACAGAAAGAGAAAGTAACGAGGAGAAGTGAAGATATGTTTCTTCATTACACCTCACCTGAGAAGGCGTATCTTTTTGGCGCATTCCCAGGGCTACCAGTTCTGGTAAATCTTGGAATGTGTCATAAACTATGGGGCAGATTTAAGAGCCCCTTGTGCCAGTTTTACGCTGCCTTAGCGTCATTTTTTTTATGCTTAGGTGGCCTTTTCCCCACTCCATAATTACAAAGTGGTGCAGTGCATGCCACTTTATAACCCCTTGCACCACATTATGCCTGCGCCAGGCATCATCTATGAAAGGGGGCATTCTGGTGCTAGGAGGCCCATAAAACTGGCACAGTGAAATTTAAAAGATTTCACTGTACCATTTTTTTGTCATTTTACACACCTGCTCAAAGCAGGCATTAAAATGACACACCCACTTAGATCAATGGGCCTCCTTGCACCTTGCTACACTAGCATCAAACTTTTTGACGCTGGTGTAGTAAAGTGCCACAATAGCGTAATAAATGTTGACGCCATTGTTCTAACTACTGCCATGGTGCACCGCATCTTAAATATGGTGCACACATGGTGGTGGCGGGGGGGGCACAGGTGTTACAGTGCCACTTTTATTAAATTTGGCCCTATGTTGCATGGTGGAAGAGCGACGTAACCCAGCTCATAAATAGGGCCCCAGGCATTAAAAGAAGAAATGTTTTGATTTTTTCTTTCTTTTCTGACTTTGCATGCGTGCTGCATTGTATAGCACACAGACAAGTAGGAAATGTTTTAAAACGTGTTGTTATACTGTGTTGTACTCCAAGGAAATCCTTTCATGACAAAAGCCATGCTAGACTCACACCTCACCCTTGCACTATGGTGCCAAGGTGTGTGCGTTGTCTCGGCAGCAAAATTCTATAGCGACGCTGGGGAGAGGGGAGGAAAGAGTCATATCTCTGTAGATGTCGCGCCCTCCTGCTCTCCCTCTCATACACCAGAGCAACTTTGGGTGCTGTAGTGCGTTGCATAACATGTTTGTAAATCTAAGCCTTAAAGGTATGGTGCTGCATTGCATGAACGGGAGAGAGCTCTTTTTGACTGCGGCCCAAGTTAGGCAGACATGCACCAATTCTAGACACCATAGTGCAAGGGTGTCTGCGTTGTCTGAAGCATATTTTTGGGGATATATTCCTGAATAAATCACATAGCTCATCAAGTCACCTTGCTGTGCTGTGTGATAGGGAAAGAGCAGGAATGTGTTGTATTTATTATAATATGGTGCATTCTTGTGTCTTCCCAGTGCTCCTCCACAATGTGCTTTCTAATGCCAACGCTGGAACCCTTGCACCATGATACAAGGGTGTCTGCGTTGTAGGCAGGAATGTTTTGTGCAGGAAGAGACAACTTTCTGCACAAAAACAATCCCCTAAGGCATTTTCCTCTTTTTATGTGAGCTGCAGAATCCACACTTCACCCATGGAATGCTTTCTCAGGGCAGAGTAAAGCAAGGCAACATATTGCACTGAGTAACTCTAGATTTTTGAAACACACAAGGCCATGCAAGGTGGCCATGCATGATTTGATAAATCTAACATAAGAGTTGCGTCACTTTTGCGTCCCCTTGCATGGCACAAGGACGAAGCAACTCTTTAATAAATATGCCCTTTGTATTGGAAGGGAACCCTCCCAGTAAAAAAAAAAAAGCTTTGAGACTTTTCCCATTTCGCATGTGTACTCTGCATCACAATACACATGCAAAGTGGGAAAAATGAGGAGACATAAAAAGGTTTCTCCTCATTGTGCCCACCTCCAAGAGGCACAGGCCCTGATTTATACTTTTTGATGCAAACCTGTATTAGCGCAGCTTTGCGTCAAAAAGTATAGCCCCGGCTAGCACCATTCCAGGGCATTAGCCTGGCACCATGTTTAAGGAATGGCGCAAGCCCGGCTCTAAGGCCCGGTTAGCATCAAAATACATGGCGCTAACCGTGTGGGGGAGGCTTGGGGGAAAGGAGAGGTTGTGCGTGAAAGAATGACGCTAGTTAGGTTAGAGTCATAATAATGACTCTAACCTGACTAGCGTCTTTGTTAGACGCACAACCCCCATGGACATGACTCCTGTCTAAGTAAAGAGAGGAGTCATGCCCTCCAGCCCAATTGCACTGCCCAGGGGACTTAAGTGGGCATGGCCACTGGGCGCAGTGCTATGTAGGGGGGCCCAAGTTAGGCCCCCCTATGGCACTTTCAAAAATAAAAGTAAATACTTACCTCTACTTACCTGGGATGGGGTCCCCCACCTTCAGCTATCCCTTTGGTGTGGGTGGGGGTGTCCCTGGGGCCTGGGGAGGGCACCTGTGGCTTTATTCCATGGTGTTCCACCATGGAAATGGGCCCACAGGTCCCCTAACGCCTGCCCTGACCCAGGCGTTAAATAATGGTGCTAAGCAAGCTTAGCCCCATTATATAGGCCCGCCTCCCTCCCGTGCACCATATTTGCACAGGAGGATAAATGAGGGGCTATGGCCTTTGAGTCATTTTTAGCCCTGAACCCCTACCTTGCATAAATGTTGTAGAGTAATGTTGAAAAATATAGTTCCCCATCATACTTACTGACATGCTTAAACAAGTTACTTTACTTTTGCAATTTACTGTACCATGAATATACAAGATTTATTAATGATAGATTTGCAATTATAATGTGTGAATGTGTTTTACTTAACATGAATAAAGTATGCCATTTCATTCTATTTGCTCTAGTTTAGACATATTCAGTTGCTACGTCTTGATCTTGCAGAACATGAGAAAAATGTTTTCTTTTTGCTAATGTGTCATTTCTTTCCAAATGTCGTTCTCATAAAATGTTACTTTGGAAATCGATCTACCATTGTTTTACTCATAGAGAGCCTGAGAAAGTAACCTTGAAGATGGTACACCGAGAAACAGAGAATATGACGGTCCAGGGAACTTGTCTTGATGTTGCAGATGCCTGTCGCGTGATGTGCTTTGATTGGACAATGAAACCTTTCAATCCATGCAGCATTACCAAAGGACATTCACTTTGGACTTTAGTTAACCTTTCCTAGTTAGTCTTGAGGGAGAAATTATTTGTACCTTGAGGAATTTGAGAGGTACAGATCTCTCTGCCCTCGCCCTGCACTTCCCCAATGCTTGTTGAGAAAAGGCCCAAATATAAGAGGGCCTAGTGTCTCCCTGCATCACATTAGCATCATTTTTTATGACACTAATTTGGCTCAACGAGGCCAAATTCACCACGCAAGATTTACAAAGTTGTGCAGTGCTTGCATTGTGCCACTGTATAACCCCTTGCATCACATTATGCCTGCGCTAGACCTAATGTATGCAAGGCGGCCCGCAAAAATGGTGCAGTGGAATCTGTAAGATTCCACTGCACCATTTTTTGCACCATTTTTTAAAACCTGCACAGAGCAGACGTTAAAAGGACGCACACGATTATTGATAATGGGCCTCCATGTACCTTTTGGCGCTAACCGTGCAAAGTACAAGAATAGCATCAAAAATGTTGATGCTGTTGTCTCTAACTTGAGCCATAGTGTGCTGTATGTTTATTACTGTGCACACATGCTGGCGTAAGGGGGGGTGCTAAGCAGTGCAGGAAAAGTGACTTTTCTTAAATTTGGGCCTTATATGTTTCCCCTCACCTATGAGAAGACTCTTGACTGAGCTTCTGAAAGGCTGACACCTTCTGTTTTTACTTACTTTTTTTATGGATTTCTCTTACTTAGTTAGCTAACTTAGATCATTAGCATCATAAGCGTGGCTTTTGTAAAGCGCATGGCTGCTCATAGGCATCCCAGTGCTAGAATATGCTACCTACACCAACAGAGAAGACTATAGAGGAGACCACATTTGAAAGGAGATGCGGCTGGGTGAGCAATCAAGTTTTTAACTGCTTACAAAAGTGAAGTTCTGTATCCAGAGCCCATAAAGAGGAGGAAAAGGAGTTCCACAGCTTTGTGACATTAAGCTGAAATGAACGACCTCCACTCCTAGGGGCATATTTATACTTTTTGACGTTAAACTGCGCAAACGCAGTTTAGTGTCAAAAAGTATACTGCCGGCTAGCGCCATTCCTGGACGCCGGCCGGGTGCCATATTTATGGAATGACACTAGCCAGCAGTAAGGCCAGGTTAGTGTCATTATAAATGACGCGAGCCGGGTGGGGAGGCGTAGGGGCAAGAGGGGGATTAGCGTCAAAGGATGACGCCAGTACGGGCAGACTAGCATCAATTTTGACATTAAAACCCCATGGACATGACTCCTATCTTTGTAAAGACAGGAGTTATGCCCCCCAGCCCAATCGCCATGCCCAGGGGACTTATGTTCCCTGGGCATGGCCACTAGGCACAGTGCCATGTAGGGGGGGCTCCAAGTTAGGCCCCCCATGGCACTTATCACAAAAATAATAATACTTACTTCTATGTGTCTGGGATTGGGTCCCCCCATCCTTAGGTGTCTTCTTGGTGTGGGTGGGTGGGGGTGTTCCCGGGGCCAGGGACGGGCACCTGTGAGCTCTTTCCATGGTCTCTGACCATGGAAATAGGACCTCAGGTCCCCTAACGCCTGCCCTGACACAGGCATTAAATAATGGCGCTAAGCAAGCTTAGCACCATTATTTAAGGCCTCCATACCCCCGTGCATGATTTTAGCACAGGGGATAAATATGGCGCAAGGGCCATACCGTCGTTTTCTGCATGGGAATGCCTATCCTGCCTCTCGTTGATGCAAGGTAGGTTTCCACGTTCGGAAAATGACGTTAACTCCCTAACTTTGGTGCTAGACATGTCTAGCACCAAAGTATAAATATGGAGTTAGGTTTGCGCTAAATTAGCGTCAAACACCTGGAAGGATCTATTGCTCAGAAAAGAAACGTCCACTTCTAGAAGTCTTTCAAGTACAATTCCATGGCTAACGGTGTCAATGGCTGCCCTGAGGTCAAGCAGTTTCTGTGCTATGTTTGGCTCTGATGCCCATCTGTGTAGGATTTAGAATATTATGTTTCTCAGAAAATTCAGACAGATGGTTGTTAATTTGGCTTTCCAGTATTTTGCTTGGACTTGGAGATATGCGTATAGTTCCCGGGGTCTGCGGGGTCCAGATTTTGTTTTTTTAGGAGGGCTTTTACTATTGGGTACCTTCAGAGGTGGACCAATCTGTTCTTGGACTTTGGTTAAAATAAACATAGGAGCAGTATCGGCTGGGGAAGCTGATTTCATTAGAATTGTTAAAAAGACACACTAAAGTAATCTTTGGAAGGTTCGTAAGAGCAGCATTGGAGCTTACATGAGAAAGGTTCCCAGTCTGTGACTGTAGGTAAGAGTTAATACGGCCAAAGGCAGGACTTGACAATGTCATTGCAACGGATTGATGAAGGTTCAGGGATTGAGGAATTAGAAAGGCAATTAGAGAGGGTTTTGATAATCTGACAATCTGAAATATCTCTCTAGGAATATTGGAAGCAGTTTTTATGTTATTGTCAAAAAAGGTACTTTTAGCAGCTGTCATTTCCTGATAGTCTCCCTGTATCTTGGTTTGCTATTCAGTGAATAGTCTTTCCTCCAAAGTCTTTCTGCCCTCTTACATTGTTGTTTTAGCAGTTTGAGTTGAGGTGTATACCAAGGAGTGGTTTTTAGACCATGTTTCCTCATCTGCTTAGTTTTAGGTGTGACTGCATCAAGAGATTGATTGATCCAATTGCAAATTCAGTATGGGCCTGAGTGGGGTCTTGACGAAACTCCGATCTTGTATCTACGAGCATCTGTTAAAAAGCATCAATCTTAAGTTCGACCATATGCCCTCTGTACGTGGGATAGTGGGGGATGGGATATGCAGGGGAACTCCATACTAAAAGAAATCATAAAATGATCAGACCAGGTAACAAGAGAAGGGTCCTGGTTTTTAACCTAATTTTATTACAGAAAATAGGGTCAAGCAGATGTCCCTTCTCGTGCATGGGGCCAGATAATAGTTGATACAATCCTATTGCAAGGAGGTACTGCGTAAGTATGACTGCTTGCGAATCTGCAGGGTCCTCAAAGTGAAGACTGAGATCACCCATGAGATCGAATAGCAACAATCGAGTAGGCTCCTTTTTTAAAAAATAATTTGCTGTGATTGTTACTACGATTGTTATTATGAATCTGGTTTTAACATTTTAAACATTCAAGTTGTAGGAATTCCTCTTTGGGGGTTTCAATTTTATTGCTGACCATTGCTCACTGTTTTTTTACCTCTTGTTTTCGTTGCGAGCGCCGGAGCCTGTATTCAATGGCTACCGGGTGCTCGGATCTCCCCTCCTTCCTGGTTGGGACATTTCCGACCGCCATTTTATTTGGTTGGCGGTCTAGTTCTTTTTTTAAGCCGGCTCAGGCTGCCTCACATCAGTATTTAATGACTGACGGGTGCCGGCCGCGCAGCAAGCAACATTCGAGTAGGCTCCTTTTAAAAAAAAAAAAATTTGCTGTGATTGTTACTACGATTGTTATTATGAATCTGGTTTTAACATTTTAAACATTCAAGTTGTAGGAATTCCTCTTTGAGGGTTTTAATTTTATTGCTGACCATTGCCCACTGTTTTTTTACCTCTTGTTTTCGTTGCGAGCACCGGAGCCCGTGTTCAGTGGCTACCGGGTGCTCGGATCTCCCCTCCTTCCTGGTTGGGACATTTCCGACCGCCATTTTATTTGGTTGGCGGTCTAGTTCTTTTTTTAAGCCAGCTCAGGCTGCCTCACGTCAGTATTTAATGACTGACGGGCGCCGGCTGCGCAGCAAGCAACATTCGAGTAGGCTCCTTTTTAAAAAAAATTATTTGCTGTGATTGTTACTACGATTGTTATTATGAATCTGGTTTTAACATTTTAAATATTCAAGTTGTAGGAATTCCTCTTTGGGGATTTTAATTTTATTGCTGACCATTGCTCACTGTTTTTTTACCTCTTGTTTTCGTAGCGAGCACCGGAGCCCGTGTTCAGTGGCTACCGGGTGCTCGGATCTCCCCACCTTCCTGGTTGGGACATTTCCGACCGCCATTTTATTTGGTTGGCGGTCTAGTTCTTTTTTTAAGCCGGCTCAGGCTGCCTCACGTCAGTATTTAAGGACTGACGGGCGCCGGCCGCGCAGCAAGCAACATTCGAGTAGGCTCCTTTTTTAAAAAAAATAATTTGCTGTGATTGTTACTACGATTGTTATTATGAATCTGGTTTTAACATTTTAAACATTCAAGTTGTAGGAATTCCTCTTTGGGGGTTTTAATTTTATTGCTGACCATTGCTCACTGTTTTTTTACCTCTTGTTTTCGTTGCGAGCACTGGAGCCCGTGTTCAGTGGCTATCGGGTGCTCGGATCTCCCCTCCTTCCTGGTTGGGACATTTCCGACCGCCATTTTATTTGGTTGGCGGTCTAGTTCTTTTTTTAAGCCGGCTCAGGCTGCCTCACGTCAGTATTTAATGACTGACGGGCGCCGGCCGCGCAGCAAGCAACATTCGAGTAGGCTCCTTTTTTAAAAAATTATTTGCTGTGATTGTTACTACGATTGTTATTATGAATCTGGTTTTAACATTTTAAACATTCAAGTTGTAGGAATTCCTCTTTGGGGGTTTTAATTTTATTGCTGACCATTGCTCACTGTTTTTTTACCTCTTGTTTTTGTTGCGAGCACCGGAGCCCGTGTTCAGTGGCTACCGGGTGCTCGGATCTCCCCTCCTTCCTGGTTAGGATATTTCCGACCGCCATTTTATTTGGTTGGCGGTCTAGTTCTTTTTTTAAGCCGACGCAGGCTGCCTCACGTCAGTATTTAATGACTGACTGGCGCTAGGCGCGCCGCTGGCGCGCCAAAGGCAAGCCCATCTGCGCCCGTCCGCGCCCGTCCGCACCCATCCGCGCCCGTCCGCGCCCGTCCGCGCCCTGAGCCCAGAGATGCTTCCCTTTTCCCCCCCATCAGGTTAGTCTACTCCTCTTCCCAACTGCTGGCGCTTAGAACTACTGATCCCTGCCTTTCCCCTTCTAGCGACATAAGCCCCCCTCCCCTCCTTTCTTGCCCATACTGTGGGTGGACTACTTTGCCATCGACGTCCTCCGAAGTCCCTTCTCCCCACCTTAGCAGAATGATGCTGCTTAACTGCCGATCCCTCCCAGACCACTCCCTAAACATCTATAATCTCCTCGAAGATCTCTTGCCTGATGTACTGTTTCTCACTGAAACCTGGCTTGATGATGATTCCACAGTACACATTTGTAATTCTCTGCCTTCCATTTATTCTATGATACATCTAGATAGACCTGTCACCAGAAGTGGTGGAATATTCATAAAATCACTATTAAATGTACCACTTCACCGCTGGATATTCCTGATTGTGAGAGCTTAATGTTTTCACTATATCTGTCCTCCACGTTCACCTTTTCAGGAATCTTGCTTTACCGACCCCCCGGACCTATCTCACGTTTCTTGGATACCCTTCCGGAGATTGTTGCCAGCCATATTTGTAATTTCTCTAATTTAACCATTTTAGGAGACTTTAACATTCACCTTGATAATTTGGACTGCCCTTCGGCTAAACTATTGGTAACCTCTCTCTCAGCACTTCAACTAACTCAGCACGCATCTGGCCCTACGCATCAGAAGGGTCATATGCTAGATCTTATCTTTAGCAACATTGCTAATTTGTTGGCTGCCACCCCCGCCACTACTATGGACTGATCACTCCCTTCTTTCCTTTACCTTCCCTTATGACGCCATTCAAGGGCAGCTCCCTAGCGCCACAACATCAGGGCGTATTTGGTCAAAACTGGACCCAGAGGAATGGCGTAATGCCCTCCGGGCCTTTGATAAAACCTACCACCCTTTTGTCCCAGAAACTGCAGATTCATTTGATAAATGGTTTTCATCCTCTTTGGATGCCATTCTACCTGTCAAAATCAGAGTAATCCCATCATCCCAAAAATCTAAACCCTGGTTCTCTCCTCACCTTCTTGAACTTAAAAAGAACTGTAAAAAATTGGAGAGGCTGTGGCAAAAAAACTACAGTCTCCCCAATAGAGAGATTTACAGACAATCGATTAGAATATATCATCATAATATTAAAATTGCCCAGTCCACCTATTATGGTGAGAAAATAGAAAGCTCTTCATGTCCCCAGAAAGAAATTTTTCAAATTTTTAAAGAACTGACTACACCCCCCATATCTGCCCCTATGACGGAGGCCTCCGTCACCCACAGTAATCTTCTGGCATCATTTTTTCTAGAAAAGGTCATCAGTATATACTCGGGTTCCCCGCTTCTACGAATCTGCTTCCTATTTGTAAGGACATAGATTCCCGCTTGGAAGGAGTCTCTTTAACCACCTTCCCCCCTCTCACCGATGTGGTGACTAACAACCTTTTGTCCAAAATCAAATCTGGCTCTCCTTTGGACCCTGCTCCTCCCTCTGCTCTCTTCCGGGTTTCAGACACGATTCTTCTTCCGCTCACAAAAATTCTTAACAACTCTCTATCCTCTGGCTCTTTTCCTCAGTCTTTTAAACACGCTGTTATTAAGCCCCTTCTGAAGAAACCTAGACTTGACCCCACTTTACTAGAAAACTTCAGACCTATTGCCCTCCTCCCTATCTCCACCAAGATTCTTGAGAAACACGTCAATTCTGAACTAACTAGCTATCTTGAAAACCATGAGCTCCTCCATCCCACCCAAATGGGCTTCAGAGCCCTGCACAGCACCCAGTCAGCTCTTCTCACTGTAACCGAGTCGGCTCGCCAGCTCTTAGATCTAGGGACTCATGTAGCCATTATCCTGCTTGATCTAAGTGCAGCTTTCGACACAGTCGATCACGATCTTCTCTGCTGGAGACTATCAGAAATAGGAGTAGGAGGCTCTGCCCTTTCCTGGTTTTCCTCCTTCCTCAAAGGTAGATCCTTCCAAGTTCTGGACCGTACCTTCTTCTCTGGCCTCTTCCCTTTTTTATGTGGAGTCCCCCAGGGCTTGTCCCTTAGCCCCACTCTTTTCAATGTTTATCTGTCACCACTAGCCAAAGTGATCGCCCCTCATAATCTGTCACTTGTCACCTATGCAGACGACACACAGTTGGTGGTGTCCCTCTCCAGCTCTGGAGACTCGTCTGTGGATAACCTCTCCCGCTGTATGAGTGACATCGCCAACTGGATGACTGAGTCCAAACTCAAATTCAACGATGGGAAGTCGGAAGTTTCGGTCCTGGGCAATGGTTCCCCTGCTCTTCCTCTCCCATCGCTTTCAGACACCTTCAGCAATCTCCCTCCTCCTAAACCTCAAGTTAAGACTCTGGGTGTGTTGCTTGACCCTCGGCTTACTATGGATTCCCAAGCTAATAAAGTCTCCTCTACTTGTTTTGGTCTTCTACGCATGTTTAGGAAGATTCTCACCCTTCTCCCTCCTACGGCTAGAAGAATCCTCATTCAAGCCTTAATCCTTTCTCGGCTAGACTATGGAAACTCCTTGTTCCTCAGTTCACCGCTTTATGTTATAAAGAAGCTGCAGAGAGTGCAAAATGCAGCTGCTAGGCTTCTTACTCACTCCTCAAAATACTCGTCCTCCAAATCGGCTATTTCTACTCTCCACTGGCTCCCTATCAAAGAACGGATCCATTTTAAATCTCTCTGTATTGTCCACAGGGCCCTACAAGGTAAGGGTCCCATCTCTCTGAGAAAACAAATTTTTCTGCATATTCCACTTAGGAACTTACATTCCTCCTCTCTCAGGTATGCACACATTTCTCAGTCTAGGAGAGCTTGGGGCAATAACTCCTTCTCCATCAAGGCTGCCCATCTTTGGAACGCCCTTCCCTTGGAGCTCCGCTATGAATCCTCGGAGCGACTCTTCAGGAAAAAGCTCAAAACTATTCTATTCCGTAATTAACATTGATCCCACTACCTATTCGTGTTTTTCGTTGCTTCAGTGCTGGGATGCCCTTGGGTCGCTATGCGCTCTATAAATTCTAAAAACTAAACTAAACCCAAAAGAGTGAAGTTGGGTCTTAGGTGGATCAGATTTGCTATTGTGCCTGGAAGAGAGTCTAAAAGGTCCTTACAAGAGCAAGGCAGGCGATACATTAAAATTAATGAAAACATATATGTAGGGGTGAATGAAAGAGCAAAGTTCCAATACGTTTCATTCCTGTCCTTTTCACTTGCGCTAGTATCATTTTGGCAGCCTAGCACCAAGGAAGGCACCCTTGAAAGGGTCACAACAATATGATGGTCAGAGTGCTGACACTTTTCAGTCACCCCCAGTCACCGATATGGGTTAAATCCATTGTTCTTTTGCTAACCATGCCACCCCAGTGTGGACCCAGCCATATGCAAATCAATCTTGACCCTTTCCCAATAGGAACAGTCCAGCCTGAACTGCCAGGCAGATCCTCCCTGCAACGCAAACAAGCATCCTGGGACCGGTTTCGGGGTATCACTCCTCACAGTTGCACAGTGAGCGAGGGACCCACGTCTGGCATACCCTTGCCACTTAGGGCAAACATAGCAGCACAACAAGATCAAGACTGATTTGCGTATGACTGAGTCCAAACTGGGTTGGCATGGTGGGCAAAAAAATTATGGATTAAACCCAGATCCTTGTGACTGGGGCAAATGTTTACATTGTTCAGCATTCCGTCCATCATATGTTTTTTGTGTTTTTGTCACCCTAAGTGGGAAAGGTATGCCCAGACATGTGTCCCGTGCTCACTGTACCACTGGATTCAAGTGAGCCTGGCTGACACCCTGAAACTACTCCTGGCAGTTTGGGCTGGACTGTTCCCATGGGGAATAGGATCAAGACTGATTTGCATGTGGCTGGGTCCAAATTGACCTGACGTGGTAGGCAAAAAACTATGGATTAAACCCAGATCCTTGTCATAGGGGGTGAATATTTGCATTGTTTGGCATTTCGTCCACCATCTGTTCTTTTTCCCTTTGCAAGGGTGCCTGTGTTATAGGCAGGACTGTTGATTATGTAGGAAGGGGCACCTTCCTGCACTAAAACAATCCTGAGAGGCTTTTTCCTCTTCAATGTGTGCCTCAGAATGCAGCACACATAGAAAGAGGAAAAACTAGGAGAAATAAAGATATTTATGCATAAAGAGGTGCATCTTTTTGGCGCGTTCCCAAGTTTACAAGTTCTTGTAAATCTGGTAATGTGTCAAAATCCATGTGAGGCATGTGTGCTTTGCGGCAACCATGTACCATGTTGCATGGTGCAATCATAGCGCAAACCATTCATAAATCTGCCCCACTGTATAAAAGCCTCCCTTGGAACATGGGTCAGTTGATAGCTTTGCCCCTTTAGTTGATTGCAGGGAGAGCGTGTAAGTTTGCCTTCATTTCAAAGTACAACATAAAAGCACTAAATTAGTTTCTTTTGCTAATTATTTGGGCCAAGATTTAACAAGGTTTTACATCGCCCTTGGGCCACGCAAGGGAATGCAAGGTGACGCCAAATCTAGAATTAGATTTACCATGCAACACAGAAGAGTGGCCCTGCGTGGCTTAGTAAATCTGATATAAGGCAGGGCAAGTTGCTGCTTTGTGTTACACTGTGCCTGGAACGCGTTACATGGGTGCTCCCACGCATCCACCCATGTATTTTGATTCATTCTCAGATTTACCAATACTGGTAGACCAAGGAGTGAGTCAGAATTGTATGACTTCCCAATGGGGGCGCAGTGAGGAGAAATATATTCCTCCCTCTTTTTAAGTGTTCTGCATTCTGCAGCACACATAGAAGTAGAAAATACCTCTAGGGGTTGTTTTTGTACAGGAAGGTGCCCAATTTCTGCAAAAAAACAATCTTGCCTGTAATGCAGGCACTCTTGCACAATGGCTTAAAGGTGCATGCGTTGGTGCAAGGCTGCACTAAATGTGCCAGCACAAGGAGAGGGAAGTAATGTGCCAAATCTTGATAGATATGGTGCATTACTGCACTCTGAGGGACATATTTATGACCTGGTTTGTATCACTCTTGCACCACGCAACAGGTGCAAGAGTGATGCATACCTCAAGTAAGATTTATGAAGCCACATAAGACCACTTTGCGTGACCCTGCGTGACTTCATAAATCTCGAGTAATGCAATGCAGCTCAAATCGCTGTGTTGCATTACTCTACACAAGGGAGGCATTTCCATGGGTAATGCGTGGGTGTTCCTACGCAACATCCAAGGATTTTGACACATTCCCAGATTTAAAAAAACTTGTAAACCTGGGAATCACTAAAACAGTACACCTCCCCAGTGAGGCACAACGAGGAGAAACATTTTTAATCCTCCTTGTTTTTTCCCCTTTCATAGAAAGAGTAAAAGGCCTCTCAGGATTGTTTTAGTGCAGGAAGGTGCCCTTTCCTATAATACAAAAACAATCCTGCCTACAACAGGCACCCTTGCACCATGGTGCCAGGATGTGTGCGTTGGTGTTAGCTGCCAAAATGGTAAAGGACAGGAATGCACTGTATTGGATAACAAGCATTTGCAATGCAATAGGTCTCGCATTTGCGAGAGTTAGAGCTATTGTCATTGTAAATTACAATGTCTTTTATTTATGTATTTTGGTTTGGAGTGTAGGGCATGTATGTGGTGTGGAGTGGAAATTTGTGGTTTGTATTATAATTGTTATTTGTGGAATTGTCTAGTGTGGAATTGTGTGGTATGGAGTGTATTTGTGTAGTGGAATTATGTGGCATGGTGAATATATATGAGTGAGAGCTGTATAGAATAGATAGGAGGATAGAGAGGGATAGGTATTTTATTTAGGAACTGGTGGAAGCTTCCCTCACACAGAAGGTACAATGCAAGCTTCCCTCACACAGAAAGTACAATGCAAGCTTCCCTCACAGAGAAAATACAATGCAAGCTTCCCTCACACGTAAGATACAATGCAAGCTTCCCTCATAGGGAAGGTACAATGCATTTCTCCTCCACAGAGAGGGTACAATGCAAGCTTCTCTCACAGAGAAGGTACAACTCAAGATGCCCTCAAACAGAATGTCCCATGAAGCTTCCCTCACACACAGCAGATAGAGCACATCAGCAGTGCAAGCTTCCCTCTCAGAGAAAGTACAATTTAAGCTTCCCGTACACAAGGAACACAGGCAGCAGAGCAAACTTCCCTCACACACACAAGATACAGCACAGCAGTACTGCATGCTTTCCTCACAGAGAACGTACAAAGCTAGATTCACTCACACAGAAGGTACAATGCAAGCGTCCCTCACACAGAAGGTACAATGCAAGCATCCCTCACACAGAAGTTACAATGCAAGCTTCCCTCACAGAGAAGGTACAATGCAAGCTTCCCCCACACAGATGGTACAATGCAAGCTTCCCTCACAGAGAATGTACCATGCAAGCTTCCTTCACACACAGCAGATACAACACAGGCAGCAGTGCATGCTTTCTCACAGAGAAGGTACAGTGCAAACTTCCCTCACACACAGCAGGTAGATTACAGGCAGCAATGCAAGCCTCACTCACACACAGCAGATACAGCACAGGCAGAAGCAGTGCAAGCACCCCTCACACACAACAGATACAGCACAGCAGCGATGCAAGCTTCCCTCACACAGAGAGCAGATATAGCAAAGGCAGTAGCAGTACAAGCTCCTTCAAACACAGCAGATACACCACAGCAGCATGGCAAACGTCTCTCACACACAGAACAGATAGAGCACATGCAGCAGCAGAGCAAGCTTCCCTCACACACAGCAGATACAGCATAGGCAGCAGCAGTGCAAGCTTCCCTCACACACAGCAGATACAGCACAGCAGCAATGCAAGCTTCCCTCTCAGAGAATGTACAGTGCAAGCTTCCCTTACACAAGGAACAGATACAGTGCAGGCAGCAGTGCAAGCTTCCCTCACACAGTAGATAAAGCACAGCAGCAGTGCAAGCCTCCCTTACAGAGAATGTACAGTGCTAGCTTTCCTCACAGAGAACGTACAATGCTAGCTTCACTCACACAGAAGGTACAATGCAAGCGTCCCTCACACAGAAGGTACAGTGCAAGTGTCCCTCACACAGAAGGTACAGTGTAAGTGTCCCTCACAGAGAAGGTACAATGCAAGCCTCCCTCACACAGATGGTACAATGCAAGCTTCCCTCACAGAGAATGTACCATGCAAGATTCCTTCACACACAGCAGATACACAGGCATCAGTGAATGCTTTCTCACAGAGAAGGTACAGTCAAAACTTCCCTCACACACTGCAGATAGAGTGCAGGCAGCAGTGCAAGCTTCACTCACACACAGTAGATACAGCACAGGCAGCAGTGCAAGCTTCCCTTACGGAGAATGTACAATGCTAGCTTTCCTCACAGAGAATGTACAATGCTAGCTTTACTCACACAGAAGGTACAATGCAAGCGTTCCTCAAACAGAAGGTACAATGCAAGCTTCCCTCACAGAGAAGGTACAATGCAAGCTTCCCCCACACAGCTGGTACAATGCAAGCTTCCCTCACAGATAATGTACAATGCAAGCTTCCTTCACACACAGCAGATACAACACAGGCAGCAGTGCATGCTTCCTCACAGAGAAGGTACAGTGCAAACTTCCCTCACACACAGCAGATAGAGTACAGGCAGCAATGCAAGCTTCACTCACACACAGCAGATAAAGCACAGGCAGCAGCAGTGCAAGCCCCCTCACACACAACAGATACAGCACAGCAGCGATGCAAGCTTCCCTCACACAGAGAGCAGATATAGCAAAGGCAGTAGCAGTGCAAGCTCCCTCAAACACAGCAGATACACCACAGCAGCATGGCAAACGTCTCTCATACACAGAGCAGATACAGCACATGCAGCAGCAGAGCAAGCTTCCCTCACACACAGCAGATACAGCATAGGCAGCAGCAGTGCAAGCATCCCTCACACACAGCAGATACAGCACAGCAGCAATGCAAGCTTCCCTCTCAGAGAATGTACAATGCAAGCTTCCCTTACACAAGGAACAGATACAGTGCAGGCAGCAGTGCAAGCTTCCCTCACACACAGTAGTTAAAGCACAGCAGCAGTGCAAGCTTCCCTTACAGAGAATGTACAATGCTAGCTTTCTTCACAGAGAACGGAAGACCCATCTAGCGCCAAAGTTATGGAGTTTGAGTCATTTTTGGGACGTGAAAACCTACCTTGCGCTAATGACATGCAAGGTCACCCACGCAAGGTCACCCACGCACACAAAGCCCTCCACAACAAGGGACCGGAATACCTCAACAGACGCCTCAGCTTCTACGTCCCCACCCGCCCCCTCCGCTCCGCTGGCCTCGCACTTGCTGCCGTCCCTCGCACCCGCCGCTCCACGGCGGGTGGGAGATCTTTCTCCTTCCTGGCGGCCAAGACCTGGAACTCCCTCCCCACCAGCCTCAGGATCACCCAGGACCACTCCGCTTTCCGGAGACTCCTAAAGACTTGGCTGTTCGAGCAGCGATAACCCCCCCTTTCCCCCCTAGCGCCTTGAGACCCGCACGGGTGAGTAGCGCGCTTTATAAATGTTAATGATTTGATTTGATTTTAAGGTAGGCGTTGCCGTGCAAAACATTACTCTTAGGCATGAGCGCCTTATTTATCCTCCAGCGTCACAATGACGCACAGGAGGAGGTGGGCCTTAAAACATGGCGCCAGCTGGATTTGCACAGTTTTTTAATGCATGGGTCAGGGCAGGCGTTAAGGGACTGGTGGGCTCATTTCCAAGGTGGGAGACCATGGAAGTAGTCCACAGGTGCCCTTCCCTGCACCCAGGGACACCCCCTGCCACCCTCGCCCACCCCTGGAGGACACCCATGGATAGGGGGACGCATCCATGGTGAGTGCAGGTAAGTATATATATATATTTTTTTTTAAGTGGCATAGGGGGCCTAACTTGGGCCCCTCTATATGCCACTGTGCCCAATGGCCATTCAGCAGGGGGGCATGACTCATGTCTTTGCTAAGACAGGAGTCATTTCCATGGGGGTTGTGTGTCAAAAAATGGCGCTAGTCAGGTTAGAGCCAATATTTTTGACTCTAACCTGACTTGCACCATTCTTTGGTGCACAACCCCATTCTTCCTTTCGCCTCCGCTGCCCAGTTACCGTCATTTATTTTGACACTAACCAGGCCGCAGCGCCAGCTAACATTCCATGAATAAGGCACCTGGCTGGGGCGTTGGAATGGCGTTAGCCAGCGGTAAACTTTTTGACGCAAATCTGCCCTAGCGCTGATTTGCATCAAAAAGTATAAATATGCGCCCTTGAGGCATTGCGTTGTGTGACAGGGAGAGGGTATGAATGTGCCAAATTTAACATTATGGCCCTCATTACAACCCTGGTGGTCGGTGGTAAAGCGGCAGTAAAACCGCCAACAGGCCGGCAGTAAAAAAAAAATTGAATTATGACCATGGTGGAAACCGCCAACATAGACAGCCACTTTAACACTCCGACCGCCATGGCGGTACAAACAAACAGCATGGCGGTCACCGCCAACAGAAGGGCGAAAGACAATGTACCGCCCACACTATTATGACAGGCCAATCCGCCACCTTTTCCGGGGCGGATTCAACGTGAACAAAAACACGGCAAAAACAGGACTTGGAAGGGAAAACACTCACCTCTAAACACCCCACGAGGAACCAGGACGCCATGGATCCTGAACTCCAAATACTCCCTGCGATTGTCTTCCTGCTCCTCTACCAGGGGCACGACTGACGGCGGCGACGACCACGGTGAGTACAGCACCTATGACACAGGGGAGGGGGGATGGAAAAGTGAGTGACACACACACGCAACACCCCCACCCTCACCTACAACAACACACACACCAATACATGCTGAAACATTACATTTAGAACCCCCACTATACACTATAAACAAATATGTACACCAAGAATTCAAGTCCAGGTACTGCACCTATATAGTCCGTGGACCACTGGGCCCAAAATGCATGGGCGAGGCCCACACAAGATACCCGATCGAAATGGAGAGAACACTGCAGGGGCATCAGATCGAAATAAAACAGGCACCTCAGGGTGAAGGGAAGGGGGGGCACCTCAGCCGGATGAGTGCACAACGCCAGCTCCACAAGGGGGCTCCATGCCTATTGATGTATCCTAGGGAGTGCAAAGCCACAGTCTCTCAACTCTCTCAAGTGGGTGGGTTGCCCACTGCTTTATCCTGGGGAGTGCAAAGCCACAGTCTCTCAAGTCTCTCCAGTGGGTGGGTTGTCCACTGCTTTATCCTGGGGAATGCAAAGCCACAGTCTCTCAAGTGGATAACAGTCTCCACTGGTTCTGGAGGGGGCTTTGTGCCCAGAGTGCTTCATCCTGCCAAGGACTGAGGTAGTGGATGCCTTTCTCCACTGGTTCTGGAGGGGGCTTTCTGCCCAGAGTGCTTCATCCTGCCAAGGACTGAGGTAGTGGATGCGATACTCCACTGACGGTGGGGCAACATGGAAGCTGCCCAGGCCCCTGGAACTGACCACCAGCCACGTACGGATGACCACTGGAGATGGCAGCCATGTCTGCGGTGGTGCCACTGGCTCAGATTGTCGCGGGGCCTCTGGCGGGGCTGGCGGCGGTGTCATTAGTGGCGGTGCTTGCGGCGGTCATTGTAGCGGTGGTGCTGGTGGCGGCCTCACTGACTGCGGTGCTGGTGGCTGGCTCACTGACTGCCAGGCTGGTGGCTGGCTCACTGACCGCGGTGCTGGCGGCGGTGTCTGTAATGGCGGTGCTGGTGGCTGGTTCACTGACCGCAGTGCTGGCGGCAGTGTCAGTAATGGCGGTGCTTGCGGCGGTGTCAGTAGCAGCGGTGCTGGTGGCGGGCTCACTGACTGCGGTGCTGCTGAAGGGCTCTGTATCTGGGCTGCTGGCGGCGGTGTCCTTGGCGGCGGTGCATGTGGCGGTGCCAGTGGCGGTCTTGTCCGCCGTGCAGGTTGGCGGCGACGTTGACTTGCCTTTCTGCTTCAGGCCCTTCCCCACCTTGGATGCTGGCGCAGCTGTCTTGCCACTCCCCACACTTGGCTTGGCTGACCCCCTGGTGGCAGGTGTTTTGGCCTTCTCCCTCCAGGATGTGGGCAACATCTTCTGTTTTGGAGGTGGGGGAATGTCCTTGGCCTTGCTCCTTGGGACACTGGCAGCCCTGTTGCTTGGCGCACTCCAAAAACCAGGTATTGCTGGCACCACTGTGCCCGGTGATGTGGTGGCTGTGGTGCTGGATTGGGACCTGGAAAGGCGGGCCCTAGGGGACGGACGGGGGGGGAGGTGTAGGGAAGAGGTCAACATTTAAGAGGAAACGTTTTTTTGGCACACTGGGACGGGTAGATGGAGGGGGTTTGGGAGTGGAGGAAGAGGTAGTGGTTGTAGGAGGTGTTCGTTTCTGACTTTGGGTGAAGGTGCATGGGCTGGAGGCTGTTGTGGGGTCGATGGCTGTTGGGTGGGAGTGTGACTGCGTTTGTGTAGTTTGGGATGAGGGCTCACAGACGCACTGGGAGAGGACACTGGGGATGTGTGGATGGTAGTGGGGGTGGTCAGTGCACGTGAGCGGTGTGTGGTGATGGGCGTGCTGGTGATGGAGGTAGTGGCTGAAGATGTAGTTCATGCAGGTGTGAGTGGAGACGTGACAGGGAGGGGCGAGGGAGACATGGAGGAGGGGGACACAGTGGAGGCAGTGGATGTTGGTATGTGTGCATGGGTATGATGCTTGTGTGAGTGCTTGTGGGATGTGTGGTGCTTATGTTTGCCAGAACCACCCTTGTGTGTTGAGGTGTGTGCATGCTGGTCTGATGGTGTGCTTGGGATAGGCTGAGGTACAGGGGATTGGGTCTGGGTGGAAGAAGTTGGAGGGGGAGGCTGGACACAGGGACAATGGCTGCAATCAGTGCTGAGGCCAGAGCCTGAAATGCTCGCTGTTGGGCTGCCTGGCCAGAATGAATGCCCTCCAGGTATGCATTTGTCTGTTGCAACTGCCTCTTTACACCCTGGATGGCATTCAGAATGGTCGCCTGCCCAACAGTGAGGGATCTCAGGAGGTCAATAGCCTCCTCACTGAGGGCAGCAGGGCTGACTGGGGCAGGGCCTGAGGTGCCTGGGGCAAAGGAGATGCCCACCCTCCTGGGTAAGCGGCCACGGGACACACGCTGAGGGGCTGCTGGGAGGGCGGTGCTGGTAGGGGGGGTGGCGGCTGTACCTGTAGATGCGGTGGGCACAGAGGGGCCCACCACCGCAAGGGAGTTCCCATTAGATTAAGAGTTGGTGTCTCTGGTCTCAGCTCCTGTCCCCGCCGTGGAGCTCCCCTCGCCCTCTGTCCCACTGGTGAATTCAGACTCAGTTGTCTGGCCCTCCAGGGCCATGTGGGATGCAGCTCCCTCCTGCTCCGGTGGCACAGCTCCTCCGCCTGATGATGCTAATGCACACAAGAACAGGGAGATCACAAAAAGGGGAGGGAAGAAAGAAGAAAGACATGCTCAGTGCATACAATACCTCTACCGTCGGTGGGCACTACAGACACAGCAGCCCTCTGCACTACGCCATGTACTTAGAGTTCCCTAATTAATCACAGGGACATGGGGTACATGGCCTATGCCCGATTGCTGCACACATTGAAGTCACAGGAGCCTGACTAGGTGTAGATGGCTCTAACCACTGGTGGGGATGGGGTGCCACTTAGCCTGCCCCACAAAGGGTCCTTGCCTACAAAGCTCGCCCTAGCCTAGGGGAACCCACTTCCCACCTCCCCCACCCAGACACCTCCAATGCGCGCAGTGTCAGCTGAATGTGAGTGTACTCACCCCCTTGTGGCTGCTGTCATGCCCTCAAGCGCCCATCCAACTCCGGGTACACCACAGCCAGGATCCGGAACATCAGGGGGGTCATGGTGCGATGGGCACCCCTCCCACGTTGGGAGGCCATCCCCAGCTGGGCCTCCGCCGTCTTCTTGCTCCAGCGGCGAAGGTCCTCCCATCTTTTACGGCAGTGGGTGCTCCGTCTGTGGTGGATTTCAGGTGGCCACATGGCATTATTTTTTAATGCGTCACACATATATAGGCCTTGCATATACACAGAGACAGGCACATAGCGTATTGACAAATGTGTGCAATACTATTGTTTTTTTCCTACCTCAGTGTTGGCTGACTCTGTGCTCGCTGTTCTCATCCATAGAGCACGTCCGCTGGGGCAGGTGAGGAGATGGCAGCATCCTCCGGTGTACAGACCGCTGGTGGACCTGTCAACAATGGAAGAGCGACATATAATAGTCACCTACAGACTGAATTGTGCCACAATCCAGGAACTGTGTGCCCAGTTGGAGCCAGACCTGATGTCAGCTATCCGCCATCCCACAGGTGTCCCCCCTCTAGTGCAGGTCCTGTCAGTACTCCATTTCCTGGCAAGTGGGTCTTTTCAAACAACAGTGGTCATTGCATCAGGGATGTCCCAGCCTATGTTCTCCAACGTGTTGTCCAGAGTGTTGTCTGCCCTGCTGAAACACATGCGCAGCTACATCGTGTTCCCTCAGGTGGAGGATTTGCCTATAGTGAAAGGTGACTTCTATGCCCTGGGACATATCCCCAACATCATAGGTGCCATTGGTGGTACACATGTGGCCTTGGTACCCCCCGCAGGAGTGAACAGGTGTACAGAAACCGGAAGAGCTACCATTCTATGAATGTGCAGATGGTGTTTTGGCTGACCAGTACATCTCCCATGTGAACGCCAAGTTTCCTGGCTCAGTGCATGACGCTTTCATTCTGCGGAATGGCAGCATCCCTTATGTGATGGGGCAACTCCAGAGGCACTGTGTGTGGCTATTAGGTGAGGACAAGGACCCTATACCGTGTGAATAGTTGTATGGGTCTGGGGTTGTCACTACTGGTTAGTGTGTATCTAACAGTTGTCCCTCGACATTTGCAGGTGACTCTGGGTACCCCAACCTGTCATGGCTACTGACCACAGTGAGAAATCCCAGGACAAGGGCAGAGGAACGCTACAATGAGGCACATGGGCAAACTAGGAGGATTATTGAAAGAACCTTCGGCCTCCTGAAGGCCAGGTTCAGGTGCCTCCATATGACAGGTGGTTCCCTATACTACGCACCAAAGAAGGTGTGCCAGATCATCGTGGCCTGCTGTATGCTGCACAACTTGGTTTTGCGACGACAGGTGCCTTTTCTGCAGGAGGATGGTCCAGAAGGAAGTCTTGTGGCAGCTGTGGATCATGTGGACAGTGAAGAAGAGGAGGCAGAAGAAGAGGACATAGACAACAGAAACACTGTGATCCAGCAGTACTTCCAGTGAGACACAGGTAAGAAGACATCACTGCCTCCTACATCTGATGAAATTGTTAGACCATCTGTCTGTCACTTTCACCCAGTGTATGGACCCTGATTTGTCACTTTGCCTTTCAATTTCACAGATGTGGGTCCCACTGTGTTACCTCGGCTATGTTACCTCATGTACTAGAGCTGGGTGCCATAGGTATGTAGACATTAGAATGGACATTGGGTTTTTCCTCAGTTATTGCAAATACACAATTGTGAAATGACAGACTGACTCCAGCTTGTTTTGTGATTCAAAGGTGTTTATTTAAGTGCAAAATAGTGGAGGGGGTTGTAAAATGGTCAGGGATGATGGTGGAGGAATGTCCATGGCAGAGTCCAGTCTATTTGCCTCACAGGTGCATTGTCCAAAGGGGCATAGGAAGTGGAGCTAGGGCAGTTTAAGGATGGACAGGGTGACAAAGTGGGACAGAAGGATGACATTCAGGGTGGTCTCATTTCTTGGTGGGGGTCTTGGCATTGTTCTCTGTCTTTGCCCTGGATCTCAGGGACCGATTGCGGGGTGGTTCTCCATCTCCAGGGGGTGGGGTGCTGGTGTCGTGGTTCTGTGGGGGTGCCTCCTGTCCACTAGCGCCGGCGGAGGTGGTGGGCAGTTCATCGCCCAGGCTAGTGTCAGGGGCCCCTTGTTGTGCCACAGTGTCCCTCCTGGTGTTCACAAGGTCCTTCAGCACCCCTACAATGGTGCCCAGGGTGGTGTTGATGAACTCGAGTTCCTCCCTTAACCCCAAATACTGTTCCTCCTGCAGCTGCTGGGTCTCCTGAAACTTGGCCAGTACCGTTGCCATCGTCTCCTGGGACTGAGGTTACGCTCCCATGATGTTGGAGAGGGCCTCGTGGAGAGTGGGTTTCCTGGGCCTGTCCTCCCCCTGTCGCACAGCCGACTTTCCAGTTCCCCGGTTTTCCTGGGCCTCTGTCCCCTGAACCGTGTGCCCACTGCCACTGCCCCCAGCTCCCTGCTGTTCTTGGGGTAGTGGGTTTTCCTGGGGTCTCTGTAGTGGTGTACACACTGCTGCTTGACGTGTCCTTGGGACAGAGGTATGGGCCCGCTGGGTGGGTGCTGTGCTGGTGTTTCCTGAGTGGGGAGGCTCTGTGGTGGCCTGTGACTGTGTCAGGGGAACCGACTGTCCCGAGGTCCCAGATGGGCCGGGCTGGTCATCTAGATCCAGTTGGACAGAGCTGCTGTCATCACTGTGGGCCTCTTCTGTTGGGGGAGTGGACATGTCTGGAACCTCCTGTCAGGTGACATTGGGTAGGGGTCCTGCAGGGGTGTAAAGGCATAATTATTGCATCTGTGTGTGCCATGGTGTGCAATGGGTGGGTGACCTTGTACCCCAGTGCTTACATTCTTGTGTAGGACCTTGTGTGATATTTGGTTTGAGGATCTGTGTAGGTATGTGTAGTGGACATGCATTGGTGATGGGTGTCCATGCTCTGTTGTTGCATGCAGGACTTGGTGTTGGGATGTGTGGTTTGTGATAGTGGGATATATGTGAGGAGTTGGAGTGATGGGGTTAGGGTGAGGGTGGGGGTATATGATAGCATGCAGGTAGGGTGGGGTATATGGTAGTTAAAGATTTGACTTACCAGAGTCCATTCCTCCAGCTACTCCTGCGAGGCCCTCAGGATGCAGTATAGCCAAGACCTGCTCCTCCCATGTTGTTAGTTGTGGGGGAGGAGGTGGGGGTCTGCCGCCAGTCCTCTGAACCGCAATGTGGTGTCTTGAGACCACGGAACGTACCTTCCCCCGTAGGTCGTTCCACTTCTTCCTGATGTCATCCCGTGTTCTTGGGTGCTGTCCCACTGCGTTGACCCTGTCCACGATTCTGTGCCATAGCTCCATCTTCCTAGCTATGGAGGTGTGCTGCACCTGTGATCCGAATAGCTGTGGCTCTACCCGGATGATTTCCTCCACCATGACCCTGAGCTCCTCCTCAGAAAACCTGGGGTGTCTTTGCGGGGCCATGGGGTGGTGTGGGTGATGTGTGAGGTGGTGTGTGTTGTGATGTGTGGGGTGATGTTTAGGGGTGTGTGGTGTTTTGTGTGTGGATGTGTATGATTGATGGTGTTGTGTGCCTCTGTATGCTGGTGTGGTCTTTGCTTTTCTGTCTCTCCGCTTCTTCCAAATTTTTCGTTGTAAGGGTTTGTGGGTAATGTGGGTGTGTGTTTTATATTGTATTGGGTGTGTGGGAGTGGTGTGTGTATGTGTATCAGGTGTGTGTATTTCGATTTGTCCAATGTGGTAGTGTTTTGTAAATGTGTGTGTATTTGAGCCCAGGTGGTGTGTACCGCCAATGGAATACCGCGGTTGAAAGACCGCCGCCTGGATTCGTGGGTCGTGATAGTGTGGGCGTATTCCTGTTGGCGTGACGGTGGAGGTTTTGGTATCGCCAGTTTATCACTGACCTTTGGTGTGGAGGACTTGTGTGGGTGTCTAGATTTTGGCGGATTCCGAGCTGTGGGTCGTATTAGCTGTGGCGGAATTCCGTGGCCGCGGCAGTGTGTTGGTGGTCTTCTGCACAGTGGTAAGCGGGATTTACCACCAATGTTGTAATGATGGCCTATATGGCAATTCCAGTCTACTGCTTGCGCTGGTGCACTATTTGCTGCCTAGCGCCAACGCAAGCACACTTGCACCATGGTGCTGAGGTGCTGCGTTGCAGGTAGGATTGTTCTTTTGCAGTAAGGTGCCCCTTCCTGCACAAAGCAATCCTATGAGTCTTCTCTTTCTATGTGAACGCAGCAGACATAGAAAGAGGAAAAAACAAGTTCACCACTAAGGGTCCCTAATAAAGCCTGCCAGGTACCCCACTGGATATACACTAGGTACCACAGGTCATCACTAGAGGTCCCTAATACCGCCAGGCACCACACTTTATATACACCAGGGGTGCAGGTCATCACTAGGGGTCCCTAGTACCACTAGTCACCACACTGTACACATACCCCAGGGGTGCGGTACCACAGATCGTCACTAGGGGTCCCTAATACCGCCAGGCACCCCAGTGTATATACCTCGAGGGTTCAACGCCAGAGGGTGACACTGGCAGCCAGTGGAGTCCTGTAGGGAGTATTATTGGCCACTACGATTTATAAACATCTGTTTCTAATTGTTTTAAATTGTCCATGCTTGCTAACTCTAGAGGAGCCTGACCTCTGGGCAAGAAGGAGCCTTGCACCTCCCGTTCCTTCAAGAAAGCGCTAGTCAACCCTTGGCCATAGCGCCTCGAACGACCCTTATTTCCATTGTTAATCAGCCACATCTAACATGTTTTATTTCGCATCCCGGAATAGCAGATTTAAAATATTATCGTTCAAGTTCCCTTAATGAAATCTATGTCATTTACTCAAATACATACTTCACTTCTGAAAACAGACCAGACAACTTTTCTATTCTCTTTTTCATAACCCATTTTGGACCAGTGATAACACAGATCCTACAAAAATTGTATCACAATCGTTTATCACCGCCACACGAGGTGCAGATGAACCACGACATGAAAGCAAAGTTGAATAGGTTGTACGAATAGATAGTCGTGCATGCATGATATCGGATGTAAGACGCGTTAAAATTACGGCGACTTTTCATATACTCTCATAAGGATGAGATAATGCCGTCTTACCGAAACACGTACAAAAAAAAACATTTTAGTAATTTTGAATTTTACAAAAGACTGTTTTTACCCAAGATAATGAAACGGAAGTGACTGTGGCATTACAGTGTCTTCTGGGTACGCAAATTGCCAAAAAAGAGCTTCTTTTCGTCGTCAGGCAGTCTGCCCTCTAGTAGCAGCAGATGGTACTGCGCCTGCTGCTAGGCGGACGTTCGGTCAGAGCCGGCTTTTTAGGGGGGTGCGACTGGTGCGCCCCACCGGGAGCTGACCTGGCGGGGGCCACTGACCTGGTGGGGGGGGGGGAGCGCTGTGTTAAGAAATAACTTTCTAATTTAAAACTCCTGCTGCAGAGTTCCTTGTGTCTTGTGATTAATGTTCCTGCTAGACGTCTATAAACTGGGGGGGCCGAGGCTCTGCCCAAAATAATTTTTTTACAGATAACAGGGCTTTGATTTAAGCAGACGCATATTATTGCATTGTTATAAAGGTAACAGTACTTAACTGCAATGTTTAAATAGGTCTAGCCATATTTAAACACTGCAATCTTTATAAAAATAATTGCGAAGAATTCTGAGGGTGGGGGGCAAGGATTTTTATTTTTCAACTGGGGGGAGGGGCGCAGCATTAAAAAGTTTGGAGACCAGTGAGTGAGAGAGGTTTTCTAGTGGAAGTTTTGAATCGCTATAAAGTGGCGCAGAGGATTAATACGCCTGCTACAAAGAACAGATCTGAATTTTATATGGGTAACTGAGTGGATCAGTATAGCCAGCCTTTATCTGCAACTTTAAGACAAATGAAATGTATGTGGGAGAGGGGCTCTGGAGAGAGGGGGTACTTTTGCAGTGTGGAAGTGAGGGAATCTGAGGAGAAGGTCATGGGGGTTGGGGGAGTGGAGTGCCAGTGCCCAAAAAGTTTGTCGCACCAAGTGCCACCAGTGCTAAAGACGCCCTGCATTCAATGCCCCCACCACCCCTTACTCACACTCATTTTTGCTCTGTCACACACACATATTTATGTGCATTTGGCACAGCAAGTCACCTTGCAGCATTGCCCTGCGTCAAAGGGGAAGGGCTGGCATGCACTGTAATTATGTAATACAGCACTTTCCCATCCTTTCCCCCTGCACGGGCGCAGTTTTGACAGCCTATTGCCAATGCAGGCACCCTTATATCATGGTGCAAGGGTGTCTGGGTTGTCAGCACAAAAACAATCCTGGGTGGCAGCACACATAGAAAGAGGAAACAACGATGAGAAATAAAGATATTTCCCCTTGTTACACCTCTCCTGGGGAGAGGTAAGGTTTTAGCGCATCCCAAGGTTTACAAGTTCTTGTAAATCTGAGAATGCGTCAAAATCCATGGGTGTTGTATGGAAACACGGCAACGCCCATGAAACACCTTCCCTTGTGCAGAGTAAGGCAACGCAGTGACTTGCGCTGCGATGCCTTACTCCATATCTAAGGGGCCATGTTAAAGCCAGGCAAAGTGGCTTTGCGTTACCTTATAGATCAAGGTTTGAGCCACCAATGCGTCACAAAAGGTGACTCAGTGGCGGTAAAAGGGGCTCATAAATATGCCCCACTCTAGGGGCCATACTTAGGAGAGGCTTGCGCTGCTAGCGAGTCACTTTTTTTGACACTCTGGCTGCATATTCCTTTCAACCATATCTATGAGACCTCGCAAAGCCACTTTGCTTGGCTTTGAATGGCCTCATAGATATGGAGTAAGATAAAGCAGTGCAAGTCATTGCGTTGCCTTACTCTGCGCCAGTGAGGCATTCCACGGGCTTTGGGTGAGTTTTCCCACGCAACCTCCTTGGACTTTGTCACTGCCCCAGATTTACTTAAACATGTAAACCTGGGGCAGCACCAGAACCTTATACCTCCCAGAGCAGTCTTAACAAGGAGAAATATTTTTATTTCTCCTCCTTTTACACTCTTTCCATGCGTGAGGCATTCTGCAAGACACAGAGAGAGGAAAACGTCTCCTAGGATTGTTTTTGTGCAGGAAGGAGTCCCTTCCTGCACAAAAACAATCCTGCATGCAACGGAGGCACCCGTGGACCATAGTGCAAGGATGTCTGTGTTGGTGCTAGGCTGCTGAAACAGTGCCAGCACAGGGAGAGAGGACAGAAATGCATCATATTGCACAAATACAATGCATTCCTGCCCTTTCACGTTGTCATAGGGCAGCACAGCAAGATGACTTGCTGCACTGCCCTACCCCAAGTTCCCATAAATATGCCACTAAGGGGCTTATTTATGAGAGGCTTGCCCCTCCGTAGCATCACTTTTTGTGATACCCTAGCGTCTCAAACCTCTCAACCATATCTACGAGGCCACACAAAACCACTTTGGCCTTATCAATATGGAGTAAAAAAACACAGCACAAGTCACTCGATTGCCTTACTCTGTGCCATTGAGGCATTCCATGGGCATTGAGGTGGGTTTTCCCACCCAGCGCCCATGGATTTCACGCTGCCCCAGATATACTTAATCACGTAAATCTGAGGAAGTTCCGAAATCTTACACTCCTTAGGTGAGGCGTATCAGGAGAAATATTTTTATTTGTCCTTGGATTTTCCTCTTTCCTTGCACCACACATAGAAAAAGGAAAACACCACTCTGGATTGTTTTTGTGCAGGATGGTCTCCCTTCCTGCACAAAAACACCTCTGCATGCAACGCAGGCACCCTTTCACCATTATGGACAGGTGCCTCCATTGGGGCTAGGCTGCCAAAACGGCACCAGAGCTTGGGGAAAGGAAAGGAATGCACTGTATTGCATAAATACCCTGCATGCCTGTCCTTTCACTTTGGTGTAAGGCAGCGCGGCAAGATGACTTGTGGCGCTGCTCTACGCCAAAACCCTGTAAATAAGGGCCTAAAAACACGCACAGGACACAATTTACAAGGGTTTTGCGTCAGTAGGGTTTGCATTACCTTTTTTTAATGCAACCTGACCCAAAACCTTTTTAGAGATTTAGGGACATATTTATGAGCCCCTTCCGCAGCAGGAGCATCTCACACACTTATATGACCCCCTGTTGCCCCATTATTTTTTGTGGTGCTCCAGCGGTGCTAACTCCAAAATCATATCTATGAGGCCAAGGAAAGACACTTTGCGTGGCCTTGAATGGCTTCATAGAAATGGACGTCATTTAGGGGTCACAGCTGGATCCATAGCCTGCCGCTTGCGACCAATGGCATTACCTTTGCGACCCCTGACCTTAGAGGGAGGAAAATCAGTGCCAAGAACTTAGCGGTGACTTGCATTATCAGAGTCAGGTTCCAACCTAGTTTTCTGCTAATTTCTATTACATTAATAGTGAATAATAGTGTATTATTCATGGTTAGTGTAATAAAACACACATCTGGAACAGGACCTTCACTGGCATCTTATGTGAGAAAAATAAAATGTGTTTAAATGTATGTTGGGTGCATACATGTGGGCGAGAATGAGTTTGCGTAAGAGGGCATTTGTAAGTGTGAACATGTCTGTCTGTATGTGGGATTGTGTGTGTATGTGAAATGAGTAAGTATAACTGGGTTAGAGTAAGAGTGAGCGAGAGAGTGAAAATGAGTTAGTCAAGGTAAGAGTGAGTAAAAATGGATGAGTGCAGGTGAGTGCTAATGAGTGAATGAGTGGGAGTAAGCAAATGTAAGAGAGCGTGAGTGAGACTTTGTTTTTATGCTTATAAATCTGCTGTTGGAGCTGACATGCATCTTGGCTTATAGAAGCACCCTTGGCAAAATGCCAGCACTGGTATACAGGAGACAATCCTTGCATGTGGGATATCAAAGGCAATATGCTCGTGCTGGCACACTGTATTTAAAATTTGTCATGCGGTACCTACACAAATATGCCAGTGCTGGCATAGTGAAGAAGAATCGTGGTATAGGTAGCATGTGTGGCAAATTGATGGTGCTGGTACACAGAAGGACATTTTGTGGCCTATTGAAGGACAACAGTGGCAATGTCATGGGGCCATCCATGACAAAGTAGTCCTCAACATTTTAGATGTAACTTTTGACATAAGGGTCCTCCACAGTATATGAACAGCAGTATTAACAAAATTCTGGCACTGGAATATTGCATATAATGTTTAGGCAAAAGTGGTGCTATGGCGGAATGCTGGTCCTGGCAATGGAGGCACCCATAGACTATTTTGAAAACCAAGGGCCATATTTACAAGGAAGTGGCGCAATAGCTTTGAGGCACCACTTTTCTTGCACCCATCTGTACCCCTCTAACTACACCATATATGCGGCGTATTTACAATACAGTGCACCTTGGTGCATGTTAGGACAATAGCGTCATACTTTATGACGCTATTCTGATACTTTGCAGGATTAGTGTCATAAATTGTGGCACTAATCCTACAAAGTAAAAGGAGGCCCATTGAAAGTACTGGGCACGTCATTTTAAAATGGCGCAAAAAATGGCACAGTGCAATGTAAATTTCACTGCGCCATTTTTATGGGCCGCGCTGCATGGGAATGCCACCCTGGCACAGGCATAATGTGGCTCAAGGGGTTACAAAGGGGTTACATGCATTGCACCAGTTTGTAAATATGGCAACAGAGACAATTTTTTCATAATTTGCTCAGTGAAGAGAAACCCCAACCTTCGATCTCCCCTAGAAGACATCAGACTTACTTTGCCTGCTTTTCACAATTCAGCTGACTGTTCACTTGACATAGCATGTCTGCATCTTTGTATAGATTATATCTAAAATAACCATTTGTGTTGTGTTGTTATATTAATTATGTAAGTTCAGCATTGTTCAATATTATGATGCTATTGGGTTTAAGGTAATGCCTCAGCACTTCTAGGAAGATTCGGGCTCAAAGTAGAGATGATATTACTTCCTGTCACATCATTAAGGCCAAAGGGTATATGATGTCACTTCCTCTACCCCTGACATTCTGGTGAATCAACGTCCATGCTTATTGATATGAAGTAAGGCAAGGCAATGCAAATAACGGCTTTTGACGCTTCCCCAGATTTACAAAACTATGTAAACCTTGGGACGTACCAAACCCCTAGGCCTCCTGAAGTGAGACGAAACAAGGAGAAATAACTTTTTTCTTCTCGTTTTTACTCTTTCCAATTGTGCTGCATTCAGCAGCACACATTGGAAGAGGGAAACACCTCTCAGGATTGTTTTTGTGCAGGAAAGCTCCTGCACAAAAACAATCCTGCTAGCAACATAGGCACCCTTATATGTTGGTTCTAGGCTGCCAAAATGGCAGGGGGAAAGGACAGGAATGCACTGTATTGCATAAATAAGGTGCATTCCTGCTGTTTCACTTTTAGGGCAGTGCAGCAAGGTGACCTACTCTGCTGCCCTACGCCAAACCCCCATAAATGAGGGCCTTACAAACCAATGCAAGTTAGAATTTGAGTTGGTTTGTATGGAAAAGTAATGACAACTGTTAGACTTTTCGTCCTAGGCGTGGTCTCCCTTATTGTTTTGCCTCTGTTTCCCAGGTTGTTGATGTGTGCTGGACTCTGTTTTTGCTGTTTTTGTTACTCTGGGCATTTTACACTGCTATTCAGTGCTAAAGTGCAAGTGCCCCTATACAAAATGTGTATGTAATTGGGTCATCCATGATTGGCATATTTGATTTACTGGTAAGTCCCTAGTTCAGTGAACTAGAGGTGCCCATGGCCTGTAAATCAAATGCTACTAGTGGGCATGCAGCACTGGGTGTGCCACCCACCTTAGTCGCTCTGTAAACATGGCTCAGACCCGCCACTGCAGTGTCTGTGTGCAGTTTTAAACTGCCAATTCGACTTGGCAAGTGTACCCACTTGCCAGGCCTAAACCTTCCCTTTTCTTACATGTAAGACACCCCTAAGGTAGGCCCGAGGTAGCCCCACGGGCAGGGTGCAGTGTATGTTTAAGGTAGGACATATACTAATGTGTTTTATATGTCCTAACAGTGAAATACTGCTAAATTTGTTTTTCACTGTTGCAAGGCCTATCCCTCTCGTAGGTTAACATGGGGGCTGCCTTTAAATATGATTAAAGTGTAGATTCCCTTTGGGAGTGGAAAGACATGTGGAGTTTGTGGTCTCTGAGCTCACAATTTAAAAATACATCTTTTAGTAAAGTTGATTTTAAGATTGTGTGTTTGAAAATGCCACTTTTAGAAATTGAGCATTGTCTTGCTTAAACCATTCTGTGACTCTGCCTGTTTGTGGATTCCCTGTGTGGGTCAGTTTGACAGTTGGGCTGTTTGCACCTCTCTCTAGACAGTGACACAAAGGGGGCTGGGGTGTAGCCTGCATATCCCGATGAGCCATCTGTTCTAGGAGTGAGAGGAGGAGTGGTCTCACACCTGAAAGTGCCTGCCCTCACACAATGCAGTCTCCAACCCTCTGGTGTGTGTCTGGGGCATGGCCTGGGAAAGGCAGGATTTCACAAGCAAGAGAGACTTTTCTTTGAAGTAAGCCTACTTCAAAGGGCAAAATGGGTATAAGAAGGGCACCCAAAACCACAGACTTTAGATCACTTCTGAAACCTCTGCCTGGAGAAGAGCTGAAGATCTGAGGAAGAAGAGCTGACCTGCCTGTGGCTGTGCTTTGTGGAGCTATCCTGCAGTTGCTGCTTCTACCTCTGTAAGAGGACAAAGACTGGACTTTGTATGCCTTCCTGCTTGTGAAGAACTCTCCAAGGGCTTGAAACTGAGCTTGCCTCCTGTTGTTGAAGTCCCAGGAACAGCAAAGACTTCTCTCTGCCAGTACCTGGGGCCTCTGCTGAGACTCCTGCCCTGCCAAGTGGTACCCTATCCAGTTCCTGGGGACTTGACAGGTGAAGCTGGTGGTCCAAGGTTGGAAATCCACACACAGATCGCCGTGTGGGGAACTTTCCGACGCAACCTCCGAGAGCGGCTAAATTAACAACGCGCCATCGGCTCCAGGGCTGAAATCTACGCAGCGCTTGAGGCGTGGCTGGGAAATCGACACATGCGGCTGGAGAAACGACGCTCGGCATCGCTGATGGAGGCTGCAACAACGCAACATCACTTGGTGCGGAAAAACAACGCAAGCCTGCCCGGACCTGAGGTGTTTTGTTCGGATCGACGCATCTCTCTCCTGCAGGGAAAGAAACGACACACGCCGATCGGTCCGGAGAAGGAGAAATGATGCACGACCTCGCTTGTGGGTGAGAAATTGACACACCGCTTACCTTTTTCGACGCACATTCAACCGTGCGGGTTATTTTGATGCAACCCAGGTACATTTTCATGCTAACGGCGTTAGCGTTGTGATTAAAAGAACATGAAGACTCTTTTTGCATTATAATTAATAACTTGACTTGTATATGGTGGATATTTTTTATTTTTCTAAATCTGTGTTGTGAAATTTTGTAGTGTTTTCCTTAAGTTACTGTGTGTGTTGGTACAAATACCTTACACCTAACACTCTGAAGTTAAGCCTGCCTGCTCAAGCCAAGCTACCAAGGGGGTAAGCGGGGTTATCTGACGGTGATTCTCTTTTACCCTGACTAGAGTGAGGGTCCTTGCTTGGACAGGGGATAAATCTGTTAACATCGCTACAGGGCAAATCATAATCCAGTGGGAGATGGGAATGTCACAACTATTTGCTTTGAAAAACTGCTTGGTTTGATGTCAGAGCGTATAACTAGTAGAAAGCCCTGCCAAGTGTCACACATCACTTGTCTGGGTAGCACATAATGGGCCCCGATTTAGAAAGGTTTTGCGTCCAGTTTGTGTTACTTTTTTATTGCCGACACAACACAAAATCTTTTTGGGGATTTAAAAATCAAAGACCCAAATCAGGATGAAGTGCTGCTTTGCGTTACTGTGTGCCAACGGCGTACATGGGCGTTCGCGTGCTACCACCCAGGTTTTATACACAAATCCCTACCTACTAAAAATAGTAGACCTGGTTTTGTGTCAAAAATTATCACCACTTGAAAGCAGGCTTTCAAAGGAGAAATGTTCTAATTTCTCCTTTCGTTTATGACTTTTGTATGTGTGCTGCACTGCCTAGCACACGTACAATGTAGAAAACGTTTTAAAAGTTGTGTAGGTATAGCATTTTGGACATTTCATGGTTCCTCGCTGCAGCTGGGCCTGGAGGCTTTAACTACCTACATTGACAGTCTGTGATAAAATGCTGAAACTATCCATGACTGATAATTAAAGTAAACACAGGCAGAAATGCCATGTTACAAATGAATACATTACACTTACTTTAAAGTCCTATTTAGTATCACATCCTGGCCTTTGCAGACTCTGAAACAACAAAATAATGGGCGGTGTTTTTTTTTTGGAAAGGTGGCAGCATGGATGTCATTAAGGGGTCACCACAGGTTTCAGTTGCGACTTCCGGCTTGCCCTTTGCAACCCCCGGCACTGCCTTTGCGTCCCCTGGTTTCAGAGATGGCAAATTCAGTGCCAGGAACTCCGTTCATCGACGTCAGATGGGACTCCACTCTGTTTGTTTGCTGTAAATTTTTATTATACTTATAGCGAATAATAAAAGATTATAAAATATTATTCACTATTAGTGTAATAAAAATGGGGTACAGTTAGCTGGAATATGCTCTTCCATGGCAGATGAGGTAAGTAAAAATGCTTTTAAATGTATGATGTAAGCGTGCTTGCGGGTGAGAGTGTGTTTGGGTGAGAGAGTGTGTTTAAGTGTGAATTTGTATGTATGTGTAAGTGTGTGTGTGATTGAAAGTGGGGGTCAAAGGGAGCGTGATGTCACTTCCACTACCCCTGAAATTTTGATGAATAGACATCTGTAGGAAAGTATCCTCTTTTTGGCATGGTTACCCCCACTTTTTGCCCGCTATCAGTGTGCTTAGACTGTTCTCGCTGGGATCCTGCTAACCAGCACCCCAGAGAATGTGCTCTCTTCCTTCAAAATTGGTTACCTAGGACCTTTATGCACTCCACAATTGGCATAATGGTGTCTCCTTATAAGTCCCTAGTATATGTTACTCAGGCACCCAGGGCATTAGACACATGGGTTTCCCATGGGCTGCAGCACGTATTATGCCACCTATGGGAACCCATGCAAAATGTGTTTGCAGGCCTGCCATTGCAGCCTGCGTGAAAAGGTGCACGCACACTTTCACCACAGGCCATTACACCAGGTCACTGTACGTCACCCCTATAGTAGGCGCTCCTAGTCCAGAGGGCGTGGTGCAGGTCCCTGTGTGTGAGGGCACCCCTGCATGAGCAAAGGTGCCCCTACAAACTCCAGTTCCATTGCACTGGAGATTGGATGAGGCTCAGCCGCCTAAAGCTGAACTCTGAAAAAACGGAAGTCCTCATCCTCGGCAACACCCCGTCCGCCTGGGACGACTCCTGGTGGCCCACGGCCCTCGGCACCGCACCGACCCCCGCAGACCACGCCCGCAACCTCGGCTTCATCTTGGACCCTCTTCTCACCATGACCAAGCAAGTCAACGCCGTGTCCTCCGCCTGCTTCCTCACTCTCCGCATGCTCCGCAAGATCTTCCGCTGGATCCCCGCCGACACCAGAAAAACCGTGACCCACGCCCTTGTCACGAGTCGCCTGGACTACGGCAACACCCTCTACGCCGGGACCACCGCCAAACTCCAAAACCGCCTGCAACGCATCCAAAACGCCTCGGCCCGCCTCATCCTCGACGTACCCCGCAACAGCCACATCTCCGCACACCTGAAACACCTGCATTGGCTCCCAGTCAGCAAAAGGATCACCTTCCGTCTTCTCACCCACGCACACAAAGCCCTCCACAACAAGGGACCGGAATACCTCAACAGACGCCTCAGCTTCTACGTCCCCACCCGCCCCCTCCGCTCCGCTGGCCTCGCACTTGCTGCCGTCCCTCGCACCCGCCGCTCCACGGCGGGTGGGAGATCTTTCTCCTTCCTGGCGGCCAAGACCTGGAACTCCCTCCCCACCAGCCTCAGGACCACCCAGGACCACTCCGCTTTCCGGAGACTCCTAAAGACTTGGCTGTTCGAGCAGCGATAACCCCCCCTTTCCCCCCTAGCGCCTTGAGACCCGCACGGGTGAGTAGCGCGCTTTATAAATGTTAATGATTTGATTTGATTTGACTGGACTTTGCAAGTGCGGGGAAGCCATCTTACCAGTGTACTGGACACAGGTCACTACATGTGTCAAGCTACTTAATGGTAACTCCAAACCTGGGCATGTTTGGCAAACATGTCAGAATCATACCCCAATACTAATGCCAATATTGGTTTATGATTCCATGCACTCTGTGGGCTCCTTAGGGGACCCCCCAGTACTGCTCCTACCAGTCTTCCAGGGTTTTCCAGGCAGCCTATGCTTCTGCTACCCCTCAGACAGGTTTCTGCCCTCCTGCTGCTTGACCAGCTCAAGCAGGGGAAGGCAGAACAAAGGATTTCCTGTGGGAGAGAGGCAACAACTTCTCCTTTGGAAACAGGTGTTACAAGGCTGGGGAAGGGTAGTCTCCCGAAGCCACCTGTTTGCTTTGAAGGGCACATTTGGTGCTCTCCTTGCAAAAAACGTTTTGTACCAGTCCAGGGACCCCCATTCCCTGCTCTGGCGCAAAACTGGACAAAGGAAAGGGAAATGCCAACCCCCGGTCCACAACACTTCAGGGGTGGTGCCCAGAGCTCCTCCAGGACGCCACTTGATTCTGCCATCTTGAAACCAAGGTGTGCAGAGGACCCTGGAAGCATCTGAGTGGCCAGGTCAGGCAGGTGACATCAGAGATCCCTCCTCATAGGTGGTCACCTTGCAAGGTGACCAAACCCCCTTTAAGGGCTATTTAGGGACTCTCTTGTGGGTGGGTCCCCAGATTCGGCATGCAAGACTCCACCAGGACTCCTCTGCATTGTCGACTTCTGCTCCTGGCCTCAAGAACGGCAACTGGACACTTCAGGAACCAAGACTGCATCTCCCGAGATGACCTCGCTTTGCAACATTGTTTCCCCGGCTACTTCCAGCAACTGCAACATTTCCATGGCTGTGCATCCTCTGGGGTCGACAAGACTACAGCTGCACCAAGAAGCAAGAAGGAATCTCCCTTGGAGTGAAGGAGTCATTCCCCTGCATCTGAAGACACCAACAACAAAGACGACCACGACTGGCTGTGTGGATCTGCTCTCCTCTGGAACTGCGTGGGCCCTGCATCACAGGTGGTGGTCTGGAGTGGTCCTGTTCGTCCTCTTTGTCTGTGGTCAACTTTGGGAGACAGTGAGCCCTTGCCTCTCTTTGCAGGACAGTACCCCTGTGCACCGTGACTCTTGCAGCAACCAAGGCTTGTTGTCTCCTGCTCCAAGGGACCTTCAGGCTCTGAGTAACCCCGGCCACCAGCACTTAATCCTTGCAAGGACAGTTTCTCCTCTGTTGCTCCAGCGATGTGGGGCTCCTATCCAGGCATGCTGACTGGGCCTCATGGCAACTTACTGTGCCTGCTGCCCGTGGGTTGCCTGTGGTGGCAGCAGCTGCTTCTGCTGACTCTCCCGACTGCTCACGGTTAGCCCAGACTCCTTCTCCAAAGGTTGAGTCCCCTGGACCTTGCTATTCCTCTTCAGTCTTGCAACTCTTCTTTTGCTTCCTCTTGCATTTGCCAAGGTTTGTTGGTGGTTCTTCTAGCCACTGACCATCTGCGACCCGGCGACGGATTTGGGATATCATCTGCATCAATCCAAGGACTTTTCTGCAGCTCCTGGACTCCACAGCTGATTTTCTCCTTCCCTCGTCGACCCGGATCATCATCCAGAGGAGGGTGGGTCGTGGCTCCTGCCCTGACTGGACACTCCATCGTGGACTTGACTCTGTCCCCTTTTTTTCAGGTCCTCTTCTTCCAGACTCCACCTCTGGGTTCCTCTGTTCTGGTCCCATTCTTGCACAATCCATTTCCTAAATTCTGTTGTTATTTCTTGGGAAGAATAGGTACTTACCTCTGCTCTCCTGGTCGCTGGGGGTCACTTAGGTTCTCACCTCTTGGGGTCCCGAGTTCACCCAGCTCCCCTCTAACTACTCCATATCCTTGGGTGGGAGACTTCACTTCACATTCCACTATTTAGTATATGGTTTGGTCCTAACTGTTTTTCTACAATTCTTGCTAATGCTTGTTGTTTCTTATGCTAATTCCTAATTATTGTTGTGTGTGTGAGTGTGTGTGTATATATATATATATATATATATATATATATATATATAAATAGTGTGTACTTACCTCCAGTTGGATGACTGCCTATAAGTAACCTAGGGCCAGATGTAGGTATATTCCGATTTGCGACTTGCAAATTGCGAGTCCGAGCGAATCGCAAATTGGAATGTAGGATGGTGTCCCTGACACCATCTGCAACTCGCAAGGCGGTCGCAAAGGCCCACCTCTTTAATATGAATGAGGTAGGTCGCAATTTGTGACCCCCTTGAGACTCGCGGCACTCACAGGGATGGTGGCCTGCTGGAGACAGCAGACCACCATGTCTGTGACTGCTTTTAAATAAAGCAGTTTTTTTTTTTGTAATGCAGCCCGTTTTCCTTAAAAGAAAACGAGATGCATTACAAAACTAAAAAAATGAAACGTTTTCGTTTCATTTTTTCAGAGCAGGCAGTGGTCCATAGGACCATTGCCTGTTCTGAATTTTTTTTTGCAGTTCCCGTCACAAAGGGTGTAAACTGCGATTGCTTTGCGACCGCGTTCGCGGTCACAAAGCAATCTGGAATTGCACTGCGACTCGCAATTAGGAAGGGAACTCCCTTCCTAATTATGACTCGCAAACCAGTTTTGTGATTCGGTAACCAGGTTACCGAATCGCAAAAGGGGTTTTGTGCATTGCAAAGTGCAGTTTGCATGTCGCAAACAGTGAAATTCACTGTTTGCGACGTGCAAACTGTTTGCTACATCTGGCCCCTAGTGTAGTGTTACTGCAATAAATACACTGTGTGGTTCCTTTCATGTTTGACAAGTTGCTGTGAGACTACTGTGGTATCGCATAAGCTTTGTATGTCTCCTAGATAAGTCTTGGCTGCTCATCCTTTAGAGAAACCTAGCTTCCTAGATACTGTCTTCATTCACTAATAGGGGTTGCTTGCACCTGGATTAAGGTGACAACAACATAGGTGTCCATCACACAGCAGGCCAGCTTCCTACAATGTCCACAAGGGCAGTCCTAAATGCAGCGATCCGTAGCGGGACAGCATCTGGTCATTCAAGAACCCCAGAGAGAAAGTGGGATTTGCAGCACTGAAGGCATCCTGCACAGTGCAGCATTTATATCAATTGGAAATGAAATATGAAGGTTTCAATTCAGTTAAGGACAAGGATGTGAGGACTATGCATTTCTTTCTTCACTTTAACAAAACAGCATCTTCAAAGTAGTTAAAAAAGAAAAAATACATAATAACATCAGAATTACACGTCCCATGAAGCCTACGGATGAATGTGTCTGTAGTCACTATAGTTCAGTCACAACACAGTCTCTTGTATATAATTACATGACGTCCCTTCCTGTTCCTCTTCATCACTGGAGCAAGTTCAGCCTTTAGTGACCATCCTATTCGAACCTTTGATCATTCTTAATAATACATGTTATAAAGCTATTGTAGAATAACAATTTATTGTGAAACCAAGAAAGCATGTTACATTACTATATTGATAAATATAGGATACAAATATAGCAGTATATATTGCAAGAAAAAACATAATAGAATAATATTGATTAAGAACCTTACTTACTGATTACAAAGTTATAGGGAGGGTCAGGGATCAAGTTTGATGTCTAAGGGTGTGATAATCCTCGCCTCCTTGTCCTTAATAGAATTGCAACTTTCCTTCTCGTTAGCTAGGAAATCTTTCATTCTATCTGAGGACCAGAGGTGAGGATTATACATGTTCAAAGCTTAAACAACAGATGATGGATGGAATGTAGAAAACAAATCAAACATTTAACCCCAGTCACAGATCTCGGTTAAATCCATCAGATGGATTAAACCCATACCTTTGTGACCTGGGGTGAATGTTTGCAATGTTCAGCATTCCATCCATCATCTGTTCTTTTTTGCTTTGCTTGCCCTAAGTGGGAAGGGTATGCCCAAATGTGGGTCCTGTGCTCACTGCGTCACTGGATTCAACTAGCCTGGCTGATGAAGGGTGATACCAGAAACTGTTCCCAGGATGCTTGTTTCTGGTCCAGGGAGGACCTGGTTTGTCAGGTCAGGCTGGACTGTTCCCATAGCGAACAGGCACAAGACTGAATTGCATATACCTGTGTCCAAACTGGGGTGGTGTGGTGGGCAAAAATGCAATGGATTAAACCAAGATCCTTGTCACTGGGGGTGAATGTTTGCATTGCTCAGCATTCTGTCAACTATCTGTTCTTTTTTGCTTTAGTTGCCTTAAGTGGGAAGGGTATGCCCAGACGTGGGTCCCATGCTCAATGCACCACTGGATTCAAGCTGGCCTGGCTGATGAAGGGTAATATCCTGAAACTGGTCACAGGATGCTTGTTTCCAGTTCACGGAGGACGTCGCTTGGCAGTGTAGGCTGGACTGTTCCCATGAGGGACAGGATCAAGACTGATTTGGAAATGGCTGGGTTCAAACTGGGGTGGTGTGGTGGGCAAAGAAATTATGGATTAAACCCAGATCTTTGCGATTGGGTGTGAATGTTTGTATTGTTCAGCATTCTGTCCATTCTCTGTTCTTTTTTTTCTTTTTTCTTCAAAGCTTACTCACCACTACTAGAGATGCAGCATCTGAGATAGGTTTAAAATATAATTTTTTTAAAGTTGACTCTGATGACCAATCTGCTGCATTCATGATGTCCTCCAATCTGCCACCTAACTGGATGGTCTTGGAAGCCATAGGTGCCCTAGTAGAATGAGTACCAAATTCATGAATTTCAACACCAACTTCTGCCATGATCCATCGTACCCACCAATAAATTGAAACTGACCTTAAATGGTTTCTGCAGGACAATGAGCAGTTGTTTCTGTCCTGGACGTCTAACCTCCATCGTCATGTTTTCATATACTTTAATACATCTGTTAGAAATGGGGATTCTGGTTGGCTAGTGTATGCATCTAAGCCAGGCAGAACCCACCCACTCTTGTCAGGGCAATGGAGTTACACACCTAAGAAAACCCTTGCTCACCCCCTTGGTAACTTGGCACGAGCAGTCAGGCTTATCCCAGAGGCAATGTGTAAAGCATCTGCACAACTCACACAACATACGAGACACAATAAATACACCACAAAGGAAGCAAAATACCAAGTTATATAAAAATAAACTGTATTGAACAAAACACATGTCACAACATGTCAGTAATGCCCTGCTACACAAGCACTTGTCAGAACATTACACAGTTACTAGTACCCTGGAACAATAAGCAGTAGTCAGGAAAACATAAAGGTTACTGGTTCTTGTGCAGCACAAGAAGTAGTCAGGTCATCATTGTAACAAAAAATGCACATATCATAGTGAACACGTTACCCAAAGTTGCATGTCATAGTACAACACACATCATAGATGCCCAGACATCATCAGGAATGCACATAGCATGAGAAACATTTCCTAAATGGCAAGTCATTAGTAGCACCGACATAGATGTACATTGCCTGAAAATCATAGTACCAGGGACATCAAGATATCAGCATGTATGCACCGTCCCCAGTGCACAAACATATCACCAAAATGTCAAGATACTGTCAGGAATACACCATCACCTATATTATACAAGGGGTGGTAACCCCAATCCCATAGGTATAGTGCTCTGGGCTCCTATTACAGGGGATGGCCCAGCAGGAACTGGTCCTCTGGAGAGGATTCCCTCCCCGTCCTACCGGCTGGACTCTGTATACCCCCACACAGAAGTAGGCCCCAAAGGGTTGACGGGGGCACAAACACACCTTCCAGGTGGCGGGGAGACCTCTCCTGGTCTCTCCATGGGGAAATTGAACGTACCAGGTCGCATGGACCTCTTCTCTCGGAAGTGGGTCCAGAGCTCCCCAGGGCTCCTGGACGCTCCGTGTAGGTTTCTGGGGCCACTGCTTTCCCCCATAGCAGCGCGGCAGCTCCTCCTCACAGTGGTTCGTGCCTCTGTTATGCAGGGTCGTGGTGGTAAATTCCCTAGCATGCAGCTCCTGCCTGTTCCCTGTGGGCACCACTAAAAGCTCTCCTGTGCCCCGGGGTCACTCCTTGAAGTGCTCCTGTGCCCGGGGGGTACCTTCAAGTGCGTGCCTTGGCCCCGCTCGATTACTCCCAGTTGGCGGCTTCTTTTCCCTTCTCCTGTGCCAGTGGGATCATATCAACTCAAAATGGGTCCAGCGCGATCCTCTCGTGTTGCCACCCCATCCAGATGCAAGAAGAAGGTGCCCCTCACGCCGACCGCATCAAGGCAGGACAGCGCTCGTCATGCGCTGCCAGGAACAGAACTAGTGACACAAAAGGGCTCTCTCTGTGCACTAAGAAAATGAATAGAAGAGCGCTCCTACGCGCTTCAAGAAAAAGGGCAAACTGCAGGGGAACGCGGGCACACCACCCAGCCCCTGGAGGCAACAACTGGGGCACAGAATGGCAGGGCCCAAGCAAGCAGGCCAGCACAAAGGTGTGCAGGAAGTGGCAGTTCACATTAGTGACCCACAGATCAGCACAACAGCAGCAGTCTGTAGGAAGCTGGCCTGGCGTGTGGTGGTACCTAAGGGACTTACACTTTATACAAGGTCCAGGTATCCCCTATCAGTATAGTGTAGGCAGTGTCTAGAAGCTAAGCTCTCTAGAGATACCTGTGGATGAGCAGCCAAGGCTTATCTAGGTGACATGCAAAGCTCATGCAATACCACTGTAATAACACAGCACTTACACACATGAAAGAAAACACTCAGGGGTATATTTATACTTGTTTTGTGCCAAATTTACGTCATTTTTTTTTTAACGCAAATTCAGTGCAAGACGAACTCCATATTTATACTTTGGCGCTAGACCCGTCTAGCACCAAATCTATGGAGTTAAAGTCATTTTTGAACGTGGAAACCTACTTTGCATCAATGAGATGCAAAGTAGGTGTTCCCATGCAACAAACGATTCTATGGCCTTAGCACCATATTTATCCCCGTGGTAAAATCACGCACAGGAGGAAGGAGGGGTAAAAAAATGGTGCAAAGCTTGCTTTGCACCATTTTTTAACTCCTGGGTCAGGGCAGGTGTTAGGGTAACTGTGGGCCTATTTCCATGGTGGAACACCATGGAATAAGCCCACGGGTGCCCTCTCCAGGCCCCGGACACACCACCACCCACACCAGAGGGACAGTGGAGGATGGGGAACCCCATCCCAGGATAAGTACAGGTAAGTATTTTAGTTTATTTTTTAAAGTGTCATTAGGGGCCCTGAAATGGCCCGCCTACATAGCACTGAGTGCAATGGCCATGCCCAGGGAACCCTGGTCCCCTATGCTGGCCATTGGGGTGGTGGACATGACTCCTGTCTTTACTAAGAGAGGAGTCATGTGGTATGGATGGTTTTGCGTCAGAGTATGACTCTAGGCAGGTTAGAGTCATTTGTTTGACTCTAACCTGCCTAACATCATTTTTTGGTGCAACACGCCCTTCTTCCATACCGCCAGCCCCACCCGACTGACGTCATTTTTTTTATTCTAGCTTACCCTTTGCACTGGCTTGCACCATTCCATAAATATGCTGCCCGGCTGGTGCACAGAAATGGTGCAAGCCATTGCTAAACCTTTTGGTGCAAAACTGCATTAGTATAGTTTTGCACCAAAAAATATAAATCAGGGCCTCAGTGTTACGAAAATAAAGGCTCTTTATTATAGTAACAGTACCAAAACACCAGAGAGGCAATATTCCCCTAGAAGGTAAGTAAACACACCAAATATGTACACTAGTAATCAGTAATAGGCATAAAAAGTGATAGAAAACAGTGCAAATGCAAATAGGCAATGGTGACCCTAGGGAGAGCCCAAACCATATACTAAAAAAATGGAATGCGAATGCAGGACCCCCACCTAGGTAAGTGGAATGTGTAGAGGGGAGCTAGAGGAACTAGGAAACTCCAAAGGTAAGTACCACAGTGCCCCCCAGCAATCAGGAAGAAAGGAGTAAGTTACTGGATTTTCCCCAAACCATCCAAAAAGACTGAAAAGAAGAAAATGCAACACCCAGACAAGACTGCAAGAAACCAGCAGTGGATTCCTGAAGAGGAAGACCTGTGGAAGAAGGGGACAAAGCCCAGACGTTACAGAAGTGTCCAATGGAGGCAGGAGCCACTACCCACCCATCTGTAGTTGCAGGAGTTGGTCGATGGTAGGACGAAGACGGTCAGCAATGCAGCCCTGGAGTCGGTTGAGAGTTCTGGGCGATGCAGTCAACGACCCATGCCGGATGGATGATTGCAGTTGGTCAATGCGGTGGAAAAGCCACCAACAAGCCTTGCAAAGGCAGAAGTCACGGTGAAGAAAAAGTGGAGCTGCCAGGGACCAGCAAGGTCCAGGAGGACTCAACCCATGGGGGAGTCCTAGGGGCACCCTCAGCAATACAGAGAGTCCACAGATGAAAAGGCAGCCCCCACAGTAGACCCACTGGAAGAGGAACTAGGAGTTGCAGAGGAGCCTAGGCAGCACAATTGGAGAAGGGTACCACACCGCAGGAGAAGCAAGCAGTGGGCTGTACATTGCAGGAAGGAGTGCTGAGGTCTGGGGCTACACGGAGCCTGAAGATCCCTTGGAGGAGATGCCAACAAGCCTTGGTAGCTGCAAGAGACGTAGTGCATGGGGGTACTGTCCTGCGTGGGAAGGCAAAGGCTTACCTCCACCAAAGTTAGATAACTAGTAGAGCACTCCAGACCACCACCTGTGATGCAGGATCCACGCAGCTCAGGATGAGAGGAGAACCACACAGCCGGTGGTCACTGCAGTTGGTGCCTGCAGATGCAGGGGAATGACTCCTTCACACCAAGGGTGATTCCTCCTTCCTTCTTGTGCAGGCTGAAGACTTGCCACCCCAAGAGGATGCACAGCCGGGGAAATGTTGCAGAAGTTGGAAGGAGCCGTGGAAACAATATTGCAAGCAGAGTCTTTGTCGTGGATGCAAATTGTCGGTTCTGGGAGGGTCCAGTTGCAGTGGCCAGAAGTCGTAGAAGAGGTTGAGGAGGAGTCCTGCTGGAATCTTGTAAGCTGAATATGAGGACCCATCGAAGAGGGAGACCCTAAATAGCCCTGAAAGCGGGATTGGTCACCTAGCTAGGTGTCCACCTATCATGAGGGTGCTCTGATGTCACCTGCCTTACCTGGCCACTCAGATGCTCCCAGAGACCTATGCCCATATTAGATTCAAGGTGGCATAATCAAGGGACCCTCTGGAGGAGCTTTGGGCACCACCCCTGGTGTGGTGATGGACACCACACCAGGTGTCTCTCCCTTTTTCCATTGTCCAGTTTTGAGCCAGAGGAGGGACTGGGGGTCCCTGAACCGGTGTAGACTGTTTTATGCTTAGAGGGCACTAAATGTGCCCTTCAGAGTATACCAGTGGCTTGGGGAGGCTACCCCTCCAAAGTCATGTAACACCTATTTCCAAAGGAAGGGAGAGGGTGTTACCCCCCTCTCTCAAAGGAAATCCTTTGTTCTGCCTTCCTGGGCTTCAGCTGATCAAGCAGCAGGAGGGCAGAAACCTATCTGAGGGGTGGCAGCAGCTTGGGCTCCCTGGAAACCCCAGAAGGATGGTAGGAGCAATACTGAGGATCCTCCAAGGAGCCCCCAGAGTGCATGGAATCATACTTCAAATACTGGCAACAGTATTGGTGTATGATTCTGACATGTTTGATACCAAACGTACCTAGGTTTGGAGTTACCATTAAGTAGCTGAACATAGGTAGTGGCCTATGTCCAGTGCATGCATAGAAATGGCGTCCCCGCATTCACAAAGTCTAGGAGAATGGAACTGGAGTTTGTGGGTGCACCTCTGCTAGTGCAGTGGTGCCCTTGTCGTGTAGGCTCTCATTATTCTATTGAGACGACTGGATTTGAGCGGCAGAACCGTCTGCAGTGTGGGAGACTGAGTCTAACCCACTACAGGTGACACCTGTCGGCCTAAGCAAGGTTTTGCTCCGGCTTACTAGCAGTGCCTCATCTCTACCCAAGAGCAGGGATGACTGGGCAGCCGAGTGCATGACACAATTGACTCCTCAGGGAAATCGTGGTCACTCAGATCTCATCCGTTTCTCTCAGCTACATTAGTCTCACATATATAAGGAAAAGCAGAGGCAGTATGGGCCATATTTATACTTTTTGACGCAAAATGCGCTAACACAGTTTTGCGTCAAAAAAATTAGCGCCGGCTAACGCCATTCTGAAGCGCCATGCGGGCGCCGTATTTATTCAATGACGTTAGACGGCGTTAGCCGCCGGCGCTGCCTGGTGTGCGTGAAAAAAAACGACGTACACCAGGTAGCGCCGGCGTAGGGGGATATGGAGCTTGGGCGCCAAAAAATGGGGCAAGTCAGGCTGAGGCAAATTTTTCGCCTCAACCCAATTTGCGCCATTTTTTTCAACTCCCAACCCCCATTGAAATGACTCCTGTCTTAGCAAAGACAGGAGTCATGCCCCCTTGCCCAATGGCCAAGCCCAGGGGACTTATGTCCCCTGGGCATGGTCATTGGGCATAGTGGCATGTAGGGGGGCACAAATCAGGCCCCCCTATGCCACAAAAAAAATTAAAAAAAACACTTACCTGAACTTACCTTAATGTCCCTGGGATGGGTCCCTCCAGCCTTGGATGTCCTCCTGGGGTGGGCAAGGGTGACAGGGGGTGTCCCTGGGGGCATGGGAGGGAACCTCTGGGCTCCTTCAGAGCCCACAGGTCCCTTAACGCCTGCCTTTTCCAGGCGCTAAAAAACGGCACAAAAGCGGCCGTAGTCATTTTTTTTGACCCGCCCACTCCCGGGCGTGAATTTTGCCCGGGAGTGTAAATACGGCGCACATGCCTCGGAGTCAATTTTTTAGGCGGGAACGCCTACCTTGCATATCATTAACGCAAAGTAGGTGTCCACGCCAAAAAATGACGCAAACTCCATGGACTTTGACGCTAGACGCGTCTAACGCCAAAGTATAAATATGGAGTTAGTTTTGCGTCAAAATTGCGTCAAAAAAACGACGCAATTCCGGCGCAAACAGAGTATAAATATGCCCCTATATGTTTCAATAAGGTTTTTAATAAAGCAAATGCATCTTAGACAATAAAGCATGTACTGCAATAATCAGGACAATAAAGCTTGACAGGATTAAAACTGTGACATGGAGAGTGAAGCATAGAAATAACGCTACCATATTGTCACTAGAGTCAATAGAATAATTCCTACCTAGGCTACATTAGAGCACAGCATGTTAAGCTCTAGTTCTGCCCTTCAGGTTCCCCTGGGAATACATCATCCCCCATACCTGAGCAAAGCCTGAAGTCTGCATGAGCAGCTGTAGCAAAGCTTTCAGCAATTAGCATACAGTTGTGGTCATCTGGCTAGAATCCCCCTCTAACATGTATGGGACAGGGAAGTGTTTTAATAATAAAACAACTGATGTTCTGAGAAAATGTCCCTACATAAGGATGTGTATGTTTCTATGAATACTAGAGACAAGGCATTACCACGTTTACTGGCAACCTATCTTACTGCCGCCTTAAGAGAAGCACGGAGTGAAAGAAATATCCTGTTTAAGAAAGCAGTGCTGGTCTAGGCAAAGAACAGCTAGATAAAGAGAAATAAAACAAGACCACAAATGTGGCTATTGTTAAAATAATAAACAAAACTGAATCAAATATATCAAGGTTAAAGTGCACAGCTGCAGGCCTGGTCTTGCTAAAATAACGTGCAAGAAGCTACACACACAGGTACTTGCAACGTGCCCTCTGGGCTAGGAGGGCCTACTATAGAGGTGACTTACAGTGAGCAGGTGCAGTGACCTGTAGTGAAAAAGGGTACATGAACCCTTTCACGCAGGATACAATGGCAAGCCAGCAGATATACTTTGCATGGACTTCCCATGTGTAGCATAATATATGCTGCAGCCCCTGGGGAACCCCTGGTACCCCAATGCCCTGGGTACCTGGGTACCATATACTGGGGACTTACATGAGGGCACCAGTATGCTAAATGTGGGGTGTGTGTGGTCCAAACAACTAACGTTAAAGGAGAGCACAGTCACTGGGGTCCTGGTTAGCAGGTTCCCAGTGAACACTGTCAACACACACTGACAAACAAGCAAAAAGTGGAGGTAACCATGCTAAAAAGAGGCTACTTTCCTACATAACCCCCCCTAATGAAGGACAAACATTAGAGTGGTTACTCCCAGTATTATCCACTGGATGGCCACTTCCCTCTTGGAGATGGACCCCCTATCAGTTTGGAATTTACTCCTGACCTGATCTGTGGGTCCTCTAGTTTGCTATGAAGAGGTTGTGAACTAAAGGGTATCAAAGGAGGACAGGATTGCTGCTCCAGTTGCTCTGTGGTAGGGCAGGATTGCTGTCCAAAGAGGTTTAGAGCAGGGCAGGGGTGCTGTCCTAAAGGCTCTACAGGAGGACAGGGTTGCTGTCCTATGGGGTTAGAGCAGGACAGGGGTGCTGTCCTAAAGGCTCTTAAGGAGGACAGGGTTGCTGTCCTCTGATTTCTGGGGTGGGGCAGATATGCCGGCCCAAAGTTTCCATGGGAGAACAGCATGGCTATTCCAGGTTTTCTAAGGTAGGGCAGGGTTGCTGTTCTACCATAGGTTCCTTCCAGAGGGATTATTTTACCCTTAGGTGCTCAGTTGTTGCAGCCTTAGGCTCCTGTGGTACAGGTCCCACCCTGGGGTGGTTTCTTCCCTTAGAGGAGTAGGGTCCTCAGTGGGAGTATGGACAGAAGGTAACTCTGGCCCATATTTATACTTTTTTTAGCACCTCATTTGCGCCGCTTTTTGACGCAAAAAGTGGTGCAAACTTACATAATACAATTGTATTTTGTAAGTTTTCACCACTTTTGCGTCAAAAAATGACTCAAACACGGCAGTAAAAAAGCATTAATATGGGCGTCTGTATCCTGCCTGTCTGAGTTTTTAGTAGTGTCCTGGGCCATTAATCTAGGCTCCTGGGCTCCTTTCCCTCTTTTTTCTTTAGCCTGTTTTGAAATGATGTCAAGGAGGTGTTTAGGGATGCCAAGCAAGGCTGCATAGGCTTAAAACTCTACTTCATCCCACTTTGAGGTCTCCAGGTCATTACCTAGGATGCACTCTGCAGGTACGTTAGAAGACACTACCACCTGATTTTGGGCCAGTAACTCCACCCCAACTACAGCCTACCATAGCTATGGAGAGGCACTGAGTGGAGGTATTCACATCAGTAACTTGGTACTTGTGATCAAGTAGGTGTTGTTCAAGGGACACTAGTTTTTGAGTTACTATGGTGACACTGGCACCTGTGTCCCTGTAGGCCTCAGCCTCAACACCATTAACCAGACTACGCTGCTTGTACTTATCCATGTTAAGGGGACAAGCAGCTAGGGTGGCAAGGCCAGTGCCATCCTGAGAGACAAAAGTTGTCTTAGGGGTTTCTAAATCTGCCCCAAGTCCCACTACGGACCCAAAGGTGAACCCAACTACACCTTTAGGCTGACTACTGCTAGTAGGCCCACCACTACTGCTATTATTAGGAGCACTAGAGGTGGCAGGGGGTAGTAGTGGTGAAAGGCTCAGTGCCTTTCCTAGGACAGGAGCTGTCTCCTGGCCTATGTCCTTTGTTTTTACAGACATAGCACCAAGGCTTTTTAAAATTGGAGGAAGAGTTTTTAGACCCACCCCAAGGAGAGTTTTGTGGGCCTGATGAAGACTCCTTACTTTTGTCTACGTCCCCAACCTTGTCTTGAGACTTACCTGCTTCCTTTGTCTTGTGGTCACCCCGTGTATGAGCTTTTCTGCTCCCCCTGGTATGGACCCACTTGTCTGCCTTCTTTCCCAATTCTTGGGGAGAGGTCAGATCAGAGTCCAACAGGTATTGATGCAACACATCAGACACACAATTGTTCAAAATATGCTCTCTCAAGATAAGATTGTATAAGCCCTGATAGTCACTGACTTTGCTGCCATGAAACCAGCCTTCCAAAGCTTTAACAGAACAGTCCACAAAATCCACCCAATCCTGTGAGGACTGTTTCCCGGTCTCTCTAAACCTCATTCTATATTGTTCAGTAGTGAGACCAAACCCATCTAAGAGTGCAGATTTTAAAACTGAGTAGTTGTCTGCATCTTCCTCTCTGACAGTGAGACGTCTATCCCTCCCATTGTGAGAGAAGGAGAGCTACAAGATAGCAGCCCACTGTCTCTGAGGGATGCTTTATACCTTGTAGGCCCTCCCTAGAGCAGTGAACCACTTGTGTATGTCATCCCCCACCTTGTAGGGGGAGACAACCTTGTTGAGGTTTCTGGAGTCAAAAGAGTCCTCCATGACCCTATGTTCCCTGAAACTAAAGCTGCTGCCACCATGGGGTGCAAACCCCAAACCCTGTCTCTCTCTCTCCACTGCCAAGGCCTCCCTATCTAGGACTAGCTGCTGCAGCCTCAGCTTGGCCACCTCCAGTCTCAGCTGCCTGAGTTCCCTATCTAGGGAATCATCTCCTGGAGTTGAACAGTGTGTCCCCTCAGAGACTGAGGTGACGTGAGAGTGAGCAGAGGAGGATCTGTCCCTATTCTTAATGAGCCTATCAACTAACCCAAACCCAACAGGAGGACTTTGGAAAAGGATTGTGCAAGACCCAACCAAGACTGTAAGAACCCAAAGGTGGATCCTGACAGAAGAGGACCTGCAAAGGAAGGGGACCACGTCCAGTTCGAGATGGAGTGTCCGGTTGTGGCAGGAGCCACTACCCACCCTTCTGTGGATGCAGGACCAGGTCGACGGTGGATGAAGAAGGCCAGCAGTGCAGCACAGGTGCTGAAGAGGAGTCCCAGACGTGATGCAAGTGATGTCCACGTCGACAGTCGAGATGCAGTCGGTCAGTGGTGCTGGAAAACCAACAACAAGCCTTGACAAATGCAAGAGACTGAGAAGAAGGTTTGCAAAGCTGAAGAGGACAAGCAAGGTCCAGGGGGTTTGACCCAAGTAGGGTAGTCCGGGGTGACCCTCAGCAGCTGGGAGAATCACAAAAAGAGGAGGCAGCCTCCACAGGCAACCCACTGGCAGCAGGCACAGGAGTCTCAGTGAGGCCCACTCAGCACACCTGAATAAGTATCCCACGTCGCTAGAGAAGCAGGCAGGAGACTGTGCATTGCAGGAAGAAGTGCTGGAGGCCGGGGCTAAATGGAGCCTGAAGATCCTGTGGAGGAGGAGCAAACAAGCCTTGGTAGCTGTAAGAGTCACGATGCACAGGGGTACTGTCCTGCAAGGACAGACAAGTGCTTATCGTCTCCCAAGTTGGACAGCTGGTAGAGAGGACCAAGGGGACCACTCCAGACTACCACCTGTGATGCAGGATCCACGCAGTTTCAGAGGATAGAGGATTCACGCAGCCAGTCGTCATTGCAGTTGGAGCCTGCAGATGCAGGGGAGTGACACCTTCACTCAAAGGGAGAGTCCTTCTTGCTTCTTGTTCCGCCCTCAGAGGATGCACAGCTGAGCAAATGATGCAGTTGCTAGAAGCAGCCGGAGAAACAATGTTGCAGAGCAGAGTCATCATCGTAGTTGCAGACTGTTGGTACCTGGAGGGTCCAGTTGCACTTCTAGTGGCCAGAAGATGAAGTAAACAACGAAGAGGAGTCCTGCTGGAATCTTACATGTCGAATTTGAGACTCACCCAAGAGGGAGACCCTAAGTAGCCCTAAATGGGGGTATGGTCACCTGCAAGGTGACCATCTATCAGGAGGGGGCAGTGATGTCACCTGCCTGACCTGGCCACTCAGATGGTCCTAGGGGCCTCTGCATATCTTAGATTCAAGATGGCAGAACCAGGTGGCCACCTGGAGGAGCTTTGGGCACCACCCCTGGGGTGGTGACGGACAGGGGAGTGGTCACTCCCCTTTCCTTTGTCCAGATCCACACCAGAGCAGGGAGTGGGGGTGCTGTCCAAAGCATACCAGTGGCTTGGGGAGACTATTCCTCCCAAGCTATGTCACACCTATTTCCATGGGGAGAGGGTGTTGCCTTCTTTATACTCCACAAAGTATACACACAGTTCCAAAGTCAGAGAAAAAAGAAAAAAGATCGAGGGTTATAGTAGTAAAGACAGGTTTCCAGAGACAAAAAAAGGGGGGGGAGCAATATGCTCGAAGCAAGAGCCCTCACTCACCGTCCGGTGACATGCTTCATCATAGGGCTATGCTCCTCGTCAGGCCGGCACTGCAATGCCTGACGGGCCCCACAGAGGGGCTCTTTGCCGGAGATCTTTTAGGCAGTTGGTGTAGAGCCGGTCAGATGATGAAAAAAGAGGATTGGTATGGAAAAGATAAAAAATGACTAGGGGTAAAAAAATTATTTATTCAGATATTTAAACCCCTGGCATAGTTAAAAACATCGTTTTAGGGATATGGTAAGTTAATGTATACAATCCCTCAAAAAGTTAAACAATTTTCACTAGAAATTCAAGTAAAAAAAGGGTACAAAAAATCAGAGTACACAGAATCACTGTGATACTCAATCAAGGGGTCAACATGTTTCTCGCTATATTGAGTTGAAATTGATCTCATGCGATTCATCAGGACCTATTTACGTACCTAATCCTTTATGAAAACTGCTTTGTGCATTAATTTATTAAAAACCTAAAAGATAAAACAAAGGAAACCAACGTCAAAGGATAATCTATTCAGCAACAGTTATCTTAATCACTGTACCTGATAGGTTGTTATATAACCTCGTGAGAACGCCATACAAGAACGATTGTGACTAATGCCCAAATGTGCCTTAGTGAATACACACAAAAACATCTAGAGTGCTGATAGAAAACTTAAATTTTGCTCACCCTCCAAGTATTACTGGTGGGCTCCCTCAGGGAGGTAGCAGGCTCTAAATTCCATTATGAACTGAATATATGCATACACAAAGAGAGAAAGAACAGTTTTAAAAAACCGTATGATAATTGATAGGATTATTACCTCATCATAGACATGTCACTACTTGCCTCTCATGCAAAATATAGTTGGTGAATTGTATTCAAACCGCTAGAAAAAATACAAGATAGAGAAAACGCACGATTGTAAAACCGAGGGTAGCTACAATTAATATTCAGTGAAGGGAAGTTCTTAAGTTACACAGTAACCTCTAGTTGAAAATACAAAAAATAATAAACTACAACAGCTGTGTCGGCCAGTCGCCAGATCATTCGTAGCCGATATCCGTTATATCACTTAATTATTGAAAACAAATGTCAAGGGGTTCGGAGTAAGAAAGAATAGGAGAGACGCTTACAGTCTTGTCCCTATTGTGTGTATATTTCAACACAGGTAGTCAGTAGATAGCCCCACTAAGAGGAAAAGCCTGCTGGGCGGGGCGTATCAAATCAGGAACGCGTCCCGCCCGTGTCTGTGAAGGCGCGAAGCTCGCGTGTGCCGGCTAGTGCTCGAACCCAAAATAATGAAGCTTCGTAAACAATTATGTACATGAAGCTCAAGACAGAGGCATAAAAGCGTGTGTCAATAACGGCGATCGTAAAACGCCGAAACAGCACTTACTTGACATCGAATCACAAGCGTTGGTTCACCTGTGAGCCGTCTCCTTCCCCGGAACACAAAGTAGCGTTAGAATGGGGTTCGTTTTAAATGCCCGGAGATAATAAAGAGTGAAAGGGGACTGTGAGCCAAGACAGGATCAAAGACAAAAACAAAAGAAGGACTAAAACCAAGTCGGCCATATATACAAGGGAATTGTCCTAGGATCTAGATGAATAGGAAAAATGGAGATATCTCGGTATCAGAGTTGATGCAAAAATTGCCAACTATACAAGATAAAGTACGCTCACTGCGCGTACAACATGAATTATGTAAAAGTTACAAAAAAAAGGTGTATTTATAGAAAAATCACATGGAAAGTGATTCACATAGTAATGCAAAAGGTTAATAGGTGGTCTGAAGGGACCCGACGTTCAACGGGTAAAACAGGCCCAAGGGATCTCATCGTTGAGCCCACTCTCATGGGTCCTTAGCCTAAAGACCCATCGTTGTTCTTTTTCAAAGAGTCTTCTTGTACACTCATTGTTATCTTTAATAGTCTCCAATATTAGCCATCTGATGTTGTCTGCAGTATGTTGTTTTTCCAAATAGTGATTCGTTAATTTTGTTGCAGACCTCTTACACCTGATAGTGCTTCGGTGTTCATTGATGCGTGTTTTCACCATTCTTGTTGTCATTCCTATGTACCTCAAGTCACAAGGACAAGTGATCATATAGACGCAGTTCTTAGTGCGACAATTGGTGTGTGATTTCAGTTGCCATTTCCTAGGTTCACCGAGATCTACTTCATAGGTGCTTTTAGTCATTGAGCATACGTTACAACCCCCACATGGGTGATGGCCTTTGACTTTCAACCACTGATCTTGGTGGACATCATCCGTGGTTTTTTTATGTACAGGTCTGGTGTGAACCACCATATCTTTAATGTTGTGGGTCCTCTTAAAGGCAAACAAAGGGCAGTCCAAGGACTCTCCTGCACTGTTGAGGATAGGCCACTGTCTCCGGATGATCTTCTTAATCTGATTACTCAAAGGCGTGTAGGTAGTCACACAAGTAAGTCTAGGTTGAGAAGTGCGGATATTGTTAGCCAGAAGAGTCTCTCTTGGAATATTGCTGGCTCTTTTCTTCGCTTGTCTCACACATCTAGCAGGATAATTACGTGCACCCAGTTTACTGCAGAGAGTTTTAGCTTGAAGATGAAAGTCGTCTGTGTCTGAACAATTCCGTCGTATCCTAAGGAATTGCCCAAAAGGAAGATTGTCCCTTAATGATTTTGGGTGATGGCTATTGTAAAGTAATAAACTGTTTCTATCTGTGGGTTTATGGTATACAGAGGAATGCAAATAACCATCTCTGAGTGTTATCCGTAAATCAAGAAAAGCCACCTCTTGATCCGAAATGTTAGCACTGAAACGGAGATTGGTGTCAAGGGTGTTAACCCAATTTGTGAAATCTAATGCCAATTCATAACTACCCTTCCAAATAACTAGAATGTCGTCAATGTAGCGACGCCATAGTCTTATGTTGTTGAAAAATGGTTGCTCAGGAGTTAGAATGTGGCGTTGTTCAAATGCAAACATATACAGGCATGCCAGGCTTGGTGCGAAGGTACTTCCCATGGAAGTACCTTGTATCTGGTGGAAGAGACGTTTCTCGAACTGGAAAAAATTCTCTTTCAGTGCCACACTTGCGCATTGCATGATGAAACTGACTGGCGTATTATAGGTCCACGTTTCTGCCATCAGCAAGTCTTCTACTGCTGTTAAGGTTGCTTCTTGTGGAATATTAGTGTAAAGGGCTTCCACATCCAGGCATATCAGTATATCTGTGGGGCCTGCATTGTTAACATCATTAAGTAGGATCAAGGTGTCTTTAGTATCTCTAAGGAAGGTAGACGTGTTATGAACCATTGGTTGTAAAAAGAAATCACAAAATTTAGATAAAGGTTCTAAAAGAGAGCCTATACCAGACACTATGGGGCGGCCAGGAGGTGGGGTGCCCTTGTGAATCTTAGGAAGACAGTAAAAGTAAGGTATTTTGGGATTTTTAGTGTCCAGGAACTCTGCTTCCTGTCGTGTAATCCATCCTGCTATTTCTGCTTCCATTATCATCCCGCGGATCGTACGTTGTAGCCGGGGAGTAGGGTCTGTCTGTATGTGTCTATAGTGAGTGTCGTCACTCAAAAGTCTAAGACATTCCTGTCTATAGAAAATAGTATCCATAACTACGATTGCACCCCCTTTATCTGCAGATTTTATAGTGATTTCAGGGTTATGCGCTAGAGATTGAATAGCCATACGCTCCAAGTTGGACACATTTTGAAAGGTACGGAGGGGTTCTAGTTGTTGAATCTCATGACGGACCGCCTTCTCAAAAGTCAGTACCTCTATAGGAATTGAGGTAACAGGAGGAGTAAAAGTAGAGGGGTTCCTTAAATCCGTGTCACCTCTAGAGACCTTAGGTGGTTGATCTTTAAAAAAGAAGTGCAGTCTAACCTTACGGAATAGTGCTGACATTTCACAATTCAGTCTAAATTGATCTTCTCTAGGGGTGGGAACAAAACCCAAACCTTTCTCTAAGACCATCATTTCGGTAGGGGTGAGGGTTGAGCAGGAAAGGTTGACCACTAGTTTTTCTTTTGTGCTATCACACTCCGGCTCCTGGTCATCATCTGGGGCTCTTCTTGTGCCCAGTGCACATTTCTTCCTCTCCTTCTGTTTCTGCCTCTGCCTCTGCCCCGGCCTCTTCCTAAAAAAGGGTTAAAATTATATTGGGGTTGGGGCTGGAAAAAAGGCATAGGCATAGGTTGTGGATGCCAAGGAGGAATCTGCTGATATGGAAAAGGAGGATTGTAGTGCGGAGGAGGGGTGTAACGATTGCGGTTTATCCTCTGTCCCTCATCACTACTCCAACCATCAGAGCTCGAGCTGTAGTTAGGTACCGAGATCTTGCGTTGTGGAGCCTCTGAATCATCTGAGGTCTCAGAATTGACCTCACAATGGTAATCGTCTTTTGTGTAGGGATAAATCTTCTCTTTGCTGAAACGTTTAATATCTTTTTGTAGTTTGTTAATCTTCTGTCTGGTGAGATATTCCTTGGTCTCATTAAGTTCCAGATTGATTTCCGCCAAGCGGGACTTGAACTGAGCGAGTTGAACTGTGGTTCTAATGGCTGCCTCGGTGATGGAGATCTGTACCGTGATCGAGTCTGCTAGGCGTTTAGATGTATTGATAATCAAGATCAACCAATCACGAGTGCATTTCCATGATATCTGTGACCAGTCTATTCTGAATTGTAGGTCTTGTAAGAAAATCCTAGGAACATTGGTAACAATGAGACCGTTTGGTGAAATATTGGCCCTTAGGTATTCGGTCATGATAGTGCCGTGTAAGACGGTCTTAAGGAGCTCTTTTTTTAAGGCAGATAGTTTCGTCCAATCTTCTCTTGTGCCGCTAGAGCAGTTTGATGAAATATGTCTGACCTACAAGGTCTCAGCTTTGATGATAGTGTGGTGCAGGAGATCCTGCAGACTCCTTCCATACTAGGGGACGAGAATAGCGGTCCCTCTAGCGGCACAAGAGAAGATTGGACGAAACTATCTGCCTTGAAAAAAGAGCTCCTTAAGACCGTCTTACACGGCACTATCATGACCGAATACCTAAGGGCCAATATTTCACCAAACGGTCTCATTGTTACCAATGTTCCTAGGATTTTCTTACAAGACCTACAATTCAGAATAGACTGGTCACAGATATCATGGAAATGCACTCGTGATTGGTTGATCTTGATTATCAATACATCTAAACGCCTAGCAGACTCGATCACGGTACAGATCTCCATCACCGAGGCAGCCATTAGAACCACAGTTCAACTCGCTCAGTTCAAGTCCCGCTTGGCGGAAATCAATCTGGAACTTAATGAGACCAAGGAATATCTCACCAGACAGAAGATTAACAAACTACAAAAAGATATTAAACGTTTCAGCAAAGAGAAGATTTATCCCTACACAAAAGACGATTACCATTGTGAGGTCAATTCTGAGACCTCAGATGATTCAGAGGCTCCACAACGCAAGATCTCGGTACCTAACTACAGCTCGAGCTCTGATGGTTGGAGTAGTGATGAGGGACAGAGGATAAACCGCAATCGTTACACCCCTCCTCCGCACTACAATCCTCCTTTTCCATATCAGCAGATTCCTCCTTGGCATCCACAACCTATGCCTATGCCTTTTTTCCAGCCCCAACCCCAATATAATTTTAACCCTTTTTTAGGAAGAGGCCGGGGCAGAGGCAGAGGCAGAAACAGAAGGAGAGGAAGAAATGTGCACTGGGCACAAGAAGAGCCCCAGATGATGACCAGGAGCCGGAGTGTGATAGCACAAAAGAAAAACTAGTGGTCAACCTTTCCTGCTCAACCCTCACCCCTACCGAAATGATGGTCTTAGACAAAGGTTTGGGTTTTGTTCCCACCCCTAGAGAAGATAAATTTAGACTGAATTGTGAAATGTCAGCACTATTCCGTAAGGTTAGACTGCACTTCTTTTTTAAAGATCAACCACCTAAGGTCTCTAGAGGTGACACGGATTTAAGGAACCCCTCTACTTTTACTCCTCCTGTTACCTCAATTCCTATAGAGGTACTGACTTTTGAGAAGGCGGTCCGTCATGAGATTCAACAACTAGAACCCCTCCGTACCTTTCAAAATGTGTCCAACTTGGAGCGTATGGCTATTCAATCTCTAGCGCATAACCCTGAAATCACTATAAAATCTGCAGATAAAGGGGGTGCAATCGTAGTTATGGATACTATTTTCTATAGACAGGAATGTCTTAGACTTTTGAGTGACGACACTCACTATAGACACATACAGACAGACCCTACTCCCCGGCTACAACGTACGATCCGCGGGATGATAATGGAAGCAGAAATAGCAGGATGGATTACACGACAGGAAGCAGAGTTCCTGGACACTAAAAATCCCAAAATACCTTACTTTTACTGTCTTCCTAAGATTCACAAGGGCACCCCACCTCCTGGCCGCCCCATAGTGTCTTGTATAGGCTCTCTTTTAGAACCTTTATCTAAATTTTGTGATTTCTTTTTACAACCAATGGTTCATAACACGTCTACCTTCCTTAGAGATACTAAAGACACCTTGATCCTGCTTAATGATGTTAACAATGCAGGCCCCACAGATATACTGATATGCCTGGATGTGGAAGCCCTTTACACTAATATTCCACAAGAAGCAACCTTAACAGCAGTAGAAGACTTGCTGATGGCAGAAACGTGGACCTATAATACGCCAGTCAGTTTCATCATGCAATGCGCAAGTGTGGCACTGAAAGAGAATTTTTTCCAGTTCGAGAAACGTCTCTTCCACCAGATACAAGGTACTTCCATGGGAAGTACCTTCGCACCAAGCCTGGCATGCCTGTATATGTTTGCATTTGAACAACGCCACATTCTAACTCCTGAGCAACCATTTTTCAACAACATAAGACTATGGCGTCGCTACATTGACGACATTCTAGTTATTTGGAAGGGTAGTTATGAATTGGCATTAGATTTCACAAATTGGGTTAACACCCTTGACACCAATCTCCGTTTCAGTGCTAACATTTCGGATCAAGAGGTGGCTTTTCTTGATTTACGGATAACACTCAGAGATGGTTATTTGCATTCCTCTGTATACCATAAACCCACAGATAGAAACAGTTTATTACTTTACAATAGCCATCACCCAAAATCATTAAGGGACAATCTTCCTTTTGGGCAATTCCTTAGGATACGACGGAATTGTTCAGACACAGACGACTTTCATCTTCAAGCTAAAACTCTCTGCAGTAAACTGGGTGCACGTAATTATCCTGCTAGATGTGTGAGACAAGCGAAGAAAAGAGCCAGCAATATTCCAAGAGAGACTCTTCTGGCTAACAATATCCGCACTTCTCAACCTAGACTTACTTGTGTGACTACCTACACGCCTTTGAGTAATCAGATTAAGAAGATCATCCGGAGACAGTGGCCTATCCTCAACAGTGCAGGAGAGTCCTTGGACTGCCCTTTGTTTGCCTTTAAGAGGACCCACAACATTAAAGATATGGTGGTTCACACCAGACCTGTACATAAAAAAACCACGGATGATGTCCACCAAGATCAGTGGTTGAAAGTCAAAGGCCATCACCCATGTGGGGGTTGTAACGTATGCTCAATGACTAAAAGCACCTATGAAGTAGATCTCGGTGAACCTAGGAAATGGCAACTGAAATCACACACCAATTGTCGCACTAAGAACTGCGTCTATATGATCACTTGTCCTTGTGACTTGAGGTACATAGGAATGACAACAAGAATGGTGAAAACACGCATCAATGAACACCGAAGCACTATCAGGTGTAAGAGGTCTGCAACAAAATTAACGAATCACTATTTGGAAAAACAACATACTGCAGACAACATCAGATGGCTAATATTGGAGACTATTAAAGATAACAATGAGTGTACAAGAAGACTCTTTGAAAAAGAACAACGATGGGTCTTTAGGCTAAGGACCCATGAGAGTGGGCTCAACGATGAGATCCCTTGGGCCTGTTTTACCCGTTGAACGTCGGGTCCCTTCAGACCACCTATTAACCTTTTGCATTACTATGTGAATCACTTTCCATGTGATTTTTCTATAAATACACCTTTTTTTTGTAACTTTTACATAATTCATGTTGTACGCGCAGTGAGCGTACTTTATCTTGTATAGTTGGCAATTTTTGCATCAACTCTGATACCGAGATATCTCCATTTTTCCTATTCATCTAGATCCTAGGACAATTCCCTTGTATATATGGCCGACTTGGTTTTAGTCCTTCTTTTGTTTTTGTCTTTGATCCTGTCTTGGCTCACAGTCCCCTTTCACTCTTTATTATCTCCGGGCATTTAAAACGAACCCCATTCTAACGCTACTTTGTGTTCCGGGGAAGGAGACGGCTCACAGGTGAACCAACGCTTGTGATTCGATGTCAAGTAAGTGCTGTTTCGGCGTTTTACGATCGCCGTTATTGACACACGCTTTTATGCCTCTGTCTTGAGCTTCATGTACATAATTGTTTACGAAGCTTCATTATTTTGGGTTCGAGCACTAGCCGGCACACGCGAGCTTCGCGCCTTCACAGACACGGGCGGGACGCGTTCCTGATTTGATACGCCCCGCCCAGCAGGCTTTTCCTCTTAGTGGGGCTATCTACTGACTACCTGTGTTGAAATATACACACAATAGGGACAAGACTGTAAGCGTCTCTCCTATTCTTTCTTACTCCGAACCCCTTGACATTTGTTTTCACTAATTAAGTGATATAACGGATATCGGCTACGAATGATCTGGCGACTGGCCGACACAGCTGTTGTAGTTTATTATTTTTTGTATTTTCAACTAGAGGTTACTGTGTAACTTAAGAACTTCCCTTCACTGAATATTAATTGTAGCTACCCTCGGTTTTACAATCGTGCGTTTTCTCTATCTTGTATTTTTTCTAGCGGTTTGAATACAATTCACCAACTATATTTTGCATGAGAGGCAAGTAGTGACATGTCTATGATGAGGTAATAATCCTATCAATTATCATACGGTTTTTTAAAACTGTTCTTTCTCTCTTTGTGTATGCATATATTCAGTTCATAATGGAATTTAGAGCCTGCTACCTCCCTGAGGGAGCCCACCAGTAATACTTGGAGGGTGAGCAAAATTTAAGTTTTCTATCAGCACTCTAGATGTTTTTGTGTGTATTCACTAAGGCACATTTGGGCATTAGTCACAATCGTTCTTGTATTGCGTTCTCACGAGGTTATATAACAACCTATCAGGTACAGTGATTAAGATAACTGTTGCTGAATAGGTTATCCTTTGACGTTGGTTTCCTTTGTTTTATCTTTTAGGTTTTGAATAAATTAATGCACAAAGCAGTTTTCATAAAGGATTAGGTACGTAAATAGGTCCTGATGAATCGCATGAGATCAATTTCAACTCAATATAGCGAGAAACATGTTGACCCCTTGATTGAGTATCACAGTGATTCTGTGTACTCTGATTTTTTGTACCCTTTTTTTACTTGAATTTCTAGTGAAAATTGTTTAACTTTTTGAGGGATTGTATACATTAACTTACCATATCCCTAAAACGATGTTTTTAACTATGCCAGGGGTTTAAATATCTGAATAAATAATTTTTTTACCCCTAGTCATTTTTTATCTTTTCCATACCAATCCTCTTTTTTCATCATCTGACCGGCTCTACACCAACTGCCTAAAAGATCTCCGGCAAAGAGCCCCTCTGTGGGGCCCGTCAGGCATTGCAGTGCCGGCCTGACGAGGAGCATAGCCCTATGATGAAGCATGTCACCGGACGGTGAGTGAGGGCTCTTGCTTCGAGCATATTGCTCCCCCCCCTTTTTTTGTCTCTGGAAACCTGTCTTTACTACTATAACCCTCGATCTTTTTTCTTTTTTCTCTGACTTTGGAACTGTGTGTATACTTTGTGGAGTATATAATTGGGAGACATACACACTGGACCAGGAGTTATTCGTTTTTTCTCCAAATCTCCCGTTCTGCCCCTCCTTTTTTGAAATTGATGCCTTCTTTATACTGCCTTCCCCTGCTAGAGCTGGTCATGCAGCAGGAGGGCAGAAACCCATCTGGAGGGTGGTAGCAGTGCGGGCTGCTTGCAAAACCCGTGATGACTGGTAGGAGCAATACTGTGGCAGTCCACTAAAGAGCCCTCAGAGTGTATGGAATCATACAACCAATACTGGCAATAGTATTGGGGTATGGTTCTGATATGTTTGATACCAAACATTCCCCGGATGGAGTTAGCATTATGTAGCTGGACATAGGTAGTGACCTGTGTCCAGTACACAGGTAAAATGGCTTCCTCGCACTTTTGAAGTCCAGTGCAATGGGCCTGAAGTTCGTAGTGGCACCTCTGCTCACGCAGGGTTGCCCTCACACACAGGTACCTGCACCCTACTCTCTGGGCTAGGAGGGCCTACCACTGAGTGACTTACAGGGACCTGTTGCAGTGACCTGTAGTGAAAATAGTGCATGCACCTTTTCACGCAGGCTGCAATGGTAGGCCTGCAGACACATTTTGCATGGGCTCCTATGGGTGGATTAATACATGCTTCAGCCCATGGGGTACCCCTGATGCCCCAATGCCCTTGGTAGTGAACACAGTTAAAACACACAAAAGTGGGGGTAACCATGCCAAAAGGAGGGTACTTTCATACAGTGTCCACCTCACATACTGAGGGAGTTGATGATTCAAGCAAGAGGCAACAAGTTCCCGATCGCAAGGACCACAACTCTCCATGAGGTCTTGGAAAACAGAGCAGTTTAATGTCCAATCGCTGCTGTCCAAGAAGTTCCTGGAGTTCCAGTCCGCTATCATGTTCTGGGTCCCCAGAAGATAGTCCGTCATCACCGAAATCTGTTTCTGAAGGCAATAATGCCAGAAATCCTTGGCTAGGTCTGCCAATATTTTTGATCGAGTTCCTCCCAGGCGATTGATGTATTGAACTGCCAAGATGTTGTCCATTCGCAACAGGATACAACATAACACTTTGAGCCTGCTTATGACCACCAGGGTCGCTGTGGCGTTTGATTGTCGACCTCTTTGGCGGCAGTCTGACTGCCACATTATGACTGTGGTGGTCACGCTGCGGTCAGACCACCAGCACCAGCACTTTCCGTCACTCGGATGGTGTGGCAGTCCTAATCCCCCAGGGCAGCGCTGTATGCAGTGCCACCCTGGGGATTATGACTCCCCTCTCCGCCAGCAGTTTCATGGCAGTGGCACTTGGCCTGGCCAGCCCATCACGGTGTTCACTGTCTGCTTTGCAGTTAGACCACCAGCACCGCCACTATTTGTCAGTCCAACATTGTGGCAGTCCTTATCCGCCAGGTCAGTGCTACATGTAGTGCCGCCCTGGGGATTACGACTCCCCTCTTTGCCATCGGTTTCATGGCGGTAGCAGTTGGCATAGTCAGTGCAGGGGTCCCCCTGGCTAACTGTGAGAAAGTAGCCTCTTTCTAGCCTTTTTACCCCCACTTTTGGCCTGTTTGTGAGTGTATGTCAGGGTGTTTTCACTGTCTCACTGGTATCCTGCTAGCCAGGGCCCAGTGCTCATAGTGAAAACCCTATGTTTTCAGTATGTTGGTAATGTGTCACTGGGACCCTGCTAGTCAGGACCCCAGTGCTCATAAGTTTGTGACCTATAGGTATGTGTTCCCAGTGTGATGCCTAACTGTCTCACTAAGGCTCTGCTAACCAGAACCTCAGTGGTTATGCTCTCTCTTTACAAATTGTCACTAACAGGCTAGTGACCAATTTTACCAATTTACATTGGCATACTGGAACACCCTTATAATTCCCTAGTATATGGTACTGAGGTACCCAGGGTATTGGGGTTCCAGGAGATCCCTATGGGCTGCAGCATTTCTTTTGCCACCCATAGGGAGCTCTGACAATTCTTACACAGGCCTGCCACTGCAGCCTGAGTGAAATAACGTCCACGTTATTTCACAGCCATTTTACACTGCACTTAAGTAACTTATAAGTCACCTATATGTCTAACCTTTACCTGGTAAAGGTTGGGTGCTAAGTTACTTAGTGTGAGGGCACCCTGGCACTAGCCAAGGTGCCCCCACATTGTTCAGGGCCAATTCCCCGGACTTTGTGAGTGCGGGGACACCATTACACGCGTGCACTACATATAGGTCACTACCTATATGTAGCTTCACCATGGTAACTCCAAATATGGCCATGTAATATGTCTATGATCATGGAATTGCCCCCTCTATGCCATCCTGGCATAGTTGGCACAATCCCATGATCCCAGTGGTCTGTAGCACAGACCCTGGTACTGCCAAACTGCCTTTCCCGGGGTTTCACTGCAGCTGCTGCTGCTGCCAACCCCTCAGACAGGCTTCTGCCCTCCTGGGGTCCAGCCAGGCCTGGCCCAGGATGGCAGAACAAAGGACTTCCTCTGAGAGAGGGTGTTACACCCTCTCCCTTTGGAAAATGGTGTGAAGGCAGGGGAGGCGTAGCCTCCCCCAGCCTCTGGAAATGCTTTTATGGGCACACATGGTGCCCATTTCTGCATAAGCCAGTCTACACCGGTTCAGGGACCCCTTAGCCCTGCTCTGGCGCGAAACTGAACAAAGGAAAGGGGAGTGACCACTCCCCTGACCTGTACCTCCCCTGGGAGGTGCCCAGAGCTCCTCCAGTGTGCTCCAGACCTCTGCCATCTTGGAAACAGAGGTGCTGCTGGCACACTGGACTGCTCTGAGTGGCCAGTGCCATCAGGTGACGTCAGAGACTCCTTCTGATAGGCTCCTTCAGGTGTTGCTAGCCTATCCTCTCTCCTAGGTAGCCAAACCCTCTTTTCTGGCTATTTAGGGTCTCTGTCTCTTGGGATTCCTTAGATAACGAATGCAAGAGCTCATCCGAGTTCCTCTGCATCTCTCTCTTCACCTTCTGCCAAGGAATTTAAAACTCCTGCTGCAGAGTTCCTTGTATCTTGTGATTAATGTTCCTGCTAGACGTCTATAAACTGGGGGGCCGAGGCTCTGCCCAAAATATTTTTTTTACAGATAACAGGGCTTTGATTTAAGCAGACGCATATTATTGCATTGTTATAAAGGTAACAGTACTTAACTGCAATGTTTAAATAGGTCTAGCCATATTTAAACACTGCAATCTTTATAAAAATAATTGCGAAGAATTCTGAGGGTGGGGGGCAAGGATTTTTCTTTTTCAACTGGGGGGAGGGGCGCAGCATTAAAAAGTTTGGAGACCAGTGAGTGAGAGAGGTTTGTCTAGTGGAAGTTTTGAATCGCTATAAAGTGGCGCAGAGGATTAATACGCCTGCTACAAAGAACAGATCTGAATTTTATATGGGTAACTGAGTGGATCAGTATAGCCAGCCTTTATCTGCAACTTTAAGACAAATGAAATGTATGTGGGAGAGGGGTTCTGGAGAGAGGGGGTACTTTTGCAGTGTGGAAGTGAGGGAATCTGAGGAGAAGGTCATGGGGGTTGGGGGGGTGGAGTGCCAGTGCCCAAAAAGTTTGTCGCACCAAGTGCCACCAGTGCTAAAGACGCCCTGCATTCAATGCCCCCACCACCCCTTACTCACACTCATTTTTGCTCTGTCACACACACATATTTATGTGCATTTGGCACAGCAAGTCACCTTGCAGCATTGCCCTGCGTCAAAGGGGAAGGGCTGGCATGCACTGTAATTATGTAATACAGCACTTTCCTATCCTTTCCCCCTGCACGGGCGCAGTTTTGACAGCCTATTGCCAATGCAGGCACCCTTATATCATGGTGCAAGGGTGTCTGGGTTGTCAGCACAAAAACAATCCTGGGTGGCAGCACACATAGAAAGAGGAAACAACGACGAGAAATAAAGATATTTCCCCTTGTTACACCTCTCCTGGGGAGAGGTAAGGTTTTAGCGCATCCCAAGGTTTACAAGTTCTTGTAAATCTGAGAATGCGTCAAAATCCATGGGTGTTGTATGGAAACACGGCAACGCCCATGAAACGCCTTCCCTTGTGCAGAGTAAGGCAACGCAGTGACTTGCGCTGCGATGCCTTACTCCATATCTAAGGGGCCATGTTAAAGCCAGGCAAAGTGGCTTTGCGTTACCTTATAGATCAAGGTTTGAGCCACCACTGCGTCACAAAAGGTGACCCAGTGGCGGTAAAAGGGGCTCATAAATATGCCCCACTCTAGGGGCCATACTTAGGAGAGGCTTGCGCTGCTAGCGAGTCACTTTTTTTGACACTCTGGCTGCATATTCCTTTCAACCATATCTATGAGACCTCGCAAAGCCACTTTGCTTGGCTTTGAATGGCCTCATAGATATGGAGTAAGATAAAGCAGTGCAAGTCGTTGCGTTGCCTTACTCTGCGCCAGTGAGGCATTCCACGGGCTTTGGGTGAGTTTTCCCACGCAACCTCCTTGGACTTTGTCACTGCCCCAGATTTACTTAAACATGTAAACCTGGGGCAGCACCAGAACCTTATACCTCCCAGAGCAGTCTTAACAAGGAGAAATATTTTTATTTCTCCTCCTTTTACACTCTTTCCATGCGTGAGGCATTCTGCAAGACACAGAGAGAGGAAAACGTCTCCTAGGATTGTTTTTGTGCAGGAAGAAGTCCCTTCCTGCACAAAAACAATCCTGCATGCAACGGAGGCACCCGTGGACCATAGTGCAAGGATGTCTGTGTTGGTGCTAGGCTGCTGAAACAGGGCCAGCACAGGGAGAGAGGACAGAAATGCATCATATTGCACAAATACAATGCATTCCTGCCCTTTCACGTTGTCATAGGGCAGCACAGCAAGATGACTTGCTGCACTGCCCTACCCCAAGTTCCCATAAATATGCCACTAAGGGGCTTATTTATGAGAGGCTTGCCCCTCCGTAGCATCACTTTTTGTGATACCCTAGCGTCTCAAACCTCTCAACCATATCTACAAGGCCACACAAAACCACTTTGGCCTTATCAATATGGAGTAAAAAAACACAGCACAAGTCACTCGATTGCCTTACTCTGTGCCATTGAGGCATTCCATGGGCATTGAGGTGGGTTTTCCCACCCAGCGCCCATGGATTTCACGCTGCCCCAGATATACTTAATCACGTAAATCTGAGGAAGTTCGGAAATCTTACACTCCTTAGGTGAGGCGTATCAGGAGAAATATTTTTATTTCTCCTAGGATTTTCCTCTTTCCTTGCACCACACATAGAAAAAGGAAAACACCACTCTGGATTGTTTTTGTGCAGGATGGTCTCCCTTCCTGCACAAAAACACCTCTGCATGCAACGCAGGCACCCTTTCACCATTATGGACAGGTGCCTCCATTGGGGCTAGGCTGCCAAAACGGCACCAGAGCTTGGGGAAAGGAAAGGAATGCACTGTATTGCATAAATACCCTGCATGCCTGTCCTTTCACTTTGGTGTAAGGCAGCGCGGCAAGATGACTTGTGGCGCTGCTCTACGCCAAAACCCTGTAAATAAGGGCCTAAAAACACGCACAGGACACAATTTACAAGGGTTTTGCGTCAGTAGGGTTTGCATTACCTTTTTTTAATGCAACCTGACCCAAAACCTTTTTAGAGATTTAGGGACATATTTATGAGCCCCTTCCGCAGCAGGAGCATCTCACACACTTATATGACCCCCTGCTGCCCCATTATTTTTTGTGGTGCTCCAGCGGTGCTAACTCCAAAATCATATCTATGAGGCCAAGGAAAGACACTTTGCGTGGCCTTGAATGGCTTCATAGAAATGGACGTCATTTAGGGGTCACAGCTGGATCCATAGCCTGCCGCTTGCGACCAATGGCATTACCTTTGCGACCCCTGACCTTAGAGGGAGGAAAATCAGTGCCAAGAACTTAGCGGTGACTTGCATTATCAGAGTCAGGTTCCAACCTAGTTTTCTGCTAATTTCTATTACATTAATAGTGAATAATAGTGTATTATTCATGGTTAGTGTAATAAAACACACATCTGGAACAGGACCTTCACTGGCATCTTATGTGAGAAAAATAAAATGTGTTTAAATGTATGTTGTGTGCATACATGTGGGCGAGAATGAGTTTGCGTAAGAGGGCATTTGTAAGTGTGAACATGTCTGTCTGTATGTGGGATTGTGTGTGTATGTGAAATGAGTAAGTATAACTGAGTTAGAGTAAGAGTGAGCGAGAGAGTGAAAATGAGTTAGTCAAGGTAAGAGTGAGTAAAAATGGATGAGTGCAGGTGAGTGCTAATGAGTGAATGAGTGGGAGTAAGCAAATGTAAGAGAGCGTGAGTGAGACTTTGTTTTTATGCTTATAAATCTGCTGTTGGAGCTGACATGCATCTTGGCTTATAGAAGCACCCTTGGCAAAATGCCAGCACTGGTATACAGGAGACAATCCTTGCATGTGGGATATCAAAGGCAATATGCTCGTGCTGGCACACTGTATTTAAAATTTGTCATGCGGTACCTACACAAATATGCCAGTGCTGGCATAGTGAAGAAGAATCGTGGTATAGGTAGCATGTGTGGCAAATTGATGGTGCTGGTACACAGAAGGACATTTTGTGGCCTATTGAAGGACAACAGTGGCAATGTCATGGGGCCATCCATGACAAAGTAGTCCTCAACATTTTAGATGTAACTTTTGACATAAGGGTCCTCCACAGTATATTAACAGCAGTATTAACAAAATTCTGGCACTGGAATATTGCATATAATGTTTAGGCAAAAGTGGTGCTATGGCGGAATGCTGGTCCTGGCAATGGAGGCACCCATAGACTATTTTGAAAACCAAGGGCCATATTTACAAGGAAGTGGCGCAATAGCTTTGAGGCACCACTTTTCTTGCACCCATCTGTACCCCTCTAACTACACCATATATGCGGCGTATTTACAATACAGTGCACCTTGGTGCATGTTAGGACAATAGCGTCATACTTTATGACGCTATTCTGATACTTTGCAGGATTAGTGTCATAAATTGTGGCACTAATCCTACAAAGTAAAAGGAGGCCCATTGAAAGTACTGGGCACGTCATTTTAAAATGGCGCAAAAAATGGCACAGTGCAATGTAAATTTCACTGCGCCATTTTTATGGGCCGCGCTGCATGGGAATGCCACCCTGGCACAGGCATAATGTGGCACAAGGGGTTACAAAGGGGTTACATGCATTGCACCAGTTTGTAAATATGGCAACAGAGACAATTTTTTCATAATTTGCTCAGTGAAGAGAAACCCCAACCTTCGATCTCCCCTAGAAGACATCAGACTTACTTTGCCTGCTTTTCACAATTCAGCTGACTGTTCACTTGACATAGCATGTCTGCATCTTTGTATAGATTATATCTAAAATAACCATTTGTGTTGTGTTGTTATATTAATTATGTAAGTTCAGCATTGTTCAATATTATGATGCTATTGGGTTTAAGGTAATGCCTCAGCACTTCTAGGAAGATTCGGGCTCAAAGTAGAGATGATATTACTTCCTGTCACATCATTAAGGCCAAAGGGTATATGATGTCACTTCCTCTACCCCTGACATTCTGGTGAATCAACGTCCATGCTTATTGATATGAAGTAAGGCAAGGCAATGCAAATAACGGCTTTTGACGCTTCCCCAGATTTACAAAACTATGTAAACCTGGGGACGTACCAAACCCCTAGGCCTCCTGAAGTGAGACGAAACAAGGAGAAATAACTTTTTTCTTCTCGTTTTTACTCTTTCCAATTGCACATTGGAAGAGGGAAACACCTCTCAGGATTGTTTTTGTGCAGGAAAGCTCCTGCACAAAAACAATCCTGCTAGCAACATAGGCACCCTTATATGTTGGTTCTAGGCTGCCAAAATGGCAGGGGGAAAGGACAGGAATGCACTGTATTGCATAAATAAGGTGCATTCCTGCTGTTTCACTTTTAGGGCAGTGCAGCAAGGTGACCTACTCTGCTGCCCTACGCCAAACCCCCATAAATGAGGGCCTTACAAACCAATGCAAGTTAGTATTTGAGTTGGTTTGTAAGGAAAAGTAATGACAACTGTTAGACTAGGCGTGGTCTCCCTTATTGTTTTGCCTCTGTTTCCCAGGTTGTTGATGTGTGCTGGACTCTGTTTTTGCTGTTTTTGTTACTCTGGGCATTTTACCACTGCTATTCAGTGCTAAAGTGCAAGTGCCCCTATACAAAATGTGTATGTAATTGGGTCATCCATGATTGGCATATTTGATTTACTGGTAAGTCCCTAGTTCAGTGAACTAGAGGTGCCCATGGCCTGTAAATCAAATGCTACTAGTGGGCATGCAGCACTGGGTGTGCCACCCACCTTAGTCGCTCTGTAAACATGGCTCAGACCCGCCACTGCAGTGTCTGTGTGCAGTTTTAAACTGCCAATTCGACTTGGCAAGTGTACCCACTTGCCAGGCCTAAACCTTCCCTTTTCTTACATGTAAGACACCCCTAAGGTAGGCCCAAGGTAGCCCCACGGGCAGGGTGCAGTGTATGTTTAAGGTAGGACATATACTAATGTGTTTTATATGTCCTAACAGTGAAATACTGCTAAATTTGTTTTTCACTGTTGCAAGGCCTATCCCTCTCGTAGGCTAACATGGGGGCTGCCTTTAAATATGATTAAAGTGTAGATTCCCTTTGGGAGTGGAAAGACATGTGGAGTTTGTGGTCTCTGAGCTCACAATTTAAAAATACATCTTTTAGTAAAGTTGATTTTAAGATTGTGTGTTTGAAAATGCCACTTTTAGAAATTGAGCATTGTCTTGCTTAAACCATTCTGTGACTCTGCCTGTTTGTGGATTCCCTGTGTGGGTCAGTTTGACAGTTGGGCTGTTTGCACCTCTCTCTAGACAGTGACACAAAGGGGGCTGGGGTGTAGCCTGCATATCCCGATGAGCCATCTGTTCTAGGAGGGAGAGGAGGAGTGGTCACTCACACCTGAAAGTGCCTGCCCTCACACAATGCAGTCTCCAACCCTCTGGTGTGTGTCTGGGGCATGGCCTGGGAAAGGCAGGATTTCACAAGCAAGAGAGACTTTTCTTTGAAGTAAGCCTACTTCAAAGGGCAAAATGGGTATAAGAAGGGCACCCAAAACCACAGACTTTAGATCACTTCTGAAACCTCTGCCTGGAGAAGAGCTGAAGATCTGAGGAAGAAGAGCTGACCTGCCTGTGGCTGTGCTTTGTGGAGCTATCCTGCAGTTGCTGCTTCTACCTCTGTAAGAGGACAAAGACTGGACTTTGTATGCCTTCCTGCTTGTGAAGAACTCTCCAAGGGCTTGAAACTGAGCTTGCCTCCTGTTGTTGAAGTCCCAGGAACAGCAAAGACTTCTCTCTGCCAGTACCTGGGGCCTCTGCTGAGACTCCTGCCCTGCCAAGTGGTACCCTATCCAGTTCCTGGGGACTTGACAGGTGAAGCTGGTGGTCCAAGGTTGGAAATCCACACACAGATCGCCGTGTGGGGAACTTTCCGACGCAACCTCCGAGAGCGGCTAAATTAACAACGCGCCATCGGCTCCGGGGCTGAAATCTACGCAGCGCTTGAGGCGTGGCTGGGAAATCGACACATGCGGCTGGAGAAACGACGCTCGGCATCGCTGATGGAGGCTGCAACAACGCAACATCACTTGGTGCGGAAAAACAACGCAAGCCTGCCCGGACCTGAGGTGTTTTGTTCGGATCGACGCATCTCTCTCCTGCAGGGAAAGAAACGACACACGCCGATCGGTCCGGAGAAGGAGAAACCATGCACGACCTCGCTTGTGGGTGAGAAATTGACGCACCGCTTACCTTTTTCGACGCTCATTCAACCGTGCGGGTTATTTTGATGCAACCCAGGTACATTTTCATGCTAACGGCGTTAGCGTTGTGATTAAAAGAACATGAAGACTCTTTTTGCATTATAATTAATAACTTGACTTGTATATGGTGGATATTTTTTATTTTTCTAAATCTGTGTTGTGAAATTTTGTAGTGTTTTCCTTAAGTTACTGTGTGTGTTGGTACAAATACTTTACACCTAAAACTCTGAAGTTAAGCCTGCCTGCTCATGCCAAGCTACCAAGGGGGTAAGCGGGGTTATCTGACGGTGATTCTCTTTTACCCTGACTAGAGTGAGGGTCCTTGCTTGGACAGGGGATAAATCTGTTAACATCGCTACAGGGCAAATCAGAATCCAGTGGGAGATGGGAATGTCACAACTATTTGCTTTGAAAAACTGCTTGGTTTGATGTTAGAGCGTATAACTAGTAGAAAGCCCTGCCAAGTGTCACACATCACTTGTCTGGGTAGCACATAATGGGCCCCGATTTAGAAAGGTTTTGCGTCCAGTTTGTGTTACTTTTTTATTGCCGACACAACACAAAATCTTTTTGGGGATTTAAAAATCAAAGACCCAAATCAGGATGAAGTGCTGCTTTGCGTTACTGTGTGCCAACGGGGTACATGGGCGTTCGCGTGCTACCACCCAGGTTTTATACACAAATCCCTACCTACTAAAAATAGTAGACCTGGTTTTGTGTCAAAAATTATCACCACTTGAAAGCAGGCTTTCAAAGGAGAAATGTTCTAATTTCTCCTTTCGTTTATGACTTTTGTATGTGTGCTGCACTGCCTAGCACACGTACAATGTAGAAAACGTTTTAAAAGTTGTGTAGGTATAGCATTTTGGACATTTCATGGTTCCTCGCTGCAGCTGGGCCTGGAGGCTTTAACTACCTACATTGACAGTCTGTGATAAAATGCTGAAACTATCCATGACTGATAATTAAAGTAAACACAGGCAGAAATGCCATGTTACAAATGAATACATTACACTTACTTTAAAGTCCTATTTAGTATCACATCCTGGCCTTTGCAGACTCTGAAACAACAAAATAATGGGCGGTGTTTTTTTTTTGGAAAGGTGGCAGCATGGATGTCATTAAGGGGTCACCACAGGTTTCAGTTGCGACTTCTGGCTTGCCCTTTGCAACCCCCGGCACTGCCTTTGCGTCCCCTGGTTTCAGAGATGGCAAATTCAGTGCCAGGAACTCCGTTCATCGACGTCAGATGGGACTCCACTCTGTTTGTTTGCTGTAAATTTTTATTATACTTATAGCGAATAATAAAAGATTATAAAATATTATTCACTATTAGTGTAATAAAAATGGGGTACAGTTAGCTGGAATATGCTCTTCCATGGCAGATGAGGTAAGTAAAAATGCTTTTAAATGTATGATGTAAGCGTGCTTGCGGGTGAGAGTGTGTTTGGGTGAGAGAGTGTGTTTAAGTGTGAATTTGTATGTATGTGTAAGTGTGTGTGTGATTGAAAGTGGGGGTCAAAGGGAGCGTGATGTCACTTCCACTACCCCTGAAATTTTGATGAATAGACATCTGTAGGAAAGTATCCTCTTTTTGGCATGGTTACCCCCACTTTTTGCCCGCTATCAGTGTGCTTAGACTGTTCTCGCTGGGATCCTGCTAACCAGCACCCCAGAGAATGTGCTCTCTTCCTTCAAAATTGGTTACCTAGGACCTTTATGCACTCCACAATTGGCATAATGGTGTCTCCTTATAAGTCCCTAGTATATGTTACTCAGGCACCCAGGGCATTAGACACATGGGTTTCCCATGGGCTGCAGCACGTATTATGCCACCTATGGGAACCCATGCAAAATGTGTCTGCAGGCCTGCCATTGCAGCCTGCGTGAAAAGGTGCATGCACACTTTCACCACAGGCCATTACACCAGGTCACTGTACGTCACCCCTATAGTAGGCCCTCCTAGTCCAGAGGGCGTGGTGCAGGTCCCTGTGTGTGAGGGCACCCCTGCATGAGCAAAGGTGCCCCTACAAACTCCAGTTCCATTGCACTGGACTTTGCAAGTGCGGGGAAGCCATCTTACCAGTGTACTGGACACAGGTCACTACATGTGTCAAGCTACTTAATGGTAACTCCAAACCTGGGCATGTTTGGCAAACATGTCAGAATCATACCCCAATACTAATGCTAATATTGGTTTATGATTCCATGCACTCTGTGGGCTCCTTAGGGGACCCCCCAGTACTGCTCCTACCAGTCTTCCAGGGTTTTCCAGGCAGCCTATGCTTCTGCTACCCCTCAGACAGGTTTCTGCCCTCCTGCTGCTTGACCAGCTCAAGCAGGGGAAGGCAGAACAAAGGATTTCCTGTGGGAGAGAGGCAACAACTTCTCCTTTGGAAACAGGTGTTACAAGGCTGGGGAAGGGTAGTCTCCCGAAGCCACCTGTTTGCTTTGAAGGGCACATTTGGTGCTCTCCTTGCAAAAAACGTTTTGTACCAGTCCAGGGACCCCCATTCCCTGCTCTGGCACAAAACTGGACAAAGGAAAGGGAAATGCCAACCCCCGGTCCACAACACTTCAGGGGTGGTGCCCAGAGCTCCTCCAGGACGCCACTTGATTCTGCCATCTTGAAACCAAGGTGTGCAGAGGACCCTGGAAGCATCTGAGTAGCCAGGTCAGGCAGGTGACATCAGAGATCCCTCCTCATAGGTGGTCACCTTGCAAGGTGACCAAACCCCCTTTAAGGGCTATTTAGGGACTCTCTTGTGGGTGGGTCCCCAGATTCGGCATGCAAGACTCCACCAGGACTCCTCTGCATTGTCGACTTCTGCTCCTGGCCTCCAGAACGGCAACTGGACACTTCAGGAACCAAGACTGCATCTCCAGAGACGACCTCGCTTTGCAACATTGTTTCCCCGGCTACTTCCAGCAACTGCAACATTTCCATGGCTGTGCATCCTCTGGGGTCGACAAGACTACAGCTGCACCAAGAAGCAAGAAGGAATCTCCCTTGGAGTGAAGGAGTCATTCCCCTGCATCTGAAGACACCAACAACAAAGACGACCACGACTGGCTGTGTGGATCTGCTCTCCTCTGGAACTGCGTGGGCCCTGCATCACAGGTGGTGGTCTGGAGTGGTCCTGTTCGTCCTCTTTGTCTGTGGTCAACTTTGGGAGACAGTGAGCCCTTGCCTCTCCTTGCAAGACAGTACCCCTGTGCACCGTGACTCTTGCAGCAACCAAGGCTTGTTGTCTCCTGCTCCAAGGGACCTTCAGGCTCTGAGTAACCCCGGCCACCAGCACTTAATCCTTGCAAGGACAGTTTCTCCTCTGTTGCTCCAGCGATGTGGGGCTCCTATCCAGGCATGCTGACTGGGCCTCATGGCAACTTACTGTGCCTGCTGCCCGTGGGTTGCCTGTGGTGGCAGCAGCTGCTTCTGCTGACTCTCCCGACTGCTCACGGTTAGCCCAGACTCCTTCTCCAAAGGTTGAGTCCCCTGGACCTTGCTAGTCCTCTTCAGTCTTGCAACTCTTCTTTTGCTTCCTCTTGCATTTGCCAAGGTTTGTTGGTGGTTCTTCTAGCCACTGACCATCTGCGACCCGGCGACGGATTTGGGATATCATCTGCATCAATCCAAGGACTTTTCTGCAGCTCCTGGACTCCACAGCTGATTTTCTCCTTCCCTCGTCGACCCGGATCATCATCCAGAGGAGGGTGGGTCGTGGCTCCTGCCCTGACTGGACACTCCATCGTGGACTTGACTCTGTCCCCTTTTTTTCAGGTCCTCTTCTTCCAGACTCCACCTCTGGGTTCCTATGTTCTGGTCCCATTCTTGCACAATCCATTTCCTAAATTCTGTTGTTATTTCTTGGGAAGAATAGGTACTTACCTCTGCTCTCCTGGTCGCTGGGGGTCACTTAGGTTCTCACCTCTTGGGGTCCCGAGTTCACCCAGCTCCCCTCTAACTACTCCATATCCTTGGGTGGGAGACTTCACTTCACATTCCACTAGTTAGTATATGGTTTGGTCCTAACTGTTTTTCTACAATTCTTGCTAATGCTTGTTGTTTCTTATGCTAATTCCTAATTATTGTTGTGTGTGTGATTGTGTGTGTATATATATATATATATATACATATATATATATATATAGTGTGTACTTACCTCCAGTTGGGAGACTGCCTATAAGTAACCTAGGGCCAGATGTAGGTATATTCCGATTTGCGACTTGCAAATTGCGAGTCAGAGCGAATCGCAAATTGGAATGTAGGATGGTGTCCCTGACACCATCTGCAACTCGCAAGGCGGTCGCAAAGGCCCACCTCTTTAATATGAATGAGGTGGGTCGCAATTTGTGACCCCCTTGAGACTCGCGGCACTCACAGGGATGGTGGCCTGCTGGAGACAGCAGACCACCATGTCTGTGACTGCTTTTAAATAAAGCAGTTTTTTTTTTTTGTAATGCAGCCCGTTTTCCTTAAAAGAAAACGAGATGCATTACAAAACTAAAAAAATGAAACGTTTTCGTTTCATTTTTTCAGAGCAGGCAGTGGTCCATAGGACCATTGCCTGTTCAGAATTTTTTTTTGCAGTTCCCGTCACAAAGGGTGTAAACTGCGATTGCTTTGCGACCGCGTTCGCGGTCACAAAGCAATCTGGAATTGCACTGCGACTCGCAATTAGGAAGGGAACTCCCTTCCTAATTGTGACTCGCAAACCAGTTTTGTGATTCGGTAACCAGGTTACCGAATCGCAAAAGGGGTTTTGTGCATTGCAAAGTGCAGTTTGCATGTCGCAAACAGTGAAATTCACTGTTTGCGACGTGCAAACTGTTTGCTACATCTGGCCCCTAGTGTAGTGTTACTGCAATAAATACACTGTGTGGTTCCTTTCATGTTTGACAAGTTGCTGTGAGACTACTGTGGTATCGCATAAGCTTTGTATGTCTCCTAGATAAGTCTTGGCTGCTCATCCTTTAGAGAGCCCTAGCTTCCTAGATACTGTCTTCATTCACTAATAGGGGTTGCTTGCACCTGGATTAAGGTGACAACAACATAGGTGTCCATCACACAGCAGGCCAGCTTCCTACAATGTCCACAGGGGCAGTCCTAAATGCAGCGATCCGTAGCGGGACAGCATCTGGTCATTCAAGAACCCCAGAGAGAAAGTGGGATTTGCAGCACTGAAGGCATCCTGCACAGTGCAGCATTTATATCAATTGGAAATGAAATATGAAGGTTTCAATTCAGTTAAGGACAAGGATGTGAGGACTATGCATTTCTTTCTTCACTTTAACAAAACAGCATCTTCAAAGTAGTTAAAAAAGAAAAAATACATAATAACATCAGAATTACACGTCCCATGAAGCCTACGGATGAATGTGTCTGTAGTCACTATAGTTCAGTCACAACACAGTCTCTTGTATATAATTACAAGACGTCCCTTCCTGTTCCTCTTCATCACTGGAGCAAGTTCAGCCTTTAGTGACCATCCTATTCGAACCTTTGATCATTCTTAATAATACATGTTATAAAGCTATTGTAGAATAACAATTTATTGTGAAACCAAGAAAGCATGTTACATTACTATATTGATAAATATAGGATACAAATATAGCAGTATATATTGCAAGAAAAAACATAATAGAATAATATTGATTAAGAACCTTACTTACTGATTACAAAGTTATAGGGAGGGTCAGGGATCAAGTTTGATGTCTAAGGGTGTGATAATCCTCGCCTCCTTGTCCTTAATAGAATTGCAACTTTCCTTCTCGTTAGCTAGGAAATCTTTCATTCTATCTGAGGACCAGAGGTGAGGATTATACATGTTCAAAGCTTAAACAACAGATGATGGATGGAATGTAGAAAACAAATCAAACATTTAACCCCAGTCACAGATCTCGGTTAAATCCATCAGATGGATTAAACCCATACCTTTGTGACCTGGGGTGAATGTTTGCAATGTTCAGCATTCCATCCATCATCTGTTCTTTTTTGCTTTGCTTGCCCTAAGTGGGAAGGGTATGCCCAAATGTGGGTCCTGTGCTCACTGCGTCACTGGATTCAACTAGCCTGGCTGATGAAGGGTGATACCAGAAACTGTTCCCAGGATGCTTGTTTCTGGTCCAGGGAGGACCTGGTTTGTCAGGTCAGGCTGGACTGTTCCCATAGCGAACAGGCACAAGACTGAATTGCATATACCTGTGTCCAAACTGGGGTGGTGTGGTGGGCAAAAATGCAATGGATTAAACCAAGATCCTTGTCACTGGGGGTGAATGTTTGCATTGCTCAGCATTCTGCCAACTATCTGTTCTTTTTTGCTTTAGTTGCCTTAAGTGGGAAGGGTATGCCCAGACGTGGGTCCCATGCTCAGTGCACCACTGGATTCAAGCTGGCCTGGCTGATGAAGGGTAATATCCTGAAACTGGTCACAGGATGCTTGTTTCCAGTTCACGGAGGACGTCGCTTGGCAGTGTAGGCTGGACTGTTCCCATGTGGAACAGGATCAAGACTGATTTGGAAATGGCTGGGTTCAAACTGGGGTGGTGTGGTGGGCAAAGAAATTATGGATTAAACCCAGATCTTTGCGATTGGGTGTGAATGTTTGTATTGTTCAGCATTCTGTCCATTCTCTGTTCTTTTTTTTCTTTTTTATTCAAAGCTTACTCACCACTACTAGAGATGCAGCATCTGAGATAGGTTTAAAATATAATTTTTTTAAAGTTGACTCTGATGACCAATCTGCTGCATTCATGATGTCCTCCAATCTGCCACCTAACTGGATGGTCTTGGAAGCCATAGGTGCCCTAGTAGAATGAGTACCAAATTCATGAATTTCAACGCCAACTTCTGCCATGATCCATCGTACCCACCAATAAATTGAAACTGACCTTAAATGGTTTCTGCATAACAATGAGCAGTTGTTTCTGTTCTGGACGTCTAACCTCCATCGTCATGTTTTCATATACTTTAATACATCTGTTAGAAATGGGGATTCTGGTTGGCTAGTGTATGCATCTAAGCCAGGCAGAACCCACCCACTCTTGTCAGGGCAATGGAGTTACACACCTAAGAAAACCCTTGCTCACCCCCTTGGTAACTTGGCACGAGCAGTCAGGCTTATCCCAGAGGCAATGTGTAAAGCATCTGCACAACTCACACAACATACGAGACACAATAAATACACCACAAAGGAAGCAAAATACCAAGTTATATAAAAATAAACTGTATTGAACAAAACACGTCACAACATGTCAGTAATGCCCTGCTACACAAGCACTTGTCAGAACATTACACAGTTACTAGTACCCTGGAACAATAAGCAGTAGTCAGGAAAACATAAAGGTTACTGGTTCTTGTGCAGCACAAGAAGTAGTCAGGTCATCATTGTAACAAAAAATGCACATATCATAGTGAACACGTTACCCAAAGTTGCATGTCATAGTACAACACACATCATAGATGCCCAGACATCATCAGGAATGCACATAGCATGAGAAACATTTCCTAAATGGCAAGTCATTAGTAGCACCGACATAGATGTACATTGCCTGAAAATCATAGTACCAGGGACATCAAGATATCAGCATGTATGCACCCTCCCCAGTGCACAAACATATCACCAAAATGTCAAGATACTGTCAGGAATACACCATCACCTATATTATACAAGGGGTGGTAACCCCAATCCCATAGGTATAGTGCTCTGGGCTCCTATTACAGGGGATGGCCCAGCAGGAACTGGTCCTCTGGAGAGGATTCCCTCCCCGTCCTACCGACTGGACTCTGTATACCCCCACACAGAAGTAGGCCCCAAAGGGTTGACGGGGGCACAAACACACCTTCCAGGTGGCGGGGAGACCTCTCCTGGTCTCTCCATGGGGAAATTGAACGTACCAGGTCGCATGGACCTCTTCTCTCGGAAGTGGGTCCAGAGCTCCCCAGGGCTCCTGGACGCTCCGTGTAGGTTTCTGGGGCCACTGCTTTCCCCCATAGCAGCGCGGCAGCTCCTCCTCACAGTGGTTCGTGCCTCTGTTATGCAGGGTCGTGGTGGTAAATTCCCTAGCATGCAGCTCCTGCCTGTTCCCTGTGGGTACCACTAAAAGCTCTCCTGTGCCCCGGGGTCACTCCTTGAAGTGCTCCTGTGCCCGGGGGGTACCTTCAAGTGCGTGCCTTGGCCCCGCTCGATTACTCCCAGTTAGTGGCTTCTTTTCCCTTCTCCTGCGCCAGGGGGATCATATCAACTCAAAATGGGTCCAGCGCGATCCTCTCGTGTTGCCACCCCATCCAGATGCAAGAAGAAGGTGCCCCTCACGCCGACCGCATCAAGGCAGGACAGCGCTCGTCATGCGCTGCCAGGAACAGAACTAGTGACACAAAAGGGCTCTCTCTGTGCACTAAGAAAATGAATAGAAGAGCGCTCCTACGCGCTTCAAGAAAAAGGGCAAACTGCAGAGGAACGCGGGCACACCACCCAGCCCCTGGAGGCAACAACTGGGGCACAGAATGGCAGGGCCCAAGCAAGCAGGCCAGCACAAAGGTGTGCAGGAAGTGGCAGTTCACATTAGTGACCCACAGATCAGCACAACAGCAGCAGTCTGTAGGAAGCTGGCCTGGCGTGTGGTGGTACCTAAGGGACTTACACTTTATACAAGGTCCAGGTATCCCCTATCAGTATAGTGTAGGCAGTGTCTAGAAGCTAAGCTCTCTAGAGATACCTGTGGATGAGCAGCCAAGGCTTATCTAGGTGACATGCAAAGCTCATGCAATACCACTGTAATAACACAGCACTTACACACATGAATGAAAACACTCAGGGGTATATTTGTACTTGTTTTGTGCCAAATTTACGTCTTTTTTTTTTTAACGCAAATTCAGTGCAAGTCGAACTCCATATTTATACTTTGGTGCTAGACCCGTCTAGCACCAAATCTATGGAGTTAAAGTCATTTTTGAACGTGGAAACCTACTTTGCGTCAATGAGATGCAAAGTAGGTGTTCCCATGCAACAAACGATTCTATGGCCTTAGCACCATATTTATCCCCGTGGTAAAATCACGCACAGGAGGAAGGAGGGGTAAAAAAATGGTGCAAAGCTTGCTTTGCACCATTTTTTAACTCCTGGGTCAGGGCAGGTGTTAGGGTAACTGTGGGCCTATTTCCATGGTGGAACACCATGGAATAAATCCACGGGTGCCCTCTCCAGGCCCCGGACACACCACCACCCACACCAGAGGGACAGTGGAGGATGGGGAACCCCATCCCAGGATAAGTACAGGTAAGTATTTTAGTTTATTTTTTAAAGTGTCATTAGGGGCCCTGAAATGGCCCGCCTACATAGCACTGAGTGCAATGGCCATGCCCAGGGAACCCTGGTCCCCTATGCTGGCCATTGGGGTGGTGGACATGACTCCTGTCTTTACTAAGAGAGGAGTCATGTGGTATGGATGGTTTTGCGTCAGAGTATGACTCTAGGCAGGTTAGAGTCATTTGTTTGACTCTAACCTGCCTAACATCATTTTTTGGTGCAACACGCCCTTCTTCCATACCGCCAGCCCCACCCGACTGACGTCATTTTTTTTATTCTAGCTTACCCTTTGCACTGGCTTGCACCATTCCATAAATATGCTGCCCGGCTGGTGCACAGAAATGGTGCAAGCCATTGCTAAACCTTTTGGTGCAAAACTGCATTAGTATAGTTTTGCACCAAAAAATATAAATCAGGGCCTCAGTGTTACGAAAATAAAGGCTCTTTATTATAGTAACAGTACCAAAACACCAGAGAGGCAATATTCCCCTAGAAGGTAAGTAAACGCACCAAATATGTACACTAGTAATCAGTAATAGGCATAAAAAGTGATAGAAAACAGTGCAAATGCAAATAGGCAATGGTGACCCTAGGGAGAGCCCAAACCATATACTGAAAAAATGGAATGTGAATGCAGGACCCCTACCTAGTTAAGTGGGATGTGTAGAGGGGAGCTGGAGGAACTAGGAAACCCCAAAGGTAAGTACCACAGTGCCCCCCAGCGACCAGGAAGAGAGGAGTAAGTTACTCGTTTTTCCCTAAACCACCCAAAAGGAAATAAATGCAACGCCCAGACAAGACTTTGAGAAACCAGCAGTGGATTCCTGAAGAGGAAAACCTGTGGAAGAAGGGGACCAAGTCCAGAAGTCACAGAAGTGTCCGGTGGGGGCAGGAGCTACTACCCACCTGTCTGTGGTTGCAGGAGTTGGTCGACGGTAGGACGAAGACGGTCAGGAATGCAGCCCTGGAGCAGCTGAAGAGTTCCTGGCCGATGCAGCTCACGTTCCATTACGGATGGATGATTGCAGTTTGTCAGTGGCATGAAAGAGCCACCAACAAGCCTTGGCAAAGGCAGAAGTTGCGTGAAGCAAAAGTTGAGCTGCCAGAGACCAGCAAGGTCCAGGAGGACTCAACCCATGGAGGGAGTCTTAGAGGGACCCTCAGAAAGGCAGAGAGTCCCCATAAGGGGCAGCCCCCACAGGAGACCTACAAGAAGAGGGAGCGGGAGTCTCAGATGAGCCCACACAGCACAACTGAAGAAGGGTCCACGCTGCAGGAGAAGCACGCAGAGGGCTGTGCATCACAGGAAGGAGTGCTAAGGTCTGGGGCCATAAGGAGCCTGAAGATCCCTTGGAGGAGAAGACTTGGTAGCTGCAAGAAATGGAGTGCAAGTGGGTACTGTTCTGCGTGGGAAGGCAAAGAATGACCTCCACCAAAGTTAGACAGCTGGTAGAGAGGACCATGAGGACTACTCCAGATCAGCACCCGTGATGCAGGATCCATGCAGCTCAGGATTAGAGGAGATCCATGTGGCCGGTCATCATTGCAGTTGGTGCCTGCGGATGCAGGGGAGTGACTCCTTCACTCCAAGGGAGATTCCTTCTTCCCTCTCATGCAGGCTGAAGACTTTCCTCCCTCAGAGGAAGCACAGCTGGGGAAATTTTGCAGAAGCTGGAAGGAGCCGTGGAAACAATGTTGCAAGCAGTCTTTGTCGTGGATGCAGATTGTCGGTTCCTGGTGGGATCCAGTCACAGTTCCAGCGGCCAGAAGTCAAAGTAGAGGTTGCAGAGGAGTCCTCCTGGAATCCTGCAAGCCGAATCTGAGGACCCACCCAAAAGAGACCCTAAATAGCCCTGAAAGGGGGATTGGCACCTAGCCAGGTAACCACTTATCAGGAGGGGGCTCTGACGTCACCAGCCTGACTTGGCCACTCAGATGCTTCCGGAGCCCCTGCCCACCTTGGATTCAAAATGGCAGAACCCAGGGACCCTCTGCAGGAGCTCTGGGCACCACTCTTGGGGTGGTGATGGACAGGGGAGTGGTCACTCCCCTTTCCATTGTCCAGTTCCACACCAGAGCAAGGACTGGGGGTCCCTGCACCGGTGTAGACTGGTATATGCACAGAGGGCACCAAATGTGCCCTTCAAAGCATATCAGTGACTTGGGAAGGCTACCCTTTCCAAGTCATGTAACACCTATTTCCAAAGAAAGAGGGTGTTACCCCCTCTCCCAAAGGAAATACTTTGGTCTGCCTTCCTGGGCTTGAGATGAGGGGTGGCAGCAGTTTGGGCTGCCGGGAAAACCCCAGAAGGCTGGTAGGAGTAATACTGGGGGTCCTCTAAGATGCCCCCAGAGTTCATAGAATCACACTTCCAATACTGGCAACAGTATTGGGGTATGATTCCGACATGTTTGATACCAAACATGCCGAGGTTTGGAGTTACCATAATGTAGCTGGACAAAGGAAGTGACCTATGTCTAGTACTTGCATAAAATGACGTCACCCCACTCACGAAGTCCAGGAAAAGGGAACTAGAGTTCGTGGGGGCGCCTCTGCTAGTGCAGGGGTGCCCTCACACAGGTACTTGCACCCTGCCCTCTGGGCTAGGAGGGACTACCATAAGGGTGACTTACAGTGACCTGGTGCAGTGGCCTGTAGTGAAAAGGGTACATGCACCGTTTCAGGCAGACTGCAATGGCAGGCAGGCAGACACACTTTGCATGGGCTCCCCATGGGTGGCACAACACATGCTGCAGCCCATGGGGATCCCCTGGTACCCCAATACCCTGGGTACCTGGGTACCATATACTAGGGACTTACATGGGGGCACCAGTATGCCAAATGTGGGGTGTATGTGGTTCAAGTAGCCATGTTTGAAGGGAGAGAGCATAATCACTGGGGTCCTGGTTAGCAGGACCCCAGTGAACACAGTCAAACACACTGATAACAGGCAGAAAATGGGGGTAACCATGCCAAGAAAGAGTGTACTTTCCTACACAGTCCAAAGGTGGTTCCTGGAGAGTCCCTCCAGCAGCATTCTGTGTCCAGTTCAGTAGTCCATTAGTGTCTCTAGATGTGGGGGAAGACCACATGTTCTTATACACATTTTGCACAGGCTCAACAAAAAGGGAAGAAGGGGTTCCAAACAGTACTAACAGGTTCTTGGAGTGTCGCCTTTCTCCACCAGCACTGGCTCCAGACATCAGTGGGGGGTAAACAAGCCCTTTGTGTCAAGCCAGGGTACAACCTTTGCAGGTGTGTCCCTCCTCTCCCTCTCCAAGCCCAGGAAGAGCATTCAATATGCAGATGAACCTCTGTGACACCTCCACCTTCCCTGTGTACAGACTGTCTGAAAGGTATGCACAAAACCCAGCTGTCACTCTGCCCCAATGTGAATTGGAGGGAAGCTGCAAAACACCAGAGTTATAAGCACAGAGAAATGCCCACTTTCTAAAAGTGGCATTTCTATAATGGTAATACAAGCTTCACCTACACCAGTAAGCAGCATTTCTCTCTACCATTACATCCATACCAAACATGCCTATGCTACCCCTCATAGATCAGACAGTACCACCTAGACATAAGGTAGGGCATTTTCAATGCAATCCTATGAGCAAGGCAGCACTCACAGCTATGAGAAACCAAATAGGCTGTTTGTCACTACCAGGACAGGCCACACAACGAGGCACATGTCCTGCCTTATACATACATAGCACCCTGCCCATGGGCTTGCTGGGCCTACCGTAAGGATGACTTACATGTAGTAAAAGGAGAGTCCCACGCCAGGGGAGTTCCAGACCTGGCAAGTAAACTTAGATGCCAGGTCCCTGTGGCAGTAAACTGTGCATGCAGGCCCTGCAGTAACAGGCCTGAGACAGGTTTAAAAGACTACTTCTGTGGGTGGAGCAACCTGCCTGCAGGCCCACGAGTAGCATTTAATTCACAGGTGTAGGAGGCTGGCCTGGCTTATAGTGGGTATTTCATGGTACTTACACCTTGTGGCAGGTCCAGTTATCCCCTTATTAGTGTATGTAGTAGTGTTCTAGCAGCTTAGGCTGATAGAGGTAACTACAGCAGAGCAGCTTAGGCTGAACCAGGAGACATGCAAAGCTCCTACTATTCCACTTATATCATATAGCGCTATATCATAAGAAACACAATACTCAGAGTTACTAAAAATAAAGGTACTTTATTTTAGTGACAATATGCCAAAAGTATCTCAGAGGATATACTCCCTAAGGAGGTAAGTAAAATACACAAAATATACACACATACCAAAATCAGGCCAGTAAACAGTTAGAGAATTAGTGCAAACACTGTAGAATACACTAGGATGCAATAGGACACAATAGGCCTAGGGTGTAGGAGGCTGGCCTGGCTTGTAGTGGGTACCAGAGGTATTTACACCTTGTGCCAGGTCCAGTTATCCCTTATTAGTGTAGAACAGGTGTTTCTAGCAGCTTAGGCTGATAGAAGGTAGCTATGGCAAAGCAGCTTAGGCTGAACTAGGAGACATGTAAAGCTCCTACTATACTACTGTTGTCATATGCACAATATCATAAGAAAACACAATACACAGAAGTACTAAAAATAAAGGTACTTTATTTTTATGACAATATGGCAAAAGTATCTCAGTGAGTAACCTCAGTATGAGGATACGTTATATACACAAGATATATGTACACAAACCAAACTTATGCAGGTAATAGCAAGAAAAGTAATGCAAGCAGTGTAAATTACAATATATTGCAATAGGAGCACATAGGTATAGGGGCAACACAAACCATATACTCCAAAAGTGGAATGAGAACCACAAATGGACCCCAAACCTATTTGAGCTTGTAGAGGGTCGTTGGGACTGTAAGAAAACAGTGAGGGTTAGGAACTTAGCCCACCCCAAGACCCTGAAAGGTAGGTGTAAAGTGCACCTACTACCCCCAGAGAGCACATAAGTCGTGATAGGGGGATTCTGCAGGAAGAACAAACACCAGCAATGCAACAACAGTGGATTTCCGGACCTGAGTACCTGTAAGACAAGGGGACCAAATCCAATAGTCGCAACAGTGTCGAGAGTGGGCAGGAGCCCAGGAAATGCCAGCTGAGGGTACAAGGAAGCTTCCACCTGTTGGAAGAAGCTTGGAGTTCTGCAAGAAAGAAGAGGACTAGGAACTTCCCCTTTGGAGGATGGATGTCCCACGTCGCGATGAAGCTTGCAGAGGTGTTCCCACGCAGAAAGACCACAAACAAGCCTTGCTAGCTGCAAGAGTCGCGGTTAGGGTTTTTGGATGCTGCTGTGGCTCAGGAGGGACCAGGATGTCTCCACTTGGATGAGGAGACAAAGGGGGTGCCCAGCAAATCAGGGAGCCCTCACAGAAGCATACAGCACTAGCAGAAGTACCTGAACAGGCACTTGGAACACGAGTGCACTGGAGTCCACGCAAAGTCACAAAAGGGCCTGGAAGACTGCACAGGAGCCGGAGAAGCTGCAAACCACGCGGTACCCAGCAATGCAGTCTAGCGTGGGGAGGCAAGGACTTACCTCCACCAAACTTGGACTGAAGAGTCACTGGATGGTGGGAGTCATTTGGACAGAGTTGCTGAGTTCCAGGGACCATGCTCGTCGTGCTGAGAGGGGACCCAGAGGACCGGTGATGCAGTCTTTTGTTGCCTGCGGTTGCAGGGGGAAGATTCCGTCGACCCACGGGAGATTTCTTCAGAGCTCCTGGTGCAGAGAGGAGGCAGGCTACCCCCAGAGCATGCACTACCTGGAAACAGTCGAGAAAGCCGGCAGGATTAGGCGCTACAATGTTGCTGGTAGTCGTCTTGCTACTTTGTTGCGGTTTTGCAGGCATCCTGGAGCAGTCAGCGGTCGATCCTAGGCAGAAGTTGAAGAGAGAGATGCAGAGGAACTCTGGTGAGCTCTTGCATTCGTTATCTGAAGAGAAACCCACAGGAGAGACCCTAAATAGCCCTCAGAGGAGGATTGGCTACCTAGCCAGGTAAGCACCTATCAGGAGGGACCTCTGACGTCTCCTGCTGGCACTGGCCACTCAGAGGCCACCACTGTGCCCTCACACCCCTGCATTCAAGATGGCAGGGGTCTGGGACACACTGGAGGAGCTCTGGGCACCACCCTTGGGGTGGTGATGGACAGGGGAGTGGTCACTCCCCTTTCCTTTGTCCAGTTTCGCGCCAGAGCAGGGGCTGGGGGATCCCTGAACCGCTGTAGACTGGCTTATGCAAGGAGGACACCATCTGTGCCCATCAAAGCATTTCCAGAGGCTGGGGGAGGCCATTCCTCCACAGCCCTTAACACCTATTTCCAAAGAAGGAGTGTGTAACACCCTCTCTCAGAGGAAATCCTTTGTTCTGCCTTCCTGGGACTGGGCTGGCCAGAAACCTGTCTGAGGGTTGGCAGCAATGGTAGCTGTAGAGAAAACCCCAGAGAGCTAGTTTGGCAGTACCCAGGGTCCATGCTGGAGCCCCGGCATGCATGGGGGGACAATTCCATGATCTTAGACAAGTTACATGGCCATATTCAGAGTTACCATTGTGAAGCTACATATAGGTATTGACCTATATGTACTGCACGCGTGTAATGGTGTCCCCACACTCACAAAGTCCGGGGAAATTGCCCTGAACAATGTGGGGGCACCTTGGATAGTGCCAGGGTGCCTTCACACTTCGTAAATTCGCACCTAACCTTCATTAAGTGAGGGTTAGACATATAGGTGACTTATAAGTTACTTAAGTGCAGTGTAAAATGGCTGTAAAATAACATGGATGTTATTTCACTCAGGCTGCAGTGGCAGACCTGTGTAAGAATTGTCTGAGCTCCCTATGGGTGGCAAAAGAAATGCTGCAGCCCATAGGGATCTCCTGGAACCCCAATACCCTGGGTACCTAGGTACCATATACTAGGTAATTATAAGGGAATCAGAATTGGTGAAAATGGTCACTAGCCTGCAGTGACAATTTTAAAAGCAGACAGAGCATAAACACTGAGGTTCTGGTTAGCAGAGCCTCAGTGATACAGTTGGGCACCACACAAGGAACATATATAGGCCACAAACTATGAGCACTAGGGTCCTGGCCAGCAGGGACCCAGTGACACATATCAAACACACTGACAAATAGGGTTTCCACTATGAGCACTGGGGTCCTGGCTAGCAGGATCCCAGTGAGACAGTAAAAACACCCTGACATATACTCACAAACAGGCCAAAAGTGGGGGTAACAAGGCTAGAAAGAGGCTACCTTCCTACAACAGGCCCTGGGTATAGGGATACCACTGTACAAGGGACTTGCAGGTAAATGTGCCATTTAAGTGTAAGCCACCCATACCAAATTCAGAAAGAAGAGCAAGGATCAGCAATGATAAAGTGCCCAGAGTCCTACAGCCAACAACAGAAGTTCAGAAAAAATAGGAAGAGGAAGGCAAAGAGTTCGGGGATGACCCTATAAAAAGAGCCAGGTCCAACAGCATCTTACCACACATAATCTAGGTTGATCAGGAAAAATTGGATAGCATACCAACCGGATATTAGTCTTAGGGGGTTCCCCTATCAGTGTCTAGAAGCCAGGCTCTCTGGAGGTGGCTGTGGATGAGCAGCCAAGGCTTATCTAAGAGACATGCAAAGCTCATGCAATACCATTGTAGTCACACAGCACTTAGGCACATGAAAGAAAACACTGAGGGGCATATTTATACTCCGTTTGCGCCGAATTTGCGTCGTTTTTTTCGACGCAAATTCGACGCAAAACTAACTCCATATTTATACTTTGGCGTTAGACGCGTCTAGCGCCAAAGTTCATGGAGTTAGCGTAATTTTTTTGCGTGAACACCTTCCTTGCGTTAATGATATGCAAGGTAGGCGTTCCCGTCTTAAAAAATGACTGCGATGCATATGCGTCGTATTTATACTCCCGGGCAAAAATGACGCCTGGGAGTGGGCGGGACTAAAAAACCTGCATTTGCGCCGGATTTTAGCGCCTGGGTCAGGGCAGGCGTTAAGGGACCTGTGGGCTCAGAATGAGCCCAGAGGTGCCCTCCCAAGCCCCCAGGGACACCCCCTGCACCCTTGCCCACCCCAGGAGGACACCCAAGGATGGAGGGACCCATCCCAGGGAAGAAAAGGTAAGTTGTGGTAAGTATTTTTTTTATTTTTTTTTGTGGCATAGGGGGGCCTGATTTGTGCCACCCTACACGCCACTATGCCCAATGACCATGCCCAGGGGACAGAAGTCCCCTGGGCATGGCCATTGGGCAAGGGGGCATGACTCCTGTCTTTGTCATGTTAATGGCGTCTGGGCGCCAAAAAAAAATGTCGCAAATCGGGTTAAGACAATTTTTTTGCCTCAGCCTGACTTGCCCCATTTTTGGACGCCCAAACGCCATTTTGCCCTACGCCGGCGCTGCCTGGTGTACGTGTTTTTTTTTCACGCACACCAGGCAGCGCCGGTCGACTAACGCCGGCTAACGCCATTCAATAAATACGGCGCCCGCATGGTGCTTCAGAATGGCGTTAGCCGGCGCAAATTTTTTTGGCGCAAAACTGCGTTAGCTCAGTTTTGCGTCAAAAAGTATAAATATGGCCCTGAGACCCCTATTTGTACTCTGTGTGCGCCAATTTCTTTACAAAAATTTGGTACAAACTTAACTCCATATTTATATTTTGACGCTAGACATGTCTAATGTCAAAATATTGGAGTTTGCACCATTTTTTGGATGCGTGCACCTACCTTGTGTCAATGAGATGCATGGTAGGCATTCCCATCCAAAAAATGGTGCTATCCCCATAGACCCATAATGATCCCCCGTGCAAAAATAACGCACGAGTGGGAGGAGGGGCTAAATAATCCAGCTAAGCTTGCTTAGCACCTTTATTTAACGCCTGGGTCAGACCAGGCGTTAGGAGACCTGTGGATCCATTTCAATGGTCAGACACCATGGAATAGGTCCACAGGTACCCGCCCCAGGAACCCCCCCAACCACACCAGAGGGACACCAGTGGATGGGGGACCCCTTCCCAGGTAAGTGGGATAAGTGTGGTAAGTATTTTTTTTTTCATTGACGTGTCATTGGGGGTCATAACAAGGGGCCCCCTGCATGGCACAGAGTGCAATGGCAATGCCCAGGGAACACTTGTCCCCTGTGCTGGCCATTGGGATGGTGGGCATGACTCCCATCTTTCCTAAGACAGGAGTCATGTTTTTGGTGGTTGTGCGCCAGGAAATGGCACTAGTCTGGTTAGAAGCATTTTTTCCCCTCTAACCAGGCTTGCGTTATTTTTTGGAGCACAACCTCCTCCTTCCCTATGGCCATCTCCACCCGGCTAGCGTCATTTTAGTTGACGCTAGCCCAAGCTATACTTTTTGGGGCAAAACTGCGTTATCGCAGTTTTGTACAAAAAATTATAAATTTTGGGCCTCAGTGTTACAAAAATAAGGTACTTTATTTTAGTGACAAATTACCAAAAGTATTAGAGAGGCAATCCTCCAAAAGGAGGTAAGTAACACACTAGATAGGTACAATAGAAATCAGAAGTAGGCGTAGAAAGTGATAGAAAACAGGGCAAATGCAAATAGACAATAGTGACCCTAGGGGGAGCCCAAATCATATACTAAAAAAATGGAATGCGAATGCAGGACCCCCACCTAGGTAAGTGGAATGTGTAGAGGGGAGCTAGAGGAACTAGGAAACTCCAAAGGTAAGTACCACAGTGCCCCCCAGCAATCAGGAAGAAAGGAGTAAGTTACTGGATTTTCCCCAAACCATCCAAAAAGACTGAAAAGAAGAAAATGCAACACCCAGACAAGACTGCAAGAAACCAGCAGTGGATTCCTGAAGAGGAAGACCTGTGGAAGAAGGGGACAAAGCCCAGACGTTACAGAAGTGTCCAATGGAGGCAGGAGCCACTACCCACCCATCTGTAGTTGCAGGAGTTGGTCGATGGTAGGACGAAGACGGTCAGCAATGCAGCCCTGGAGTCGGTTGAGAGTTCTGGGCGATGCAGTCAACGACCCATGCCGGATGGATGATTGCAGTTGGTCAATGCGGTGGAAAAGCCACCAACAAGCCTTGCAAAGGCAGAAGTCACGGTGAAGCAAAAGTGGAGCTGCCAGGGACCAGCAAGGTCCAGGAGGACTCAACCCATGGGGGAGTCCTAGGGGCACCCTCAGCAATACATAGAGTCCACCGATGAAAAGGCAGCCCCCACAGTAGACCTACTGGAAGAGGAACTAGGAGTTGCAGAGGAGCCTAGGCAGCACAATTGGAGAAGGGTACCACACCGCAGGAGAAGCAAGCAGTGGGCTGTGCATTGCAGGAAGGAGTGCTGAGGTCTGGGGCTACACGGAGCCTGAAGATCCCTTGGAGGAGATGCCAACAAGCCTTGGTAGCTGCAAGAGACGTAGTGCATGGGGGTACTGTCCTGCGTGGGAAGGCAAAGGCTTACCTCCACCAAAGTTAGATAACTAGTAGAGCACTCCAGACCACCACCTGTGATGCAGGATCCACGCAGCTCAGGATGAGAGGAGAACCACACAGCCGGTGGTCACTGCAGTTGGTGCCTGCAGATGCAGGGGAATGACTCCTTCACACCAAGGGTGATTCCTCCTTCCTTCTTGTGCAGGCTGAAGACTTGCCACCCCAAGAGGATGCACAGCCGGGGAAATGTTGCAGAAGTTGGAAGGAGCCGTGGAAACAATATTGCAAGCAGAGTCTTTGTCGTGGATGCAAATTGTCGGTTCTGGGAGGGTCCAGTTGCAGTGGCCAGAAGTCGTAGAAGAGGTTGAGGAGGAGTCCTGCTGGAATCTTGTAAGCTGAATATGAGGACCCATCGAAGAGGGAGACCCTAAATAGCCCTGAAAGCGGGATTGGTCACCTAGCTAGGTGTCCACCTATCATGAGGGTGCTCTGATGTCACCTGCCTTACCTGGCCACTCAGATGCTCCCAGAGACCTATGCCCATATTAGATTCAAGGTGGCATAATCAAGGGACCCTCTGGAGGAGCTTTGGGCACCACCCCTGGTGTGGTGATGGACAGGGGAGTGGTCTCTCCCTTTTTCCATTGTCCAGTTTTGAGCCAGAGGAGGGACTGGGGGTCCCTGAACCGGTGTAGACTGTTTTATGCTTAGAGGGCACTAAATGTGCCCTTCAGAGTATACCAGTGGCTTGGGGAGGCTACCCCTCCAAAGTCATGTAACACCTATTTCCAAAGGAAGGGAGAGGGTGTTACCCCCCTCTCTCAAAGGAAATCCTTTGTTCTGCCTTCCTGGGTTTCAGCTGATCAAGCAGCAGGAGGGCAGAAACCTATCTGAGGGGTGGCAGCAGCTTGGGCTCCCTGGAAACCCCAGAAGGATGGTAGGAGCAATACTGGGGATCCTCCAAGGAGCCCCCAGAGTGCATGGAATCATACTTCAAATACTGGCAACAGTATTGGTGTATGATTCTGACATGTTTGATACCAAACGTACCTAGGTTTGGAGTTACCATTAAGTAGCTGAACATAGGTAGTGGCCTATGTCCAGTGCATGCATAGAAATGGCGTCCCCGCATTCACAAAGTCTAGGAGAATGGAACTGGAGTTTGTGGGTGCACCTCTGCTAGTGCAGTGGTGCCCTTGTCGTGTAGGCTCTCATTATTCTATTGAGACGACTGGATTTGAGCGGCAGAACCGTCTGCAGTGTGGGAGACTGAGTCTAACCCACTACACCTGTCGGCCTAAGCAAGGTTTTGCTCCGGCTTACTAGCAGTGCCTCATCTCTACCCAAGAGCAGGGATGACTGGGCAGCCGAGTGCATGACACAATTGACTCCTCAGGGAAATCGTGGTCACTCAGATCTCATCCGTTTCTCTCAGCTACATTAGTCTCACATATATAAGGAAAAGCAGAGGCAGTATGGGCCATATTTATACTTTTTGACGCAAAACTGCACTAACACAGTTTTGCGTCAAAAAAATTAGCGCCGGCTAACGCCATTCTGAAGCGCCATGCGGGCGCCGTATTTATTCAATTACGTTAGACGGCGTTACCCGCCGGCGCTGCCTGGTGTGCGTGAAAAAAAACGACGTACACCAGGTAGCGCCGGCGTAGGGGGATATGGAGCTTGGGCGCCAAAAAATGGGGCAAGTCAGGCTGAGGCAAATTTTTCGCCTCAACCCAATTTGCGCCATTTTTTTCAACTCCCAACCCCCATTGAAATGACTCCTGTCTTAGCAAAGACAGGAGTCATGCCCCCTTGCCCAATGGCCATGCCCAGGGGACTTATGTCCCCTGGGCATGGTCATTGGGCATAGTGGCATGTAGGGGGGCACAAATCAGGCCCCCCTATGCCACAAAAAAATATAAAAAAAACACTTACCTGAACTTACCTTAATGTCCCTGGGATGGGTCCCTCCAGCCTTGGATGTCCTCCTGGGGTGGGCAAGGGTGACAGGGGGTGTCCCTGGGGGCATGGGAGGGCACCTCTGGGCTCCTTCAGAGCCCACAGGTCCCTTGACGCTTGCCTTTTCCAGGCGCTAAAAAACGGCACAAAAGCGGCCGTACGTCATTTTTTTTGACCCGCCCACTCCCGGGCGTGAATTTTGCCCGGGAGTGTAAATACGGCGCACATGCCTGGGAGTCAATTTTTTAGACGGGAACGCCTACCTTGCATATCATTAACGCAAAGTAGGTGTCCACGCAAAAAAATGACGCAAACTCCATGGACTTTGACGCTAGACGCGTCTAACGCCAAAGTATAAATATGGAGTTAGTTTTGCGTCGAAATTGCGTCAAAAAAACGACGCAATTCCGGCGCAAACAGAGTATAAATATGCCCCTATATGTTTCAATAAGGTTTTTAATAAAGCAAATGCATCTTAGACAATAAAGCATGTACTGCAATAATCAGGACAATAAAGCTTGACAGGATTAAAACTGTGACATGGAGAGTGAAGCATATAAATAACGCTACCATATTGTCACTAGAGTCAATAGAATAATTCCTACCTAGGCTACATTAGAGCACAGCATGTTAAGCTCTAGTTCTGCCCTTCAGGTTCCCCTGGGAATACATCATCCCCCATACCTGAGCAAAGCCTGAAGTCTGCATGAGCAGCTGTAGCAAAGCTTTCAGCAATTAGCATACAGTTGTGGTCATCTGGCTAGAATCCCCCTCTAACATGTATGGGACAGGGAAGTGTTTTAATAATAAAACAACTGATGTTCTGAGAAAATGTCCCTACATAAGGATGTGTATGTTTCTATGAATACTAGAGACAAAGCATTACCACGTTTACTGGCAACCTATCTTACTGCCGCCTTAAGAGAAGCACGGAGTGAAAGAAATATCCTGTTTAAGAAAGCAGTGCTGGTCTAGGCAAAGAACAGCTAGATAAAGAGAAATAAAACAAGACCACAAATGTGGCTATTGTTAAAATAATAAACAAAACTGAATCAAATATATCAAGGTTAAAGTACACAGCTGCAGGCCTGGTCTTGCTAAAATAACGTGCAAGAAGCTACACACACAGGTACTTGCAACGTGCCCTCTGGGCTAGGAGGGCCTACCATAGAGGTGACTTACAGTGAGCAGGTGCAGTGACCTGTAGTGAAAAAGGGTACATGAACCCTTTCACGCAGGATACAATGGCAAGCCAGCAGATATACTTTGCATGGACTTCCCATGTGTAGCATAATATATGCTGCAGCCCCTGGGGAACCCCTGGTACCCCAATGCCCTGGGTACCTGGGTACCATATACTGGGGACTTACATGAGGGCACCAGTATGCTAAATGTGGGGTGTGTGTGGTCCAAGCAACTAACGTTAAAGGAGAGCACAGTCACTGGGGTCCTGGTTAGCAGGTTCCCAGTGAACACTGTCAACACACACTGACAAACAAGCAAAAAGTGGAGGTAACCATGCTAAAAAGAGGCTACTTTCCTACATAACCCCCCCTAATGAAGGACAAACATTAGAGTGGTTACTCCCAGTATTATCCACTGGATGGCCACTTCCCTCTTGGAGATGGACCCCCTATCAGTTTGGAATTTTCTCCTGACCTGATCTGTGGGTCCTCTAGTTTGCTATGAAGAGGTTGTGAACTAAAGGGTATCAAAGGAGGACAGGATTGCTGCTCCAGTTGCTCTGTGGTAGGGCAGGATTGCTGTCCAAAGGGGTTTAGAGCAGGGCAGGGGTGCTGTCCTAAAGGCTCTACAGGAGGACAGGGTTGCTGTCCTATGGGGTTAGAGCAGGACAGGGGTGCTGTCCTAAAGGCTCTTAAGGAGGACAGGGTTGCTGTCCTCTGATTTCTGGGGTGGGGCAGACATGCCGGCCCAAAGTTTCCATGGGAGAACAGCATGGCTATTCCAGGTTTTCTAAGGTAGGGCAGGATTGCTGTTCTACCATAGGTTCCTTCCAGAGGGATTATTTTACCCTTAGGTGCTCAGTTGTTGCAGCCTTAGGCTCCTGTGGTACAGGTCCCACCCTGGGGTGGTTTCTTCCCTTAGAGGAGTAGGGTCCTCAGTGGGAGTATGGACAGAAGGTAACTCTGGCCCATATTTATACTTTTTTTAGCACCTCATTTGCGCCGCTTTTTGACGCAAAAAGTGGTGCAAACTTACATAATACAATTGTATTTTGTAAGTTTGCACCACTTTTGCGTCAAAAAATGACTCAAACACGGCAGTAAAAAAGCATTAATATGGGCGTCTGTATCCTGCCTGTCTGAGTTTTTAGTAGTGTCCTGGGCCATTAATCTAGGCTCCTGGGCTCCTTTCCCTCTTTTTTCTTTAGCCTGTTTTGAAATTATGTCAAGGAGGTGTTTAGGGATGCCAAGCAAGGCTGCATAGGCTTAAAACTCTACTTCATCCCACTTTGAGGTCTCCAGGTCATTACCTAGGATGCACTCTGCAGGTACGTTAGAAGACACTACCACCTGATTTTGGGCCAGTAACTCCACCCCAACTACAGCCTACCATAGCTATGGAGAGGCACTGAGTGGAGGTATTCACATCAGTGACTTGGTACTTGTGATCAAGTAGGTGTTGTTCAAGGGACACTAGTTTTTGAGTTACTATGGTGACACTGGCACCTGTGTCCCTGTAGGCCTCAGCCTCAACACCATTAACCAGACTACGCTGCTTGTACTTATCCATGTTAAGGGGACAAGCAGCTAGGGTGGCAAGGCCAGTGCCATCCTGAGAGACAAAAGTTGTCTTAGGGGTTTCTAAATCTGCCCCAAGTCCCACTACGGACCCAAAGGTGAACCCAACTACACCTTTAGGCTGACTACTGCTAGTAGGCCCACCACTACTGCTATTATTAGGAGCACTAGAGGTGGCAGGGGGTAGTAGTGGTGAAAGGCTCAGTGCCTTTCCTAGGACAGGAGCTGTCTCCTGGCCTATGTCCTTTGTTTTTACAGACATAGCACCAAGGCTTTTTAAAATTGGAGGAAGAGTTTTTAGACCCACCCCAAGGAGAGTTTTGTGGGCCTGATGAAGACTCCTTACTTTTGTCTACGTCCCCAACCTTGTCTTGAGACTTACCTGCTTCCTTTGTCTTGTGGTCACCCCGTGTATGAGCTTTTCTGCTCCCCCTGGTATGGACCCACTTGTCTGCCTTCTTTCCCAATTCTTGGGGAGAGGTCAGATCAGAGTCCAACAGGTATTGATGCAACACATCAGACACACAATTGTTCAAAATATGCTCTCTCAAGATAAGATTGTATAAGCCCTGATAGTCACTGACTTTGCTGCCATGAAACCAGCCTTCCAAAGCTTTAACAGAACAGTCCACAAAATCCACCCAATCCTGTGAGGACTGTTTCCCGGTCTCTCTAAACTTCATTCTATATTGTTCAGTAGTGAGACCAAACCCATCTAAGAGTGCAGATTTTAAAACTGAGTAGTTGTCTGCATCTTCCTCTCTGACAGTGAGACGTCTACCCCTCCCATTGTGAGAGAAGGAGAGCTACAAGATAGCAGCCCACTGTCTCTGAGGGATGCTTTATACCTTGTAGGCCCTCCCTAGAGCAGTGAACCACTTGTGTATGTCATCCCCCACCTTGTAGGGGGAGACAACCTTGTTGAGGTTTCTGGAGTCAAAAGAGTCCTCCATGACCCTATGTTCCCTGAAACTAAAGCTGCTGCCACCATGGGGTGCAAACCCCAAACCCTGTCTCTCTCTCTCCACTGCCAAGGCCTCCCTATCTAGGACTAGCTGCTGCAGCCTCAGCTTGGCCTCCTCCAGTCTCAGCTGCCTGAGTTCCCTATCTAGGGAATCATCTCCTGGAGTTGAACAGTGTGTCCCCTCAGAGACTGAGGTGACGTGAGAGTGAGCAGAGGAGGATCTGTCCCTATTCTTAGTGAGCCTATCAACTAACCCAAACCCAACAGGAGGACTTTGGAAAAGGATTGTGCAAGACCCAACCAAGACTGTAAGAACCCAAAGGTGGATCCTGACAGAAGAGGACCTGCAAAGGAAGGGGACCACGTCCAGTTCGAGATGGAGTGTCCGGTTGTGGCAGGAGCCACTACCCACCCTTCTGTGGATGCAGGACCAGGTCGACGGTGGATGAAGAAGGCCAGCAGTGCAGCACAGGTGCTGAAGAGGAGTCCCAGACGTGATGCAAGTGATGTCCACGTCGACAGTCGAGATGCAGTCGGTCAGTGGTGCTGGAAAACCAACAACAAGCCTTGACAAATGCAAGAGACTGAGAAGAAGGTTTGCAAAGCTGAAGAGGACAAGCAAGGTCCAGGGGGTTTGACCCAAGTAGGGTAGTCCGGGGTGACCCTCAGCAGCTGGGAGAATCACAAAAAGAGGAGGCAGCCTCCACAGGCAACCCACTGGCAGCAGGCACAGGAGTCTCAGTGAGGCCCACTCAGCACACCTGAATAAGTATCCCACGTCGCTAGAGAAGCAGGCAGGAGACTGTGCATTGCAGGAAGAAGTGCTGGAGGCCGGGGCTAAATGGAGCCTGAAGATCCTGTGGAGGAGGAGCAAACAAGCCTTGGTAGCTGTAAGAGTCACGGTGCACAGGGGTACTGTCCTGCAAGGACAGACAAGTGCTTATCGTCTCCCAAGTTGGACAGCTGGTAGAGAGGACCAAGGGGACCACTCCAGACTACCACCTGTGATGCAGGAACCAACGCAGTTTCAGAGGAGAGAGGATTCACGCAGCCAGTCGTCATTGCAGTTGGAGCCTGCAGATGCAGGGGAGTGACACCTTCACTCAAAGGGAGACTCCTTCTTGCTTCTTGTTCCGCCCTCAGAGGATGCACAGCTGAGCAAATGATGCAGTTGCTAGAAGCAGCCGGAGAAACAATGTTGCAGAGCAGAGTCATCATCGTAGTTGCAGACTGTTGGTACCTGGAGGGTCCAGTTGCACTTCTAGTGGCCAGAAGATGAAGTAAACAACGAAGAGGAGTCCTGCTGGAATCTTACATGTCGAATTTGAGGACTCACCCAAGAGGGAGACCCTAAGTAGCCCTAAATGGGGGTATGGTCACCTGCAAGGTGACCACCTATCAGGAGGGGGCAGTGATGTCACCTGCCTGACCTGGCCACTCAGATGGTCCTAGGGGCCTCTGCATATCTTAGATTCAAGATGGCAGAACCAGGTGGCCACCTGGAGGAGCTTTGGGCACCACCCCTGGGGTGGTGATGGACAGGGGAGTGGTCACTCCCCTTTCCTTTGTCCAGATCCACACCAGAGCAGGGACTGGGGGTGCTGTCCAAAGCATACCAGTGGCTTGGGGAGACTATTCCTCCCAAGCTATGTCACACCTATTTCCATGGGGAGAGGGTGTTGCCTTCTTTATACTGCCTTCCCCTGCTAGAGCTGGTCATGCAGCAGGAGGGCAGAAACCCATCTGGAGGGTGGTAGCAGTGCGGGCTGCTTGCAAAACCCGTGATGACTGGTAGGAGCAATACTGTGGCAGTCCACTAAAGAGCCCTCAGAGTGTATGGAATCATACAACCAATACTGGCAATAGTATTGGGGTATGGTTCTGATATGTTTGATACCAAACATTCCCCGGATGGAGTTAGCATTATGTAGCTGGACATAGGTAGTGACCTGTGTCCAGTACACAGGTAAAATGGCTTCCTCGCACTTTTGAAGTCCAGTGCAATGGGCCTGAAGTTCGTAGTGGCACCTCTGCTCACGCAGGGTTGCCCTCACACACAGGTACCTGCACCCTACTCTCTGGGCTAGGAGGGCCTACCACTGAGTGACTTACAGGGACCTGGTGCAGTGACCTGTAGTGAAAAGAGTGCATGCACCTTTTCACGCAGGCTGCAATGGTAGGCCTGCAGACACATTTTGCATGGGCTCCTATGGGTGGATTAATACATGCTGCAGCCCATGGGGTACCCCTGATGCCCCAATGCCCTTGGTAGTGAACACAGTTAAAACACACAAAAGTGGGGGTAACCATGCCAAAAAGAGGGTACTTTCATACAGTGTCCACCTCACATACTGAGGGAGTTGATGATTCAAGCAAGAGGCAACAAGTTCCCGTGAGGTCTTGGAAAACAGAGCAGTTTAATGTCCAATCGCTGCTGTCCAAGAAGTTCCTGGAGTTCCAGTCCGCTATCATGTTCTGGGTCCCCAGAAGATAGTCCGTCATCACCGAAATCTGTTTCTGAAGGCAATAATGCCAGAAATCCTTGGCTAGGTCTGCCAATATTTTTGATCGAGTTCCTCCCAGGCGATTGATGTATTGAACTGCCAAGATGTTGTCCATTCGCAACAGGATACAACATAACACTTTGGGCCTGCTTATGACCACCAGGGTCGCTGTGGCGTTTGATTGTCGACCTCTTTGGCGGCAGTCTGACTGCCACATTATGACTGTGGTGGTCACGCTGCGGTCAGACCACCAGCACCAGCACTTTCCGTCACTCGGATGGTGTGGCAGTCCTAATCCCCCAGGGCAGCGCTGTATGCAGTGCCACCCTGGGGATTATGACTCCCCTCTCCGCCAGCAGTTTCATGGCAGTGGCACTTGGCCTGGCCAGCCCATCACGGTGTTCACTGTCTGCTTTGCAGTTAGACCACCAGCACCGCCAATTTTTGTCAGTCCAACATTGTGGCAGTGCTAATCCGCCAGGTCAGTGCTACATGTAGTGCCGCCATGGGGATTACGACTCTCCTCTTTGCCATCGGTTTCATGGCGGTAGCAGTTGGCATAGTCAGTGCAGGGGTCCCCCTGGCTAACTGTGAGAAAGTAGCCTCTTTCTAGCCTTTTTACCCCCACTTTTGGCCTGTTTGTGAGTGTATGTCAGGGTGTTTTCACTGTCTCACTGGTATCCTGCTAGCCAGGGCCCAGTGCTCATAGTGAAAACCCTATGTTTTCAGTATGTTGGTTATGTGTCACTGGGACCCTGCTAGTCAGGACCCCAGTGCTCATAAGTTTGTGACCTATAGGTATGTGTTCCCTGTGTGATGCCTAACTGTCTCACTAAGGCTCTGCTAACCAGAACCTCAGTGGTTATGCTCTCTCTTTACAAATTGTCACTAACAGGCTAGTGACCAATTTTACCAATTTACATTGGCATACTGGAACACCCTTATAATTCCCTAGTATATGGTACTGAGGTACCCAGGGTATTGGGGTTCCAGGAGATCCCTATGGGCTGCAGCATTTCTTTTGCCACCCATAGGGAGCTCTGACAATTCTTACACAGGCCTGCCACTGCAGCCTGAGTGAAATAACGTCCACGTTATTTCACAGCCATTTTACACTGCACTTAAGTAACTTATAAGTCACCTATATGTCTAACCTTTACCTGGTAAAGGTTGGGTGCTAAGTTACTTAGTGTGAGGGCACCCTGGCACTAGCCAAGGTGCCCCCACATTGTTCAGGGCCAATTCCCCGGACTTTGTGAGTGCGGGGACACCATTACACGCGTGCACTACATATAGGTCACTACCTATGTGTAGCTTCACAATGGTAACTCCGAATATGGCCATGTAACATGTCTATGATCATGGAATTGCCCCCTCTATACCATCCTGGCATAGTTGGCACAATCCCATGATCCCAGTGGTCTGTAGCACAGACCCTGGTACTGCCAAACTGCCTTTCCTGGGGTTTCACTGCAGCTGCTGCTGCTGCCAACCCCTCAGACAGGTTTCTGCCCTCCTGGGGTCCAGCTAGGCCTGGCCCAGGATGGCAGAACAAAGGACTTCCTCTGAGAGAGGGTGTTACACCCTCTCCCTTTGGAAAATGGTGTGAAGGCAGGGGAGGAGTAGCCTCCCCCAGCCTCTGGAAATGCTTTCATGGGCACACATGGTGCCCATTTCTGCATAAGCCAGTCTACACCGGTTCAGGGACCCCTTAGCCCTGCTCTGGCGCGAAACTGAACAAAGGAAAGGGGAGTGACCACTCCCCTGACCTGTACCTCCCCTGGGAGGTGCCCAGAGCTCCTCCAGTGTGCTCCAGACCTCTGCCATCTTGGAAACAGAGGTGCTGCTGGCACACTGGACTGCTCTGAGTGGCCAGTGCCATCAGGTGACGTCAGACACTCCTTCTGATAGGCTCCTTCAGGTGTTGCTAGCCTATCCTCTCTCCTAGGTAGCCAAACCCTCTTTTCTGGCTATTTAGGGTCTCTGTCTCTTGGGATTCCTTAGATAACGAATGCAAGAGCTCATCCGAGTTCCTCTGCATCTCTCTCTTCACCTTCTGCCAAGGAATCGACTGCTGACCGCGCTGGAAGCCTGCAAAACTGCAACATAGTAGCGAAGACGACTACTGCAACTCTGTAACGCTGATCCTGTCGCCTTCTCGACTGTTTTACTGGTGGTGCATGCTGTGGGGGTAGTCTGCCTCCTCTCTGCACTAGAAGCTCCGAAGAAATCTCCCGTGGGTCGACGGAATCGTCCCCCTGCAACCGCAGGCACCAAAGAACTGCATCACCGGTACCTTGGGTCTCCTCTCAGCACGACGAGCGAGGTCCCTTGAATCCAGCAACTCTGTCCAAGTGACTCCCACAGTCCAGTGACTCTTCAGTCCAAGTTTGGTGGAGGTAAGTCCTTGCCTCCCCACGCCAGACTGCATTGCTGGGAACCGCGACTTTTGCAGCTACTCCGGCCTCTGTGCACTTGCGGCGGAAATCCTTTGTGCACAGTCCAGCCTGGGTCCACGGCACTCTAACCTGCATTGCACGACCTCCTAAGTTGTTCTCCGGCGACGTGGGACTCCTTTGTGCAACTTCGGGTGAGCACCATTTCCCGCATCTTCGTAGTGTCTGTTTCTGGCACTTCTGCGGGTGCTGCCTGCTGCTGAGAGGGCTCCTTGTCTTGCTCAACGCCCCCTCTGTCCCGTGACGCAATTGGCGACATCCTGGTCCCTCCTGGGCCACAGCAGCATCCAAAAACACTAACTGCACGATTTGCAGCTAGCAAGGCTTGTTGGTGGTCTTTCGGCGAGAAAACACTTCTGCACGACTCTCCACGGCGTGAGGGATCCGTCCTCCAAAGGGGAAGTCTCTAGCCCTTGTCGTTCCTGCAGAAACCTAAGCTTCTACTGTCCAGTAGCAGCTCCTTTGCACCCACAGCTGGCATTTCCTGGGCATCTGCCCATCTCCGACTTGCTTGTGACTTTTGGACTTGGTCCCCTTGTTCCACAGGTACCCTCGACTGGAAATCCATTGTTGTTGCATTGTTGGTTTGTGTCTTTCCTGCAGAATTCCCCTATCACGACTTCTATGTCCTTTGGGGAACTTTAGTGCACTTTGCATTCATTTTTCAGGGTCTTGGGGTGGGCTATTTTTCTAACCCTTACTATTTTCTAATAGTCCCAGCGACCCTCTACAAGGTCACATAGGTTTGGGGTCCATTCGTGGTTCGCATTCCACTTTTGGAGTATATGGTTTGTGTTGCCCCTATCCCTATTGCTATCCTCATACTGAGGGTACTCACTGAGATACTTTTGGCATATTGTCATAAAAATAAAGTACCTTTATTTTTAGTATATCTGTGTATTGTGTTTTCTTATGATATTGTGCATATGACACTAAGGGGGTCATTACGACCCTGGCGGAACAAGTCCGCCAGGGCCGTGGGACGCGGTGGCACCGCCGACAGGCCGGCGGTGCCCCGCGGGGCATTCTGACCGCGGCGGCTCAGCCGCGGTCAGAGAAGGGAAACCGGCGGTCTCCCGCCGGTTTCCCGCTGCCCCAAAGGAATCCTCCAAGCCGGCGCAGCATGCTGCGCCGGCATGGGGATTCCGACTCCCCCTCCCGCCATCCAGTTCCTGGCGGTTCTCCCGCCGGGAACCGGATGGCGGGAGGGGGAGTCGCGGGGCCCCTGGGGGCCCCTGCCGTGCCCATGCCTATGGCATGGGCACGGCAGGGGCCCCCGTAAGAGGGCCCCTAAAAGTATTTCAGTGTCTGCAAAGCAGACACTGAAATACGCGACGGGTGCAACTGCACCCGTCGCACCTTCCCACTCCGCCGGCTCTATTACGAGCCGGCGTCATCGTGGGAAGGGAGTTTTCCCCTGGGCTGGCGGGCGGTCTTGTGAAGACCGCCCGCCAGCCCAGGGGAAAACTCGGAATACCCTCCGCGGTCTTACGACCGCGGAGCGGTATTTCGGAGGGGGGAAGCCTGGCGGGCGGCCTCCGCCGCCCGCCAGGCTCGGAATGAGGGCCTATGTGGTACTGTAGGAGCTTCACTCGTCTCCTAGTTCAGCCTAAGCTGCTCTGCTAAGCTACCATTATCTATCAGCCTATGCTGCTAGACACCCTATACACTAATAAGGGATAACTGGGCCTGGTGCAAGGTGCAAGTACCCCCCCTTTGTGATGTTCACTGTCTGCTTTGCAGACAGTGAACATAGTGACGGGTGCTGGTGCACCCTGCGCACTACAGCATTGCAGTCAGCTCTGTAACATGCCATGACAATGCTGTAGGCCGCTTCCCGCTGACCCATCAGGAAACTCGTAATGGGGCCCGCGGGAAGGCAGCTGCACTGGCGGCGACCTGCCTGTCGGGACTTCGGTGGACGGTGGAAGCCATCCACCGAAGTCATAATAGATCCTGAGGTCCTTGGTGGAGATTTTATCACAAAAGACCAGGCAATTTATTGTGAAGTTGCAATTCCTCTGATGACCATCTGCCTGCATCCCATTGAGATGGTCCCACATTTGGCTCCCCAGCCCAGGTGGCTGGTATCTGACTCAATGACTATGTCAGGGTTGTCCCAAAGATTGAGCTTCCATTCCAAGCTTCCATATGGTCTATCCACCATTGGAGTTCCGTCCTGGCATCCAAATTCAATAAGATCAGTTGTGAGTATGTTATACCCTTGCATAAGTGAGTGGTTTTTAGCCTTTGAAGGGTTCGATAGTGTAGGGGTCAATGGAAGATGGCCTGAATGGACGATGAGAGAAGGCCCACTATCCTGGCCGGTCGATGTAGAGATATTCTGTCTCGCTGAATGACTGTCTGGAGTTCTTTTAGAATTTTTGTGACCTTCAATGGAGGAAGACTCAGGGAAGCTTTCAATGAATCAATAAGGAAGCCTAGGAAAGTAATCTGTTGAGTTGGAACGAGTTCTGATTTCTGTTTGCTGATGATAAAACCTAGGTCCTGTTCATGTTGTATTTGAGATGTTGAGGAAATTGGTCCGTTAGAAGAATGTCATCTAAACAGATGATCATCCGAACTCCCCTTGTACAGGGAATCTCCACCACCGGCCTTAGGAGTTTAGTAAAGCACCATGGCGCCAAGGATATACCGAGGGGACAGCTCGAAATTAGTACACCTGATCCTTCCATAAAAACTGGAGAAATCTCCGGAGAGGAGGAAAGATAGGAACGGTGAGGTAAGCATCTTAGAGATCCAACTTGACCATGGCCATCCAATCTCCTATCAGAATAATGTCTCACAAGAGATGTATACCTTCCATTTCAGTAGCGATAGACTAACCACTCATTAAATTCTTTTAAGTTTATCACCGGTCTGAAGCCCTTGTCCTTTTGTACCGGAAAAAACTAGTGCGGGTGAAGTACCCGCCTGTAAATGGCTCCTTTCTGTAAACGTTTTTGCACCTCTGAGTCAATGAGGATTGATTCGTCGTTGGAGAAAATTAGAGGTCTTTGACACATTTCTTAGATTGGAGATCCATAAAATTCAATGTGAAAGCCCTGAACAGTTCGAAAGACAGGCTGTAAGTTTCCCCCAGCTGTGAGCAAATATCTGAATTCTCCCTCACATTTTGTGAGGGGTAAAAGGGTACTGCTTAACGGAAATTCCTCCAGGTGCATTAGTGCCTGCTAGGCAGGATGGTTGCTTCTCCCTTTTCCTGAACCTCTGCTTTGGTGGAAGGTTCTCTGTCTTCCATCATTCCATCCACTGTTCCTTTTAAAGTGGACCTTGTTGGGAGAAACGGCCGAAGGAGTGGACCCTGCCTCTTCCAGCCCCTGCAAAAACCTTTCCAGGGAAGATTTTCTTAATAGAGGATTGCGCATTGTCAAGGGCGGAAAATGTTGCCACAAACTTCCCTAATTCCTTAACAAAGGGTTCTCCAAATAGGTTACCCTGTGTAACCTGTCCTGCCTCAGAAGACCCCAGTTTGGGGTCATTTTTTATGAAGATGGATCTTCTTTGTACAGTTGCCAATGCGATGTTTGCATTACCTAGCAAGCAGATAGCTCTTTGTGCCCAAACCGTAATAACCTCACCAGTTAAAGGAGTACCTGTTTGTTTGGTTTGTTTGGATTGTTCTGCCAATTGAATTATCTGGGTACTAGGGCCAACAACATCAAGTAATTTATCTTGGCAATTCCCCCAGGAACGATCTATGCCTTTTTTGGGGTCCCATATATATATATATATATATATTAAAGAAAGTATGTAATTTTCGATCCATATCAGGTGTGATTGCTGCAACTTTTCCTTGTAAAGATGGCTTGGGGCACTTTGCTCTAAGCTTATCCCTGACTTCTTTTTCTGAAGGTTGTCGTAATTTGCTGGAAACATAATCTGACACTTTTTCATCAGCAATCCACTCAGAACAGGGGCGATATATAGTGGATGGATCAAACATATCTGATTGAATGATGTCCCCTTCAGGGGATTCCGAAGAAGTAGATCCAGGATGCCATGGTCTCTTAGCTTCCTGATTGTCAGCAGATGAAGGCCCGTATTTATACTTTTTTTGCGCCGCATTTGCGTCGTTTTTTGACGCAAAAACGGCGCAAACTTGCAAAATGCCATTGTGGGCCATATTTATACTCCGTTTGCGCCGAAATTGCGTCGTTTTTTTTGACGCAATTTCGACGCAAAACTAACGCCAACTAACGCCATATTTATACTATGGCGTTAGAGGCGAATAGCGCCAAACTTCCCGGAATGTGCGTCATTTTTTAGCGTGAACCCCTTCCTTGCGTTAATGATATGCAAGGGAGGCGTTCCCGTCTAAAAAATGACTCCCAGGCCTTTACGTGGTATTTATACTCCCGGGCAAAAGAGACGCCCGGGAGTGGGCGTGGCTAAAAACGGCGCATTTGCGCCACTTTTTAACGCCTGCTCAGGGCAGGCGTTAAGGGGCCTGTGGGCTCAAAATGAGCCCACAGGTGCCCTCCCATGCCCCCAGGGACCCCCCCTGCCACCCTTGCCCACCCCAGGAGGACACCCAAGGCTGGAGGGACCCACCCCAGGGACATTCAGGTAAGTTCAGGTAAGTTTTTTTTTTTTTTTTTTTAATAATATTTTGTGGCATAGGGGGGCCTTATTTGTGCCCCCCTACATGCCACTATGCCCAATGACCATGCCCAGGGGACAGAAGTCCCCTGGGCATGGCCATTGGGCAAGGGGGCATGACTCCTATCTTTACAATGATAGGAGTCATGTTGATGGGGGATGGGCGTCGTTAAAAAATGGCGCAAGTCGGGTTAAGACGATTTTTTCGTCGTAACCTGACTTGCCCCATTTTAAGACGCCCATGCGCCATTTTCCCCCTACGCCGGCGCTGTCTGGTCTACGTGGTTTTTTCCCACGCAAACCAGGCAGCGCCGGTCTGATTGCGCCGTCTAACGCCATTCCATAAATACGGCGCCCGCTTGGCGCTTCAGAATGGCGTTAGACGGCGCAAAACTTTTTGACGCTAAACTGCGTTAGCGCAGTTTAGCGTCAAAAAGTATAAATATGGGCCTGTATTTTGTAGGTTTGCGCCGTTTTGCGTCAAAAAGCGGCGCAAATGCGGCGCTAAAAAAAGTATAAATACGGGCCGAAGAATCTACACCTGAATCACCCTCTTCCGTAAAGGAGACCCCATACTCAAGGTCAGAATTTAGGGCGACAGCATCTCTATTCTCTTTGGGTTTTACACTCTCCAGGTAGGGTGCGTGTTTATGCGTGCGCAAACTCTTATGGAAAGTTTCCGCTAACTTATTGAAAAACTCCAAGTGCCCAGCGAAACACTTATAGGCCTTCTTTCCCCCTTTACTAGAAGTGCTAGGGCCAAGGTCAGAAGAATTAGGTTGCGACAAAAGCCCAGGAATGCTTTCGGCAAGCTTATCAACTTGGTCTTTAAGGGGGCTAATGCCTTGGAAATTGCCACAGAGAATGCCAGATCTACACTTTCCAGTAATTTTTTTGGGGGGGTTGGGGGTGGGGGGGGGGGGGCTAAGAGTGTGATACGCCCAAGACCTAATAAGGGCAGCCCCCTTGCAGGTGCTCACAACCAAGTACTAATATATTTGAACGATAAAAATATATTTTGGCCACTAGATGGTGCTAACAGCAAAGAGAAATTATACGTAGTGAGGAAACATCATAAATGACATCAACTGCCGTAGCGGTAAATGCGAGGGTTGGCAGAGAAAAACTGTGAAGGAAAAATTCAAAGGGAAATCCTCACAGTAATTCCCCAATGCTTTCGAGCGAGGCAAGCAGAGAGCAGTAATGCTGCTGAACAAGCCGACAGGACTGTCTTGGCGCGCGCATTCGAGCGCTTCCTCGGGACCTGCGGTGATTAGTGAAAATACTCTCTCGGGCAGAAAAGCCTATCGCGAGACAGAAAAACGACAATAGAATACAAAACAATACAAGTCCAAGGAAGCAAATTATTATTATAACAGTTGTTATATTTCAATAAAGTTCATAAGTTATGTGAGGATTAGGTAATAAAGGAATGACAACTGATGAGGAGTGAAGAAAGAGGGACAGAAAGGGACCTCACATGATTATAAACAAGAGATTGTGTTCTGATTGGACTATGGTTACTATGGATACATTCATCCCTAGGCTTCATGGGACTTGCAGTTCTGACATTATTCATTTTTTTTCTTTATTAACTACTTTGAATATGCTGATTTATTAAAGTGAAGAAAGAAATGCATAATCATTGCCTCTGGTCCTGACATAGAATTAAACTTTACTGAACAACTACACAATTGCCTGGTGCAGATGAGGGCTGCAGAAAAAGGAAGGAATCATGATATTGTGGGTTGTTGGGTGGGAGGATGTAGAGGAAAAGATTGGGGAATGTAAGATTAATGTTCCTGTTTATTGCACACTCTCCGAATCATTATTTACAGTGTCCAACCCCTTCACATTCAGGATAATTGTGTTTTCTCTCTAGACTCTCACATGCTGCACTTTTTAGCGTGCTATTATGATACACATGTCACGGGGAGAAAAGTAACTTTGTGGTATGGCGGGTTAAAAATGCCTTTGAACTGTGTGACGAGAGACAAAAACGGGAAAGTCAATTTGGTAGTGTTCTAAGAAAATGTATCAAATCAAATCATTAACATTTATAAAGCGCGCTACTCACCCATGCGGGTCTCAAGGCGCTAGGGGAAAGGGGGGGGGTTACTGCTGCTCGAAAAGCCAGGTTTTTAGGAGTCTCCGGAATGCGGAGTGGTCCTGGGTGGTCCTGAGGCTGGTGAGGAGGGAGTTCCAGGTCTTGGCTGCCAGGAAGGAGAAAGACCTCCCACCCGCCGTGGAGCGGCGGATGCGAGGGACGGCAGCGAGCGCGAGGCCGGAGGATCGGAGGAGGCGGGTGGGGACGTAGAAGCTGAGGCGTCGGTTGAGGTATTCCGGTCCCTTGTTGTGGAGGGCTTTGTGTGTGTGGGTGAGAAGTCGAAAGGTGATCCTTTTGCTGACTGGGAGCCAATGCAGGTGTCTCAGGTGTGCGGAGATGTGGCTGTTGCGGGGTACTTCGAGGATGAGGCGGGCCGAGGCGTTTTGAATGCGTTGCAGGCGATTTTGGAGTTTGGTGGTGGTCCCAGCGTAGAGGGTGTTGCCGTAGTCCAGGCGGCTTGTGATGAGGGCGTGGGTCACGGTTTTTCTAGTGTCGGCGGGGATCCAGCGTAAGATCTTGCGGAGCATGCGGAGGGTGAGGAAGCAGGCGGAGGACACGGCGTTGACTTGCTTGGTCATGGTGAGAAGGGGGTCCAAGATGAAGCCGAGGTTGCGGGCGTTGTCTGTGGTGGTCGGTGCGGTGCCGAGGGCGTGGGCCACCAGGAGTCGTCCCAGGAGGACGGGGTGTTGCCGAGGATGAGGACTTCCGTTTTGTCAGAGTTCAGCTTTAGGCGGCTGAGCCTCATCCAATCTGCGACGTCCTTCATCCCCTGTTGTAGGTTGGTCTTGGCGCTGGCGGGGTCCTTGGTGAGGGAGAGTATAAGTTGGGTGTCGTCGGCGTAGGAGGTGATGATGATGTCGTGCTTGCGTACGATGTTGGCGAGGGGGCTCATGTAGACATTGAAGAGTGTCGGGCTGAGCGATGAGCCTTGAGGTACGCCGCAGATGATCTCGGTGGGGTCTGAGCGAAACGGTGGGAGGTAAACTCTTTGGGAACGGTTTGAGAGGAAGGAGGCGATCCAGTCCAGGGCCTGGCCTTGGATCCCGGTGGAGCGGAGGCGGGTGATTAGGGTGCGGTGACAGACGGTGTTGAAGGCAGCTGAGAGGTCAAGGAGGATGAGGGTGACTGTTTCACCGTTGTCCATCAGGGTTCTGATGTCGTCTGTGACTGAGATGAGGGCGGTTTCCGTGCTGTGGTTGGTTCGGAATCCGGTTTGTGAAGGGTCGAGCAGGTTGTTGTTTTCCAGGAAGGTGGTCAGCTGTTTGTTGACGGTCTTCTCTATTACCTTGGCTGGGAAAGGCAGGAGAGAGATGGGGCGGAAGTTTTTCAGGTCGCTCGGGTCAGCCGTAGGTTTCTTTAGGAGGGAGTTGACTTCGGCGTGTTTCCAGCATTCGGGGAAGGTAGCAGAAGAAAAAGAAGAGTTGATGACGGCCTGGAGGTGCGGGACGATGATGTCGTCGGCTTTATTAAAGATGAAGTGAGGGCAGGGGTCCGAAGGGGCGCCGGAGTGGATAGAGTTCATGATGGATTTGGTTTCTTCAGTGTTGATGTGGGTCCAGTTGTTGAGGGAGAAGGCCGGGGGTGCGGGTTCGGTGATGTTTGGTTGGGTCTGGTGTCCGAAGCTGTCGTGGAGGTCGCTGATCTTGCGATGGAAGAAGGTGGCGAGGGATTCGCACAAATCCTGTGAGGGCGTGACGGCTTTGGCGTTGGCGTTGGGGTTGGAGAACTCCTTGACGATGCTGAAAAGTTCTCTGCTGTTGTGGCTGTTTTTGTCCAGTCTGTCGGTGGAAAAGTTCCTTTTGGCAGCGCGGATCAGGTGGTGGTGTTCGCGGGTAGCGTTCTTGAGGGCGGTCATGTTGTCAGCGGTGTGGTCCTTACGCCAGGCCTTCTCGAGGGTGTGACAAGTTTTCTTTGATTCTTTGAGGGTGTCAGAGAACCAGAGAGATTTTTTGGTGTTGGTCTGTTGATGCGTGCGTTTGAGGGGAGCAAGGTTGTCTGCGCAGTTGGAGATCCAGTTTGTGAGGCTGAGGGCTGCGTCGTTGGGGTCGGTGGTGAGGGTGGGTTGGTTGGCGGCGAGTGCGGAGAAGAGTTGCTCTTCGGGGATCTTGTTCCACTGTCGACGAGGGATGGGTTGAGTGCGGAGGTGGCGGGTCTCGCGTCGGAATGTGAAGTGGACACAGCTGTGGTCGGTCCAGTGTAGAGCGGAGGTGTGGCTGAAGAAGATGTGTTTGCTGGCGGAGAAGATAGGGTCGAGCGTGTGTCCGGCGATGTGGGTGGCGGTGTTCACCAGTTGCTTGAGGCCGAGGTTGGCGAGGTTGTCGAGCAGGGCGGTGGTGTTGGGGTCGTTGTTCTGTTCCAGATGGAAGTTGAGGTCGCCTAGGAGGATGTAGTCCGGCGAGGCGAGGGCGTGCGGGGAGATGAAGTCGGCGATGGCGTCGCTGAAAGGGGCACGCGGTCCGGGGGGACGGTAGACGAGGGATCCTCTGAGGGTGGTCCTGGGGTCGGTGCGAATTTGAAAATGCAGATGTTCAGCGGCGAGAGGGGTGTCTTCGGTGGAGGTGGTGACGCTGATGGAGTCTTTGAAGACGATGGCGATACCTCCTCCTACTTGGTTGGTGTGGTCTTTTCTGGAGATCTTGTAGCCTTCGGGGATGGCAGTGGCGATGTCTGGAGCTGATGAGGCGTTCATCCAGGTTTCCGCGATGAAGGCGACGTCCGGAGCTGTGGAGTCCAGGAGGTCCCAGAGTTCAATGGCGTGTTTGTGGACGGAGCGAGCGTTGACTAGGATGCACTTGAGGTGGTTGATGGCGCGTGGGCTGGTGGTCGTGGTAGTTGCGTGGTGGAAGATGCGTTTGCAGGAGTTACAGGCGAAGGGTCCATGGGTGCGCTTGGGGTGGGCTTGGAAGCAGGTGTTGGAGCGCCCGGGGTTGAGGGCGTGGAGGGTGGTGGGGTCGTAGCGGGTCAGCGGGGTAGGGGAGGGCTGGGGACCAGGGGTCGTGGCGCTGGGCGCGGGCCAGGCGCGGACGGGCGAAGACGGGCTTGCCTCTGGCGCGCCTTGCGGCGCAGTCGCGCAGCGGCCGCCATAAGAGGGAGGAGGGGGGGGAGGGGTCAGCTGGGGGCGAATGGGAGCTGGGGGGCAGGGGCGTGCAGGAGGTCGCGGCGGGAAAGCGTGAGGGAGGGGGGGACAGGTAGAGTGAGAAGAGCTGGGGAGGGGGATTTAAGGGTGGAGGGGGGTGAGTGTTAGAGTTTTAGGAGATAAGGGAGATAGATAGGAGTAGGGTTGAAAAGATAGGGGAGGGGGGGTGGTAGAGGTGGGTGAGGGTGAGAGGTAGAGTGAGAGGATAGGGAGATAGGTAACAGAGGGGGTGTCGGGACGGGGGAGAGATAGGGAAATAGATAGATGGAGAGATAGGTGGAGAGATAGAACAATAGGTAGATAGGAGGAGGGGGTGAGTGAGGGAGTTAGGTGGAGAGATAGGTAGAGGAGTGAGGGAGGCAGGTATCGAAAGGGTAGATGTGGGTGATAGTGAGAGATAGGTGGAGAGATAGAGGGGGGTGAGGCAGGAGCAGGAGGGCAGAGACAGGGGCGGGAAGAGACAGGAGTCGGAGAGGACCGAAGAACAGAAGAAGCGAAGAACACAGAAGACCGGAAGAACACAGAAGAGCAGAGGAGAAGAACACAGAAGACCGGAAGAACACAGAAGAACAGAAGAGAAGAACACAGAAGAACCGGAGAACACAGAAGAACAGAAGAGAAGAACACAGAAGAACAGAAGAACACAGAGGAAGATGCAGGGGACGAGGAAGCAGAAGAGCAGACAAACAGAAGACCACCAAAGAAGATAAAGAAGACGAAGAGCAGAAGGCAGAAGACCACAGAACGAGATGAGGAAGAAGAGAGGCGACAGGAGAGGCTGCGGAGCACACAGAAGAAGAGAGAAGACGGGGAGAAGAAGAGTACAGAAGAAGATTGCAGAGGAGGAGCGAGGAGGAAGAGACAGAGAGGAGGAAAAGAAGCAGGAGCAGGAGAGAGGGTGAGTAGCGCGGGGCAGGGCGAGGGGCCGGGAGGTGGGGGGTACTTACTGTGAGGTGGGTCTCAGGAACTCAGGAACCTGGAGGAGCTGGAGGAGCTGCAGCGGCAGGGGGAGCGACCTACCCTTGGGTCAAGGGTCGCTACCACTGTCGCGCAGCGGCCGCCATAAGAGGGAGGAGGGGTCAGCTGGGGGCGAATGGGAGCTGGGGGGCGGGGGCGTGCAGGAGGTCGTGGCGGGAAAGCGCGAGGGGGGGGACAGGTAGAGTGAGAAGAGCTGGGGGAGGGGGGTTTAAGGGTGGAGGGGGGGTGAGTGTTAGAGTTTTAGGAGAATAGGGAGATAGATAGGAGTAGGGTTGAAAAGATAGCGGAGGGGGGTGGTAGAGGTGGGTGAGGGTGAGAGGTAGAGTGAGAGGATAGGGAGATAGGTAACAGAGGGGGTGTCGGGACGGGGGGAGAGATAGGAAATAGATAGATGGAGAGATAGGTGGAGAGATAGAAAAATAGGTAGATAGGAGGAGGGGGTAAGTGAGGGAGTTAGGTGGAGAGATAGGTAGAGGAGTGAGGGAGGCAGGTAGCGAAAGGGTAGATGTGGGTGATAGTGAGAGATAGGTGGAGAGATAGAGGGGGGTGAGGCAGGAGCAGGAGGGCAGAGACAGGGGCGGGAAGAGACAGGAGTCGGAGAGGATCGAAGAACAGAAGAAGCGAAGAACACAGAAGACCGGAAGAACACAGAAGAGCAGAGGAGAAGAACACAGAAGACCGGAAGAACACAGGGGAGAAAAGTAACTTTGTGGTGTGGCGGGTGAAAAATGCCTTTGAACTGTGTGACGAGAGACAAAAACGGGAAAGTCAATTTGGTAGTGTTCTAAGAAAATGTATGAACTACCACTCAAATATAAAGATAAAAAGACAAGCTGGAGTGCCTCGAGCAGACAGTCACACCTCACACTCAGTTTGCTTTTTAAGGCGGCCCGACGCAGCCAGCAATGCAGCACTAGAATAGCATTTAAACTCAACACCACCTTGAAAAAAATGGTACACAAAATTCGAAGAAACATAACTTTCATACAATTTGGATGATGGTATTCATTTTTAAATTATATGTCGAATGGTTCTTTTGTGTGCGAGGGTGTATGAAGCAAGGCACTGGGAATCTGAGGGCGTGAACCCCACAAAGAAGAAGTAAAAAGACAAATCAGGAATCGGCAACTAATCTCTGTGCCTACAATGTGCACTTCCTGTGAGGGGAGAGTCACACCCAACAGAGTGTGTGTGCTACATGCTTAAAGAGACAGCTGTCTGCCTGGGGATCCCAGCCGCCTTCCATCAACCTGGTGAGAGGGGGCCAGTTCACAAGAAGAACAGTTGCCCCAAACCGGACCCACTAGGTAGCAGCCTCTGGCAACCACAGTGAGCTACAGAGCCTCCCGCCAGCCTCTTTCATCTCAGAGCCTCACTCCCTAGCATCATCGGTAGCCCCAGAGCATCACTGGTTGAGCATCCTTAGGGTGTAAGTACTTAAATGCAGAGCAGCTTTAGGAGCCACATGTTGTTCTGAAGCTGTTGTGGCTGTAGTGTCTAATCGTTGCATGCCACGCATGTCAATCACTAAGGGGCATATTTATACTTTTTGGTGCAAAACTACACTAATGCAGTTTTGCATCAAAAAGTTTTGCACCAGCTTGCACCATTCTTGAGTGCCAGCCGGGCACCATATTTATGGAATGGTGCAAGCCGGTGCAAAGGGTAGGCTAGCGTAAATAAAAAAAATGACGTTAGCCGGGTTGGGGTGGCGACATTGGAGAAGGGGGTTTTGCACCAAAAAATGACGTTAGGCAGGTTAGAGTAAAAATAAATTACTCTAACCAGCCTAGCGTCATCTTCTGATGCAAAACCATCCAGACCACATGACTCCTGTCTTAGAAAAGACAAGGATCATGCCCACCACTCCAGTGGCCAACAGAGGGGACCAGGGTCCCATGGACATGGCCATTGCACCCAGTGCCATGTAGGGGGCCCCATTTCAGGGCCCCCAATAGCACTTAAAAAAAAAAAATAATACTTAAATGTACTTACCTATACTTACCCGGTATGGAGTCCCCAGTCCTCCGCTGTCCCTCTGGTGTGGGTGGGGGTGTCCCTGGAGCCTGGGGAGGGCTCCTGTGGGGTTATTCCATGGTGTTCCACCATGGACATAGGCCCACAGGTCCCCTAATATCTGCCCTGACCCCGGAGTTAAATAACGTTGCATAGCAAGCTTTGCACCATTATTTGACCCCCTCCTCCCCCATAAATATGGTGCTAAGGCCATAGAGTCATTTTTTGCATGGGAACGCCTACCTTGCATCTCATTGACGCAAGGTAGGTTTCCATGTCCAAAAAATGACTTTAACTCCATAACTTTGGCGCTAGATGGGTCTAGCCCAAAGTATAAATATGGAATTAGTTTTGCACTAAATTAGCGTTAAAAAAATGACACAAAGTCGGCGCAAAACAAGTATAAATATGCCCCTCAGACTTCTATGGTAACTCGAACATTTGTGACAAATTTAAACTTTAATGGCCGATTACCATTAGTGATGGTGAATACAAAGATGACCACAGAGTGAACGAAAAAAATGAACTATGGGAGAATACATGCAACATTACTCCAGAAACCACCTTTGTAGTTTCTTAGGAGTTTCAGTTCAGATACATTTTATATTTGAGGGTAGATTTGCATTTCGAAATTCTTGGGCGAGCATGCTGGGGAAAGGATTTTGATGATCAACTTTTAATAAGCACTATATGTTCCTTCAAGTGTTTTAAAAATATTTTTTAACCTTTACATTGTACAGAATGTGGTTATTTCTGTGTTGTATCTCATTACAAGGATGTAACTGCTTTACTGTCCTTGTCAAAAAGTGTCACTCGAAGTGTCACATGTAAGGCCTTGAAATGTCACGCCTAGGGACACAGTAAATATGGAACTGTCACACATAAGCAAAATGAAAACTTGGCAGATATAAGTGGAGGTCGTGTTTAGTTTATGTCTCTAAACGCTGAGCAGTGCCTACAAAAACCCTACCTACACTTACAAAAGTCTATTCAAGTGTAGAGCTGTCATGGTGTCTCCCTGTGGAGTATGTCATTCAGTCCTGTATTTCTCTTGGAATTCTGGGATGTGTAGTTCCTCCATTCAAAATATAGGAAATACGTACCAAAATTTCAAAGGAAGGCTGGACTGATCAGTTAGGCATTTGATGTTTCAATATATCCTTCAAAATATATTCCTTGCAGTCGCAATCTCTTTTATGGTAATATCCATCCTTTAACTCGTCACACTGAGCCAGTTTTCCATTTGGGCTGCCTACAAGCACTGTCTCCAATGAGGTATTGACCCTATTTAACTTAATACTGATGAGGTCCGATATATACTACTGTAAATAGCTCTCACACACCTATAGGACAGCCAGCTTCCCCATTATTTGCGATGTATCATCTGTGCAGCCTCAGTATTAAACTGCAAAATACTGATGATGTTTGGCATTCCAACTGTATACTGTTTGTATGTAAATATGGAAAATAATAAAAACAAAATAAACTAAAAGAAAACTTAATACTGATGAGGAAGGCTGAGCTGAAGATTCCTCTAGAGTTCTCCTTGGAGGACAATTAAAAACAACTGAAAACCACCAACGCCCACTTCCAGGTAAAAAGTTCTAACAGAAGAATTCACAATTATGTTATGCACACGGACACGTTTCAACACATGCTAATATTTCTTAATTTTTTTTATTATTAGATACATATCTTTATTTTAATTTTTTTGTAATCAAGAACAGTTTTCGTAATAAAATACAATAATTCAGTACTTATCCATGATAGAAAAAAAAAAGACTCAAATCCCTGGTACATTGTTTCTCACATCTGAACAACTATAACATTCATACTCACACCTCACTCCATAAAACCAACACCGCCACCCTTGCCACAAGGAAAAAATCAAAATCACTATTGTATACAAACAACATTTCAACCCTATTGTAGTTCATTTGAATCAAAACTCTTCATTAATATTGACATATTCATTTCTCCTATGGTTGGTTCATCGATTCATTAAGGAATAAGCAAGATACAAAGAGATACACTGCACATCGACACTAGACAGCAGACCCATTATAAAGAACCCCTCATCTACAATTGTCCAATTTCCATATCAAGACTACATAAGTGGTGCTGATGCGCGTTTTGGGGGAAAAGTGACCGTCCTTCCTCAGGGCACACTCTGGACAACTCCGTGTATCCCTATACATTGCAGTTTGAAAGTTACCATCCGCGGTGCCAACGTCAAGGGATACCTTTCAGTCAATTTCTACGCTAACAAAGAATTGTAGTAATCTGGAAGAGTACGACAAGAATGCCATTTCACTTAAAGAAAAAATCTTAAGGAGGGGATTTCCGAAAAGACTTATACATGATGCGTATAAAAGAGCTAGATTCTATGATTATCAGAGTATGTTTGAGATTTGTAGGAGGCTGGCCTGGCTTATAGTGGGTACCTTGTGCCAGGTCCAATTATCCCTTATTAGTAGATTAGAGGTTTTCTAGCAGCTTAGGCTGATAGAGGTAACTGTAGCAGAGCAGCATAGGCTGAACTAGGAGACATTCAAAGCTCCTACTATACCACTTATATCACTTAGCACTGTATCATTAGAAACACAATACTCAGAGTTACTAAAAATAAAGGTACTTTATTCTAGTGACAATATGCCAAAAGTATCTCAGACGATATACTCCATTAGGAGGTAAATAATATACACAAAATATACACACACAAACCAAATCAGGTAAGTAAACAGTTAGACAAGTAGTGCAAACACCGTAGAACACAATATAATGCAATAGGGAGAAATAGCCCTAGGGGCAACACAAACCATATACTCCAAAAGTGGAATGCGAACCACGAATGGACCCCAGGCCTAGTGTAGTGTGTAGAGGGTTACTGGGAGTGTAAGAAAACACCAAGGGTGTCGAAGATAACCCACCCCAAGACCCTGAAAAGTAGGAGTAAAGTTACCCTATGTACTGCCATTTGGCTTAGTTTTGTTTTGACCAATGACTTTGTGTTTCACCACTGCGCATATTAGTTGCTCAATGTTCACCAGTAGCACATTATATGTTTTGTTCAGTTGAGCCGCCTATTGGCTTTGACATGGCATTAGCCATTACTTTCTGTATCCAGTTGAGCCGCCTATTGGCTTTGACATTGCATTAGCCATTACATTCTGTATTCTGCCTATTGGCTTTGACATGCTGTATCCAGTCTAGCCGCCTATTGGCTTTGACATTGCATTCCTATTGGCTTTGACATGATGTATTCAGTTTAGCTGCCTATTGACTTTGACATGCTATTAGATATTCTGCCTATTGGCTTTGACATGATATCATATATTCAGCTTAGCTGCCTATGGGCTTTGACATGATATTATATATTGCATTTTATATTCAGCTCAGCTGCCTATTGGCTTTGACATGATATTATACATTGCATTTTATATCCAGCTTAGCTGCCTATGGGCTTTGACATGATATTAGACATTGCATTTTGTATTCAGCTCAGCTGCCTATTGGCTTTGACATGACACTAGACATTGCATTTGATATTTAGGTTAGCTGCCTATTGCCTTTAACGTGGAGTTAGATCTTGCAGTTGAGAATCCAAGCTGTATTTTTCCAAGCTGTGTTTTTGCACAAGAGAACCAAGATGTTTTTCTCACAGTAGACTAGACCTGATAAGAGAGGGTACATGGGTGTTGTTTTTCTTCGCTTGAGCTTGGGAACAGGAGTAGTCTTGGAGACCTGGCCAGTCTCCAAAAGGCTTGCTCAGTTTCCCAGGTCTGAGAGGAGGGGGCACACCTTTGTAACGAATGTAACAGGCTGCAGAGGGTCAGTTTCGAATCTGCCGGACCTCGTGCTGGAGCTTGGCGCCAGCTGCCAGCAATCCCGTGTGGGTAGATGAATCTCTTTCTCGCGCCTGACAGGGGGTCATCAGCTTGCAGACCTTAGAAAGATGAAGCTGTAAATAGTTTCCCACACGGTGAAGTATTTGTTTTGCTTTGCATTCAATATCTTATAAAAATAACCTGCTGTGTATATTGCAAACTGATATATTTTGTTTGATTAACGCGGGCTTGAAAGCTACTAATTCGTCAACATAAAAATTGTGGTTAGGGAAGAATTAACAACAATAAAAGTCTTCTTTGAACTCAGAAGTGCATTTCTGGTGTTTTATGTATGTGCTTAAAAACTAGATAAGAGGAAAGCACTACACCCTACTACCCCAGAAAGACAGTAAAGTCGAGATAGGGGATTCTGCAAGGACAACAACTGACTGCAAAACACTGAAGACGGATTCCTGAACCTGAGGACCTGTAAAGGAAGGGGACCAAGTCCAAGAGTCACGCAAGTGTCCAGGGGGGGCAGGAGCCCACTAAACGCCAGATGAAGGTGCAAAAGGGCTGCAACAACGGAAGGTGCCAGGAAATTCTCCTTTGGTCAGAAGATGTCCCACAGCGGAGGAGGAGGAAACAGGAGGAGGAGGAAACAGAGGGTGCGCTCAGCAACACAGAGAGCCCACGCAGAAGCAGGCAGCACCCGCAAAAGCACCTGAACAGGCACTTAGAAGATCTGAGGACGACAGTCGACTCAGAGCAACAAAAGAGGGTCCCACGATGCCAGAGTCCAACTCAGATAGTTGGGCAATGCAGGACGGAGTGCTGGGGACCTGGGCTAGGCTGTGCACGAAGGAAGTCTTGCAAAAGTGCACAGAAGCCTGAGCAGCTGCAGTTCACGCAGTACACAGGATTACTGTCTGGCGTGGGGAGGCAAGGACTTACCTCCACCAAATTTGGACAGAAGGGCCACTGGACTGTCGAAGACACTTGGACCCAGCGCCTGTGTTACAGGGACCACACTTGTCAGGATGAGAGGGGACCCAGAGGACTGGTGATGCAGAAGTTTGGTGCCTGCGTTGGCTTCCAGTGCAGGGTGAAGGCAGACAGCCCTCATAGCATGCACCACCAGCAAACAGTCGAGAAAGCCGCCAGGATGAGGCGCTACAATGTTGCTGGTAGTCTTCTTGCTACTTTGTTGTGGTTATGCAGGCTTCCTGGAGCAGTCAGCGGTCGATCCTTGGCAGAAGTCAAAGAGGGAAGTGCAGAGGAACTCTGGTGAGCTCGTGCATTTGTTATCTGGTGAGATACCCACAGGAGAGACCCTAAATAGCCCACAGAGGAGGATTGGCTACAGAGAAAGGTAAGCACCTATCAGGAGGGGTCTTTGGCGTCACCTGCTGGCACTGGCCACTCAGAGCTGTCCATTGTGCCCTCACACCTCTGCATCCAACATGGCAGAGGTCTGGGACACACTGGAGGAGCTCAAGGCACCTCCCCTGGGAGGTGCTAGTCAGGGGAGTGGTCACTTCCCTTTCCTTTGTCCAGTTCCGCACCAGAGCAGGGCTGGGGGGAACTCTGAATCAGTGTAGACTGGCTTATGCAAGGAGGGTACCATCTGTGCCCTCCAAAGCATTTCCAGAGGCCAGGAGAGGCTAATCCTCCTAGGCCCTTCACACCTATTTCAAAGGGAGAGGGTGTAACACCCTCTCTCAGAGGAAATCCTCTGTTCTGCCTTCCTGGGACCAGGCTGCCCAGGCCCCAAGAGGACAGAAACCTGTCTGATGGGTTGGCAGCAGCAGTAGCTGCAGAGGAGACCCCGGAAAGTTAGTTTGGCAGTACCCGGGTTCTATGCTGGAGACCCGGGGATGCATGGAATGGTTCCCCCAATACCAGAATGGTATTGGGGTGACAATTCCATGATCCTAGACATGTTACATGGCCATGTTCGGAGTTACCATTGTGACGCTACATATAGGTATTGACCAATATGTAGTGCACACGTGTAATGGTGTCCCCGCACTCACAAAGTCCGGGAAATTTGCCCTGAACAATGTGGGGGCATCTTGGCTAGTGTGACAGGGTGCCCACACACTAAGTAACTTTGCACCTAACCTTTACTAAGTGAGGGTTAGACATATAGGTGACTTATAAGTTACTTAAGTGCAGTGTAAAATGGCTGTGAATTAACGTGGTCGTTATTTCACTCAGGCTGCAGTGGCAGTCCTGTGTAAGAATTGTCTGAGCTCCCTACGGGTGGCAAAAGAAATGCTGCACCCCATAGGGATCTCCTGGAACCCCAGTACCCTGGGTACCTAGCTGCCATATACAAGGGAATTTAAAGGGTGTTCCAGTGTGCCAATCAGAACTGGTGAAATTAGTCACTAGCCTGCAGTGACAAATTTAAAAAGCAGAGAGAGCATAAACACTGAGGTTCTCGTTAGCAGAGCCTCAGTGATACAGTTAGGCACCACACAGGGAACACATATAGGCCACAAACCTATGAGCACTGGGGTCCTGGCTAGCAGGATCCCAGTGACACATCTCAAACACACTGACACCATAGGGTTTTCACTATGAGCACTGGGTCCTGGCTAGCAGGATCCCAGTGAGACAGTAAAAAGACCCTGACATGTACCCACAAACAGGCCGAAAGTGGAGGTAACAAGTCTAGAAAGAGGCTACCTTCCTACAGGATTCAACAAAAGGAAGATCAACAGAAATTGGTGTGTGTCATAAGGCTTTTTAACATTAATAACAAAGTTAGATGAATTATAAATGTCCAATGGAATATTTTGAACCGCAATAGTGAGGACCTCATATTATCCCAGCTGGTGTTTGCTTTCAAACGGAATTAGAACCTACGAGATAAGTTGGTTAGGGCACTATTCACAAAAAAATCCTTGATCTTCTAGAAAGTTCATCAAGTGTTTTTACTAGGAAATGTTCAAAATGCTTTTAATAATATTCAAATGTGTCGAATAAAAGCACAGCTCGTAATCACTAATAATCACTTCCAAAATGTAATGTTCATCAAGCAGTAAAGAGATTTCATATTTCAGTTCCATTGCAATCCCAACCTCAGGAATATTGAACTGTATTCAAAGTGTTAAAGCAAAAGGTTGCAAACTGCTTCTCCCAGTCATTGGCAGCAAAATATATTCATTCAGGTGCTGAGTATTTTCGATTAGGCAGTCCTCTTCTTTTGTTCTCCAAATTACTCGACTCTCTGCATCACTGTCACTTGGTCTCGACTCTTTAGTCTCTTCAACAATTGCTGGAAGCACTTGTACAGCTGGCACTGTTTTTTCACTTAGCCACTTGTCTCCTGGTACTGCTCTTTTATCTACAGCAACTGGTCATTCGTCAGCATCCAAGCTTGCATGAGCCAACTGATTCTGTCTCGACCCTTGTGTAACAACCACTGATGTTGACTGGCTCCCTTTCACTCACTGTAACCAACCCTTTGGGAACAGGTGCTGTATCGTCTAGGGGACCTGGAACTTTGGGAGTGTGACTAGCATGCAGCCAGTTAGGGAGACCAGTGCACTGCACAGCTTTGGTAGTAATCAAAACTACCTAGTGAGGACCCTTCGAACACGGTTCCCGGTAGGATTTCCTCATGTGCTTTTTCACCATGACCCAGTCCCCTGGCATAGATCATGGCAGAGCTCCTGCTGCAGCTGTCCTGAAGCTTCTCCAACCTGATGGGACACAGAACGGACCATATGAGCCAGTCCTTTGCAATAATCTAGCACCAAGTCATCTGTAATGTTCACAAGTACATTCGCAGGCACAGCTGGCAATCTCATTTCCCTCCCTATCATAACTTCATGAGATTAAATATGAGTCTTTCTGTAGGGCATACTGAGTATACTCATCAAGACACAAGAGAATGCGTCTGGCCATTTCAAAGTGATGGATGTAAATACTTTCGCCAATCCAGATTTGAGAGTACCATTGACGTTTTCCACCAGTCCAGAAGCCTTAGGTCTGTAACTGCAGTGTAATCTTTGCTCAACTTGTAATGCCGCACATAATCATTTTAGGATCTTACTGTATGAGTGTATCCCTTGGTCTGACTCAAGAGAAGTCAGGAAGCCAAATCTTGGAATCAACTCTCTAAGAAACAGCTTTGCTACTGTGAGACTATCATTTCTCCTGGATGGATGACCTTTAACCCAACAAGTGAAAGTGCACACAATGACCAAAGTATATCTCAGTCTATTGCATACCGGTAGCTCTACAAAATCCAACTGCATCCTGTTTAATGGTGCTCCCGATCTGCCAATGTGTAACTACTGTGCATTTTCCTATATCCATCTGTTCGCATGTGACATACCTGTGACACAAAACATCTGCTATCAATCTGAATCTAGGGTTAAACCATGTCTGTCTAAAGGCTTTGACAATTGTGTCTCGGCCTGCATGTACCTGTCCATGATAGTGTTTAGCCATGGGCTACAACAAACTGTTTGATAACACAGCTCTTCCATAACCTGAAACCCAAATATCATCCTCATTTCTCTTCACACATTCTGCTCTGACCCAGCTCTGCTGTTCCTCCTCTATCACTTCTTCCTTCGATCTTTTAACTTCATCCCATGTCTCAACAGCAGTTAACAGCAAATTCTGACTTGTCTCATTATTTGATTCATTGTTCCACTCTCCGTTAAAGGAAGTGCAGCTTAGGGCCCAATATCTCGCCACTTCGTCTGCACATGTATTTCCCAAAATATAATCAGTAGATTTTCGATATGCAGAACATTTCACAGCAGCAAATTTTGCGGGCAATTGTAATGCATTCAACAGATCATAAATTTTGTCATCATTCTGGATGGGTGATCCAGAAGAGGTCATAAATCCTCTCTGGGACCACAACTGTCCGAAGTCGTGACTGACACCAAAACCATACTGACTATCAGTGAAAATTGTTACCTTCAGCTGTTCAGAAACACAGCATGCTCTAGTAAGACCAACCAATTCAGCTACTTGGGCAGACAAGACTCCTCGAAGCCAGGACGCTTCAATTGCACATGAGACTGTGCAAACCCAGCATGCAGGGTACCACCTTTGTCTTTTAAACAGGAGCCATCAACAAACATGACAAAGTCATTTTCATTTAAGGGAATATCTTGAATGTCAGGTCATGGCTTGGTGCACAATTCATTAACATCGAGACCGTCATGCTGAACCTCATCAATACATTCATTTGCAACAGAGGTAGGTGTAAGAAAAGGCCTCTTTTGACATAGTTAGCCCCCACTTTTTGCCTTGTATGTGATGTAGCCTCAAAGATGTTAGTGCCCAGTGCCCCTGCTAACCAGGTTCCCTAGGCCAGATCTGTTTCCCAGGACTGTTCTGATGCATTGGCACAATTGGCAACACCTTTAGATGCCACCATAAGTCCCTACTAAATGGTACTTAGGTACCCAGGGCATGGGGTAATAAGGGTAGGTCCCTGAGGACAGCAGCACCGATTGTGCCACCCTCTAGGGCCCTGCATCCAGATACACACAGCACTGCCACTGGAGGCTGAGTGCTCTGATGCAAACATAAAACACAAACTTCACAAGGCACACTATCTGTGTGCCCTGTCCACTACACACTGCATAAAATATAGGTAAGACATCCCTCTGGCAGGCCTTCCAGCCCTAAGGCAGGGTGCACTATACTCATTGTGAGGGCATAGCTGCCTGAGTAACATGCTCCCCTGTGTCCTTGCCCAACCTGGGACATAGTGCATGAACAGTGCAGCCATTTCAATGCACGTGCTGGACACTGATCATTACGAGTTTCACAGCTACATGATGGCCACTCTGAACCCTGGGTTGTTTGGTACTCAGAATGACTCAGAATGATAAATCCAAACTAGTACCAGTATTGGATTTAATAGCATATGTACCCAGGGGTCACCTTAGAGGTACCCCCCGCAAAAGCTAACTATCCCTAGGGTGCGAGATCCTTCTCTGTGGGATTCAGAACAAAGCCCTTCCTGGGTGGAGTCGCTAGCACCCCCTCCCTCAGGAATGTGCACTGCCATGCTGGCGAGCTTCGAATGGCTTACCGCCTTTGAAACTCAACCCTGAGGCATGCTTCTAGCAGGAGATGGCCACCACCTGTTGCAAACCCCCACTTTTGGTGGGAGCAACAGCAGGAAAAATAAACAAAGGGCAGGAAGAGTGGCCCTACCTAGCTTGCACCACCCCTAAGGCGTTGCAATCAAGGTGGCCCCTCTATTTAATTTTCCTCCATCTTGGATGGAAGGAAAATAGCCAAACAGGTGTATGGAAGTGACCTCTGCCAACCGGAAGTGGTCACTTAGTAGGTGTAGCCACAGTAAGGTAGGTGGCCCATTGGCCACTACCAGGTTCCCCCTAAAATGCCCACTGAATACAGTATTTAGAGGGCATCCCTAGACCAAGAAATCAGATTCCTAGGAAACAAGGGGACCATCAACAAAGAAAGACCCAAGGCACAAGAAATGAGGACCTGCTGCACCAATAAATGGCGCCAAACCCAGCCTGCTCCAACAATCACTGCTGAGGGGTTGCTTGGACACTGGACAGACTTAAAAAACCCACAGAGGACCTCCACTCTTCACAAATGGCCAACGATCTCCATCCAGAACCAACAAGCCAGTGAGGTCCAGTTCACTGACCAGCTGCTAACTCCCCAAAAACCGGCACAGGAGGGTGGGCCCAGAGACTCTTCACAGTCTAGAGGTGGATGCAAAGGTAAGCACTTTGATCCCAACAAGGCTTGGTGCCATGATTGCAAAAATAGAGAGCACCAAAGTAGAGATCTTAGCTCTGAAAAGAAAAAGAATGCCTCTTGTCAACCTGCAGTAAATGTGGTCGCTAATCTCCAGATGGGATAAAGGTGTGTCGTGACTATATCAGTGATCCCACAGATGCAACATTAGTCACTGAGGGTGGGGTAGAATTATCCTGTGCTGCCTGGCTAAGTAATATTAAAAAATACAGACAGCACCCTTTGATTAATGGGAAGAAAGTGGAAGCACTGAGGGACCCAGGATCTAGTGTTACCATCGTAATTTAGCACTTGGTCCACTCAAATCAGTTCCTGGAAGGGACGTCTTAACCTGTCACCAATGCTGAAAATGAGACAAAGTTCCATTCCATGGCTATGGTAACCTTTGATTGGGGAAGGGAAGTAGGGCAAAAATAAGTGGTTGTGTCCTTCTCAATCCTAGTAGATTGCCTGCTTGGAAATGACCTGGAGCATTCCCCCTGGACTGAAGTAGAACTGAAGACCCATGCAGCAATGCTTGGGATCCCAGAATGGGCATGTGTCAAGACTAGGGCACAAAGCAAACTTCAGAAGTAAAAAGGGGACCAGCCTCCCAAGAGACAAAGCAAGAAAACTGGGGACCCAGCTTCACAACAGATCTTAAATCAGGACGCTTCTTCTCCGGAGCAGGATTCAACCTTCCTAGAGGGAACTGAGCCTGTGGAGCTTGGGCCTTACCACACGGAGCTCTTGGGCCCAGAGGGACCCTCCAGGGAAGATCTGTACTAGGGGCAGAGAACCTGTCCCACTCTTGAAGGTCTGCGGTAGCAAGCTGCACAGGAACAGTTCGGAAATGTCAGTGGTACCCAAAGGGTCATTGGGAGGATCAACACCTGTTCACTGAGGCCGGAGGCCTCAAGACTGGTGCAGGAGGGTGGTGGTGCCTCAGCAGTTCAGACAGTTTCTCCTCACTCTAGCACATGATATTCCCCTAGCTGGTCATCTGGGCCAAAAATAAAATTGAAGTAGGTTAGATATTGGCCAGGAATGTCCCAAAAGGAGAGGGACTTTTTTTTTTTGTCCTGCACTACCTGCCAAGCCAGTGGAAAAGCACACTTAAAGGCCCCCTGTGGTTGGGGTACCCTTTGAAAGGTCAGAGGTCGACATTGTTGGTTCCCTTGACTCTCAAACAGCTTGAGGGCACAGGTTCATACTAGTGGTAGTGGATCATGCCATTATATATCCTGAGGCTATTTCACTTAGAACCATTGACAGCCCTCCTGGGTATTTTCACCTGGGTAGGGTTCCCTAAGGAGGTAGTATCAGACAGGTGTTCAAACTTCAAGTATGCATACTTGAAACACATATCCGAGGAATATGGTATGACCAATAAGTTCACAACCCTGGACTACTGGAACACTCTCCCCACCTCACTACGCCAGACTCAGGACCTCCTCACCTTCAGGAGACTCCTCAAGACATGGCTCTTCGAACGCTAGCAGCACTCCCCCCCCCCCCCAGCGCCTCGAAACCCTGACGGGTACATAGCGCGCTTTATAAATTCACTGATTGATTGATTGATTGATTGAACCCCATAACATCCTCAAGTAAATGGGGTGGTTGAAAGATTGAACCAGACCCTAAAAGGCATGATTGGAGAACTCCCTAAAAAAACTCAGAAGAAGATGGGATGCCCTGCTTCCTTGCCTGCTGTTTGCCTACAGGGACGTGCCACAAAAGGGAGTAGGTTCCTTTCCACTAGAGCTTTTGTTTGGGCTCCCTGTTAGGGGACCACTAAGTCTTGTTAGGGAAGGCTGGGAGAAGCCTCTCAAACAGCCTAAGCAAAACATTGTGGAATATGTGCTTGGCCTGTGTTCAAGGATGGCAAGAACAAGCAAAAATCTTCAGGCCAGCCAGGAGCTGCAAAAGCTCTGGTATGAACAAAAAGCTGTTATAGTTGAGTTCAAACCAGGGCAGAAAGAATGGGTGTTGGAGCCTGCTGCTCCAAGGGCTCTCCAGGGCAAATGGTCTGGGCCCTATCCCATTCTTGAAAAGAAAGGGGAGGTCACTTATCTAGTTGACCTAGGCAGGTGCAAAATCCAAAAATAATTATTCATGTCAACTGCCTCAAGCCTTTCTATGACAGAGCTGATGTGACCATGATCATGGTTACAGATGAGGGACAGGAGGATAAGAGTGAGCCTCTCCCTGATCTCCTCTCCAGCAACCCACAAGATGGTTCTGGGGATGGAGTGGTCTTATCAGACACCCTCACAGAACAACAGCAAACCTTAGCAGGCAAGTACTCAACCAGTATGCTCCCTGATCCCTGGAAAGAAAAAAATGGTGTACCCGTGATGTTGACACTGGTAACAGCTTGCCTGTCAAAAACACAATTTATAGTGTTAGCATAGAAAGTGTCAGTCTAGATAATATAGAAAGTGAGCAAGGGGACCCTGAGATTATGCCATTGAAAAGCCTCACCTGTACCCACACCTGTACCCACACCTGTACCCACACATACTGCTTAGCAGTATGTGTCCAATGTTTCAAGTTAATGAATTACAGGTGGACGAACTTAGAGAAAGAACAGCTGCAACCCTTGATACATACTGACGGTAGCCAATAATCAATAAAACAAACTGATGGTCGCCAGTAATCAATAACACAAACAAACCAAGAAGTCTCTAGGAGTACAACAAATATACCAGTATTGACTGTCCTCCAGTGAATGACCTAGTGAGGGGAGGATGACAAGGGAAGGATGCACACAACCAATCAGTTTTGAGGTCAATTTAGTAAAGAAAGATAAGCATAGGGATGATTAAAATATGTTGCAACAGGAGCGTGCGTTCTGCTTGTGCTGATGGTTCAGGAATAGGACGTGTAGTCAGATAAGGACACATAGGGGTAGATTTAAGAAAAGTGGTGCTACACCCAGTGCAGCGCCACTTTCCTTGCACCCCTTAGCACCCCACTACCGGCACCATGTGTGCGCCGTATTTAAAATTCGGTGCAACATGGCGCAGGGTAGGGGGCAATAGCATCAGAATTTTGGAAGCTATTGATCTACTGTTAAGGGTTGGCTCCACAATTTTGGTGCTAACCCTGAACAGTAAATAGGGACCCATTATAAATAATGGTGTGCCCCCTTTTAAGGCCTGCTCTGAGCAGGCGTTAAAAATGCTGAAAAAGATGCGTCAAGGAAATCTTTTACATTTCTTTGCACCATTTTTTCAGCTCCCCTAATGGGCGAACGCCCCCTTGCATACATTATGCCTGGGGCAGGCATAATGTGGCGCAAGGGGTTACAAAGTGGCACAATGCATGCAATGCCCCACTTTGTAAATCTGGCACAGCGTTTTTGCCATAATATCACCACTTTAGCGTAAAAAAGATGATGCTAATGTGGCGATAGTATGGCGCAAGGGGCTCTTAAATCTGCCCCATAGTCAGATGAGACAGATTGCAAAAAGAACACATAGTCAGATTTCACAAAAAACATATGGTCAGATGATTGCACTAATTAATATAGGGGGTGGGAGGCTTGGCTTTGATTGTGTAACTTGTTTAAATATGCTATATTTGTCCATTGTCAGTCACATGGTTAGTCTGATTCAGCAAAAACATGATATATAAAGGGCTACCTGCTGTGACCAAATTGAGAGTTAAGTGGCAACCTACTCAACTCACCTAACTGCTCAAAAAAAAAAAAAAAACTTTCTACTTTATCACCTAACTGTTGCTTGTTGTTCTACTTCAATTAAGGTTTTAACCAACAAATTGGTGAGCCAGCCAGGAGAGTCCCGGGGGTCATCGCCGATGGCAACCAACTTGAAGGAGACTGCCCATTGGGCATAGGATTGCACACTTTTCTGAAAAGGTAAGCAGACTGCTTATTTGTTCAAAAGTCTGTCCATCCACATGGGTAGTTCTCCCCCTGAGGTGGTTTCTGACAGAAGGAGGCCAACACGGACTCCTCTAATTAGAACAATTGAAGTATGAAGTAAAGGTTGTGGTAAAGTAGAACTTTTCTGGTGAATGTGCACAAGGCATCTAGGGTATGCATAAGTAATCTCCACACCACAGGCTGGTGAGGACAGCAGATCTGAAAGAAGAAATAGGTCTAAGGTGTGGACAAAAGAACCCATTCTAAGGTTAGAGAGTCGACCCCAGGTCTGGAAGACCTGAAGAGAACATAAATCTAAAACTCATTACACTACTCTACAGATATGGTTCATATCAGATGTAGTTTAAAAGAAATAAGAAAGTACAATATATAAATAAATGATTTAAAGAGAACTAAAATAGTTCAAAAGAAGAAAAAAAGAGAGAAAAAAAGAGATAGTCATCCACCAAATACTAAAGGGTATATTTAAGAAAAGTGGCGTGCACCCACTTTCCTTGCACCCCTTAGCCTCCCCTACCGCCAACATGTGTGAGCTTTATTTAAAATATGGCACACCATGTCGTAGGGTAGGGGGTTATAGTGTGAACATTTTTTACGCTATTGATGTAGTGTTCAGGGTTACACCAAGATTTTAGCACTAACCCTGAACAGTAAATAGGGGCCCATTGTAAATCTCTTCAATTTCTTTGCGTCATTTGTTTGCCCCCCCCAATGGGGGAACACCCCCCTTGCATACATTATGCCAGGTGCAGGCATAATGTGGTGCAAAGGGTTACAAAGTGGCACAATGCATGCATTGCGCCTTTGGTAAATATGGTGTGGCATTTTTGGCTATCTAACGCCACATTAGAGTACAAAAATGATGCTAATTTGTCATTAGATGGCGCTAGGGCATTCATAAATATGGCCCTAAGTCTAGGTACTCCATAGATAAAATGTGACAAATAGTACAGGCATACAAGTTGAATAGGAAGAAAAGTGCTATGGAAAAAGATACACACTTAGGCCCTCATTCCGACCTCGGCTGTCTTTTTGAAAGACCGCCGAGGTTGGCGGTCTTCCGCCAACTATATTATGACTGGTGGCGACCCTCCGACATTTTTTGAACGGAGAGCCGTCAGCAGCCATACTGGCGATCGGCGGCGTAGTGGAGGCTGCTCCTCCGTCACCGCCACGTCATCAGAACACCGCCCACTGAATTACATACCAGTATTCGGCGTGGCCGTGTTCTGGTGACGGGGTGCTGGCGGCGGAGCAGCCCCCATGGATCCCGTTCCCTCCCGGAGGACCACCGAAGCAGGTAAGGTGATCGTCCGACAGGGGAGGGGGTTGGGGGGTGTTGTGTGGTGTGTGCGTGAATGGGGGTGTGAGTGTGAGTGTTTAGAGGGGGTGTGTGGGTGCGTGTATGTTTGCGGGGGATGTGATATGTGTAGTGGGGATGTAACATGTATGTGTATATGCATGTGCGCTTATAAGTGCGCGTGTATGTGTGTGAGTGGTGTGTGCGTGCGTGAGTGGGGGGTGGGGGGCATGTTTGGGGGGTCTATGGGGGTTGGGGGGCAGGGGTTGGAAGGGGGCCCAACCACCTTTGGGGATGGTAGGGGGGTCGTGGTTCTTAGGGGTGGACTCCTGGGAGGGGGTGTGGGAAGGGGGAGACCCCTACCGCCATGGATTTCGTGGCGGTTCAAAATCCACGAAATTCATGGCGTTACACGGGGTCATGATCCCGCAGGTGGACTGGTGACGGCCGCCAGGCTGGAGACCGTTGTCTCCAGCCTGTCGGTCGTTACCTCTGTGGCGGATGGTGTGGTACATTGCCGGTTTGGCATGTGCCAAACCGCCAATGTCATAATGGGGCGGTAATTACCGCCTGCCTGTTTGCGGTCCTACCATCAACATTGCACCATCCACCATGGTTGTAATGAGGGCCTTAGAGATTAAAATAGGATCTCCCTTAGAACACTTGTTAAAAACATTTCCAAGGGACTAGGAAAGAATAGACAAGTATAGCCAAGAATGGCATAAGGGAACAACGAAAAATTCACACTCATGGCCAAAAGATGATTCCTTTGACAAAGACATTGCAGCACACACATTAACAGAATTCCCAGATCCATCAATAATATTGACAAGCATCCCAGCCGATGCAACACACTTCTCAGAGATTGATGTGGCTTACAGCCAGAAAGTTAGTATCTAATAGTATGCACCTATAGGGGAACCCAATATTTGTATGCACGCCTACTCCAGGGGTACTGTGAGTCCCCTAGTACAGGGTTCTGCAAAGTCGGTCCTGGAGAGCCGGGTCCATGCCAGATTTTTAGCATATCCACATTTAGAAACAAGATGTTTCCGAAATTCAAAATTTTTCTATATGTGGATATGCTAAAAATCTGGCATGGACCCAGCTCTCCAGGACCAACTTTGCAGAACCGTGCCCTAGTATATTTAACAGGCTAGTCAAAAATGACCTTTCAAATTTTCAATGGAAAAGTTGCTGCTATAATATGTGGATGATATCCTGATAAGTAGCATGTCAGAAGAACAGTGCAAAAAAGATACAACCAATTTGTTAACCGTCTTAGCGCGAAGAGGGTACAGAGTTGAAAAAGATAAAGTACAATACGCAGTTCCTGAAGTACATTAGTTGGGCCAAATAATATCCACTTCAGTATAAAGGGTCACACTAGAAAGAGCAGAATGTATCAGTAAAAAGAAAGAACCCAAAACGATGAAAGAGAGGCAACAATTCTTAGGCCTCTAGTTATGTCAGTCAGCTGGTGTTTGATTACAACTCACTGGTAGCACCATTGCTGCAGGGAATGAAAGAGGCAAAATGAACAAAAGAAATAATACACTGGACAGAGGAAATGACAGCTATGTTCAAGAAACTAAAGAAGAGATAAGTATTGTCCCTGTGCTGGGTACACCAGATTACGAGAAGGAATTCTAGCTTTTCTGCCATAGTAATGGTATGACAGTGACAGCAATACTAACACAAAAATACCCTTTTGGCCATAAGCCAAATGCCTTCTATACTGCATTATTAGACCCATAAATGAAAGGACACTTTCCATACGAACAAGTATTTTCAACTGCCGCCTTTGCTGTTGAAAAAAGCACACCTATTGTGATGGGCTCTTCTCTCACATGGTATGTGGAACATACAGAAAGCAAAATGCACCTAAACCACACAATGAGTTTCAGGCTCTGAAATAATATTATCCTTACCCTCATTGAAAATAGTGAGATGTCACACTATAAATCCCACCACATTCATAGCACACCCTGTACAGGAAGGAGATGAAGTACATGACTGCTCCACATTTACTGCCAATGAGGCTCTAAGGGCAGAAGAGCCATTACCTGATAGTACAATATACTTTGTTGATGGCTCATCCACAACCGACCAAGAAACAGGAGTATGACATACCAGATCAGTGCTAGAATAAGCTGGAAACAATTTATTTCCTTCAATAATATCCGCTCTGCAAGTTTTTGGCTCCTCATTCCATCTTGCCTCAGCAATTGTCTTTAATGCTTTCTGTATTCTATTCTCATACTTGGAGGCATATTTACAAGAATCTGATGCATCAGCATCAATTCCTCAGATTTCTTGCACCTGCCGCAAATGCCCTAACAGCGCCATGTATGTGCTGTATTTACAATATTCATGGCACAAATCTGACACATCTGTTGGTACTAAAGTGATGCATTGCTGGAGTTGCTTCATAAAACTGACACAACTCCAGAAATTAATCAGAGGTGAGTCCCATTTAAAAAGCCCTCCATCAATCCTTACACCTGGTTTCAGTAGGCATAAGGGTGTTGACACAGTCAAGTCACAGGGTGACACATTCAACAATTGCAAATTTCACTGAGTCAGTTGTACGTGGCTTTTTACTTAAGAACGCCTACCCTGCATACATCATACTTGGCGCAGGTATAATGTGACGCAGACCTCCACAAACTGACACACTGGGCCCAATACATCAGTTTATAAATATGGAGCAGTGTGGAGCACATATTGTGTTGCTGCTGCGTAAAAAAAAAACAGCAACAACTGCGCTGTAATATGCCCCTTGGTTTTCAGTTTCTCTTATGCCATGTGTTCCCAAATGTTAAGTGCTTCAAATTCTACAGGTCTCGGAGGCGGTTTCATTTCACAGGTTATCAAGAATTCATATATTAAAGGTTCCATAACGGGGAAATGCTAAAGCACCTTCTTTTGCAGTAATCTCGCACCATTGCTCAAGCCACACACATGCATGAAAACCTTTTTTGGACATTACATAATGATCTGGAGTACCTTCGGGTGGGGTTTGTACTCCCCCTCCTGCTGGAATATGAACATCTCCTTCCAATGCACTTTTTAACGCTTTGAAGAACTTTAGGGCATATTTAAGACCCCCTTGCACCAACTTAGCTTCATTTTCTTGACGCTAAGGCAGTGTTAAATTGGCATGTTCACCACACCATATTTACAAAGTGGTGCAATGCATGCATTGCTCCACTTTGTAAACCCTTGTACCACATTATGCCTGCGCCATGCGTAATGCATATAAGAGGGGCGTTCCACCGTTATCTAAGAGATTTCTATGCACCATTTTTTTCATCACTTTTAATGACTGCTCAGAGCAGGCGTTAAAAGGGGCCATACCATTCAACGACTTCTCATGACAAGCACCTCACTACAGACAATAAATTAACCAAGTCTCTTCTGCACTTGTGCATTATCATGGGATTTTAGGCCACAATGGACCCGTCAACAACAACAACTGCAGTCATTTTTTAACAAGTGCCACAATCACACAACCTCAAACCCGCAAAACATTTCACATCATACATTACCGTAATCCTCAGGTAAAAAAATAATGCAAGCTCAAAACCCTGTTAATACTCACACATCCATCTCTTGCAGAAACAACGCTAGAACTTCATCTTTCTTCAGAATAAATCATAAGACTGAATCCGGGCTGGGCAAAATTTGGAGTGGACAATTGCATTGGACCAATCTCATTTCACTAACACTATGCTTAAATTGTTCTCCCCCTTGTGGGGTGAACCAGACCTCTGCTACCAGATTTGTTAACGCATTTCTTCCTTTGCAGGAATCAATGTATGACAAGGTAAATTAATCTTTGTAACCAGCATAAGGGTTTGGAAAAAGTAATTAAATTCCACAGCAAATCAATTCAACTACACAGTATGACCAATGTGGCCCCAGAAGGAAAACTCCAATCTGAAAAAAAGTTAAAGGAGTATTGTTATAAATTCAGGCTCAGAGTCATGTAGAGTAGACCATTTGTAAAACAAAATTGTAAAGATACAAAATGGCCAAGGGTTGACCAAGGTGAAGAAAAAGATTAAAACGAACTAACATTAATAAAACTAAACAGTCCACAAATGCAATAGAAAACATCAGAAGAATAACCTGATGTACAGAAAACAAGCACTGATCAATTATATTCTAATAATCATTAAGGCAATTTAAGTCATCTAAGTTTACCTAGTTTTGGCAAGAGAATCCCTATAAAATTAACAAATTAGGATTTAACATATGCTGGGCTAAACATGTTGGCAAAGGAAAAAAGCGCATAAAGGATAAAAGGAATTTGGAGAAAGGAAATCTGGGTCAACAAGTTACTAACTAAAGTGGAGAAAAAATAAGTAATGAAGGAAGGCGTCAACATTTCAGAAGCTCAGTCAAGAATCTTCTTTGGGTCAGGGGGAAAATCTCTAGGTCTCAGTACAGCATTTCAAAAGGACAAGGGTAGAGAGGACTATACCACTCCATCCAAGGGGTTCAGCAAAGGAGAATGCTCAAAGAGAAATGCATATTCTGGCCAAATTCCAGCTGGGAAACAGTATATTAAAGTTCATAGGGCAGGATGATTTGCCCATCCAACACTCCACATGACATTGAAGATGTAGCATAGAAATTGATCATACAACTCAGATTGCAGCATTACTGAAGATTCACATTACCAAAAGGTAGCGAGCATTTCCATCCGGTCTCATCCATGTGAATTGTAATGAGGTACTGGGTTTTTCAGAACCGGTACTGATCCGGTAACCCAGTGGTGCCAGGGTACACCCAAAGACCTCGGGTACTTTCCTGATTCAGACCACAGAAACTCAGAGTCTTCTAGGTGAAGTCAAAGATCGAATTTATTGGCTGCAACCAAGTGACAAGCGTCCTAGAAGTACAACAGCACGATTTGTATGTTCTCAGGAGACTGTGTTTCAATGCAAAGTCAGGTTTCCTTATATACAGTTTTTTAAGCTTCAGGCAAACATTCTTGACATTTTGGTTGGTCATTCACATGTTTTCACTACAAAGGAAAAAACAGTGTCATGATGAAACCTCATATTTCATGTCATCCAACCCATAATAAATTACCCGGCAAGGCCTAGAATTTTACATCAGATAAGTGTGGACCCCCAATAAAAACGGGCACCTCCCCCTCGTAAAGTAAGAAGAAGAAAAGAGCAGGTGCAGGTGTGAGCAAGATTAGGCAGGGTGTGTGAGCGATAATAAGGGTTTTATGGCATGGTGTGCCTTGATGCTATCTGATTCGGCCACTGGGAGAGGGACTGACCAAACAGGTTTGGCCTGAGGCAATGGTTCCAGCTTGCCCAGGTCAGAGAAAAGTCAATCAAGGTGTACGTGTCCTTGGAATCAAATCTGACTGTATTATAAGCCTATGTGAGGGCAACTTTTAAAAATGGCTGCCGTGTATAAAATGGGAGCCACGAGTGCAGGACGAAAATGGCGATTTCGAGGTGAAAACGCTGCTGGAATTGAGCGAAAATGCTCATGCTTAGTGTACTAGTCATTATCGGTCTTTTGATACTAAAATCGTACTGCTGTGGCAAAGTAAATTACATGGGTCCAGAATTTTTAGAACCACAAACCCTCCTTTTGCCCTTACATAGGCAATAAACCTATTCTCATGCTAATCTGAGTCCAGGTCTATGTTTCTAAAGTCGTTGAGATGTTGCTGTAACATCATCCTAGTATTTAGCTCGTCTCTTGGTGCAGGTTTCCTTATGCATGATGTAACACAGAGGCCACATATGGCAGGAAAAAGTAAGGAATACCTCTATCTGCAGTAGGTGGCATAAGATCACACACCCAACAATTAGTGATGTTCACTACTAACTAGTGTTGATGCAGAAGCTGTACAAAAGAATTGCTTACGAATTCTGATCTTCTAACCTGCTCATGTTCAGGAAAAGGGTGAAAAGAGTGTAAAGAAACAATAGTAGGAAAAGACATAGGTTGGGAAGTGAGTGCAGAAGTCAATTGAGTAGAGAAAAACAATCCCACCCATAAATGACGTCGTCATGTTTAAAAGACACTAGAAAACACGTTATTAAGAACATATAGACAACGTGAGAAAGTAGTGACCACTATTACAAATGAAATAATAATTTTTCACAACCCTAACCAAAAAGCAAATCCTAAAATTATCTAGTAACATTTTTAGGGCTCCTCTGCATTTCAGTAATTTTGGTATGTTCAGGTGGAACAGTGGTGACTCTCATCAATGCTCTAAGGTGAAAAGGGGGTACTCTTTCCACAGAAAATGGACTTTATTCTGCTTTTACTAAACAGAATAGTACTTTAAAACAATGCCAGCAAAACAATCAGTCTCCTAACACCTAGTCTATACAATCACACGGAAACCTCTTGTGAAACCAACTATGCCCAGAGTCCGTTCAAAAAGCCTCTCTGGCAGGCTTCTATTGTCCATCAAATTTTCTTTTGTTGTTTTCTTTCGCATGGGCCTCTCAATTCAGGCCTCTTCGTGAGAAAAGTACTGCTTAGTTGGAGTGCCCTCCTGGCAAATACCCACAGCTCACTCGAAAGTCTCAATGTCTTAAAGCAATGCACCAGTGTCTCTCCTCTGTGGCAGACACTACAAACAATGTGCTCTTCATTGATCAAGGGCACAAATCATCTCGTGCAGACCCAAGCACCATTAATTGGGAAATAGCTCAAGCTCAGCAGCACTTTCAGACTCCAACACTCATTATTTAGTGTCAGAGGACGCTCAAGCTGCTCTTTCATGGGCACCACAATATAGTGCCTTTTTCCAAACTTGAAATCTCCGGTGCACTGCCCTTCTTCCGTTGGAGCAAAGAAAAAGGGGGTGTGTGGCCAAAACTCAGGCCAAGGGGCTCAAGGGATTGCACACTGTCAGAGGTTACCAGCACATGACAGGTAGAGAAATGAAACCTCAAAACAGCTCTGCCATCAACAACAGGAATCCTTCTCTTTAGCTCTTTTACACTGAAACTTCGGTTTTGTGATGTCCAACGCCGTCTGATGGAGCAAGTACGATACCATGCGCTGACGATCGCTGTCCAGTTTTGCTACTTTCTGGGTGCTGAGACGGTAGGGCCAAAACGTCCGTCTTTCATCTGTAGCTGTCACTGATGGGAACTAGGCTTAAATCAATGTCCTGCAGGTTATTATGACTTGATACCCGCAGAATCTAGTGACGTAGGAAATGTGCCACAGTTGTTAGTTCCCTTCAATTTAGTACAAAAACAGTTCATGGTTTTTAACAAGGGGACTGCAAGCAGGTGGTCTGCAATCTTCAAAGGAGTAGCCATACACCATGGGCATAAAATACAAAGACAAAGGCAGAAGGGCAAAACAGGGTCTCTAGCATCTTTAATTGGGTTCTCTCCATTATTCTCTGCCATCTATAGCTACATGAGAATTCTATCTGAATGGATTTCCTTACACAGTGGCATTGTCTAATGGGGTAAACACATATTTTCCTCAATGATTAAGTCTAGGTGTTCCTCCTTATCTTAGAACATCTCAATAGAGAAATCACATGATACCGATTATCAGGGACATGTAGAAACCTTCATTTAAAAACTGTGCATCAGGTGCACTATGCAATACACAGGCTAATAGTCAAATGTGCAAACAAAAAGACAAGAACTAGAGGGTCCTGATATTTGCATGATTAGGACACATCTGATCCCACCAAAAATTAAAGTAGCAGGAAAAGAAGGGAACCGAAAACCAAATTAAAATAGACATTGAAAATTCGTCATGTTCAAAAAGGTAAACATAAGATATCTCCTATTGAGATGGAAAACTTGTCTTACTATAATATTGAGTCAGTTAACCAGTCTATCGCTACCCTGACAGTCAGGCTGGAAAACATTGAAGCAGGCCTAAGGCAAATTCTTGAAAACCAGTCTGGTCATACCAAAGGGAATTATACATAACATAGGGGTCCCTGGTACATCACTGCAGTCTGGAAATGTGAACCTGAACAATACATCAATAATAATAAAAGGTCTGACTGGTGAAAGGAATTTGAAAAAGAGAAATGGGACTAGGACATAGCTAAAATCTCAATAACTAAGCATGAAGCGACATTGGTCAGGGGAAGTAACAAAAGAAAAAATCTATCGGAAGAACAAAAAAATTATTTGGGTGATAGTCAGACATGTGACACAACACCGAGAGTACGGGTGAAACACAAAGGCCAAAGTTACACAAATTTTAACTCTACCGTTGGTGACTACACCATATACGGTACTCCTAGCTAATGTTTCAGTTCCTTCTTCAGGAAAAAATGAAAACCTGGTTTTCTTTTAAGGAACAAAAGCCATATGCTACTTAGGAAACAGAACATCATTAACTAGTGTAATATAGAAATTAGGCCACCTTGAGTCACAGATCTATAATTTCATCCTTAGGTCCAATCAAGGCTACATAAATGTAGGGCTGCCTGTTCCTTTAAGGGACATGGGCAGTAACGTGACTAACTGCAGGTGACACACTTTGATCCTGTATATCTCTTTTTATTTTCCTTCAATACCATTATAGCCAAATAGACATGCACTGGTGAAGTGTTGTCTCTTATGTTCACAGCATGAAATATCATTATCTGTGGAATTTAGTAACCAGAACAAGTTCAACCAACTGTTGCGTAGCGATGGGCATCGTCATGACCATCCCCTCACAACACAGGGGAGCTTGTAATAGTATCAAAAGCAGCAACAAACATGCAAAAAAAACAAATAAAAAATAATAAAAACGCACAAAACGTCAAGCTATCAGATATACTTGCTGTGTATCAAGCACAAAAAGCATAGACAAAACAATAGCATGTGTGAATAAGCGGTGACACACAACACCATGTCATGTACTTTATGCACTGTAAACCTGCAGCCCAAAACCCAATATTTGGGCCTGTTTAATTTGTCAGGTTTAAAATCCTTACCCTCCTTTTGACAGTAGATCACCAGGCAATGGAAATCTGCTGTCAAATATAACTTTACTGTTTCTCTTCTAACATACAGGACCAGCAAGAACAATTCATGATAGGACCAAATACACGAAAATAAATTTCCATTACTTAACTGTTACCCTCTTGTCAGTTACTTCGCAACATCAAGCCACCTTAGTTTTACCTTTCTAAAAGTAAAAATTGTTACACTGACACTCCATATTAATTTGGCACCTACAATTTCCACTGTGAAAAATAAGTCTTAATTGGTAAATCGTTCTCATTAAGGCATGTAGCCTTCAAAATTTTAGAAAAGGGCTGCATTTTATTTTCTGTCTAAGACTTAATGCAACACTTCGTTTTCTGTCAAATAAAAGCAACTAGCAGGCATCATTTTATTTTTTTAGAGCGGAGACACAAATGTATCAGTTCTGCAGAGCATTTAACATGATGTTGGGACTTTCGAAGAAACCCCTTTTGGCCCGTAGGGTCATTCTGCATTTCACAGAGACAAGGCCCTAATTTAAAAGGTCACAAGTGTCAACATGACAGCCTCCTCCATTGTTTATGGTAAAACTAAAGATAGCATCTCAGCAGCGTGACTTGAGCCAGCCTCTGTAGCTCTCCTAGCTTCTGCCACTCTGAATCTGTCAAAGACAGTAGGCCTTCCTGTTTTCCTTCTAACCTGCAATAATTCACTCTATTTTAAAAAATAATAATTTTCCTTTTTAGGCGCTAAAAAAAATTATCTCTATTTCCAGATTATTAAACTACATTTACTGTGAATAATTCACAAACCTTAATAACACACATACCAGTTGTTAGAATAAATGCTTGTTGCAATCCCATGCAATGGTACATATTTCATCAACCTCGAATGAATGAACGTCTCAGTAGGCCCAGCTGAAGTTAGAACCTTCAACCTCGATATTAAAACAAGCCTTTGTACTGGCACATTGACTCATTGAATCATAAGAAGGCACAACCTGCAAATATATATCAAACCTAAATGTATGCATTTACTGAAGCCTGAGACACTTTAAAAAGTACTCTGAATGAAAGAAAATGCAGTTTAAACAGTGCTTTTGCCCAAAATCGACTTTGATATTTTAGGCATTAAAAATCAATATCCTACAATTTTCTTGCATAATATGCATTACCAGAATGTATATTACACAATCCATGAGTCAGCCATTGAAAATATTAACTTTATACTTTATAGAAATGAGCTTGTTTGCTCCTGCGCCAAGGGAAAATTGCACATACAAATGTCATTTTAGCGGTGCAACATAACTTAAATTAAATGTTATTGCTAGGAGGTCATAGTATAGGTATTAAGCTTTATAAATATTAAAAAACGATTTTGAAAGGCACTTATTTTTTAAATAATTTTTCCACAATTAATCATTTTCTTTTTTAAAAAAAACCCCAATTATTCTTTTTTTGGTGATAATTCCACATATAAAAGCAAGCTGCATCCCTTGCCTATTATTTGGGATACATTAACTCACAAGCCTAAGCGCATAAGCCTAACTTGAAATGCGTCACATTTTTGCGCCACTTTCATTTAAAAGGAAGGTTATGCAAAATTCCACCCGTGTTTAACTGGGAAAGTGCTGGCTGAATTGAACATTCCTATCAAATATACTGCAGCTGAAAAGTTTGCCTGTGAACATCTAATACAATGCATCTAAGAAAAATGCTGTAAATTTATTTATTTTTTTGCAAAAATAGATAATTTCGGTTTTTTTTGGGGCCCTATTTATATCTATTGAATGTGTTTTCTAATTTATTAAGCATTTAACGGCAGTTTTGTATATGTGCACAATTGCTCATTCTATAAATTAAAGAGCAACATATAGCTATGTTAGCACATCACATGGTTCATTTCTGGATTTTTTCTAAGTTTCTACTTAATATTAATTAACCAACATTTTACTTAACAAACTGAAAACATCAAGAAGACCCACAAACACACATTGAGCTCATTTCAGATATAAACAGAAAACACTCAGGACACACAATACAGCGCGCTTTAGCCATTTTTCATCAATAGCGCCGTCGCAATTTACTTACAGAACCGTTTGCAGATCCTAGTTGTAAGTCATATTTACAAGAGAAAAGAAAACTTTTCTCAATAGTGTTCCAAAAAACTGCAAAAACAGCCTCACAGACATTTATTTTCAAGAATAACGGACCCATACTTTATTAAACGTGATGGGGCCCACTCCGTGCTTCACATATAGTTCATAGGTTGGAGTTCCAATCGGAGGAACCGGACATGAGTCCTCCAACCGAGAGTCCCTTTTACAACCAAGACAAAACAAATTTCCAAGTCTGCTAAGACCAGGCATCTTCGCTCACTAGTCTAGCTTCAAACTTCAAAGGATTATCGTTTACGATAGTCTCGTGAATACACGAGTCCTTCGGCTTTGGTACTTGCAAGTTCCAAATCAAAGTGATCCCGAAGGGATACCAAACCAAATGTCCAACTAAGGACCAAACCAAGTGTCCAACTAAGGACTGGGAGACGCTCCACTTATACTTAACTGAAAATATCGATGACGTCACCAGAAGACTCGTCTTATCGTTTCGCTCTACCAAACATCAAGGGTCCAAATCAGGGCGATAGCCAGGGCAGCAGTCCTTCGTAGCCGTCGGGAAGCGGGGAACCTCGCAGCAAAGACTTTCGGACCACGTCGACATGCAGGGGTCGATGAAGTGGCGGCCTTCCTCCAGAATTTTCACACGAAGCTCCCCACGGACCTCAGGCTTGGACCGGTACCGCTGGTATCGCCCCACGCTGGGCGCCAACTGAGGTACTGGGTTTTTCAGAACCGGTACTGATCCGGTAACCCAGTGGTGCCAGGGTACACCCAAAGACCTCGGGTACTTTCCTGATTCAGACCACAGAAACTCAGAGTCTTCTAGGTGAAGTCAAAGATCGAATTTATTGGCTGCAACCAAGTGACAAGCGTCCTAGAAGTACAACAGCACGATTTGTATGTTCTCAGGAGACTGTGTTTCAATGCAAAGTCAGGTTTCCTTATATACAGTTTTTTAAGCTTCAGGCAAACATTCTTGACATTTTGGTTGGTCATTCACATGTTTTCACTACAAAGGAAAAAACAGTGTCATGATGAAACCTCATATTTCATGTCATCCAACCCATAATAAATTACCCGGCAAGGCCTAGTATTTTACATCAGATAAGTGTGGACCCCTAATAAAAACGGGCACCTCCCCCTCGTAAAGTAAGAAGAAGAAAAGAGCAGGTGCAGGTGTGAGCAAGATTAGGCAGGGTGTGTGAGCGATAATAAGGGTTTTATGGCATGGTGTGCCTTGATGCTATCTGATTCGGCCACTGGGAGAGGGACTGACCAAACAGGTTTGGCCTGAGGCAATGGTTCCAGCTTGCCCAGGTCAGAGAAAAGTCAATCAAGGTGTACGTGTCCTTGGAATCAAATCTGACTGTATTATAAGCCTATGTGAGGGCAACTTTTAAAAATGGCTGCCGTGTATAAAATGGGAGCCACGAGTGCAGGACGAAAATGGCGATTTCGAGGTGAAAACGCTGCTGGAATTGAGCGAAAATGCTCATGCTTAGTGTACTAGTCATTATCGGTCTTTTGATACTAAAATCGTACTGCTGTGGCAAAGTAAATTACATGGGTCCAGAATTTTTAGAACCACAATAACATTTACATATGTTGCCAGTTCCGCAGTCCTGACTGTACTGTACTCAAGAACACCTTCCCAGGCTTACTATGTGCAAAACAATAAAGCATCTATTACCAAGATAGCAGTGAGAACGAAATCTGAAACAAAGATTCACGTTAACAAGAATGACTAAACATTTTCTGCACAATCACAAGAACAGGGCCTTGCAGGCCTCAATTAGGCTAATGCAAGTGAGTTAAAATAGCACATTAAATCTTACATTTAATACACATTTAGCATACAAATTATAAATTCAACATTAATAAGCTACCAAACTGGTTCATTTAACAAGAAATTCAAATGAAAGAAGACTATTAACCTATAATGTATTACTGCATTTTCTACATTTGAAGATGAGTCTAAGACATTTCTTTCTTAAAAACTATTGTTCTTTTAATGCAAAGTATTAGTTCTCATCATGGAATATAAGATCATGACGAATTACTTCTTTAAACATGAAATTAGAAGGTTATGCCACATAGGTTTCACTTGGTGACCTAAAATGAATGCAAGTTAACATGGCTTTTTGGTGCATTACTTTACAACTAAAAAATTCATTCTTTCATTAACTTAATGCATAAACTGCCATGAATAGATGATCACTGTGACATGATGGACAATACTAACATTTCTGCTACATCACCCGTATCTGCTCAACCCTGTTGCTGGGCCAAGGACTTTTCCTAATTTACTTAATATCGATGAGTAAGGCTGAGCTGAGGATTCCTCTTGACTTCCCCTTGGAGGAGGCAGCTGCTTTTGATAGTAAGGAATAGGACCATAGTGCAAGGGGCCTGAATAGGCGCAAGGCAGCCAAAAGGGCACCAACACAGGGGGAGAGGACAGAAATGTACTGTATTTTGTAAATACTGTGCATTTCTGCCCTTTCTCTGTGGCGCTGAGCAGCATAGGAAGAGCATTAGCGTGATGCCCTATCCCACTAAATATGCTCCTTAGTGCTTCAGGATGGCTACAGTCCCAATCACAATGGACAGGTGAGGAAGGTGGCATGGCATCAGAGAATCAAGTCTATAAAAATAAACATGTAACTGGGATCCTGAGTGCATTGGGGGGACGAGGCAGAGATGTGGCTAAAGTAAAAAAGGCCCTCATTACAACATTGGCGGTAAAAGCCGCTTACCGCCGTGCAGAAGACAGCCAACACAGCGCCGCAGAATTCCACCACAGCTATTATGACCCACAGATCGAAATCCGCCAAGTCTACCACACCAAAGGTCAGTGATAAACTAGTGATAACAAAACCTCCACAGTCACGCCAACAGAAATACGCCCACACTATCACGACACACGAATCCATGCGGCAGTCTTTCAACCGCGGTATTCCATTGCCGGTACACACCGCCGCGCTCAAAATACACACACATATACAAAACACAGCCACATTGGACAATTCCAAATACACAAATCTGAAACACATACACACACCACTCCCACACACCCAATACAGTATAAACCAATATAAAACACACACCCACATCACCCACAAACCCCTACTACCAAAAATTCCGAAAGAATGCCAGAGAGAGACAGCACCAGCAAGAACTACAGCATCCACAGGCACACAACACTATCACCCACAGAACTTACACGCACCTCACACAACACACCACTACATATCAGCACACTTATCACCACACACTCCACCCCACACATCACCTACACCACCCTATGGCACAGCAAAGACACCCCAGGTTCTCGGAGGAGGAGCTCAGGGTCATGGTGGAGGAAATTGTCCAGATAGAGCCACAACTATTCGGATCACAGGTGCAGCACACCTCCGTTGCAAGATGGAGCAATGGCGAAGAATCGTGGACAGGGTCAACGCAGTGGGACAGCACCCAAGAAATCGGGAGGACATCAGGAAGAGGTGGAACGACCTATGGGGGAAGGTGCGTTCCGTGGTCTCAAGACACCACCTGGTGGTTCAACGGACTGGCAGCGGACCCCCACCTCCTCCCCCACAACTAACAACATGGGAGGAGCAGGTCTTGGCGATTCTGCATCCTGAGGGCCTCGCAGGAGTAGGTGGAGGAATGGACTGTGGTAAGTCAAATCTTAACTATTACATCCCCCACCCTACCTGCATGCCAGCACATATCCCCACCCTCATCCTCACCCCCATCACTCTAACTCCTCACAAATGCCCCTACATCACAAACCACACATCCTAACACCAAGCCCTTGCATGCAACAACAAAGCATGGACACCCATCACCAAAACATGCCCACTGCACATACCCATACAACCCCCTAAACCATCATCACACAAGGTCCCACACAGGAATGCAAGCAGTGGGCTACACGGTCACCCACCCATTGCACACCATGGCACACACAGATGTAATAACCATCCTTTTATACCCCTGCAGGACCCCTACCCAACGTCACCGGACAGGAGGGTCCACACATGTCCACACCACCAACAGAAGAGGCCCATAGTGATGACAGCACCTCTGTCCAACTGGATCTAGATGACCAGCCCGGACCATCGGGGACCACTGCAGCAACAACAGCAGCTACAACAACAACAGCAGGGACCCCAAAGGCAGCGCAGAAGGCAGGAGAGGATATTCCGCCCCAGAACAACCCTGCATGGCCTCAGGGAACGGGACATCATCCAGAGGTACCGGTTGAACTGGCAGGCCATTCAGCAGCTGCTGAGAAATATTGAACAGCAGTTAGCCCCCACTTGAGTGACACCCCGCACTATCCCAACAGAAACAAAGCTGCTTGCCGTACTTCACCTGCTGGCAAGTGGCTCGTTTCAGACAACTGGTGCCCTGGTTGGTGGAATATCCCAACCATCATTCTCTGCATTCCTGCTAAAAGTACTGGATGCCATCATTCGCCTGACACCCCTCCACATCTGCTTCCCTAACACACTGCAGAAGCAGCAGGAAACTAAACAGGGGTTCTACGCCATCAGTGGCTTCCCGCACGTCATTGGTGCAATCGACTGCACACACGTACGCCTTGTGCCACCTGCTGCGAGTGAACACCTCTACCGCAACAGGAAGCACACACATTCAATCAACGTGCAGGCCATAGTCGATCACCAAGGATTGAATAGCAACATTGTGGCTAAATATCCTGGGAGTGTACATGACGCATTCATCTTCCGTCACAGCACCATCAACCAACACTTCCAGGATGGACGGTATGGCAATGGACTACTTGTTGGTAAGTACAAAAATCCAACTTATATACACACTGCACAGCAACCCTCTAGGACAAACAACACATACACCACAATAGCAACACCTAGCCAGGAACACACTGAGGTCCTCACATCACTAGCCATGTTTCTGAAGTCACCATTGAACCTGTCACACATTGGAATTTACTCTACAGCTTAATGTGAAGACATTAATGAGTGTGGTTGCCTAAATGTCACCTTGCAAATTGTAAGTCTCACAATAACCTGTACACTAATACATTGCATAAGTTTTAAGGGATGGGATGTCCTGGGTACTTTCACATGAACGTGTTAACTACACTTTCATGTTTCAACTCTGCATGGAACTATCATCTCAACCCCAGTGAAGACACACGGACACCTGTATGACAAGTCACAATGCTAGGGAGGGCACACTGTACTGAAAAAACAAATACATACTGCTGACAAACGGTTAGCCAACAAACACTTGCTCAGCCAAGGAAAAAAACTCAATGCAAAAGTTTTCACCAACAACTATAGGTTGTCACATTAGTACACAAAAGAGTCACAGACAACACAAGACAACTACTGCCATCAAAGATCTGTACAACAGTGCCTCCTACATCTAATTGATCCCATTCTGTGTTTTTCTTTCAGCTGATCAGGGGTATGGCATCCAGCCTTGGATAATGACACCATTTGTGAACCCAAATACTGCTGCAGAGCGGGCATACAATGACGCCCACAAGAGGACACGCAGCATTGTTGAGCGGACCTTTGGGATCCTAAAGTCCAGGTTCCGCTGCCTTGACATAACTGGCAGTAGCCTACTCTATTCCCCAGAGATGGTCTGTAAGATCATACTCAGTTGTGCCATATTGCACAATATTTGTGTAAAAAGGAACATTCCCCTCCTTGAACCAGACCCAGACATGCCTGAGGATGAAGAAGAGGAGGATGCTGGCCTGCAACAGGAGGGGGAACAACCTAACACGGCAGCAGGAGTACGTAGGCGCCAACAGCTTGTCAATAATTTTTTTTCATAATTTCTTATAACAACACTTATTGCACAATTGTAAATAAACACAGATAACAAACACCACATCATGCTTTGGCCTATGCATTTCTGACCACCTTTAGTTTGAAATTGCTGAAGAAGAATGTCGTCTCATTGAGCAAGAATGCTATAACAATCATCACACCAAAAAAAAACATCACAAATGTATGCACAGAGGGTAGGATGTTACATGATACATTACCATCCACAGAGGCCAACAGGAGTACAAATGTGGCAATGACACATGCCTGATCCAGACCCCTGAGACAGTCTCTCACCCAGCCCAAAAATGTAGATCATTTGAAAGTCTCATCACACGTGTTCAGAGACAGGGTGGGACCATCCATGTGTACGTGACCATGTCCTCAATGGCTTCTCTCAAGTTTTTGATATGAGCAATACCCAATTGGAACAACATTAGCTGCCACTAACTCATGAGGAGACCTTGAAGTTACAGTGACGACATACACCCAGACAGGTGATAGTGGATCCACATTCCCACACACATATAAACATATGTCATCCAATCAACAAAATATTTGAAAGCAGCCCATCACAGTAGTGTCCCAGTTTGAACCTAGCAGGAAGAATGTAACATGCCACTAAACCAGGTAATGCAGAAAGGGCCACATACATCATATTTTTTGACTCTGCATTCTGTGCACTCCTGTACGTGGAAAAAATATGACGCCCATGATGTATGCGTGGTAAATTTGACGCAACATGGACAATATGTTGGACATGTCATGTACCTTATTAATTTATTAAATTTTCATATCATATTTTTTGACTCTGTATTATGTGCACTCCTGTACGTGGAAGAAATATGACGCCCATGCTGTATGCGTGGTAAATTTGACGCAACATGGACAATATGTTGGACATGTCATGTACCTTATTAATTTATTAATTTTCATATCGTATTTTTGACTCTGCATTATGTGCAATGTTATGCGTCAAAAAAAAATGACGCACATTGCGTATGCGTGAAAATATGACGCATAACGGGAACAGAAAAACGGCGGCCATTTTATGCAGGAAGTGATGTAATAGGATATCCTGTTTACTAAATCTGTACTGGGAGTTAACTTTCACTTTCACTTTGCAGTCTCAGATTTATCTAGACTGTGTGGTTGTGTGAAAGGTGTTGTCCTGTGTTTAACTGCTTTTGTGTCCTGTGTACCTTGTATTTTGTCTTTTTGTGATCCTAGTCTTGTTGCCTAATATTGTCTCAGTCTGTTTAGTCTAGTTTTGTACAATACTGTTTTTGTTTGTATTGTCTGTGGGAGTCTGTTCTGGGTAGTATAACTTTGGGGTTAGTTGGGCTATTTTTCTTATTTTTCTTTTTCCTTCACTACTCTACCTTTCCCCATTTCCCACTTGTACTTGTTTATTTAATTGTTCTCATTTAATTCTGTTAATATGTCAGGTAGGCCTCGCCTTTCCAGGATGGGTGAGGATGAATTGGGGGGATTCATTTGGCTAGTTTGCCATTTCCTCCCACTCATGCTGGAGGCTGGGGGCCGTGTGATACAGGGGTATCACACGGAGGCACAGAAAGTCCGGTGGGGGAAGGTGCGCCATCACCTGGTCTGGGTGTACGGGAGCATGCGGAATGAGCATCAATTAAAGCACCGCTGGGCTGATCTCATATCCAGGGAGCAGGACCTGCTGGACCACCTGGGAATCAGGATTGGTGGCCATGTTGGTGAGTACAAATCAATTACATGTGAATAATAGAAATCTGTGTGGGGACATGTGCAGATTGTTACCCAATCTGCTAGATAAGTAGCTGACTGTGTGTAATGCTAGGGAAACCTTGGCCCATATTTATAAATTTCTATCCCCGATTTTGCGCTGCATTTTCACGCAAAAACGGCGCCAACTTACAAAATAGAATTGTATTTTGCTAGTTTGCGCCGTCTCTGCGTCAAAAAATGATGCAAATGCGGCGCTACAAAAGTATAAATATGGGCCCTAATGTGTATTTGTTGCACAATGTGTAGGAAGACCAATGCTAGCAGTCAGATGGCTCATGTTTTCAACACATACCAGATGCCTGTAGCTGTATGTAATGTAGTGTTGCATTTGTGTCAGACAAGCGACACGTTAATGCCTCTATTTGAACTCTACAGGTCATATTGGCCAGTGAGAAAGTCATGTAGAAACAACATACCTACATATGTTGACGCCATAGCTAGACAGAAAATTGGAAACCCATGATGATGCTATAAATGTGTGGTGCCTTCACGTCACATGAAGTTAGCTATGTTGTCCACACATATGTCACATGTGTGTCTGGTTGCTGTGTGTTGAAAATGTCCACCTAGCCTGTTTGATTGTGAGAGGTCATGCAGTCCTCAAGTAACCAGCTTTTGGATGTCTCTCTGGGATGCACATGATGAGATGTATGCAAGACATTATTTCTTGGGCATACTAATGGAGGGGTATCTTTGACAACACCTGACTGTCCTGGCCACTGCATGTGTGTAGTAGGGTGTGTAACTGTAGCAGGAGACTCATCCAATGTTAATGTTGAATAAAAAGTCATCCATGCAGTATGAGCATGTGGGAAAGTGTATCATTACCATGTCATATTCACACAGTGTCATAGTAACTGCAATTATTTGTCAGTGCACCGAGTCTGAGTATATTCTTCCTTTCATGCTTTACAGGTGGACCAGCACCGCACCCCGTGGAAGAGGTGGCACATTTTGAGGACCCCGATACCTACAGTGAGTGTGGCCTGAGTACTAATTTTATTGCTTGCTAGTGATGCATGATGGACTACTGTGTGTTCAACAGAATTCATGATTTCATGCGCTGGCCATTCATTGGCATTGTTGCTTTAGTGGGATTTCAAATATCACTTCTGTTTCTGTAAACCAATACTTAGCCATCTCTCAGATTTAGGGGCTGTAGGTCATTCCAGTTGGGCCGCAATGGGGAATGGGATGAGTCATGTGTAATACACTGGTTCATGTAAGACTTGCTCTGGGACTTGGCTTGAACTGAGTCTGCATATCAGACTGACATTCTCCCAGATAGCTTTGGCAAATGGCTTTGATGAAATGTGCATCTTCCTAGTTGAGGATGCACTGTGTACACTGTTAGTTGGATCTTCCGGGGGCATGTACTTCCACTAGTTGAACTAGAAGTGTGTGTGACTAGAGTGCAATGACCTAGGTGTTCTGTCGACTCATGATAATGTGTGTTCTATCTCCTCTGTGTGTGTTGTAAAACATGCCTCACTGATAGTATGTGATGTTGGCCTAAGTCAGAGTATTTTGACATGGTTGGACCTTGGATGTGACAATGTTTGGCTGACTCCAACGTGTTGCTAGCCCTTCATAGGTGTTGTGTGTGAAGGCACATACTTGTTGACCTTTGTATACACTCCTGGGTGTGCATTGAACATGGGATTGTTGGTTGTTCTTCCCACCCCACCCTCAAAGACTGCCATGTTAATGTGAAACAGGGTACCTAGGACTGTAGCAACCAGTATGTTACACGTACTTGTGACCTTTAGCAACTTTATTTAGAACCTAGGGCCAGATGTAGCAAACTGTTTTCAAGTTGCAAATGGCATAAATTGCTCTTTGTGAGTCGCAAACGTCTGTTTGCTATGCAGAAATGTATTTTGTGATTCTGAACATACTTGCAAAATGCATTTCCGACTCGCAAATAGGAAGGGGTTTTCCCGTCCTATTTGCGACTCGCATTGGTATGCAATTCCATTAGCAACCGAGTACGTGGTCGCAAAGGGAGTCGCAGTTCCCATCCACTTGAAGTGGATGGTAACCCACTTGCTAACTGGAAGGGGTCCCCATAGGAACCCTTCCCCTTTGTGAGTGGATCGAAATTATTTTTTCAAAACAGCCAGTGGTCCAAGGGACCACTACCTGCCCTGACATAATCCAAAAATAAAGGTTTTTTTTTTTTTTTCGAAGTGCAGCTCGTTTTCCTTTCAGGTAAACGGGCTACACTTGGGAAAAAATAACCAGCTTTATTTAAAAGCAGTCACGGCCATGGAGGTCTGCTGTTCCCAGCAGGCCTCCATCCCCGTGAGTGCCCATAGTCGCTAAGGGGGCGCAAATTGGGACCCACCTCATAGATGTTAATGAGGTGGGTCTTTGCGACCCCATAGCGACTCGCAGACGGTGTCGGAGAAACCGTTCTGCATAGCAAATTGCAAGTCGCAATTTTCCATATTCCTACATCTGGCCCCTAGTCTACACATTCGGTTATGGCCCATGGGTTCAATATTAGCACACAACAAATTACAAATGGCATTGAGTGAGGATTGTGATAGTTATCACATAGAGTGACATATGTAGTGAAGTCAGTATGCGGAAGAGGTGCAGCCATAATGTCAGATGCCTTAGGCATAATTTGGATGAGTAGTTTAGGATGATGTCATCCATCATGTAGAGACATGGATATGCTAGGTGTGAGATGCCCTTATGTATGCAGGCTTCACATGTACTTCCTCTGAGCCTTTCAGTTAACTATGTTGTGACAATTGCTGCAACCAATACATTTCTAGTAATGTACAAATAACCCATTGTGCTATTCCACCCAATGCAATTCCAAAGGAAAATATTTGCCTTTTCTCTTCACAGCTGCAAACATGAGTGCCGCGGATTGACACCAATTTGAGAGGCGTGCCATGAGATACAGGCACATCCTGCAGGTGCAGTCTGGGTACCGGAGGATGGCCCGCAAATATCACTCGGATCGGGCCTCCGGGGCGTGGTGGGCCTCACCACAGGCTCCGCCTACATTGCCAACAACAGCCACCAACACCACATCCACCAGGTCTCCCCAAGTGGCCCCAGCAACGTCGGGAACAGTAGACCCTGGCTCTTCCTCCAGAACTGGACCCAGCCGTGTTCTAAAACCAGGACAGTCCAGTGGGCAGTCAACTCCTGGCACAAGATTAACGTCGGCCGGCACACAAACAACATCAGCCCCTCCTGTGGACCCAGCCGCATTCCTGGCATTGGGTAGAAAATTGGACAAGCTGGTCAATAATGTGGACAGCCTGAGCCAGGATGTGGCCTATATTAAAAAAAGGGTCAGCTCCATCCGGCGGACACTACGGAGGGCGAACCTGTAGGACTTTTGCCCTGTTGAACTTTTACCCCTCCCCTCTCTCCTCTTTCCTATTTTCTACTGATAGTTTGGTTTTGGGGATTAGTATTAGGTTAGTATAGGTAATTAGCTTAGTTAGTGTTAGGGAAGAGGGTGGGAGGTCCTTATTCTTTCTATCTTTATTTTTTGTGTGGGTGGGTGGCTGGGGGGCAATGTTGGGATTCCTGTTTAAAAAAAAATATATATATATATATAAAAAAAAAATTAACAAAATATACAAAAAATTTAAAAAATATATATGTTTGTTTAGGATAGTATAGTATGTGTGTAGGTTAGTAAGTGTTGTCCTGCATGTGTCCTGTCTCATAATGGTGGGTGGGGGGTTGATGTTTAGATCGTTTCGTTACATGTGTAGAGTAAGTTTAGCTTAGGTTAGTTAGGGACAGTTGTGGGTTAGTAGTAGTCAGGTTAGATTAGTGTAGGTATTACCTTTCCCTTAGTTGCCTCTTGTGTTACTCAATAGTAATAAATATATAGTTAACCCTTTACATGATGCGTTAGGTGCTACTTTATCATGGCCTTGACATCAGTGTAGCTGAATGTTTTAGTATGACATTTGTGTCCTATGCTCGCCATCCCCAGGAAATGGAGGCTTAACATGCCAGCTACCAGTGTGCTAACTTGGTAAGTATCTACCATTTGGGAGACCCACCATTGGTAGTTTGCATTGATCACCAAGGTTTTGTGTTGGTATGTATCCTACTTCACAAAGAGTGCTTCCAGACTTGTTATTGTGGGTAAATTAATAGGTCGGACTGCAGTGTGAAGTTCAGGGAGATCTTTGTAGATGAGGAGTTGTTCACACTCTTGTCTTGTTGCTTTCATTGCTGACCTACATCATGTGTGTACTAATTCTGCATGACTTTCCTTCATGGAAGTATACTCCGAAAGGGTGATTGATGCAGTGTAATTTGTTAATGTTTCCTTACATTTTGCAGCATAATTTCTTGTTTTAGTATTGTATGGTGCCTACATTTCTCAGCCACCATTAGTTGTCTAGAATAGCTATAGATGGTGCATCATTCTGTCCAACACAGCATGATTGTGTGTGGTTAGTCCCTTCATCAGTTATTTTCCTCAGTATGGTAAGGCTATGATGCAATCCTGGCCACTGCACAGATGTTTCAGAATACATGATATCAGGACAGTAGTATTGACAATCTACATGGTTGCCACACAGGCACTTTGGAGTTATGTACTGCACAGTTGAAGTGTGAAATAACACAGAGACATAATAGGGGCCGTATTTATACTCCGTTTGCGCCGAATTTGCGTCGTTTTTTTCGACGCAAATTCGACGCTAAACTAACGCCAACTAACGCCATATTTATACTATGGCGTTAGAGGCGAATAGCGCCAAAGTTCCCGGAATATGCGTCATTTTTTAGCGTGAACCCCTTCCTTGCGTTAATGATATTCAAGGGAGGCGTTCCCGTCTAAAAAATGACTCCCAGGCCTTTACGTGGTATTTATACTCCCGGGCAAAAGAGACGCCCGGGAGTGGGCGTGGCTAAAAACGGCGCATTTGCGCCGCTTTTTAACGCCTGGGTCAGGCATGGCGTTAAGGGACAAGTGGGCTCAAAATGAGCCCAGAGTGCCCTCCCCTGCCCCCAGGGACCCCCCCTGCCACCCTTGCCCACCCCAGGAGGACACCCAAGGCTGGAGGGACCCACCCCAGGGACATTCAGGTAAGTATTTTTTTATTTTTTTTTAATAATTTTTTTTGGCATAGGGGGGCCTGATTTGTGCCCCCCTACATGCCACTATGCCCAATGACCATGCCCAGGGGACAGAAGTCCCCTGGGCATGGCCATTGGGCAAGGGGGCATGACTCCTATCTTTACAATGATAGGAGTCATGTTGATGGGGGATGGGCGTCGAAAATAAATGGCGCAAGTCGGGTTACGACGATTTTTTCGACGTAACCTGACTTGCCCCATTTTAAGACGCCCATGCGCCATTTTCCCCCTACGCCGGCGCTGCCTGGTGTACGTGGTTTTTCTCGCGCACACCAGGCAGCGCCGGTCTGCTTGCGCCGGCTAACGCCATTCAATAAATACGGCGCCCGCATGGCGCTTCAGAATGGCGTTAGCCGGCGCAAAACTTTTTGACACAAAACTGCGTTAGCGCAGTTTAGCGTCAAAAAGTATAAATATGGGCCTAGGTGTGCAAGTGCTATTTATTTATAGGTGCTGTAGTGCAAAATGTCCATTCACCATGTTTGCTGGGTCCGTTCTGGTGCATTCTTACATGGTGATCCTACTGAAGGGGTGTGGATGATGCTCCTGACATGCTGGGGTGATGTCACAGACAGTGCAGAGGGACAGGAATTGGCAAATAGTAGGAGAGAGACATTCACTGGCAATGGGGACAAGTCATACAGTGGATTGCAGAACAGTCATTGAGTGTAGTTGTAGTGAGACTGGCATTTGACAAAACGTAGGACCTTGGTCAAAGTAGGCCATGGTGCAGGGACTAGTGCTTCCGGGTACTCTTCCGTGAGAATGTTATCTGTTCCATGTCTTCTTCTTCTGATGTGTGTGTTGCCTGGTTTGTCCTTGTTGTTGTTGGTTGTGAAGGGGCAACACATACCTCAGTGTTAGAAGACATGGAGGCAGACATCCCGGGGGCTGCTCCCTGTGGAGTTATTAAGGGCAGTACTGCAGCAAGGAGGGCCTGCTGGTTTTTGAGAATGGCAGCCACATCACGATGGTAGGCAGCCAGGTCGGCCCTGAGGGGTTCAATGTTGCATTCATGCACACGTTGACTGGATTGCAGTTGTAGGTGTTGTGTCAACTGGATGACAGCTGTGCTGATTTCCTTCTGTGTTTTGGCAAGTTCCTGCAAGAGAGATGTTAGGGCTTGCATAGCAGCTGCCTGATCAGCAGAAGACATCATGCACAAACGCACCCCCTCAAGGCTGGCTGCCATAGTTTGCATCCCCACCCGCACCTCCTTGTCCAGCTCCCGCTGTACCCCAACGACGGTTCTTTCGAAGCTGGTGCCAGTGTCGTCAGAGTCCTCAGCTGTGTTGGAGCTGGCAGGTCTTACAATTGGGTGGCGGGTGGTTCTACTGTGGTGGCTGCTTCTTCTGTGCTCCTCCTTGTGACTGAAGGTGGGGTTTGGAGGCTTTGAAGGACCATTTGGATGGTCTCCTGTGGAATGTTTATGGGCTCGTCATCCATGTCATCAGGGAAATCAGGGACAGGCATATCGGCAGGAGATCCATGTTCCTCTGCAATGAAACAGGGTACAATTAGTGTGTCTGTGTTGTGACAATTTTGCAATAAGATACAAGCCTTTGGATGCCTTAACTTTGTGCTCTGTTTTTGTCTTAGTATCTGCTGTCCTTCATATGGGCATTGTTGTAGGCCTATGGCCCACCTGTGTGTCACATGTATGATATAGAGCTATCAGACTTGTCTGCCTATTTGCCTCTAGGTGTTGCTTTGTAAAAATGTAGGAATAGGCATGTTTTTGTCCTACTCCTCCCTCCGTGTTTAACTATTCTTATGGAGGGACATTTTGTTGGGTGGGCTCTCATTAACCTACATGAGATTACTGGCTTTCTAGGCAGCAGGATAGCTAATGGTGTGGGGTACTAAGTCTGACACACTTGTAATTAACTCTGTCACCCTGATTCTTTCTTTTTGCTCTGGCTAACTAGCAGTGCCTCTGGTCTCCCACGGCAAAGGAATGATTAGACATCCGAGCGCATGACATCTTTGGAACTTCTCAGGGAAGTCGTGGTCACTCAGATCCTACACAATTCTCTCTTTTCCAGTATGATCTCATACACAAATGACTAAGACAGTATTTGTTTTATATGATGATTTCATTGTACAACTGACTTGTAGATATTTAGGTGTGAGCCACAATAACCCAAACAATACAAACTGTTAGAATTGAAATAGTCAGCAGGAGAGTAAAACATTAGTACAAAGCTATCATGGTGCCTAACTGTTTCTACTATCCCTATGCTTGTTCTATTTATAGCACAGCATGTTAAGCTTCAAGCTTGCCTGTCTGAATCACTGGGGAGACATCATCCCTCATATCAGAGGAATGGCCTGTGATCTGGTTCTGCATCTGCAGCAAGGCAGGCAGCGTCTAGTTGTGGTTCTCTGTTTGGAAACACCCTCTTGCGTGTCTTGGGACAAGGAAGTGATTTTATAAGTAATATGTCATCGTGATGACAAAGTGTCCCTACGCAGGAATGCCAACTCTTAACCCCTAACACGTCTATCGGCAATGTACCAGACTGTATCCTTGACTGGGGCACAGAGTGAATATGTTCTGGCAAACTCCAGTGCTGAAGTAGGCAAAACAGTGTGATTTGACTAATAAACAACACCGTAGGACTGGCTATTTGCTAAATTAACTGATAGGAAGCCTAATAAAAAGCATTTAGTGCAAAGTGCTCTGAGGCTCTTAGATGTGAGCAAATGCGTTAAAGTACATTCAGGACAAGGTGCACAAAGGCCTAAAGCCTGAAGCTAATGCGCAAAGTATACGTTACACTTACAACACTACACTTTGACTGACTGTGGGTGTTGTGAATGCCCTGCCAGCACACTTGCCTCTCAGGCCCTGCCCCAAACACTTTTTATTCACATTGCCCGAAATGTACATGTGACGTGGCATATCCTATGCATGTCAATGTTAGGATGTGGTATGGATGTAAACATTGTTGATGTTTGGAGATGATGTTGGGTCATGTGTGTTTAATTGGATTGGCCTGTTTATCGTATCAAGGTACTATTTGGTTGTCAGACTGTGCAGGTGTGTTTCAGTGACCAGTTGCCTGTGTCCCCTCCTCAATGTTGTTGTCTGAGCAGTATGACATTAGTGATGTTGCCTTGTTAGCCAGGCACGTGAGAGACCCTGACGTATGCAGCATGTGTGTGTCCTTAGTGCTGTGTGGCTCCTATTGCTGTTTACTTTGGCTTCTGTATGTGTCAAGTAGGCATTCGGCATTTGAGTGTACTGGTGCCTTTGTCTTATTTCTATGAATAGTTGCAGATGTCATCCTCACCCCCTAATTTAGGTATGTATGTTCCATGGGGAGGTTCCTGCCATTTGGTACTATAGCTGCACAGAGATGAGAGGTGTTATTGTCAACTGTTGTGGCAGTTACATTGCAGTTGTTGTTTTGGCTACTGGATTACAGATAGGGACCTAGTTGATGTAGGATAGATTTTGCAAGACAAGTGCCTGGATGTGAGTTTGAGATAGTGGCCTTCACACCTGTCGCTGCTTTCCCTTGGCTCTATTGTTGTACTTACAGGATGGCCCCATGGGACTGTTGTTGGTGCTGTATTTTGTTGTGCCCCAGATTCAGTCTGTGCTGGGCATGCCCCCCTGCCGTGCCCCTTTACCCACGCCACTTCATATATATGCTGAGTTACATGCATTGTGTAGTAGGTATTCCCCCCCGGTTGCAGTTATCATTATTGCATTATAATTCCCCATGCGACTTACCCTGCATGTGCGTTGTGTCGTGGTAGTCTGCGCTGTCCTGTCCTTGAATCCCTGTGACGATCTCCTCAGGGATGACGGCTGCGACCATCTCCTCCATGTGGTCCAGGGCCTCCTGGTGTGCTGGACTCCCCCCCCAGTCTGCATTGCTGCCTTCCTGTTCCTGGCCATTTTTTCTTTTGTCCTACGTTTGCAGTCATGCCAGTGTTTCTTACACTCGGTGACTGTCCGGCATTCTTCAGCCACACTGTTGATCTTGTCCACAATTTGTTTCCATATGGCCTCTCTCCTACTGATAGGCAATTTAGAGGTGATGAACAATTGGTGCTGGTGTTCCGTCACCTCTTTAACCAGGATTTCCTGCTCCTCTGCACTAAAGCGACACTTTCTTTTTTTTCTGAAAATGTCCTGGTTCCGGTATGGATCATCCTGGCTGGTTCCTGGTCTGCTGTCATCTTCCTGGGGTCTGTAGTGGCATCTGGGATCCATTTTGGCTCTCCTCTGCTGAAAGGGCAGTTTTCGCTGGTAAATTTGACGCAATTGCGTCAAAATAAACAACGCTTTCCGGGTTGCGCTGTCGTAAATCGACCCACAGTGATTTGCGTCGCGTTAACGTTGGTTTCCTTTACGACGTGACGCCGCTGTGTGCGTCACAAAATAATGACTCCCACCTGTAGGTTGCGCCGCCGTGCGTCAAAGTATAAATTTGACGCCCGCACAGCGCTTCGAAATGGCGCTAGCTGGCGCTAATTTTTTTGACGCAAAACTGCGTTAGCGCAGTTTTACGTCAAAAAGTATAAATATGGGCCATACCATCTGTACATTCATTGAATGATAACTCTTCCTGTTTCTGTACACCTGTTCACTCCTGTGGGGGGGGGACCAAAGCCATATGGGTCCCATCAATGGCACGTATGATGTTGGGGATATGTCCCAACTTTCACTGTAGGCAAATCCTCCACCTGAGGGAAAACAATGTAGCTCCGCATTTGTTTCAGAAGGGCAGACAACACTCTGGACAACACGGAAAACAGAGGCTGGGACATCCCTAATGCTATGGCCACTGTTGTTTGAAATGACCCACTTGCAAGGAAATGGAGTACTGACAGCACCTGCACTTGAGGGGGGATTCCTGTGGGATGGCGGATTGCTGACATCAGGTCTGGCTCCAACTGGGTACACAGTTCCTGGATTGTGGCACGATCAAGCCTGTATGTGATAATCAGATTTCTCTCCTCCATTGTCAACAGGTCCACCAACGGTCGGTACACTGGAGGATGCCGCCATCTCCTCACGTGCCTATGAAGGACAACAGCGAGCACAGAGTCAAACAACTCAGAGTTACGTACCCACAGTTTACACAGAACACCATTCATACACAAAAGGTGGCCTGTATGTGTGTTGAGTCTAGGCCTAGGTATGTGTGATGCAGTTGAAAATGAATCCATGTGGGCCCCTGAAATGACGCTGCCTGACCTCTAAAGTGGGACAATGGGATGTGCGGTAACTGCGCTGGCGTTGTACACCGTCGCGGTCGAAGACCGCGGCGCAATGCTGCATTGGTTAGCATTGGACCCTGTGGGTCCCAGAAGCCAATGACGATGTACGCCGGTGGCGACGGTACACACCGCCGCGGACGTGACTGCCATTATCTATCTGTTCAATCACTCGATACGTGATCTTCGACAGGAGAGGACCTACACTGCAAGTGCTGCTGTGACCTCGGTCTGGAAGAGACAATGGCTCGTGCGTGTGGGGAAAGGGCCCCTGCCTTCACATCGGAGGAGTTGGAGAAACTCGTGGATGGGGTCCTACCCCCAGTACCCGCTACTCTACGGTCCTCCAGACAAACAGGTAAGTACACTGGGAGCATGATGTATGGGCTATGCCTGTGTGGAGGGGGCTGGATGTAAGAAGGAAGGGGGGAGAGTGCGGCGTACATGAAACCACCTCACTACCATTCACACGTCCCCTGTGTCCTCTCCCAGTGTGTCTGTGACGCCCCCTCCGAAGATACACAAACGCAGGCACACACCCACCCAACAGCCATCCACCTCACGACAGCCTCCAGCGCATGCACCTTCACCCAAAGTCAGCAAACTAACACCTCCTACAACCACCACCTCTTCCTCCACTCCCAAACCCCCTCCAGCTACCCGTCCCAGTGTGTTAAAAAAACGTTTCCTGTCCAACCTTGACCTCTTTCCCACACCTCCCCCACCCCGTCCGTCTCCTAGGTCCCGAACTAGCACCTCAGCCACAACATCTCTGGGACCAGTGGTGCCTGTAGTCACCGGAATCTGGAGTTCACCGGCCACCAGGGCAGCCAGTGTGGCACGGAGCCACAGCACAGACAGTCCCTCACCTGTCAAGCATCAGAAGTTGGCCAGTGCCCGACGGGAGAGGGGGAAGACTCCAGCCACCAAAGTCGCTCCCAGCGGTCCCGGTGGGAGTGTGGAGTCAGCTGTGACACCTTCCAAGGTGGGGAAGGGCCACAAGACCCGGCAAGTCTGGGAAGAGCAGCACGGCGGAGAAGACCACCATCATCCCCGCTGCCCAGGAGGCCACCGCCATCATCCCCGCTGCCCAGGAGGCCACCTCCAGCACCAGCCCAGCTGCCCAGGACAGGACCGCCAGCACAAGCCCAGCTGCCCAGGAGGCCACCGCCAGCACCAGCCCAGCTGCCCAGGACAGGACCGCCAGCACAAGCCCAGCTGCCCAGGAGGCCACCACCAGCACCAGCCCAGCTGCCCAGGAAAGTACCACCAGCACAAGCCCAGCTGCCCAGGAGGCCAGCACCAGCCCAGCTGCCCAAGATAGGACCGCCAGCACAAGCCCACCTGCCCAGGACAGGACCGCCAGCACAAGCCCCGCTGCCCAGGACAGGACCGCCAGCACCAGCCCACCAGCGCAGGACAGGACCACCAGCACAGCCCAGCTGCCCAGGAGGCCACCGCCAGCACAAGCCCAGCTGCCCAGGACAGGACCGCCAGCAAAAGCCCCGCTGGGCCATGAAGGACCGCCAGCAAAAGCCCCGCTGGGTCACGAAGGACCGCCAGCAGCTGAGTCCCTGCAATGGAGACCGCCGCCTCAAGCACCGCTGAACAGGGCACCGCCGTCTCAAGCACAGCTGGCCCATGAGTGGCAAGGGCACTGAGGCTACTGAGTCCGTCACGGGGTGAATGAAGCACTCTGGGCACCATGCCCCCTCCAGAACCAGTGGAGAGATCCATCCACTACCTCTGTCTTTAGCAGGATGAAGCACTCTGGGCACCATGCCCCCTCCAGAACCAGTGGATATTCCCATCCACTACCTCTATCCTTAGCAGGATGAAGCACTCTGGGCACCATGCCCCCTCTAGAACCAGTGGAGAGATCCATCCACTACTTCTGTCCTTAGCAGGATGAAGCACTCTGGGCACCATGCCCCCTCCAGAACCAATGGAGAGATCCATCCACTACCTCTGTCCTTAGCAGGATGAAGCACTCTGGGCACCATGCCCCCTCCAGAACCAGTGGAGAAAGGCATCCACTACCTCTGTACTTAGCAGGATGAAGCACTCTGGGCACAAAGCCCCCTCCAGAACCACCAGTAAAGACTGTCATCCACTTGAGAGACTGTGGCTTTGCACTCCCCAGGATTGAACAGTGGGCAAACCACCCACTGTAGAGACTTGTGAGACTGTGGCTTTGCACTCCCCAGGATTGAACAGTAGGCATACCACCCACTGGAGAGACTTGTGAGACTGTGGCTTTGCACTCCCCAGGATTGAACAGTGGGCAAACCACCCACTGGAGAGACTTGTGAGACTGTGGCTTTGTACTCCCCAGAATTGAACAGTGGGCAACCCACCCACTGTAGAGACTTGAGAGACTGTGGCTTTGCACTCCCCAGGATTGAACAGTGGGCAAACCACCCACTGGAGAGACTTGTGAGACTGTGGCTTTGCACTCCCCAGAATTGAACAGTGGGCAACCCACCCACTGTAGAGACTTGAGAGACTGTGGCTTTGCACTCCCCAGGATGTAACAGTGGACATGTGGCCCCCTCGTGGAATTGGCGTGCACTCAAGCGGCTGAGGTGCCCCCCTTTCCCTCCCCCTGAGGTGCATGTTTAGTAGCTCTCTGATGCCCCTGCAGTGTTCTCTCCGTCATGGTCAGGGATCTTGTGTGGGCCTCGCCCATACCGTGTGGTCCCAGTGTTCCACGGACTTTATTAGAGCACTACCTGGACTGCTATGCTTGGTATATATTTTGTACATGGTGTATATATATGTTTCTGCCTACTTGCTTTTAATATATTACAATGGTTACACTAATTTTCTATTGTCTTTGCATTCTTCCGTTGGGTTTGGGGGGTGTAAAAGTGATGTATTGATATGCATTAGTGTGTGTGTTGTGGTAGGTGAGGGTGGGGGTGTTGCGTGTCCCCTTTTTTTCCCTCCCCCCTCCCCTGTGTCGTAGGTGCAGTACTCACCGTGGTCTTCGCCGCCGGCGTTCGTGCTCCTGCTAGAGGAGCAGGAAGACTATTGCAGGTAGAATTTGGAGTTCTGGATCCATGGCGTCCTCGTTCCTCGTGGGGTGTGTAGAGGTGAGCGTTTTTCCTTCGGGATTCCTGTTTCCGCCGTGTTTTTATCCGCGGTGAATCCGCCCCGGAAAAGGTGGCGGATTGGCCTGTCATAATAATGTGGGCGGTACATTGTCTCCCGCCTGTCTGTTGGCGGTGACCGCCGCGCTGTTTGTACCGCTGTGGCGGTCGGAGTGTTAAAGTGGCTGTCTTTGTTGGCGGTTTCCGCCACATCCGTAATTGCAAATTGTTTACCGCCGGCCTGTTGGCGGTCTTACCACCGCTTCAACACCGACCGCCAGGGTTGTAATGACCACCAAAATGTCTTGCAATTATTTTGTTGGTTTTCACCTACAAGTAAATGCGTATAAAATATAATGCACACACCTTTAATGAGAAATAAATGCAACTTAAATTAGTCTGTAGGAACTGTACTCGGATTGGGGGGGAACGCTCAGTTGGTAATGGTAACCACTGTAAACGTCTGTGTGTAATAAGAGGGTCCCAGGTATGAAACCTGGCTGGTGCACTAGTGTACAAAAGTACCCTCTTTTTGGCATGTTACCCCCATGTTCTGCATGATGTCAATGTGTTTGACTGTGTTCACTGGGATCCTGCTAACCAGGACCCCAGTGATTATGCTCTCTCTCCTCTAAATGTTGTCACTGCATACTGGTAACCCAGGATTTCACCCAAAATTGGCATACTGGTGCCCCCTTATAAGCCCCTAGTATATGGTACCTAGGTACCCAGGGCATTAGGGATCCAGGGGATCCCTATGAGCTGGAGCATTTATTTTTCCACCAATAGGGAGCCCGTGCAAAGGCTTCTACAGGACTGCCATTGCAGCCTGTGTGAAAAGGTGCATGCACCTTTTCACTGCCATTTACACTGCACCAGGTGGGCCTCCTTTTGCGCCTTCTTTGTCCCCTTATTGCTTTGCGTGTGCCAAGGCTTGTTGGTGGAATCCAGCGACGCAAACCAGACTGCAATCATCCATCTGGCGTGGGACATCATCTGCACCAACCAGGAACCCGCATCCGTCTTCTTGGGTGCAGTACTGACTGTTCTTCACCAGTGGCTCTTCTTTCGCACCTTCATCCGGGTTAGCAGGGGCTCCTGTTCTCTCTGAACTCTTCAGTGCTTCTTGGACTTGGTCCCCTTATTTCACAGGTCTTCAGGTCCAGGAATCCATTGTTAGTGTCTTGCAGTCTCTTCTGGTTCTTGCAATATCTTCATTCTTGTGTTCTTGTGTGTTCTAGGAAAGTTGCTGTGATTTACTCCTGCTTTCCTGGGCTCTGGGGTGGATTCTATTACTTACCTTTGGTGTTTTCTAATACTCCCAGTGCCCCTGTACACACTACAGTTGCCTAGGTGGGAAACCGACTTTCGCATTCCACTTGCTTAGTATATGGTTTGTGTTCCCCCAGGCCCATTTCTAACTATTGTGATTTTCACTTTTTGCATTGTTTTCTAACTGTTTTTACAGCTATTTCTGCATACTAGTGTATATATTTTGTGTATTACTTACCTCCTAAGGGAGTATAGTCTCTATGGTATATTTGGCATTTGTGTCACCTAAATAAAGTACCTTTATTTTTGTAACACTGAGGGGCATATTTATACTCCGTTTGCGCCGAAATTGCGTCGTTTTTTTTGACGCAATTTCGACGCAAAACTAACGCCAACTAACGCCATATTTATACTATGGCGTTAGAGGCGAATAGCGCCAAAGTTCCCGGAATGTGCGTCATTTTTTAGCGTGAACCCCTTCCTTGCGTTAATGATATGCAAGGGAGGCGTTCCCGTCTAAAAAATGACTCCCAGGACTTTACGTGGTATTTATACTCCCGGGCAAAAGAGACGCCCGGGAGTGGGCGTTGCTAAAAACGGCGCATTTGCGCCGCTTTTTAACGCCTGGGTCAGGCATGGCGTTAAGGGACAAGTGGGCTCAAAATTAGCCCAGAGTGCCCTCCCCTGCCCCCAGGGACCCCCCCTGCCACCCTTGCCCACCCCAGGAGGACACCCAAGGCTGGAGGGACCCACCCCAGGGACATTCAGGTAAGTATTTTTTTATTTTTTTTTAATGATTTTTTTTGGCATAGGGGGGCCTGATTTGTGCCCCCCTACATGCCACTATGCCCAATGACCATGCCCAGGGGACAGAAGTCCCCTGGGCATGGCCATTGGGCAAGGGGGCATGACTCCTATCTTTACAATGATAGGAGTCATGTTGATGGGGGATGGGCGTCGAAAATAAATGGCGCAAGTCGGGTTACGACGATTTTTTCGACGTAACCTGACTTGCCCCATTTTAAGACGCCCATGCGCCATTTTCCCCCTACGCCGGCGCTGTCTGGTGTACGTGGTTTTTCTCGCGCACACCAGGCAGCGCCGGTCTGCTTGCGCCGGCTAACGCCATTCAATAAATACGGCGCCCGCATGGCGCTTCAGAATGGCGTTAGCCGGCGCAAAACTTTTTGACGCTAAACTGCGTTAGCGCAGTTTAGCGTCAAAAAGTATAAATATGGGCCTGAGTATTTTCTTTCATGTGTGTGTGAGTACTGTGTGACTACAGTGGTATTGCATGAGCTTTGCATGTCTCCTAGTTATTCCTTGGCTGCCCATCCACACTACCCCTAGAGAGCCTGGCTTCTAGACACCGTCTACATTATACTAATAAGGGATAACTGGACCTAGTGTAAGGTGTAAGTACCTTAGGTACCCACTACAAACCAGGCCAGCCTCCTACACCAAGAGAATAGTTACAAGTCCTCATAGTGCTTCAAGGTCCAGCTTGTGGCAAAAAGCACTGTCAATACGTAATTATTTTAAAACTGCATTACACGCAAAATTATATAGGGGGTTATTCTAATTTTGGAGGAGGTGTTAATCCGTCCCAAAAGTGACGGAAAAGTGACGGATTTACCACCAGCCGCATTACGAGTCCATTATATCCTATGGAACTCGTAATACGGCTGGTGGTATATCCGTCACTTTACCGTCACTTTTGGGACGGATTAACACTCCTCCAAAGTTAGAATAACCCCCATAGTCTGCTGCAAAATGTGCAAAGAGATTATGTTTAAGATAAAAACAAGTGCTTCAAGATATACAATTATTGTTAGAAATGGACCCTGTCAAAGCAGGACCCTCACTCTAGGCAGGGGAAGGGATTTACAAAGCTAAGATAACCCCTGCTCAGCCCATTGGTAGCTTGGCTCACACAGTCAGGCTTATCTCAGAGGCAATGTGTGAAGTATTTGTACACACACACAGTAACACAGTAAAAACACCGCAAATGTACTCCTCAGTTTAGAAAAATAGCCAATATTTATCTGAGTAAAATAAGACCAAAAGGAGAAAAATGCAACATACACAAATCGAGATATGAATTTTAAAGATTAAGGGCCGCGTGTACAAAGAGTATGTTTTGGAACTCGCAAATTGCGACTCTTAGCAACTCAGAATTTGCAAGACGCAATGACACTGTTTGCGATTCCCAATGGGGTCAGAAATGAACTACTTCATAAATATTCATGAGGTAGGTCTCAAGTTGCTACCCCACTGGGAATGGCCGCACTCACAGGGACAAGCTGTTTTGATAGCTCCAGTTGGAGCTATTGACTTTCTAAGCGCAATACTACATTTAGGGCCAGATGTACATAGCTTTTTTCTTGTTGCCAACGGCCCAATTCGCAGAATGAGCCTGATTGCGACAAGAAAAAAGCATTTTGCGATACACACATCCAATTTTGCAAATCGGTAATCTATTTACTGAATTGCAAAAAGGGTTTGCGAGTCGCAAGCAGGAAGGGGCGTTCACTTCCTAATTGCAATTCGCAGTGCCATGTATGACTGTTTTGTGACTGTGAATGTGGTTGCAAAACAATCGCAGTTAGCACCAGTTTCAAACTGGTGCTAACCCATTCACAAACTGGAAGGGGTCCCCATAGGACCCCTTCCCCTTTGTGAATGGATGCAAAAATATTTTTTCTGAACAGGCAGTGGTCCAAAGGACTCAAGGAGCAAACCTTTGAGCAGAATATGCAATGTCCAACGCAACTGCATGATGGAACGCAGATGACTTTGACCATGTTGTAAAAGGAACATATTCTGAATGATGTCAATTGCAGATGGCACTATATTATTAAGTGTATGTATTCTGTTGGACAGAGTGTTCATGCCGTTATCAACAAAAGCTAAAGCCTTTTCCATATTTTCTTCATCTATCCACCTTAAACGTGCAACAACTTCCATTTGAGAAAGCTTCCAGATCCCATTGTTTACGGCATACAGGAAAAGTTTAGAGTGGGGTTTTCTTGGACCTAGCAAGAAATTCTGCAAGTCTACGTCCTCTGGTAGGAGACCAAGATGTTCTTTAACTGCTGCTAAGGTGTAAGAGTGTAACCAATGTTGGCACAGTTTTCCCACACTGTACGTTGTAACTATACCAGAGTGTTGGCCAGAGACATAGCAAGGGTCTGGCCAGCTAATCTTGAAACCCCCTGAGGAATTAGCAAAATGTGCATGTGCAATAACCACTGTAAAGAAATGGCTTCCTGTTGCAGTTACCCCCCACTTGTTGCTTGATACTGATGCTGACTTGACTGAGAAATGTGCTGGGACCCTGCTAACCAGGCCCCAGCACCAGTGTTCTTTCACCCACAATGTACCATTGTTTTCACAATTGGCACAACCCTGGCACCTAGGTAAGTCCCTTGTAACTGGTACCCCTGGTACCAAGGGCCCTGATGCCAGGGAAGGTCTCTAAGGGCTGCAGCATGTCTTATGCCATCCTAGGGACCCCTCACTCAGCACAGACACACTGCTTGCCAGCTTGTGTGTGCTGGTGGTGAGAAAATGACTAAGTCGACATGGCACTCCCCTCAGGGTGCCATGCCAACCTCACACTGCCTGTGGCATAGGTAAGTCACCCCTCTAGCAGGCCTTACAGCCCTAAGGCAGGGTGCACTATACCACAGGTGAGGGCATAGGTGCATGAGCACTATGCCCCTACAGTGTCTAAGCAAAACCTTAGACATTGTAAGTGCAGGGTAGCCATAAGAGTATATGGGCTGGGAGTCTGTCAAAAACGAACTCCACAGCTCCATAATGGCTACACTGAATACTGGGAAGTTTGGTATCAAACTTCTCAGAATAATAAACCCACACTGATGCCAGTGTTGGATTTATTAAACAATTCACACAGAGGGCATCTTAGAGATACCCCCTGTATTTTACCCAATTGTTCAGTGCATGACTGACTGGTCTGTGCCAGCCTGCTGCTGAGAGACGAGTTTCTGACCTCATGCGGTGAGAGCCTTTGTGCTCTCTGAGGACAGAAACAAAGCCTGATCTGGGTGGAGGTGCTTCACACCTCCCCCCTGCAGGAACTGTAACACCTAGCAGTGAGCTTCAAAGGCTCAAGCTTCGTGTTACAATGCCCCAGGGCACTCCAGCTAGTGGAGATGCCCGCCCCCTGGACACAGCCCCCACTTTTGGCAGCAAGTACAGGAGAGATAATGAGAAAAACAAGGAGGAGTCACTGGCCAGTCAGGACAGCCCCTAAGGTGTCCTGAGCTGAGGTGACTCTGACTTTTAGAAATCCTCCATCTTGTAGAAGGAGGATTCCCCCAATAGGAATAGGGATGTGCCCCCCTCCCCTTGGGAGGAGGCACAAAGAGGGTGTACCCACCCTCAGGGCTAGTAGCCATTGGCTACTAACCCCCCAGACCTAAACATGCCCTTAAATTTAGTATTTAAGGGCTCCCCTGAACCTAAGAATTTAGATTCCTGCAACTACAGGAAGAAGAGGACTGCTGAGCTGAAAAACCCCTGCAGAAGAAGAAAGAAGACACCAACTGCTTTGGCCCCAGTCCTACCGGCCTGTCTCCTGCCTTCTAAAGAAACCTGCTCCAGCGACGCTTTCCCCAGGACCAGCGACCTCTGAATCCTCAGAGGACTGCCCTGCTTCAAGAGGAACAAGAAAATCCAGAGGACAGCGGCCCTGTTCCAAAAAGACTGCAACTTTGTTTCAGAGGAGCAGATTTAAAGACCCCTGCAATCCCCGCAAGAAGCGTGAGACTTGCAACACTGCACCCGGCAACCCCGACTCGACTGGTGAAGAAACAACGCTACAGGGAGGACCCTCCGGCGACTCCAAGACTGTGAGTAACCAAAGTTGTCCCCCCTGAGCCCCCACAGCGACGCCTGCAGAGGTAATCCCGAGGCTCCCCCTGACCGCGACTGCCTGACTCTGAAATCCCGACGCCTGGAAAAGACCCTGCACCCGCAGCCCCCAGGACCTGAAGGATCGGAACTCCAGTGCAGGAGTGACCCCCAGGAAGCCCTCTCCCTTGCCCAGGTGGTGGCTACCCCGAGGAGCCCCCCCTTGCCTGCCTGCCTGCACCGTTGAAGAGACCCCTTGGTCTCTCATTGAAAACTATTGGAATCCCGACGCGTGTTTGCACACTGCACCCGGCCGCCCCCGCGCTGCTGAGGGTGTACTTTTTGTGCTGACTTGTGTCCCCCCCGGTGCCCTACAAAACCCCCCTGGTCTGCCCTCCGAAGACGCGGGTACTTACCTGCTGGCAGACTGGAACCGGGGCACCCCCTTCTCTCCATTGAAGCCTATGTGTTTTGGGCACCTCTTTGACCTCTGCACCTGACCGGCCCTGAGCTGCTGGTGTGGTAACTTTGGGGTTGCTCTGAACCCCCAACGGTGGGCTACCTTGGTCCCAAATCTGAACCCTGTAGGTGGGTTACTTACCGGCAAGAACTAACAATACTTTACCTCCCCCAGGAACTGTGAAAATTGCACTGTGTCCACTTTTAAAACAGCTATTTGTGTTTTATGTGAAAAGTATATATGCTACTGTAATTATTCAAAGTTCCTAAAGTACTTACCTGCAATACCTTTCAAATGAGATATTACATGTAGAATTTGAACCTGTGGTTCTTAAAAGAAAAGATATTTTTCTATACAAAAACCTATTGGCTTGGAATTGTCTCTGAGTGTGTGTTCCTCATTTATTGCCTGTGTGTATGTACAACAAATGCTTAACACTACTCCTTTGATAAGCCTACTGCTCGACCACACTACCACAAAATAGAGCATTAGTATTATCTCTTTTTGCCACTATCTTACCTCTAAGGGGAACCCTTGGACTTGTGCATGTTATTTCTTACCTTGAAATAACACATACAGAGCCAACTTCCTACAACCACTCACCGGGACTTGAAAGTGTGGAATTAAAGGTATCAGTCTTTTAGCTCAGTGAAGAAAGTAATTTCCCCAATGCTCATAACAGAACATTTCTCTATAATCCTTCAAATACAGTGTAATCCTGCAGCTCAGACAGCATAGAGTCAACTGTTTTAACATCGCAGTCACCAGAAACAACACCAGGTGTAATTACATCAGTCACTGAAATCTTAAATACGGAATTTGGATAGCCTCAGTAGGCCCATAAATATCAAATAGTGCTTTGTCCCAAACAATCCCATCAGGAATCAGGACTACTGAAATGCTCACAAGGGACAAGTCTCTTTGGACCTTATGTGAGGAAAGATATGGTGTTAAAACTTCATCCACCAGCTCCACGGCAGAGCATTCAGGAAGATAATGACCATTTATCAGGAGAAAGAAAACAGTCACAAAACCAATCTATAAAAGAAAGGCAAACAATGTCAGTAGACTCCACAGACAATAATACCATGGATATACCAGATAGCTATTTTCAAGTCATATGTACAGCTTACATGTCTTTGAAACATTTTCAGTTGAAGATGTAGATGAGGATGAAGAAAAGTAATCAAGGTCAATGAAGTAACCAGGAGTAGTCTGTGCAAACACAGGACCCTGTTCACTGCTGGTGGACGGATCCACTTTGTAGGAGGCTGGCCTGGCTTGTAGTGGGTACCAGAGGTACTTACAGCACCTTAGGCTGAACTAGGAGACATGTAAAGCTCCTACTATACTACTGGTGTCATATGCACAATATCATAAGAAAACACAATACATAGAGTTACTAAAAATAAAGGTACTTTATTTTTATGACAATATGCCAAAAGTATCTCAGTGAATACCCTCAATATGAGGATAAGTTATATACACAAGATATATGTACACAAACCAAAATTAGGTAAGTAATAGCAAGACAAGTAATGCAAACAGTGTAGAATCACAATAGGTTGCAATAGGAACACATAGGTATAGGAGCAACACAAACCATATACTCCAAAAGTGGAATGCGAACCACAAATGGGCCCCAAACCTATGTGAGCTTGTAGAGGGTCGCTGGACTGTAAGAAAACAGTGAGGGTTAGAAAAATAGCCCACCCCAAGACCCTGAAAGGTAGGTGTAAAGTGCACCTACTACCCCCAGAGAGCACAGAAGTCGTGATAGGGGGATTCTGCAGGAAGAACAAACACCAGCAATGCAACAACAGTGGATTTCCGGACCTGAGTACCTGTAAGACAAGGGGACCAAGTCCAATAGTCGCGACAGTGTCGAGAGTGGGCAGGAGCCCAGGAAATGCCAGCTGAGGGTGCAAGGAAGCTGCCACTGGTTGGAAGAAGCTTGAAGTTCTGCAAGAAAGAAGAGGACTAGGAACTTCTCCTTTGGAGGATTGATGCCCACGTTGCGATGAAGCTTACAGAGGTGTTCCTACGCAAAAAGACTGCAAACAAGCCTTGCTAGCTGCAAGGGTTGCAGTATAGATTTTTGGGTGCTGCTGTGGCCCAGGAGGGACCAGGATGTCGCCACTTGGAGGAGAAGACAGAGGGTGTGCTCAGCAACTCAGGAAGCCCTCACAGAAGCAGCAGCACCCGCAAAAGTACCTGAACAGGCACTGGGAAGGAAAGTGAACCGGAGTCCACGCCAAGTCACAAAAGGGAGTCCCACGACGCCGGAGGACAACTCAGAAGGTTGTGCACTGCAGGAAAGAGTGCCGGGGACCCAGGCTTAGCTGTGCACAAAGGAAATCCTGAAAGAGTGCACAGGAGCCGGAGCAGCTGCAAATCACGAGGTATCCAGCAATGCAGTCTAGCGTGGGGAGGCAAGGACTTACCTCCACCAAACTTGGACTGAAGAGTCACTGGACTGTGGGAGTCACTTGGACAGAGTTGCTGAGTTCCAGGGACCACGCTCGTCAGGATGAGAGGGGACCCAGAGGACCAGTGATGCAGTCTTTTGGTGCCTGCGTTAGCAGGGGGAAGATTCCGTCGACCCACAGGAGATTTCTTCAGAGCTTCTGGTTCAGGGTAAAGGCAGCCTACCCCCAGAGCATGCACCACCTGGAAACAGTCGAGAAAGCCGGCAGGATGAGGCGCTACAATGTTGCTAGTAGTCGTCTTGCTACTTTGTTGCGGTTTTGCAGGCGTCCTGAGCAGCCAGCGGTCGATCCTTTGGTAGAAGGTGAAGAGGGAGATGCAGAGGAACTCTGGTGAGCCCCTGCATTCGTTATCTGAAGAATTCCCCAAGCAGAGACCCTAAATAGCCAGAAAAGGAGGTTTGGCTACCAGGTTAGGAGGATTGGCTACCAAGGGAGGTAGGAGCCTATCAGAAGGAGCCTCTGATGTCACCTGCTGGCACTGGCCACTCAGAACAGTCCAGTGTGCCCCCAACACCTCTGTTTCGAAGATGGCAGAGGTCTGGGACACACTGGAGGAGCTCTGGGCACCTCCCCTGGGAGGTGCAGGTCAGGGGAGTGGTCACTCCCCTTTCCTTTGTCTAGTTTCACGCCAGCGAAGGGCTGGGGGATCCCTGAACCAGTGTAGACTGGCTTATGCAGAGATGGGCACCATCTGTGCCCATCAAAGCATTTCCAGAGGCTGGGGGAGGCTACTCCTCCCCAGCCTTCAAACCTATTTCCAAAGGGAGAGGGTGTAACACCCTCTCTCAGAGGAAATCCTTTGTTCTGCCTTCCTGGGCCAGGGCTGCCTGGACCCCAGGAGGGCAGAAACCTGTCTGAGGGGTTGGCAGCAGCTGCAGTAGAGACCCCCGAAAGGCAGTTTGGCAGTACCCGGGTACTGTGCCAGAGACCCAGGGGATCATGGAATTGTCCTCCCAATACCAGAATGGTATTGGGGTGACAATTCCATGATCTTAGACATGTTACATGGCCATGTTCGGAGTTACCATTGTGACGCTATACATAGGTGACCTATGTATAGTGCACGCATGTAATGGTGTCCCCGCACTCACAAAGTCAGGGAATTTGCCCTGAACGATGTGGGGGCACCTTGGCTAGTGCCAGGGTGCCCACACACTAAGTAACTTTGCACCCAACCTTCACCAGGTGAAGGTTAGACTTTTAGGTGACTTATAAGTTACTTAAGTGCAGTGGTAAATGGCTGTGAAATAACGTGGACGTTATTTCACTCAGGCTGCAGTGGCAGGCCTGTGTAAGAATTGTCAGAGCTCCCTATGGGTGGCAAAGGAAATGCTGCAGCCCATAGGGATCTCCTGGAACCCCAATACCATGGGTACTTCAGTACCATATACAAGAGAATTATATGGGTGTACCAGTATGCCAATGTGAATTGGTAAATTTAGTCACTAGCCTGTTAGTGACAAATTTGGAAAGCAAAGAGAGCATAACCACTGAGGTTCTGGTTAGCAGAACCTCAGTGAAACAGTTAGGCACCACACAGGGAACACATATAGGCCACAAACTTATGAGCACTGGGGTCCTGGCTAGCAGGATCCCAGTGACACATAACAAACATACTTACAACATAGGGTCTTTACTATCAGCACTGGGCCCTGGCTAGCAGGATCCCAGTGAGACGGTGAAAACATCCTGACATATACTCACAAACAGGCCAAAAGTGGGGGTAACAAGGCTAGAAAGAGGCTACTTTCCTACACACTTCTTGTGGAGGTCCATAGTAGATGGTGTTGTCAGTTTGTGTTGCATTAGAGTAATAAACAGCCAACTCTTGAACTGTTCTTGTCGGCGAGGTGGTGACAGAAATCAGCAGAAGCTCATTCTCTACCCAACCAATGCTTGAGGGTGCATAGGTAGCATTGTTATACATGCTGGTATATTCAGAATCATTATTTCTTTTTGAAGAGTTATATCCTGTTGGGTAGTGAGAGAGGAGTGGGAACTACCCAAGGGGTCTTGGGGGTCTACTGTGCAGAATCGGCCACATGGTGCAATTTGATGTAGTCAATGGAGATTAATCTGTTTCCTTTGGAGCTTGGCAGCGGTGGTAGAATAACAGTTCTGGAGCCTTGAATTCCCAGGACTTTAACCTGTGCTCTGTAGGATAGACCAAATTCCTTTTTTATAGCAATCTTCTCACAAACCAGATCCCCTACTTTAAGAATCTAGCCTCTGGAAGTTGTTGGTGAATATCTTATTCCCAAGATGGCGGCTCTGGCAGATGAACTGTCATCATGAAATTGATGAAATCTCTTGTAAGACAGTGAGACATTCATTTATGCCAAATGGTGTGTCTGCCGCCTCCATACCAGGGCCATCAAGATATTGGACATACATAGGTATCCCAAAGAGGACCTCATAAGGAGTGCGTCCCCCCCAAGGAGCGTCTTGGCAGGTTATTCAGTGCTCTCTGGACCCCATACAAGTAATGAAGCCAACTGTGGCCTGAACCTAATGCTCTGGCTGCTAAGGACTGCTTTAGCCCTCGATTTCTCCTCTCCACAGCAGAATGACAATCGGAATGATATGGCGAAGAGTAATGGAGCTCAACACCCATCGTCCCCATAGTGTCGCCTAGAGGCAAAAGCAGGACCCTGATCCAAATGGAATTCTGCAACAGCATATGTATTGATAAATATCAGCAAGTCTTTAATAACAGTTCGAGCATCAGCCTACCCCTGTGGCCACACCCACAAGAATCTGGAACATGAATCTACAGTATTTTTATGCACCATCAGGTTCCAAGGGACCGCAATGGTACCGATACACACATTGTAGTGGCCTATTTAACACTAAAAGGGATGCTTGTGGAGGGCGTTTGTTATAGACCTTTATTTGATGGCAAATGTCACAACAAAGGACATATTTCTTGGTCTGTTTGTACAGACCTAGCCACCTGAAGCGTTTCTGTAAGAGTGATACTGTGGCCGCTATACCAGCATTAGCAGAAGTGACACTCTCATGCGCTGCTTTGATGAGATCTAATCTGTGATCTTGGATAGGGATCACTCGATCACCCACCCCAGAAATTGACGCAAATGCAAGGTTTTGTGCACTGATGTGGTAGGAATATTTTGCAGGGTATGCTTTTTGAAGAGGCTTGCCCTCAGCCGAAGCATTCAAGGCAGCCTGAATCTCATTATCCAGTCTCGCGTGAGAATGAATCACTGCAGCAACAGAAGCCTTGCCTACAGCAGATTTAGCAGCTTCATCAGCCAAAGTGTTTCATATAATGTGTACTCCTACACAGTGATGGCCCAATGTATGTACTACAGGAGCTGTCAGTCCTTGAGATCAGCTACCCTCCCCCACAGAGTTCTGTGTTTTATAGTGTTGCCTTTTGAGTCTCTGAACCCGTTCAACCGTCAATGATTTATATAATAATTGAAGGACTGGACACAGTACAACAAACCACACACAATCAATGTGAGATGTTCTGTATCCATATTTTCTAGTGCCAAGATAAGAGCTTTAAGCTCAGCCAACTGTGCTGTGCAGTCCCCTATGTTCTGCATATGCATATTGTAAGGGTGGAAGTCACCATCCCTCATCACACCACTCACAGTTGCTCGGGCAGTTGAGTATTGGTGCTTAGTGCCTACTATTGGTAATGCTGAACCATTGGTGTAAATAACAGCTTGGTATTGATCAAGTCTCAATATGTTAGAAGGTGCAGGGTACTCCTGTTCGTATTGGAGAAATTCTTGTGTTTTTAATTTTGGATCAAAAATTTAGTCAACATCAGTAGCAGTCAGAGATTGCCCATGGAATCCAGCATGAATGTGATGATTTAGTGTTGGGAACACTAACTTTGATGTCTGCCTCTAGGGCTGGCACTAGGGTAACGACAATAATGTGTTTCCCTTGGGCTAGTGGTCACTACTTAATGACATCCATCTGTACAGCATTCAGAATCTTTTCTGTGGGTGCAAAACATTGTTCTGCATTGGAGTACAAATTATATTTGTATGCTATGCGTACTGTCACCCTCATTGAAAGTGACATAGGTGAACCCAATGGCACCAGTAATTATTCTGATGACCAAATTTGTTTTGTTGTCACATGTGTATAAGCGTTTTCCTTCTAGCATGTCATGCTGCATTTCTCTAAGATTGAATGTGTGTTCCACTGTTCAATCTCTGCTTGAAAAATCTGGATGGATTAAATCATAGAGTGGTTGTATGCATTGAGCATAATCAGGAATGTAAATTCTGCCAAAGTTGAAGAAACTGAGCAGCAACTTCAGTTTCTTGATTGTATTAGGTGGTTAGAGTGGAGCGCATTTTTCTGCATTTTTTGGGGGGCCAGGCGCTTGCTCTTTGTCTGAAAGCTTGTATCCCAGAAACAGGACTCCGAGAAAGGCTATTTTTGTTTTCTTCAAGTTGAATTTGTAGCCAATGGCTGCAAACCCTAAAATTATCCAATCGACCTTAGCAAGGTGAATGTTGTGGTCGTCAACTGTGAGACAGATGTCATCCACATAGGACAACATCTCAGGAGCAATATTATGCAATATTTATGTTACATGGGCTGAAATCAACCCCAGGCTGTTCTTATAGATTTGTGGTAAATGGAAAAAACTTTTTTATGAGCCAAATGAGAATGCACTTAGGTCCCAACTCTCAGGCATTCGGGGGCATATTTAAGAAAAGTGGCGCAGCACCTAGTGCAGTGCCACTTTCCTTGCTCCCCTTAGCGCCCCCCCACCGCCACCATGTGTGTCCCGATCTAAGATATGGAGCACAATGGCACAGGGTAGGGGGCAATAGCATAATTTTTATTGACGCTAACAATGTACTCTGCAGGAGTAGCACAAACATATTGATGCTACTCCTGCAGAGTACATGGGAGCCCATTATAAATAATGGAAGCACCCTTTTAACTCCTTCTCTGAGCAGCAGTTAAAAGTGCCGTAAAAAATGATGCAAGGAAATCTCTTGGATTTCCTTGTGCATTTTTCTGCCCCTCCCCCCCCCTTAATGAGGGAATGCCCCCTTTGCATACATTAGGGGCCATATTTATACTCCGTTTGCGCCGAAATTGCGTCGTTTTTTTTGACGCAATTTCGACGCAAAACTAACGCCAACTAACGCCATATTTATACTATGGCGTTAGAGGCGAATAGCGCCAAAGTTCCCGGAATGTGCGTCATTTTTTAGCGTGAACCCCTTCCTTGCGTTAATGAGATGCAAGGGAGGCGTTCCCGTCTAAAAAATGACTCCCAGGCCTTTACGTGGTATTTATACTCCCGGGCAAAAGAGACGCCCGGGAGTTGGCGTGGCTAAAAACGGTGCATTTGCGCCACTTTTTAACGCCTGCTCAGGGCAGGCGTTAAGGGGCCTGTGGGCTCAAAATGAGCCCACAGGTGCCCTCCCATGCCCCCAGGGACCCCCCCTGCCACCCTTGCCCACCCCAGGAGGACCCCCAAGGATGGAGGGACCCACCCCAGGGACATTCAGGTAAGTTCAGGTAAGTATAATTTTTTATTTTTTATATTTTTTTTTGGTGGCATAGGGGGGCCTTATTTGTGCCCCCCTACATGCCACTATGCCCAATGACCATGCCCAGGGGACAGAAGTCCCCTGGGCATGGCCATTGGGCAAGGGGGCATGACTCCTATCTTTACAATGATAGGAGTCATGTTGATGGGGGATGGGCGTCGAAAATAAATGGCGCAAGTCGGGTTAAGACGATTTTTTCGACGTAACCTGACTTGCCCCATTTTAAGACGCCCATGCGCCATTTTCCCCCTACGCCGGCGCTGTCTGGTCTACGTGGTTTTTTCCCACGCAAACCAGGCAGCGCCGGTCTGATTGCGCCGTCTAACGCCATTCCATAAATACGGCGCCCGCATGGCGCTTCAGAATGGCGTTAGACGGCGCAAAACTTTTTGACGCTAAACTGCGTTAGCGCAGTTTAGCGTCAAAAAGTATAAATATGGGCCTAGGCCTGGCACAGGCATAATGTAGCGCAAAGGGATACAAAGTGGCGCAATGCTTGCATTGCACCACTTTGTAAATATGGCGTGAGGATTTTGGCCTCTTTGGGCCACATTAGCGTGAAAAAAATGACGCTAAAGTGGCGCAAGGTGGCGCTAGGGGGCGCTAGGGGGCGCTAGGGGCTTATATGCCCCTTACTTTTGGCAGAAAAAAAGTTGGAAATGTCAAAGGTTGTTTTGTATTTTTTTTACGCACAATGTTGTTGATGAGTGCTGTGCTGTGTGCATTTTGTATTGCATATATGGTTTTGAAACGGGAAAGAACAGGTTATTCATAGCAGAGACACAGAGCTCAATTACTCCTGGTACTCGAGTTGTGTAAGGATTTTTCTCATTGGAGCTTTCGCCTCATTTTTAACAGGATATTCAGGCTGAGGTGTGGATGTAATTGGTATTACATGGTGGGGGGAATCTTCATCCCACCCTACATGGTTGCGAAATAGCTCTGGTGCCTGCGCTAAAGTCCATTTGACAGTGTAAGCTACTTTTGCCGCGTCGGAACAAAATCTGAGAAAGAAGGCAACATTACATCTTCCCCATGTGGGAGCTGTAGGAGGCTGACCTGGTTTGTAGTGGGCACCTAGGGTACTTTCACCTTACACCAGGTCCAGTTATCCCTTGTTAGTGAATGTAGTAGTGTTCTAGCAGCTTAGTCTGATAGAGGTAGCTATGGCAGAGCAGTGTAGGAGGCTAGCCTGGCTTGTAGTGGGTACCAAGGGGTACTTACATCTGTACCAGGTCCAGTTATCCCTTATTAGTGTAGAAGAGGTGTTTCTAGCAGCTTCGGCTGATAGACGGTAGCTATAGCAGAGCAGCTTAGGCTGAACTAGGAGACATGTGTGAGAATGTAGCCTATTTCTAGCCGTGTTACCCCCACTTTTGGCCTGTTTGTGAGTGTATGTCAGGGTGTTTTCACTGTCTCACTGGGATCCTGCTAGCCAGGGCCCAGTGCTCATAGTGAAAACCCTATGTTTTCAGTATGTTTGTTATGTGTCACTGGGACCCTGCTAGTCAGGACCCCAGTGCTCATAAGTTTGTGGCCTATATGTATGTGTTCCCTGTGTGGTGCCTAACTGTCTCACTGAGGCTCAGCTAACCAGAACCTCAGTGGTTATGCTCTCTCTTTACAAATTGTCACTAACAGGCTAGTGACCAATTTCACCAATTTACATTGGCATACTGGAACACCCTTATAATTCCCTAGTATATGGTACTGAGGTACCCAGGGTATTGGGGTTCCAGGAGATCCCTATGGGCTGCAGCATTTCTTTTGCCACCCATAGGGAGCTCTGACCATTCTTACACAGGCCTGCCATTGCAGCCTGAGTGAAATAACGTCCACGTTATTTCACAGCCATTTATCACTGCACTTAAGTAACTTATAAGTCACCTATATGTCTAACCTTTACCTGGTAAAGGTTAGGTGCTAAGTTACTTAGTGTGTGAGCACCCTGGCACTAGCCAAGGTGCTCCCACATTGTTCAGGGCAAATTCCCCTGACATTGTGAGTGCGGGGACACCATTACACGTGTGCACTAAACATATGTAACGACATATGTATAGCATCACAATGGTAACTCCGAACATGGCCATGTAACATGTCTAGGATCATGGAATTGTCACTCCAATGCCATTCTGGCATTGGGGAGACAATTCCATGATCCCCCGAGTCTCTAGCTCAGACCCGGGTACTGCCAAACTACCTTTCCCGGGGTTTCACTGCAGCTGCTGCTGCTGCCAACCCCTCAGACAGGTTTCTGCCCTCCTGGGGTCCAGCCAGGCTTGGCCCAGGAAGGCAGAACAAAGAACTTCCTCAGAGAGAGGGTGTAACACCCTCTCCCTTTGGAAAAAGGTGTCAGGGCTGGGGAGGAGTAGCCTCCCCCAGCCTCTGGAAATGCTTTGATGGGCACAGATGGTGCCCATCTCTGCATAAGCCAGTCTGCACTGGTTCAGGGATCCCTCAGCCCTGCTCTGGCGCGAAACTGGACAAAGGAAAGGGGAGTGACCACTCCCCTGACCTGCACCTCCCCTGGGAGGTGCCCAGAGCTCCTCCAGTGTGCTCCAGACCTCTGCCATCTTGGAAACAGAGGTGCTGCTGGCACACTGGACTGCTCTGAGTGGCCAGGGCCAGCATGTGACGTCAGAGACTCCTTCTGATAGGCTCCTTCAGGTGTTGCTAGCCTATCCTCTCTCCTAGGTAGCCAAACCTCCTTTACTGGCTATTTAGGGTCTCTGCTTTGGGGAATTCCTTAGATAACGAATGCAAGAGCTCATCAGAGTTCCTCTGCATCTCTCTCTTCACCTTCTGCCAAGGAATCGACTGATGGAAGCCTGCAAAACTGCAACAAAGTAGCAAAGACGACTACTGCGACCTTGTAACGCTGATACTGCCGCCTTCTCAACTGTTTTCCTGGTGGTGCATGCTGTGGGGGTAGTCTTCCTCCTCTCTGCACTAGAAGCTCCGAAGAAATCTCCCGTGGGTCGACGGAATCTTCCCCCTGCAACTGCAGGCACCAAAGAACTGCATCACCGGTCCTCTGGGTCTCCTCTCAGCACGACGAGCAAGGCCCCTTGAACTCAGCAACACTGTCCAAGTGACTCCCACAGTCCAGTGACTCTTCAGTCCATGGTTGGTGGAGGTAAGTCCTTGCCTCCCCACGCTAGACTGCATTGCTGGGAACCGCGTGTTTTGCAGCTACTCCGGCTCCTGTGCACTCACCGAGGATTTCCTTTGTGCACAGCCAAGCCTGGGTCCCCGGCACTCTAAACTGTATTGTACGGGCTCCTGAGTTGTCCTCCGGCTTCGTGGGACCCTCTTGTGCAACTTCGGGTGAGCTCTGGTTCACTCCACTTCGTAGTGCCTGTTCTGGCACTTCTGTGGGTGCTGCTTGCTTCTGGGTGGGCTCCTTCTCTTGCTGGGCGGCCCCTCTGTCTCCTCACGCAATTGGCGACATCCTGGTCCCTCCTGGGCCACAACAGCATCCAAAAACCCTAACCGCGACCCTTGCAGCTAGCAAGGCTTATTTGCGGTCTTTCTGCACGAAAACACTTCTGCACGACTCTTCAAGACGTGGGACATCCATCCTCCAAAGGGGATGTTTCTAGCCCTTGTCGTTCCTGCAGAATCCTCAGCTTCTACCATCCAGTGGCAGCTTCTTTGCACCCACAGCTGGCATTTCCTGGGCATCTGCCCACTCCCGACTTGATCGTGACTCTTGGACTTGGTCCCCTTGTTCCACAGGTACTCTCGTCAGGAAATCTATTGTTGTTGCATTGCTGGTGTTGTTGTTTCTGCAGAATTCCCCTATCACGACTTCTGTGTTCTTTGGGGAACTTAGGTGCACTTTGCACCCACTTTTCAGGGTCTTGGGGTGGGCTATTTTTCTAACCCTCACTGTTTTCTTACAGTCCCAGCAACCCTCTACAAGGTCACATAGGTTTGGGGTCCATTCGTGGTTCGCATTCCACTTCTAGAGTATATGGTTTGTGTTGCCCCTATCCCTATGTGCCCCCATTGCATTCTATTGTGACTATACATTGGTTGCACTGTTTTCTATTGCTATTACTGCATATTTTGGTACTGTGTACATATATCTTGTGTATATTTGCTATCCTCATACTGAGGGTACTCACTGAGATACTTTTGGCATATTGTCATAAAAATAAAGTACCTTTATTTTTAGTATATCTGTGTATTGTGTTTTCTTATGATATTGTGCATATGACACTAGTGGTACTGTAGTAGCTTCACTTGTCTCCTAGTTCAGCCTAAGCTGCTCTGCTAAGCTACCTTTTCTATCAGCCTAAGCTGCTAGACACCCCTCTACACTAATAAGGGATACCTGGGCCTGGTGCAAGGTGTAAGTACCCCTTGGTACTCACTACAAGCCAGTCCAGCCTCCTACAACATGCAAAGCTCCTACTATACCACTGGTGTCATATGCACAATATCATAAGAAAACACAATACACAGATATACTAAAAATAAAGGTACTTTATTTTTATGACAATATGCCAAAAGTATCTCAGTGAGTACCCTCAGTATGAGGATGCCAAATATACACAAGATATATGTACACAATACAAAAAATATGCAGTAATAGCAAAAGGAAGTAATACAAGCAATGTAAAGTTACAGCAGATTGCAATAGGAGCACATAGATATAGGGGCAACACAAACCATATACTCCAAAATGGAATGCGAACCACGAATGGACCCCAAACCTATGTGAGCTTGTAGAGGGTCGCTGGGACTGTAAGAAAACAGTGAGGGTTAGAAAAATAGCCCACCCCAAGACCCTGAAAGGTAGGTGTAAAGTGTACCTATATTCCCCAGAGAGCACAGAAGTCGTGATAGGGGAATTCTGCAAGGAAGAACAACACCAGCAATTCAACCAAAGTGGATTTCCGGACCTGAGTACCTGTGAAACAAAGGGACCAAGTCCAAGAGTCGCGACAATGTCGAGAGAGGGCAGATGCCCAGGAAATGCCAGCAGAGGGTGCAAAGAAGCTGCCACCAGATGGTAGAAGCTGTGGATTCTGCAAGAATGAAGAGGGCTAGAAACTTCCCCTTTGGAGGATGGATGTCCCACGTCGTGAAGAAGCTTGCAGAGGTGCTCCCACACAGAAAGATCGCAAACAAGCCTTGCTAGCTGCAAGGGTCGCGGTTAGGGTTTTTGGGTGCTGCTGCGGCCCAGGAGGGACAAGGATGTCGCCACTTGGATGAGGAGACAGAGGGGGCGCCCAGCAAGTCAGGGAGCCCTCACAGAAGCAGGCAGCGCCCGCAGAAGTACCGGAACAGGCACTTGGAAGAGGAGTGAACTGGAGTCCACCCGAAGTCAGAAAAGGGAGTCCCACGATGCCAGAGGACAACTCAGAAGGTTGTGCACTGCAGGTTAGAGTGTCGGGGACCCAGGCTTGGCTGTGCACGAAGGAAATCCTGGAAGAGTGCACAGGAGCCGGAGCAGCTGCAAATCACGCGGTACCCAGCAATGCAGTCTAGCGTGGGAAGGCAAGGACTTACCTCCACTAAACTTGGACTGAAGAGTCACTGGACTGTGGGAGTCACTTGGACAGAGTTGCTGAGTTCCAGGGACCACGCTCGTCGTGCTGAGAGGGGACCCAGAGGACCGGTGATGCAGTCTTTTGTTGCCTGTGGTTGCAGGGGGAAGATTCTGTCGACCCACGGGAGATTTCTTCAGTGCTCCTGGTGCAGAGAGGAGGCAGAGTACCCCCAGGGCATGCACCACCAGGAAACAGTCGAAAAGGCGGCAGGATAAGCGATACAAGGTTGCAGTAGTCGTCTTTGTTACTTTGTTGTGGTTTTGCAGGCATCCTGAGCAGTCAGCGGTCGATCCTTTGGCAGAAGGTGAAGAGGGAAGTGCAGAGGAACTCTGGTGAGCTTGTGCATTCGGTATCTAAAGAATTCCCCAAAGCAGAGACCCCAAATAGTCAGAAAAGGAGTTTTGGCTACCTAGGAAGGAGGATAGGCTAGTAACACAGGTAAGAGCCGATCAGAAAGAGCCTCTGACGTCACCTGCTGGAACTGGCCACTCAGAGCAGTCCAGTGTGCCAGCACACCTCTGAATCCAAGATGGCAGAGGTCTGGGGCACGCGGGAGGAGCTCTGGGCACCTCCCCTGGGAGGTGCAGGTCAGGGGAGTGGTCACTCCCCTTGGGGGATCCCTGAATTGTACTGGCTTATGCAGAGATGGGCACCATCTGTGCCCATCAAAGCATTTCCAGAGGCTGTGGGAGGCTGCTCCTTCCCAGCCCTGACACATTTTTCCAAAGGGAGAGGGTGTAACACCCTCTCTCTGAGGAAGTCCTTTTTCTGCCTTCCTGGGCCAGGCCTGGCTGGACCCCAGGAGGGCAGAAACCTGTCTGAGGGGTTGGCAGCAGCAGCAGCTGCAGTGAAACCCCGGGAAAGGTAGTTTGGCAGTACCCAGGTCTGTGCTAGAGACTCGGGGAATCATGGAATTGTCTTGGGGTGACAATTCCATGATCTTAGACATGTTACATGGCCATGTTCGGAGTTACCATTGTGACGCTATACATAGGTAGTGACCTATGTATAGTGCACGCGTGAAATGGTGTCCCCGCACTCACAAAGTCTGGGGAATTTGCCCTGAACAATGTGGGGGCACCTTGGCTAGTAACTTAGCACCCAACCTTCACCAGGTGAAGGTTAGACATATAGGTGACTTATAAGTTACTTAAGTGCAGTGGTAAATGGCTGTGAAATAACGTGGAAGTTATTTCACTCAGGCTGCAGTGGCAGGCCTGTGTAAGAATTGTCAGAGCTCCCTATGGGTGGCAAAAGAAATGCAGCAGCCCATAGGGATCTCCTGGAACCCCAATACCCTGGGTACCTCAGTACCATATACTAGGGAATTATAAGGGTGTTCCAGTATGCCAATGTGAATTGGTGAAATTGGTCACTAGCCTGTCAGTGACAATTTAGAAAGCAGAGAGAGCATAACCACTGAGGTTCTGGTTAGCAGAGCCTCAGTGAGACAGTTAGTCATCACACAGGGAACACATACAGGGCACACTTATGAGCACTGGGGCCCTGGCTGGCAGGGTCCAAGTGACACATACACTAAAACAACATATATACAGTGAAATATGGGGGTAACAGGCCAGGCAAGATGGTACTTTCCTACAAGCAGCTTAGGCTGAACTAGGAGACATGCAAAGCTCATGCAATACCACTTATAGTTACACAGTACGTACGTATGCACAAGTAAAGACAATACTCAGTATTACCAATAATAAAGGTATTTATTTGGGTGACACAGTACCAAAAATATGTTAGAGACAATACTACTTCTGAAGGTAAGTATTATACATAATATATACACTAGACACCAAAATTAGACAAGTAAATAGTCACAGAACAATGCAAACAGTAGGAAATCCTATAGAATGCAATGAGAGAAAATAGGTCTAGGGGCAACACAAACCATATACTTAAAAAGTGGAATGTGAAACACGAATTCCTCCCTAGACAAGTGTAGTATGTGCAGAATCACTGGGAGAGTAAGAATACAGTAAAGGTAAGTAAATTACCCCACCCCAGAGCCCTGAAAAGCAGGATTAAAGTACTGCACGTTTCCTTAGGATGCACTACACCTCGTTTTGGGGATTTGCAGCAGCCAACCAAGTCTGCAAAGAACAATTGCTGGATTAGTGGACCTGAAGACCTGCAAAGGAAGGGGACCAAGTCCAGAAGTCGAAAGAAGTTCCAGGAAGGACAGGAGCGCCTGCCAACCCAGAAGAGGGTGCAAAAGAAGAGTCCCCGGAAAGTAGAAGACGTTGTGAAGATTGTTGCAGATGAGATTTTGTGTTGGAAGGCACCAACAAGCCTTGGCTACGACAAAAGTGTGTTTTTCATCAAAATGGCGCTGGATAGACCCAGGAGGGATTTGGGGGCCTCAACTCTGTGTAACGAGGAAGAGGGGGCTCTCAGCACTTTAGAGAGCCGTCAGGGTGCCAGCCAGCACCCCCAGAAGCCGCAGGATCTGGGTTCAAAGGAGGTGAAAAATGCAGTTGATGCAACACAACAAAAGAAGGTCCCACGCCGCTGGAGAACAATTCAGCGAGTTGAGCATTGCAGGGTGGAGTGCTGGGGACCTGGGCCAGGCTGTGCACAAAGGAATTTAGCAAAGGGTACACAGAAGCCTCAGGAGGCGAATAAGACATAATATACAGGGGTACCGTAGTTCTCGGGAAAGGCAAGGTCTTAACTCCTCCAAATTGCGTCAGCGGGACCTCAGGACAGCCTATGTCAATGATGTCCACCCTCTGTGTCCTTAGGAGCACTCTCGTTGCCGTGAGAGGAGTCCCAGGGTACCGGTCGTCACCTTGGAAGGGGCCTGCTTGGAGCAGAGGAGTGACTCCGTCACTCAACTGGAGATTTCTTCGGTCCTTCTGGTGCAGGGTGAAGACAGTGAGTCCCCAGAGCATGCACAATGTGGAAACTGTTGCAGTTGCTGACTTGGAGCTGAGGTTGCTGAAGAAAAGTGTCTCTTGGAGACACTTTGTTGCAGTTACTGCGTTTCTTGGAGCAGGCTGCAGTTGATCCGAGGTCAGAAGAGTCTGAAGTTGTGGCAGAGGACTCCTGAAGAAAAATTGCAAGCAGAATCTGTAGAGAACCCACAGGAGAGACCCTAAATAGCCCTGGGAGGGGAATTGGCTACCTTATCAGGTATGGACCTATCAGGAGGGGTCTCCGACGTCACCTGCTGGTACTGGCCACTCAGAGCCCTCCTGAGTGCCTCCACATCTTGCAAAGCAAGATGGCTGAAGTCTGGGACACAGTGGAAGAGCTCTGGGCACCACTCCTGGGGTGGTGATGGACAGGGGAGTCGTCACTCCCCTTTCCTTTGTCCAGTTTCCCACCAGAGCAGGGGAAAAGGGGTCCCTGAACCGGTGTAGACTGGTTTATGCAAGGAGGGCACCATCTGTGCCCTTCAAAGCATTTCCAGAGGCTGGGGGAGGCTACCCCTCCCCAGCCTGTAGCACCTATTTCCAAAGGGAGAGGGTGTAACACCCTGCTCTCAGAGGAACTGCTTTGATCTGCCTTCCTGGGACTGGGCTGCCCAGAGCCCAGGAGGGCAGAACCCTGTCTGTGAGGTGGCAGCAGCTGTAGCTGCAGTGCAAGCCTCAGAGAGCTGGTTTGGCAGTACTTGGGGTCTATGGTGGATCCCCCAGGATGCATGGAATTGGCTCCCAAAACCAGATTTGGAATGGGGGACAATTCCATGATCTTAGACATGTTACATGGCCATATTCGGAGTTACCATTGTGAAGCAACATATAGGTATTGACCTATATGTAGTGCACGCGTGTAATGAGGTCCCCGCACTCACAAAATCCAGGGAAATGGCCGTGAACTATGTGGGGGCACATTTGCTAGTGCAAGGGTGTCCTCACACTTAGTAACATTGCACCTAACCTTCAGCAAGTGAAGGTTAGACATATAGGTGACTTATAAGTTACTTAAGTGCAATGAAAATGGCTGTGAAATAGTGTGTGCACTATTTCACGCAGGCTGCAATGGCAGTCCTGTGTAAGGGTTTGTCTGAGCTCCCTCTGGGTGGCAAAAGAAATGCTGCAGCCCATATGGATCTCCTGGAACCCCAATGCCCTGGGTACCTGGGTACCATATACTAGGGACTTATAAGGGGGGTCCAATGTGCCAACTGAAATTGGTAAATGACGTCACTGGCCTACAGTGACAAATTAAAAGCAGAAAGAGCATAAGCACTGAGGTTCTGATTAGCAGAGCCTCAGTGACACAGTTAGGCACTACACAGGCATACACATTAGGCCACAAACTATAAGCACTGGGGTCCTGGCTAGCAGGATCCCATTGAGACAGGCAAAACATACTGACATATAGGTTTTTATCTATGAGCACTGGGGCCCTGGCTAGCAGGATCCCAGTGACACAGTAAAACACACTGACACACACACACAAACAGGCCAAAAGTGGGGGTAACCATGCTAGAAAGAGGCTACTTTCCTACAGAAGCTTGCGGACAAATTCAAGTGGCCAGTCTTTCTCTGCCAATAGGATATCACAATTTAGTTCTTCCCAAAATATTCTTTTTAGGGTGCGCTTTATATCCCTTCAATGTGAAAGTTTATTTCATACATCCTGTCAGGTGGGGCGACGTGCCTGTTCGCTGTTTCAACCACAATAAAATCCTTAGTTGCTGTCACATCCAGATGATCTTTCATATTCTAGTGACATCTCGTAACCTCTGCCATGCTGTCCATTACGGTCACTGCCCACATCTTGTTCCTCAGCAATTTTCTCAGGGTTGCTGGCAGGTTTTATTGAAATTGCTGCCACATTTTTCTTTTTAAATTGTGGCTTTTGTTGTGGGGATTTATCCACCTTTTTGTCTGAGGACCTTTGTGATTCTTTCTTTATTTTCACGTAGACAGTGTGTTGCTCTGACCGGCCCACTCTCTCACTCCATCTATCCCGCGTGTCCTGAAAGGAATCAATCAATCAGGGATTTGTGAAGCGCACTACTCACCCCGAAGGTCTCAAGGCGCTGTGTAGGGAATGAGAGGGACGTGTATCAGTATGTCTGTCAGAAGCCTTTAAAGTTTTTTTACTTCTGAGATTATATTCTGAGCTCTCCGGATGGTGAGAGTCTGCTCTCCGATTTTGTCTGTCATTATTTTGTTTTTGTTTACCCAATCATTTCTTAGAACCCTCTTGTATTTAGTACTGTCTCTAGGTGTGGGACTCTGAATTTCAGGATTTTTTGGCTTGATTGCTCAAACTATGCCATCCTTTATTAGCATAGGTTTCTGAAATAATCTTCGGTAGTTGACTTTCCTGCTCCAACTGCAGAGCCTCCCGGAGCCATTGGCGTATGGAGTATTATTGAGGAGATTGTGTTGAAATTTTGCATCAGTTTCATCCCCAAAACTAGGGCTGGAGCAGCCCCGTGCTCATTTCGAATTTGTTTCAACACCTTTGGTAAATTAGCAACTGTCAGGGTACCATTTGTGATAGGGTAAATTGCAGTGAAGAATGTGCCCCATGTGCTGCAGTTATACACTTAGGGAACCATTCCGAATGGCAAGCGCATTGTGAGAACATTGTGAGAATTCTATGCTAATCTTGGGGTCCCGTACAGGGGGACACTGCTTCCAGTTGGTTAGTTTTTTGTGCTTTCAAGAACGGAATCTTCTCAGAATATAGGATATACTGTTTGTGGGTTAACACCCAATAATGACTAATGGGTGACAAGCTGGTTTAGCCCGTGCTGGGGCGGTATTCAAACTCTGCATAGCATACTGCACCAATATATATAGTGCTAATAGCTCATTGTATAGTGTGCATACGTCAGCTACTTGCTTTGCCTGAATGCCTGGATGTGGTGTATATGGCAAACATAGGCCACATAGGTCCATCATTACTTACGGGAACTAATCCCATGGGTTGTATTACATGTGGAAGGGGACCATTAAACCAGTTTTGGTGCTCTTGATTAGAAAGTAGTATCTCTAGATACTGGCAAGCTGGGTACCACTGCGGTATGTTTGTTATTTCATATATGTGAAACATGTATGTTGTAGTGTCTTCTTCAGGAAAGGAGACCCAGGAGTAAAATGTTTCTGTTTGGTAAGCTTCATGAGCTTCTACTATAAATGTGGCATCCCCACCCTCAACTGTTAAGCCATGGGCTACTAGATGATGTGTTAATGTGTGTCTGACATTTTTTGGAACGGCTACGGAGTTACTCATGTTGAATGATGGGTACAGAGAAGGAATACCAAATGGGGAAAAATACATTTTAAAGGTTCAAGCTTGAACAACCTACAGCCTAGATAGGTGCTCCTTATTCAGTTGAGGAAGATTGCCCCCAAGACCACGGACGTCTCTGTGTTGTGTAGTGGAATTCTCGGCATGCGTCGCATGCCGAGAAATCTACATTCAAAGAGGGCGGTTGGAGCTGGACGGAGTGAAGGGTCGGAGGTTGGCGAGGGATTCATGTTTGTTTGTTCGTACTAACTGTGTGGTTAAATAAACATATACTCTGGGGGACTCACATTCGTTTGGAGAGTCTTTGCCCGCATCTTTACATTGGCGACGAGCGCCTACCTCTGCCTCCACATCACAGGAGTACGAAGACGTCATAGAGACCAACCCACGATTCCTACGGAAGGATAATTTTCAAGTTTCAGGTGACTGTTGATATTTTTATAGATCACTTCTTGGTTGAAATCCGATGATTTTCTTTCAAGCGTGCCATTAGCGCGCTCTGGTGTCAACTAACCCTGCTTCAGCTATTAGTATGCGCAACGGACGGCACTTCGTGTGCACTAGTCTGCATCACAGCACAACGAAACAACCCCCACCGCCTGTGGAAAATCCGTCAAATGACGTGGCGCCCATCTTGGGGGTAGAAAATACAGATTGTGTTGTTGTTTTCTTTGGAAACAGACGCGTAGCAACGTGATGGTTGTCTAGGAGACAGGAAATCCTTCCATATTTGTTTTTCTTTTCTTTGAAGAATACGTGGGTTTAAAAAAAATATATATATATTAATAATAAAACAAGTTCAATCTATACTGGCCACTATACCATTCACTGACTATTTTGGTTGTGTGGACACACTTACTGACAAATTTTTGGTGCACAGTTCTTTTTTGGAGTCTGAAGACTGTTTATACACTGTGAGGAGAATTTACTCATGGCTACCAGTACGCAAAGTATAGTGCCACCTCCTTGCTCAACCAGGGAATCCACCTATTCCTTCGGGTGAATGGATTGACATATTTATAAGTTATTTGGTGGCACTGGATGGTCAGGATTTGAGACCACCGAGGAAGAAAGCTATTCCTTTAAGCACGCTGGGCCAGGACGGTCAGTGCATATTTAAGTACTTACCTCCAATTCTGGGGCAGGATGGTCAACCGGAAGCGGATGTGTACAGGGAGGCGAGGAAAAGACTGGAAAAAAGATTTTCAAGAGAAGTCAATATTGTCATGGCAAGACATACATTTTATACTCAGCCACAAAGATCAGAAGAGAGCATCGACAAATTTGTTACAAGGTTGAGAGAGTTGTCCACTAAGTGCCAATTTAGTGTGATAACAGAAGAGTTAATACGTGATCAATTAATAGTTCAGTGTTCTAGCAAAAAAATGCAGGAGAGATTATGGGCAGCCAAGAATCCATCTTTGAGGGATTCCATTGAAATAGCGAAATTTGTTGAACAGTCTGAGTATTGTGTGAGGGAGATGGAAAAGAAGGAGAGAGTGTTCACTGACAGTTCTGATACGAATACGAATTGTATTACAAAAAAAAGCAATAACATTTTAGCAAGCACAAGAGGTGTACGTACGTCCAAGAATAGTACTAGGAATGTTTATAGCAATGTGAACAAAACCTATGGTAAAATGTGTACAAGATGTGGGAGCAAGCTTCATAATACAGACTCAAAATTTTGTTTTGCTTTGGGTAAAGAATGCATGAAATGTGGCAAAAAGGGGCATTTTGCATGCATGTGCAAGACCAGTGAAAAGTCTAGGGTAGGTGTCATACATGAAGATTATATAGAGGTGGGTGAACAAGTAGAATTAGATAGGGTCCTGTCCATAGAGAACATGGGTCATGGGAAGAGCAATGTACCTAGACTGCCCAGGCCAAAGGCAAATTTCATGGTGCGTGGGAGAAGTGTCCAACTGATGAATGACTCTGCTTCCTTATCTACAATTGTGCCCCGAAACATGTTTGTCAAAGAATGGCCTAAAGTACGTCTTTTACCAAAAGATATTAATCCTGCTGGGTATCAGGGTGAAAAAATAGATATAATTGGCTTCACATTGGCTAAGATAAAGTTTGGTGAGAGACAAATTGAGGGGAAGGTTTATGTGGCCACTAATGGTCCACCAATTTTGGGTTGGCACCACCAATATGATTTGCACATCAGGTTGGATCCCAGGGCAGATGATAGGGTACAGGAGGGCATCATAGAACGGATTGAGACATCGAGTTGGATTTCTCCAGTAGTTATCATGAGCAAGTCCAATGGTTCTTTAAGGTTCTGTGTTGACCTCAGGTCACTCAACCAAAATATAGTGGTGGATAATTACCCGCTACCGAACATTAATTAATTAATTTTACTGCTGAGGGGTGTAAAGTATTTTTTTTCAAGTTAGATCTTAAAAGTGCGTATCACCAAATCGGGTTACATGAAGAACCTAAAGAATTGACGGCATTTATCACAATGAATGGGGTATTTCAATTCACTAGAATGCCATTTGGTTTGGCCTCTGCTGCGGGTGTGTTTCAAAGAATGATGAGTGATGTGTTTGAGGGGGTTGATAACGTGATTTATTTTCAGGATGACATCCTAATTTTTGGGGACACTTTGGAAAAACACAATCAAGTACTGAAATGTTCACTGGAAAGAGTAAAAATTGGGGATACTCTTTCAGAACAAGGACTCAAACCTAAGAGGAATCTTTTGGAGGCCACTGCGAAAGTTCCATCCCCCCAGGACAAAGAGCAACTAAGATCATTTTTGGGACTCATTGAGAATTACTCCAAATTCATAAAGAATTTTGCCGATAAGACTGAAAGCAGAAGGTAACTTTTACGCAAAGGGCAAAAGTTTCAATGGGAAGATGAACAAGAAATTGCCTTTCAGAACATAAAAAAAGAAATGTGTGAGGCCAAAGTGTTGGTACCATTCAATGTTGAAGCAAAAATCATTGCAATGGTGGATGCAAGGGCAATTGGGTTAGGAGCTGTCCTTTCACAAAATTCTGATGAAGGAGAAGTGACGGCGGCATTTGCCTCATGATCATTGACTAAATCAGAGCAGAATTACTCTGTCATTGAGAAAGAGACATTGGGTGCCTCGTGGGGTATTGAGTATTTCAGAATTTATATTAGGGGATGTAAAATAACACTTCGTACTGATCATAAATCATAGTTGAGGGTACTATCACAAGGGGGAGCTACTAAGGTGTCACCACGTCTGGCCAGCTTAGCCGCAAAGTTACAGGAACATCAGTTTAGCATTGAGTACATCCCTGGATAGCGTAGTATTCAGGCAGATTGTTTATCTCGTTTGCCTTTGAATTGGCAGGAGGTGGATGAACAACGTGTACAGGAGTATCAAAATGAGGGAGCAGTGGAGAGTGTTGAAGATGTTCTAGAATGGGCTCAAGGAGTGGTATTGCAAGAGGAGTGGTGTGAAGGAATGGAGAAAGATGATGTGATGAAGGGCGTCGTCAAAATTATTTTGGGTGGAGAAAGGAGAGTGGGTTCAATGTTCAGGTTCGACGATATTTGAAGGTTCTGGAGGAGTTGTCTCTTGTAACGAAGGACATTGTGGTGAGGGGTGATGTAGGAAAGTACCATCTTGCCTGGCATGTTACCCCCATATTTCACTGTATATATGTTGTTTTAGTCTATGTGTCACTGGGACCCTGCCAGGCAGGGCCCCAGTGCTCATAAGTATGTGCCCTGTATGTGTTCCCTGTGTGATGCCTAACTGTCTCACTGAGGCTCCGCTAACCAGAACCTCAGTGGTTATGCTCTTTCTACTAAATTTGCCAATTCACATTGGCATACTGGTACACTCATATAATTCCCTAGTATATGGTACTGAGGTACCCAGGGTATTGGGGTTCCAGGAGATCCCTATGGGCAGCAGCATTTCTTTTGCCACCAATAGGGAGCTCTGACAATTCCTACACAGGCCAGCCAGTGCAGCCTGAGTGAATTAACGTCCACGTTATTTCACAGCCATTTACCAGTGCACTTATCAATCAATCAATCATATTTATACAGTGCGCTACTCACCCGTGAGGGTCTCAAGGCGCTGGGGGGGGGTCACTGCTGCTCGAAGAGCCAGGTCTTGAGCTGCCTCTGAAAGGTGAGGTGGTCCTGGGTGGTCCTGAGGTGGGCGGGGAGGAAATTCCACGTCTTGGCTGCCAGGTAGGAGAAGGATTTTCCACCTGCAGTGGTTCGTCGGATGCGAGGGACGGCGGCGAGAGCGAGGCTGGTGGATCGAAGTTGACGGGTGGGCGTGTAGAAGGTGAGGCGACGGTTGAGGTATTCGGGGCCCTTGTTGTGGAGGGCTTTGTGTGCGTGGGTGAGGAGCCTGAAGGTGATCCTTTTGTTGACAGGTAGCCAGTGTAGGTGTCTCAGGTGGGCGGAGATGTGGCTGTGGCGGGATACGTCGAGGATGAGGCGTGCAGAGGCATTTAGGCCCATATTTATACTTTTTGACGCTAAACTGCGCTAACGCAGTTTAGCGTCAAAAAATTTAGCGCCGTCTAACGCCATTCTGAAGCGCCATGCGGGCGCCGTATTTATGGAATGGCGTTAGCCGGCGCTAGCAGACGGGCGCTGCCTGGTGTGCGTGGAAAAAAACCACGTAGACCAGGCAGCGCCGGCGTAGGGGGAAAATGGCGTTAGGGCGTCTTAAAATGGGGCAAGTCAGGTTGAGGCAAAAAAATCGCCTCAACCCGATTTGCGCCATTATTTTCGACGCCCAGACGCCATTTAAATGACTCCTGTCTTAGTAAAGACAGGAGTCATGCCCCCTTGCCCAATGGCCATGCCCAGGGGACTTCTGTCCCCTGGGCATGGTCATTGGGCATAGTGGCATGTAGGGGGGCACAAATAAGGCCCCCCTATGCCACCCAATTTTTTTTAAAAAAATAAAAAATTATACTTACCTGAACTTACCTGAATGTCCCTGGGGTGGGTCCCTCCATCCTTGGGTGTCCTCCTGGGGTGGGCAGGGGTGGCAGGGGGGGTCCCTGGGGGCAGGGGAGGGCACCTGTGGGCTCATTTTGAGCCCACAGGCCCCTTAACGCCTACCCTGACCCAGGCGTTAAATAGTGGCGCAAATGCGGGGTTTTTTGACCCGCCACCTCCAGGGCGTGATTTTTGCCCGGGAGTATAAATACGACACATTTGCGTCGCCGTCATTTTTTTAGACGGGAACGCCTTCCTTGCATCTCATTAACGCAAGGAAGGCGTTCACGCAGAAAAATGACGCTATTTGCCCATACTTTGGCGCTAGACGCGTCTAACGCCAAAGTATAAATATGGCGTTCGTTTTGCGCCAAATTTGCGTGGAAAAAAACGACGCTTATTCGGCGCAAACGGAGTATAAATACGGGCCTTAGTATTCGCTGAAGACGTTTCTGAAGTTTTGCGGTGATTCCTGCGTATAGGGTGTTTCCGTAGTCCAGGCGGCTTGTGACGAGGGCGTGGGTCACAGTTTTTCTGGTGTCTGCAGGGATCCAGCGGAAGATCTTTCAGAGCATGCGGAGTGTGAGGAAGCAAGAGGACGAGATGGCGTTGACTTGCTTGGTCATGGTGAGAAGGGGGTCCAGGATGAATCTGAGGTTGCGTGCGTGGTCTGAAGGGGTAGGTGCGGTGCCCAGGGCCGTGGGCCACCAGGAGTCGTCCCAGGCGGACGGGGAGTTTCCGAGGATGAGGACTTCCGTCTTGTCTGAGTTCAGTTTCAGGCGGCTGAGTTTCATCCATTCTGCGACGTCTTTCATTCCATCCTGCAGGTTGGTTTTGGCGGTGGCTGGGTCTTTGGTGAGGGAGAGTATCAGCTGGGTGTCGTCGGCGTAGGAGATGATGTTGAGGTTGTGTTTGCGTGTGATGTCGGCGAGGGGGCTCATGTAGACATTGAAGAGAGTAGGGCTGAGCGAGGAGCTTTGAGGGACGCCACAGATGATCTCGGTGGGATCCGAGCGGAAAGGCGGAAGGTAGACTCTTTGGGAGCGGTCAGAGAGAAAAGAGGCGATCCAGTCCAGGGCCTGTCCTTGGATACCGGTGGAGCGGAGGCGGGTTATTAGGGTGCGGTGGCAGACGGTGTTGATGGCAGCCGAGAGGTCGAGGAGGATGAGGGCGGCTGTTTCTCCGTTGTCCAGCAGGGTTCAGATGTCGTCGGTGACTGCGATGAGGGCGGTTTCCGTGCTGTGGTTGGCCCGAAATCCGGATTGGGAGGGGTCTGGCGTTGGCTTTGTTGAAGATGTAATGTGGGCAAAGGTCCGAGGGGGCACTGGAGTGGATGGTGTTCATGGTAGTTTTGGTCTCTTCGGCGCTGATGGGTGTTCAGGTGTTGAGGGTGACGGATGGGGCTGTGGGTTCTGTGGTGGTCGGCGGGATCTGTGGTCCGAAGCTGTCGTGTAGGTCGGTGATCTTTTGATGGAAGAAGGTAGCGAGGGAGTTGCAGAGTTCTTGTGAGGGCGTGATGGAGTTGGAGCTGGCGTTGGGATTGGAGAGCTCTTTGACGATGTTGGAGAGTTCTTTGCTGTTGTGGGTGTTCTTGTCAAGTCTCTCTTTGAAGGATGCTCTTTTGGTGGCGCGGATCAGCTGGTGGTGTTCGCGGGTGGAGGTTTTGAGGGCTGACATGTTTTCTGCGGTGTGATCTTTGCGCCAGGTTTTCTCGAGGGTACGGCAGGTTCTCTTGGATTTTTTGAGGGCATCTGTGAACCATTGAGGTTTCCTGGTGTTGGTCTGTCTTGAGAGGCTTCTGAGGGGGGCGAGGTTGTCAGCGCAGTTGGTGATCCACTGTGTGAGGCTGAGGGCTGCGTTGTTGGCATCGGAGGTGGGGGTAGGTTGGTTGTGGTTGAGAGTGGAGAGTAGCTGTTCTGTGGAGATTTTGTTCCAAGGTCTGTTCCAAGGTCTGCGTGAGATAGGTTGTGTGCGAAAGTGGAGAGTCTTGCGTCTGAAGGTGAAGTGGACACATCTGTGGTCGGTCCAGTGTATTTCGGAGGAGTGGCTGAAGGATACGTGGTTGCTGGCGGAGAAGATGGGGTCGAGCGTGTGTCCAGCGATGTGGGTGGGGGTGTTCACCAGTTGCTTGAGGCCGAGGTTGGCGAGGTTGTCGAGCAGGGTGGTGGTGTTGGTGTCGTTGTTCTGCTCCAGGTGGAAGTTCAGGTCTCCGAGGAGGATATAGTCTGGCGAGGCTAGGGAGTGCAGGGAGATGAAGTCTGTGATGGATTCGCTGAAAAGGGCGTGTGGTCCAGGGGGCCTGTAGACGAAAGTTCCTCTGAGGGTGGTCCTGGGGTCAGTGTGGATCTGGAAGTGCATGTGTTCGGCAGCGAGGGGAGTGTCTTCGGTGGAGGTAGTGACGTTGATGGAGCTCTTGTATATGATGGCGATTCCTCCTCCGACTTGGTTGGTGCGGTCTTTCCTGGCGATCTTGTAGCCGTCGGGGATGGCTATGGCGATGTCGGGGGCCGATGAGGCGCTCATCCAGGTCTCAGTGATGAAGGCGACGTCCGGTGCGGTGGAGTCCAGTAGGTCCCATAGTTCAATGGCGTGTTTGTGGACGGAGTGTGCGTTGATGAGGATGCACTTGAGGTGGTTGTTGGCGCGTGGGCTGGTGGACGGGGTGCAGTCGCGGTGGAAGGTGTGCTTGCAGGTTTGACATGCGAAGGGTCCATGAGTGCGTTTCAGGCTGGCTTGGTAGCAGGTTGTGGTACGTCCAGGGTTGAGTGCGTGGAGGGAGGCGGCGTCGTAGCAGTGCTGCGGGTTTTGGGAGCGCCTGGGGCCAGGGGTTCTGGCGCTGGGCGCGGTCCAGGCGCGGACGGGCACAGACGGGCTTGCCTTTGGCGCGGCCACCATAAGAGGGTTAGCTGGGGGCAGGAGGCGGGAGGGAGGGCAACGAATGGGAGAGGGGGGCGGGCCCGCACGGGTGGCAGCGGCGGGAAAGCAGAGGGTGGGGGCGGGAGGCCGAAAAAGAAGAGTAGTTGGAAAAAAAAGGGGAAATTCACAGAAGATAGAAGAAAAAACGGGCAGCTAGGACAGAGAGAGAGAGTAGAGGAAAAACGAAGGAGTTTGGACACAGAGAGAGAGCAGAGTAGAAGAAAAACGAAGGAGTTTGGACACAGAGAGCAGAGCAGAAGAAAAATGAAGGAGTTTGGACACAGAGAGAGAGCAGAGCAGAAAAAAACGAAGGAGTTTGGACACAGAGAGCAGAGCAGAGCAGAAAAAAAACGAAGGAGTTTGGACACAGAGAGCAGAGCAGAAGAAAACAAAGGAGTTTGGACACGGAGAGCAGAGCACAGAAGACAGAAGAGAGAAACGAGGGGCTGGACAGGGGGGAGCGCAATGGAGCACTTACGGTCTGCTGGAGGTGGCAGGGGCCTGGGCAGGTGGAGCTGCAGCGGCGGGGGAAGCGACCTACCCTAGGGTCAAGGGTAAGGGTAAGTAACTTATAAGTCACCTATATGTCTAACCTTCACCTAGTGAAGGTTGGGTGCAAAGTTACTTAGTGTGTGGGCACCCTGGCACTAGCCAAGGTTCCCCCACATCGTTCATGGCAAATTCCCTAGACTTTGTGAGTGCGGGGACACCATTACATGCGTGCACTATACATAGGTCACTACCTATGTATAGCGTCACAATGGTAACTCCGAACATGGCCATGTAACATGTCTAAGATCATGGAATTGTCACCCCATTGCCATTCTGGCATTGGGGGGACAATTCCATGATCCCCCGGGTCTCTAGCATAGTACCCGGGTACTGCCAAACTGCCTCTCCGGGGTCTTCACTGCAGCTGCTGCTGCTTAGGTTAATTCCAGCATTGCTCCGCCTTGTAAATATGGCACGGCAAAAATGCCACCTTAATGCCACATTAGTGTAAAAAAAAATACGCTAATGTGGCGCAAGGGTCTTGTAAATATGTCCCAAGGTTTCCAAAGCATAAATCACTGTTCAGGTGGCCATTCACAAAAACACATCTATTTATTTATATGTCTCGTCTTTTTTACTGTGAAAGCATCAGCTTCAAACAATGTCCATTCATGTATATGGGTCCTTAGTAATCCTGGTGTCGACACATTTCGGCCTACAAAACTTATTAGGCTCATCAGGACGTATATTCGATAGGTAGTTCTACAATCTAAAAACATACGAATTAAAATGTATCACCAAATAAATTTAATTTATTTACATCAAATAAAAACTATTGCCTTTAAACCACCCTACCTGTACACAAAATCCTGGTGTATATTTGCATGCCGTAAAACACCACTCTTGAGTACACAGATATGTGCACTTTTATACATGCTCAAACCACAGCAAAGAAACTAGGATGCACCTCACAGAAGGAATAATAAACTCACCTCCATTGTGACAAAGGCAAGACCATGCAACAAAGAGGGAAAGGCAAAAGACTGTCACATTCTCAAAAGTTGTGTAAGTCAATAGTGCTCTTTCATTAACGTCAAACATAATAGCAAGTCCAAACACAAAAGCCACCAACTCATTGGTGCCTGTACTCGCCATGTTTTGCATCTAGCAAGGTATAAGAACCGCTTCCTAAAGAACATAATAAGATCTTAGTGTATTGTGTTTCCAACTTATAAACACCAGAGTGTTAGTATATTGATATAATCGAATCGTCTTACCAATAGATAGTTTTTCCAACCAAAATGGAGATCCCTCCCTACAAAATATAGGGCCAGATTTACTAGAAATTGGTGCAGCGCAGTGTTGTGCCAAAACCAGCAGCACTGCGTAGGGTGTCTGCAATTTCACCGTGCCGTCCATGTTAATGGTTAGCATTTGTCCATAAGTTTAGCCTTTCACTTAAAGGACAAAATGTAACTAGGACAGATCAGTTTCCCCAGCTGGATTGAAAGGCAGGGAGTCTCCTGTGCTCTGAGGGAAGGAGGGGAAGACAGATAAGAAAAGGCCTTCTTGTCAGGGTGTCTCCTTCCCTAAAGAAATGCAAATGTGCGCAACTGGTAAATCTGCAAATGTAAAGCTTGGAAACCTGCACTGACTTTAATCAAAGGAGTCACTTGAAGCTTTCTGATGACAAAGACATTTTCTTTTGGAGAGGTACTGTAAGGGTGTTCCAAGGTGAGCTGTGGAGTGCGTAGTTTTATTGGACTGTTGTAAAAAAAAATTAGTACTAGGTATAAACTGAATATTCTTCAAATCTGTAATTTAGAACAACTTTTTTTATTTAACCGAAGTGTATTTGCGCATTTTGTAGCAGCCTATATTTTGATGTGTAATGCATGTTTAAAATAAGGACTTACACATTCACAGTTCTTTCAGGGACCTCAGGTCCTCATAGTACTAACAAACATTGGCAAAGCCAATAGGTCTCGTCCCCGCAAGAGTTATTGGCTTTGCCAGTGCGTTTTAGCCATGTTATACACCAGAGTGGCTGCTGTTCAGCATGGCTAAAAGTTAGCGGCATAGTGGAGTAGAGTGACATAGGAGCAGTGGCGTAGAGCATAGTGGTGCAGAGTAGAGTGCAGTGGGGTACAGTGTAGTTGTTTGGGGTGCGTTGTTGTCGAGTGGAGTGGCGTGGGGCAGAGTAGAGTTCATAGAGTGCAGTGGAGTAGAGTGGCATACAATAGAGTGGCAGAGAGTGCAGTGGTGTAGAGTGGTGCACTGACTGAGTGGAAAGTAGGCTTGCGGGACATAGAGTGCAGTGGCATAGTGTAGTGTAGGTTGGAGAAGTGTAAAGTGGTGCAGTGCAGATTATAGTGCTGTAGAGTGCAGTGGCGTAGAGTTGAGTGATGCGGAGTGGCATAGAGTGCAGTGGCATACAATGCAGTAGTACAGTGTACAGTGTGTACAGTACAATGGCAGAGAGTGTAATGTTGCAGAGTAGAGTGTCAGTGCAGTGATGTAGAGTGGCACCGAGAGCAGCGGCGTAGAGTACAGTGGTGCAGAGTAGATGGCAGTGGTGTGCAATGCAGTTTAGAATGCACTGGCATAGAGCACAGTGGTACAGAGTGGCATGGGGCAGAGAAGAGTGGCATAGAGTACAGTGGAGTAGAGTGGCATACAACAGAGTTCAGAGAGTGCAGTAGTGCAGGGTGGTGCAGTACCATAGAGTGCAGAGTAGACTCACGTGGCATAGAGTGCAGTGGCGTAGATGGGTGCAGAGTGGAGCAGTGTAGAGTGGTGCAGAGTAGAATATAGTGCTGTAGAGTGCAGTGGCATAGAATGGAGTAGTACAGAGAAGAGTGGTATAGAGTACAGCAGCAGAGAGTGCAATATTGCAAAGTAGAGTGTTGGTGCAGTGGTGTAGAGTGGCATAGCATGGTACAGAGAGCAGTGGTGTAGAGTACAGTGGTGCAGAGTAAAGGACAGTGGCGTACAGTGCAGTTGTTTTGAGGCACTGGCGTAGTGTGGAGTGGCATAGAGTGACATGGGGCAGAGTAGAGTGGCATAGAGTGCAGTGGAGTAGAGTGGCATATAATTGAGTTGCAGAGAGCGCAGTAGTGTAGAGTGGTGCAGTGGCATAGAGTGCATAGTAGATTTGAGTGGCACAGAGTGCAGTGGTGTAGGGTGGTGCAGAGTGGAGTAGTGTAGCGTGGTGCAGTGTAGAGCAGACTATAGTGCTGTAATGTGCAGTGACATAGAGTGGAGTTATGCAGAGTAGAGTGGTGTGGAGTGCAGTGGAATAGAGTGTATTGGTGCAGAATACAGTAGTACAGAGTAGAGTGTTGTAGAGTATAATGGTGGCCAGTGCAGTGTTGCAGAGTAGAGTATCAGAGTGCAGTGGTGTATAGAGCAGTTGTTTAGAGTGTATTGGCGTAGAGTGCATTGAAGTAGAGTGCAGTTGTTTAGAGTACAGTGGGGAAGAGTGGCATAGAGTGCAGTGGCCTGGAGTAGATTGATTCACTGTACAGTGAAGTGGCGTAGAGTGGAGAAGTGCAGGGTAGAGTGGAGTTGCATAGAGTATGGTGGCATAGAGTAAAGTGGTGTAGGGTGCCGTGGCATAGACCAGATTAGAGTAACATGCAGTGTATTTATGTAGAGTGCAGGGGCATAGAGTTGGGTGTTACAGAGTAAAGTGCACTAGCATAGAATGTGTTAGCATAGAGTGCAGTGGTGTACAGTGCAGTGTTGCAGAGTGGCATAGAGTATAGTTCTGCAGACTAGATTGGTGTTGCCTAGACTGGAGTGGTATAGCGTGCAGAGGCGCAGAGCACAGTGGTGTAGAGAGGTGTAAAGTGCACTGGCACAGAGTAGAGTGGGCAGAGTAGAGTGGAGAGCCTTAGGCCCATATTTATACTTTTTTAGCGCCGCATTTGCGCCACTTTGTGACAATCGTATTTTGCAAGTTTGTGCCACTTTTGCATCAAAAAATGACACAAATGCAGCACAAAACAAGTATAAATATGGGCCTTAGTGTGAAGCAGCATAGAGTGCAGTGGCATAGAGTGGAGTGGTTCAGAATGGAGAAGAGTGCAGTGTCCTACAGTGCAGTGGCATGGAGTGGTGTAACGTGGAGTGATGCAGAGTAGGGTGCAGTGGTGTGGATTGGTGCAGAGCAGAGTGGAGTGGAGTGTGCGGTAACACATTGCCATTACAGACAACACGTTTTTGATTGAAATGACCATTGCATTGCACACACATACAGTTTTTCAAATAAAACTATACAGTGCACAGCCGATTATGTGTAGAAATTGCATCACCTAATGCAATGACTTGTTTTAATCATACAAAGGTATTTGTTTCCAGCACAGTTAAGAAATTAACAAAAATGTGCTTCATTTGTACTCTTAATTCTGATATGTTGTGAAGTTTATTTAAATATCGTCATGGTATGAATGGTAGTTATTAATCACTAGGTATCGAAAGGCGACTGGTTCTCAGTTCAATCTGAGGGCTAATTGTATATAAAGGGGAAAACAGTGCCATATGTTAAAGAAACACTAATGACATTTTTAAATTTTTACATTTAGTTTGTGCAATTTATATCCCAAATATGTTGAAGATTCTACGTGTACTTGACACTTAGGCCCATATTTATACTCTGCTTGCGCCGGATTTGCATAATTTTTTAACGCAAATTCGGCACAAAACGAACACCATATTTATACTTTGACGCTAGACCCCCCTAACGTCAAAATATCTTAGTGTGCGTCATTTTCTGGATGCATGAAACCGCCTTGCGTTAATGACATGCAAGGTAGGCGTTTCTGTCCAAAAAATGACTTAAACACCCATGTGCCATATTTATCCAACCACGCAAAAATGGCGCACGGCTGGGAGGCGGAGTCGGAAAATGGCGCATATCCCAATTTGTGTAAAAAATTAACGTCTGGGTCAGGGCAGGCGTTAAAATGGGGCAAACACACCAGTACTTAAGGAAAACACACAGACGCAACATCAGAGCACCAAAAGGAAGACATGGAGGTGCTATTCCTCCAGCATGCAAGAAGATGCAGAGCACAGGAGCAACAGCAGCAGCTTCCACCACACCAACAGGGACCCCAAAGGTAGGAGAGGATATACCGGACCAGGTCAACACTTCAGCACCTCAGGGAACATGACATCATCCAAAGGTACAGACTAAACTGGCAAGCCATACAGCAGCTGCTGCGCCACATTGAGCCACAGTTGGCACCCACATCATTCCACCAGAGACTAAGCTGCTAGCTGTCCCCAACATGTTGGCAAGTGGCTCTTTTCAAATCACTGGTGCCCTGGTTGCCGGGATCTCGGCTCTCATTCTCTCCCTTCCTACCCAAGGTACTGGATGCCATCATCTCCCTCACACCCCCCCACATCAGCTTCCCCAACACACAGCAGAAGCAGCAGGAGACCAAACAGGGCTTCTATCAAATCAATGGCTTCCCACATGTGCTTGGTGCCATTGACTGCACACCTGTACGGATTGTGCCACCTGCTGCAACTGAGCATCTATACCGCAACAGGAAGCACACACACTCCATCAATGTGCAGGCCATTGTGGATCACCGGGGATTGATCACCAACATCGTGGCAAAGTATCCTGGAGTGTACATGATTCATTCATCTTCCGCCACAGCACTATCAATCAACACTTCCAGGATGGACAATATGGCAATGGCCTACTCGTTGGTAAGTACAGGAAACCTAGTTTTATACACACTGCACAGCAACCCTGTAGGACACACAACACATACACCACTACATAGACACGTGGCCAGGAAGACACTGAGGTTGTGACACTGCCAATCATGTTTGATATCCTGACCCAATGGGATACACACCTATGGACAAATGACAGATGCAAATAACAACAGATGCCACTCCAGAGCCACAAGGGACAAATTTAAACCCACACAGCGACAATGACATGGCCTTCATTGGCAGTACAACTTGGAAGATGAATCTTCCAATTTCACATCAATAACACTCAATCACACACCCTTCCAACCAATATGTACTGTGTAAGGGGTGTGTAATATGTTTCACTGCAGGTCAAACACCATGACACACATAGCATGATGATGCTGACTCTAATGAAGGTGACATGGAATCAATGAGTCAGTACCAGCATCTCACATCACTCCTGGGGTGACATTGCCCGCTACCAATAAGGAAGAGGACTGTGCTAAGAACAAATATTGATGTGACAGTATGCAAAGTGGACACTGCTACACATACGAATTGACACAATTACACATATACACAACAGATGTACAGGCACATGGACCTTCTGACACTTAAACCTTCACCCCCCCAACCAAGTTAGCCAGCTTACCTGGAGCAGGTTCAGTAGTGTTGGTAAACTTTTGCACATGAGTTAACTCGGTGGGGGCACAAAAATAGGTCTGCATAGAACTTGTCACACATGGGATATTTGTGCATTGTCAATTGTGAACACTTCAGTGCTGCCAACTTATGGAGATGTGTTGTACATTGTCATCTAGCCAAATCAAAGGGCCTCACTGTTGTTTTTCACATGCTAATACATCTGTTGAATTGGATGGGATGTTCAGCCCATATAGTGCAACCATGTTACCACTACAGTGGAATCAATTCTCTGTGTGGAAGTATCATGTCACCTCCATGGAAGGCACATGGACACTTCTTTCACATGACATAATGCATGGGAGATACACAATGAGCTGCAAGTTTACAAATATACCGCTGATATCCGGTCAATCAGCCAAACACCAGTTTTGATAAATAAACAACCCAATGCTGAAAGAACATCCTAGAAGCCTAGGATCCCACACAATAACACAAACATAGATGAGTCACAGACGACACAAGATAACAACTGCCATGCAAAGTGATAATCAAGGTGCAACCAACATCCAGATATTTACACTCATTTTCTCTTTCATGTGATCAGGGTTATGGGATCCAGCCATGGATCATGGCCCCATTTGCCAACCCAAGCACAGCATCAGCGCGTGCCTACAATGAGGCACATCGGAGGACACGCACCCTAGTAGAGAGGACTTTTGGCATCCTGAAGTCAAGATTCCGGTGCCTCGACATCACCGGAGGCAGCCTCCTATTTTCACCTGAATTGGTCTGCAAGATCATTTTGACCTGTGCCATCCTGCACAACATTTGTGTAAGGAGGAACATTCCCCTCTATGAACCAGACCCACAAATGCCTGAAGAGGAGGAAGAGGAGGATGCTGTTCATGAACATAAGGGGGACCATCCAAACACTGCAGCAGGTAATTATTTATGCATCACATGATCCCTAGGAATCATAATCAGAGTTTAGCCTCATGGAGCATTGCAGAAATACAGATTAGAATACTGAAAAAGCCACATCACATTTGATGGGTATGAATGCACAGCCAACATCACACACATTGTAAATGACATATGTCCTGTCTGTTTCACTTCTGAAGGCCAATACCAGAGCACCACAGCTATGACACACATCCATGTTGCCAACATGGTTCATTGCAGCACATAACACACAACTAAGACACCATCAATCATAAGGTAAAAAAGTGTTTCATACATGAGGCAGTGGATGTGCTATTGCATTCGTAACAGGAATGTATGACCAGACCCTTGACAGCAGTACGGGTGACATCAGCTACCTTTGCAAGGAGCATGTGTGACAAGGAGTCCACCTAAGCTGAAAATGGATAGCACGAGTGCCCCAGGTATGACTAGCATTGCTCACAAGACATGCCCTGCGCAGTCCATTCCAGGTGATAAGTCCTGCCACTGCCATGTTTTCAGTCTCTGCCCACCCTTCTCTAGGGGGCCCTGTAAATGGACTGTCTGTACCCTGATAACCTTCATCTACACACACCCAGACTCCCATCCTGACTCCTGTGTGCTTTCCTCTTCAGTATGACATGCCATAGTTATAGTTCATCAGTCGGCATGGACTTCAGGTCCGATAATGCACTGCCTGGTAGTCGGTAGGACCTGTAATCAGCTGTCCATTGCTTCCCACGTGAAAGGTCCAGTTGGCCCTTTGAACTTGAATCTCAACTCCAGGACTTGTGAGAGACTGACGCTGCACACACCTGTAAGCACTTCCATGCAGACCAGCCATTTGAACCTGCCCTGCACTTGCTGCTGCCTGGAACTGCTTAGAAGCTGCCATTTTCTAAATCTTCTTGTTGTGCATTGGTGTACAAATCTCTTGTGTAACAGAGCCCCTGGGGGATTGTGTAATGTTGCAGACCACAGCACAAATACAGTTTTTAGTTCCCACAGTGTTGTTCCAGCTTTTCCCAGTCAAAGTCTGCTCACTGTGTATTTGCCTTGTTCATGTTTGTTCCTGACAGAGCCTGCATCCTGTTGGCCTGACTGGCTCCTGTCTTTGCGTGAACCATAGAGGTTCCCTGTGGCTACATCTGTCTCATAGATGCTTTCCATGCCCTCTCTTTCCTCATGGGGTATTGTGTCTGGTAGGTCTACGACGAATCCTCAAATATATAGTATAGTTTAAGTGGAGAAGTGTGGCACAATGGTTAGAGCGGCAGACCCTGAAGCAGAGATCTGGCTCAAGACCAGGGTTCAAGTCCCGCTTCAGCAGGTCTTGGGCTCAATTCCCTTGGACCAGATAATTCTCGCCTCGGTGCCTAATCTAACTAATGGGTCCCACTCTGCAACTCTGGGCAATAGCTTCCTTAATCTCCACAAGGGCCCCAACAGCGCTTGGATGCCTGGCTTCACCCTGGGGGTGCCCAGGAGTGGGCACCTCACAGGGAAAAGCCAGGAAGGGGTCCATAGCGGTATGAGTACAGCGCCTTGAGACCCTAACGGGTGAGTAGTGCGCTATACAAGTGCAAAGTTTACAGTTTAATCAGTTTCCTTAGCCTAATCTAGCCCCCATCCCTTGTCTGGTTTTGCATGTATTCTTTAGTGCCAAACAGTGACAGTGTGCCACGGCTGTATGCATGGATTCAGTACGGTGTCTCCAGCACAACAAACAAGAGTTGCCAATGTGTATTTAACCCCTTCGCTGCCAGGCCTTTTCACCCTCCTGTGCCGAGCCTTTTTTTGGCTATTTGGAGCAGTTCGCGCTTAGGCCCTCATAACTTTTTGTTCACATAAGCTACCCACGCCAAATTTGCGTCCTTTTTTTCCAACATCCTAGGGATTCTAGAGGTACCCAGACTTTGTGGGTTCCCCAGAAGGAGGCCAAGAAATTAGCCAAAAAACTGTGAAAATTTCGTTTTTTTTTTAAAAAATTGAAAAATGGGCTGCAGAAGAAGGCTTGTGGTTTTTTCCCTGAAAAGGGCATCAACAAAGGGTTTGCGGTGATAAAATCACCAGCTGCCCAGCTTTCAGGAACAGGCAGACTTGAATCAGAAAACCCAATTTTTCAACAAATTTTGGCATTTTACGGGGACATACCCCATTTTTACGATTTTTTGTGCTTTCAGCCTCCTTCCAGTCAGTGACAGAAATGGGCATGAAACCAGCGCTGGATCCCAGAAACCGCAACATTTTTTAAAAGTAGACAAAAATCTGAAATTAGCAATTAGATCCTACAAGGGTTTCCTACAGAAAATAACAACTGAAACAGAGGTGTTTTTTGCAAAGTGCCTACCTGTAGATTTTGGCCTGTAGCTCAGCCGCCACCTAGGGAAACCTACCAAACCTGTGCATTTCTGAAAACTAGAGACCTAGGGGAATCCAAGATGGGGTGACTTGTGTGGCTCGGACAAGGTTCTGTTACCCAGAATCCTTTGCAAACCTCAACATTTGGCTAAAAAAACACATGTTCCTAACATTTCTGTGGCAGAAAGTTCTGGAATCTGAGAGGAGCCACGAATTTCCTTCCACCCAGCGTTCCCCCACGTCTCCCGATAAAAATGATACCTCACTTGTGTGGGTAGGCCTAGCGCCCGCGACAGGAAACGCCCCAAACCGCAATGTGGACACATCCAAATTTGTGAAGGAAAACAGAGGTGTTTTTTGCAAAGTGCCTACCTGTAGATTTTGGCTTGTAGCTCAGCCGCCACCTAGGGAAACCTACCAAACCTGTGCATTTCTGAAAACTAGAGACCTAGGGGAATCCAAGATGGGGTGACCTGTGTGGCTCGGACCAGGTTCTGTTACCCAGAATCCTTTGCAAACCTCAAAATTTGGCTAAAAAAAACACATGTTCCTCACATTTCTGTGGCAGAAAGTTCTGGAATCTGAGAGGAGCCACGAATTTCCTTATACCCAGCGTTCCCCCACGTCTCCCGATAAAATTGATACCTCACTTGTGTGGGTAGGCCTAGCGCCCGTGACAGGAAACGCCCCAAACCGCAACGTGGACACATCCAAATTTGTGAAGGAAAACAGAGGTGTTTTTTGCAAAGTGCCTACCTGTAGATTTTGGCTTGTAGCTCAGCCGCCACCTAGGGAAACCTACCAAACCTGTGCATTTCTGAAAACTAGAGACCTAGGGGAATCCAAGATGGGGTGACTTGTGTGGCTCGGACCAGGTTCTGTTACCCAGAATCCTTTGCAAACCTCAAAATTTGGCTAAAAAAACACATGTTCCTCACATTTCTGTGGCAGAAAGTTCTGGAATCTGAGAGGAGCCAAGAATTTCCTTCCACCCAGCGTTCCCCCACGTCTCACGATAAAATTGATACCTCACTTGTGTGGGTAGGCCTAGCGCCCGCGACAGAAAACGCCCCAAACCGCAACGTGGACACATCCAAATTTGTGAAGGAAAACAGAGGTGTTTTTTGCAAAGTGCCTACCTGTAGATTTTGGCTTTTAGCTCAGCCGCCACCTAGGGAAACCTACCAAACCTGTGCATTTCTGAAAACTAGATACCTAGGGGAATCCAAGATGGGGTGACTTGTGTGGCTCGGACCAGGTTCTGTTACCCAGAATCCTTTGCAAACCTCAAAATTTGGCTAAAAAAACACATGTTCCTCACATTTCTGTGGCAGAAAGTTCTGGAATCTGAGAGGAGCCACGAATTTCCTTTCCCCAGCGTTCCCCCACGTCTCACGATAAAAATGATACCTCACTTGTGTGGGTAGGCCTAGCGCCCGTGACAGGAAATGCCCCAAAGCGTAACGTGGACACAGCCAAATTGGTGAAGGAAAACAGAGGTGTTTTTTGCAAAGTGCCTACCTGAAGATTTTGGCCTGTAGCTCAGCCGCCACCTAGGGAAACCTACCACACCTGTGCATTTCTGAAAACTAGAGACCTAGGGAAATCCAAGATGGGGTGACTTGTGTGGCTCGGACCAGGTTCTGTTACCCAGAATCCTTTGCAAACCTCAAAATTTGGCTAAAAAAACACATGTTCCTCACATTTCTGTGGCAGAAAGTTCTGGAATCTGAGAGGAGCCACGAATTTCCTTCCACCGAGCGTTCCCCCACGTCTCCCGATAAAAATGATTCCTCACTTGTGTGGGTAGGCCTAGCGCCCGTGACAGGAAATGCCCCAAAGCGCAACGTGGACACAGCCAAATTGGTGAAGGAAAACAGAGGTGTTTTTTGCAAAGTGCCTACCTTTAGATTTTGGCCTGTAGCTCAGCCGCCACCTAGGGAAACCTACCAAACCTGTGCATTTCTGAAAACTAGAGACCTAGGGGAATCCAAGATGGGGTGACTTGTGTGGCTCGGACCAGGTTCTGTTACCCAGAATCCTTTGCAAACCTCAAAATTTGGCTAAAAAAACACATGTTCCTCACATTTCTGTGGCAGAAAGTTCTGGAATCTGAGAGGAGCCACAAATTTCCTTCCACCCAGCGTTCCCCCACGTCTCCCGATAAAAATGATACCTCACTTGTGTGGGTAGGCCTAGCGCCAGCGACAGGAAATGCCCCAAAGCGCAACGTGGACACATCACAGAAAACAGACCTGTTTTTAGCAAAGTGCCTACCTATAGATTTTGGCCTGTAGCTCAGCCGCCACCTAGGGAAACCTACCAAACCTGTGCATTTCTGAAAACTAGAGACCTAGGGGAATCCAAGATGGGGTGACTTGTGTGGCTCGGACCAGGTTCTGTTACCCAGAATCCTTTGCAAACCTCAAAATTTGGCTAAAAAAAACACATGTTCCTAACATTTCTGTGGCACAAAGTTCTGGAATCTGAGAGGAGCCACGAATTTCCTTCCACCCAGCGTTCCCCCACGTCTCCCGATAAAAATGATACCTCACTTGTGTGGGTAGGCCTAGCGCCCGCGACAGAAAACGCCCCAAACTGCAACGTGGACACATCAAAATTTGTGAAGGAAAACAGAGGTCTTTTTTTGCAAAGTGCCTACCTGTAGATTTTGGCTTGTAGCTCAGCCGCCACCTAGGGAAACCTACCAAACCTGTGCATTTCTGAAAACTAGAGACCTAGGGGAATCCAAGATGGGGTGACTTGTGTGGCTCGGAGCAGGTTCTGTTACCCAGAATCCTTTGCAAACCTCACAATTTGGCTAAAAAAACACATGTTCCTCACATTTCTGTGGCAGAAAGTTCTGGAATCTGAGAGGAGCCACAAATTTCCTTCCACCCAGCTTTCCCCCACGTCTCCCGATAAAAATGATACCTCACTTGTGTGGGTAGGCCTAGCGCCCGTGACAGGATATGCCCCAAAACGCAACGTGGACACATCACATTTTTTCATTGAAAACAGTGCCTACCTGTAGATTTTGGCCTCTAGCTCAGCCGGCACCTAGGGAAACCTACCAAACCTGTGCATTTCTGAAAACTAGAGACCTAGGGGAATCCAAGATGGGGTGACTTGTGTGGCTCGGACCAGGTTCTGTTACCCAGAATCCTTTGCAAACCTCAAATTCTGTCTAAAAAAACACATTTTCCACACATTTCGGTGACAGAAAGTTCTGGAATCTGAGTGGAGCCACAAATTTCCTTCCACCCAGCGTTCCCCCAAGTCTCCCGATAAAAATGATACCTCACTTGTGTGGGTGGGCCAGGTGCCTGCAACAGAATAAGGCCCAAAACTTGTAGAGATAGAGGGGATAGCACAGCAAGTTTATAAGGACATATTCTTTTATACATCTTTAGACTGACTCTGCTTTGGGGACCCACATAAGTGAGGTGTCATTTTACTTGGGAGGCTTAGGGGAACACTGGGGAGTAGGAATTTTGTGCTGGAGTGGTGATCCTACGAAGAAAAGTAAGGAAAATATGCTTTTTTAAGCACATTTTGAGGTTTACAGAGGAGTCTGGGTAAGACAATGTTGGGGGATCCACGCAAGCCACACCTCCCTGGACTCCTTGGGGTGTCTAGTTTTATAAAATGTCTGGGTTTGGTAGGTTTCCCTAGATGAAGGCTGCACACAGGACCAAAAACATAGGTGCCCTCTCCCCCCCAAACACAGGTAGTTTTGTAATATATCGTTTTGATGTGCCCACATACGTCCGTGATGTGCCAAACACTAAAATTTTGAAAAGAAACACAGTTAGGTTATGTGAAAAAGACCCCTCACCCACCAACCAAGTTGGTGGCATGCTTCATCATCGGGGTCCCACCTGAGGCACCTAGCGTGTCACAGGTGTGCTGCGACGCCTGATTACAGCGCAGCAGGTTTTGTCATTTTTACCACACATACTGGTTGGATTTGGCACGAGGGTGAGTGATGGTTCAGTGGATCAAATTTTACTAACAACGGCTTACACAAAAATGAAATGCACTGTTAGTAACTGAAAGGCAAAAAACTGAACCAATGACTCACAGCTCGTGAGCTGTAAAGCCGTGACAAGGCACCAACCGCTTTACAGTCCATTCACACAACTTTCATACATGACACACACAAGGCCATCCAGACCGCCAGCCACGGGCCCAGCACATTACAACACTCACATCGACAGACAGCGCCACTCAAGGGCCCATCACTTACATACGCCCACATGCCTGATACAACAATCACACCAGCTGATGGGAGTGTGTGGACTGGTGTTTGGCTGGCAGTGTGTTGCAGTAGCCAACAGCAAGTCAATATGTACACTCTCAGTCAAGCCCTACTCCACCCACAATGGCATCATTTTTTTTTTTTTTTTAACAGAGGAACCCCTAACTAAGTAGAAAGAATTACAAAACTACAAACACAAAAGCTCTAACTAAGAACATGACAGAAATGCTAACCATGAAACTAAACACATGAAAATACAAAACAGACATGAGTTTACACTCATGGTTGTTCCCAGAAATTCTTCTGGGTGTGGTAATTCTTAAAACAAGCACCGACACACAGCCCAGGCTTTGAAGGACAATCTGGGCAGTACATTTGAGTCTCCCTCCGGATACCTCTTCAAAAAACACTCTACATTTCTTAGCTGGAAAGTCTTTTTTGGGTGTGGGAGGAATGTGCTCAGCAAAGTGGCGATCTTTCAATCTAGCCACATCCTCCACCACTGCTCCTCTAGGAACTCTGGCCTGTTCCACCACAATAAGGCTCTCTATCACTGACTCCTGAAATTTCACAAATGTCATCTTTGACTCTGGAGACCTATCCCTAAACACAATAAAAACATTGAAGGTTGCTAAGTGGAAGAGGTGAAGTGCTAACTTCTTATACCAAACGTAAGACTTACGAATAACAGTATAAGGTTCCAACCTCTGGTCAACTCTATCTACACCTTCCATATGCTTATTATAATCTAAAATGCACACAGGTTTGCGCACGTCAGCAACCTGGCCCCAAACAGTCACAGGGGAAGTACTCTCATCATGGATGGTACTTAGCATGTAGACATCCCTCTTGTCTGAAAATTTCAAAGCTAGCAGCTCCTCGTTCCGCAAGGCACAGCACTGTCCTCTCTCAAGTTTTTTACAGACAAGCTCCCTTGGATAGCCTTTCTGGTTAGAACGGATTGTGCCACAAGCAACTGTGTCCACTCTAAACAATTCCTTGAACAATTGTACACCAGTGTAGAAGTTATCTACATACAAATGGTGACCTTTGTTGAACAGTCGTCTACCAAGATCCCACACAATTTTCTCAGTAACTCCAAAAGTGGGAGGACAACCAGGGGGGTCAATATTGGAATCCCTACCAGTGTACACACGGAAACTATATACATATCCTGTCCTACTTTCAGACAGCATATACAATTTAATTCCATATCGTGCCCTTTTGCTAGGAAAGTACTGCCTAAAAACCAAACGACCCTTGAAGAGGACCAAAGACTCGTCCACACTTAACTCTTTGCCTGGAACATAGACCTCCGAAAACCGATCTACAAAATGATCAAGGACAGGCCTAATCTTAAAAAGACGGTCAGAATCTGGGTGATCTCGTGGCAAGGCTAAAGCATTGTCAACAAAATGCAGCATCCTAAGAAGAAGCAAATACCGATTACGACTCATGGTCGCTGGAAATATAGCTGTTGCCATCAAGGGACTAGTAGACCAATAAGAAGCCAGTGACGGCTTCCTTATCAACCCCATCAAAAAAGTCAAACCCAAAAACTTTTTTAACTCCTCCAAATTTGTGGGAATCCAGTGGGCAGCTCTAGAGTGTGGCCTAAGTCTAGCAGCGTTGTCCCTCAACTGCTGCTACGCATACAAATTAGTCTGCTCAACAATCTCTTCCAAAAACACATCATCCATGAATAACTCAAAGAAATTGATAGGCATAAAGTTCTCTGTATTGGCGTTACACCCCGGGAGACCAGTAAAGGCAGGCAACTCTGGCTGCTCCATGTTTGGGGCAACCCAGACATCAGGTCTTATAACGGGAAACCTTTCAGCCCCAGGTTGCTGCACTATTGGCACATCAATGTCCTCCTCTAAAACAGGCCCTTCATCTGCACTGAGTGTGGCTTCATCATCAGAAGATTCCCCTCCAAGAGAACATCACTGCCAGAATCTCTGACTTCCTCCTCTGCCTCAGATGCAGAGTCCGTCTCATAGTCATGATCAGACTGTGACTCAAAAAGCATACCAACCACCTGCTGAGCGGTCATCCTGCGGCTAGCCATGATCTCTCCTGCTAAAATTAACTGGACAAATTCAACACCAACAACCAGCACTGTGTAAGACAAGTAACAAAGTGTAGCTTTGTTAGTAAGAGTTATAAACTCAAAAACTATACCGCTCACTTGCCTGAAAAAGCTTGATTCACCAGCTACTACACAGCAATCACCAATGATATCCCACTAAAAATAAAGAAAGAAAGGCAAATTAGAAATAAGACAAAACAAATATCATTGTGCACAAACCTAAGGACAATTTCACACACAATCCTGCATTTAGTACACCCCCTACAAACATGTCATTCATGCATGGCAACAATACTCCTTTGGAGAAAATTGTTTTTGCTTACCTAAAACATGCAACTGTGCAAACTGCAGGTCAACCACCGCCAAAACCGCAAGGAGCCACAGCAAATAAAGCAAAAGCTTTGAACTAGAACAAAAAGGAGGAAAACATTTTTTATCACAAATGCAAAGACTTCTTCAGTTGACAAACACCCCACCATCAAACATTTAGAAATTGGTGCCTAAGTGGATTCTGCCATAGGGGCAGATGGGCCTACTAATAAAATAGGCCTGTCTACCCCAAGGAAGCCAGAAAATACCTTTAGTAGTGTGTCCCCATGGAGAGCGACCCTTGCCAAAGGGGACAGCCCTAAAAAAAATTAAAAAAAACACACACAACACTATCCCTGGTGCCTAAGTGGCTTCTACCCCCCTTGGGGGCAGGTGGGCCTAACAAAATAGGCCCATCTGCCCCCAGGGGGTGTAGAAATGGGCAACAGGTCAATGCCCCCATTGGAGGGGGGGCGCCCCGTGACCAAGGGGACGCCCCCCCACAAAAATAAACAAATAAAAGAAATCCCTGGCGTTCTAGTGGTTTCTGCCCCCCTTGGGGGCAGACCAGCCTAAAAATAATAGGCTGATCTGTCTCCAAGGGGTGCAGAAATGGCCTGGGTACATGTGCCGCCAAAGTGGGGGGCGACCCTTGCCCAAGGCCCCCCCCATCCACTAACACACACACACACAAACACTATCCCTGGTGTCTAAGTGGCTTCTGCCCCCCTTGGGGGCAGATGGGCCTATGAAAATAGGCCCATCTGCCCCCAGGGGGTGTAGAAATGGGCAACAGGTCAATGCCCCCCTTGGGGGGGCGCCCTGTGACCAAGGGGACGCCCCCCCACAAAAATAAACAAATAAAAAAAAATCCCTGGCATTCTAGTAGTTTCTGCCCCCCTTGGGGGCAGACCAGCCTAAAAATAATAGGCTGATCTGTCTCCAAGGGGTGCAGAAATGGCCTGGGTACATGTGCCCCCAAAGTGGGGGGCGACCCTTGCCCAAGGCCCCCCCATCCACTAACACATACACACACACACACTATCCCTGGTGTCTAAGTGGCTTCTGCCCCCCTTGGGGGCAGGTGGGCCTAAGAAAATAGGCCCATCTGCCCCCAGGGGGTGTAGAAATGGGCAACAGGTCAATGCCCCCCTTGGGGGGGCGCCCCGTGACCAAGGGGACGCCCCCCCACAAAAATAAACAAATAAAAGAAATCCCTGGCGTTCTAGTGGTTTCTGCCCCCCTTGGGGGCAGACCAGCCTAAAAATAATAGGCTGATCTGTCTCCAAGGGGTGCAGAAATGGCCTGGGTACATGTGCCCCCAAAGTGGGGGGCGACCCTTGCCCAAGGCCCCCCCCATCCACTAACACACACACACACACACACTATCCCTGGTGTCTAAGTGGCTTCTGCCCCCCTTGGGGGCAGGTGGGCCTAACAAAATAGGCCCATCTGCCCCCAGGGGGTGTAGAAATGGCCAACAGGTCAATGCCTCCCTTGGGGGGGCGCCCCGTGACCAAGGGGACGCCCCCCCACAAAAATAAACAAATAAAAAAAAATCCCTGGCGTTCTAGTAGTTTCTGCCCCCTTGGGGGCAGACCAGCCTAAAAATAATAGGCTGATCTGTCTCCAAGGGGTGCAGAAATGGCCTGGGTACATGTGCCGCCAAAGTGGGGGGCGACCCTTGCCCAAGGCCCCCCCCATCCACTAACACACACACACACAAACACTATCCCTGGTGTCTAAGTGGCTTCTGCCCCCCTTGGGGGCAGATGGGCCTATGAAAATAGGCCCATCTGCCCCCAGGGGGTGTAGAAATGGGCAACAGGTCAATGCCCCCCTTGGGGGGGCGCCCTGTGACCAAGGGGACGCCCCCCCACAAAAATAAACAAATAAAAAAAAATCCCTGGCATTCTAGTAGTTTCTGCCCCCCTTGGGGGCAGACCAGCCTAAAAATAATAGGCTGATCTGTCTCCAAGGGGTGCAGAAATGGCCTGGGTACATGTGCCCCCAAAGTGGGGGGCGACCCTTGCCCAAGGCCCCCCCATCCACTAACACATACACACACACACTATCCCTGGTGTCTAAGTGGCTTCTGCCCCCCTTGGGGGCAGGTGGGCCTAAGAAAATAGGCCCATCTGCCCCCAGGGGGTGTAGAAATGGGCAACAGGTCAATGCCCCCCTTGGGGGGGCGCCCCGTGACCAAGGGGACGCCCCCCCACAAAAATAAACAAATAAAAGAAATCCCTGGCGTTCTAGTGGTTTCTGCCCCCCTTGGGGGCAGACCAGCCTAAAAATAATAGGCTGATCTGTCTCCAAGGGGTGCAGAAATGGCCTGGGTACATGTGCCCCCAAAGTGGGGGGCGACCCTTGCCCAAGGCCCCCCCCATCCACTAACACACACACACACACACACTATCCCTGGTGTCTAAGTGGCTTCTGCCCCCCTTGGGGGCAGGTGGGCCTAACAAAATAGGCCCATCTGCCCCCAGGGGGTGTAGAAATGGCCAACAGGTCAATGCCTCCCTTGGGGGGGCGCCCCGTGACCAAGGGGACGCCCCCCCACAAAAATAAACAAATAAAAAAAAATCCCTGGCGTTCTAGTAGTTTCTGCCCCCTTGGGGGCAGACCAGCCTAAAAATAATAGGCTGATCTGTCTCCAAGGGGTGCAGAAATGGCCTGGGTACATGTGCCGCCAAAGTGGGGGGCGACCCTTGCCCAAGGCCCCCCCCATCCACTAACACACACACACACAAACACTATCCCTGGTGTCTAAGTGGCTTCTGCCCCCCTTGGGGGCAGATGGGCCTATGAAAATAGGCCCATCTGCCCCCAGGGGGTGTAGAAATGGGCAACAGGTCAATGCCCCCCTTGGGGGGGCGCCCTGTGACCAAGGGGACGCCCCCCCACAAAAATAAACAAATAAAAAAAAATCCCTGGCATTCTAGTAGTTTCTGCCCCCCTTGGGGGCAGACCAGCCTAAAAATAATAGGGTGATCTGTCTCCAAGGGGTGCAGAAATGGCCTGGGTACATGTGCCCCCAAAGTGGGGGGCGACCCTTGCCCAAGGCCCCCCCATCCACTAACACATACACACACACACACTATCCCTGGTGTCTAAGTGGCTTCTGCCCCCCTTGGGGGCAGGTGGGCCTAAGAAAATAGGCCCATCTGCCCCCAGGGGGTGTAGAAATGGGCAACAGGTCAATGCCCCCCTTGGCGGGGCGCCCCGTGACCAAGGGGATGCCCCCCCACAAAAATAAACATATAAAAAAAATCCCTGGCGTTCTAGTAGTTTCTGCCCCCCTTGGGGGCAGACCAGCCTAAAAATAATAGGCTGATCTGTCTCCAAGGGGTGCAGAAATGGCCTGGGTACATGTGCCCCCAAAGTGGGGGGCGACCCTTGCCCAAGGCCCCCCCCATCCACTAACACACACACACACACACACACACTATCCCTGGTGTCTAAGTGGCTTCTGCCCCCCTTGAGGGCAGGTGGGCCTAAGAAAATAGGCCCATCTGCCCCCAGGGGGTGTAGAAATGGGCAACAGGTCAATGCCCCCCTTGGGACGGCACCCCGTGACCAAGGGGACGCCCCCCCACAAAAATAAACAAATTAAAAAAAATCCCTGGTGTTCTAGTAGTTTCTGCCCCCCTTGGGGGCAGACCAGCCTAAAAATAATAGGCTGATCTGTCTCCAAGGGGTGCAGAAATGGCCTGGGTACATGTGCCCCCAAAGTGGGGGGCGACCCTTGCCCAAGGCCCCCCCCATCCACTAACACACACACACACTATCACTGGTGTCTAAGTGGCTTCTGCCCCCCTTGGGGGCAGGTGGGCCTAAGAAAATAGGCTCATCTGCCCCCAGGGGGTGTAGAAATGGGCAACAGGTCAATGCCTCCCTTGGGGGGGCGCCCCGTGACCAAGGGGACGCCCCACCACAAAAATAAACAAATAAAAAAAAATCCCTGGCGTTCTAGTAGTTTCTGCCCCCCTTGGGGGCAGACCAGCCTAAAAATAATAGGCTGATCTGTCTTCAAGGGGTGCAGAAATGGCCTGGGTACATGTACCCCCAAAGTGGGGGGCGACCCTTGTCCAAGGCCCCCCCCGCACTAACACACACACACACACTATCCCTGGTGTCTAAGTGGCTTCTGCCCCCCTTGGGGGCAGGTGGGCCTAAGAAAATAGGCCCATCTGCCCCCAGGGGGTGTAGAAATGGGCAACAGGTCAATGCCCCCCTTGGGGGGGCGCCCCGTGACCAAGGGGATGCCCCCCCCACAAAAATAAACAAATTTAAAAAAAACCCTGGCGTTCTAGTGGTTTCTGCCCCCGTTGGGGGCAGACCAGCCTAAAAGTAATAGGCTGATCTGTGTCCAAGGGGTGCAGAAATGGCCTGGGTACATGTGCCCCCAAAGTGGGGGGCGACCCTTGCCCAAGGCCCCCCCCCCATCCACTAACACACACACACACACACTATCCCTGGTGTCTAAGTGGCTTCTGCCCCCCTTGGGGGCAGGTGGGCCTACAAAAATAGGCCCATCTGCCCCCAGGGGGGGCAGAAATGGCCAACAGGTCAATGCCCCCCTTGGGGGGGCGCCCCGTGCCCAAGGGGACGCCCCCCCACAAAAATAAACACATACAAAAAAATCCCTGGCGTTCTAGTGGTTTCTGCCCCCCTTGGGGCAGATCAGCCTAAAAATAATAGGCTGATCTGCCCTCAAGGGGGGCAGAAATGGCCCTAAAAGACATGCCCCCCAAAGGGGAGCGACCCTTGCCCAAGGGGGCGCCCCCCCATCCACTACACACACAATCCCTGGTGCCTAAGTGGCTTCTGCCCCCTTTGGGGGCACATGGACCTAAAATAAATAGGCCGATTTGCCCCCAAGGGGGGCAGGAAAGGCCAACAGTTCTCTGCCCCCTTGGGGGGGGCGCCCCTTGCCCAAGGGGGCACCCCCCCCCACATAAATACACATAAAAATAAAAAACCCTGGTGATCTAGTGTTTTCTGCCCCCCTTGGGGGCAGATCTGGCTAAAAACTAGCCAATCTGCCCTCAAGGGGGGCAGAAATGGCCCTAAAAGACATGCCCCCCAAAGGGGAGCGACCCTTGCCCAAGGGGGCGCCCCCCCATCCACTACACACACAATCCCTGGTGCCTAAGTGGCTTCTGCCCCCCTTGGGGGCAGATGGACCTAAAAAAAATAGGCCGATCTGCCCCCAAGGGGGGCAGAAAAGGCCAACAGTTCTCTGCCCCCTTGGGGGGGGCACCCCTTGCCCAAGGGGGCACCCTCCCACACATAAATACACATAACAATATAAATCCCTGGTGATCTAGTGTTTTCTGCCCCCCTTGGGGGCAGATCTGGCTAAAAAGTAGCCAGATCTGCCCCCAAGGGGGGCAGAAATGGCCTAAGTAATTGCCCCCTAAAGGGGAGCGACCCTTGCCCAAGGGGCCGCTCCCCGCGTGCCAGAAACAGAAAGATCAACAAAAAAAAACAAATCCCTGGTGTCTAGTGGGCATTCCTGCTGCCCGATCGCAATGCGATCGGGCAGCAGGAATGCTCAAAGAGACACCGGGGAAAAGGAAAAGCCTTTCCTTTTCCCCGGTGCCTCTTTAGCCCCAACCCCCCACCCACCGGGAAGAGGAACTCACCTCTTGACTCGTCGCCGCACAGGAAGCAAATGGCTTCCTGTGCGGCGAGGATCCCATAATGAAGTCAGCGCACGATCGCGCGCTGACGTCATTATGGGGGGTTAGGGGGGTCGGGGGTGGAAGGGGAAGGGCTTCCCCTTCCATCCCTGACTTTGGGGGGTGGGGGGAAGCACACAGAGGGAGCGAGAGCGCTCCCTCTGGGCTGTGTGCCGAGGACGTAGTGGTTACGTCCTCGGCACAGCAGCACTGTGCCGCGGGACGTAACCACTACGTCCGCGGCACAGAAGGGGTTAAGGACAAGACATGTTTTTTCCCTGACGGTCCACACACAGATTCAATTCTGCCGCCACCTTTTGATGGGGCTTGCGTGATGGCTAGCTGTGACATTAATCAGCACAGAGGCACTGATGTACCCTGTTGCAGTGGGAATTTTAGAGGCCACCCTGTGTACAAATGTTGTGATGAAACCTGCCTGTTTCCTATTACTGTTCCAAAATGTTTGTAAGAATACCAAGGTTGCCCTGTCGTCTGCCTTAAAGGTCTGCAGTGCCATAGCTGGACTATCCCCATGTGTGTCGTTAGTTGTTCTTTGGCTTTAGTTCAAATCTGCTTTGAAGGATACTCTGTTAATGCAGGGAATGGATCCACAGACTCAGGACTAGACCTGCACGTAACTGTGACAACATGGAGGCCAATACTGACACAGGGTACACATGGCCACCCACTTGAACTGGACACCTTAGTGCACTGAACCACTGGAAATATGTGAACACTTGCAGCATGGTTTGCTGGTCCTCCACAGCCAGAGGAGAAACATACATGACTCAAACTGTGGTGTACCATTACTTTTTTTGGATTGGAGTTGGTACTCTGTCACAAACACTGTACCTACCTAGCATGTTCAAATGCCTGACTCATGGGTAGTATACACACAAGTGACCATGAAGTTGTATCCAACATTCCAGTACATGTGATGGCTTACCTTTGTAACATTGCCAGTATCAACCGTCCTCTATCTATCCTGTGTATAGTTTGTCATGGGATATGTTTTGTCCCCAAAGTCAGGGAAGTTCACACAGCATAAGACGCTACGGGTAGGACAAACACATATTCTGACTGATGTACCTCAATGAATGGCATCTGATGGTTATCCACAATAACAACACATGCATACAAGCACATTATGCAAAACACGTCTTGTGACGTTCACACAGAGGCACACCAACAATTGAAATAGCCATTTTACATACATAAATACACAGGCCAAGAGTGATTTTATTTAAGTTGCGTCGCCTTGCTATCCTCTATTGACGCACCACCTGCTCAAACTAGGGAATACCAATTTTAATTCCAAATGTTTGGGTTGCTGTTGCGTCAGTTAAGAGTGCTAATGCGCCACAACAACATGAGTATTATAGTCCGCAGTAGTGTGGTCTGCCACATGTGCCCAAACACTGGAACACACACAGCAGGCCCTAACAGCCTATCTTTGTATAGATATAGCTTTTATGTACTTTACAAATGAGAAAAATGACACAAACACAGTTAAAGACAGATATTTTGATGCAAACCTATCAAAAAACACGCATATGTGTCAAAATATGCCGCATATGCTTTAAAATGACGCTCACAGCCATTAAACATCGATTGGTCCCTAGCGTTAATTCCAACACTGCACCCCATGAAATTGGGTATCCATTGAAAATATATTGATCTATGAATGCTGGGTAATTTGTAAGCATATGCGTCAATAAATATTGACGGAAAGCCCATAAGTGTCATAAAATTTCACGCATCATAATAAAAAAAACGTACGCCATTTGAGACAGGAAGTGATGTAATAGGATATCCTGTTTACAGAAATGGTTTAGTGGGTGTACTTTCACTTTCACTTTGCAGTCTGTGATTCTTCTAGACTCTGTGGCTGTGTTGAGAGTTGTGTCTGTCCAAATTGTGCTTTTGTCTCCTGTGTGCCATTCCAATTGTCATCTGTTGTTTTTGTAATTGTCTCAGTAATTCAGTGTACGTGTTTCGGTCATTTTTTGTGTCTAATTTTGTCTTTGTACTTTTGGGGGGGTGTAGTGGGTATTGTTAGTTGGGGTACTGTTGGGCTGTTTGTGGGCTCTTTAAGCTTCATTTTCATACCTCCTTTCCCTGTATTTCCCTCTTTTCCCTTTCCTATTCCTATTATTTGTTGTGATGTTGGCCAGGCCACGTCTGGGGAGAATGGGTGAGGAGGGGCTGGGGGCTTTCATTTGGCTGGTGTGCCACTTCCTCCCCCTGATGTTAGAGGCTGGTGGCAGGGTGATACAGGGGTATCACACCGATGCGAGGAGGCTCAGGTGGTCCAAGGTGCTGTTCCACCTAAAGAGAGTATTCAACAGCCAGTGCAACGACCACCAACTCAAACGTCGCTGGGCTGACCTTGTGGCCAGAGAGCGAGACCTGCTGGACCACCTGGGTGTGGTGATTGGTGGCCCTGTTGGTGAGTACAAATCAGACTAATGTGTACATTTAAATGCTCTGTTGTGACAGTAGCAGATTTGGCGACATGCTGCATGCAATGTTTGGGGACATGTAGAATGCAAGTTGAACATACAGTGGCCCTGATTTATACAATATTGGCTACGCATTATCATCATTTGTTGACGCAAAAGCTGCACAACCTTACAAAACACAACTTGATCTTGTAAATTAGTGCTGCTTTGACGTCAATAGAGGATGGTAATGCGGCACAAACAAATGATTTATTCATGGTCTGTGAGTGAACCAGGAACGAGATCAATTTCACATGCTAAAGCAGGGAATGAATGTAGTCCCCAATTATTTGGAATACATGTCTGACCTGTATCATCGTCATACATACGAAGATCTTCCTAACCTCTGGTAATATCTCAGGCTGATATTTTGAATTGGTTTGTGCAGCATTTAAATTAAAAATGGATGCCAAAGTAATGCACACTGGATAATATCTAAATGTTTGGTGCTAGTTTCCATAGGTGTAGCGTAAAAACAGTAAGCAAATGCTTCACATTTTAAAAATTAAAAAATCTGGCCCTATGTTCATTGTTCCTGTGTGTTATAATTTTCCTTCAGCACAATTGCTGGTACAGAGCTGATGCATTTACCATCTGTGTCACTTTATAGCCAAGCAATTTTCATAAATTAATGGGTCATCATGGGATCCCTGAACTTTGTGAATGCATGGTCACAAATTATTTATTTGCATGATGTTGTGCAAGAGACCCCTGACTGCTTCCATCATACATTTAAAATGACAAAATTGTTTGGTAGTTTACGTTTGGTACACCCCTGCTGATCTAGTGCAGCATATGTACAATGGTTAACTTCTCAGTATGAAGGCTATCAAAGACATGGATGTATGCTAAGATCAGCAGACCAGCATTCCTGTGAGTGCTGAAATTCCCAAAGGTGCATACAAATTGAGACCTACCTCATCAAGATTGCCACAGTAGGACATTTGCATAAACCATGTTCCAATTAGGGGACAGTGTGAGTTCACTGTATAACCACAGATCACCTAACTTGGGAAATGTAAGATTATGAATGTGGCTAACTTTGATCTACAATACCTGATATAGGTCCACATGGCCCTGAGTAACACATTTCAGGTGCAATGACTACACCTGTGCCCATGCATTCTGTCAAGGATGGTCAAATTAGACACTGTCAGCATATATTTCTTTGTTGTTTTGATTTAGATAAAGGGCTTATCCATGCTAAGCGTAACATTGTCATCAAGTAACACACAGGATCCCTGCCATCATGGTGTCATATGGGGCATATACGGCTCTGGGTACACTGGCAATGTGGCATATGTAACCTACAGACAACAAAGGCCCACATATAGTGGACCATCAAGAGCACAATAAATCCTGAACTAAACTCAACCCACATGAACATCACACAGTAACTGGTTTTCCTTTGATGCACAAGCCACAATACTTGAGTGACTGCTATTGCAGTGCACCAGGAATGTGGCTTTGCATGCCTCTCATAAAAACAAATGAAGAAATGGAGTACCCTCTAGAAAGAATTCTGCACAAAATTGAGTAATCATGTTTGTCACCCCATAATTGTTAGGGCCAGTGCATGTGTACATATGTCTCTATCAATTACTGGAGTGACAGGGTCAATACATGTTTGCAGTGGTATGTCTGTTGGGGTGTCTACATGCCTGAGGTGCTGCTCTGTCATCTAAAATGTCACACACAGTGATTGTTTTTATTCCAAGTTTTGTACAGTGAGCAGACATTCAGCACATTTCACCCTTCCATGTTTTACAGGTGGACCAGCCCCCTACACAATTGGAGAAGTGGCTCGATTTGCGGACCCAGACATATCCAGTACGTGTTGATTTGTTAGTTCTGTGTTGTGTTTGCAGCTGTTGTGTGATTGACTCCTGTGTGCTGGACACATTGCAAGGTATGATGTGCTGGCACATGATCTGATTTGTGACTTGCCTGGAGTTTGACATGTTGTTCCATGTTTGAGTTGGACAATCAATGGCGGAGACTAATATTTTGGAATTCTAGTGCTGCGCTATAGGCATGGGCAGGTGAACAGGGTGATATTTGTTGCTACATTTATGCCAGTGATAAATTTGGAGGTGGCCATGTTCATGATTTAGTCAGCAAGTCATACCCAGAGTCACACAGACCAGTGATGCCGAAGTATTACCCACAGACTTGAGCCTCCCTGTTAACTAATGAACATGTAGGACTGTATGTTTGACTTCCTAGCAGCATCCGGCTCCACGTTGTTCTATGTTTATGTGGCACCTGAGTAGAATGTCATAGGTGTGCATGCAGCTCAAGCCAGATGGCTGCTTGCATCTATGTGCTTATATTTCGTGGGTTTAGGGAGGTTAGTGTTAGGTTAGAATAGGCTATTAGTTTAGTTAGAATAAGTGGTTTGGGGGTGGAGGGGGTTATATTATTACATGTGTTTTTTTAATATGGGTGGGTGGGTGGGGCATGATGTTGGGGGTTATGTGTATAAAAAATAAAAATTACCAAACAAATATAAAAAAAATATTTTTAAAAAATACAAAAATATATATATTTGTTTAGGATAAGTTTGTATGTGTTTAGGTTAGTATATGTTGTCCTACATGTGTCCCGTCGTATAAAAGGGGTGGGGGTTTGATGTTTATAGTGTTTAGTTAAAAAATGTGATAGGTAAGTTTAGATTAGGGTAGTTAGGGCCAGTTGTGGGTAAAGTGTAGTTAGGATAGGTTAGGTTAGTTAAGGTGTTTCCCCTAGTTTTAGTATCCTTTTTTACTGTTAAATAAATATGTAGGTACTCCTTTACAGTGTGTGTCATATGCTTGGGAATCAGGGCCTTGGCATGGATGAACAGTGTCAATTTAGTATTTGCATTTGTGTTCCATCCTGCATCCAAGTCCCATTATTGACATGGTTATTCACAATTCCTAATGTGCAGTCACATTGGCAGCTACACCAAAGCTACTTCTCAATGCATCTGCCATCCATTGCACCCACCACTCAAGGTTACTATGGTTCCCAATGTGTTGTTAAGTTTGGATGTGTGTTTTAAATCTGTCATCGTTTGAGACATGATTTTGAATCTTGGCCACTGTGGTACATCTGCCTGCAGCCTGATGTTCATGTGAACCCTGATAAGGTGAGTGATGGTATAATCTTTTGTAGTATTGTATACATAACTCACACCTATCATTACTTACATTATACTCCCAGGTTACATATTTGTCCATACACTCGTACACATCCATTCCTGCTGTATGGTGTGTGTGATGAAAGTTTATAGTCAGATGTCACATACATAAAGATTGTCTTGAAGGGAATTTTGAACACATTGATTTTCAGCTTAAACATACCTTGAAGCGGACTTTTTCAGTCCAACACAGCATTATACTGTTAGTTTTCTATTTACTTCAGAAATAACCCTTAGGAAGCGCAGATGATGATACAATCCAGAACCCAGTGCATAGTTATCAGCCCACAATCTTTCAACGCAGTTGTATTGACATTCTATGGCCATTGACATGTGACATACATCACTAATCTCCTACATAGTTGATGTGTCACATTACACAGAGAAAAAGTGGTTGTGTAAGTGCTATTTATTTTAAAGTGCTGTAGTGCAATATTTACATAGTCCAGGATTGTGAGTCCATTAGTGTGACGCCTTCTATTGTGATACTACACAGGTGCAATGGACATGCTGGGGTGAAGTGTCATACAGTGCAGAGGAACATGAATTGGCAATGAGGTAGTGAGAGACAATCACAGAGCATAGTGTCAAGGTAAACAGTAGGCTGGAGAACAGTGCATGTGAGCAGCTGTTGCAAGACTGGCATGTTAACAAGCACAGGACCTAGGATATAAGTGCCCATGTGGCATGGACTTGTGCTACCGGGTACTCTGACGGGTGAAGGTGATCTGCTCCACGTCTTCATCTTCTGATGTGTGTGTCGTCTCCTCTGCCCTTGGTGGTGGTGGGTTTGAAGGGGCAACACACACTTCGGTGTTTGAAGACATGGAGTCAGAAATCCCGGTAGCTGCCAACTGTGGGGCTATTAAGGGTAGTACTGCAGCAAGGAGGAGCTGCTGGTTCTTAAGGATAGCAGTGACATCACTGTGGTAGGCAGCCAGGTCGGCCCTGAGGGGGTCATGATTGCATTCGTGCACGCAGTGAAAGGTTTGGGGTGCAAGGTGTTGTGGCAACTCCCTTATTGCAGTGGTGAATTCCTTTACACTTTGTTGTAGTCCTAGATGGATGTTAGCGTTTGCATGGCTGCTGCCTGTTTTGCAGATGACATCATGCACGAACACATCCCCTCAAGGCTGGCTGCCATATTTTGCATCCCCACCTGCACCTCCTTGGCTAACTCCCGCTGTACTCCAACTACAGTCCTCTCAAAAGTGGTGCCAGAGTCCTCAGAGTCCTCAGCTGGGTTGGAGCTGGCAGGTTGTACAATTGGGGTGGTGGATGGGTCCTCTGTGATGGCTGCTACTTCTGTGCTCCTCCTTGCGACTGAAGGTGGGGTCTGGAGGGTTCCAAGGACATCTTGGAGGGTCTGCTGGCTAATGTTTGTCAGCTCGTCATCCATGTCATCAGGGACGTCCAGGACAGGCATATCCCCAGGAGAGCCATCGTCCTCTGCAATGAGGTATTGTACAATTAGTGAGTCTGTGTTGTGGTATTTGTAATGTGACGTTCCTGATATCCTATTAGTTGCACATTGTGATCTTGGTTTCTGTTCATTGTTATTGTCATTAACATTAGCATTCCCCCAGGCCTATGCCCCACCTGCATGTCACATATAGTGCGGGCAGTTTGGGGAAATGTCTGCGTCACATCCTCTAGGTGTACGTTCTGCCCAAATTGTATGTTGCCACCTTATTGTACTACTCAACCCTCCGTCTACTTCCATTATCATGGTGTGGCCTTGCACTGGCTGTGGGTGTTCTTATGGCACTTGCACCACACTTAGGGCCGTATTTATACTTTTTGACGCAAAACTGCGCTAACGCAGTTTTGCGTCAAAAAAATTAGCGCCGGCTAACGCCATTCTGAAGCACCATGCGGGCGCCGTATTTATTGAATGGCGTTAGCCGGCGCTAGCAGACCGGCGCTGCCTGGTGTGCGTGGAAAAAAACCACGTACACCAGACAGCGCCGGCGTAGGGGGAAAATGGCGTATGGGCGTCTTAAAATGGGGCAAGTCAGGTTGCGTCGAAAAAATCGTCGTAACCCGACTTGCGCCATTTTTTTTCGACGCCCATCCCCCATCAACATGACTCCTATCATTGTAAAGATAGGAGTCATGCCCCCTTGCCCAATGGCCATGCCCAGGGGACTTATGTCCCCTGGGCATGGTCATTGGGCATAGTGGCATGTAGGGGGGCACAAATCAGGCCCCCCTATGCCACAAAAAAAAAAAAAAAAAATACTTACCTGAACTTACCTTAATGTCCATGGGATGGGTCCCTCCGTCCTTGGGTGTCCTCCTGGGGTGGGCAAGGGTGGCAGGGGGGGTCCCTGGGGGCAGGGGAGGGCACTCTGGGCTCATTTTGAGCCCACTTGTCCCTTAACGCCATCCCTGACCCAGGCGTTAAAAAGCGGCGCAAATGCGCCGTTTTTGGCCACGCCCACTCCCGGGCGTCTCTTTTGCCCGGGAGTATAAATACCACGTAAAGGCCTGGGAGTCATTTTTTAAGACGGGAACGCCTCCCCTGCATATCATTAACGCAAGGAAGGGGTTCACGCAAAAAATGACGCACACTCCGGGCACTTTGGCGCCCGAAGCGTCTAACGCCAGAGTATAAATATGGCGTTAGTTGGCGTTAGTTCTGCGTCGAATTTGCGTCGAAAAAAACGACGCAAATTCGGCGCAACCAGAGTATAAATATGGCCCTTAATCTGGAACTGACCCAGTCTCTGATATTTCACATCCACCGATATGTTGCTGAGACCTGCCATATACTATGTATATCATTGGCATGGCATGGCACGATACGGGTGTCAGCATTGGTAGTGTGTACTGCTGATGTTGGGGAATGTGTGCTACATTGGATTGCACTGATGGTCCTAGCAATGTTCCATTTCCTCTTATGACTGTGCGGGTGTGTTTCACTAGCTAGAAACATATGTTCTCCCCCTCAATGCTGCAGACTTAGCAATATGACACTTGAGATGTTGCATGGTGGCATTGCAGCTATTGTAATACAGGCACAGGGTAGACTCTGACATTTGCAGCATGGGTATGACATTACTGCTGTGTACCTCATAATGTTAATTACAATACCTGATGTTTGTAGCGCCTATAGACATGAGCATTTGACAGGATTTGCACATTTTTATGGTTTCCTGGGGATTGAAAACGTTGTCATCCTGAACCCTCTATTTTGGGGTGTGTTTGATCCATGGGCACGTAACTGCCATTGGCTACTTGACCTGCACACACAGCAGAGGTGGTAGTTGGTAGTGGCAACTGTTGTCAATGTTACAGGTCACTTTCGGATATGGCCTGAGACTGGAAATTGAGACCTAGTTCATGTTGTGACAATACCAGCTGTTGTGTGACAGCAGGCCAGTTTTACGTTGTACCCTACCCTCCTGGGCTGGCTTTGCCTTTCCAACATCCTTGGCATGGCAGAGTACCCCCATGCAAAGGTTGTTGGTATAGTGTTGTGCTGTGCCCCAGGTTTCCCCTGCACAGCCCATGCACCCGTGCTGTGCCCCTTTGCCCTTTCCACTACCTGATTATCATGGCTGACATGCATTGTGTAGTAGGTACGTCCCCCCCCACCTGCTTGCAGTTAACAATTAGGCATTTTTGTTCCTCATGCCACTTACCCTGCATCTGTGTTGTATCCTGGTAGTCTGCGCTATCCTGTCCTTGAATCCCTGTGACGATCTCCTCAGGGATGACAGCTGCCACCATCTTCTCCATGTGGTCTAGGGCGTCCTGTGGTGCTGGACTCCCACCTCCAGTCTGCAGTGCTGCCTTCCTGATCCTGGCCATCTTTTCCTTGGTCCTGCGCTTGCAGTTATGCCAGCGTTTCTTGCACTCGATGACTGTTGTCCATACTTCTGCCACACTGTTGATCTTATCAACAATTTGTTGCCAAATTGCCTCTCTCCTCCCAATTGGCAATTTTGAGGTGACAAAAAGTTGGTGTTCTGTCACCTCTTTCACCAGTATTTCATGTTCCTCTGCACTTAACCGACACTTCCTTTTCTTCTTCTTCCTCTCCTGGGTCTTGTGTGGGTCCTCCTGGCTGGTTCCTGGTCGGTTGTCATCTTCCTGGAGTCTCTCAGTGCTTCTGGAATCCATTTTGGGGCTCCTTTGCACATTTTGCTGTGTTTGCGCAGCTTTTTGACTCTATTGCGTCAAAAAAAGGCGCGTATCCGGTTTGCGATGTCGTAAACCGGATTAAACTCATTTTCGCCGTGTTAACGCCGTTTTTCTTTACGACATGGCGCAATGGGTTCCGTAAAAAAAAATGACTCTAACCCATGGTTTGCGCCGCCGAGCATCAAAGTATAAATTTGACACCAGGGTGGCGCTAAGAAATGACGTTAGCCGGCGTTAAACTTTTTGACGCAAAACTGCGTCAGTGCAGTTTTGCATCAAAAAGTATAAATATGGCCCTTAGGGATAACCCAGGTCACTAGTTTGACTTTTGCTCAATTTTAAAACCATTTTAAGACATGGACAAAGTGGGCAATTGCCTTGCACAACCTTGCAAGGGGTCTGGCCCCTGCTCACCCTTCACAAGCACGAACAGTGGATAATTGCACCAGAAGTGTTTGCCAAGATGGGTGGGTGCTGCTTGTTCAACCACTTGACAATGCCTCTTCTGTTTCTCTCCTACCTGAAGAGACAATTCCCCAGGTAGCCAATACATACCTTCCAATAGTCTTGGTGGACCCATCATGTCTGATTTTAGGAATTGTCCTAAATTGTTCTTCTCTTTCTTATTTAACCGGTTCTTAGCAACAACCTCCTAATTGATCTCGATTTCATCCTCCTCCTTTATTATCTTTGATTGGTAGTCTGGGCTCACAGTTCTGAGATAAATGGAGAGTCCCAGACATACACACCCTAGAGACTACACACAAGTTGTGGGTACCTCACATCCTGGCATTAGGTGTGAGACTGTCGCCCACACCATCTGCCATGCCTCATTAAAAATTGTTTTAGGTTGAAAGACCATGGGTGGTTGAGGTGAGCCAGATATTTTTGTTCAATTTGTTTAAACTGGCATAAGGTTAATTACCTTAATGTTTCCCAAACTCTTTGCCAGGGGTTTTAAAATGTTCAGAAACATAATCAAAATGTTGTAGTTACTTTCTCTTTAAGAAAGATTGGGTAGATTTGGTAAGGGTGGTGGCCTTCACACTGTGCTGAAGGGCATTAATTCACTACTGAACAAGGACCTACTGTGACATCTGAATGTAGCATACCAGGGGGCAATCACAAAAAGACCACTGTGAATAAATAGTGCTATGTTGAAAAAGAGAATGCACTGATAGCCCTCTTTTGGGTGTGTCTGTAAAACTGACATTTGTTATTGAATTTTTGTCCTGAATTTTAACCCTTCGTCTTGAATTTTTGTCCTGAAATTTGACCCATTGTCCTGAATTTTTTACCCTCCTATCCAGAATTTGCCTCAATGCCAGGTGGTCACCCTAGCACCGCGCCAGTTTGGAAACACAGGGCTGCGCCTTATTCACAAGAATACGGCACACCCCTGCGTTTCCCCCTGTGTCGCTCCAAATTAAGCTGCTTGCGCCAACGCAGGCATCCTTGCACCATAGTGCAAGGTTGTCTGCGTTGAGGGGCGTGATTGTTTATGAGCAAGAAGGTGCCCCTTCCTGCACATAAACAATCATCCATGGGATTTTGCTCACACATTGAAGAAGCAAAAAATGAAGAGGAATAAAAGCATTCCTCCTCGTTTTGTCATGCAAACGCTATCCTTTGGGTGGCATTAGTGTTTGGCGCTGCACATATTTATGATTTCTCATAAATCTGGGGTAGCGTCAAAAGCAATGGGTGTTGCGATGGAGCGCCCACTGTAACACCCATTTCACGTGCCTCTGACACAGAAAACTGTGTCGGAGGGATACATATTTACAAGGAGGAGTAACGTCACAAAAAGTGGCGTTAAATCTCCTTGAAAATATGGAGAAGTGGTTAGCGCTACCGGAGTGTTGCAAAAAGTGGCACTTGGGTGGCGATAGGGCCTTGTAAATCTGGCCCATACAGCAGTGGAATATAAGGGGCATATTTAAGAGCCCCTAGCTCCATTATAATGCCACATTAGTGTTATTTTTTTAAGCTAAGGTGACGTTAGAAGGCCAAAAACGCGGCATCATATTTACAAAGTGGAGCAATGCATGCATTGCGGCACATTTTAGAACTTATTGCGCTAAAATATGGCTGTGCCAGGCATAATGTATGCAAAGTGGAGGTTCACCTGTTGGAGGGGGTGGGGCAAAAATGGCACAAGGAAATCTCAGGGTCTGATTTAAGAGGCCCTAGCGCCACCTTAGCACCGCCAAAGTGTCATTTCTTTTTCCGCTAAGGCGGCGCTAACATGGCTTTTTACACGCGCTATATGTACAAAGTGGCACAATGCATGCATTGCCCCACTTTGAAAACTCTTGCACCACAATATGCCTGTAGCAGACATAATGTATGCAAGGGGGCGTTCCCCCCGTTAGAGGGGCCAAAAAAAGGGTGCAAGGAAATCTAAAAGATTACCTTGTGCCATGTTTTTGGCACTTGTAATGCCTGCTGCGTTGAAAAGGGGCATGCCATTGAATACAATGGGCCCCTACGTACTCTGCAGGAGTAGCACAAAAATGTTATGTAGAGTGCATCAATAGCATCAGGAATTCTGATGCTTTTGCCCCCTGACCTGCGCCGTATTTAAATACAGCACACACATGGTGGCGCACTGGGCACAGCACCACTTTTTTTAAAATCAGCCCCTAAAGATTTCCGTGCGCCATTTTTTCCAGCACTTTTAACTAAAAGGTAGCTTCCATTGCTTACAATGGGACTCTGAGTGCTTTACAGAACACACATGGTGCCGTTATGGGGGCGCTAAGGGGTGCAAGATAAGTGGCGCTGCACTTTGTGCCGCTCCAAATTTCTTAAATAGTCCCCTAAACGGTCTAAGGGCCAGATGTAGCAACACGGCAATTTGCGACTTGCAAATTGCGGGTCCCTGCGACTCGCAATTTGCAAGTCGCAAATTGCTATGCAGTACGGTGTCTCAGACACCGACTGCAACTCGCAATGGGGTCGCAATGACCCACCTCATGAATATTCATGAGGTGGGTCGCAAATTGCGGCCCCATTGCAAGTATAGGCACTCGCTAACATGGAGGCCTGCTGTCGTCAGCAGACCTCCATGTTAGCGACCTGCTTTTCAATAAAGCAGTTTTTTTTTTTTTAAGTGTAGCCCGTTTTCCTAACAGGAAAACGAGCTGCACTTCAAAAAAACCGAAACCTTTAGTTTCGTTTTTTTTTCAGGGCAGGGAGTGGTCCCTTGGACCACTCCCTGCCCTGAAAAAATAATTTGGGGTCCAGTCAATGGTATTGCATCCCAATGCGACTCGCAAATAGGAAGGGAACACCCCTTCCTATTTGCGAGTCGGAAATGCATTTTGCGAGTCGGAGCCGACTTGCAAAATGCATTTCTGAATGGCAAAGTGGCTTTTGCGCCTTGCAAACACTTTGCTACATCTGGCCCTAAATCCACTAATGCATATCTTTGTGTTTGGCATGAACAGAAAAGGCTTACTTCAATATTTTACAGGCGCGTGAACCTTTATTCCTGCGCTGTCACATAAACGCATGTAGAAGTCAGCGATTGGCGTCTCGAACACACAACTGAGGGCCATATTTATACTTTTTGACACAAAACTGTGCTAACGCAGTTTTGCGTAAAAAAAATTAGCGCCGGCTAACGCCATGCGGGCGCCGTATTTAATCAATGACGTTAGCTGGCGTTAGCCGCCGGCGCTGCCTGGTGTGCGTGGAAAAAAAAGGCCTACACCAGGCAGCGCCGGCGTAGGGGGATATGGAGCTTGGGCGTCAAAAAATGGGGCAAGTCAGGCTGAGGCAAATTTTTCGCCTCAACCCGATTTGCGCCATTTTTTTCGACTCCCAACCCCCATAGAAATTACTCCTGTCTTAGCAAAGACAGGAGTCATGCCCCCTTGCCCAATGGCCATGCCCAGGGGACTTCTGTCCCATGGGCATGGTCATTGGGCATAGTGGCATGTAGGGGGGCACAAATCTGGCCCCCCTATGCCACAAAAAAAAAAATATATATATACTTACCGGAACTTACCTTAATGTCCCTGGGATGGGTCCCTCCAGCCTTGGGTGTCCTCCTGGGGTGGGCAAGGGTGACAGGGGGTGTCCCTGGGGGCATGGGAGGGCACCTCTGGGCTCCTTCCCAGCCCACAGGTCCCTTAACGCCTGCCTTTTCCAAGCGCTAAAAAACGGCGCAAAAGCGGCCGTACGTCATTTTTTTTGACCCGCCCACTCCCGGGCGTGAATTTTGCCCGGGAGTGTAAATACGGCGCACATGCCTCGGAGTCACTTTTTTAGACGGGAACACCTACCTTGCATCTCATTAACGCAAAGTAGGTGTCCACGCTAAAAAATGACGCAAACTCCATGGACTTTGGCGCTAGACGCGTCTAACGCCAAAGTATAAATATGGAGTTAGTTTGCGTCGGAATTGCGTCAAAAAAAACGATGCAATTCCGGCGCAAACGGAGCATAAATATGCCCCTGAGAATGCCGCTGCCGAGCATGCGTCAAACCGCTTTTTGAACGTTGTAAAAACAAACAAAGGACGAATCTAAGAATCTTCTGTATATTTGATCGACGCCATCTTGAAAAATGCTTAAAGAAGTGGAGCGTTACCGTATCACTCGAGCATGAAGTCTGACTCCATCATTTATCTGAATCATTCTTGAGCTGTTGTTCTCGAAACCATAAATTGTCCACCGAAACGTTTCAATAGCCTGAAAGAAGGTATTCGGCATATCGTATTGAGTTAAAACATAGCACACATATGGCAAACTCTTTCTAAAAATGTAATGGTAACAGAAGAAGGACAAAACCCTGATGCTGTTCCTTGGAGTAGATCGAGCCCCGCTGAAAATATATCCCTCGAACCAAAGATATTAATCTGCTTCCAGACATTGCATGTATTCCAGAATGTTTAGCGGCCCTAAATCGATGAGATAGGTCACAAAAACATTTAAATAATATACAAAAAGGAACCTTACTTCTGACTTTACACAATAAAGTCATTATATTTGAATTACATGTAGCCATTGTTTGTAACACTTTTGACGTAAAATAAATGCAAAATTGAATACACAGTATGAGATTGCTGAACCTGGTAACTTGCAAGGTTGATATAAGTGATTAGTTCTTTTTTTGGTTACGCAATTTAATTGTCTCGCCCACAAACTCATGCCTTAGTGTTGGTTGGAGCAAAAAACTGTTGTAGTTATTGGTTCTGCTTCTCCCTTCCTTTGTTGTACGGAGCACTATGACCACTACAATTTAAAACTAGCTGTTTCCGAGGATTTTTCATTGCTAAAAATGCGCTGCTTGGGTTCTCAGAAAAACCTAACCTCAACCTCCTTAAACTAAACATCAGAAAACTATAATCTCCTATAACAAAAATTACCCTCTTTTAAACATTAACAGCGCATCTGAACACTATTAACTTTAGGAGCCAAACATAAATCTTTTTTAATTTACATATTTGGATCTTGCTTAACGCAGATCCTTCAAAAATAAGAGAAGCGTTGCTTATCACCGCCACACTAAGTGCAAGTGAACAACAACACAAACTCAAAAACAATCAACATAAACATCATTAAATTTATCCTGCATCGTATTAACAGTATCACATGATAAAATTAGGGCGACTTTACATATGTTCTTATAAGTAAATATAAAAGTAATATTGTCTTACAAAATACGCACATAAATAAACATATTTTAAATTTTCAATGATACAAAATACTTTTTTTTTACCCAAGACAATGAAAAGGAAAGGAGTGTGGATTTACAGTGGCATCTGGGTATGCAAATTCACAAACGAAATTTCGTCAAAATTCTTGTCGTCAGGCAGCCTGCCCTCTAGTAACAGCAGATGGTACTGCGCCTGATGCTTGGCGGACGTTCGGTCAGGGACAGCTTTTGGGGGGGGTGCGAGTGGGGTGCCCCACCGGGAGCTGACCTGGAGGGGGCACTGACCTGAGGGGTGAGGGGGGTGCTGTGTTGATCAATATCTTCATATAAAACTCCTGCTGCCGAGTTCCTTGTGTTCAGCTTTCAGGCGGAAATAAAAATGTCAAGATAACTCTTAGGATTTTATTACAAGAACGGAGGCTCCTATTATGCTTCCTTTTCTTGCTTTATTTTAAACAGCAGCCAAGACAACCAAACAAAACTACATATCCCATGAAACATAGCGAATGATGTAAATGATGAGGTCATAAAGAATAACCAATTGAAAACGTTCAACCACAATAATTATCTTAACTGCGAACAACAAGTCCTCTTTTCTTGCTGCTCGCAGTCAAGATAAGTTCTTTTACCTCACCTTACTTGTACTTGTTGTGTATTGTTATATTTCTAGTACTTTACATTGTTTATAATCATTATTTGTTTATTTCAAATATCTTTTGTTTAACATATATGCTTGAATCTTTTCCTTTTTGTTTCTTTAACGTTTTATTGCTGTTTTCTAGCGCTCGCGTTGCGCTTTCGTGGCTGAGCCGAACGTTCTGAAGAACGTTCAGCTCTTCCGCCTCACGCTCCTGAGGTAAGCGTTTCTCTCACTTCAGCGCTTACCTCGGAGCAGCTCGGCAGGCCTGTGCGCCCGGGAAACTCTCCCTTTATCGGAGAGTTTCTGCCTCGTCGCACACACGCGTTTTTCCAGGGAGGTCAAAGAGGTTTCCTTTTCCCGTCTGTTCCGGCTCAAGGATTTCGAAGCCGGACACGCCTCTTTGTTTCTCCTGTGAGAGTGTCGTCCTCTCCACGCCCACTTTTCCTTCGTGTCATTTTTAATACTTAACCCTTTCTTCACTGCATTCCTTTAGGAATATATTTGGCATTCTTTCAATTTGTGGTTTTTCTGCCTGGCATCTTCATTTATTAACTAGTTATTTATCTTCTTAGCTAATAATGGCTAAAAAAGGAGAGGATAGCTCCAGTAAGGTTGATTTAGACAATTTGCGTGCAGATTTGAATTCTTTTATTCAGGATACGGTTCAACAGACTGTATCTACTTCTATGTTACAAATGTCCAAAAAATTGAAATCATCTTTTAAAAAATTGTCCGCTCAAAATTCTGATGTTTCAGAAACTATTAGAGGCAAAAAACGCACTTTTTCAAAAGCTCAGGCGAAGTCAAGCGCTGATGACTCTCCCCAGGCTGCGGGTCCTTCCCCCGTAAGGAGCTTAATACGGTGGAAACGGATCCCTCTCCTCTTGAAATAACGCAGTTGAGGGATACTGATGACGATATGGATTATAATGGTGGAGAATTTGATGATATTCAGGATCCTGACGATCTCTGGCAAGGGCCTTTGGAGAAAAGGCAAAAAAAATCTCCTTTTGATTCGAGTTCTTCTCGTGTTTATGATTACACTGTTCTCGATGCTCTGGGGGAACCAATGTTTGATGGCACTTTGATACACCACCCAAATTCCACCGAATGGTTCCCTTATGATCATGTGGCGGAGTACGTTTTGTGTCATTTAAGACATTCTTTGGATAAAGCCACAAGAAATAAATTGCGATCAGAATGTCCCCGTCCCTCCCTCCCGCACAGCATAACTTCCACTCCTGCGATAGATCCTAATATGCTCTTATTCTTCTCTAAATTTCGAAAGGATCCGAAAAAAGGGGTTGATCGCGCGTGGTCCATGTGTCAGGACAAGCTTTTAGATTTGGTTGGTCCTTTAACCAGAATTCTCGATTTAGCTGAAGATGCCAGACTGGAGGGTACACAAATTGATCCTGATGCTTTGTCCAACTGGGCCCAACGGGCAATTTGTTTATTAGGAAATGCGAACACTGCCATGTCCCAGGAGAGACGAAAGAGTCTGTTGCTCAAAATAGAACCTAAATTGGGCAGTTTGGCGTCCAGAGAGGAAGGACTGCAGGCTAACGGTCTTCTTTTTGGGGACTCGTTCATTAAAGAACTCAGTAGATATGTTTCTACGTTTACAACATTGGATAAAGCTCAAACCTCGATGAAGAAGATTTTCAACTCTAGGGTTTTTGGCAGGGCCGGTAAAGGAAGGAGCCGCTTTACCGGCCGCTTCACCTACTGTGGTGGCAGCTTCAGAGGCTCCTCTTTCTACTCCCCCGAGTTCAGACCTCAGTTCTATCCTCAAAGAGGGAGAGGTTTCAGGACCAGAGGTTACCGTCAGAGAGGGGGACAAGTCTCAGGTAAGAGTTTTAAATTTTGGCCATCTTCCGGTGGGAGGTCGATTAGCCCATTTTCTTTCAAATTGGTATCGAATTACCGCGGACCCTTGGGTTCTTCAAACCATTCAGGGGTATTGCATAGATCTCTATCAGATCCCCTCCCAAGCTTCCCCACCTCCTCCACTAAGATTTTCTCAGGAACAATCCCGTCTGATGAATTTGGAAATTTTAACTTTGATTTAAAAAAACGTGATAGAACAGACATGTTTTCATCCCTCGGGTTTTCTCAGTACCATATTTTTGGTTCAAAAGAAAAACAAAAAGTTTCGGCCAGTTATAAACCTAAGACTGTTCAACAACTACGTAGTTTACAACCATTTCAAAATGGAGACAATCCTCCATCTCAGAGACATTCTGTTAGAGGGCGACTGGTTTGTCCGCCTGGATCTTCAAGACGCTTATTTTGCGATTCCGATCCATCCCTTTTACAGGAAATTCCTTCAGTTTCGATGGGAAGGTTCGATTTTCCAGTTCAAAGCTCTCCCATTCGGGCTCGCTTCGGCTCCTTGGTGTTTCACGAAGGTAATGAAGCCGGTGGTAGCCTTTTTAAGGGCCCAGTGCATAAGATTAATCATCTATCTAGACGATTTTCTTATAATGGCTCAGAACAAGGATACCCTGTTGCAACACTTACATATTTCCCTTCACCTGTTACAGTCCCTTGGTTTTCTGGTAAACATGGAGAAGTCTTCTCTGGCTCCCTCCACTCAAGTAGAGTTTCTAGGTTTCCTCATAGACTCTCAAACTACATCTCTATCACTACCGCTTCAGAAGGTGACGCGAATAAAACGCGAATTACAACAAATCCTCAGCCTCTCCCATGTTTCTCTTCGGTCTCTGGCGAGGATTGTAGGTCTTTTGGCCTCTTCCATTCAGGCCATATTTCCAGGTCCGTTACATTACAGGGCTCTTCAAAGGTTAAAGATTCGCCATCTCCGGAAAGGTCTTCAGTATTCGGATATAGTCCTGTTGGATCAAGACTCTCGTGTAGAGATACAGTGGTGGCTCGATCATTTGGAGGCCTGGAACGGAAGAGCTATTTTCTCTTCGGCCCCAGATCTAGTATTAGAATCCGTTGCAAGTCGGACAGGTTGGGGCGCAAGATGTGGCAACGTCTCGACTGGAGGCGTATGGTCAGAGAGGGAGTCTGTCTTGCACATAAATTGTTTAGAGATGCTTGCAGGCTCCTTTGCTCTGAGGAAGTTCGCAAAGGACAAGGTAAGTTGTTCTATTCTTTTAAAGATGGACAACATTTCCGCAGTAAAGTATATCAATCATCTGGGAGGAACGAAATCCAAGCCCCTTGCGGATCTAGCCAAAAGCTTTTGGGAGTTTTGCCTCCCTCGGAAGTTGTCGGTCATGGCTCAATATCTACCAGGGAAAATGAACACGATAGCAGATTGGTGTTCACGCTATCTAAAAGACTCCAGCGATTGGCAGCTTCATCCTTCAGTGTTCAGCAATCTTTCTTCAAAGTTCGGTATCATGTCAATAGATCTGTTCGCTTCACGGTTAAACTCTCACCTCCCAAAGTTTTACAGCTGGAGACCGGATCCTCAGGCTCTCGCTACGGACGCTTTTCTCCAGGACTGGTCTCCCGATCTGAATTATGCCTTTCCTCCTTTTGCGATGATAGCCAGAGTCCTCGCCCAGGTTCGTCGTCAACGAGCCTCCCTGGTATTAGTGACCCCCTTTTGGCAGACACAGCCTTGGTTCCCTTCGGTTCTGGAATTATCAATAGATTGTCCGGTTCTGATTCCTTCGTTTCCAGAGCTCCTCCTCGATCCAGAGGATCGTCCTCACAATATGGTTCTCAACCAAACTCTAACCCTTGTGGCATGGAAGATTTCGGGTCAGCCTGGAGAACCCCCGGAATTTCGGGAGAAGCTGCCCAGTATATCCGCCATTCTTGGGCCCCAGGAACATCTAAGGTTTACAGGTCTGCCTGGTTGGCCTGGTGTGGCTGGTGTTTGGACAGGAATTCAGATCCCTTTTCAGCCGATGTGACTTTAATCGTTAATTTTTTAGCTTCTCTAGCCTCCCAGAGGAAAGCATACAGAACGGTGAATACTTATAGATCTGCCATTTCTGCCGAACATATCCGGATTGATGGCAAACCTGTTGGGGAACATCCTTTGGTGTGCCGGCTTTTGAAGGGAGTAAGATTTTCTAATCCTCCGACGTCTAAATACACATATTTATGGGATGTGAATTTGGTTTTGGATTTATTTAACTCTTGGCTTGATAATGATTCGCTTTCTTTGAAGTATCTGTCTGCAAAGTTAACTATGTTGTTATGCTTAGTTTCTTTGAAACGTGTTTCTGATGTTAGAGCTTTGGACGTCTCCTCTGTCCAGTTTTCTCCTTCTAATGTGTCTTTTAGGATTTATAGAAGAACTAAGACTAACATTTCTGTGATTCACTATCCATACTTCCCTTCACATCCTAAACTCTGTGTTGCTAAATGTTTAAAAGTTTACATTGCTAGAACTGCTGATTTAAGAATGTCCTCTTTCTCCCAGTTGCTAATATCTTTTTCTAAACCTCATAAACCTGTTTCCTCTCCTACCCGTGCTATGGCTTCTAAAGCTCTTTTGGCTGGAGCTCGATTGGAGGACATTCTTAGATCGGCAGATTGGTCTAATGTTTCCACTTTTAAGACGTTTTATTGCAAACCTATTTCTTCGATGGCTGATTCTGTTGTTAATATGCTTTAAACAAGCATAATAGGAGCCTCCGTTCTTGTAATAAAATTCAGATTTTCCTAGCTTTAGTAAAGGAAAGTCTAGATTTTATTAAAGAAGCAGAGGCGAGTATTATCCCACCGCTTTGATTAACCCACCCTTTCTTTTCCAGTGCCGGTTCCCCCTGCACCAACCGCTTCGTCTTGAACATGCTGGTTTTGTGTCGAAGACCCTTCCTCTGAAAGATCTATCTTCTGGTTGCTCCCACGATCAGCAGACAATGCTTTCCGGATGTTGTGATATCCACCTGAAGTCGTCTCCTCCTTCTTCCCTGGACTTTGCCAAGGACTTTTTCACGTTATTAATGGCTTTTTCCATTATTTTGATCATTATTCCTTTATTCCGTCCACTTTGATCTGCTCCTGCAAGAAAAGAGGACTTGTTGTTCGCAGTTAAGATAATTATTGTGGTTGAACGTTTTCCATTGGTTATTCTTTATGACCTCATCATTTACATCATTCGCTATGTTTCATGGGATATGTAGTTTTGTTTGGTTGTCTTGGCTGCTGTTTAAAATACAGCAAGAAAAGGAAGCATAATACTCGCCTCCGCTTCTTTAATAAAATCTAGACTTTCCTTTACTAAAGCTAGGAAAATCTGAATTAATGCTCCTGCTAGAGAGAGACGAGTTTTTTCTAACGGCAGGGTTGACTCGCCATAATGTAGCTCAGAGGGTTAATATGCGTGCTGCAAAGAGCAGATCTGAATTTGATATGGCTACCTGAGTGGATCAGTAAAGCCAGCCTTTGCCTATGCTTTAAAATAAATGAAGTGTGTGTGAGAGAGGGGCTATGGAGAGACGAGGGGTACTTTTGCAGTGTGGAAGTGAGGGAATCTGAGGAGGATGTCATGGGGCTGGGCCCCCCCCCCAAAAAAAGAATATCACACCAGATGCCACCAGTGCAAAAGCCACCCTGCATTCAATGCCCCCACCACCCCCTACCCACACTCATTTTTGCTTTGTCACACACACTGGCCCATATTTATATGCTTTTGGTGCCGCACAGCAAGTCTCCTTGCTGCACTGACCTGCGTAAAAGGGCTGGAATGCACCATATTTAAGTAATACAGTGCATTACTGTCCTTTCCCCTGCTCTGGTGCTGTTTTGGCAGCCTAGTGCGAATGCAGCAACCCTTCCACCATGGTGGAAGGGTGTCTGCATTGTAAGCAGGATTGTTTTTGTGCAGGAAGGGGCACTGTCCTGCACAAAAAACAATCCTGGGAGATGCATAAATAGAGGTAAAAACGAGGAGAAATAAAAATATTTCTCCTTGTTACGACTGCTCTGAGGAGACGTGAGTTTTTGGCACAGCTTCAGGTTTACATGATTAAGTAAATCTGGGCAGTTTCAAAATCCATGGATGTTACGTGGAAAACCCACCTCAAAATCCATGTGACTCCTCCCTGGTGCAGAGTAAGGCAGCACAGCGACTTGTGCTGGTTTGTCTAACTCCATATCTATGAGGTCATTCAAAACACCATGGTGCAAGGGTGCCTTCATTGGCGCTAGACTTCCAACATTACACCTGTGCAGGGGGAAAGGCAGGAATTGCTTAAATATGGCACATTCCTGCCCTTTCCTTTGACACAGCGCTGCCCACAAAAGCAATCCTGTATGCAATGGAGGCACCTGTGCATTATAGTGCAAGGATGCTTGCATTGGCGATAGGCTGCTGAAACTGCACAAGCACAGGAAGAAAGAAAAGGAATGCATTGTATTGCATAAATACGGTTTATTTCTGTCCTTTCACTTTGACGTATGGCAAGATGAATTGCTGGGCAGCCCTACACCAAATCCCCTTAAATATGCTCCTAATGGGCTTACCTATGAGAGGCTTGCATTGCCGTAGCTTCACTTTTTGTGACACCCTGGCGTCACAAACCCCTCAACCATATCCATCATGCCATGCACGTCACTTTGCATGGCTTTGAATGGCCTCATTGATATGGAGTAAGACAAGGCGCGCCAGTTGCTGCGTTGCCTTTCTCTGCGTTAGGGAGGCGTTCCATGGTCATTAAGGTGGGTTTTACCAGGCAGCACCCATGGATTTTGACGCTGCCCCAGATTTACATAATCATGTAAACTTGGGGAAGTGCCAAAACCTTACACCTCCGGGAGTGAGGCTCATAAGAGAGGAAAATGCGTATCTGGACTGTTTTTTCTGCAGTAAGGTGACTCTTCCTGCACAAAACAAATCCTGGATGCAATGCAGGCTCCCAAAAAACCACCAACGCATAGAGAAGGGGCAGGAATGCACTGTATTGCATAAATACAGTGCATTACTGCCCCTTCACTTTGGTACATGCATGGCAGCAAGATGACTTGTGATGCTGCCCTACACCAAATTTCTGTAAATAAGGGCCTAAAAAAAGAGGATTTGCATCAGTAGGGTTTGTGTTACTTTTTCAATGCAGCCCAACCCAAAACCTTTTTGGAGATGTAGGGGCATATTTATGAGCCCCTTGCGCAACAGAAACATCACTTTTTGTGATGGGCCGGCGAAGCAAACTCTAAAATCATATATATGAGGCCATGCAAAGCCACTTTGCTTGGCTTTGAATGGCCTCATAGATATGGAGTAAGGCAAGGCAGTGCAACTCTGCACTCAGGATTTGTTCCATGGGCGTTGCAGTGGGTGTTCCAGCGCAACACCCATGGATTTTGACACTTTCCCAGATTTACAAAACCATGAAAAACTAGGGATGAGACAAAACCTTAAGCCTCCCGAGGTGAGGTTTAACAAGGAGAAATAACTTTATTTCTTCTAGTTTTTTCCTCTTTCCCATTGTGCTGCATTCTGCAGCACACGTAGAAAGAGGAGAGCGCCTCTCTTGATTGTTTTTGCGTGGGAAAGTGCAACTTCCTGCACAATGTCTTCTGATGTTCTGCGTTCTGACAACAAAGGCGCCCTTGCCGCATGGTGTGCACTGTATTGGATAAATATGGTGCATTAATTCCTGCAGTTTCACTTTAGCTTAGGGCAGTGCAGCAAGACGACCTGCTGCGCTGCCCTACTCCAAATCCATATAAATAAGGGCCTTACAAACCAATACAAGTTAGTATTTGATTTGGTTTATAAGGAAAAGTAATGCCAACCATCATGAAGCACTGTTTTGTGTAACTCAGGGGCATATATACGAAAAAGTGACACAGCTCAGAAATGCGCCTTGCTGTGCTGCATCACAAATAAAAGGCACAAGGTATAAGGGTGCCTGTGTTGCATGCATCATTGTTTCTGTGTCGTAACGGGCACCTTCCTGCACAAATTCAATCCTAGGAGTCATATTCCTCTTCCTATGTGTGCTGTAGAATGCAACACACATAGAAAGAGGACGAGAGGCAGAGATATTTCTCCTCGTTGCGCCTCCCCTAGAAAGGCATAACGTTTTGGAATAATCCCAGGTTTACCAGTTCTGGTAAATCTGGGAATGGATCAAAACACCAGTGCAATGCCAATGGAATGCCTTCCCAGCGTGTAGTAATGCAATGCAGCGATTTGTGCTGTGTTACGTTATGCCAGATTTGTGATGCCACTCAGGACCACACAAAGTGGCTTTGCGTGGTTTCATAAATTGTACTTTAAAGTTTATGTCACACATGTACAACATTGCATGGTGCAAACGCGACGCAAACCTCCCATAAATATACCCCTTAGTTTGAAGGGATCATTCAATGGGTGGTATATGGGTGTTTCCATGTCCTGACCCATGCTTTTTTAATGCAAAACCCTATCTACTAACATTATTAGGCAGTGTTTTGCACCAAAAAATAACACTGCTGGAAAGCAAGCATTAAAAAGAGAAATGCTTTCATTTTCTTTTGTTCTTTTGTTCTTTTCCAACTTTACATGTGTGCTGCACTGTACAACACACCTTCAAAGTAGGAAAAGTTGTAAAACTTGTCTAGTTGTAATATTTTTTTCCTGGAAGGGAATCTGTAGGAGGCTGGCCTGGCTTATAGTGGGTACCTTGTGGTACTTACACCCTGTGCCAGGTCCAGTTATCCCTTATTAGTAGAGTAGAGGCGTTTCTAGCAGCTTAGGCTGATAGAAGGTAGCTATGGCAAAGCAGCGTAGGCTGAACTAGGAGACATGCAAAGCTCCTACTATACCACTTATATCATATAGCACAATATCATAAGAAAATACAATACTCAGAGTTACTAAAAATAAAGGTACTTTGGGGCATATTTATACTCCGTTTGCGCCAAATTTGCATCTTTTTTTCGACGCAAATTCGGCGCAAAACTAACGCCATATTTATACTTTGGCGTTAGACGCGTCTAGCGCCAAAGTATGAGTAAAGAGCGTCATTTTTTTGCGTGAATGCCTTCCTTGCGTTAATGAGATGCAAGGTAGGCGTTCCCGTCCCAAAAAATGACTGCGACGCAAATGCGTCGTATTTATACTCCCGGGCAAAAATCACGCCCGGGAGTGGGCGGGGCAAAAAACCCCGCATTTGCGCCTCTTTTTAACGCCTGGGTCAGGGCAGGCGTTAAGGGACCTGTGGGCTCAAAATGAGCCCACAGCTGCCCCCCCATGCCCCCAGGGACCCCCCCTGCCACCCTTGCCCACCCCAGGAGGACACCCAAGGATGGAGGGACCCACCCCAGGGACATTCAGGTAAGTTCAGGTAAGTATAATTTTTTTTTTTTTTTAATATTTTTTTTTTGGCATAGGGGGGCCTGATTTGTGCCCCCCTACATGCCTCAATGCCCAATGACCATGCCCAGGGGACATAAGTCCCCTGGGCATGGCCATTGGGCAAGGGGGCATGACTCCTGTCTTTACTAAGACAGGAGTCATGTAAATGGCGTCTGGGCGTCGTTAAAAATTGCGCAAATCGGGTGGAGGCGATTTTTTTGCGTCAACCTGACTTGCACCATTTTTAAGACGCCCTAACGCCATTTTTCCCTATGCCGGCGCTGCCTGGTGTACGTGGTTTTTTTCCACGCACACCAGGCAGCGCCGGTCTGCTAGCGCCGGCTAACTCCATTCAATAAATACGGCGCCCGCATGGCGCTTCAGAATGGCGTTAGCCGGCGCAAAATTTTTTGACGCTAAACTGCATTAGCGCAGTTTAGCGTCAAAAAGTATAAATACGGGCCTTTATCTTTATGACAATATGCCAAAAGTATCTCAGAGAATACCCTCACTTAGGAGGTAAGTAATATACATAAGTTATATGTACACAAACCCAAAACAGGTAAGTAACAGTAAGAAAAGTAGTGCAAACAATGTAGAATCACAATAGGATGCAATAGGTGAACATAGATCTAGGGGCAACACAAACCATACACTCCAAAAGTGGAATGCGAATCACGAATGGACCCCAGACCTATGGGAGCTTGTAGAGGGTCGCTGGGACTGTAGGAAAACAGTCAGGGTGTCCAAGATACCCCACCCCAAGACCCTGAAAAGTAGGAGTAAAGTTACCCTACTACCCCAGAAAGACACAATAGTCGTGATAGGGGATTCTGCAAGAACCACAAGCACCAGAAAAACACTGAAGAAGGGTTCCTGCACGTGAGGACCTGCAAGGCAAGGGGACCAAGTCCAAGAGTCTCGATAGTGTCCGGGGGGGGCAGGAGCCCAGGAAACCCCCAATGAAGGTGCAAAAAGGGCTGCCTCTGGCTGGAAGAAGCCAAAGATTCTGCAACAATGAAAAGGGCTAGGAACTTCTCCCTTGGATGGAAGATGTCCCACGGCGTGCTGGATGTTGCAGAAGTGTTTCCACGCAGAAATACAGCAAACAAGCCTTGCTAGCTGCAAGGGTCGTGGTAGAGGTTTTTGGGTGCTGTTGGGGACCAGGAAGGACCAGGATGTCGCCCCTTGGAGGAGGAGACAGAGAGGCTGCTCAGCAACTCAAAGAGCCCCCACAGAAGCAGGCATCACCCGCAGAAGTACCGGAGCAGGCACTTAAAAAGATTTGTGAAACCGGAGTCACAAAACGGGGGTCCCACGACATCAGAGTCCAACTCAGAGGGTTGAGCACTGCAGGACGGAGTGCTGGGGACCCAGGATAGGCTGTGCACAAAGGAATCCTTGGAGAAGTGCACAGAAGCCGGAGCAGCTGCAAATCACATAGTACACAGGTTTGCCGTCTGGTGTGGGGAGGCAAGGACTTACCTCCTCCAAACTTGGACTGAAGGATCACTGGACTGTGGAGGTCACTTGGATCCAGCTCCTGTGCTCAAGGGACCACGCTCGTCAGGATGAGAGGGGCACCAGAGGACCGGCAATGCAGTCTTTTGGTGCCTGCGTTGGCAGGGGGAAGATTCAGTCGACCCACAGGAGATTTCGTCTTGGCTTCCAGTTCAGGGTGAAGGCAGACAGCCTTCAGAGCATGCACAACCAGGAAACAGTCGAGAAAACCGGCAGGATGAGGCGCTACAATGTTGCTGGTAGTCGTCTTGCTACTTTGTTGCAGTTTTGCAGGCGTCCTGGAGCAGTCAGCGGTCGATCATTGGCAGAAGTCAAAGAGGGAAGCACAGAGGACCTCTGGTGAGCTCTTGCATTCATTATCTGAAGAATACCCCAGAGGAGAGACCCTAAAAAGCCAGAAAAGGAGGTTTGGCTACCAAGAAAGGAGGTTTGGCTACCAAGAGAGGTTAGAGCCTATCAGAGGGGGTCTCTGATGTCACCTGCTGGCACTGGCCACTCAGAGCAGTCCAGTGTGCCCCCAACACCTCTGAATCCAAGATGGCAGAGGTCTGGGACACACTGGAGGAGCTCTGGGCACCTCCTCTGGGAGGTACTGGTCAGGGGAGTGGTCTCTCCCCTTTCCTTTGTCCAGTTTCGTGCCAGAGCAGGGCTGGGGGATCCCTGAACCAGTGTAGACTGGCTTAGGTAGTGACCTATGTGCAGTGCACACGTGTAATGGTGTCCCCGCACTCACAAAGTTCGGGGAAAGTGCCCTGAACGATCTGGGGGCACCTTGGCTAGTGCCAGGGTGCCCACACACTAAGTAACTTGGCACCCAACCTTCACCAAGTGAGGGTTAGACATATAGGTGACTTATAAGTTACTTATGTGCAGTGAAAAATGGCTGTAAAATAATGTGGACATTATTTCACTCAGGCTGCAGTGGCAGTCCTGTGTAAGAATTGTCTGAGCTCCCTATGGGTGGCAAAAGAAATGCTGCAGCCCATAGGGATCTCCTGGAAACCCAAATACCCTGGGCACCTAAGTACCCTATACAAGGGAATTATAAGGGTGTTCCAGTGTGCCTATTAGAATTGGGGAAAATGGTTACTAGCCTGCAGTGACAATTTTAAAGGCAGAGAGAGCATAAGCACTGAGGTTCTGATTAGCAGAGCCTCAGTGACACAGTTAGGCACCACACAGGTAAGCATTCATGCCACAACTAACTGGCATTATCCCAGTGAGACAGGCAAAAACAAACTGACACACAAGTAAAAACTGGGGGTAACATGGCAGGCAAGATGGTACTTTCCTACAATCACACACTCCAGTTTGGACCTAGCCATATGCAAATCAGTCTTGACCTTGCTCCCCATTGGAACAGTCCAGCCAAACTGCCAGGCCGGGACCTCCCTGGATCCGAAACAAGCATCTTGGGACAGGTTTTGGGATATCACTCCTCATCAGCCATGTTAGGTTGAACACAGTGGTACAGCAAATACAGGACCCACGTCAGGGCATACAGAGAGGACCTGGCCTGGCATTTCAGGCTGGTCTGTTTCCATGGGGAACCGGGTCAAGGCTGATTTGCATATAGCTGGGTCCAAACTAGAATGGCATGGCAAGCAGAAAAAAGAGATGGATTAAAGCCAGATCTTTGACTGGGGATGAATGTTTGATTTGTTCTGCATTCTGTCCATCATTTGTTCTTTTTGCATTTGTCCCCCTAAATGGGAAGGGCCTTCCCAGAGAACGATCTTGTGTGTTCTAGGGTACTGGATTCAAGGTAGTCTGGCTGATAAGGGGCGATATCTCTAAGCTACTGTCTGAGTACTTGTTTTTTGATCCAAAACCTGGCAGTGGGGGCTAGGCTGTTACTGTGAGGCGCACGGTTAAAACTGATTTGCACATGTCTGGGTCCAAACTGGAAAAGCTTAGCAAGCAAAAAAAGAACAAATTAAACCCAAGCCTGTGATTTGATTGAAAACGCGACACAGCATACAGATGTGTGCCATGTCTCCAAAACACTGCATGCAATATATGTAAGTCACCCTTACAGGAAGCCCTACAGCCCGAAGGCAGGGTGAATTACATTGCATGTGAGGTCATATTTGCATGAGCAGATATGCTCCTGCTATGAATTTGTTGATTCTTAGACATAGGCTCTCATTGCGAGTTTGGCGGGTGGTGGAGGCCACACACCAAACTCGCCCTGCCTATAAATCGCCTGTGCGGCCTGAACCCCACCAGCCCCGTTGAGGGTTCACAGCAGGGCTGAAGGGCAAAAACAGCGTTTCCGCTTACCGGCTCTGTCGTGAACTGGGCCTTAACATTGACCAATGTGGCGGTGGGCAGTGGAATTAACGATGGAGCTGTGAATGGGGGCCCCCACACTGCCCATGCCAAGTGCATGGCCAGTGCAGGGGCCTCCGCCACCTCCATTCCACCAACCTTTCCATGGCACTGCAAACAGCCATGGAAAGGCTGGTGGATGGGGACTCATAATCCCCAGGACGGCGCTGCAAGCAGTGCCACCCAGGCCGATGACAACCACTGGGACCGCTGGGCTGCTGTGGCGGCTCCGCCACGCTCAAAATGTGGCAGTGTTGGAAATGACCTTTCTGCAGGGTCACCACCAACCTTTTTGCCTTCCTCCTTCTCTTTTTCTGACCTCATTTTTGCTGGCTTTAGGACTCTGCACACTTTACCACTGCTAATCAGTGCTAAAGAGCATATGCTCTCTCCTTAAAACATGGTGACATTTGCTCATACCCAATTGGCTTATTTGATTTACCTTTCAGTCCCTAGTCAAGTGCACTACATGTCCCCAAGGCCTGTAAATTAAATGCTACTAGTGGGCTGCAGCACTGGTTGTGCCACCCTCATAAGTAGCCTCCTAACCATGTCTCAGGCCTTCCACTGCAATGCCTGTGTGTGCAGTTTCACTGCCAATTCGACTTGGCATTTCAAAGTGCTTACCAAGCCTTAAACTCCCCTTTTTCTACATATAAGTAACCCCTAAGGTAGGCCCTAGGTAGCCCGTAGGGCAGGGTGCTATGTAGGTGAAAGGCAGGACATGAACATGTGTGTTCTATATGTCCTGGTGGTGTAAAACTCCTACATTCGTTTTACACTGCTGTAAGGCCTCCTCCTTTCATAGGATAGCATTAGGGCTACCCTCATATACTGTTTGAGTGGTAGATCCTGATCTGAAAGGACTAGCCAGGTCATATTTAGTATGGCCAGAATGGTGACACAAAATCCTGCTTAATGGTGAAGTTGAATTTTATATTACTATTTTAGAAATGCTACTTTTAGAAAGTGAGAATTTCTCTACACTCAAATCCTTCTGTGCCATCCAATCCACGTCTGGCTAGGTTTAGTTCACAGCTTCCTTGTGCATTCACTCAGGCAAACCCCAAACACAGGATGCTCAGTCACACTTGCACACATCTGCATATTAAATGGGTCTTCCTGGGCTGGGAGGGTGGAGGGCCTGACACTTACATGTCAAAGGACAGTAGCCTGCCCTCAGACAAAGGACTGCCACACCCACTACTGGGACAATGGCAGACAGGATGGAACTCAAAGGGGATCTAGTGCACTTCTAAGACACCCTTTGAAGTCTCCCCAACTTCAAAGGTAAATTTGGGTATTTAAGCATGGTCTTTGACCCTACCACCTTAGACACGTCTTGACAAGACACTCTTGTCACAGACACTTCCAGGAGAAGAAACCCTGAACCAGAACCTGCAACCTGCCAAGAAGAACTGCCTGGCTGCCCAAAGGATGCACCTGACTGCTTTCTGAGAAGGACTCATGCCTTGCTGTTGCCCTGCTGGCCTGCTGCTCTCTGGCTGTACTGAGAATTGCTCTCCAAGGGCTTGGATAGAGCTTGCCTTCTGTTCCCTGAAGTTTCATGATCAAAAAGACTTCATTCCTGCAAGAACTCCCTGTGCAGTGAAAATTGCCGCACAGCCTGCCAGAAACAACGCACAGCCTGCATCTCGGTGAAAAAATCACTGTGCGTCGAACCTGAATGATGCAGCCCGACTTCGCAAGGCGAAGATTGATGCAGCGCCAGAATAGTGACTGGAAATTTGACGTGCGGCCCACTGGATCGACGTAAAGCCAAGCCGGATTGATGCAGCCTGACTTCCTGAGAGGAATCGAGCAGCGCCTGCCGTGTGGTAGAAATTTCCACGCAACGCCCAACTGTGACTTTGTCCTGCAAGTGCTGCATTTCAACGCATCGTCCCTGGGGTGTCTGAAAACCCCACAACCCGAAAAGGATCCAAGACAGAGCGCCGTAAATCTAAGCAAAGCTTTCCCTGTGTGAAAAATAAATGACGCATCACTGTGTGCGGCGTGAGAAATCGACGCACACCTCCCTGTTTTCCACGCATCTACTCCTCTACAGTTCCTTTCGGAGATTTTGAATGCAAACCAGGTACTTTGTGCTTGCAAGAGACATTTGTTACTTTTAAGAGACTAAAGACACTTGATATCATTTTACAGTGATATTTTGACATATACTTATTGCATCTTAATCGTTTTCACCTGCATCTTACTAGATAAAGATTATGGGGGTCATTCTTACTTTGGCGGGCGGCGGAGGCCGCCCGCCAAAGTAACCCCGTCAGAACACCGCACCGCGGTCGAAAGACCGCTGCAGTGATTCTGAGATTTGCCCTGGGCTGGCGGGCGGCCGCCAAAAGGCCGCCCGCCAGCCCATGGCAAATCAACCTTCCCACGAGGACGCCGGCTCAGAATTGAGCCGGCGTAGTGGGAAGGTGCGACGGGTGCAGTGGCACCCGTCGCGTATTTCAGTGTCTGCATAGCAGACACTGAAATACTTTGCGGGGCCCTCTTACGGGGGCCCCTGCAGTGCCCATGCCATTGGCATGGGCACTGCAGGGGCCCCCAGGGGCCCCGCGGCACCCCCTACCGCCATCCTGTTCATGGCGGGTTTCCCGCCATGAACAGGATGGCGGTAGGGGGTGTCTGAATCCCCATGGCGGCAGAGCGCGCTCCGCCGCCATGGAGGATTCAGAAGGGCAGCGGTAAACCGGCGGGTGACCGCCGGTTTACCCTTTCTGACCGCGGCTGAACCGCCGCGGTCAGAATGCCCTTCGGAGCACCACCGGTCTGTCGGCGGTGCTCCCGTGGCCGGTGACCCTGGCAGTCACCGGCCGCCAGGGTCAGAATCAGGCCCTATATATTTTTCTAAACACTGTGTGGTGTGTTTTTGTGGTGTTCTACTGTGTTATTGCATGATTTATTGCACAAATACGTTACACATTGCCTTCTAAGTTAAGTCTGACTGCTCAGTGGCAAGCTACCAAAGGGTGGGCACAAAATTATTTGGATTGTGTGTGACTTACCCTGACTAGAGTGAGGGACCTTGCTTGGACAGGGGGTAACCTGACTGTCAACCAAAGACCCCATTTCTAACAGGCGGTCACACCGCCAGCCTGTTGGCGGTGGGACAGCCATCCTGAGTCTGGCGGTCATGGGACCACCAGACTTGTAATGAGGGCCATAGTCAGTGAACAGGGAATACATTTTAAACACATGTGCTGGACACTGGTCAATACGAGTTCTTCACCGAAAATAGGGATGTTTGGTATCAAACATCTCATATTAATAAACCGTCACTTATGTCATCGATGGATTTATTAATACATGCACCCAGGGAACACCTTAGAGGTGCCCCCTGAAAACCTAATATCCACTTGTGTGCCGAGTGACCTGTTTCAGCCAGTCTGCCACCACCAGACATGAGTCATCCCCAAGGATGAGAGCCTTTGCTCTTGAGGTGGTCATAGACCAAGCCTGCTCTGGGAGAGGTGTTTACACACCCCACCAAACAGTATGATGTGCAAACCTGCATTCCAAGGCGGGGGCTTCAAAGAAACCCACCACCTTTGGTGTGCCGACTTGGCTTCACTCAAAGGAGAGTGGCCAACCCCCCCCCCATCTCCAGGGCCCATTTGGCACAAGGACAGGTGGGAAATTTAGTATGCAGAGAGGTGTGTCCACCCCTCAGGTCACTCCCACTCACGAGGTTGAGCTGCCTGATGTGGACAATTAGAACTCTGATATCTTGGTGTTGGCAGATTTAGGAACTCTGGGACAGGGTTATGCCCACTCCCCACAGGAAGTGTTCATATAGGATTACTTAGCTCATTGGATACTACCCTACACTCCCCAAAACACCCCTAAATTCAGTATTTTGGGGAGCCCCCTGGTCCTAGGAAGGCAGATTCCTGCTGACCTATGAAGAAGAAGGACACCCAAAAGGCGCAAAAGCAAAGCCATAGGAAGAAGCACCTGACTTGGCCCTAGCCCTGCCTGCATGTCTGCTGTACCCACCGATTTGTGCCAATGTCGATTCATCCTGCAAGCTGTTAGGCCTCCAAAAGCCTGGGAGGCCTGCCTGCCTTCAACAGAGACCCAGGAACTCCTGTGAAGTGGCATCCCAAGAAGAAATGAGAGGTCTCCAGACTGTTGCTGACCCGACACCTGTAAGCACCACTGCGCCCATGCCTCCCAGTCCGAGGTGAAGTGGACTAACAGTGCCAACTTGGTGCCCCAGCCATCTAGACACAAAGCCCACCTTGGACTTGCCAACTGTGGACTCACAGACCGCGAATGCTCCTGCAGGTGCCTCAAGGCACCTCTTCACCAGTCGCCCCTGGCCTATGGAGAAGAGGACCCGAGGTGTCATTCTGTCCCCAAGCATCCCAAGACTTGAACACACCTGTTGGTTTTTACTGAATCGACTCCCTGTCCACACATGCAGCCTCTTTCCAACCGGACTAATCCCATTGACTAACATTGGGCACCGGACGCCATACTACTCCTCTGCACTTGGCAGCCCCAGTGCCGCCTGATATGACCTGTTGGTGTAGTCCTGACCCTTGCCCAGTACTAATCTTAACTCCAGGAGATTGGCCCTGTAAGTCGTTGTACTATACTTGAATGCCGTACTTGTTATTTTCTCCATAGGATAACATGGCAGCTTTTCAGAAATTGTGTCGACCTTGTAAATATGGAGCACCATTTTTGCCCTTCCAACGTCACATTAGGGTAAAAAAAATTACACTAATTTGGCGTTGGAATTGTGCTAGGCCACCATAAATCTGGGCCTTAAAATATTTTGGGTAAATTGGTGTGAATCTCCTTCTTGAGCCATGTGTCCTATTTATTGACTGTGTGTGTATTTGCAAATATCTTACACTCCTCTCTGATGAGCCTAAGGCTGCTCGACCACACTACCCCCTAAAAAAGTGCCTTGGGATTGCTAGACCAAGCCCTGTCCACTAGTGAGGGAACCACTAGATTCTTTGCGCTATATATCTCATTTTGACATATGATATAAAAAGCCAGCTTCTTACACTCCCCTGGGGAGGAGTAACGTTTTGGCACATCCCAAGGTTTGCAGGCTCTTGTAAATCTGGGGATGCATCCAAATCCCTAGGTGTTGTATGGGATCACCCACTGCAACGACCATAGAATGCCTACCTAGGGCGCGATTTGGACTGCCTTGCCTTACTCCATATTTATGAGGCTATTCAAAGGCACGCAAAGCTGATTTGCATGGCCTCATAGATATGGTTGAAATATCTGTGCCATCATTGCAAATGTGACATAGTGGCGGGGCAACCCTCTCATAAATATGCCCCCAAGTATCTTGTAATTTATGGCGTTGCAAAACCCAGTTCGGACTGTGCCATTTTATAGCCCCACCCACGATGGCCTGGCCTCCTGGAATTTGTGGTTGCATTCACGTCTATGCATCTTGCACTGCGCACCACCCTCAACCTCCCTGCACAAAAACAATCCTGCATGCAACACAGGCACCCTTGCACCATGGCGCAAGTATGCCTGCATTGGCGATAGGTATCCAATTTTGCAAAAGCACAGTGGGAAAGGATAGACATGCAGTGCATTTCATAAATATGGTGCATTCTTGTCCTTTCATATTGGTGCAGGGCAGAGCGACAAGAAGGCTTGCGGAGCTGCCCTACTCCAATTTCTTGTAAATATGCCCCTCAGAGTCGGGTACACTGCCTGCCCTGGGCTGACATGGCAGAGATCAGCAGGGTTGGATTGATAAAGCGGGCACTCAAGCAGCAACCAATGGGCCAGTGCTTGAGGACCCATAAGGGCTGCTTTTTTATTACTGATTGGTAGGCTGCTTATGCCGAACTACAAGGCTGCAGCAGCTTTCTCACCCTCCACCTCTCCTAGTGTGCACTGAGAGTGCCCGTTGTCGCCTTTTACCGAATGGCAGTGGTCCTTGTGGTCACAGAATGTGCTGTGCTTCCTCCCATCCCGGGCTCAGGGCACTACCAGTGAGTCTTCCTAGGTAAGATTCTGCTTAGGAGCAGCAGAGCGCGCACTCCTCCGTGATGGGAGTAGGAGGCGTGTAGAGGGTTGAGAAGACTGGGGAGGGGAGAGAAGGTTAGTTTTGCTTTCACCTCCCACAGCATATGTAGGGGCATATTCACTAGAATAGTGGTACAGGACAGTGCAGAAAATTACCTTTGCTGCACTGCCCTGCACCACAGGGAAGGGCAGGAATGCACCGTATTTATGAAAGCTCATGGAAAAAATGGACTTCACTTTCGTAAGTGTGAGCAGAGCTCTGGGTAATAGTAAGCACGAGAGAGCAGGATGAGGAGTGAACAGTAGTCTCTGGAGATCTCCATATGAGTAGAAGATTTAGGGATTTGAGAGGGGAAATGAGCTTAAGTGTCCTGAGGCAGAGTGGATAGTTTGGGACAGGTAAACATGATCCTTCACTGTCCATTGGCCTGTTAGTCAATGGATAGGGAGAGTCCCCATGAATGAGCAGGAGCTTTAGGGCCTACCGGCAGAGGGGGGTCTCACGGATCTGAGGGTTAGCACAGTTTAAGAATATTTATAAATCTGAAAATGAACAGAAGAAGTCTTATGAATGAGCTGCAGCAGAATAATGGTATTTCCAGACCCTAACACTGTTATTGAAACAATACTTCATGAAAGATCGCGATCTGTGCATGTAGACACTTTTTTGGGTGCCTGAACCTATTTTTGGTCCCAACCCGGGCTGGGGATCAGTTGAGACCGCAGCACAGCAGGTGCTCTGAGCTCTCCAAGGCCCAGCATTGAACAGAGGTGTGAATGCATGCATGCTCTGGTGATCAGGTCGGTGCACTGGTGCTTTCCTGACACTGGGGCAGATGCACACTGACACCTGTCAGAAGCCGTGCTGCCAGCCAACAAGGCCTTCGTGTGATCAGTGGGTGACTGCCAGTAAGACAGTTCTTGAAGGGGTGTTCTGGGCAGGCAGCATGATGGTTCAGAGCTCACGGTGGTGCTACCAGAGTAACCTGACAAAGTCAGCCCGGAGAATTTTTTACTTATTATGCTGTCCAGGAAGCAAACCTCGACCACGAGGACACATTTGCAGGCATAAACAGCTAACAGAAATAACAAAAGTATGTATGCTTGTGTTTCTTTATTCATACCAGGAAAAAAAAAAGGGACGGCATCTATGCAAGTGTTTGAAGACACTCATTAAATCAGTACACAAAATGAGCCGTGGCGAAAATACAGCTGTATCGCAGGTTATATTTTGAAAGGTGTTGTGCACACCCACTCAACGACTTATTTTTCTTAGAGCAGCATAATTTTATGATAAGACCGGAGGCTCCTATTATGGTTTCGTTTCCTGCTTTATTTTTGACAGAAGCCAAGACAGAAACACCAATCCCAAAGGTTTGCGTAACAGGCAACTAATGGGAGAACAAGAAAACAATCTGACCAATCATGACACTATACACCATAAGATATACCAATCCTGACTCCAGGCAGCCCTCTTTTCTTGCTGCTCGCAGTCAAGATAAGTATATCTTTTTGTGCTCTACATACATTTTAATATTTACATATAATTGAATGTGTAGACTTTGGGCCTTATTCCAACTTTGGAGGAGGTGTTAATCCGTCCCAAAAGTGACTGTAAAGTGACGGATATACCACCAGCCGTATTACGAGTCCATTATATCCTATGGAACTCGTAATACGGCTGGTGGTATATCCGTCATTTTACCGTCACTTTTGTGACGGATTAACACATCCTCCAAAGTTGGAATAAGGTCCTTATTCTTAAATGTTTTTTATTGTTTAGCGCTCCGCGCGTGTTTGCGCTTTTCTCTTACTAATCAGTTTGTCACCTTAATCCCTTTTAATTGAGCGCGTGCGACATCAGGGTGTTTCTCAGTTTTCTCTCGCTCGCGTAGGCGCGCTAACGTTCTATTATAAAAGCCGGCTGAAGCGAGTGTCGTCTTACCGCTATTTGCCTGCATTTCTTCGTTCGGAGAGCAGCTCCCTCAAAGCGCTCTTCAAGTTTCATCTTGTTCAGCGTTAACAAGCAGTTTTCGGCTCTGCAAGCCTCTTTTTACTCCTGGACTCAGCTGGCTTCATTTGCTGACTCTGCCACTTCCTAGTGAGGCGTGGCTTGCACGTTCCGGCCTCTTAGCTTTCAGCTTTTGGTGAGTCACATTTTTTCTTCTTCACAAGCCCTCCCCTTAAATTTTTAACCCCTTATTTACTGGTTTTTGTGCTCTTCCCCACAGAAAAATTGATTTTTCAGATTTCATCTCAACAAATGAAGATTCTGAAGAGAATTTTTCTTTTAACCTAAATAACTTTATACCGTCTTCAGTCAAGAAAGCAGTTTCTGCTTCTATGGAGAAAATTTCCAAACAAGTTAAAAACACTGTGGGGGTCATTCCAAGTTTGTCGGGCGGCGGTTGCCGCCCGCCAAACTTCCCCCGTCAAAAGACCGCGGGGGCCATTTCGACTTTCCCGCTGGGCCGCCGGGCGCCAGCCAAGGGAGCGCCCGCCGGCCCAGCGGGAAAGGCCCTGCAACACAGGAGCCGGCTCCGAATGGAGCCGGCGGTGTTGCAGGGGTGCGACGGGTGCAGTTGCACCCGTCGCGATTTTCACTGTCTGCTAAGCAGACAGTGAAAATCATGCTGGGGCCCTGTTAGGGGGCCCCATGACACCCGTTCCCGCCATCCTGTTCCTGGCGGTAAAAACCGCCAGAAACAGGATGGCGGGAAGGGGGTCAGAATCTCCATGGAGGCGCTGCAAGCAGCGCCGCCATGGAGATTCAGCCCAGCCAGGGGTAATCCTGCGGGAAACCGCCAGATCCCCTTTTCTGACCGCGGCTTCACCGCCGCGGTCAGAATGGGCAGGAAAGCACTGCCAGCCTGTTGGCGGTGCTTTTCGTTGGTCACGGCCCTGGCGGTTTTTACCGCCAGGGTCGGAATGACCCCCTGTGTCTTCCTGTCTCTCCTAATCACAGTTGGCCCATTCTGCGGGGGAAAGCAGAAAGCGCAAAACCTCGGAGGCTTCTACTTCTAATCAGGCAAATGCCATTTCTGCGCTAACGGATTGTGAGTCAAACTCACTCAGGATAGAGGGCGAAGCTCCTCACAGGCCTCCCATTGTGGAGGGGAATAAGTTTATGGGTACAAAAAGTAAAGCTAAATCAAAAAATGTATCTAAGACCCATAAAATCGTGATTGAGGTCATTAAAGACACAGATGATGATGGAGATGACATTGATTTTAATACAGACAACAAGGATTCTAATACCTCTGATTTTTGGATTGGGCCTCCTCCCCCCAAAAAGACAAAATCAGCATCTGCTGACCAGGCACGCACACTCCCCCCTGCTAGATTCCGAAGGAAATCCCATGTTTGATCCTAGTTTAATTCCCCACCCCAATTCCACTGAATGGCTACCTTCGGAGCACGTTGCTAACTATATTTTAGCAAAACTACGTCTTCCCTTAGATAAACAAGTGCGAGCAAAATTACGTTCCGAGTGCCCCAGACCCTCTCTTCCCCTACACATTACGGCAACTCCTACTATAGATCCCTCATTACTTACCTTCTTCCCTAAATTCGGGAAAGATCCCCGCAAAGGGGTAGACAGAGCCTGGGCCCTTTGCCAGGATAAAGTTCTTGATTTGGTCGGTCCCTTAACATGCATCTTTGACTTGGCAGAATCTGCAAGAGTTAATGACGAAGCTATAGATCCCGAAGAACTGTCCCTCTGGATTCAGAGAGCCTTCTGCTTGCTAGGTAACGCAAACTCAGCTATGATGCATGAACGTCGAAAAGGACTTTTACTCAAATTAGATCCTAAGATAGCAAATCTAGCAGCTATGGATCCAGGTTCTAAAGCTGACGGCTTGCTTTTTGGAGACTCTTTTATTAAAGAGTTGAGTAAATATGTCACCACTTTTGCCTCTCTGGACAAAGCGCAGCAGTCTCTCAAAAAGGTTTTCAACATTCGGGTTTTTGCCAGGGCCGGTAGAGGAAGAGGCCGCTCCACTGGCCGGTCCTTCAGAAATCAAGGCTTCAGAGGGTCTTACAATAACCAACAGCAAGAATTTCGACCCCAATTCTACCCCCAACGTTCCAGTGGGTTCAGAGGCAGGAACCAGCACAAGTCATATAACAATTTAGGTAAGCCAATCTTCTGGCCATCTTTCTGTAGGGGGTCGTCTAAAGTTTTTTCTGCACAAATGGAAAGAGATCACCGCAGACCCTTGGGTTCTCAACACAGTCAAAGGCTACTTAATAGAATTTTAGGAGACTCCCTTCCAACCCTCTCCCCTTCCTCCTCTCATCTTTGCAGAAGAGATGTCAAATCTAATTTCTGCCGAAATTCAAGATTTACTTCAAAAAGAGCTATCCAACCAGCTCGTCCTCGTCCTCTCAGTTTTATAAGCCCCCTGTTTTTAGTAATCAGGAAAAACAAAAAGATCAAACCAGTCATCAACCTCAGACAATTCAACCAATTTGTCGTTTATCGACATTTCAAGATCGAAACAATTCTGCATCTAAGAGACTCGCTTCTACTGGACGACTGGATGGTCCGCCTGGACCTTCAAGATGCATATTTAACGGTACCTATTCATCATTCTCACAGAAGGTTTCTGCAGTTTCAATGGCAACATCGAACCTATCAATTTACTTGCCTGCCCTTCGGCCTTTCCTCAGCCCCTTAGTGTTTCACCAAGTTAATGAAACCTATAGTAGCTCTTCTCTGGTCTCAAGATTTCAGGATGATAATTTATCTAGACGACATACTTCTCATGCATCAAGACATCGCCATGCTTCAGTCTGAACTGTCCTACACTATATCCCTCCTTTCAGATCTAGGTTTTATAATCAACAAAGAGAAATCGACTTTTATTCCTTCACAGAACATGGAGTTCCTAGGTTTTCTAGTCAATTCTTCCCAAGGCCTTCTACAGCTCCCGGAGTCAAAAATAAAAGCTATCAAATCAGAGATAACCCTATCTTTACAGCAGACTTCTCTCTCCCTAAGGTCTCTTGCAAGGATTGTAGGTCTTCTTTCCTCCTCGATTCAAGCAATATTTCCAGGCCCTCTTCACTATCGGGCTCTTCAAAGGTTGAAAATTTGTCATCTCCGCAAAGGTCTTGCTTATTCAGATTTCATCCCCCTCGATCTCGAATCCCGTACAGAACTACAATGGTGGCTCGACCATCTAGAAGCCTGGAATGGCAGGACCATCTTTGCCTCAGCCCCAGATCTTGTCTTAGAATCCGATGCAAGCCTAACAGGTTGGGGCGCAAGGTGTGGTCAGATATCGACTGGAGGCACATGGTCTCTTCAGGAGTCTTCATTGCACATCAACTATTTAGAGATGCTTGCAGGCTCCTTTCCAATCAGGAGCTTTACCAAAAACAGAGTCCATTGTTCCGTACTTCTGCGTATGGACAACCTCACGGCAGTCGAATATATCAATCATCTTGGCGGTACCAAATCCAAACCCCTAGCCGAACTAGCCAAAAATTTCTGGGAGTTCTGCCTCCATCGAAAAATCTCAGTTCGAGCAGAATACTTGCCAGGTTCTCTCAATTCAGTAGCAGACTGGTATTAGCGTCATCTTTCCGACTCCAGCGATTGGAAACTTCACTCTTCAGTCTTCAACTCTCTTCATCGCAAATGGGGTCCCTTTCATATAGACCTCTTCGCTTCCCGTCTAAATACTCAACTTCCTCTTTTCTTCAGCTGGAGACCCGATCCTCAAGCTTTAGCAACCGATGCATTTCCTCAACAGTGGTCCCAGGCAATAAATTATGCCTTTCGTCCTTTCATCATGATCAACAGAGTACTCACTCATCATCGTCGTCAAAAAGCTGCAGTAGTGTTTGTCGTTCCGTTGTGGCAATCTCAAGTGTGGTATCCTCCTCTTCTCGAATTATCTATCGACTTCCCAATACTCCTGCCCTCCTTCCCATCTCTCCTTCTCAACCCACAAGGTCTCCCTCACGATCTCATTCTCAGCAAATCCCTTCTCCTATCTGCTTGGAAAGTTTCAGGTCTTCCTCATCTTATGCAGGAATTTTGCTCGAGGCTTCAACCTACATCAACAATTTCTGGGCTCCAGGTACTTCCAAGGCTTACAAATCAGCTTGGTCCATCTGGTCTAGCTGGTGTCTACTCCAAACTAAATCTTCGGTTGCAGTTTCCACTCAAACTATGCCTGCAGTCCATTCATCATTGAAGCTGGATTCCTCGTCTCAGCATTCTGTCAAGTGCTCCTCCTCAACTACCCTGGACAAAGTTCAAGACTTATGTTTAATTTGTTGTATTTTACCTTTATTCAAATCATTCTCTTGACTATCTTGCAGCTGAAAAGAGGGCTGCCTGCAGTCAGGATTGGTATATCTTATGGTGTATAGTGTCATGATTGGTCAGATTGTTTTCTTGTTCTCCCATTGGTTGCCTGTTACGCAAACCTTTGGGATTGGTGTTTCTGTCTTGGCTGCTGTCAAAATAAAGCAGGAAAAGAAAGCATAATACTCGCCTCCGTGTCTTTAATAAAATTAACACTTTCCATAATAAATTACTTGGAAAATCTAAATTTTGGCTTCACTCCCTTATGTTACAGAAGCAACATGACCATATAATCAACTATATATATATATATATATATATATATATATATATATATATATACTATTTATGAGAGGCTTACGCCTCTGTTGTGTCACTTTTAGTGACGCAACGGTGGTGCAGACCTTTCCAGCATATTTACGAGGCCACGCAAAGCCACTTTGAGTGGCTTTGAATGGCCTCATAGATATGGAGTAAGGCAAGGCAGCAGAAACCGCTGTGTTGCCTTACTCTGAAATTGGGATGCGTTCCCACGCAACACCCATGGATTTTGATGCATTCCTGATTTACAAGAGCTTCTAAACCTGGGGAAGCACCAAAACCTTATGCCTCCCCAGGGGAAGCACAATGAGGAGAAATATCTTTATTACCCCATGTTGTTTCCTCTTCCTAAGTGTGGTGCACACATAGATAGAGGAATATGTCTTTCAGGATTCTTTTTGTGCAGGAAGGTGCCCCTTCTCAAATAAAAACAATCCTGCCTGTAACACAGGTATCCTTGCTCCATCGTGCAAAGTTGCCCGTGTTAGCACTAAGCAGCCCGTAGTGTGCCAGCGCAGGGGGAAAGGACAGAAATGCACCGTATGCTATAGATACAGTGCATTTCTGCCCATTCACTTTGACACAAGGCAGGGCAGCAAGGCGCCTTGCTTCTCTGCCCTGTGCCAAATCCCCATAAACATACCCCTAAGTTTGAAAGGTTTAACACAGCGTTGTCAACCAAACAGTACAGAGGAAAGCATATTTATTTTCATGAAGACTCAGAATATAGAAATACAGACTCAGCAATCATAACACAACCCTAGTTGTTTAATAAAAATCCCTTTAAATCCTATGTGCCAAGCTCATAATACTAACAGTGGTGCTTACTGTGAGCTGGTGTTTTCCTGTGCCTGTAGCACTTAATTGTCAGCACCGGCACTAGTGACAGTCCACAACATGGTGACGCTGTCTGTTTAACTTTGAAGGGAGCACAACAACCATGTTTATTAATTTCATTCACTTTGAAAATAAATACCAGCCTTGCATGCCATCATTATAGCTTGCATGGCCTGAAACAGTCTGACTTGTCACACTTGCAGGAGTTTGATGGTTAGGTGTTATGGTCATTGGCAGAGCTGGTGGGGGGGGGATGGGTGGTGCAGGCTGCATTGGCTTTCCGAGAAGAGGCCTGACGCTTGATTTAAAATAAGCACTACTGACAGCATCTTAAGTGAGGAAGGAAATCTCAGAATAATCGGAGGAAAATGGGAAGTTGCACTAATCCCTCAAAACCATAGGTATTATACATAGTTTATGCATATTGATTAGTAAGACTGCAATTCGGCAACGTACAATCATGGTTAGGTCGCATTTTCAAATCAAAAACAATTACATAAATTGAAATAGTTCTTAACCTTTTAATTGCAGGGCCTTATCCCCCCAACCCCCATGCTGAGCACTTTTTTGGCTATTTGGGGTAGTTTGAGCTTACGGCTCCATTTTTCCCCACATAAGTTATCTATGCCAAATTTGCGAACTCCTTTCCAAGGTCCTGGGGTTTGTATAGAGACCCAGGGTTTATGGATTTCCCCAGCGGGGATGGAGAAAATGAGAAAAATATACCTACATTTTAATTTTTTAGGAAAAAAGTGCTACAGATAAAAGTCATCAGCAAATGGTTTTCTGTGCTAAAGTCACCACCTTCCAAGTTTTGAGGAACGTAGGGCCTCATTTATAAGGACATTGCGCCACCTGAAAATCACTTTTCCCGACGTTCCGGTGGCACAATGCCCTGCTCCATATTTACAAAGTGGAGTTAAGCCACTTTTTGTGAAAGTGAAAGGGGCGTGCAATGGGTGTTGCTGTGGGCGTTCCACCGCATTACTGGTTTTACGAGAAATACTTTTATTTCTCCTTGTTTTTGCTTTTTAGATGTGTGCTCCATTCTGCAGCATACATAGAAAGAGCAAAACACCATTAGTTATTGTTTCATAGCAGGAAGGTGTCACTTCCTTCACATCAACAATCATTTCCTTCAATGCAGGCACCCTTGCACTACAGTGCAAGGGTGCCTGTGTTGGTGCTAGGGAGCTAATTTTAGCTCCAGTGCTACGGAAAACACAGGGGTGCGCTGTATTGTAGTGAATACGGTGCATCTTTGCATTTTTGACGTGATTTAGCACGCCGCTGCCAGATTTGGCCAAAGGAACATATTTAAAAGCCAAGTGCAACACAGGAGCATCACTTTTTTTTATGCTCCAGCTGTGCAGAATGCAGACCCATATCTACTTTGTGTGGTTTTAATGGCCTCATAGATATGGAGTAAGGCAAGGCAGCGCAAGTCACTGTGTTGCCTTACTCTGCATCAGGAGGGAAATCCATGGGCACTGTGGTGGATTTTCCCATGCAACACCCATGGGTTTTGATTCATTCTCAGATTTACAAGGACTTATAAACCTGGCAATGCAGCAAAATCTTACGCCTCTCCAGGAGAGGCATAACTAGGAGAAATTTCTTTATTTCTCCTTTGTTCATTCCTCTTTCTATGCGTGCTCACATAGAACGAGGAAAATGCCTCCATGGATTGTTTTTGTGCAGGAAGTGGCACCTTCCCGCACAAAAACAATCCTGCATGCAACATAGACACCCTTGCATCATGGTGGCACTAGGCAGTCAAAGGGGTGCCAACACAGGGGGAAGGACAGAAATGCCCTATATTTCCTAAATACAGTGCATTTCTGCCCTTTCCCTGTGGTGCAGGGCAGTGCAGCAAAGCCACTTAAAAATGATGACTCTATTGTACCTAACCTACGCCATGGTGTGCCATATGTGAAATACGGCACACACATGGTGGCGTTAGGGGGTGCAAGGGAGCGCAAGAAAAGTGGCGCTTCATGACATGGGCCATAGTCTTGGCGGTATATATACTCTGTTGCAGCAGATTATACATACGACCAAGATATAGGTTGTGTCCTAAATGTTGTAAAGAAAAAATATCAATAAAGTATTTTTTTAAAAGTTTAGTACCTGTTTAGTCACACATGCTTTACATTTGTAGTCTTTGTCTACTGACTACCTACTAGGAACCATGGGCCATATGTACCAAGCACCGTTTAGCAATCACCATATTTTTTATGAATCGCTATTTGGTAATCGCAAAATGCGATGTAACACAGTAATCCCAAATTAATTTGCTATTACCAAATATTCGCAATCGCAAATAGCGATTACCAAATAGCGATTCGGTAAAATAGAGAATCGCAATTTGGCAATTGCAATATGCAAATTTTGCATTTTGGAGCAGCTTGATGACCTCACAAGCAGGAAGTGGGTCAGACCATGCTGTATCCAGAAACCTGAGCCACAGGAGGAGGCAGACTGTGTGAGCTGAGCACCAGGGAGACAATTTGTAGTGTTTTCCAGGCACAATATACACCATGGCCACCGAGGGGAATGCAAAGGATACTGGAGGCCACAGAAGGAAACTTAGGTTCAGTGAGCAGGAACTTGAGGTGCTCACAGCAATGGTGGTAAAGAGCCATGACAAGCTCTTTGATAAAACCTCCGTCCATGTCCGAGAGGGCGAGAAGAGGAAAATATGAACTGACATCCAGTCCAAGATCAGCCAGCATCAGCAAAAGTAAGGAATACAAATATTTTATTTACCATATGAGCAGAGACAACTGTACCATAGAAAAAATCAATGTCAACCCCCAATGTTAAAGTCCATGCCACATATTCCTTGCAACCCAACAATGCATTATGGGAGTGGTAGTCCATACTCCAACAGTGAACCAATATCAAGCATTGCAGCACTGTGCATCCCCAGACACATAGACACTACAAATGACAAGCAGAAACACAATGTAAAGGAGAGACACACAAAAATATTATGTAACTGAAAGTATGTAATTATGTAACTGAAATATTTCTCATTGATGTCAATGATGTCCCTGCACCACTTGCAGCAGAAACATAAACTGGAACCCCAGCCACTGACAGAAAATATTGTGTCCACACCACCCACAATACCTGTACAACCCAGACGTAGGGCAATAGGGGCACCACTCCCTGAGTTCAATCTGGAGTTTGATGACATATCGCAATACATACATACACAACCTTCAGAGGCTAGACCCATCGACAGATGTCAGTTCCGGTTCCAGCACCAATACACTCCTGGCAGCGTAGAATGGATGTCAGGCAGACCTCAGAGCAAGGTAAGGGCTCATCTGGATCTGGCGGTTTGGAGACATCCATGTTGAAGGTGTAGTGCCTACAATGTAGCCACATGAAATCAATGTACAGACAGTTGAACACACTGAATGACAACATGTGTCAGATGAATGCAACAGAGTTGGAAGAACAGAAAGCAACATCAGACAACTTAAGGGAGATGACCAATGCCATTAAGGAACTCTGCATAGTGATGCAGCAGGACCACGTCACCCACCCTAGGCATCATCACCAATTGATGGATAGACTAGATGGGTTTACCAGAGTGGTTATCGCCTCACAAATGCTACAGAATTACTGTTAAGACGTGCCGTGGGCATGCAAGTGGAAATGGCACATTGTAGTGGAGATGTTGCACAGGGTTTGGTGTCGGTTCCTAATGCACTGGAGACCATGCATACAACCCGGATCGCTGGAAACAGTGACTAAGGTGGAGGGGATAGTGAGGAGCTCTCTAGCCTCAGTAGTGTGACTGCCTCTGTGATGGCCAATAGGCGTTGCAGTTCAAGACACAATGCAATCGCTGAGGCTTCAACAAGAGATGCCACAGAGCACACTGACCATTCCAGTGGAGTGCGTGGACAGAAAAAGTTATAGAGACATGTCTCAGTGCTTATTGTTTTGGGACACTGCAAAACATGTTTATGGTGCTGCATTTGATTTGAGTAAAGAAAGTGGTTTTAAACCACCTGTGTTATGTGCCTACATATATGACCTGACATTAATTAAGGCAATAAATGTGATTTCTGTAGCAATAAGGAACAACACGTTGCTTCATCATTACTTACATAATTGTGGGTAATTTCAGCACTTCTTAGTCTGCCTTCTGCTGCTCTTGATCCATTTGCGGGTGATGGGGTTGTAATGGGTCTTCCTTCTCATAAGACTCCATATCTGAGGGTGCCAGGGTTATGCCTCTCAATGTTGCAATGATGTGCAACATAGCACATGTAGCTACTATCTTGCAGCAGGTCTCCAAACTGTATTGAAGTGCCGCCACTTTTCTGTAGGCATTGAAAGTGACTCCTTGGAAGACCAATTGTCCTCTCTATCACACTACAAATTCTCATATGTACAGCATTGTAATGCCGTTTACTTGGAGTAGTCGGATTCAGGTATGGTGGACCACACTGCATATGCGCTGCTCTTACAATGATAGGAGTCATTGTCATCAATTACCACACCTGCAGTGGCGGGCGGCAGCTTTAGGAGGGAGTGGGGCAGGCGGGAAGCACACACACACATGCACACACGCACATCCATTAACAACACTCATAACATTCAAACATGCACGCAAGCACCAAACATTAATTTTAGAAGATCACACACACACATACACATTCATTCTTTCACACATGCACGCACATCCATTCACAACATTCATAACATTCAAACATGCACGCACGCACCAAACATTCATTTTAAAAGATCACACACACTCCTTCTTTCACACACATACAAGCATGCAGGCACATCCATTAACAACACTCATAACATTCAAACATGCACGCACGCACCAAACATTCATTTTAAAAGATCACACACACTCATTCTTTCACACACACATGCATGCACATACATTAACAACACTCATAACATTCAAACATGCACGTATGCACCAAACATTAATTTTAAAAGATCTCACGCACACACACACACACACACACAAACTTACATTTAGGCTAGGAGGTCCCAGGAGGGTTGGGACTGCTGCAGGTCAGCCAGTGAGGGAAGGCAGCAGTCCCAGCCTCGTCACCTAGTGGGATGGGGTCAGTGAGACTGCTGACCCCACCCCACTCTGTGATGAAGTATCACTGATTGACACTCGCCCAGGGCGCTTCAGGGCTTAAACCTGAAGCACCCAAGTCAAAGTCAATGGGTGATGCTTTCCTCGTCACCCAGGGGAGGGACTTGAGGCACCTTTGCTGAGCCGAGGAGGTCACGCCCATAGGAGCTGTGACCTCCTCAGCCCAGCAAAGTTCAGCTCAGGCAGCCAGGAGTCTGCCCAAATCGCACATGTCTGCTCATGGCTGCCTGACCTGAACATGAAAAGTGTCTGTCAGGCTGACCTTTGTGCTTCCTGCCAAACACTCTTCATGGGGGGCAAAAGGTGGGGGGCATGGCCCCTCCGCCCTAAAGGACAGGCCATGCCTGCACATCTGTATGCTACACAGTTCTGTGATAAATTTCCAAGTAGGCATCCTTCTCCAAACTCTCTAGCCAAGTAGTCTTATATAGATTCTACTGTTCCTGAACATAGGAGTCATGTGTACTAGCAGGGAATCTGGCCACTAAATCAGTGATGACGTGGAATGTCTACAGTTCCTATTTCTGAAGTGCCCCGCCCCTTTATCAGATGGTGAAAGGTCTGCAAAATGTGTCCAATAAATGCTGCCAATGACATGTGGGAACTGGGCTATCTAAAGAAAATGCAATTTTGTGAGTTGCAGGTCCTGTGGGGTGTTGGGAAATTTTATGTGCTCATTTACTTTAGTTAACATTACATTCAGGAATTTATTGACGAAGTGTGCAAACACACTTTAAGACACACCTTCAGCTGCTGCTATTACCCCCTGATAATATCCTGAGGCTACAAGATGCAGAGGACATTTCACCTTACTCATGGGTGAAAATGTGCCCCTCCCTCTCCTCAAGCCTACTAGGATCCTCAACCTCCTCGCCATGACGTAGAAACCAGCCATTATTGAAAAAGCTGAGGCACTCTGGGCCTCTTTTTATAGTCTGCACCTAATTATAACCTGATTTGAGTTGGTGGTAAATTGCAGATGCAAAGTCACAGTTTGGCGACCATTTGCAATTTGCAAATGATTCATACATTGATTTTGTGATTACCTATTTGCGAATTGCAATTTGCAAGTCGCAAATTGGAGTCGCAATTGTAGGGAATCTCTATTTTTGCGATTTCACAACATTGGACTGCAAATACCTTTCTTGCTTTGGGAAAGGCGATTTTGCATTCGCAAATGGCCTATTTTTGCAAATTGCACCGTTTGCTAATGCAAAAACATTTGATACATGTGGCCCCATGTCTATGCAGGCCAATGTCGCAGATTCCAATGTGGATGCTGTATCTTCAGCTACTTTGAGAAAATCTTGCATTGCATGTTCCTTGATATTCACTTTGGTATCAGCTGACTCAATGAGGGCCACCACTGATGTAGTTCCCGTAACTTCTGGTTGCACAGTCTCACACACACTTGTTAAAGAGGAAATATTAGCCCTAACTTCAGCAGCTGCACCAACATCCTCCTGCTTTGTTCCTTTCTTTGCCCTTTTTTCCAGTGTTACCTGTGTGTAATGTGTGATTTGGATGTGTTCCTCCGCATTCTTTACTATCACTTGTCTAGACAATGTGGGGCTTGGAATTTCAGTGGGTTCTGTTCTGGTAACCTCTTCCTCTTTTTCCACCTCTGATGCCTGAGCATTGTGATTCTTCTTAATTTAATTACCATCGGTCACTGCAATAAATTTTGACTGTGACTTCATCCCCTTTGTCCCTCTGTTCTCTCAGTGCACTAGTACAGGGATTATGCCATTGCGAGCTAGCATCAGATGCATATGAGCATTTTCGTCTAGGATAAGTTTTAAGGAGATAGCACTCACCACTACATAAACTGCATTTTTTGTATTTGTGCCCTATGATCTGCACCACCACAGTACCAGCACACCAAGCCAGAACATTGCTCTTTGAACTGTCCAAAGCGCTGACATCCTACAAAGCATTGATTGACCCAAGTAGATTGGAAAACCTTTGTTAGCACCTAAAGCAAAAGGCATAGGTGGAGGAGCAACCCTATCTATACCAGTTGTGTAATCTTTAAAAGTAACAATTTACTTCGTTTTACCATTCCATCTCACACATATTTTTGATCTTCTGACTTCCCTTCACTATCGAACAATACCTACTATGAAAGACTTCAATTAACCAGGAGTCAGTAAATGGTTTATATAAGTGTACCCTGTTCTGTTTAAGCATCTGGAATGAAGATACTTATGTAACATATGAACTGAATCTCTACTTTTCCTATGAATAAAAGAAGATAACTACGTATGGACTGACTACGTATGGTTTATAAAACATTTATGAAACACGGAAGACTTGAGAATACCATTGGGATCATTCGAAGGGATACATTCTTGGACTCCTGTCTATCTATCTATAGTGTGCTATGGTTGTATTGTCTTTGAATTCAATATGTATTTTTATGCATATCTCTACTTGTTGGTTGAGGGGTAGACAGCCATTTAGCACCATAGGTGGACCTCAGAATTAAGTGGTTACCACCTTTACACATTGGGACACTTATGGGAAGTGCATTTTGTTCATTTACTATTGCTACCACTCCACTGTCTATAAGGTCCAAGCGAAGATAGAACCTTGAGGGACACAGCTCATCCACAGCTTTTGGAGTTGAGAGCCAGTTTTCAATTTTAATCATCTGAGATCTCACTGTGAGGTAAGTACAATTCCCAGTCTTTGACTTAGGATATTAAGAAATGTATGATGGTTTACAGTACCAAAGGTTGCAGAAAGGTCAAGAAGGATCAGGAAGCAGGAGCTCCCTGAGTCTAGGACTCAAAGGACATTGTCGATGACCTGTAGTAGTGCTGTTTCAGTGCTGCAGCTTTGACTGAAGCCGGATTGAAATTTGTTTAGAAGATTGTTTTCCTTAATCTGTTGGGTGAGTTGCTCTGCTGCCCAGCTTTCATTTATTTTGGCAAGGAAAGGGAGGTTGGTGATAGGGTGGAAGTTGTTAAGGTCAGTCACATCAGTGGAGGGTTTCTTTAGTTGGGGGGGGGGCACCTGACAAGTCTAAAGGGCATCAGGAAATGTTCCTTGGCTGAGAAAGGGTAATCTGATTTGCCCAGTAGGGGTGCATGTGGGTGGGGAGGTATTTTTCATTATCGCTTGGGATAGGGTCTAGAGAATGTTTTGTAGGTTTGGTTTTCAGGATCTTCTTGAGGAGAGCACCCTCAGTGATGACATCAAAATTGTGCCAGAAGCCTTTGCATTTGCATACCTCATGGGGGTTCGATGTGTATCATGGTTAAAGAGCAAGTTAACTTTTTAATCTAAGAAATGGACATTGTGCTTTCTTTGGTGGGTCTTCAAATTGATGGTTGAAGGTTGAGAGGGCTTTCTGGTGATTTGTATTAGGTCAAAGAGTTTCTTAGTCTGTTCTTGGCAGACTTGAGGAAGGGTCTAAAGTGATTTGATTTTTCAATAATGATATGTGTGTGATAAGGCAATCTTGCCTATTGGAGGTATGATAGATTATTGAAAGAGGGTGACTGTCTCCATTTGTTCTGCAGGATTCTTAGATCTTTCCTCTCATCATGCATATTGTTCCCCCTCAATCCATCACCTCTTGTAGACTCCAGACCATTCTATTGTAGCGTACTGTAAAACCCAGGACCAGCCCCTTACAGCTCCACTGTAAGCCAGCACGTGGGGTTCAAGGTGGGCCACTCCTACCTCACATCAGCAGCAACAACTGTGTCTCCCCAGGCTGCAGAAGCTCTAAGGGGCATATTTATACTCTGTTTGCGCCGAATGTGCGTCAAACGTTTTTTCGCACAATCGGCGCAAACCCTGCCCCATATTTATACTGTGACGCCCGACCCCGCGGGCGTCAAAATTCCACCATGTGTGTAATTTTTTGGAAGGGGGAACCAGCCTTGCGTTAATTATATGCAAGGTAGGCGTTCCCTTCCAAAAAATGACTTTAAGGCCTGTGCCCCTTATTTATACTCATTTTGACTCACAGGAGGGGGTGGGCCTTAAAAAACGGCGCACAGCCTGATGTCAGGGCAGGCGTTAAGGGTCCTGTGGGCTCAGAAGGAGCCCAGAGGTGCCCTCCCCTGCCCCCAGGGACACCCCCTGCCACCCTTGCCCACCCCAGGAGGACACCCAAGGATGGAGGGACCCATCCCAGGGAAGTAAAGGTAAGTTCGGGTAAGTATTTTTTTCCATTGTTTTTTTTTGTGGCATAGGGGGGCCTGATTTGGGCCCCCCTACATGCCACTATGCCCAATGACCATGCCCAGGGGACATAAGTCCCCTGGGCATGGCCATTGGACAAGGGGGCATGACTCCTGTCTTTGCTAAGACAGGAGTCATGTCAATGGAGGTTGAGCGTAAAACAAAATGGTGCAAATCCGGTTTGAGGCCTGAATTTTGCCTCAGACCTGACTTGCACCATTTTTTGACGCACAGCCCCCATTTTCCCATACACCGGCGCTGCCTGGTGTGAGTCATTTTTTTTAACGCACACCAGTCCGCAGCGCCGGCTAACGTCATTCCATTAATAAGGCGCCCGCATGGCGCGTTGGAATGGCGTTAGCCGTCGGTAAAATTTTTGACGCACAACTGCGTTGGTGCAGTTGTGCGCCAAAAAGTATAAATATGGGCCTAAGTGTTCACAGGCTCTTAAATGTTGGGCCTCCAACTACTCAGATGGGACCTCCACGCTCGAGCAGCTTACTGCACAATTAGCTTGCCACCGATTGCGAACAACGCGATCATGTTCCATCTGCTGATCTCTAGGGGCAGGAAAGCATGGGGAGCCAGGAGGCCATCTGTCCCCATTGGCACAGGTATCAAGACCACTGCACTGTGTCTGGGCCCGGACAATCATTTTGCAGAGACCATCTTGAGCTTCATGTTGCACGCCAGAGGGGAGCACCTTCAAGTCTTCAAAAAGCCCAGCACTGCTCTCCACAATTTTAGATAAGCATCATCTCCAGGGACACAATAGCTGCCTGGACCTCTGTGAGTGTTTAGGGGGTTTCCCCTTCACTAATCACTCTCTCATAGGCTGTGAAAGGCCGCCTGGCATACAGAGCATGGTGAGGACCATCTACATGGGTCAATGGGTCTACTCTTATATACCAGTATTTTATGAAACAAACCTCTGGTGCTTTGTAATGCCCAATGTCATTCGTGGTTGATATAGGGAGCAGAAGGTTTAACACACATAGAACAAAAGTGAAGGCAATATTGCAAGATTTATATGCAAAATATATTATTGAACCAATTCAATGTTTGGATTGGTTGTTGCCAATCATTATTTCATCAAAAAACTCAGAAGACTTAAAACTTTGTGTGGGCTTGAGATGTTTGAATAGTGCAATTTGGATAGATAGATAGTTTTTTCACGATTGATTTAACAAGTCCCTCCAATCAAGTAGAACTGGCGGAAACCTTTAGATATTTTACTGCATTTGTTACTCCACAACGGATGTTCCAATATAACCAAATACCATTTGGACTAGCCAGTGCTTCAGCTGTCTTCCAGAGATTGATGAATGAAATGTTGAAGGACATGGAGGGGGCAAGAGTATTCAAGGATGGCATTCTGATTTTTGGTAGAAATGTGGAAACAACAGAAACCTCAAACAAATATTAACTGCATTACAAAATGCAGGATTGGCAGTATAGGCATCTAAATGTAACTTTGGGAAATCTGAGGCGAAGTATTTAGGATCTAAAATCTTGTGTGATGGGATTATTCCGAAGTATAATCATGTAAAAATAATTGTTGATGTCCCTTTTCCTATTGACAAGGATCAGCTAAGATTGTTTTTAGGTTTGGCTGAAGTTTATGCCCAATTTATAAGAATATAGAGTTACTCAAAAAGAATGCAAAGGTTGTGTGAAATGATGAACAGGAGCAATGCTTTTAACCGTTAAAAAAGGAAATCCCGAGTGCACCATGTCTGAAACTGTTTGTGATTGGGGAAAACTACATGTGGTGCATGCAGGTATGGTTTAGGGGAATATGTAAGTGTAAAATAATTAATCTGTAATTGAAAGAGAATTATTGGTATGAGCCTCGGCAACAGAGCACTGCAAGAAATATTTGTGGGGAAGGGAATTTTTGCTCAGGACTGACCACAGACCTTTTAGCCAATCTGTTAGCACCAGGTGGGGCAGATCCATGTTACCAAGATTAGCCAGATTAGATTTGAAATTACACATTTGCCACTATATTGTTGCATTTGTTTCTGGTAAGTTGAATAGTCAAGCAGACTGGTTATCCAGATTACCATTTAATGACTGTCAAGGTGATGAGGCCATGGGTGGTAAATGTGAGGTGGTTGCTGCGTTTGATGATGTTGTCGAAGGATTTGTGATTTAAGGGGGAGTTGTGACTCAGGAGGAATGGAAGATGATTCTGATAAGGCCGCAGGTGACAAATTCCTGGTCAAGGGATATCCTAATGAAACGGAGAAAACACTGCTGGGGCATCAGATCGAAAATAAACAGGCACCTCGGGCGGGTAGGGGGGCACCTCAGCCGGATGAACGGACGACGCCACTGCCCCAAGAGGAGGCTCCATGCCCACAGTTTGGTCCTTGGGAGTGCAAAGCCACAGTCTCTCAAGTCTCTTGCATGGGGATGGTGCTTTTGTGAGTGCCTGTGGGATGTGTTGTGCTTATATTTGCCATGTCCACTCTTGTGTGTTGATGAGTGTGCATGCTGGTCTGATGGTGTGCTTGGGATAGGCTGAGGTACAGGGGATTGGGTCTGGGTAGAGGAAGTTGGAGGGGGGAGGCTGGACACAGGGACAATGGCTGCCATCAGTGCTGAGGCCAGAGCCTGAAATGCTCTCTGTTGGGCCGCCACACCAGAATGAATGCCCTCCAGGTATGCATTTGTTTTCTGCAAATGCCTCTCGACACCCTGGATGGCATTCAAAATGGTTGATTGGCCAACAGTGAGGGATCTCAGGAGGTCAATAGCCTCCTCACTGAGGGCAGCAGGGCTGACTGGGCCTGAGGTGCCTGGGGCGAAGGAGATGCCCTCCCTCCTGGGTGAGCGGGCACGGGAAACTCAATTAGGGGCTGCTGGGGGGGCAGTGCTGGTAGGGGGGTGGCGGCTGTACCTGTTGTTGCGGTGGGCACAGAGGTGCCCGGCACCACGAGGGATCTCCCATCAGAGGAGGAGTCGCTGCTGTCCGCTCCTGTCCCCGTCGTGGAGCTCCCCTCGCCCTCCGTCCCACTGGTGCCTTCTGACTCCGTAAATTCACCCTCCAGGGCCATGTGGGTTGCAGCTCCCTCCTGCTCCGGTGCTAATGCTCCTCCACCAGATGATGCTAATGCACACAAGGACAGGGTGGCAAAACAAAAAGGGGGGGAAAGACAGAGGAGACACATGGTCAATGTCTGCAACACCACTACCGTTGGCGGACACAACACACAGGGAGCAGCCCTATGCACCAAGCCACACACTAACAGTGCAGGGGAAAAGCACATGCCCATGGGGGATTCTGTCTAGACCCATTTAATGCACAGCTGGAACCCATAGGAGCCTGACTAGGTGTAGAGGGCAACTACCACCTTTGGGGTTGGAGTGGGACTGAGCCTGCAAATCAATGGATCTACCTTTGCGCGTCTGCCCTGGCCTAGGGAACCCACAGGGTAGAGTGTGGGGATAGATTAGTAAAGATTGGACTTACCAGAGTCCAGTCCTCCTGCTACTCCTGCAAGGCCCTCAGGATGCAATATTGCCAAGGCTTGCTCCTCCCATGTTGTTAGTTGTGGGGGAGGAGGTGGGGGTCCACCGTCAGTCCTCTGTACAGCAATCTGGTGTCTGGATACCACTGAACGCACCTTCCCCTGTAGGTCGTTCCACCTCTTCCTGATGTTATCCCGTGTTCTTGGATGCTGTCCCACTGCGTTGACCCTGTCGACGGTTCTCCGCCATAGCTCCATCTTCCTAGCAATGGAGGTGTGCTGCACCTGCGACCTGAATAGCTGTGGCTCTACCCAGATGATTTCCTCCACCATGACCCTGAGCTCCTCCTCAGAAAACCTGGGGTGTCTTTGAGGTACCATAATGTGGTGTGGGCGATGTGTGAGGTGATGTTTGTTGTGCTGTGTGATGTGTTGGGGTGTGTTCTTTGAGGTGCGTGGATGTTGTATGAGTGATGGTGTTGTGTGAATGTGGATGCTTGTGTTGTGTTTGCTGTTCTCTCTCTCTCTCTCTCTGCTTCTTCCAAAAATGTCGTTGTAAGGGTTTGTGGGTAATGTGGGTGAGTGTTTTATAGTGGTGTGAGTGTGTGGGTGTGGTGTGTGTATGTGTATCAGGTGTGTGTATTTCGAATTGTCCAATGTAGTTGTGTTTTGTAAATGTGTGTGTATTTTGAGCGTGGCGGTGTGTACCGCCAATGGATTACTGTGGTTGAAAGACCGCCGCATTGATTCGTGGCTCGTGATAGTGTGGGAGTATTCTTGTTGGCGTAACGGTGTGGGTTTTGCTATCACCAGTTTATCACTGACCTTTGGTGTGTTTTGGACTTGTGTGGGTGTCTGTATTGTGGCGGATTATGAGGTGTGGGTCGTAATACCTGTAGCGGATTTCCGCCACGGTATGTTGGCGGCCTTCAGCCACTTACCGCCAGGGTTGTAATGAGGGCCAAAGTCTTGGGGCCTCATTTAGAAGAAGCTGGAGCATCACGATCGATGTGCCAGTTTTCTTGCGCTGCCCCACGCCCCCTAACGACTAATGGAGAGGGCTATATTTACAGTACAGTGCTCCATGGCGCACAGTGTCCACAGCTGTGTCAGAAATTCTGACACAGTTGTGGTGCTAAACCGTAGCATTGCTGAACTAGTGTCAAATTTTTGACTCTAGTCTAACAATGCTGGGGGGAGTGATTGAAAACACCACAGTGTCACTTTAACACCTGCCCTGAGCAGGTGTTAACAAAATAATACTGGGAAGACGCAGTGAAATCTTACAGATTTCACTATGCCATTTCTACAGCCCTTTTTGCAGGGGAACGCCACCCTTGCATACATTATACCAGGTGCAGGTTTAATGGGGAGTAGGGCTTTCCAAACTGGCGCAATGGTTCCATTGTGCCAATTTGGAAATATGACATGGGTGGGGGTATTGTTCTATGCTGCTGTAGCGTAAAAAAAGTAATGCTACGGTGGAGCTGTTGTGTAGCCATTTTAGTTATAGCTCTATGCCCATTAGTTTAACACACTAGGCCGCTGTGCACTTTGATCTAGGTATATTTTATTCGGCTTCGCATTGTTATTTTTTACAATAACCAGTTCAACGGTCTTGTTTTATTTTTATTTATCTAATTGTTTTTGCTTAGTTCAGCACTGTGTTCTCAAATAAGACATTCTTGATCAATTTGTGCTTCAGTCAAGGCTACAGTTTGGTACATTGCCGGTGAACATGGTTGAAGTTTAGTCACCAACATTCGTAGAAAATACACAGCCTTACGTAGGGACATTTTCTCAGAACATCAGCTGTGTTATTATAAAAACACTTCCTAGTCCCATTACACGTTAAGAGGGAGATTCCAGCCAGGGAACCACGACTGTATGCTGATTGCTGAATGCTTTGCTGCAGATGCTAACGCAGACTACAGGCCTTTGCTCAGGTATGAGGGTTGATGTCCTCCCGGGGGAACCTGAAAGGCAGAATTAGAGTTTAACATGCCGTGCTCAGATTATGACTTAGATAGGAAATAGTTCATAAATCCTAGTGACAAGATGATAGCATTATTCTTATGCTTCACTCTCCACGTCACCATTTTAATACTGTCATGTTGTGTTGTCCTGGTTATTGCAGCTCACGCTTTGCTATATAAAATGCAGTTGTTTTATTAAACCAGTCATTAAAACTTATACAGCTACTTATTGTCATTTATATATGAGACCGAAGTGTGAATGAGAGAACCGGATGTGACCTGAGTGACCACGACTTCCCTGAGAAGCATTATATGTCATGCACTCGGCTGCCCAAACACCCCTATCTCCTGGTGGAGATGAGGCACTGCTAGTTAGCCAGACCAGAACCCAGATTTAGAGTGACAGGTGTCACCCACAGTGGGTCCGACTATGTCTCCCACACCGTGGACGATTTTGCTGCTCAACATCCAGTAGTCTCATTAGAAAAATGAGAGCCTACGCGACAGAGCAAGGGGCTTGTAAATGAGGCCCTTAGTCTAAGGAAGGAAATGGGCCCTCTAGATGCTGTCTAAATTGTAAAATACAGCAAAAATTTGATTTGGTGCACCCCTGAAGCTCCTTGGCCCTAGTTCAACTCCACTGGCTGAACCAACAGGAGTTACACCCCTGGACTACTATCCTACATCCTATGAAACCCTGGTCCTTGCACTGCCACATTGCCTGTCTCTCCTCGAAACCTACATGCTATCATCCTAAGTGAATACCACTACACTGCTGACTGCAACATGCCATTATAGTTTGGCAGAATTTGTAGAGGATATGGTGTAATGGCCAGAGCTTCCGACTTTGGAATTGGGGAACCAGGTTTAAGTCTCGGCATCCGCTCAACATCCTGTGATTCTGGGCAAATCACTTAGGGCCTCATTACAACCCTGGTGGTCGTTAAAGTGACGTTCATACCGCCAACAGGCTGGCGGTACGAATTGCCATATTATGACTGCGGTGGTACATCCGCGGTCACACCGCCGGGACCGGCAGTTTACCGCCATGGATGTCCCGGTGGCCAGAATCCGCCAGGGCAGCGATGCCCTGGGGATTTTGACTCCCCTTACCGCCAGCCTGTCCATGGTGGTAGGCACCGCCATAGAAAGGCTAGCAGTAAGGGGAGTTGCAGGGCCTCTGGGGGCCCCTGCACTGCCCATGCACTCTGGCATGGGCAGTGCAGGCCCCCCCAGGCACAGCCCGTCGCGATTTTTACTGTCTTACTGGCAGACAGTGAAAAGCTCGATGGGTGCTGCTGCACCCGCCGCACCGCCACATTGCCGCCGGCTCCATTAGGAGCCGGCTGCAATGTTACGGCCGACATCCCCACTGGGCCGGCGGGTGGAAACTCTGTTTCCACCCGCCGGCCTAGCGGGGAAGTCGAAATGCGGCCAGCGGGTTTCCTGCCGCATGGGCGGCCGACTGGTGGTTCAGCCTTGGTGGTCGGCCTCGTCCGACCGCCAAGGTTGAAATAAGGGCCTTATTCTCCTCATGCCTACAAAACATGAATGTGACCTTGTATAATGTAACTGGTGATCATCTGAAGTGCTCCAACACCTCCTGGTCAAGATCATGCTATACAAAGCTGAAAAAAACATTTTAAAAAACAAACACTGCCAAAGCCAATTGGTTTAGCCTATACAACAGCTATCGGGTTTGGCAGTATGTTTTGCCATGTTGTGCACCAGTGTGGCTGCTGTTCAGCACAGCTAAAAGTTAGTGGAGTGGAGTGTCAGAGTGGAGTGGGGGAGTAGAATGTCAAAGAGTGGATTTGTTGGAATTTCGTATAGTGGAGTAAAGGAGTTGAGTGCTGCAGAGTTGAGTAGAGGGGAGTAGAGTTCAGTGTTGTAGAGTGTAGTGGCAGAGAGTGTTGTAGCGTGGAGTGGAATAGGGTGAAGTGGGTTGGAGTGGATTGAGGTAGTGGGTTGGAGTGGAACGAGATAGTGGGGTGGACAGGGTTGGACAAAAGTGGGGTGGATTCAGTGGGGTTGATTGGAGTGGGGTGGATTGAAATGGGGTGAGGTGGACGGGATTGGGGTGGATTAGATTGGATTGGGAGGAACGTTTGTAATGTAGTGATAGGGCTGGGTGGGGTAGACAGGATTGGGGTGGGGTGGGGTGTATTGGTTTGGGTTAGTTTAAATTGGAATGGATTGGGGTAGGGTGACGTGGATTGAACTGGATTGGGGTGGGCTGGATGGATTGGAGTGAAGTGAGGTAAGATGAACTGGGATGGGGTGGGTGGATTGGTTAGGGACAGAAGGATTTAAGTGCAGAGAAATGCTCACTTTCTCAAAGTGGCATTTCTAAAATAGTAATATTAAATCCAACTTCACCAGTCAGCAGGATTTTGTATTACCATTCTGGCCATACTCAATATGACCTTGTTACTCCTTCCAGATCAAAATCTACCACTCAAACAGTATATGAGGATAGCCCTAATGTTAGCCTATGAACGTGGCAGGCATCACAGCAGTGTAAAACTAATTTAGGAGTTTTACACTACCAGGACATAGAAACTACACAGGTATATGTCCTGCCTTTTATCTACATAGCAACCTGCCCTATGGGTTACCTAGAGCCTACTTTAGGGGTGACTTATATGTAGAAAAAGGGGAGTTTAAGGCTTGGTAAGCACTTTTAAATGCCAAGTCGAATTGGCAGTGAAACTGTACACATAGGCCATGCAATGGAAGGCCTGAGGCATGGTTAAGAGACTACTGATGTGGGTGGCACAATCAGTGCTGCAGGCCTACTAGTAGCATTTAATCTACAGGACTTGGGCACATGTAGTGCACTTTACTGGGGACTTACAAGTAGATTAAATAAGCCAATTGGTTATGAACCAATGTCACCATGTTTTAAGGAGAGAGCATGTGCACTTTAGAAGTGATTAGAATGGTAAAGTGCGCAGAGTCCTAAAGCCAGCAAAAATGAGGTCAGAAAAAAGAGAAGGAGAAAGGCAAATGGTTTGGGGGTAACCCTGAAGAAAGGCCATTTCCAACATATCCCCCATCCAGGGTAGGCTAATCAACACTCTGACGGATTGCCTTGCTTACGGCGATAGAACATGGACAATGGCCCACTACTGTAGGGGCACTTGCCAGTTCTATGCAGGTCTGAACTCAGTGAGGCTCCTCTGTCTATACTCTCTGGGGCCACTGGGCCGACCCATGGGGAACCCTTCTCCTCATCCGAGGACCCCATCTGTGAAGCTCCTAACTTTAATTAGGACAGTAACACCACGGCCAACACAGTGATGTGGCCCGTTCCACCCCTTGGGTCTGACTTCTGTCCCCAACCCAGGTAAAACTCTGTCCACAAGGACAGCAACCAAAGGAGGCCACTGACAGTTATTAGTGTCAGGACCCAAGCCCAGACCATCCACTGCTAAGTGGAAACCCTGAGTGGGGCCGTTGGGCAAGCAGAAAAGCCATTTGCAACAGGTGGGTTCCACTGGATTGGGGTGAATTGAACTAGAGTGGGGTGGATTGGACTGTGTACATCACTGTACGGGTCGTGCGGGTGAGGAGCATCTCTTTTACTGTCCATATTGTACCCGAATTGTGATCTGCTTTGCTGCCATGTGTTATTGTTATGCAAAACAATATAAATAAAAGTGTTTTAAAAAGTGGGGCAGGTAGGAGTGGGGCAGACTGGAGTGGGGCGAATAGGGTAGGCTGAAATGGATTGTAGTGGGGCAAGTTGGTTTGGACTGAAGTGGGGCAGATTGGAGTGGGTAAGATTGTTCTGGATTGAAGTTAGGCAGATTGGAGGGGGGCAGATTGTTTTTGACTGGAGTGGGGCTGACTGGAGTGGTGCATATTGTTTTGGATTGGAGTGAGGCATACTGGAGTTGAACAGTTAATTTGTATTGGAGTGGGGCACACTGGAGTGGGGCACACTGGAGTGCGGCAGACTGTTTTGGATTGGAGTGGGTGGATTTGAGTGGGGCACATTGGAGTGGAGCAGATTGTATAAAGTTGGAGTGGAGTGGTGTGTACTGGATTGGGGTGTTGTGGACTGTAGTGGGATGGGTTGGGGTGAATTGGGTTAGAGTGGGGTGGACTGGAGTAGAGTGGGGTGGATTAGAGTGAGATAGATTGAGGTGGGGTGGAGTGGATTTAAATGAGGTGGGTGTACTGGAGGGGGGTGGATTGGGTTGGGATGGGTTGGAATGGGGTGGATTACACTGAGGTGAGGTGGATTGGACTGCTGTGTGGTGAATTGGAGTGGGGTGGACTGGAGTGAGGTAGATCAGATTACAATGTATCGGACTAGGGTTGGTGGAGCTGAGTGGATTGGAGTGAGGTGGGTTGGACTGATTGGGGTGGATTAGGGCAGCATGGAATGAATATGGCTGGGGTGGATTGGTTTGGGGTGGGGTGGGATGGATTGGAGTGGGATAGATGAGGTAAGGTGGAGTGGATTGAAATGAGGTGGGGTGGGGTGGACTCAAGGGGGTGGATTGGATTGGGTTGGGATGTGTTGGGTCAGGGTGGATTACACTGAGGTGAGGTGGATTGGACTGGTGTGGGGTGAATTGGAGTGGGGTGGACTGGAGTGTGGTAGTTCAGATTGCGAGGTATTGGTTTGGGGTGGGTGGAGATGAGTGGATTAGAGTGAGGTGGGTTGGACGTAGTGGGGTGCATTAGGGTGGCATGTATTGAATAGGGGTGGGGTGGATTTTGAGTGGAGTGGTTTGGGGTAGATTAGAGTGGGTTTGATTGGTGTGGTGTGGATTGGATTGGTGGGTTGTACTGGAATGAGGTGGGGTAGAGTGAGGTGGTTTGGAGTGGGTGGACTAGTGTATGGTGGATTAATGTGGACTGAATTGGACTGGAGTGGGGTGGGTTAAAGCTGATTGCATTGGAGTGGGGTGGATTGGATTGGAGTGAAGTGAAGTGGATTAGGTAGCTGTGGACTTGATTGGAGTGGATTAGATGGGATGTAGTGGATTGGAGTAGGGTGGATTGGAGTGGGGTGGGGTGGATTGGAGTGGGGTGGGTGGGATGGTTTGGAGTGGGCTGGGCTGGGTTTGACTGGAGTGGGGTGTATTGGACTAGAGTGGCTTTGACTGGAGTGGGGTGGATCTGACTGGAGTGAATTGGGTGGGGTGGAGTGGACTGGGGTGAGGTGTACTGGATTGGAGTGGGGTAGATTTGACTGGGCTGGATTGGGGTGGATTGGGTTGGTGTGGGGTGGACTTGATTGGTGTTGGGTGAACTGGATTGGAGTGGATTGAATTGGGATGGAGTGAGGTGGATTGGATTCGGTGAGGTGGATTGGAGTGGGACAGTTTGTTTTGAATTGGAGGCGGTTGTTTGGGATTGGAGTGGGGTAGGTTGTTTTGGATTAGAGTAGGGCGGATTGGGGGGGACAGGGACTGCACCATGACCGAGTGACCTTGCCGTCACTCGGTCTTACCCACTGACTTTCGTTATTCTGTCATGTAAAATGTGTGCCTTACATCACTGTACAGGTAGGGAGCATCTCTTCCTGCTCATATTGTACCCTAACTGATCTGCTTTGCTGCCATGTGTTATTGTTATGCAAAAAATATAAATAAAGGTGTTACAAAGTGGGGCAGATTGGAGTGGGACAGACTGGAGTAGGGCAGACTGAAATGGATTAGAGTGGGGCAGTTTGTTTTGGATTGAAGTGGGGCAGATTGGAGGGAGTGGGGGAAGATGGATTGGAGTGAGGCAGATTGGAGTGGGGAAGATTGTTTTGGATTGAAGTGGGGCAGACTGGAGTGAGACAGACTGTTTTGGATTGGAGTGGGGTGAATTGGGATGGAGTGAGGTGGATTGCACTGGGATGGGGTGAGGTGGATTGGAGTGGGGCATATTGTCTTGGATAGGAGTGGGGCAGATTGTTTTGGATTGGAATGGGGCAGAATGGGGTGGGGCTGATTGGAATTGGGCAGATTGCTGTGGATTGGAGTGGGGCAAATTGGAGTGGTGCAGATTTGAGAGGCACAGACTGGTTTGGATTGAAGTGGGACAGATTGGAGTAAAGTGACCTGGAGTGGGGCAGATTGTTCTGGATTGCAAAGGGGCAGATTGTTTTGGATTGGAGTGAAGCAGATTGCAGTGGGGCAGACCGTTTTCAATCAGGGCAGATTGGAGTTGGGATGACTGACTGGAGTGGGGCAGATTGTTTTGGTTAGGAGAGGGGCAGCTTGAACAGGGTAGATGGGAGTGGGGCATATTGATTTGGATTGGAGTGAAGCAGATTGTTTTGGAGTGGTGCAGATTGTTTTTAATTAGAGTGGGGTGAACTGGAGAGGGGCAGATTAGATTGAGGTGGTTTGGTAGGATTGGAGTGGGGTGGGTTAGGGTGGATTGGATTGGACTGTGGTGAGTGGTTTAGAGTAGGGTGGATTAGTGTGGAATAAAGTGGGGGTGGATTTTAGTGGGGCGGATTGTAGTGGGTAGATTGAAGTGTACTGCACCATTCCGTGTTAAAGTATAATTTCAGAAATTAAACATGATAAAGAAACAATGTTGCTTGAACAAGTTCTCATCTTTTGAGAAGAGCGCCCACAAGCAAACCCAGAAGAAAACATGAGTGGAAAGTGAGAAAAGACGATTTGGCAAAATGAAAGAAAGTTAGTTTTATAAATTAAAACTATGCAAATTTTGCCCTGCAGGACACGTTTTTACCAGTCACAAGCCTTCTGTTTGCAGAGCACTAGGAGTTATAAAGAACAAAATAGTACCTTGATCACTTCCGGAGCAGCAGACGGGCACTAATGATGTTAAATCAATCAGTGCTTGGTCCTTGCTCCCCAGAGGGGAACGGAAATGATGCCAAGCCTGCCTTGACGAATTATGAGGCCTTAAAGAAGAGCACCATGCAAATCATCAAATGGTGAGCAACATGCAGGCTCCAAGCCCTTTGCTGTACACAACAAAGTCTTGCGTGGATTTGCAGGTTCAACCCTAAAAAATGAATGGGTGCAATACCACTAGTGGTCCCTAATAAAGTCTGCTTGGCACTACAATGATGACCCCTGAGCGTGTAGTGCCAGAGGAGCCAGAGGAGACCTCTACTGCAGTGGGAGTCCACAAAGCTTCTTCAGGGAGTCTGTGACTGCCTAGAACATTAACTAATATTAACAGGTTAAGTGTACCCAAATAAAGTGGTTAAATGTACAATTGCAATTGTTAAAATGTAGTGTAAATGTCAAGGGATTTGAAATTGGAAGTTAAAAATTAAATTAGTATCCTCAGTTTGATTTGCGGGAGCAGTTCAGGTGCATCATAAAGAATATAGGGAGTATGATGTGTGGCTCCAACCTTCCAATTAATTATTTTTTTTTAATTGTATTTGTTTGCAAATTAAATAAAATGTGTTATCATTTGTGCATGTGTTTGATGGAATGTTTGTTTCTGTATTTTTGTGTAATGTTTGCAGTTGAAATCATCAACAATGTTTAGGCTGGGGTCCTCGGCTTATGATTCAGTAGTGGGTCCCCGGATCCCAATATTGATTCAGTTGGAGGATCCCTGGATTCCAGTAATAATTATGTTTTTCGAATGTTTTAAAATTGCGGGTGACGCTATTTCCGCTGGAGGAGCCTGACCTTTAACGGTTAGAAAGAGCGCTCACCTCCCGCTCCTTCAGCAAAGCGCTTCAAAAGCATTGTTCATGTAGACACAATTTAATAATCAAACCTCCTTTCTTCAATACGTTCTTTTTCATCCTTATTGTGGATCTTGTAAGTGCACAGATCCTCCAAAAATTCGAGAAACCAACTGTCGTTTATCATCGCCACACGAAGTGCAAATGAACAACGACGGTTTGTATTTGTTGTCGTAATAAACAAGATGGTGCCTTTCCCCCGCCTGGTACTATCAATGACACGAAAATTACGGTTACTTTACAGATGTGATTATAAGTTAAAAATGTAACGTTGCGCTACCCAAACACGTACACATCTAAACATGTTTCTGATCTGGAAGGCTTTTTTACCAAGGTAGTGAAACGGAAGTGTTTGTGTCTTTGTAGTGGATTCTGGGTATGCATATTCTACAGGAACAGCTGGTTGTTGTCAGGCAGACTGTCCTCTAGTAACAGCAGATGGCATTGCGGCTGCTGCTTGGTATACTCGTTCAAACTCCTCCTCCACTCCCTTCTCACTCTCTTTCTCCCTCTCCCACTGTGTCCCTTTCACACACATTAAAAAAGCATTTGCAATACAATAGGTCTTGCATACGCGATCATTTGAGCTATTGGTGTTGCCTATGTTATTGTATTATAATGCAAATGGTATTGTGATCATATAATGGTATGTTTGCTGCAACAAGTGTAATTTCAGAAAATATGGTATTTAAAAAAAATATATATATTGTTTTTTTTTAGTATATATACATATATATATATATATATATATATATATATATATATATATATATATATATATATATATATATATATATACAGTATTATAATTTTGGTGCACATTGTAGGAAACTACCATCTTGCCTGGCATGTTACCCCCATATTTCACTGTATATATGTTGTTTTAGTTGTATGTGTCACTGGGACCCTGCCAGCCAGGGCCCCAGTGCTCATAAGTGTGCCCTGTATGTGTTACCTGTGTTATGACTAACTGTCTCACTGAGGCTCTGCTAACCAGAACCTCAGTGGTTATGCTCTCTCATTACTTTCCAAATTGTCACTAACAGGCTAGTGACCAATTTCACCAATTTACATTGGCATACTGGAACACCCTTATAATTCCCTAGTATATGGTACTGAGGTACCCAGGGTATTGGGGTTCCAGGAGATCCCTATGGGCTGCAGCATTTCTTTTGCCACCCATAGGGAGCTCTGACAATTCTTACACAGACCTGCCATTGCAGCCTGAGTGAAATAACGTCCACGTTATTTCACAGCCATTTACCACTGCACTTAAGTAGCTTATAAGTCACCTATATGTCCAACCTTTACCTGGTAAAGGTTGGGTGCTAAGTTACTTAGTGTGTGGGCAGCCTGGCACTAGCCAAGGTGCCCCCACATCGTTCAGGGCAAAATTCCCCGGACTTTGTGAGTGCGGGGACACCATTACACGCGTGCACTATACATATGTCACGACATATGTATAGCGTCACAATGGTAACTCCGAACATGGCCATGTAACATGTCTAAGATCATGGTATTGTCACCCCAATGCCATTCTGGCATTGGGGAGACAATTCCATGATCCCCCGAGTCTCTAGCACAGACCCGGGTACTGCCAAACTGCCTTTCCCGGGGTTTCACTGCAGCTGCTGCTGCTGCCAACCCTTCAGACAGGTTTCTGCCCTCCTGGGGTCCAGCCAGGCTTGGCCCAGGAAGGCAGAACAAAGGACTTCCTCAGAGAGAGGGTGTTACACCCTCTCCCTTTGGAAAAAGGTGTCAGGGCTGGGGAGGAGTAGCCTCCCCCAGCCTCTGGAAATGCTTTGATGGGCACAGATGGTGCCCATCTCTGCATAAGCCAGTCTACACCGGTTCAGGGATCCCCCAGCCCTGCTCTGGCGCGAAACTGGACAAAGGAAAGGGGAGTGACGACTCCCCTGACCTGCACCTCCCCTGGGAGGTGCCCAGAGCTCCTCCAGTGTGCTCCAGACCTCTGCCATCTTGGAAACAGAGGTGCTGCTGGCACACTGGACTGCTCTGAGTGGCCTGGGCCAGCAGGTGACGTCAGAGACTCCTTCTGATAGGCTCTTACCTGTGTTGCTAGCCTATCCTCCTTCCTAAGTAGCCAAACCTCCTTTTCTGGCTATTTAGGTTCTCTGCTTTGGGGAATTCTTTAGATAACGAATGCAAGAGCTCATCAGAGTTCCTCTGCATCTCTCTCTTCACCTTCTGCCAAGGAATCAACCGCTGATTGCTCTGGAAGCCTGCAAAACTGCAACAAAGTAGCAAAGACGACTACTGCGACCTTGTAACGCTGATCCGGCCGCCTTCTCGACTGTTTTCCTGGTGGTGCATGCTGTGGGGGTAGTCTGCCTCCTCTCTGCACTAGAAGCCCTAAAGAAATCTCCTGTGGGTCTACGGAATCTTCCCCCTGCAACCGCAGGCACCAAAAGACTGCATCAACGGTCCTCTGGGTCCCCTCTCAGCACGACGAGTGTGGTCCCTGGAACTCAGCAACTCTGTCCAAGTGACTCCCACAGTCCAGTGACTCTTCAGTCCAAGTTTGGTGGAGGTAAGTCCTTGCCTCCCCACGCTAGACTGCATTGCCGGGTACCGCGTGATTTGCAGCTGTTCCGGCTCCTGTGCACTCTTCCAGGATTTCCTTTGTGCACAGCCAAGCCTGAGTCCCCGACTCTCTAACCTGCAGTGCACAACCTCCTGAGTTGTCCTCCGGCATCGTGGGACCGTCTTTTGTGACTTCGGGTGAGCTCCAGTTCACTCTTCATTGTAGTGCCTGTTCCGGCACTTCTGCGGGTGCTGCTTGCTTCTGAGTGGGCTCTTTGTCTTGCTGGGCGCCCCCTCTGTCTCCTCACGCAATTGGCGACATCCTGGTCCCTCCTGGGCCACAGCAGCATCCAAAAACCCTGACCGCGACCCTTGCAGCTAGCAAGGCTTGTTTGTGGTCTTTTTGCACGAAAACAGCTCTGCAAGCTTCTTCACGACGTGGGACATCCATCCTCCAAAGGGGAAGTTCCTAGTCCTCTTCTTTCTTGCAGAATGCACAGCTTCTACCATCCGGTGGCAGCTTCTTTGCACCCACAGCTGGCATTTCCTGGGCATCTGCCCACTCCCGACTTGATTGTGACTTTTGGAATTGGTCCCCTTGTTCCACAGGTACTCTCATCTGGAAATCCATTGTTGTTGCATTGCTGGTGTTGGTCTTCCTTGCAGAATTCCCCTATCACGACTTCTGTGCTCTCTGGGGAACATAGGTGCACTTTGCACCCACTTTTCAGGGTCTTGGGGTGGGTTATTTTTCTAACCCTCACTGTTTTCTTACAGTCCCAGCGACCCTCTACAAGGTCACATAGGTTTGGGGTCCATTCGTGGTTCGCATTCCACTTCTAGAGTATATGGTTTGTGTTGCCCCTATCCCTATGTGCTCTCATTGCAATCTATTGTGACTGTACATTGCTTGCATTGCTTTCCATTGCTATTACTGCATAATTTTGGGATTGTGTACATATATCTTGTGTATATTTGCTATCCTCATACTGAGGGTACTCACTGAGATACTTTGACATATTGTCATAAAAATAAAGTACCTTTATTTTTAGTATATCTGTGTATTGTGTTTTCTTATGATATTGTGCATATGACACCAGTGGTATAGTAGGAGCTTCACACGTCTCCTAGTTCAGCCTAAGCTGCTCTGCTAAGCTACCTTTTCTATCAGCCTAAGCTGGTAGACACCTCTTCTACACTAATAAGGGATAACTGGACCTGGTGCAGAGTGTAAGTACCCCTTGGTACCACTACAAACCAGGCCAGACTCCTACACACATGTTTATTTGAATAGCAGTAAAAAGATTGGTCTAAATATAAAGCATGTTAATTTATTAGTTTATATTCAGAAAAGTTCTTGAAGAATGTCTTTGATGACTAGATGACATCTAGAGAATAAAGTAAACAAAAAGATAGTGTATGTGTAAGAGAGTTATTGCTGTGTGTGAGTAAGGCATGTGAGAAAGAGAGAGAATGCTGTATGAATGAGAGAGTTGAATAGTGACAGAGAAAAAGAAAGACAGAGAGTGTGTAAGTAAGAGAAAGTGAAATACTGTATGTGTGTAAACGAAAATAGTGTCTGTCCGTAAGAGCGTATATATGTGAGAGAGTGTATGTGTGTTATGAGTACCAATATAACAGCAAATAAACTTTGCATAAGATCGCTGCAAAATACTTAATCCGTAAAAGTGGGCCAACTGAAGTGAAATGCATAGGACACAATGTTATATTTAAACATGTCTCGAAATTTTCTAACTAAATCTGTGCATACCTTACAGAAAACACAAAAAGCGCAATGTTAAATTTAGGCATTATTTCCAATGTTAAAACTAAAAATGAGCAAACACGATATAAAAGGCAACCTATACCCTACTAGATTTACAAACGTTTCTCAAATTACTAAACGAAAATAAGGAAAAAGTCTGGAGTGGTGTGAAATTGTAAAAACACTAGGCTGTATTCATCAATGATCCCACTGGTCTTCAGTGAAGAGAGAATTAGCATAGTTGTAAACATCACCATCAACATCCACATCTGCTGTTTAGGTTCATGATAACGATCTTTGAAGCTATGGTAATTCTCTTCCTATTGAAGCTAGGCATATCTTCCAAAACACATCAACAAACTACAGAACTCTGGCTGGCCACTGCAGACCCTTTTTTGTGGCTAAATTGATTTTCTTCCTTGGAAAAAGGTAGCAGCATGTATTTAAATAAAATGTGCCTCTGTATACTGGAAGGCTGAGTTGCAAATAAGAATATTTTAGGCTGTGTGAACGTGCTAACGCGTCCCGACCTAGGTAATTTACTTACTCTGGGACTCGTTTTAGGCCAATGAATCTTGTAACCCTGATTGGAGACACCTTAGGATGAGACAACTAATCAACATGTAAATCACTAAGGGCCTGATTCTAACTTTGGAGGACGGTGTTAAACCGTCCCAAAAGTGGCGGATATACCACCTACCGTATTACGAGTCCATTATATCCTATGGAACTCGTAATACGGTGGGTGGTATATCCGCCACTTTTGGGACGGTTTAACACCGTCCTCCAAAGTTAGAATCAGGCCCTAAGTCAATAACTTTCTCAATATTCAACATAACAAAGCAAAACGATTTAGCTAAATGCATTAATGAAGCTTTAGTCACAACATGACCTTTCATCCATGAATAACCACACAAGCTTAGTAATTTAATAATATTTATTCCCTATTGGTTACAGTCTACTAGCACGTTTATTAATCTCAATACCAGAAAACCCATCAGCAACGTAATAATGTGGAAACTCGAATAAGATTTAACAAAAGCAAAGATTATAAACATTAGAACAAAACACGGCGTCAACATGTATCTATTTAGAGTATCATCAGTACAAGATTCAACAAAGCAAAGGTCCTGTCATTTGTCTATTTGCACCCAAGGTTAGGGATTCCTTAACTAACCTATAATTAGCATCAGCAAATTGGGATTTCCAAAACAATTTAGTAACACAAATTTAGAAAACATCTGACTGGGGACTCTGTCAAAAGAGCAGTTGGTACCTAGAAAGGAAAGGCAAGCAGACAATTACAGTTTCATTATCATATAGTTACCCTCCGTAATGGGTCAGCATACAGAATCAGTCTTCGTCCTCAGGACAGCAGTCGATCCGCCATCAGCCAGGAAGAACAGCAAAGTCTCTCTCAGCATTCGGAGTAAAATTCTTCCCTCATAGGGAGGGGAAGTAAGTATTGAGCAAAAGGGACAAGGCGAGGATGGTTTAAAATAGAACAAAAGCCTCTCAATAGACAAGTAAGGGCAGGGGCAGGAGTCCGAAAATGGCTCCTTTTCCTCTTGTGACACGCTGTTAAATCGAATTTGCCAGACAAGTCTCTAATTTTCCATTGGTCAGCATCCAGCGCACCATTTTCTCCATCCACTGATTTAGTAGTCACCTTACTAGAATTATCTACCTAGGACAGTTCTCATGCAGTTCATTGGCTCCTGTGATTTACTTCTTCATCGGGTGAGATGGCAGGTAAGAAAAGTTACACGCACAGCATCAGTCAGTACCTCCATTGTCTTTACCAGTTTAGGCGACCTTGTACCTGTTGCGAATTACACTGATGCAGTCAACAAGAATGTCTCCTTGAGCAAGTCGGGTCTCATGAGAAAGAATTTACTACGGTTACACACATCTCTAGGTTCTGGAAAAGTACAGCTTATGTCCTTCAGGAACACAGCACATTGCACGTTAGAAAAACACATTTAACATGAAACCAGGCAGCTAGGCCCAGACTCTTGCTAACTAAGGCCTAACAATACAATTTGCAAATCCTCAACATATAACTCTTAAGGCTAATACAAAATCATATATTAGTTCATCAATAATTCATTATTAGTCAATTTCATTAATCATCGCGTATATTAGTGTCCACTCCCCATGGGCACATTTCAAGCACGTATATCAGAAACATATTCATGCATTTTCTATGCAGCTTCATCACACATTAATTGCAAGCAGTTCATGTTAATAATTAATTATAAAAGCTACACTCCAACAAACGCTAAACAAAATACAAAGCTGTCACTAATGGGCTTTAAACTGATGTTAATAAATAATAAAGTTTAACCAGGTACTGCTGAACTGTAGCATGTGTTATTTTAAGCTGTGCGGAACTAAAGTAAAAGTTTACGAGAGCACTTGTTGTCTTTTAAAAATGCCAATACTTATGAAAATATTAAGCAGGCACACTTAAGCCTGTACTGGAAGTGTTTAAAATTGTGTCGGTGTATAATTAAAACTGTGCAGACACTGTCGAATTTTGTCAATTAACAGCACAAAAACTCTGCATAATATGGAAGCAAGGCAATTAATAGCAGAAACTGTGCAAACACAAGATCAAAGGCAATGTGCGCTGCGGTATTAACCTGACATGGTGAAAACTTTGAATAAACTCTATATTAATGTCTCTGTGAGTGATGTGTGTGAGGAAGAGCATGTGTGTGTAAGACAGAACGCGTGTGTGTTACAAAAAGGATGTATGTATGTGAGTGATAGCTTGTATAAGTAACAGGGCGTATGTGTGTGTGAAAGAAAGAGAGAGGATATAGTGAGAGAGAGAGAGACAGTGTGTATGTGAAAAAGTTAGTGCAGTGTGTGACAGAGGGAAAGCGAGAGACAGAAAAAAATAAAGGGGGTCATTCTGACCTCGGCGGTAAAAGCCGCTTACCGCCGGTCAGAAGGCCGCCACAATACCGCCGCGGCCGCGGTCAGCCGCCACGGACATTCTGACCCACAACTGCAAAACCTCCGAAAATCCGCCCTCCACTGCAGTCCGCCACATCAGCGGCCAGCGGTAAACTGGAGAAGACCAAACCTCCACCGCCACGCCAACAGAAATACGCCCATCCCATTATGACCCGCAAATCGACGCGGCGGTCATTCAACCGCGGTATTCCATTGGCGGTAGACCCCGCCGCGGTCAAAATACACACACCTTTACAAACCCCTACCACATTGGACAATTTGAAAGGCACACACCTGAAACACATATACACACCACTCCCACACATCCAATACCATATAAAACACACACCCACATAACCCACAAACCCCTACCAACAAAAACCAGAGACGAAGGAGAGAGAGAGACACATCAGAGAATAGATAGCCAGACACACAGAGGCACACCGCAACATCACACACACCACATAGAAGCACAAAGCACCACACACCAACACACACATCATCACATACACCACCCCACACCTCATACACACCACCCCATGGCACCACAAAGGCACCCACGCTTTTCGGACCAAGAACTCCGGGTCATGGTGGAGGAGATCATAAGAGTGGAACCCCAGCTCTTCGGCTCACAGGTCCAGCACACCACCATAGCAAGGAAGGCGGAGCTCTGGCAGCGGATGGTGGACAGGGTCAACGCGGTGGGACAGCATCCCAGAAATAGAGAGGACATCCGCAAACGATGGAACGACCTACGGGGGAAGGTGCGCTCGATGGTCTTGCGACACAACATCGCAGTGCAGAAGACTGGAGGGGGACCCCCACCCACTCCACCCGAATTCACAACATGGGAGCAAGAGGTACTCAACATCCTGCATCCTGATGGCCTCGCTGGAGTACACGGAGGGATGGACTCTGGTAAGTACAAGGCCAACCACTTCACCCCCCCCAGCATGCTAACCCCCACCCTCACCCCCAGCCCCCCAGCACACATCCTCCCTGAGAATGTCTCCCCAGCACAACCCACCCAACACCAACCCCTGCATGCCACCCCCAAACTATGAACACCCATCACCTAAGCATGACCACTGCACATACCCATCACCCCCCCCCACAAAACACCCTCACAACACCTCCCCCAAGGGAATGCCAGCACTGGGGGACAAGGGCACCTATAAAACGCAAGCTAATGCACACACAGAAACAATAACCATACCCTCTTACCCCATGCAGGACCCGAACGACAACACACCCGTCAGGAGGGACCAGAAATGTCCATCCCACCCCCGGAAGAGGCCACCAGTGATGACAGCAGCTCTGTCGACCTGGAACCTGACGACCAGCCCGGACCATCGGGGACCTCTGGGCAGTTGGTTCCCCTCACCCAGACACAGGCCACTGCAGACCCAACCCCCTCTGGGAACAACCGCACAGCTCCCACCCAGCGGGCCCATGCCTCTGTCTCTAGGACAGGTCAAGCAGCGGTGTGTCTACCACTACAGGGCCCCCAGGGTAACCCACCAACCCAACAACAACAGGGACCTGGGGGCAGTGGGAGTGGGCACACCGTCCAGGGGACAGAGGCCCAGGGAAACAGGGCAACTCGGAGGGCTGCTGTGCGACAGGGGGGGGGAGGAGAGGCCCAGGGAACCCACTCTCCAAGAGGCCCTCACCACCATCATGGCTGCCTACCACCACTCACAAGAGACGATGGCGACGGTACTGGCCAGGTTCCAGGAGATCCAGGCACAGCAGGAGCAACGCTACATGGGGTTCAGCGACCAACTCAGCAACATCTCAACCGCTATGGGGAGCATAGTCCAGGCCCTGAACCGCATAGAGGACACGTTTCGGGACCATGTGGCATCACACAGGGCCCCTGTCACTAGCCAGGAACAGGAACAGCCTACCACCTCCGCCGGCGCTAGTGGACAGGAGGCCCCACCACAATGACAGCCCACCAGAACCCCACCTCCTGCTGAAGAACAACCGCCCCGCAAAAGGAGCCTGAGATCCAAAAAACCGACAGAGTAGGATGTCAAGTCCCCCGCCAGCATCACATACCCCCTGAAGTCCTCCCACTGTCCCACATTGCCACCCTGTCAAACCTTGAACTGCCCCTGCTCCATCCTGCCACAGGCATATGGACAATGCACCTGTGAGACTGAGAACTGGACTCCGCCATGGACATTACTCCACCCCCACCCATCACTGTTTCACTATCATGTACCAATATCTATGCACTAATAATAAATCACACATTGCACTGAAATCAATCAGGACTCAGCCTGTTTTATTTACAAATGTATGACACATTACATATCAATTACGTATTGTGAACATTGTGAATTACACATACCGAGGTAACTTAGCATTAGTCCATGGGCCAACCAAGCCGAGGTCACGCAGTGGCTCATACAGCACAGAAAAGGGAAGGGAAAATCAAACATCATGTTCATAGGTCTGGGGGGAAACCGACAAAGTTGAGATGCAGGAGGCTTTCAGGAAATGTAAAATGGCATGGGTGATCATTACCTGTGTGCTACTGGAAATACTGTGCTATTACTCTGTCCCTGTTGTCTGTGTCGTCCTCTGAGTCTTCCTCCTCTTCACTCTCCGCAGGCTCCACAGCTACTTCAACACCACCATCTGCACCATCCTCCTGCAGGAAAGGAACCTGACGTCGCAATGCCAGATTGTGAAGCATACAGCAGGCCACAATGATGTGGCACACCTTCTTTGGTGAGTACATCAGGGATCCCCCAGTCATATGCAGGCACCTAAACCTGGCCTTCAGGAGGCCAAAGGTCCTTTCGATGATCCTCCTAGTTCGCCCATGGGCCTCATTGTACCGTTCCTCTGCCCTGGTCCGGGGATTCCTTACTGGGGTCAGTAGCCAAGGCAGGTTGGGGTAACCAGAGTCACCTATTAGCCACACACGTTGTCTCTGTAGCTGCTCCATCACATAGGGGATGCTGCTATTTCGCATCACATACGCGTCATGCACTGACCCTGGGAACTTGGCATTTACATGGGAGATGTACTGGTCAGCCAAACAGACCACCTGGACATTCATCGAATGATAACTTTTTCTGTTTCGGTACACCTGCTCATCGTCTTTTGGGGGTACCAAAGCCACATGGGTCCCATCAATGGCACCAATGATGTTGGGGATATGTCCAAGGGCATAGAAATCACCCTTCACTGTAGGCAAGTCACCCTCCTCTGGGAAAATGAGGTAGCTCCGCATGAGTTTCATCAGGGCAGACAACACTCTACTCAAAATCTTTGAAAACATAGGCTGAGACATTCCAGATGACATGGCCACTGTGGTCTGGAATGACCCACTTGCCAAAAAATGGAGGACTGACAAAACCTGCACCAGAGGGGGAATCCCTGTGGGTTGGCGGATGGGGGACATCAGGGCTGGCTCCAGCTGGGCACACAGTTCATGGATAGTGGCACGGTCAAGTCTGTATCGAAGTATTATATGGCGTTCTTCCATTGTCGACAGGTCCACCAGCGGTCGGTACACGCGAGGATTCCTCCTTCTCATCCCAAGTCCCAGCGGACGGTGCCTAGGAAGGACAACATGGAGCACAGAGTCAGCCAAACCACAGGTACGTACAGACAGCTTGCACAGTTAAAGAATGGCAATGGGTTGAAAGGCGTGTATGTGTGGCAATGCAAGGCCTAGGCCTGTGTGTCGCAGTCAAAATTAAGCCATGCAGGTCCTTGAAATGGCGGCTGCCTGACCTGTGAAGTGGGACAATGGGATGTGAGGTCAATGCGCTGGCGGGGCACACCGTGGCGGTAGGCGGTCGAAGACCGCGGCGCAAAGCCGCATTGGTTAACATTGAAGCCTATGGGTTTCAGGAGCCAATGACGAAGTGCGCCGGCGGTCGCGGTACGCACCGCCGCGGTACGCACCGCCGCGGGCGTGACCGCCATTTTCTATCTGCTTAATCACTCGAGACCTGATCATCCACAGGAGAGGACCTATACTGCAAGTGCTGCTGTGACCTCGGTCTGGAAGATACAATGGCTGCTGCGACTGGGGAAAGGGCCCCTGCCTTCACGTCTGAAGAGTTGGAGAAGCTCGTGGATGGGGTCCTCCCCCAGTATGCGCTACTCTACGGTCCTCCAGACCAACAAGTGAGTACACCGGGTGCACATGGAATGGGCTATGCCTGTGTGGATTGGGGTGGATGTAAGTTGGTGGGGTGGGGGGCGAATGAGGAGTGCAACGCCCGACAGATGAGAGCATGTGCCATATGGCAAAGTTGGTAGGGGGGGCCAATCACATCTAACATGCAGGTCATTGATGATTTCCTCCTTTCCACCCTGTACATGTCAAATAGGTCAGCGCCCATCAGAAGATCGAGATTTGGCGTGCCATCGCCAAGGAAGTCCGGAACTTGGGGGTCCACAACAGACGGGGCACCCACTGCCGCAAGAGGTGGGAGGACATCCGCCGCGGAACAAGGAAGACCGCAGAAACACTGCTGGGGATGGCCTCCCAACCTAGGAGGGGTGCCAGTCGCACCATGACCACCCTGATGTCCCGGATCCTGGCGGTGGCCTACCCAGAATTGGATGGGCGCTTTAAGACATCACAGCAGACACAAGGGGGTGAGTATCAGCACATTCTCCTATCTTTCTGCGCAGTGGAGGCGTCTGGGTGGGGGAGGAGGGCTGTGGGTGACATTAGGCCAGGGCGCTTTCTGTAGTGTAGTCCTCTCCCTTAAGCATGGCCCTGTGCCCCCGGCCCCCACCTCGGTAGGGTGACAAGTACAGCCATTGAAGGTCCAGCATCTCCCATGTGCGCGTTTGACGTCTCTTGGCCTGTTGTCCTAGTCAGTAGTACTGAGTAGTGTACCCCGAATGCGCGGCTTAGTGCATTAGGCTCCTGTGTCTGTCCTCTCCGCCAACGGTGTTGACATTGCATGCACTCAACCTGGTCTTCTTTTTTCTCCCCCCACCCTTTCTCTTCATCTTCTTGTGCATGTGTGCATTAGCATCATCAGGCGGAGGAGATTTGGCATCGGAGCACGAGGGAGCTGCAGGACACAAGGCCCCGGTGGGCCTAGGAACAGACACCGATGGCACCAGTGATCCGGAGGGCGAGGGGAGCACCACGACGGGGACCGCTGGTGAGAGCAGCGAAAGCGACACGTCCTTGGATGGGAGCTCCCTAGCGGTGGCGGCAACATCCGTGCCCCCCGCCTCTACAGGTACAGCCGCCACCCAGCGCACCAGCCCCGCCCTCCCAGCAGCCCCTCAGTCTTCGCTCCGTGCCCGTTCGCCCAGGAAGGCGCGCGTCTCCTTCGCCCCAGGAACCTCAGCCCCTGCCCCTGTTGCCCCTGCTGCCCTCAGTGCGGAGCTCATTGACCTGGTAAGGACGCTCATTGTTGGGCAGACGACCCTTTTGAATGCCATCCAGGGTGTGCAAAGGGAGGTGCAACAGAGCAATGCGTACCTGGAGGGCATTCATTCGGGTCAGGCTGCCCATCAACGAGCGTTCACTGCTCTGGCCTCAGCACTGACGGCAGCCATTGTCCCTGTTTCCAGCCTCCCTCTTCTTACTGCCTCCAGCCTTTCTCTGTCTCCTGTTCCTCAGCCTATCCCATCCACACCATCAGACCAGCCTGCACACACCTCAACACCCAAGAGCAGCTCATCCAAACACAAGCACCACAGATCCCACAAACACTCACCCAAGCAACACCCAGATGCAGACATGCCAACAGCCACTGCCACCCCTGTGTCCCCCTCCTCCCCCTCCTCCCTCCCTGTGACGTCTACACTCACACCTGCATGCACCCCAACATCAGCCAGTGCTTCCATCACCACCTCACCCTCCAGTACAGTCCACACTCGTGCAGTCACCACCCCCACTGCCATTTACACGTCCCCTGTGTCCTCTCCCACTGTGTCTGTCACCCCCTCTTCCAAGACACACAAACGCAGGCAGCCACCCACCCAACAGACAGCCACCTCACGACAGCCTACAGCACCAGCACCTTCACCCAATGACAGCACACCTGACTCTCCTACAACCACCTCCTCTACCTCCACTTCCATCTCCACTTCTCCTACCCTTTACCTTGGCCCCAAAAAACTTTTCATGGCTAACCTTGACCTCTTTCCCCCCGATGAGCTCCCCCATCCATCTTCAAAGAGTCCCAAGAGCACCGCAGCCACCACCAGCCCAGCTTCGGGTGTCACTGTTGTGCATGGGTTCTGGAGCCCACCCTTTGCCAGCAGTGACACATCGATCAGCAGCAAGGACACGTCCAGCCCCCCCCGGCAAGAGGACCCGCAAAAACAAGGGCCGCCGTGCGAGGACCGACAGGGCTGCCCCCAAGGAGCAATGTGCGGCCACTTCACCACCCACACCATCTAGGGGAGGCAAGGGCCCGAGAGCCCCATCAAAGGAGCGGAAGGGCAGCAGGAGCGCGGAGAAGGTGGACCCCACATGCCACATCCCAGCTGGGAAGGAGGACACTAAGGAGGCCAGGAGTCCGTCCCCGAAGGGTCCAGAAACGTCACGGTCCGAGGGCGACTGAGCCGGGAGTCCAGGCCAGGTGTGGCTCCCTTGACCTGCTGGATGAGCACCGCTGAACAGGGCCCGCCGTGGAGAAGAGCACCGCTGAACAGGGCCCCGCCGTGGAGATAGGCACCGCTGAACAGGGCCCGCGGTGCAGAAGAGCACCGCTGAACAGGGCCCGCGGTGCAGAAGAGCACCGCTGAACAGGGCCCCGCCGTGGAGATAGGCACCGCTGAACAGGGCCCGCGGTGCAGAAGAGCACCGCTGAACAGGGCCCGCGGTGCAGAAGAGCACCGCTGAACAGGGCCCCGCCGTGGAGATAGGAGCCGCTGAACAGGGACCGCGGTGCAGAAGAGCACCGCTGAACAGGGCCCGCGGTGCAGAAGAACACCGCTGAACAGGGCCCCGCCGTGGAGATAGGCACCGCTGAACAGGGCCCGCGGTGCAGAAGAGCACCACTGAACAGGGCCCGCGGTGCAGAAGAGCACCGCTGAACAGGGCCCCGCCGTGGAGATAGGCACCGCTGAACAGGGCCCGCGGTGCAGAAGAGCACCGCTGAACAGGGCCCGCGGTGCAGAAGAGCACCGCTGAACAGGGCTTGCGGTGCAGAAGAACACCGCAGAACAGGGCCCCGCCGTGGAGATAGGCACCGCTGAACATCCACCTGTCATCCACCTGATGGACTGTGGCTTTGCACTCCCCAGGATGGTCCAGTGGGCAGCCCACCCACTGTAGAGACATTGAGAGACTGTGGCTTTGCACTCCCCAGGATGGTCCAGTGGGCAGCCCACCCACTGTAGAGACATTGAGAGACTGTGGCTTTGCACTCCCCAGGATGGTACAGTGGGCATGGTGGCTCCACGTGGATCTGGCGTCGTGGACTCATGTGGCTGTGGTGCCCCCCCCTTCCCTTCCCCCTGAGGTGCCTGTAGTTTTTACATCTGATGCCCCTGCAGTGTTCTCTCCAAAGGACTCAGGTCTCCTGTGTGGGCTTTGCCCTTGTTTCTCAAAACTTTGGCCCACGGACATGATGAATTCGTAGGATGTGCAGGACTTGTTACTTCAGTTATACACTGATGTGTATGTCATTAGTTTTGTTGTGAATATCTTTCATGGTTGTACGATAATTTTCAGGAGCTTTTTGGTACATAAATATTTATTCCAAATTTGATTATGTCCTAGCATTTTTCAGGGGTGTTTGGGTGGTGTCACTGTGACTTGTTGCTCTGCATTGGTGTGTACATAGTTGGGGGGGGGTGGGGGTCGCATATGTGTGTGCCCGTAACCTTTCGTCCTCACCCCTCCCGTGTGTCGTAGGTGCAGTACTTACCGTTGTCGTCTGCGCCGGACTTCGTACTCGTGGTAGATGAGAAGGTAGACGAGAGCAGGTAGGATGTTTAATTCGGGTTCCATGCTGTCCTCCTTCCTCCTGGAGTGCGTAGTGGTGAGCGTTTTCCCGTCCGTAGTCTGTTTCCACCGTGTTTTTATCAGCGGTGCTCCCGCCCCGGAAAAGGTGGCGGATTGGTGAGTTGTGATAGTGTGGGCGGTACATTGGCTGCCGCCTGGCTGTTGGCGGTGACCGCCGCGCTGTTTGTTTGTACCGCCATGGCGGTCGGAGTGTTAAAGTGGCTGTCTGTGTTGGCGGTTCCCGCCAGGGTCAGAATCCCATATTTTTTACCGCCAGCCTGTTGGCGGGTTGGCCGCCGCTTTAACACCGACCGCCAGGGTTAGAATCATCCCCAAAGTGCTGAATGCGGGAAAGAGACCAAAAAAATAAAACTGTTTGTGTGTGAGATAAAGACAAAAAGCAATTGTGTGAGAGAGAATATGTGCATATGTATGTGAGAGAGCGTGTGTGTGTTATAAAAACCAATATAAGCACAGAACCTTTGACTAATATAGCTGCAAGGTAATTAATAATAATTAAGACTGCGCAAACGCGATGAAAACGAGTTAATTAATTACCGAGACTGTGAAAACACAAGATGAAAGGCAAAGCGCGCGCTGTGATATTAACCTGACATGGTCAAAACTTTGAATAAAATCTATATGAACGTCTCTGTGTGTGATGTGTGCGAGACAGCACGTGTGTGTAAGAGAGAGCGCATGTGTATTACAAAAAGGATGTATGTATGTGAGTGAGAGCTTGTATAAGTAACAGAGCGAATTTGTGTGTGAAAGAAAGAGAGAGGATGAAGTGAGAGAGAGAGAGACAGTGTGTATGTGAAAAAGTTAGTGCAGTGTGTGACAGAGAGAAAGAGAGTGCTGTGTGAATCAGAAAGTGAGAAATAGACAAAAAAAACAGAAAAAGAATTAGTGTGTGTGAGAGAGAGATAGAAAGCGATGGTGTGAGAGAGAGGATGTGTGTATGTCCGTGAGAGGGGGTTTTTGTGAGAGAGCGTGTGTGTTATAAGAACTAATGTAACGGCACAGAATCTTTGACCAATATAGCTGCAAGCTAGTTATTATTCAAAATTGTGCAAATGCAATAAAAACAAATGCACGCACTACTATATCTAATCACGTTTTAAAAATTACGACCCAAAGTAACAATGCAAACACCAGATGAAAGTCAATGCGCACAGCGCTATATTTAAGTACGTTTAAAGATTACTAAACGAAAAAACAGAAAACACGATATGACAATCAAAGCGTGCACTGTAATGCCAATCATAAAATGTATCTGAAGGTTTCTGTGAGTGATGTTTGTGAGCCATAGTAAGTGTGTGTAAAAGAGAGCACGTGTGTATGTGAGAAAGGATGTGTGTATGTGCGAGAAAGCTTGTATGTGTGTGTATCTGTTAAAGAAAAAGGGAAGATAAGATGAAAAAGAGACAGCGGTTGTGCGAGAGAAATAGTGCTGTGTGTCAGAGAAGGTGGGCTAGAGAGAAAGAAAGAGACAGTGGGGGTCATTCTAACTCTGACGGGCGGCGGAGGCCGCCCGCCAGAGTTCCCCCCTCCAGAACACCGCTCCGCGGTCAGAAGACCGCCGCAGTGATTCTGGGTTTCCCACTGGGCTGGCGGGCGACTGCCAAAAGGCCGCCCGCCAGCCCAGTGGGAAACACCCCTCCATGAGGATGCCGGCTCCGAATGGAGCCGGCGGAGTGGAGGATGTGCGACGGGTGCAGTTGCACCCGTCGCGAATTTCAGTGTCTGCTCAGCAGACACTGAAATTCTTTGTGGGGCCCTCTTACGAGGGCCCCTGCAGTGCCCATGCCATTGGCATGGGCACTGCAGGGGCCCCCAGGGGCCCCACGACACCCCATACCGCCATCCTGTTCCTGGCGGGCGAACCGCCAGGAACAGGATGGCGGTATGGGGTGTCAGAATCCCCATGGCGGCGCAGCAAGCTGCGCCGCCATGGAGGATTCTGCAGGACAGCGGAAAACCGGCGGGAGACCGCCGGTTTTCCTGTTCTGACCGCGGCCATACCGCCGCGGTCAGAATGTCCTGCGGAGCACCGCCAGCCTGTTGGCGGTGCTCCCGCCGACCCTGGCCCCGGCGGTCCATGACCGCCGGGGTCAGAATGACCCCCAGAGTGCTGTGTGAATAAAACAGATGGAAAGAGACGGATAGAAAGAAAGAGAGTATATGTGTTATAGAGAGAGAGAGAGAAAAAACATATGTGTTGGAAAGAGGATGTGTGTATGTTTGTGAGAGCATGTATGTGTGAAAGAGTGTGTGTGTGTTATTAAGACCAATGTAATGGCACGGTAATTTAGCATGCTATCGCTGCAAGATATTTAATCTCTAAAACTGGGCCAACCGAAGTGAAGTGCATAATCACGTAATGTTATATTTAAACATGTTTCGACATTTACTAACTAAATCTGTGCACACCTTACAGAAAACACAAATAGCGCAATGTTAAATGTAGGCATTATTTCCAATGTTAAAACAAAAAATGTGCAAACACGATATAAAAGGCAGCCTATACCCTGCTAGATTTACAAATGTTTGTAAAATTACTAAACAAAAATAAGGACACAGTCTGTCTGGAGTGGTGTGAAATTGTTACAAACTAGGCTGTATTCATCAAAGATCCCTCTGGTCTTCAGTGAAGAGAGAATTAGCATAGTTGTAAACATCACCATCAACATCCACATCTGCTGCTTAGGTTCATGATAACGATCTTTAAAGCTATGCTAATTCTCTTTTTACTGAAGCTAAGCAATATCTTTCTCAACATATCAACAAACTACTGAACCCTGTCTGGCCACTGCAGACTCTTTATTTGTGCCTAAATTGCTTTTGTTCCTTGGAAAAAACTAGCGGCACATGCCTTTAAGGATCAAAAGTAACCTTCAAAGGCTTCAGACTATTGTGATGCACGTCAATAGACTTGCTTTTACACGTTGTTTGGTAATAATAAAAGATTATCAAAAACTGTGCAGTACTGGTGCCTAAAAAATAACTGAACCACCATTAGTAATTCAATAAAAATGTGCCTCTGCATAATAGAAGGCTGAGTTGTAAATATAATTTTAAGCTGTGCCAATGCTAAACAAAATACAAAGTTGTCACTAATAGGCTTTAAATACATTTTAACAAATAATAAAGTTTAAACAGGCACAGCTGAACTGTAACGTGTTATTTTAAGCTGTGCAGAACTAAAGTAAAAGTTTACGAGAGCACTTGTGGTCTTTTGAAAATGCCAATACATACGAAAATATTAAGCAAGCACAACTAAGCCTGTACTGGCAGTGTTTAAAATAGGGTCAGTATAGAATTAGAACCGTGCTGACACTGTCAAGATTTGTCAATTTACAGCACATAAACTCTGCATAATATGGAAACAAGGCAATTAATAACAGAAACTGTGCAAACACAAGATCAAAGGCAACGTGCGCGCTGAGGTATTAACCTGATACGGTGAAAACTTTGAATAAACTCTATATTATTGTCTCTGTGAGTGATGTGTGTGAGGCAGAGCATGTGTGTGTAAGACAGAACGTGTGTGTGTTACAAAAAGGATGTATGTATGTGAGTGATAGCTTGTATAAGTAACAGGGCGTATGTGTGTGTGAAAGAAAGAGAGAGGATATAGTGAGAGAGAGAGAGAGACAGTGTGTATGTGAAAAAGTTAGTGCAGTGTGTGACAGAGGGAAAGAGAGAGACAGAAAAAAATTAAGTGCTGAATGCGGGAAAGAGACCAAAAAAATAAAAACAGTTTGTGTGTGAGATAAAGAGAAAAACCGATTGTGTGGGAGAGAAGATGTGTGTATGTATGTGAGAGAGAGAGTGTCTGTTATAAAAACCAATATAAGCACAGAACCTTTGACTAATATAGCTACAAGGTAATTAATAATAATTAAGACTGCAAACGCAATGAAAACAAATGCGTACACTGCTATATTTAAGCACGTTGTTAAGTTTACTAACCAAAGTAAAACTACAAACACTAGATGAAAGCTAATACATGCAGTGCTTTATTTAAGTTTTTTTTTAAACTTACTAAATCAAAAAGAAAAGAAAACACAATGTGAAAAGCAAGCCCCACACTACGATGTTGACCTGACATGGTGTAAACATAAAATAAAAAACATCTGAATGTCTCTGTGAGTGATGTGTCTGATACACAGTATGTGTGTGTAAAAGAGAGCGCTTCTGTGTGGGAGAAAGAAGTGTGTATGTGTGTGAGAGCGTGTTTGTGGAAGAAAGCATGAATTGCAAAATAATTAATAATAACCGAAACTGTTCAAACATTGAATAACAATAAAACAACGCGTGCACTGTTATTTTTAAACACGTTTTAAAATGTACTAACCAAAGCTGTGCAAACACAAGTTAAAGGCAACGGGCAACTGGCGCTTAACAGGCTGATCCCTACAGTGCGACTACAAATACTAAAAAAAAAAGTTCCACAAACATCTAAAAAATGAAACCTGTGTAAGAAGATTGTACTTGGTCGCTGCGCTTTGAGAGGGATAAACACGATGGGAGGCATGACAAATGCATGCCAGAAACCAATAGCAAACAAATAATAAAATTATAACAAGCACACACCCAATAACAAGCCAATAGGTGGGCATAAAGCCCACAGAGCAATTACAACAGTCCGAGAGACAGCGCATGTGCGCTGCCTAGGCTCGACCTAAAAAGAGACAGCAAATCCAATGATTTGAAATTTTAGATGCCATAGTACTTGATAATACTTTGGTTATATTTTTTGTGCACTGAATAAATCTGTTAACAGCTGTTCAAGGCAACTAATCCAGTGAGAGATAGGAGCGTTACAAACGTTTTTAGGAAATTCAAATTAAAAGCCTGCAGGGATGCCACAGCAAGGCCCAAATTTAGCATTATGTCACACAACGCAGCAAGGCAATTTGCTGCACTGCCTTGCATGGCACGCTCAGTGCAGCGTATCGCCCACAAAGGCACTCTTGTGCCGTGGCCAATGATGCCGGTGCTACAGACAGGACTGTTTTTGTGCAGAAAGGGCACCTTCCTGCACCAAAACAATCCTTAGTGGAATTTCCTCTTGCAGAATAGGTTTGAGTGGAGCTTGAGGAGTTCCGCATGACCAAAAAACTCCACTGTGCGGAGTTCTACAAGCAACGGAGTATATTAAGTCACGCCGTTCTCACTGATTTTTAGCGGCAAGTGTTTGTTCCACGCTGAAAAATCTGCGCGAACGGCACCACGTGCAACAAAAGAGGGTGCTGCTTCTTTTCTGCCACTTGAGGCGATTTTCTACTTGAGCAGCACCTTCTTCAACACAAACGGGCGGTTTCTCAACGCAAGCAGTAGAGACTATCTGCGACCGCCCGGGTTGAGAAATCTCGCTGTGAGGTGGTCTGAGTACGTTGTTCCTTGTTCGAGCTCGCCAACTAATAAGGAAAAAAACTCTGCGCTCTAAGTGGAGTGCAGAGTAGGAAAAATTGTGAGCAGATCAGCGTTCACCACCCACCCCTACTGCAGAATGCAGCACACTTCGAAAGAGGAAACAACAGGGAGAAAGAAAAATATTTCTCCTCAGCATTCCCACGTCTACCTGTGTTGGTAAATCTGGGAATGAGTCAAAATACATTGGTAGATGCGTGGGAGCACCCATGCTACACCCATGTTGCGCCTTCCAGGTGCAGCATAACGCAAAGGGCATACAGGGCCACGTCTTTGCGTGGCATGGTAAAGCTAATTCTAGGTTTAGCATCACCCTGAATTGCCTTGTGTGGCGCAAGGAAAGTACTTATCTTTGGAAGTACTTTGAAATGTGGGAACACTTACGTGCTCTCTCTGCAAGGAACTAAAGGGGCAAAGCTGTCAACTGGCCCATGTTTAGAGGGAGGCTTTCCGACAATGGTGCATATTTACAATGATGTGGTGCAAGGCAGCGCAGCAAATGATCTTGCTGCTCTGCCCTGTCCATAGGGAAAGGGCAGGAATGCTTTGTGTCTGCAAGATATGGTGCATTTGTGTCCTCTCTCTCCCTCCGCCAGAGCACAACTGGCTGCTTAGCACTGACACAGGCACCCTTCCACCATGGTGCAAGGATGCCTGCGTCACAGAAAGGATTGTTTCTGTGCACGAAGGGTTAGCTTCCTGCGCAAAAAGAATCCATTGAGGCTTTTTTCTCTTTCTATGTGTAGTGCAGAATGCCACACACATAGAAAGAGGGAAAGATGTGTAGAAATAAAGATATTTTACCTCAGTGCGTCTCCCCTGGGGAGGTGTATGATTTTGACGCATTCCATGGTTTACTATTCCTTGTAAACCTGGGAATGCACCAAAATCCATGAATGTTGAATGGGAAAAACCACTGTAACACCCATGGAACTCCCCCTTACAGAGTAAGGCAATGCAGTAACTTGGACTGCCTTGCCTTACTGTACATCCACGAGGCCATGAAAAGACACGCAAAGTGGCTTTGTGTGGTCTTGTAGATATGGGTCTGCATTCTGCGCTGCCGGTGCGTCACACAAAGTGGCACACCTGCGGCGCAAGACATTTATAAATATGCCCCAATGTCTTTTGGCCATACATGGCAACATTTTCAACCTGGAAAGTCGGAGATTTAAAAAAAAATAATAATAGGCGGAAATTGGGGGAACTGACACATTGACATTTGGCAATTTTAGGCAGAAGACAGCTAAAATTCAGCCAATTTTTGGCTTAAAAAACTGTGAGTCTCCCATCTGAATTTGGTCTGTTGGCAAGTATGTTTAACAACTAGCACTGACCATAAAAAATCCCAACATTGTTATTACTATTATGAAAAAATAAAGATACCATATGCATGCAGTGCAAAATATAGTAGCAATGTACTAACTATTTTAGTGGCTGTAGCCTCACACCTAAAATGTATACATTGTGCAAGTGCCAGGATAGCCTTTAGTAGTACATGCCAAAGTCCCCTTCATGACATGAGCCCAGATGACTGCTACAAACATGCCATGTTACCCTCGGTCCTACGAAGTCCACTGCTAGCTGCTGCAGAACAGTATGCTTCCTTTTGTAGTGTGATTTTCTTGCACCCCACAAAGACATTGGGGCCCAGATTAATATACGAGTTGTTTCGGGTTTGTGTTACTTTTCTAACAGACACCCAAGGCAAAGATTTCAGGTAGGATTTGCACTCCAACACAAATCACTATTTGCATTGTGTTAGACCTGACAGCCTTAGGGTGGTCTTCCCCCAAACTTTTTTCCTGCCTCCCTCCATTCTTCTTATCTAATTTTTGATGGTTTTAGGACTCTGCACACTTTACCACTGTTGACCAGTGCTAAAGTGCTCTCTCCCCTAAACATGGTAATATTGACTCATACCCAATTGGCATATTTAATTTACCTATAAGTCCCGACCAAAGGGCACTAGATGTTCCCAGGTCCTGTAAATGTAATGCTCCTAATAGACCTGCAGCACTGATTGTGCCACCCACATAAGTAGCTCCTTAACCATGTCTCAGGTCCACCATTGCAAGGCCTGTGTGTGCAGTTTCACTGCCACTTTGACCTGGCATTTAGAACTACTTGCCCTGCCTTAAATCCCCCTTTTAATACCTATAAGTCACCTCTAAGGTAGGCCCCAGGTAACACATTGGGCAGGGTACTATGTAAGTAAAAGGCACGACATGTGCTTATAAGTTTTACATGTCCTGGTAGTGAAACGCCCACAGAGTTGTTTTTCACTACTGGGAAGCCTGCGGCTCCTCTCATAGGCCAGCATTAGAAATTCCCTTATATGCTTTTATGTCGAAATATCTGATCTGAGAGGAACAGCCTTGCCATGTTTAGTATGGTTGCAATAGTAGTGAGAAATCCTACTTACTGGTGAAGTTGGATTCTACAATACTATTTAGAAATGCCACTTTTAGAAAGTAGGCATTTCCTTGCACTTACTGCCATATGTGCCTTACAGCCTGTCTCCAACCCACGTCTGGTCTGTGCTGGCTGACAGCTCCCCTTATGCATTCCACCCTGACAGCTGCATCTGCATTCTGATGGGCCTTCCTGGGCAGGAAGGGTGGAGGGGCTCTCACACTTCAAAGGCCAGTGGCCTGCCCTCACACAAAGGACCGATACCCCCACACAGACACAGGGCTCCTGGCAGACAAGGCTGGGTTGAAAGGGGAACTTGTGCACTTCAAAAAGTTTTCCCCCACTTCAAAGGCACTTTTGGCTGTGTATGTATACTGGGTCTGTGACTCCACCTAATCAGACACTTCTGGACCTACAACTGGACTCTGTCAGAGGGACTGCTGTGCTGCCCAAAGGACTCATCTGTACTGCTTTGCTGGAAGGACTGCTGTCCAACTTGTCTCCCTGCTGCCTGCTGGGCCCTGACTCTGCTGGAAGGACTCTGCCTTCTTCCACAAGTGCTCTCCAAGGGCTTGGACTGAGCTTGCTTCCTGTTCTGAAATTTTAGGGCCACCAAAGAGAAGAAAATCCAGCATGTCAGAAAATCAACGCAACGTCTGCAAAATTCGATGCAACGCCTGCCAGATCAAAGCAGAGCCTGTCTTGCGGCTGAAGAATTGCTGCATCACCAGCTAGATCGACACAGCAGCTGTAGCCTCTTCACAACGCATTCTGGATTTTCAGCTCATCATCCCTGGGCATCAAAATATCCCTGCATCGCAGTGAGGAACCAAGGCACTGCTCCTGGAAATCGACGCATCACCTTGCAGTGTTTAAAGAAACAACGCATGCACTTTGCCATGCTGGAAAAAACGATTCACCGATTTACTTTCTGACGCATCTCCTCCTCTGCATCTTTATTTTTAACGCATCCCAGGTACCATGTGCAAAAAGATATAACTGATTCTTAAGAATTGAGACTCATCTAAACCTTTAAAAAGTGATATCTTGACTTGTGCATTTTGGATTTTTGTTGTTTTATCTTATTTTATTCAGATAAATATTATCTATTTTCCTAAACTGATGTGGAGTACTTTTTGTGGTGTTTTCACTGAGTTACTGTATGAGTTATTGCACAAATACTTTACAAAGTGTCAAGCTTCTGGAGGGGGAGCACAGGATAATTTAGGTTGTGTTGTCACTTACCCTGACTAGGATTGTGATCCCGACTTGCACACGGTGTAGGAGGCTGGCCTGGCTTATAGTGGGTACCTGACGGTACTTACACCTTGTGCCAGGTCCAGATATCCCTTATTAGTAGATTAGTAGTGTTCTAGCAGCTTAGGCTGATAGAGGTAGCTATAGCAGAGCAGCTTAGGCTGAACTAGGAGACATGCAAAGCTCCTACTATACCACTTATATCATATAGCATTATATCATAAGAATCACAATACTCAGAGTTACTAAAAATAAAGGTACTTTATTTTAGTGACAATGTGTCAGAAATATCTCAGAGGATATACTCCCTTAGGTGGTAAGTAAATTACCCAAAATATACACACAAACCAAAATCAGGTAAGTAAACAGTTAGAAAAGTAGTGCAAACACTGTAGAATACAATAGGATGCAAAAGGCCTAGGGGTAACACGAACCATATACTAAGAAAGTGGAATGTGAACCACTTAGGGACCCCAGGCCTAGTGTAGTGTGTAAAGGATCACTGGGAGTGTAAGAAAACACTAAGGGTGTCCAAGATACCCCACCCCAAACCCCTGAAAAGTAGGAGTAAAGTTACCCTACTTCCCCAGGAACACACTAAAGTCGTGTTAGGAGATTCTGCAAAGACAACAACTGACTGCAAAGCACTGAAGATGGATTCCTGGGCCTGAGGACCTTTAGAGGAAGGGGACCAAGTCAAAGAGTCACAAAAGTGTCCGGGGGGGCAGGAGCCCACTACACTCTGGATGAAGGTGCAAAATGGCTGCCTCTGGGTGGAAGAAGCTGAAGATTCTGCAACAATGGAAGATGCCAGGAACTTCTCCTTTGCACAGAAGATGTCCAACGGCGTGCTGAAGGACGCAGAGTTGTTTCCATGCAGAAAAATAGCAAACAAGCCTTGCTAGCTGCAAAGGTCACAGCTGAAGAAAATAGGAGCCGCCCGGGCCCAGGAGGAGGAGACAGAGGGTGCGCTCAGCAGCAAAGAGAGCCCACACAGAGCAGGCAGCACCCACAGAAGCACTTGAACAGGCATTCAGGATATCTGTGCATGGCGGTCATCTCAACACTACAAAGGAGGGTCCCAAGAAGTCGATGGTCAACTCAGCGAGTTGAGCAATGCAGAACGGAGTGCTGGGGACCCGGGCTATAGTGTGCACGAAGGATTCCTTGCAAAAGTGCACAGAAGCGCTAGCAGCTGCAGTTCACGCAGTACACAGAATTACTGTCTGGCGTGGGGAGGCAAGGACTTACCTCCACCAAATTTGGACAGAAGGACCACTAGACTGTCGGGGTCACTGGGTTCCAGCTCCTGTGTTACAGGGACCACGCTCGTTGAGATGAGAGGGGACCCAGAAGACCGTTGAAGCAGAAGTTTGGTGTCTGCGTTAGCAGGGGGAAGATTCCGTCGACCCACAGGAGATTTCTTCTTTGTTTCCAGTGTAGGGTGAAGGCAGACAGCCCTCAGAGCATGCACCACCAGGAAACAGTAGAGAAAGCCGTCAGGATTAGGCGCTACAACGTTGCTAGTAGTCGTCTTGCTACTTTGTTGTGGTTTTGCAGGCGTCCTAGAGCAGTCAGCGGTCGATCCTTGGCAGAAGTTGGAAAGAGATGCAGAGGAACTCTAGTGAGCTTTTGCATTCGTTATCTGACGAGAAGCCCACAGGAGAGACCCTAAATAGCCCTCAGAGGAGGATTGGCCACCTATCAGGAGGGGCCTCTGATTTCACCTGCTGGCACTGGCCACTCAGAAGCCTCCATTGTGCCCTCAAACCTCTGCATTCAAGATTGCAGAGGTCTGGGACACACTGGAGGAGCTCTGGGCACCATCCCTGGGGTGGTGATGGACAGGGGAGTGGTCACTCCCCTTTCCTTTGTCCAGTTTTACACCAGAGCAGGGGCTGGGGGATCCCTGAACCGGTGTAGACTGGCTTATGCAAGGACGGCATCATCTGTGTCCTTCAAAGCATTTCCAGAGGCTGGGGGAGGCTACTCCTCCCCAGCCCTTAACACCTATTTCATATTTTCTCAGAGGAAATTCTTTGTTCTGCCTTCCTGGGACTGGGCTGCCCAGACCCCTGGAGGGCAGAAACCTGTCTGAGGGTTGGCAGCAGCAGTAGCTGCAGTGAAAACCCCAGAGAGCTAGTTTGGCAGTACCCGGGGTCCATGCTGGAGCCCCGGGGATGCATGGAATTGGTACTCCAATACCAGATTTGGCATGGGGGGACAATTCCACGATCTTAGACATGTTACATGGCCATATTCCGAGTTACCATTGTGAAGTTACATATAGGTGTAATGGTGTCTCCGTACTGACAAAGTCCGGGGAAATTGCCCTGAACGATGTGGGGGCACCTTGGCTAGTGCCAGGGTGCCCTCACACTTAGTAAATTTGCACCTAACCTTCACTAGATGAGGGTTAGACATATAGGTGACTTATAAGTTACTTAAGTGCAGTATAATATGCCTGTGAAATAACATGGACGTTATTTCACTCAGGCTGCAGTAGCAGTCCTGTGTAAGAATTGTCTGAGCTCTACATGGGTGGCAAAAGAAATGCTGCAGCCCATAGGGATCTCCTGGAACCCCAAAATCGCTGGGTACCTAGGTACCAAATATTAGGGAATTATAAGGGTGTTTCAGTGTACCAATCAGAATTGGTGAAAATGGTCACTAGCCTGCAGTGACAGTTTTAAAAGCAGAGAGAGCATAAGCACTGAGGTTCTGGTTATCAGAGCCTCAGTGACACAGTTAGGCACCACACAGGGAACACATTTAGGCCACAAACTATGAGCACTGGGTCCTGGCTAGCAGGATCCCAGTGAGACAGGCAAAAACAAACTGACAAACAACTAAAAATGGGGGTAATATGCCAGTCAAGATGGTACTTTCCTACACAGGGTGTATATCTCTGCCAGCTAGAGACTCAACTAACACATTGGATGTAACCCAAAGTAGTGCAAAACTGCGTAATGTACTGCCTTTATTGCTTTGTGTTGAGAGAGTGTTCCATGGGTAGTGCATGGAAGTTCATATGAAACATGGGATTTAACACAAATATCTTTCTATAAAGAACTATGATCAAGTATTTGAGCTAAAATCTGCACCTCTTTGAGGTGGGCATAATGAGAAGAAGTTTTTTATGTCTTATTGTTTTATCCACTTTGCATGTATGCTTCATTGTACGCTACAAAAACAAAGTGAGAAAAGCCCTAAAGAATTTTTTTTTTACTGGAAGGATTCCCTCTAAATACAAAAACTATGCTTCATACAATGCAGACACCCTTTCACAATCGTGTCTGCATTGTGCATGGCTGCCTGAAGTGGGCAGCACAGAGAGAGAGCTCTCTCCCGTTCAAGCAATGCAGCGCCACACTTTAAGGCCCCGATTTAGAAAGTTGTTACTCGACGCAGCTCAGCACCCAAAGTTACTGTGCTGCGTTGCGTGACAGGGAAAGGGCAGGAATGTATCATATCTACAGAGAAATGGTATTCTCCTCCCCTCTCTCTACCGCTGCCACAGAATTATTCTGCCGAACACCCCACACACACCTTCGCGTCATAGCCAATGGGTGTGAGTGTAGCATAGGTTCTGTTCTGGAAGGATTACCTTCCAGTACAAAATAGTATGACTTGACACGTTTAAAACTTTTTCTACTGCGTATGTGTGCTCCACAGCGCAGCACACATGCAACATCAGAAAAGAAAGGAGAAATAAAAACATTTCTCCTTTTAACACCTGCTTTCCAGCAGTGTTATAGTTTGACACAGAGCCCTACCTATTAACACCTTAGCTGCTGGGCCTTACCCCCCCGTGTGCTGAGCCTTTTTTTTGCTATTTGGGGTAGTTTGCGCTTAGCCCTTCATAACTTTTTGTCGACATAAGCTATCCACGCCAAATTGTGTTTTTTTTCCCTGAAAATGGCATCAACAAAGGCTTTTAGGTGCTAAAATCACCAACTTCCCAGCTTTCAGGAACAGGAAGACTTAAATCAGAAAACCACATTTTCAACACAATTTTGGTATTTTACTGGGACATACCCCATTTTTAATGTATTTCGTGCTTTTAGCCTCCATCCAGTTAGTGACAAAAATGGGTGTGAAACCAATGCTGGATCCTGGACAGCTAAACATTTCTGAAAAGAAGACAACATTCTGAATTCAGCAAGGGGTCATTTGTGTAGAATCTACAAGGTTTTCCTACAGAATATAACAGCTGAAATAAACAAATATTGAAATTGAGGTGATAAAAATAGCCATTTCTGTCCACGTTTTCTTCTATAACTTTTTTCAGCTATGGCAGATTTTTGAAATCAACATATCTTTATATTTACTGGCTCTTCTGGTTGTGGGGATATACAGGGCTTGTAGGTTCATCAAAAGCCCTAGGTACCCAGAGCCAATAAATGAGTTGTGCCTTGCAATGGGTTTTCCTTGTATAACAGGTATATAGCAATTCATTTGGTGAAATATAAAGAGTCAAAAATAGGTATCAAGGAAACCTTTGCATTTTCAAAATGAGCACAAGATAGGGTGTTGAGAAGGAGTGGTTATTTACACATCTCTGAATTCCGGGGTCCCCATACTAGCATGTGAATCACAGGGCATTTCTCAAATAGACTTCTTTTTTACACAGAGTCTTACATTTGGAAGGAAAAAATGTAGAGAAAGACAAGGGGCAATAACACTTATCCTTCTATTCTGCCTTTCCCCAAGTCTCCCGATAAAAATAGTACCTCACTTGTGTGGGTAGGTCTACTGCCAACAACAGGAAATGCAACATGGACACATCACATTTTTACATTGAAATCTGATGTGTTTTTTGGAAAGTGTCTAGCTGTGGATTTTGGCCTCTAGCTCAGCCAGCACCTAGGGAAACCTACCAAACCTGTGCATCTTTTTAAAACTAGACACCTAGGAAAATCCAGGATGGGGTGACTTGTGGGGCTCTCACCAGGTTCTCTTATCCAGACTCCTTTGTAAACCTCAAAATCTGGCAAAAAACACTTTTCCCTCAGGTTTTAATGCTGCAAAGTTCTGGAAGCTGAGAGGAGCCACAAACGTCCTTCCACCCAGCATTCCCCCAAGTCTCCTGATAAAAATGGTACCTCACTTGTGTGGGTAGGCCCTGTGCCCAAGACAGGAAATGCCCCAAAACACAACGTGGACACATCACATTTTCCCAAAGAAAACTGACCTTTTTGCGAAGTGCCTAGCTGTCAATTTTGGCCTCTCGCTTAGCGGGCACCTAGGAAAACCTAGCAAACCTGGACATTTCTGAAAACTAGACACCTAGTGGAATTCAGAATGGGGTGACTTGTGGGGCTCTCACTAGGTTGTGTTCCCCAGAATCCTTTGCAAACCTCAAAATTTGGCAAAAAAACACATTTTCCTCACATTTCTGTGACAGAAAGTTCTGGAATCTGAGAGAAGCCACAAATTTCCTTTCACCCAGCACTCCTCTAAGTCTTCCAATAAAAATAGTATCTCACTTGTGTTGGTAGGCCAAGTGCCCGTGACAGAAAATGCCCCAAAACGCAACATGGACACATCATATTTTGACATTGAAAAGTGATGTGTTTTTTGCAAAGTGCCTAGCTGTGGGTTTTGGCCTCTCGCTCAGTTGGCACCTAAGAAAACCTGGCAAACCTGGACATTTCTGAAAACTAGAAATCTAGGGAAATTTAGAGTGGGGTGACTTGTGGGGCTCTCATCAGGTTCTGTTACCCAGAATCCTTTGCGAACCTCAACATTTGGCAAAAAAACACCTTTTCCTCACATTTCAGTGACAGAAAGTTCTGGAATCTGAAAGAAGCCACAAATTTCTTTTCACCCAGCATTCCTCCAAGTCTTCCGATAAAAATTGTATCTCACTTGTGTTGGTAGGCTGAGTGCCCGCAACAGGAAATGCCCCAAAACGCAACATGAACACATCGAATTTTTACATTGAAAACTGACTTGTTTTTTGGAAAGTGCCTAGCTGTGGATTTCGGTCTCTAACTTAGCCGGTACCTAAGAAAACCTACCAAACTTGTGCATTTTTTTAAACTAGACACCGAGTGGGAATCCAGGATGCAGTGACTTTTGGGGCTCCCACCAGGTTCTGTTACCCAGAATCCTATGCAAACCTCAAAATCTGGCAACAAAATCACCTTTCCCTCAGATTTCAGTGCTGCAAAGTTCTGGAATCTGAGAGGAGGCACAAACTTCCTTCCACTTAGCATTCCCCCAAGTCTCCCGCTAAAAATGGTGCCTCACTTATGTGGGTAGGCCTAGTGCCAGCAACAGGAAATGCTCCAAAAGACAAAGTGGACACATCACATTTTTCCAAAGAAAACGGACCTGTTTTTTGCAAAGTGCCTAGCTGTGGATTTTGGCCTCTAGCTCAGCCGGCACCTAGGAAAACCTAGCAAACCTGGACATTTCTGAAAACTAGACACCTAGGGGAATTCAGAATGGGGTGACTTGTGGGGCTCTCCTCTGGTTCTGTTACCCAGAATCCTTTCCAAACCTCAAAATATGGCAAAACAAAACACTTTTTCCTCACATTTCAGTAACAGAAAGCTCTGGAATCTGAGAAGAGCCACAAATGTCCTTCCATGCAGCATTCCCCCAAGTCTCCCGATAAAAATGATACCTCACTTGTGTGGGTAGGCCTAGTGTCCTTGTCAGGAATGGATCACACATTGGCCAATGTTAGTCCTTAAATGAGGGTAACTGTTGACCCTGGGGTGATCCATTCCTGACACTGGCACTAGGTACTGGCACTGAAGTGGGGTAGCATTTTTATCAGGACAGGTGGGGAAACACTGGGTGGTAGGAATTTTGGGGATCCCAGCATATTCCTGTTGTTTGTGTGACAGAAATGCAAGAAAAAAAGAGTTTTTATTCAACATTTCACCTTTGCAGGGTATTCTGGGTAACAAAACTTTGGGGAATCCACACAAGTCACACCCGTGTGGACTCCCCTAAGTGTCTAGTTTCCAGAAATGTCTGGGTTTGGTAGGTTTCCCTATATGGCTGCTAAGCCAGGGACCAAAAACGCAGGTGCCGGTCTTACAAAACCAGATTGTTTTGTGATAGATAATATTGATGTCTCCACAATACAATTTGGGTGGTGGAAATTGGGGCTGAACTAAATTGGGGAGCTCACAAGAGAGCACACATGCACCTGTTCTTTGGGTTGGGCTAACCCGCTATTGCCCCATTGCACAGACTGTGCTTGCGAAGGGACAGCAGGACTGTCCTTATCACCTCCCTCATAATCACTGGAAGAGGAGTTGTCGGAAAAATCCCTCCCAGAGTCTGCGTCATTGTCCTATCCCTCAGATTCTGTCTCAGTATCTGCTGTCTCAAGTCTCTGATCCTACGTCAGAGCTGTTCTCTATAACCTGAGTTAGGGCTTGAGCAGCAGTCATCCAACGAGACTCCATCTCTGCTACTGGCTAAACTGTTGCTCTAAAACACTAGCCTACGTAGACAGTCACAAAATTGCTGGTGGGTAGGTGTGAGATGCATGCAACAGTAAAGGTCAGTCACCTTACCTTTGCTTCTTCCCTCAATCACCATGTTCTCTCAAGACACTCAAAAAAACTAAAAAGACACATTATTACTTCACCTTGGGCCAGATGCAGGAAACAAATAGCGAGTCGCAAACGGCAAAAATTGCCGTTTGCGACTCGCTATTCGCGTTTCCCAATGCAGAAATGCATATTGCGAGTCGGTACCGACTCGCAATGTGCATTTCAGAATCGCAAATAGGAAGGGGTGTTCCCTTCCTATTTGCGATTCTGAGTGGTATGCAATACCATTTGCGACCGCATATGCGGTCGCAAATGGTGTCGCAGTTACCATCCACTGCAAGTGGATGGTAACCCACTCGCAAATTGGAAGGGGTCCCCATGGGACCCCTTCCACTTTGTGAATGGATCCACAAATATATTTTCAGGGTAGGTAGTGGTCCAAGGGACCACTACCTGCCCTGAAAAAAAAACGAAACTAAAGGTTTCGGATTTTTTTTTAAGTGCAGCTCGTTTTCCTTTAAGGAAAACGGGCTACACTTAAAAAAAAAAAAACTGCTTTATTTAAAAGCAGTCACGAACATGGAGGTCTGCTGACGACAGCAGGCCTCCATGTTTGCGAGTGCCTAGACTCGCTATGGGGCCGCAATTTGCGACCCACCTCATGAATATTAATGAGGTGGGTCATTGCGACCCCATAGCGAGTTGCAGACGGTGCCTGAGACACCGTTCTGCATTGCAAATTGCGACTTGCAATTTGCGAGTCGGAAGGACTCGCAAATTGCAAGTCGCAATTTGCAACTTTCCTGCATCTGGCCCCTTGTCACATACCAATCCTCACAGTCTTTGGCGCCTCCTGCGCCCAGTCCAACACTCATTATTGTTGCTCCCACTCCCATGATCTCCTCCTCAGATTCCCTCACTACCACCCAGCAAAAGTGCCCTTCATGTCTCCACAGCACCCCTCGCACATACATTTCATTTGTATTATAGTGCAGGTAATGTCTGGCTTTACTAATCCACTCAGCTATTTACATAAAATACAGATTTGATCTTTGCAGTGGGCATATAAACCTTTTGCGTTACTTTATGGCATCAACACTGCCACTAGACAAAAGTCAGATCCTTTTGCAGCAGAAACATAATCACAAGAGTTACTTGACTTTTTTATCGCTGCCTAAAAGCTACAGTTGAAACGTGTCAGTTGAAGTATGTGCATTGCTTTGAAGACGCAAGCTGCAACTACAAGAGAACTGGTGGTGAATATATATTGGTAACGAAGATATTCTCCGCACTCCAGGAGGTTTACATAAATCCTTCTTTATTCAATGTTACAGCAACCACCAACGCGTTTCAACTCATTACGAGTCTTGCTCACGGTTAGTGAGTCCTTCTGCTATTTTCCTTAAATAGTGAAAGTCTATTTTGCCCATTATGAGGTATTCTGGACTATGCAGTCTGTATATGTGTTAGAAATTGCCCTTTTTGCACGGTTATCCTCAAACTTTTTGTCTTCTTCCTCCCCTTTTTTCAGGTCTGTTTTTGCTGGTTTATTGTCTCTGCGTACTTTACCACTGCTAAACAGTGCTAAAGAGCATATGCTCTCTGTGTAAATTGTACTGTTGATTGGTTTATCCATGATTGGCATATTTGATTTACTGATACGTCCCTAGTAAAGTGCACTAGAGGTGCCCTGGGCCTGTAAATCAAATGCTACTAGTGGGCCTGTAGCACTGGTTGTGCCACCCACATTAGTAGCCCGGTAAACATGGCTCAGACCTGTCACTGCAGTGTCTGTGTGTGCAGCTTTCAACTGCCAATTCGACTTGGCAAGTGTACCCACTTGCCAGGCCTAAACCTTCACTTTTACTATGTCAGGCACCCTTAGGGTAGGCTCTAGGTAGCCCCAGGGGCAGGGTGCATTGTATGTTTAAGCTAGGACATATACTAGTCGGTTTTATATGTCCTAACAGTGAAATACTGTCAAATTCGGTTTTCACTGTGCAAGGCCTATCTCTCTCATAGGATAACATGGGGGCTGCCTTTAAATATCCTTAAAGCACAGATTCCCTTTGAGAGCAGATAAAAAGCTGGAGTTTAGGGTCTCCGAACTCAATTTAAAAATACATGTTTTAGTGAAGTTGGTTTTTAAATTGTCTGTTTGAAAATGCCACTTTTAGAAAGTAAGCATTTTCTTGCTTAAACCATTCTGTGACTCTGCCTGTTTGTGGATTGTCTTGTCTCAGTCAGTTTGGCAGTTGGACTGTTTTGCACCTCTCTAGACAGTGACACAAAAGGGGGAGGGGTGTAGCCTGCATATCCTGATGAGCCATCCGAGCTATCGGGGTGGGAAGAGTGGTCGTTCACACCTTAAAGGACTGTGCCTGCCCTCACACAATGCAGTCTCTGACCCCCTAGTGCGCATCTGGGACCTAGCCTGGACAAGGAAGGATCTTGCAAACACCTGAGACTTTGAAGTTTGCCAACTTCAAAGGCAGAGCAGGGTATAAGAAGAAGACCCAAAACCCAAGACTTTTAGAATCTTTCTGGAATCAAGAGGAACCTCTGCCAAGGAGAAGAGCTGAAGAGCTGGAGTAGAAGTACTGTCCTTTTGCTGTGCTGCTTTGCTTGACTGGCCTGCAGTTGCTGCTTCTGCCTGAAAAGAGTGAAAGGATGAACTTTGCTGTGTGTCCTGCTTGAGAAAGTTCTCCAAGGGCTTGGAGTAGAGCTTGCCTCCTGTTGGAAGTCTCAGGGACACCAAAGACTTCAGTTTTCTCAAACTGCAGCACTGGGAACTGTGTGTTCTGTGCTGTACAAGAAGAAAAACCACCACAACGCCACCAACGAAGTTGCTAGCCTGCACAGTGACCTGCGACTCCGCACGGAGTCGCATTGCCCCGCTTCCCACCGCGACCCTGGTCTCACCGACGCCGTCATCAGATGACTTCACCGAGCCGCTGCTCGCACCGCGACCTATGGGCCCTGCACTCTGGCATCATCTGCTCACATTGCAGCCTGGGCCTCCCCGATGATGATGCTCCTGCTGACACCAGCGCTGCTGCCTGCACCGTGGCCTCTGGACACCGCTCGTCTAGAGCACGAAGCACCATCCCGTCCCGCACCAAATCCCCAGTCCACCGACGCCAGCACCATCGACTCCAGTGTCGTCACCAGGCATCCCTGCCTGTACCGTGGCCTGTGGAAACCACTTGTGAGGGTCACGAAGCACCGTCCCATCCTGCACCGCTGGCTTGGGCCTACCGAGCACTGCCAGCACTGTGACCTGTGGACACCGCATGTTGCCCCGCCCCGCTTCACACTGCAGCCCTGGTCTCAGTGACGCCGCAGGATGCCGTCACCGAGCCGCTGTCTGCACCATGACCTGTGAGCACCGCATGTCGCATCATCAGCCCGGAGTTGCCCTTATGTGTTCCAAAATCCTCTTCTTCAAAGGACAGATTGTGCTTCCTATATACTGTAGGCCACACTCACATTCAATTAAATAGACAACAAATTGGCTATTGCATTTTATTCTTTTGCAAGATGGTGATCTCTTTTCCCTTATAGTTCTTAAAGGTTTTAACATTGCTGGCTATTGAGCAAGCCTTGCAGTCATTGCATTTATAGAAGCCTGTGGATCCTTCATTCAGCCAGGTCCTTTTTGGTTGTATCAAAAAATTAGTCTTCACCAACATATCTTTAATCGAACGTGATTTTTTGTATGTTACCTGTTGTCTCATACCCACTATAGGTGCTATGACCTGATCACGTCTCAATATTTTCAAATGTTTCTTGAAGACGTTCACAATCTTTTTGCTCTCTCTACTGTAAGTTATTATCAGGCAAGGACCTTCTTTTTCCATTTCAACAGTGGCGTGTGGTTCATCAATCAGAAGTTGTTGATGATTTTTACCCTGCGCCTTTTTCACCCCTAACTCGATATGAGATTTGGGATATTTTCTCTGGAGAAATCGTTGTTTTACATTTTGAAATTGAAATTCCATTTCTCATCAGAGCACGTTCTTCTCGTTCTTAAGAACTCCCCAAATGGGATGCTTTTGGGTAATGGTTTTGGATGAAAGCTTGTCCCATGCGAGATACTATTTCTGGCAGTTTCCTTTCGTACTTAGTTGTATGATTATTTTCCACATAGACACTAATATCCAAGAAATGTATTTGTGTGGCATTGATATTAGAAGTAAATTGAAGACCACATTCATTTTGGTTCAGCTTCTGGAAATATGTATCAAATTATTCATCTGAGCCATTCCATATAATGAATAGATCATCTATGTAGCGGAGCCAAAGAATGATCCTATCAAGGTCTTCCTGATTAATATCTTGCCAGACAACTTCTCTCTCCCACCACCCCATGGTGGGGTTCGCGTAACTTGGAGACAAAGAAATGCCCATAGCTGTCCACGTAACTGTTTATAGATTTGATGATTGTAGGAAGTTGGCTCTGTAGGCACTATTTCAAAGTAAGAAATAGCATGCACAGAGTCCAAGGGTTCCCCTTAGAGGTAAGATAGTGGCAAAAAGAGATAATTCTAATGCTCTATTTTGTGGTAGTGTGGTCGAGCAGTAGGCTTATCAGAGGGTAGTGTTAAGCATTTGTTGTACACACACAGGCAATAAATGAGGAACACACACTCAAAGACAATTCCAGGCCAATAGGTTTTTATATAGAAAAATATATTTTCTAAGTTTATTTTAAGAACCACAGGTTCAAGATTTACAAACAATACTTTAAATGAAAGGTATTTCACTTAGGAACTTTAGGAACATTGGGAGGAATCCAAGATGGCGGCCGGATTTCCCAGCTGATCGCCACTACTGCTCTAGCCCATCCCCAGACCGCACGCGGCTTCCACCCACCCGCGAAAGCCGCGGAATGCCACAGACGCCGTGCGCCTGCAGCACGGACCGCTGCGGGTGCCTCACGGCTTTCTGGTGGCCCCCGCTAGGATCGAGGCTGCGACGGCAAGCACCGGAGGGCCCGCAAGAAGATGCGAGCGCGGCGCTCGCCCTAGATCTGCGCTCCTGTTCCTCTCGACCGAGCGCGATCCCCGCCGTTTCCTGGCAACATTAGCTGGCGTGTGGGGTGGTTGGGATGCCCGGATGGCGCCGAAGTTAAACAGGACCCCTCACTCCTTACGGGCACGGCAGAACCAAGATCCAGGAGGAACCAGAAAGGACAAAAAGCTACCGGTCCCCGGATCGAAGGAGCACAGCAATCCTCATGTGAAAGGGGGCCTGCATAAAACAACTGACGTGGAAAAAGACGCAAGGTACTCTGTTCCAACAATGTTTACTAGCATGATGCGGCTTAAGCAAAGATCCACGGAAAAGGCAGCATGTGATTCGCAATCCAACGTGTCAGGAGTCAATGATGAGCAGGTACCTGTTGCATTTACATCTCTTGAAGTACTCACTCCTATATGCGATGCGCGGGGGGGAGCCACCCAGTCGAGAGACTGCCAGTACAAGTCCAGGAAATAGGGGGGAGGTGGTGCCCCCCCCCCAATGGGGTGTGAGAAGCTATCTGAGCAGATACCCAAAGAGTCAAATCAGGGGCCTCAGGAATCTAATCCAGAGAAATGTGTAGTACAACCTTGTGCATTAAGCTGCAAGCTAAACTCGCAACAAGTTGAGGGTATGGCCAAGTCCTCAACGATATATGAGACTATCCCCCCAGCGCCAGTCCAGAGGGGGAAAGAGGCGAAACCAGCAAACATTGATCGGGGCCATTCGATACAGCAGAAAGCTTTTTTTCTCTCTCCGATCAGTCTAGAGACTCAGATTTAGATGAAGAAATTCCTTTAACAGATTCAGATATTGAGAGTAGCTCTGCAGCAAGTATCTGGGTATCTAACTACTCAACATGCAGAAGAAAATCAGTTGAGCAAACTGATGCTAGGAGTAGTTTAGGGGCCAAGCTTAGGAGAGACCCGCTTAAACCTCAAGAGGAGGATGGTGAAATGCAGTGGGATTATACGGCCACCCAACAGGCCTTTTCGAAAAGTGATTCGGCCTGCAGTACTCTAGTGCCCCCCTCCACGGGTGGCTCTGCAGAGCCTCCCTCGTTGGATCTTATTTACAGGACAATGGTTCAGAATCATGAACAGGCTCAGAGGGAGAGCAGGAAAATGGAAGCAGCAAACAGACAGTTACAACTATCCATTAAAAAAGTGGTCAAATCCTGCCAGGACATTGGTGTACGCATCGCCACCATGGAGACTCGAACTGAGGAGCTGGAAATCGAAGTTAAAGCAGCAACAGCACAGACGACGACACATGGGCAGCAGATCTCGGATATTCAATGGAAACTGGAAGATGCGGAAAACTGCCAGCGGCGGAATAACTTGAGGATTTTGGGTATAGCAGAGGACCTCGAGGGGCAGGATACTAGGGCCTACATAGCTTCACTTTTTAAGACAGCATTCCCAGACCTGATTGGGTGGGATTGGGAAAAGGAGATTCAGAGAACACACCGTTTTCCGTTAATGAGGAAAAAACAAGCCTTGACTTCCACCGGTAGAGACCAGAGCTATCCACGGGCCATTATAGTGTATTTTGGTAATTTTTTATTGAGACAGGCTGTGTTTGAAAAAGCTTGCCCCAATTCAAAAGTGATGGTGGAAGGTGTATCATTCTTTAGTAGGCCAGACTTTGCTCATGCCACTGTAGAGAGACGGTGGCGACTCAGGCAGATGATTGCTCAATTCCAAGAGTTGGGGGCGGAAGCCTATTTGTTAAGCCCTGCGCGTCTAAAAGTTGTCTACAAAACAACTACAAGATTTTTTCTCTCAGAAATTAAGGCAGGGGAATATGTACAGCAACTGAAAACCGGTCAAGTGCAGGGGGGTACGGGAGAAGGGGGGGGAGGGATTGCCGTAAATAGTCGTTTATATGTAAATGTATGTGATACTGATTGGGGGTAGGCAATCTCCCCCTTCACTCCGCTCTCTACTCCCCTATTTTTTCTTTCTTTTTTTCTTTCTATTTATGTATCTCTTTTTTGCCTTTTTTCGAATGTTTATTGGTTAAGAGTTTCGATCGGGAGGGTGAAGATGAGGGGCCGCGGGTAAGGATTGGCAAGCCATAGATGTGTGAAGGTGTTTTACATATGGGTGGGCTAACGGGACTGGCAAATACCATCTTACAGGCTCATGAGCCTGGCGATTCCATTTGTAGGGGTAAGGGCTGGGGGGTGGGATAAAGGAGGGTGGGGGGGTCACAGGGATAAAAAGGATAATGGGACACACAGCAGGGGGAGTGGGGATGGCTCTTATCAGTGGAAAAGGGGTCATGGTGTGAAAGCAGCAAAGTTGAATGGGGCATACAGGGGAGCCAGAAGGACCAACATCCATAAAAATGGGACAGCAAAGTGAAATACGTATTGCCACAGTGAACGTTTGTGGGCTCAATAATAACAAAAAGCGGCAGCTTGTAGGAGAGGTTTTCAAGTCATGGAATGTCGATATTATTTGTATGCAGGAAACACATATTCCAGGTACACAAAAGCAGCTAATGGAGTTTTATGGGTGGAAGCTAGCGGTTTTTACACGACAACACACAACCACTAGAGGGGTCGCGATATTAACTCGGATCAGTACTTTGGTTATACATAAACAATTTGCTGATAAACTCGGCAGGCTGGTTCTGTTGGAATGTTCGGTTAAGGGGCTAAGGTTCACTCTATGTTCTATATATGGATCCAACACAGATGATCCAGAGATACTGGATTGGCTTAATTTAGAACTTACGACTTGGGCTACGCCTATCATAATGTGTGGAGATTTCAATATACATTTAGATAATAAAGAACCCATTCAGGAACAAACACTCTACCTGGGTAGAAAGAATAAAGTTTTTAGGGCACTTCAGTTATTGGCCATTAATCATGGTTTGATCGACGTCTGGCAGTTGTGTTGCCCGCAGGATTCAGGGTTCACCTTTTTCTGTGCCCCGCATAAGAAATTAGTCAGGTTAGACTACTTTTTTGTGACAGCCTCTCTACAAAACCAAATAGGGGTCAACAGACTTCCTAGAATCATATCAGACCACAATCCATTGATTTTGGCTTTGGAGATTGGGAGAAAGGGCCCGCAGCCTAGATCTTGGACATTTGATAGGGCACTATTAGCTGATCCAGGGTATATTAAAAAAATGAAGGAATGGATCCCGGAATTTTTTAAGATAAATCAGGGCTCTGCTTCTTGCCAGACAGTTTGGGATACATTCAAAGCTGCTGTTAGAGGAGAAACCCTGAGTTATGGGTTAAGAAAGGAGAAAATACGCATGGATCAGTTAAAATTAGTTCAGACAAAGCTGGTTAAAGCAGAGCCGCGACTAGGGGAAGGGATCTGCAGCGGAGTAGAGATCTCAGACATTCTGTGTGAGGTGAATATCATTAAGGCAGAAGCCGCCAAGATTTTTATGGATAAGGTTGCTGCAAAATGTTTAGTATATCGCCAGAAATGCTATGAGTATAGCTGGAAAGTGGGCCAACAGCTGGCCTTAAGAATAAGACAAAAACAGGTATTTTGGGGCATTAAAAGCTTAGTGAATGAAGAGGGGCGGATGGTACACAACGGTCCTGAGATTATGGAAGTCTTTAGACGATTCTATCAAAAATTATATAACCAGGAAGAACAGTCCCAAGAAGAGGAAGGGATTGATGCTACGGGCAATGAGATATCAGATCAGTTAAGAGAGGAAGATAAGGCAGCTTTAGAAGCACCTATGACATTGGAAGAATTGGATATAGCAACTCGCGCCTTGGCAAGTGGGAAGGCGGCAGGGTGGGATTTAATTCCACTAGAATTCTATAAAGTTTTTTTTGTGGAGATATGTAAACAGCTACTTAACTTATTTATGGAAGTACAAGCAGGGGCTCCTCAACCGGCCTCCTGGGGGGAGGCTAAGATAGTAGTCTTTCTGAAAAAAGACAAGGAACCCACTCAGCCTGGTTCATATCGCCCAATTTCTCTAATTAATAGCGATGCCAAAATCTATGCTAAAATACTTGCCAGCCGCCTGAATTTGATAATCTCAGGTTTAGTATCTCCGTGGCAGCATGGCTTTATCCCGGGGAAGAGCACGGCAGATCATATAAGACGAGTCATCACGTTACTTGATGTTAGTGCAACAGCCAAGCTTCCCATGGCAGTAATCTTGTTAGATGCGGAAAAAGCCTCCGATCGGGTCCACTGGCCCTTTTTATGGTCTGTCCTGCGTAAAAACAACATCGGTCAACAGCAATTCAACAGCTTTACCACAAAACAACGGCTACGATACAAGTTGCTGGGCTAAAGTCGACCTCAATCAGTATTCAGAGAGGTACGCGACAAGGGTGCCCGTGTTCACCACTGCTTTTTGCACTATATATTGACCCCTTGATCAGGAGAATGATCAGGAATGATCGGATCATTCCAGTCTCATTGAAAGGAGGCTGTACTAAGATTTTAGCATATGCAGACGATATTGCGGTGGTGACCACGGACCCCATGACTGCTATATTGAAAATAGAGCAGGAAGCCCTGCAGTTTGGGAAAAGATCTGGCTATTTGTTGAACAAAAGTAAATGTCAAATGTTGGTGAACGAATCAGTAGATTTTAAGGATGAGCGGGTGCTGACACAGGTACAATATTTAGGTGTTAAACTCACAGTAAACCTTGACGAAGTGGTGAAAATAAACATGGGCCCGATTTTAACAAAGACTAGGAAAGATCTCGCTCGCATTAACAATCTACACTTGTCACTCATGGGACGCTGCAACGTGATAAAAATGGTGTTTCTACCCAAAGTAATCTATCTCTTTAGAACAATCCCCCTAGAGATTGGGCAAGACTGGTTCAAACTAATAGAGGGATTGGTTAATAGCTTCATTTGGTCCTATACAAAGCCGCGCCGGGCTTTCCACTATATGACTCTTCCAAGAGAGAAAGGGGGGTGGGCACTTCCCAATTTTAAACTTTATTATCTGGCAGCAGTGCTTCAGTATGCACAGATACTTTATGTTACGGATAGACCCGGGCAAGATGCTCTCCCTTCGATATATACCCTGATTTTGGGCAAAGAAGCAGATACAGGGGGTTATTCTAACTTTGGAGGAGGTGTTAATCCATCCCAAAAGTGACGGAAAAGTGACGGATTTACCACCAGCCGTATTACGAGTCCATTATATCCTATGGAACTCGTAATACGGCTGGTGGTATATCCGTCACTTTACCGTCACTTTTGGGACGGATTAACACTCCTCCAAAGTTAGAATAACCCCCACAGTTTTTCTGTGGATTTTGGAACCCAGCTACTACAAAAAGGTTAAATTTAAGGTAATTTATGCTGCATTTAAGGCATGGACTCAGGTTAAGCGCAAGATAGGTATAGGACGAATCTGCTACTACACTCCCCTGTGGATTACCCCCACACTTCCAGCGATATTTAAAGACCACTATTGTTTGAGGTGGAGTAATCGGGGCATTCATAAAGTCAGTTCATTCTGGCAGCCACTTCAAATCATTTGAGGAACTGAGTGTGGAATTTGTGCTGGAAAAAATAGACTTTTTAAATTTTTTACAGATTAGAGCCTTTTTTCTAACTAGCATGACCCAAGGTTGGCACATAGACAAGATTAAGCTAATAGAAGTTTTGCGACACCCCACTAGCTGCGGCATTAAAAACCTGTATCCATTGCTTTTAAATGCTATACAAGATGACCTGGCTTTACTTGTTAAAAAATGGGGAGGACGAGTTGGAGCTAAAGAGACAGAGGTTTGTGAGTCTATGGAAATGGCACGGTCTGTTTTATTGTCTGCGGGCCCGCAAGCTCAACATTTTATGGTATTGTATAATTTGTATTATACACCTGCTAAGATTTCGAGCTGGGGTAAAATGTTGGGAATCATGTGTCCACGATGTGGTTGCCCGAAAGCAGATCTCTGTCATATGTTCTTTCAATGTGTAAAACTGGAAAGTTTGATTACTGGGATATTCGATATATTGAAGAAAATCTTGAAACAGGCTATCTATCTGACAAATCAAATGGTTGTGCTGGGAGTTGATCATTCAGTCTGTAATAGTCGCGATAGATACTTCCTGTTCATAGCAATGTCTGTATTTCGCAGCTGCATAGCATCTCTGTGGCGTGATGTAGATCCCCCACGATTTAATCAATGGCTTTCACGACTTTTATCTATGTATCACTTGGAGAAGTAAAAGACTCACTAGAGTTTGGGCACCCTTCTCTGCATGGCTCTTAGGCCCCGAGAATATGTTGACTAAATAAGTAACTTTATATGAGATCTCTAAAAGCAGAAGCTATGATTATTGAATATTTGATTAGAATGTGTGTTACTCCTGTATGACAACATTGATGTATGCACGTTTTTTGTGTGTTTTTTTTTATGTTGCAAACATGTAACCCGCTGTGTGTTCTAATAAAAAATAAATAAAAAAAAAAAGGAACTTTAGGAACATTGAATTAGCAAAATAGCATATACAGTTTTCACACAAATGGCAATAAGCTATTTTAAAACTAGACACAGTGCAATTTTCAACAGTTCCTGGGGGAGGTAAGTGTTTTTTAGTTTTGCAGGTAAGTAAACCACCTACAGGGTTCAAAGTTGGGTCCAAGGTAGCCCACCATTGGTGGTTCAGAGCAACCCCAAAGTTACCACACCAGCAGCTCAGGGCTGGTCACGTGCAGAGGTCAAAGTGGTGCCTAAAACACATAGGCTTCAATGGAGAAGGGGGTGCCCCTGTTCCAGTCTGCCAGCAGGTAAGTACCCGCGTCTTCGGAGGGCAGACCAGGGGGGTTTTGTAGGGCACCGGGGGGGGACAAGTCAGCACAGAAAGTACACCCTCAGCGGCACGGGGGCGGCCGGGTGCAGTGTGCAAACAGGCGTCGGGTTTGCAATGTGGTCAAATGGGAAACCTAGGGGTCTCTTCAGCGATGCAGGCAGGCAAGGTGGGGGGGGCTCCTCGGGGTAGCCACCACATGGGCAAGGGAGAGGGCCACCTGGGGGTCGCTCCTGCACTGGAGGTCAGATCCTTCAGGTCCTGGGGGCTGCGGGTGCAGTGTCCTTACCAGGCGTCGGGTTCTTAGAAGCAGGCAGTTGCGGTCAGGGGGAGCCTCTGTATTCTCTCTGCAGGCGTCGCTGTGGAGGCTCAGGGGGGTCAACTCTGGCTACTCACGGGCTCGCAGTCGCTGGGGAGTCCTCCCTGTAGTGTTGGTTCTCCACAAGTCGAGCCGGGGGCGTCGGGTGCAGAGTTCCAAGTCTCACGCTTCCGGCAGGAAAAGTGTTGTTGTCAAAAGTTGCTTCTTTGTTGCAAAGTTGCAGTCTTTGTGGAACAGAGCCACTGTCCTCAGGAGTTCTTGGTCCTTTTAGATGCAGGGTAGTCCTCTGAGGCTTCAGAGGTCGCTGGACCCTGCGGAACGTGTCGCTGGAGCAGGTCTTTTGAAGTGGGGAGACAGGCCGATAGAGCTGGGGCCAAAGCAGTTGGTGTCTCCGTCTTCTCTGCAGGTTTTTCAGCTCAGCAGTCCTTCTTCTTCTTAGGTTGCAGGAATCTAGTTTCCTAGGTTCTGGGGAGCCCCTAAATACTGAATTTAGGGGTGTGTTTAGGTCTGGGAGGGCAGTAGCCAATGGCTACTGTCCTTGAGGGTGGCTAAACCCTCTTTGTGCCTCCTCTCTGAGGGGATGGGCACATCCCTATTCCTATTGGGGGAATCCTCCAAAATCAAGATGGAGGATTTCTAAAGGCAGGGGTCACCTCAGCTCAGGACACCTTAGGGGCTGTCCTGACTGGTGGGTGGCTCCTCCTTGTTTTTCTCATTATCTATCCTGGACGTGCCGCCAAAAGTGGGGGTTGTGTCCAGGGGGCGGGCATCTCCACTAGCTGGAGTGCCCTGGTGCATTGTAACACGAAGTCTGAGCCTTTGAGGCTCACTGCTAGGTGTTACAGTTCCTGCACGGGGGCGGTTGTGAAGCACCTCCACCCAGAGCAGGCTTTGTTTCTGTCCTCAGAGAGAACAAAGGCTCTCACCACATGGGGTCAGAAAGTCGTCTCTCAGCAGCAGGCTGGCACAGACTAGTCAGTCCTGCACTGAACAATTGGGTAAAATACAGGGGGCATCTCTAAGATGCCCTCTGTGTGCATTTTTTTATAAATCCAACACTGGCATCAGTGTGGGTTTATTATTCTGAGAAGTTTGATACCAAACTTCCCAGTATTCAGTGTAGCCATCATGGAGCTGTGGAGTTCGTTTTTGACAGACTCCCAGACCATATACTCTTATGGCTACCCTGCACTTACAATGTCTAAGGTTTTGCTTAGACACTGTAGGGGCATAGTGCTCATGCACCTATGCCCTCACCTGTGGTATAGTGCACCCTGCCTTAGGGCTATAAGGCCTGTTAGAGGGGTGACTTACCTATGCCATAGGCAGTGTGAGGTTGGCATGGCACCCTGAAGGGAGTGTCATGTCGACTTAGTCATTTTCTCCCCACCAGCACACACGAGCTGGCAAGCAGTGTGTCTGTGCTGAGTGAGGGGTCCTTAGGGTGGCATAAGACATGCTGCAGCCCTTAGAGACCTTCCCTGGCATCAGGGCCCTTGGTACCAGGGGTACCAGTTACAAGGGACTTACCTGGGTGCCAGTGTTGTGCCAATTGTGGAGACAATGGTACATTTTAGGTGAAAGAACACTGGTGCTGGGGCCTGGTTAGCAGGGTCCCAGCACACTTCTCAGTCAAGTCAGCATCAGTATCAGGCAAAAAGTGGGGGGTAATTGCAACAGGGAGCCATTTCCTTACAATGATTAAATAAGAATACATTGTTTAGGAGACACATTTCGACCATCTCTAGGAGCATCACTGAGTATTTAGTCTCCTTTATATTTCTTTGTCGTAAGAAATATGCCAGAGCCTGTAGACCTACATCACGTTGGATGGATGTAGACAATGAAACTACATCTATAGTGACAAGACGATAGCTGGATTGCCACGCTCCTCTCGCCAACATCCTCCACCCCCACAGCATCACCATCATTTCATACGCCGATGACACCCAGCTCATCATCTCCCTCACCAGGAACCCAGCCACCTCCAAGATTAACCTGCACGCCGGACTCCTCAACATCGCCAAATGGATGACAGCAAGCCTCCTCAAATTAAACCCAAACAAAACAGAGATCATCATCTTCGGCCCCAACAAGACTTCATGGAAGAACTCCTGGTGGCCCACCACCCTCAGACCACCCCCAACACCCACCACCCATGCACGCAACCTTGGCATCGTTCTGGACTCATCTCTCTCCATGACCCAGCAAATCAACGCCATATCATCCTCCTGCTTCAACACCCTTTGCATGCTACGCAAGACTTTCAAATGGATTCCTTTAGAAACAAGAAGAACAGTCTCCCATGCCCTCATTAGCAGCAGACTGGACTACTGCAACGCCCTCTACGCAGGGACCACAGCCAAGCTTCAAAGAAAGCTCCAGAGAATCCAGAACGCAGCCACACTTCTCATCCTCAACCTCCCTCGCCATGAACACATATCAACCCACCTCAGATCCCTACACTGGTTCCCCATCAACAAAAAGATAATTTTCAAAGTCGAAATTTATTGGCTCCCTGGGTGAATGTCTAGAAAGGATTGCGGCTGGGATGAAAGACAACCCGAAACCGGAGGAGGAAGCTTGACGTAGTGTGATCGCCAACAAAAATGTTCACTTAGTGAAATTGCCTAGGAGGGAACTCAGCACACAAAAGAGGGACATTTCACAAAATGCACCAATAAAAATGAAGCATTTAGGACCAGCACAACAAACAATGAATATCAAGACTGGGCATGGTTAAAAGCCCACAGAGAGATTACAACAGCCAGAGCGCTTATGCGCTCCACCGTAAAAAGGTTAATGTTCTCAGTATACATGATAGTCTGTGGCAAGACATTAAATGGAGTATCCATTATTCCCCACATACATCTCCCTTCAGTCGCACTTTGCTTTATTTTGTGGCAATATTTCTGCAAAGGTTTTATTTACAGTGATCCTGAATTTTGGTCCTCACATGGGTCAAGGGGGTATTTATATTTTGTACTCGAGTGCATACCTTACTCAGCTTTTTCATGTGAGTGCTGTAGAAGTGTATTGCGCCTGTTATTTGCCAGCACTGTGTAGCCGAGTGAAAGCTCAGTTCCTATAGAACTTTGAGACCATCGCTAATATTTTATTGGTTTTGTGATGAGTACTCAAAGTTTGAGAGAAACCTTTGTGGATTCATGGGCACACCTAATTACGGATAGCTAGGAGCCAGTGTTCAAATGAGCTCTTCCAGGAGAACAGTTGGCTCTGGTCCATGTGACCCGCCAGGGACCTCTAAAAAATGTGGCCCTGGACCGGCCAGTCCAAAAACTCAATGGATTAGTCTGAAGTCAGACAAAAAAATGCCAGTTTATGTGACAGGTGGACTTAAAGTCCAGGACAGGCAACTGTGTCTGTAATAACATAAGGTGAGGAGGCCCCAGGCATTTCCTTTGCTGCAACACCTATTGCCCTGGATTTGGGCTCAACAGTCAAGGAAAATGTTCGTACAGGATAGCTTCCCACACATGGAAGTAGGAAAACTGAAAGATCACAGTGTCAGCAGGAGGTTTCATACTGTGTAGACTTTTGACAAGCGAAGGCTGGGGCGACTAGAGGGGAGTGTTTTCCATTGTCTTACTGTACAACAATTAAATCCAGTCGATTTTAATGTAAACTGCAACAACCAGAATTCATGAGGTGCCTAAATGAAAGTCGAAAACTGAAGTATTGCATCCTTGATGACAACAAGTATTGAAATTCTGTGTTAATGTCACTACATTTATATTGTGCTTACTAACCCTGATGAGATGATGGCATGCTGTAAGAAAATATTACTGCCTGCACTCTCTGGCTTCATGATACATTACGGGCCTGATTCAGACCTTGGCGGGCGGCCGAGGCCGCCCGCCAAGGTCCCGCCGACAAATGACCGCACCGTGGTCAAAAGACCGCGGCGGCCATTCATACATTTCCGCTGGGCCGGCAGGCGCTCTCCAAAAGAGCGCCCGCCGGCCCAGCGGAAATGCCCCTGCAACCAGGATGCCTGCTCCGAATGGAGCCGGCGGAGTTGCAGGGGTGCGACGGGTGCAGTGGCACCCGTCGCGATTTTCACTGTCTGCTCAGCAGACAGTGAAAATCATGGTGGGGCCCTGTTAGGGGGCCCCTGCACTGCCCATGCCTGTGGCATGGGCAGTGCAGGGGCCCCCAGTGGCCCCATGACACCCGTTACCGCCAGCCTATTCCTGGCGGTGAAAACCGCCAGGAACAGGCTGGCGGTAAGGGGGTCGGAATCCCCATGGCGGCGCTGCTTGCTTGCTTGCTTAAGTCTGTTGGTTACAGTATCTGCAACAGATCATAGAAAATGAAGTAGGACTTGAGCCAATTTGAACTTAGACAAAGATGTATGGCTAGTGGAAAGAAAACTTATAGGTGATGACATAGGCCCTCATTACAACATTGGCGGTAAATCTCGCTTACTGCCGTGCAGAAGACTGCCAACACACTGCTGCGGAATTCTGCTACAGCTATTACGACCCACAGCTCAGAATCTGCCAAAATCCAGACACCCACACAAGTCCGCCACACCAAAGGTCAGTGATAAACTGGTGATACCAAAACCTCCACCGTCACGCCAACAGGAATATGCCCACACTATCACGACCCACGAATCCACGCAGCGGTCTTTCAACCGCGGTAAACCAATGGCAGTACACACCGCCGCGCTCAAAATACACACACATTTACAAAACACAACCACATTGGACAATTCGAAATACACACACCTGATACACATACACACACCACTCCCACACACCCAATACAATATAAAACACCCACCCACATTACCCACAAACCCTTACAACAAACAATTTGGAAGAAGCAGAGAGACAGAAAAGCAAAGACCATACCAGCATCCAGAGGCACACAACACCATCACTCATACACATCCACGCACAAAACACCACACATCCCCAAAACATCACCCCACACATCACAACACACACCACCTCACACATCACCCACACCACCACATGGCACCGCAAAGACACCCCAGGTTTTCTGAGGAGGAGCTCAGGGTTATGGTGGAGGAAATCATCCGGGTAGAGTCACAGCTATTCGGATCACAGGTGCAGTACACCTCCATAGCTAGGAAGATGGAGCTATGGCGCAGATTCGTGGACAGGGTCAACGCAGTGGGACAGCATCCAAGAACACAGGATGACATCAGGAATAGGTGGAACGACCTACGGGGGAAGGTGCGTTCCGTGGTCTCAAGACACCACATTGTAGTTCAGAGGACTGGTGGTGTGCCCCCACCTCCTCCCCCACAACCAACAACATGGTAGGAGCAGGTCTTGGCTATACTGCATCCTGAGGGCCTCGCAGGAGTAGCTGGAGGAATGGACTCTGGTAAGTCAAATCTTTAACTACCATATCCCCCACCCTACCTGCATGCTATCACATAACCCCACCCTTGCCCTCACCCCCATCACTCCAACTCCTCACATATGTCCCATTATCACAAACCACACATCCCATCACCAAGCCCTGCATGCAACAACAAAGCATGGACACCCATCACCAAAGCATGTCCACTACACATACCCACACAGACCCCAAAACAATTATCACACAAGGTCCTACACAAGAATGTAAGCACTCGGGTACAGGGTCACCCACCCATTGCACACCATGGCACACACAGATGCAATAATCATGCCTTTACACCCCTGCAGGACCCCTACCCAACGTCACCGGACAGGAGGTTCCAGACATGTCCTCCCCCCCACAGAAGAGGCCTACAGTGACGACAGCAGCTCTGTCCAACTGGATCTAGATGACCAGCCCGGCCCATCTGGGACCTCAGGACAGTCGGTTCCCCTGACACAGTCACAGGCCACCACAGAGCCTCCCCCCTCAGGAAACATCAGCCCAGCACCCACCCAGCGGGCCCATACCTCTGTCCCCAGGACACGTCAAGCAGCAGTGTGTCCACTACTACAGGGAACCCAGGCAAACCCACCACCCAAGAACAGCAGGGACCTGGGGGCAGTGGGCACACGGTTCAGGGGACAGAGGCCCAGGAAAACCGGGGAACTGGGAGGTCTGCTGTGCGACAGGGGGAGGACAGGCCCAGGGAACCCATTCTCCACGAGGCCCTCTCCAACATCATGGGAGTGTACCATCGTTCCCAGGAGACGATGGCAACGGTACTGGCCAAGTTTCAGGAGACCCAGCGGCTGCAGGAGGAACAGTATTTGGGGTTCAGGGAGGAACTCAAGTCCATCAACACCACCCTGGGCACCATTGTAGGGGTGCTGAAGGACCTTGTGAACACCAGGAGGGACACTGTGGCACAACAAGGAGCCTCTGACTCTAGCCTGGATGATGATCTGCCCACCACCTCTGCCGGTGCTAGTGGACAGGAGGCACCGCCACAGGACCACGACACAAGCACCCCACCCCCTGCAGATGGAGAACAACCCCGCAAGCAGTCCCTGAGATCCAGGACAAAGACAGAGAACAATGCCAAGACCCCTGCCAAGAAATGAGACCACCCTGAGTGTCATCCTTCTGTCCCACTTTGTCACCCTTTCCATTCTTAAACTGCCATTGCTCCACTTCCTATGCCCCTTTGGACAATGCACATGTGAGACAAATAACTGGACTCTGCCATGGACATTCCTCCACCATCACCCCTGACCATTTTACAACCCCCTCCACCATTTAGCACTTAAATAAACACCCTTGAATCACAAAACAATCTGGAGTCAGTCTGTGCTTTCACAAATGAGGAAAATAGCAATGTCCATTGTATTGTCAACATACCTATGTCACACAAATCTAGTCCATGAGGTAACATAGCAGAGGTCACACAGTGGGACCCACATCTGTGAAATGGAAAGCCAAAGTGACAAATCAGGGTCCATACACTGGGTGGAAGTGACAGACAGATGATAGGTCTAACAATTTAATCAGATGTAGGAGGCAGTGATGTCTTCTTACCTGTGTCTCACTGGAAGTATTGCTGGATCACGTTGTTTCTGTTGTCTATGTCCTCTTCTTCTGCCTCCTCTTCTTCACTGTCCACAGGCTCCACAGCTGCCACAAGACCTCCTTCTGGACCATCCTCCTGCAGAAAAGGCATCTGTCGTTGCAAAGCCAGGTTGTGCAGCATACAGCAGGCCACGATGATCTAGCACACCTTCTTTGGTGAGTAGTATAGGGATCCACCTGTCATATGGAGGCACCGGAACCTGGCCTTCAGGAGGTCGAAGGTCCTTTCTATCACTCTCCTAGTTCGCCCATGTGCCTCATTGTAGCGTTCCTCTGCCCTTGTCCTGGGATTTCTCACTGGGGTCAGTAGCCATGACAGGTTGGGGTAACCAGCCTCCTGCAAATGTTGAGGGACAACTGTTAGACACACACTAACCCTTAGGGACAACCCCAGACCCAGACAACCATTCACAGGGTATAGGGTCTTTGTCCTCACCTATTAGCCACACACGGTGCCTCTGGAGTTGACCCATCACATAAGGGATGCTGCTATTCCTCAGAATGTAAGCGTCATGCACTGAGCCAGGAAACTTGGCGTTCACATGGGAGATGCACCGGTCGGCCAAACACACCATCTGCACATTCATTGAATGGTAGCTCTTCTAGTTTCTGTACACCTGTTCACTCCTGCGGCTGGTACTAATGCCACATGTGTACCATCAATAGCACCTATGATGTTGGGGATATGTCCCAGGGCATAGAAGTCAACTTTCACTGTAGGCAAATCCTCCACCTGAGGGAACACGATGTAGCTGCGCATGTGTTTCAGCAGGGCAGACAACACTCTGGACAACACGTTGGAGAACATAGGCTGGGACATCCCTGATGCAATGGCCACTGTTGTTTGAAAAGACCCACTTGCCAGGAAATGGAGTACTGACAGGACCTGCACTAGAGAGGGTATTCCTGTGGGATGGTGGATAGCTGACATCAGGTCTGGCTCCAACTTGGCACACAGTTCCTGGATTGTGGCACGGTCAAGTCTGTAGGTGACTATTACATGTCGCTCTTCCATTGTCGACAGGTCCACCAGCGGTCTATACACCGGAGGATGCCGCCATCTCCTCACCTGCCCCAGCGGACATGCCCTATGGACGAGAACGGCGAGCACAGAGTCAGCCAACACTGAGGTAGTAAAAATACAATTTTATTGCACACATTTGTCAATCTGCTATGTGCCTGTTTCTGTGTGTGTGCAAGGCCTAGATATGTGTGACGCATTTAAAAGTAATGCCATGTGGCCCCCTGAAATGGCGGCTGCCTGACCTGTAATGTGGGACAAGGGGAAATGAGGTAACTGCGCTGGCGTTGTACACCGTCACGGTAGGTGGTCGGAGACCGCGGCGCAATCCTGCATTGGTTAACATTGGGCCCTATGGGTCCCAAGAGCCAATGATGATATACGCCAGTGGTGACGATACGCACCGCCCCGGACGTGACTGCCATTTTCTGTCTGTTCACTCACTTGATACCTGATCTTCGACAGGAGAGGACCCACACTGCAAGTGCTGCTGTGACCTGTGTCTGGAAGGGATGATGGCTCATGTGTCTGGGTAAAGGGCCCCTGCCTTCACATCGGAGGAGTTGGAGAAACTAGTGGATGGGGTCCTCCCCCAGTACATGCTAATCTACAGTCCTCCAGACAAACAGGTGAGTACACTATGAGCATGCTGTATGGAAAATGCCTGTTGGAGTGGTGTGGATGGAAGATATGGGGGGGGTGAGGCCTGCATGATCGGACGGTGTGTGTATGTGCATCAGGGCAAGGGTGAGAATGTGGGCCAATGACTGTGATGGTCCCGACGGTTAAAGTTTTTCCTTTTCCCCTGTACCATTCCTCTAGGTCAGCGCCCACCAGAAGAAGGATATTTGGCATGCCATCGCCAAGGACGTCCGGACCCTGAGGGTCCACCACAGACAGAGCACCCACTGCCGGAAAAGATGGGAGGACATTCGCCGCTGGAGCAAGTAGACGGCGGAGGCCAAGCTGGGGATGGCCTCCCAATGTGGGAGGGGTGCCCATCGCATCGTGACCCCCCTGATGTTCCGGATCCTGGCGGTGGCGTATCCGGAGTTGGATGGGCGCTTGAGGGCATCACAGCAGACACAAGGGGGTAAGTACCATCACATCCATCTGACTTTGCGTGCATTGGAGGTGTCTGGGTGGGGGAGCTGGGCAGTGGGTTCCCTTAGGCTAGGGCGAGCTTTGTAGGCAAGGACCCTTTGTGAGGCAGGCTAAGTGGGACCTCAACCCCACCAGTGGTAAGAGCCATCATCACCTAGTCAGGCTCCTGTGACTTCCAGGTGTGCAGCAATCGGGCATAGGCCATGTACCCCATGTCCCTGTGATTAATTAGGGAACTCTAGTTGCATGGCGTAGTGCAGAGGGCTGCTGTGTCTGTAGTGTCCGCCAACGGTAGCGGTATTGCATGCACTGAACATGTCTTTCTTCTTTCTCCCCCCCCTTTTTGTAGTCTCCCTGTTCTTGTGTGTATTAGCATCTGCATCATCAGGCGGAGGAGCTGTGCCACCGGAGCAGGAGGGAGCTGCATCCCACATGGCCCTGGAGTGCGAGACAATGGAGTCAGAAGTCACCAGTGGGACGGAGGGCTGGGAGGGCTCCACGGCGGAGATAGGAGCAGAGACCAGCGGCACCATCTCCTCCTCTGATGGGAGCTCCCTTGCGGTGATGGGCCCCTGTGTGCCCACCGCATCTACAGGTACAGCCGCCATCCCCCCTACCAGCACCGCCCTCCCAGCAGCCCCTCAGAGCATGTCCCGTGGCCACTCACCCAGGAGGGTGGGCATCTCCTTTGCCCCAGGCACCTCAGGCCCTGCCCCAGTCAGCCCTGCTGCCCTCAGTGAGGAGGCTATTGACCTCCTGAGATCCCTCACTGTTGGGCAGTCTACCATTCTGAATGCCATCCAGGGTGTAGAGAGGCAGTTGCAACAGACAAATGCATACCTGGAGGGCATTCATTCTGGCCAGGCAGCCCAACAGCGAGCATTTCAGGCTCTGGCCACTGCCCTGATGGCAGCCATTGTCCCTGTGTCCAGCCTCCCCTCTCCAACTTCCTCCACCCAGACCCAATCCCCAGTACCTCAGCCTATCCCAAGCACACCATCAGATCAGCAGGCACACACCTCAACACACAATGGTGGCTCTGGCAAACATAAGCACCACACATCCCACAAGCACTCACACAAGCATCATACCCATGCACAGATGCCAACATCCACTGCCTCCACTGTGTCCCCCTCCTCCATGTCTCCCTTCTCCCTCCCTGTCACTTCTCCACTCACACCTGCATGCACTTCATCTTCAGCCACTACCTCCATTACCAGCACGCCCATCCCCACACACCGCTCATGTGCACTCACCACCCCACTACCTTTCACACATCCCCTGTGTCCTCTCCCAGTGTGTCTGTGAGCCCTCCTCCCAAAGTACACAAATGCAGTCACACACCCACCCAACAGCCATCCACCTCACGACACCCTCCAGCCCATGCACCTTCACCCAAAGTCAGCAAACGAACACCTCCTACAACCACTACCTCTTCCTCCACTCCCAAACCCCCGCCATCTACCCGCTCCAGTGTATCTAAAAAACTTTTCCTCCTAAATGTTGACCTCTTCCCTACACCTCCCCCCCGTCTGTCCCCTAGGGCCCGCCTTTTCAGGTCCTAACCCAGAACCTCAGCCACCACATAACCGGGCACAGTGGTGCCAGCAATACCCGGAGTTTGGAGTGTGCCAAGCAGCAGGGCTACCAGTGTCCCAAGAAGCGAGTCCAAGGACATTACCCCACCTCCGAAACAGAAAATGTTCCCCACATCCCGGAGGGAGAAGGCCAGAGCACCTGCCACCAAGGGCTCAGGCAAGACAATTGTGGGAAGTGGCAAGACAGCTGCTCCACCATCCAAAGTGGGGAAGGGCTTGAAGAAGAAAGGCCAGTCAACGTCGCCGCCAACCTGCACGGCGGACAAGACTGCCACCAGCAATGCCACATGCACCACCGCCACTGAAACCACCGCCAGCAGCCCAGATACTGAGCCCTTGACCAGCACCACAGACGCTGTGCCCTTCAGCAGCACCGCAGGCAGTGAGCCCACCACCAGCACCGCTGCTACTGACACCGCCGCCAGCACTGCAGTCAGTGAGCCAACCACCAGCACCACCGCTACTGACACCGCCGCCAGCACCGCGGTCAGTGAGCCAGCCATCAGCACGACAGTCGGTGAGCCAGCCACCAGCACGGCAGTCAGTGAGCCAGCCACCAGCACCGCAGCCAGTGAGCCAGCCACCTGCACCCCAGTCAGTGAGGCCGCCACCAGCACCGCCGCCAAAATGACCACTGCTAATGACACCGCCGCCAGCCCCGCCAGCGGCCCCACGACAACCTGAGCCAGTGGCACCACCGCAGACATGGCTGCCATCCCCAGTGGTCATTCGTATGTGGCTGGTGGTCAGTTCCAGGGGCCTGGGCAGCTTCCATGTTGCCCCACCGTCAGTGAAGTGTCACATCCACTACCTCAGTCCTTGGCAGGATGAAGCACTCTGGGCCCAAGGCCCCCTCCAGAACCAGTGGAGAAAGGCATCCACTACCTCAGTCCTTGGCAGGATGAAGCACTCTTGGCACAAAGCCCCCTCCAGAACCAGTGGAGAAAGACATCCACTACCTCTGTCCTTGGCAGGATGAAGCACTCTGGGCACAAGGCCCCCTCCAGAACCAGTGGAGAAAGGCATCCACTACATCTGTCCTTGGCAGGATGAAGCACTCTGGGTGACAAGGCCCCCTCCAGAACCAGTGGAGAAAGGCATCCACTACCTCAGTCCTTGGCAGGATGAAGCACTCTGGGCACAAGGACCCCTGCAGAACCAGTGGAGTATCACATCCACTACCTCTGTCCTTGGTAGGATGAAGCATTCAGGGCACAAAGCCCCCTACAGAACCAGCGGAGAAAGGCATCCACTACCTCTGTCCTTGGCAGGATGAAGCACTCTGGGCACAAGGCCCCCTCCATAACCAGTGGAGAAAGGCATCCACTACCTTTGTCCTTGGCAGGATGAAGCACTCTGGGCACAAAGCCCCTTCCAGAACCAGTGGAGAAAGGCATCCACCTCTGTCCTTGGAGGATGAAGCACTCTGGGGGACAAGGCCCCCTCCAGAACCAGTGGAGAAAGGCATCCACTACCTCAGTCCTTGGCAGGATGAAGCACTCTGGGCACAAGGACCCCTGCAGAACCAGTGGAGTATCACATCCACTACCTCTGTCCTTGGTAGGATGAAGCATTCAGGGCACAAAGCCCCCTACAGAACCAGCGGAGAAAGGCATCCACTACCTCTGTCCTTGGCAGGATGAAGCACTCTGGGCACAAGGCCCCTTCCAGAACCAGCGGAGAAAGGCATCCACTACCTCTGTCCTTGGCAGGATGAAGCACTCTGGGCACAAGGCCCCCTCCATAACCAGTGGAGAAAGGCATCCACTACCTTTGTCCTTGGCAGGATGAAGCACTCTGGGCACAAAGCCCCTTCCAAAACCAGTGGAGAAAGGCATCCACCTCTGTCCTTGGAGGATGAAGCACTCTGGGGGACAAGGCCCCCTCCAGAACCAGTGGAGAAAGGCATCCACTACCTCAGTCCTTGGCAGGATGAAGCACTCTGGGCACAAGGCCCCCTCCAGAACCAGTGGAGTATCACATCCACTACCTCTGTCCTTGGTAGGATGAAGCACTCTGGGCACAAAGCCCCCTACAGAACTAGTGGAGAAAGGCATCCACTACCTCTGTCCTTGGCAGGATGAGGCACTCAGGGCACAAGGCCCCCTCCAGAACTAGTGGAGAAAGGCATCCACTACCTCAGTCCTTGGCAGGATGAAGCACTCTTGGCACAAAGCCCCCTCCAGAACCAGTGGAGAAAGGCATCCACTACCTCTGTCCTTGGCAGGATGAAGCACTCTGGGCACAAAGCCCCTTCCAGAACCAGTGGAGAAAGGCATCCACCTCTGTCTTTGGCAGGATGAAGCACTCTCGGCACAAGGCCCCCTCCAGAACTAGTGGAGAAAGGCATCCACTACCTCAGTCCTTGGCAGGATGAAGCACTCTGGGCACAAGGCCCCCTCCAGAACCAGTGGAGAAAGGCATCCACTACCTCAGTCCTTGGCAGGATGAAGCACCCTGGGCACAAGGCCCCCTCCAGAACCAGTGGAGAAAGGCATCCACTACCTCTGTCCTTGGCAGGATGAAGCACTCTGGGCACAAAGCCCCCTCCAGAACCAGTGGAGAAAGGCATCCACTACCTCTGTCCTTGGCACGATGAAGCACTCTGGGCACAAGGCCCCCTCCAGAACTAGTGGAGAAAGGCATCCACTGCCTCAGTCCTTGGCCAGATAAAGCACTTCGGGCACAAGGCCCCCTTCAGAACCAGTGGAGAAAGGCATCCACTACCTCCGTCCTTGGCAGGATGAAGCACTCTGGGCACAAACCCCCCTCCAGAACCAGTGGAGAAAGGCATGCACCTCTGTCCTTGGCAGGATGAAGCACTCTGGGCACAAGCCCCCCTCCAGAACCAGTGGAGACTGTTATCCACTTGAGAGACTGTGGCTTTGCACTCCCCAGGATAAAGCGGTGGGCAACCCACCCACTGGAAAGACTTGAGAGATTGTGGCTTTGCACTCCCCAGGATAGAGCAGTGGGCAAACCACCCACTGGAAAAACTTGAGAGACTGTGGCTTTGCACTCCCCAGGATACAGCAGTGGGAATGGAGCCCCCTCGTGGAGCAGTGGCGTCGTGCACTCATCCGGCTGAGGTGCCCCACCTTCCCTTCCCCCTGAGGTGCCTGTTTCATTTCGATCTGATGCCCTGCAGTGTTCTCTCCGTTTGAAGTCTGGTATCGAGTGTGGGCCTCGCCCATGCATTTTGGGCCCAGTGGTCCACGGACAATAATTTGTGCACTATCTGGACTTGTGTAGTTGGTGTACATAAATGTATATACTGTATTTCGAGTTTTGACTACTGGTTTTATCATGATTACAATCGTTCAACTCATTTCCTTTTATCCTTGCATTCTTCCAGGGGAAATGGGGGGGGGTGTAAATGTAATGTTGCAGCATGTATTTGTGTGTATGTTGTTGTGGGTGAGGGTGGGGGTGGGGGTATTGCGTGTTGCATGTGTGTGTCACTCTCTTTTCCCTCCCCCCTCCCCTGTGTTATAGGTGCAGTACTCACCGTGGTCTTCGCCGCCGTCTTTGGTGCTCCTGATAGAGGAGCAGGAATACCATCACAGGGAATATTTGGAGTTCTGGATCCATGGCGTCCTGGTTCCTCATGGGGTGTGGAGTGGTGAGTGTTTTCCCTTCCAAGTCCTGTTTCTGCCGTGTTTTTGTTCATGTTGGTTCCGCCCCGGAAAAGGTGGCGGATTGGCCTCTCATAATAGTGTGGGCAGTACATTGTCTTCTGCCTGTCTGTTGGGGGTGACCGCCGCGCTGTTTGTTTGTACCGCCGTGGCGGTTGGAGTGTTAAAGTGGCTGTCTATGTAGGCGGTTTCCGCCATGGTCGTGATTCCATTTTTTTTTGCCGGCGGCCTGTTGGCGGTATTACCGCCGCTTTAACACCGACCGCCAGGGTTGTAATGAAGGCCATAGTATTGCCCTCAAAATATTCATCATTTACTGATGTGTTTGATGAAAAGGAAGCAGAAATTTTACCCCCGCACAGACCATATGACTGTCAAATCGATCTCATGCCTAGAGCCGTACTTCCTAGTTGTCGTACATATGCCTTATTCGAACAGGAAAATCAATATCTTAGAAAGTACTTAGACCAATTTCTACCTAACGGATTCATTCGCCCTTCTAAATCTCCAGCAGCCTCTCCTCTTTTCTTTGTTTCCAAAGCAAATGGAGATCTTAGAACTTGCATAGATTATAGGGCGCTTAACAAGATCACGATAAAGAATAAGTATCCGTTACCCTTAATTCCCATCCTTCTAGACCAAGTAAAAAAGGCAAAAATCTATACAAAACTAGATTTAAGAGGAGCATATCATTTTGTCAGAATGAGAACTGGTGACGAGTGGAAAACTGCCTTTAAAACTCGGTATGGGTTATTCGAATATACTCTCATGTCATTTGGACTTTGTAATGCCCCGGCAGCCTTTCAGTTCTTTCTGAATGATGTCCTGCAAGAATATTTGGATCCTTTTGCAATATTATATATAGATGACATTCTCATTTATTCCGATAATGAGACTGAACATGAGCAACATGTTAAAAAGATTCTTCTAACACACAGAAAACATCATTTATATTGTAAATTGAGCAAATGTGAATTTCATGTCACTACCATTGAATTCGTGGGTGTAATACTTACCCCACAAGGAATGACCATGGCTGCAAGAAAAGTTCAAGCTGTCTCCAATTGGCCAATCCCTAAAACTGTGCGAGATGTACAATGTTTTCTTGGTTTTGCCAACTTTTATTGTAGATTTATTGACCATTTTTCTCAAACAGTATCACCCATTACCAAGTTGTTGAGGAAAAGAGAACCCTTCTTGTGGTCCCCAGAAGCTGATGAGGCCTTTTCGACCTTAAAGAAAGCTTTTTCTACCGCGCCTATCTTAGCTCACCCAGATACCGAACGCCCATTTGTTGTAGAAGCAGATGCTCCTGATATAGCGATAGGTGCAGTACTCTCTCAACGCAATAAAGAAACTGGTCAACATCATCCGGTGGCTTATGTCGCGAAAGTTGAATGAGGCAGAGCAAAATTATGTAATAGCAGAAAAAGAGCTCCGAGCAATTCGAGACACCTTTAAGGAATGGAGACATTACTTATTAGGTGCAAAATATATCATCACAGTCTACACAGACCATCGTCATCTACAATTCATGAGTGCAGCGCACCTCTTAACACCCAGACGATTACGATGGATATTGTTTTTTGCTGAATTTAACTTTGTGGTAATCTTTCACCCTGGAAAAGACAATCGTAATGCTGATGCTTTATCCAGACAAGATTCTACGATGTTACCCACAACTCAACCACCACAAGCCATAATAGCCCCAGAAAAGGTACTGTGTATCATAAAAACCGAAGACTTTTTTGAAAACATCCGTAACTCTTTCACCATTGAGAAATGGCAGAAATGGGTTCAAGCAAATCGTGATAGAACTATCAAACAAGTCCTGCCCTTCCACGAATCTCATTTGTTTGTCCCAAAAACTAGTCTACGTCAATTAGTTTTTCACTGGCTACAACCATCCCCATAGCAGGACATCCAGGCATCCCAAAGACACTTGAATTAATTTAAAGATACTTTTGGTGGCCTACCCTAGTAAAAGATGTTAAACAAATGGTAACAGACTGTGAAACCTGTGCCCGGACAAAAACAAGCCACTCAAAGCCCAAAGGACTTTACAACCTCTCCCAACTTTAAAGAAACCATGGGAACATATATCTGTACATTTTATTACAGGATTATCATAAATACAACATCATTCCCTAATTCTTGTAGTTGTAGACAGTTTAACTAAGTATGCACACGTCATTGCTTGCACAATATTACCTACTTCCAGTGATTTGGCAATTATACTTCTAAATCAAGTGGTTCGCTTTCATGGACTGCCTAGAGTGATACCGAGGATCGCAATTTACCTCACATTTCTGGCAAACATGGTGTAAAACATTACAAGCCACATCTACTTTGTCCACCAGTCATCATCCAGAAACAGACGGACAAACAGAAAGATGAAATCAATCATTAAAACAATATTTAAGAGCTTATGCAGAAAAGGCGGTAACTTCCTGGGTATCAATGCTTTGGCTAGCTGAATTAGCCTATAACAACTCTTACCATACATCCACAGGATCAACGCCTTTTTATGGGATGTTTGGGTATCACCCAGCTACGTTACCTATCAAAATATCCTAGGAGACCTCTCTTACTCCCGCAGTCTCAGATACTATAAAACAACTACATCAAGTACAAAAGCAAATTCAACAACACCTGGAAAAAGCAAAACTAAAATATAAAAGACATTATGATAAAAAACATTGTGAAGGTCCACAATACAGGCTAGGAGTTAAAGTGTGGCTCTCAACTCGTCACATCACCTTTAAGAAAAAATATATGTTCCATTCTAAGTACATTGGTCCTTACACAGTACTTCAGCAGATAAATCCAGTGACATATAAACTGCTTTTACCCAAAACATTACATATTCACCCTATTTTTCATACTTCCCTTCTGAAAAAAGCACATCAAAAACATTGTTCTCGTCCTCCTCCAGTTCTAGTGCAAGGAGAATGGGAATATGAAGCGCAACAGAGTTTAGATTCAAAATTCCAAGGCCTCACCTTATGGTACCTGGTAGCCCCAGATTTCTTGCGCCCTCCCCCCCACCACAGGCACCTAACAACACCATGGGTGCGCCACATTTAAAATATGCACGTTAGGCCAATAGCATCATCATCTGTGACGTTATTGTGGTGCTTTGCTGCACTAATGTCAAAAATATGGATGTTAGTGCAGCAAAGTGCAAGGAGGCCCATTGATTTCAATGGGTGTGTCCTTTTAATGCCTGCTTTGAGCAGGCGTTTAAAAATTACACCAAAAATGGCACAATGAAATCTTGTAGATTGTGGGCCTCCTAACGTCGGTGGAGCAGGCATAATGTAGCGCGAGGGGTCACAAAGTGGCACAATGCATGTATTGTGACACTTTGTAAATATGGCGCAGCGATTTTGTGCCTTATTGAGCCACATTTGCGTAAAAACAATTATGCTAATGTGGCGCAAGGAGGGGCTAGGGCCTTTTAAATCTGCCCCTTGGTTTGTTTATTTTCAGTCTGACACTTGCAGTTCTAAAAACAGAGAATCCTAGTGTACAAGCACCAGAATGGATAAACCACTTACACATTGCCTGCGTAGTGTAAAAGTTCTGGGTTTCACTTGTCAAGAAATTTCTTACATCACTTCCATGTCGTGATTTTTAAAAGCATTGGTCAGTGCTTGGAAGAGTTACAGAGTTTCTCCCCAACAATTTATTGCAGTTGCCAACCAAGACGAGTCATTATCTGGCAGAATTAATGGGGGTGCTTCAGGGAAGGTGTAACTCAACTCTCCTTCTGTCACTTTGTTTTATCCCCTGGAGTCAAAGCAGTGCGTAACTTGTAAAAATACAAATAAAGTGCCAGGGACCTTGGAGGCCACTGCAGTTTGCAGCTGCTGGTGCTGCCAATGGCAGTATCAACACAACTGCTAACCATCACACTTCTACAAGTGTTTCATTTCAGACTATTCCACGCACCCAAAGCTATAAGAATAGCTTGGGCGGTGGGTATTAGTTATTTTAATGTGCATTGAATTATTAGACTATTATTGTTATGCTCACCTTTGAATTAGACAATCAGCTACAGCATGTGGCAGACTGTCAAAAGTGGTTGTGGTGAGCTCCTGAAACCACCGGCTCAAATTAGACAAGGAGCCAAAGAAAAAGGAATACACACTGCGTGTGGGATGATAGGTGGCTGAGGAGTTGGCGAGATGGTCGATTTCTGGCAGTGCAGCACGGGCTAGGGGGACCTATGCATAACTGGCAAGTTTTCAGACCACTTATATGTGACAATTCTGTGTTTTCAGTGTGCTTATGTGTAAAGTTTCATTGCCTAATGAGTGACACTTTGAATGACACTGTAGCAAATAGAACCAAGCAATTGCACCTTTTTGTCTTCATGTAAACACCCTGAAACAGAGCCCTGTAGATGTTGCTGTGAGAATTTGCATTTGTTTACTTGGGAGTTTAGAGCTGTAGCACAGAAACATGTTTTATGCTTATTGTTGGACGTGCCCTTTTTGCAGAGTCACCCCAAACTTTTTGCCTTCTTCCTCCTATTTTTTTGACCTGTTTTTGTTGGCTTTAGGACTCCGGGCACTTTACCGCTGCTAACCAGTGCTAAAGTTCATATGCTCTCTGTCTAATTGAATTGGTGGTTGGTTTATCCATGTTTGGCATATTTGATTTACCAGTAAGTCCCTAGTATAGTGCACCATGTGTGCCCAGGGTCTGTAAATCACGTTACTAGTGTGCCTGCAGCACTGATTGTGCCACCCACATGAGTAGTCCTGTAAACATGTCTCAGACCTGCCACTGCAGTGTGTGCAGTTTTAAACTGCCATGTTGACCTGGCAAGTGCACCCACTTGCCAGATCCAAACCGTCCCTTTTACTACATGTAAGTCACCCCTAAAGTTGGTGCAAGTTAGCCCAATGGGCAGGGTGCGGTGTATTTAAGAGGTAGGACATGTTTTGTTTTACATGTCCTGATATTGAAGTATTGCAAAATTCCGTTTTCACTATTGCAAGGCCTATCTCTCCCATAGGCTAATATGGGGAATGCCTTGAAATATACTTTAAGTACAGGTTCCTATTAGGAGCAGATAGAGATCAGGAGTTTGGGGTCAATGAACTCACAATTTAAAAATACACCTTTTGGTAAGGTTGGTTTTTAAATTGTAAGTTTGAAAATGCCCACTTTTACAAAGTGGGCATTTTCTTGCTGTGGAATACAAGTTTTGGTCAGACTGACAGTTGGGCTATTTGTGAATTCACTCTAGACAGTCACACAAAGGGAGCCAAGGTGTGTCCCGCATATCCCGATGGGTCTTCCAGGGCTAGAGTGGAGGGAAGAGCTGACACTTGCACCTCAATAGGGCTGTGCATGTCCTTACACAAAGCAGTCCGCAACCCCCTGGAGTACCTGGGGCCAGAACAGGGAGAGGCAGGGTCTTGCGCACTACAAAGTCTTTCCTTTGATGTTTGCCTACTTCAAAGGCAGAAATGAGTATAAGTATTGGACTGCTGACCCCACAACTTCAGAACACTTCAGGACTGAGGACATTCTGCCAGGAAGAAGAGGTGGATCTTGTAGGAGGAACTCTTCCTGTTGCTGTGCTGGCCTGCTGCTTCTGTCCTGGGAGTGAAAGGACTAGACTTTGCTTTCTACATCCTGCTTTCCAAGGCCCTCCAGGGGTCTGACCTGAGTTTGTCTCCTGTTGTGAAGTCTCACGGACATCGAAGACGTCATCTGCCAGTGCCTGGACTCCTCTTCTTGGAGACCTGACTAGCTAAGTGGTACCAAATCTAGTCCCTCGGCCATTAGAAGTAGAAGCTGGTAAAATGCGGGGGGAAATTCAAGCACCGCAGTGTGCACATCTGAAAAATCAATGCAGTTTCTGTCCCGCTGCTGAAAATCCAATGCAGCTCCTGCCTTGCAGAAAAAGAATCAGTGCAGCAGATGTCTCAACACAGGCCCTTTACACAGCGCATCGGAATTTTCCATGCATCAACCCTGGGCATCAAAATCTTCAACAGCGCAGCAAGGACTTGAGGCTGCATGTCTGGAAATCAACGTATTGTTCTCCTGTAGGGGAAAAAGTCGACGCATCGCCTAACGAGCGGGGAAAGAATGAATACACGACCTCACTTGCGAGTAAAGAATCGACACATCGCTTGCTTTTCTGACACTGTGGCTTTATTTTTGATGGATAGCAGCATGGATGTCAATTCACCAAAATGCCAGGGGTAGCAGAAGTGACATTGCATGCCATTTTATCTTGACTCTCACTCACACACACATGCTTACACAAACTCACATTCACTCATGCACACACTCTCTTTTACATAAACACACTCTCACCCGCAAGCATGCACACAACATACATTTAAAAGGGTTTTTTACTTACCTCAACTGCCATGGAAGGGCATATTCCACGTAACAGTACTATATTTTTGTTACACTTATAGTGAACAATTTATTATTGTTCACTATTAGTGTAATAAAGATTTGACAGAAAACATAAGAGTGGAGCCCCAACTGACATCCCTAAGGAACAGCTGTTCTGTGTTTCTGGCACTGATTTTTGCCATCTCTGAGGCCAGGGGTCGCAGAGTCAGTGCGAGGGGTCTTTTGGGGCAAGCTGGGGGTCGCAGCTGCGACCCCTGGCAACCCTTAAATGACGCTAAAACAAGGCATACATTAATGCCTATGGATTAAGACTCTTTTAACATAAAAAATTGATATATTTTCTTGTGTATGTTGTATTTTTGTTGTTTTACTCAGATAAATATTGGCTGTTTTTCTAAACTGGTGTGGAGTACTTTTGTGGTGTTTTCACTCTGTTACTGTGTGTGTGTGTTTGTGTACAAATAGTTTACACATTGCCTCTGAGATACGCCTGACTGCTTGTGCCAAGCTACCAAGGGGGTGAGCAGCGCTTATCTGAGCTGTGTGGATCCCTTCCCTGACTAGAGTGAGAGTCCCTACTTGGACTCATGTAAACTGACGGCCAACTAGAGACCCCGTTATTAACACTTATCGATGCTAAGAATAAATGAGATCACATGGATCTGTTCTAAACCACCAGGCAACTGGACCTAAAGCATTTAATACAGCCTGATGAACTAGCAGTAGCTTGATGTTTAGCATCCAGTCTGTCAGTGTGGAAACGCAAATACAAGACCTGGAATGTAAAGTGCCATAAGCTGTAGAGCTAGGACTAGAAGGTGTCAGTCAAACAAGACAGTGTCCCGAAAGCCATCGGATGGTCATACACACACCAGCATGCTCTGTAATACCAATAAGGATTCTCAGGGAATGACTTCCTCCATTCTCAGACAAAGGAATTTTAAATATCCTTATTTGTCAATTTTGTTAAGCTGTCTTTTGTAACTAAATAAAAACATTTCAACCTGCAAACATCAATATACTGCACTGATGCTCTGAAGTTAGTTTTACATTCAGATTGTAGCACCAGTCAAGATCCACTTTAAGACAGGAAGGAATCTGCTGGCTGTTACCTTAGAACTAGCATCATGTCATGAAAAGTCAGGAAGCTAATGAGCTGCTGTCATGTGTAACTGCCAAAAGTAATCCTTCCTTCACCATCATATATGAGATCTTCATCCAGTAGGAGCTTTTATAGCCAGTGGTATATTGCATTCTGATGCATGTAGTTTTACTTTTTTATATGGTCCATTGTCTAAAAATCCAGAATTTGGTGGATGAGCTTCATGCTCATCTCAGCCTCACCAACATAAAGTCTCACTAATCTTTAAGACCAATAAGTAAGTAAGTAGTTGAGTGGGTGTGAGAGGACTGCACAACACCTATCAAACTGTGGCCCTGATTTATACTTTTTAATGCAAACCTTTGGGGCCCTGGTACGTAAAATTGACAGCCTGGTGGCAGAGAGTACAAGATTAGTAGTATTGAGGGTTTGGTGGTAACCAAGGTGTATAGAATAAATTTAAATTGGGTTTTATAAATTTCAATTATGCAAATTGGAGGGAGGATGTTCCCCTAACTCCCAAATGACTTTCCCGGAATCTCGGAGCTTGCCGAAGGTAGTTTGAGTATGTTATCGGCGTTCTAGTGATAGTGTGAATGAAATAGGTTTTGCGCTTGCACAGCTTATGCCCATCGCAGGTGATCGTGAAGTTTGTGAGAATTTAGGCCAGATTATGTTTTAATAGGAGTTGAGTGATTCCTCTGCAGTATGAGAGTAGGGAAGTCAGCGGACTTCATGTGAATGTGGCACTTTCTGCTCAAAATTTGTCCACGTGGTTGTTGGTGATGCACGGACCGTGCGTGGTCTAAGACTCCGGAGTATACTAATAAGTGCATGTGAGACACTTAGTTTATGTTGTAATTTCTTCGGTTTAATAGGTCGATCGAAAGGTCGGCGAGTCGAGTTTGAGTCAAATGAGTGAATGAAAACCTTTGATGGAGATTTGGTGAGTTCTAAAGTGCACTAGAACAATAATCCATTGACAAGTCGAGAGTAGAATTTGCGGGTCAAATTTTGCTTGCGAGTGCGGGATCTGAAAAGGAGAGAGTAGCGGCCGAGGCTAAGCGAAACCTCTGTAAAGGTCTGAAGCGATTGTGTTACCTTTCCTGTAGTAAACCGGCAAATTTGAGTTTAGGTTTGGTGCTTGCAATATATATATGTTGCATTAGTGTATGAGAGTGGGAGGACAAGCCGGAAGACTTTGTCAGCCGCAGTATGTGTGAGTGTGACATCATTGGAGCCACGCTGGGATAGGTAGGTTAGTGAGAAGGGTCGCGCACGGATTGGCAGCCGTCTGTGAGAGGCAATTGGTTGAGAAGGTAGGCGAGGTTTTCTGAAAACGAGAGTTTCACTGAAAAATATTGATTGGCAAAGAATTGACAGGACAGCCCAGGAAGCCAAGGAGTCGATACATGCATATTATGAGAGGTTGTTGAAGGCGTTTAAACATTATAGTGGCACAGAGACTATTGAGGCCAAAGACATGATTCACTTTGTGTTCAGATTTGTGGAAGGGTTGAGATCTGAAATTGGTCAGATGATCAAGAGACATTTGATTTGCTAGCAAGCAAAACCGATTGATGAGGTGTTGCAGTATGCAAAGTACTGCAGCGATGAGATCGAGTTGAAACAGAGAAAGTTGAAGGAGAAGGCCATGGTGATCCAAATGAAGACAGCGCAGACAGGGATGCAGGGAGGTTTTCCACAGCCAGTGATGCAGCAGCAGGGAAATGGGATGTTTCAGCAGCAAGTGAGAGGTAGAGGATGAGGAGGTATTGTGACCAACGGTCCTGGCTTGAATACAGTGGTGTTTCAAAATGATGCACGGGCGATGAAGAAGGTGTTGCCATGTCATACTTGCGGGGTCGTCGGACATTGGAAGCGGGAGTGCCCGATGATGGTGCAGGAGGGTGTTGTTCAACAAAGCAATGATGCCAATTCATTTCAGAATATGAGAGGACCAAGATTGAGAGGTCCAAATCCAAATTTTCAGAACACTGTGAATCAGATGCAAGGTTTTCAGCCCATGCAGCAGGTGAAAATGCCACGTATACAAACAGTACACTCACAGCCAGTGCAACAGCAGATTCCCATGGTACCTAGACAGCAAATGCAATTGCCTTTAGCCCCAATGGAACAGCAACAGATCATGCTTCCTCAACAGGTCACAGGTCCAAGAGTAAGTCAAAATAACACAGTGCAGCAATACCCATTGAGAGGTGAGAATGGAATTAACAATGAATGGTCGGATGAGAGTTCAGATGGAGAGGAGTGCAGACTTGCAGCATCTCTAGAGGTAGATCAGAGAGGTCCCTATGTGCAGGGAAAGGTTATGGGCCACAAGGTTTCATTTTTGGTTGATACGGGAGCTATGCGCTCCACAGTCAGAAGTGCAGAGGTCCCAAAACTGCCCCTTTCGAAACAGACAGTTAAGGTGGTAGGAGTAGCGAACCAGCTTCTGACAAATCCGATCACCGATCCAGTTCAACTTCCAAGGGTTACACAAATTTGTGGTTTGCGACTCAAGTCCGGTGTCCCTACTGGGAAGGGACTTCTTGTGCAAAAAGAGGTGTTCCATCACATGTTCAGAGGACAAAATCGAGGTCCAGACAAATAGTGAGGATGAAGGAGAGGAACAGGCTTCGGAAAACGAAGTTGAGACCATAGATGAGGAATACCCTCTGATTAATTTCTTTCTGATGTTCACAGTGGATGAACTTCCTTCTGATTTGCAAGGAACAGTTGAAGAAAAGGTGTGGGACCTGACAGGGAAAGAAGTAGGATTGATAAAAGGAGTGGAACCAGTCAGAGTCAGTGTGAAGAATAATGCAGTATTTCCCCAGATACCACAGTACAATATGGCGCAAGATGTCCTTATAAAGGTTGCGCAAATAATTGCGGATTTCGTGAAGCAGGGAGTTTTAAAAGAAGTGTTGAGCAGTCCATGTATTTCACTGATAATGGGACTGAGAAAGCCCTGTGGGAAAGTTCGCATTGTCCAGGATTTGAGAAAGATCAATGACATAGTGGTCAAGTGCTGGCCGGTAGTACCAAATCCATCTGTAATTATGTTTCAGATTCCATGTGATGCAGAATGGTTCACAGTAATCGATCTGTCACAAGCATTCTTTTCTGTGCCTCCTCATGAGGACAGCCAATTTCTTTTCTGTTTCAAATTTTTAGACAAGGTCTACAGTTGGTGTCGAATTCCACAAGGATTTTCGGAATCACCTTCCATATTTAATCAGATACTGAAGAAGAATTTGGAGTCATTGGAATTGCCTTTCCAATCGACCTTAGTACAGTAAATTGATGATTTATTGATTGCATCCAAAACAAAGGACGAGTGTAAGTACGACTCGATTGCCTTACTGAACCATTTGGGAAAGAACGGGCACAAGGTGTCCCCTAAGAAATTGCAGTATTGTCAGAGAGAGGTGAAATATTTGGGTCATCAAATTGAGAAAGGGGCGAGGAAGTTGTCCAGTGAAAGAATAACAGCAGTATTACAGATGAATCCCCCTGTAACGCGTAGAGATGTTAGGATGTTTCTGGGGATGGTGAGTTATTGCCGCCAATGGATTCTGAATTTCTCAGTCATCTCCAAGCCATTGCAGATACTGACGATCAAAGAGAGCCAGGACAGAATACAGTTCCGGGAGAGGGAAATGAAGGCATTTAAAGAGTTAAGGGAGAGCATGTGCAGGGCTCGAGCTTTAGGTATGCCTGATTAAACAAAGCCTTTCATTCTGTTTTGTCATGAACGTGATGCTTGTTCTTTGTCTGTCTTGACACAGGTCCAAGGAGGTGTAAACCGACCAGTAGCGTATTTTTCAGCTACTTTGGACCCAGTCGCAGCAGCCTTACCGAGTTGTTTGCGTGTAGTTGCAGCAGTTGGACTAAGCCTCACACAGTGTGAAGGTATAGTGATGGGACATCCTTTGACAGTTATGGTCCCTCACTCAGTTGAAATACTTTTGACCAGAACCAAGACACATCACATGACAAATGCTAGGTTGACCAGATACGAAACAATTATCTTGGGAAATGTTGAAAAGATGTACAGTGTTGAATCCGGCAAATTTACTTCCAAGTGAAAGTACAGAAATTGAAAATGAAGAAGATATTGAACATGACTGTCTCCAGGTAACTGAGTTGTGCACAAAACCGAGGCCTGATATTAGAGATACACGATTGGAAGAAAGTGAACAAATTATTTTCGTTGATGGCTCATGTCTAAGGGACTCCGTAAGAGTGCTGAGAGCTGGATACGCTGTGTGCACAATTTCTGGTATCCTGGAAGCTTCTTGGCTTCAAGGAGTGTACTCAGCTCAAGTAGCTGAACTGGTAGCTCTTACTAGGGCTTGCCATGTCGCTGCTCAGATGAGAATCACGATTTATACTGATAGTCATTACGGATTCGGAATTGTCCATGATTTTGGACAGCTATGGCCACAGGGGGGTTTTCTGACCTCTTCTGGTTCACCAGTGAAAAATGGTGAGAGAATCAAAGAATTGTTGCATGCGATTCAGTTACCTGAAGAAATTGCCGTTGTGAAATGCAGTGCACACCTGAAGTCACAGGACTTTGTTTCATTGGGAAATGAATATGCGGATCAAGTCGCAAGGTTTTGTGCATTGAACTGTATATCGTTCAAGGAGTAATGAGAGTTGTTACCTGAAAAAGAAAATGAGCAATGTACAGGATACGCATTAAGGGTGGTTGACACGTTAGACGAGTTAAAGCTTTTGCAGGAACGTGTTGTGAAGAAGGAAAAGCGTTCTTGGGTTAGGATGCAGTGCATACAGAGACCAGACGATTTGTGGGTTTCAGAAGAAGGAAAAATGGTTCTGCCGAACAGTCTTTTGTCACAATTTGCGAGGTTTTATCATGGTCAGGCACATATTGGGAGGGATGCCATGATCAGGTTGTTCAAAATTGATTGGTTCAACCCAAAATTTAGGCAGGTTGCTGAAGCAGTTTGCCACCGTTGCGTCATCTGTCAACAGATGAACGCGGGAATAGGGACAGTGGTGAATTTGAGTCGCACTGGGAGAGCCAGAGGTCCATTCAGCAGAATACAAATGGATTTTTTTGAGATGCCTGTATGTGGAGGTTTTAAGTACGTGTTGGTAATTGTGTGCATATTTAGCCATTGGATTGAAGCCTACCCTACATGTAGGAATGACAGTCTAACAGTAGCAAAGCTGTTGCTTAGGTAACTGATCCCATGTTTCAGATTACGGATCTCTTTTAAATCAGATAGGGGAAGTCACTTCAACAATGCGGTGGTTAAATTACTGTGCGCAGCATTGAACATTGACCAGAAGTTGGATTGTAGTTACTGCCCTGAAGCATCAGGACTAGTGGAGCAGATGAATGGTACCCTAAAGTTAAGAATTGCGAAAATGTGTGCATCTACGAATTTGAAATGGCCAGACGCATTGCCCTTAGCTTTAATGTCAATGAGGAATACTCCCGACAAGAAAACAGGACTGTCACCACATTAGATCCTCATGGGTCAAGCTATAAGACTGCCCGCAGTGCCTGCAAATGCTCTTGTAAACATCACAGATGATATGATGTTGGACTACTGCAAGGGTCTGGCTGATGTGGTCCGTTCTTTTTCTCACCAGGTGGAAGCCACCACCCTGCCACCGATCTATGATCCAGGACACACAGTGAAGGCCGGGAACTGGATTGTCATCAAAAAGCACGTAAGGAAGTCATGCCTGGAGCCTCGTTGGAAAGGACTGTATCAGGTGATACTAACGACTACCACAGCTGTGAAGTGTGCGGGAATTCCGAACTGGATCCACGCCAGTCACACAAAAAAGGTGACATGTCCAGCTGATGAGGAAGTTGAGTTGTTGAAAGTACCAACAACTAGAAAGGAAGTCTCAGGGCCGGAGGAAGACCGAAGGAAACTGAGACTGAAGGAGAGCCCGTTGAGGACAGCTTGGTCACTCCTGTAAGAGACGAAAGTGAAGAGATCCAAGGGGGTGACGGAGAGCCTATCTCAATTGAGGCAGCAGGGGAGTCTAGTCAGAAGGAGACTCTCCCAGAAGCAGACGATTCTGAAAGACCACAAAAACGCTTAACAGACCCAGAGGGCGAAGGGGTTGAGGAGGAACAAGAGTGAACGTTTTCGACTCCTCCTGAGTAGGTTGCAGGTCCATCAAGCTGGAACACCATAGAGCAAGAAGAAGGTGCAGGGTCACCACAAAATAAGTCAGAGTCGAAAGAGACACTGAAAGGAGACAAGTGGCCAGAGTCACAGTTGAACCAAAGAGGGAAGAGAGTGGTTGTCGAGGACACCATAGAGGAAGAAGTAGACACCACAAGAAGAGAAGACCTGAGTGAAGGAGAGTCGCAAGGTGATCGCAAGCTGAAAAGAAAGAGAATAGCGAACAGAAGATATGCAGGTCCTGAATGGGCGTATGCAACTACAACTGAATGGCAAGAGGAGTTTATGTCTTTCTGTTTCGATAGGGAAGTTCCCGGTCAATACTTTGGTACCTGAATTGAGTAGAAGGCTGAACTGGTGTAACAATCTGAATTAGAGTTGAATTAGAGAAAGGAGACTGTGAAAATTTACCGGATGAGACTTTGAAAACCTGAATTGACCTTTTGAAACCGATTTTGACAAGTTGCTGAACCGATTGTAGAGCTATAAATATTTTCCAGAGAAGATTTGCTTGTCTTAAGCTTTGCTGCAAATTTTGTGCCTCTTTACTTGTTTGATAACCATCCTCAGTGTTTTGTTTCATAACCGTCCTCTGCTTTGTGATTCTTCACAGATCATGACTAACTCTAGGCAGGAGAATAGAGGGAGTAGGCGTTGTAAATGTTTGAGTGTTGGGTTAGGTATTGCGTGTGTGATATTGATTGTGGTAGTGATTGTGGGTGTGACAGTGAAGAATGGCAATGAGACTACTGCTGCTTCTGTTCCTGAAACTACTACTGCACTAACAGCCTGGGAGAGGTTTGATTTGGATGAGAGGTACTTACATGAGGGCACTAATGCTAAAGGGGAGCTTTCCTCGAACGTTTTCTATCGCTTGCTGAGTGAGTATGTTGAGACAATTGATGAGAAGAATTGCTTTGTATGCACGCAGATTCCTACTTCTGTACAAGAGGGAGTCACATATGATAGTCTGCCACTCACCTATCGGATAACTTGTAGTCTTTTACTAACAAGGTTTTATAACCAGGAGAACATTCAGTACTTCTACTCAAACTTAGATTTAGTGTTTTCTTATGTGCCTATAATAGAGGATTTGAGTGAAACAGCTAGATACTATAGCATAAAGTTAGTTAAGGGATTCTTTGAGCCGATGTCAGCAATTAGAACATCTTATGCCCACTGCAATAACCTGACCTGCTTGCTTACACCTGTAGAGAAGAGATTTTTAGATCGCACAGATGATAGAAGAAGGGCATTAAAGGGCAAATTAGAAAAAGGATTGCAACAGCGAGCTTTTGTGAGTAGTGAAGCTTATAGTGCAATTAGAGCGCAAGGGAAATTAGCCTTAGACGCATTACACATAGGGAAGCTTTGCGTAACTAGACCGAAATCATATTATGACAAAGTGTTTGTGGGAACGAGTGAATGTGAACATGTGTTTTTGTTTCAGAGTAAGTGAACATTTATGTTGAATGGACAGGATCAGGCGATTCCTGGGGTCTATTATATATGTGGTCTTAATGCTTATTACCGTCTCCCTAAGGGATGGTATGGGACATGTTATTTGGGGATAGTTTTCCCAAAGATTTACCAACTTGATGACTTAAAGAAATTTCCAAAATTGTCTGAATCACATCGTACTAGACAGAAAAGAGAGACCGCTGCTGGTGTATTGGGAGACATATTTGGGGCGATAATTCCTTCAGTGGGAGTTATTTTGAACTCAATAAAGATTTGAAAGTTGTCTACTATTGTGGATAACATGCTGACAAATTTCTTAGGGGCTATACTCCTGATGAATACTGAACTAGCTGCGGAGAGGGCCATGACTCTGCAAAACAGGCTTGCTTTAGACATTCTTTTAGCAAAAAATGGCGGAGTTTGTAAAATGCTTAATGAGCGTCATTGTTGTACATTTATCCTGGATAGTAGTAATGAGGTTAGGAGCATGCTTACTAATTTGACTAAGGATAGCGCAGATTTGAAGGAGTTGAAAGAACCAGGCGTTTGGGAGAAAGTGGGAAAAGGTTTTGCTTCAGTAGGAAATTGGTTGGGTAGTATTTGGCATGGAATATTGTCTAAAATAATACAAGGATTATTAGCTATTGTGGGTTGTCTATTTAGCATATGGGTAGCATGTAAAATTTGCAAGAGAATAAAACTGAGAAAAGCGAAAAATAATAAGAGGAGGGAAGAAAAGGAAAGGGAAAAATTGTTTACGGAAAATTTGAAGAAGAAGCCAATACGTGAAGAAATTGAAATGACAGAATTTTAACTGACATAAAATTTGTGGGGGAAGATTTTGTGTGATGACAAGGGTCATCAGTTGGAGGATTGCTGAAGCGTGTGTTTTAATAAAAACTTACTAATAAGAAGTTGCATGTATCGTGTGATAAAGCTGCTTAGAAAATGTGTTTAACATAGAGAAAATAAAAACACGCATTTGAAATGTGCCCACGGAGAGGGGTTGCCAATGTATACGAAGACTAATGAAAATGCTTATTAATAATTAAATGATTTGCAATATGTTTTAAAATGTAGTAGTCTGTCATAATTAGGGTTACATGTTAACGTTTGCTTCATTTAATAAAGCCTTAACTTAGCGAGGGTTTTGGCCTAGTAGCCTGGCCTCATATTTGAATTGTATTTCTAATGCACTTTAACACGCTGCTTTCCTTAAAGGACACAAAGCTGTACTTTTCCAGAAGTTATGTGTGTGCCATTGTAGTAACTTATTTTCTCATGTGAACCGATTGGTGAGAAGACTATGTTCTAGCTAACCGCAACAGTGTAATTCGTAACAGGTGCAAAGATAACTTCCCAAGGGAAGACAAGGAAGACACTGACTGGCGCATGATTTGCAACAAATTTGTTACCTGACATTCCAACTGTTGAAGATATCAATAACTGGACCAATGGGAACTGTATCTTGTCGAAAGTTCTAGTAAGGTGTTTGTGAAATTATTGGACATAGATATGGATGCACCAAAATTCAGCAAGTAGGGAACTTGGAAGTACGTTGACAGATTTGATTTAACCGCACTGCATGATGAGAGGTCATCATTGCCATTTCGACATTTTCCATTCTGCGACTAGCCATTAGCCATTTCTATTTTGCGATTATTCATAGACATTATCTGCTATCATTGACTCATCTTTGAGTTGCTCTTGTTCCAGCTGAACCCATCCTCTATAATTTTCCTTTAGTTATTGGTTTAGTTGAACCATCCTCTAGCTATCCTATGCGTCTTGAAGGAGACGTTGCTTAACTTTAATGCTCCCAGTTCTAACTCTGCCCGATGCTGATCGACCGATGTCCTGAGGACGAAGACTGAAGCTGCTTGCTGATCTATTTGGATTGGTAACTATCCAATGCTGATTGTAATTGTCTGTTTGCCTTTTCTTTCCAGGTACCAACTGTTATTTTGATAGAGGCCTTTGCTAGATGTTTCCTAAATTTGTGTTGACTAAGGCCCGTATTTATACTTTTTTAGCGCCGCATTTGCGTCGTTTTTTGACGCAAAAACGGCGCAAACTTGCAAAATACCATTGTATTTTGTAGGTTTGCGCCGTTTTGCGTCAAAAAGCGGCGCAAATGCGGCGCTAAAAAAAGTATAAATACGGGCCTAAATGTTTTGCATGAAGCCCAACATGCCAGTGCTAATTCGAGGTTACTTAAGTGTTCACTAATATCCCTATAGACAAATGACTGAAATCTTTGCTTTGTTGTTCAATGGACTAATGAAACTCTGCTAAACTTATTTGTGCTGATCTAGGCATTGTTCAATTGTGTTTATTGTTCTTACTGAATAACGTGAATCTAGTGTGCCTAATTGAGATTGAGACTAATTGATCTATTGATTGACGATGCTAAAAGGTGTATTTCGTACTGGGAAGTCTCCAAACGCAGTCCAAAGGTTCATCTACCTAGTTGTGTCTCCCTTGTAAGTTTACTTTTCAAAGTTTGGACGCGTTAACACAGCACAGCTTCTGACAGGTGTCAGTGTGCATCTGCCCCATTGTAAGAAATGCACCAGTGCACTGACCTGATCACCAGAGCTTGCATGCATACACACCTCTGTTCAATGTTGGGCCTTGGAGAGCTCAGAGCAGCTTCTGTGCTGCAGTCTCAGCAGATCGTGATCCCTGCTATGTCACCCCAGGCAGACAGTGTGTCAGACTGACTCCTTTGTAGGAGGGTTGACAAGGGCTAACCAGGTCAACGCAGAATTATTTTCTGATCTCTGCTCTTCCTTTCTATAGCGCACCACAGGTCGGTTACCCCCAGCTTCTGCGGTTAGTCGGAAACGAAAGGAGAAATGAAAACATTTCTCCTTCTAATGCCTGCTTTCATGTGATGTTAATTTTTTATTTTTGCCACAAAACCCTGTCTACTAATATTAGTAGATAGAGAGTCATGTAAAACAACCATGGGTGATAGCACAGAACGCCCATGTAGCACCCATGGAACGCCCCCTTGCCTCAGAGTAGCACAAAACAGCGCTTCTTGCTGATTTTTGTTACTTTTTCTGACAAACAAACACAAATACCAAGTTGCGTTGGTTTGTAAATGGCAAAAAAGATTTGCGTAGTGTCCATTTTAATAGAAACCAGACACAAAACCTTTCTAAATCTCGGCCCAATATGTATTACTTTAACAAGTGATGTGTGACACTTGGCAGTGCTTTCTACTTGGTTTTTTGATCTGACATCCCCATGTTTTCTCAAAGCAAAGGATGACAGACCAAAAATCGTTATGCCATTTCCATCTCCCACTAGATTATGATTTGCTTTGTGGAGATGTTAACAGATTTATTCAGTGCACAGATATTTACCCATCAATTACCAAGAGCTTTGACGTCTAAAAACATAAACCCATTTCTTTGCCACTATGGCCCAAATTTACGAAAAAGTCTCACAACACAGTGCAGCAACCAAAGTTGTGCGTGACAGGGAGAGAGCAAGACAGCATCATATCTATAGAGATATGGCACTCTCCTCCCCAATATTTGTTTTAGCATTGAGACTCAGAAATAAGTTTATGTGTGTATAGAGACATGGCACTCTCCTCCCCTCTCCCTTGGTCTGATGCAGAATTTTCCTGCCAAGCGCCATGCACACACCTTTGCGCTATAGTGCAAAGTTGTGTGCATGAGTCTAGCATAGGTTTTTTACCAGCACAAAATACTCTGACTTGGCAAGTTTTACAACTTTTCTTACTTTGTATGTGGGCTGTACAGTGCAGAACACATGTAAAGGCAGAAAAGAAAGCAGAAATGAAAATATTTATCTTTTTAAAGTCTGCTTTCCAGCAGCGTTATTTATCGGTGCAAAACACTGTGGGGCATATTTACAAATGGCTTTTGCCTCAGGTGCAGCATTTTTTGTGATGCAGGCTGCAGGACCATGTCTACAATCCCACGCAAATGTCCTTGTAGATATGGAGTAAGGCAATGCAATGCAAGTTGCTGTGTTGCCTTATTCTGTGTCAAAGAGGCACTCCATGGGCGTTTCAGTGGGTGTTACCATGCAGCACCCATGGATTTTCACGCATTCCCAGATTTACAAAGATTTGGAAAACAGGGAATGAGTCAAAAGTCTAAGGCGTAAGGAGGAGAAATAACTTTATTTCTCCTCTTCGTATGTGGCGTACACTGCAAGGCCATATATACATGGATACTTAAAGCCACCCAAGGGGGGGAGGGGAAGAGAGAGAGAGAGTCCCTGCCCCATCTACCTAGACGCACTACCATCTGCTGTTACTAGGGGACAGTCTGCCTAACAACGCGCAATTGTTTTTTTATTGCCAATTTTCATAACCAGAAGCCACTGCAAATCCACAAACACTTCTGTTTCATTGTCATGGGTAAGACAATATTTTTTAAGCATTGAGAGTCAGAAATATGTTTACGTGTGTACGTGTTTTGTTAAAACAGCATTACACTGCATGTTTTTAATTATATTTGTAAAGTCACCATAACTTTCCTAAGTATTGTTTTCGGTATAATGGGAGGAAAAGAGTCGAAAGTATCACATGATGTTATTAATTTTTTTTAACGTTGTTCTTCATGTGGCAATGATAAGCAACGAAAGACTAATTTTAGGAAGATTTTGCTTAAGCAACATCTATTTTTCAAGTGAAAAGAAATCTGTGGTCGGTGCAATATAATCTAACGTAATTTTGAAATAGATGTTTAGAATCTGTGTTGCTCAGGAGACAGCCAGCACCAGTGTTAGAAAACCAAGAGTTAAATGTGACTGATTATTGTGTCAAGGTGCCGAAACGTAACTCGAGGCGCTATGGATAAGGACTGACAAACGCCTCGTTGAAGAAGCGTGAGCTGAGGGTACCTTCTTGCCAGAGGTCAGGCTTCTCCAGAGCAAACAGCGGGTCACCGGCAATTTTAAATCATTAGAAAAAGATAATTATGGGTGATAATGGTCAGAATACTCAGCTAGGAGCTTCTAGTGTCAGCCTCTGACGCTGCACGCACAGGGTTTATACAGTGTGGTCCTGGCGGCCTGGATTAGGGACCCCTAGTGACAACCTGTGGTACTCCATCCTGGTGCATTGTGAGAGCCACCTAATCCCAGTGGACCTCTTGTCAGTTTTGCTAGATTTTGAGACTCAACCGAAACCCAAAGCAGAATGCAGCACAAATAGCAAGAGGAAAAAACAAGCAAAAAAATAAAGATATCTTTCCTTGCAAAACCACCCTGCATGACTCTGCATGCCTCATAGATATGGAGTAAGGCAAGGCAGCTCAAAGCACTGCATTGCTGTTCTCTACATCAAGAGGTGTTCCATGGGCTGCAGTGGGTGTTCCCAGGCAACACCAATGAGTTTTGACACATTTCTGAATTTACAAGGGTCTGTAAACCTGTGAATGAGTAAAAACTGTGCGCCACCCGTTACAAAGAGAAATAAGGGGATTATTTACAAGCCTCTATGCGCCCCTGGAACATCACTTTCATGACAATCAGGCAACACACACTGCAGTTCCATAGCTACAAGGCCGCCTAAAGCAGCCCTGCGTGGCTTTTCAAGGCCTTTTTTTTTTTACATATGGAGTGAGACAACTGTTAAAGAGCAAGCATTATTAATAAAAAATGAATCACTAAAACAATGTGAAATAATGTGTATTTAAAGGCCTAACTGCAAAACGTGTGTTAGAAAAATAAACATGCAGCTTTAAAGTGACTGACTTGGTGTCCACCACAACATGCATTATATGAAATAATAATCTCAAATGAAAAGGTATTTTGATTTATCATAATTATATGAAATAAAGAAGATGAATTATTAATGAATTACAAAACTGGTGGTTTGAAATTGATATTAAAATGTTTTATTTTCTTCATATATTGGCATTAGTGAAAAGGCCTACGTTCTAGCATTTTGTAGAAATACGATATTTTAAATGTTGCTGACTTTACTGAAATGTGAACAAGCTTTTAAAGAAATTACGCAAATGCAGCGCAAATAAAGTATAAATATGGGCCTAAATGTTTAAACTTTTCTAAACTGGTTTGATGATTCATGGCCACATAGGTTATGATGTGTATAATTTACTGACTCTAAGGCCCGTATTTATACTCCGTTTGCGCCGAATTAGCGTCGTTTTTTTCGACGCAAATTCGGCGCAAAACTAACGCCATATTTATACTTTGGCGTTAGACGCGTCTAGCGCCAAAGTATGGGCAAATAGCGTCATTTTTTTGCGTGAACGCCTTCCTTGCGTTAATGAGATGCAAGGAAGGCGTTCCCGTCTAAAAAAATGACGGCGACGCAAATGCGTCGTATTTATACTCCCGGGCAAAAGTCACGCCCGGGAGGTGGCGGGTCAAAAAACCCCGCATTTGCGCCACTATTTAACGCCTGGGTCAGGGTAGGCGTTAAGGGGCCTGTGGGCTCAAAATGAGCCCACAGGTGCCCTCCCCTGCCCCCAGGGACCCCCCCTGCCACCCCTGCCCACCCCAGGAGGACACCCAAGGATGGAGGGACCCACCCCAGGGACATTCAGGTAAGTTCAGGTAAGTATAATTTTTTATATTTTTTATTTTTTTTTGGGTGGCATAGGGGGGCCTTATTTGTGCCCCCCTACATGCCACTATGCCCAATGACCATGCCCAGGGGACATAAGTCCCCTGGGCATGGCCATTGGGCAAGGGGGCATGACTCCTGTCTTTACTAAGACAGGAGTCATTTAAATGGCGTCTGGGCGTAGAAAATAATGGCGCAAATCGGGTTGAGGCGATTTTTTTGCCTCAACCTGACTTGCCCCATTTTAAGACGCCCTAACGCCATTTTCCCCCTACGCCGGCGCTGCCTGGTCTACGTGGTTTTTTTCCACGCACACAAGGCAGCGCCGGTCTGCTAGCGCCGGCTAACGCCATTCCATAAATACGGCGCCCGCATGGCGCTTCAGAATGGCGTTAGACGGCGCTAAATTTGTTGACGCTAAACTGCGTTAGCGCAGTTTAGCGTCAAAAAGTATAAATATGGGCCTAAATTTAATATTTTGATTATTGAATGATATATTTGATGGTTACTGGCTCATATTGTCTGATTGGTTGTTCTCTTACTTCTGTACAAAGATTCGAGTCGACCTCTTAAGGTAGTATATGTCGCTACCTTATTACGTGACACTTAACCTGACATAGGTGGTCTCACGCTCACACAATGCAGCGCAAGTGCAAGAGTGCCTGCGTTTGCACATGGCAGCCCATTGTGTGCAAAGATATGGCTCTTTCCTTTGGACGAAGGGCAGCACTGCAAGATTCCTTGCTGCACTGCCTTGCACCAAAACCTTGTAAATGAGGCCCTAACTTTATTTTTCCTTGTGTTTTCCTCTCTCTATGTGTGCTGCATTCTGAAGCACACGTAGAAAGAGGAAAATGCCTCCATTGATTATTTTTGTGCAGGAAGGTGTCTCATCCTGCACAAAAACAATCATGCCAATGACATTTGTGCACTGGTGCAGGCAGAAAGAACAGGAATGCACCATATCTCATTAATAAGGCACATTCCTGACCTTTCATTTTGATGCAGGGGAGCACAGCAGGAAGCCTTGCGGCGCTGCCCAGCGCAAACAAAATTGTAAATTAGGCCCACAGTTTTTGTGCTTTCCCAGGTTTACAGATTCTTGTAAATCTGGGAATGTGTCAAAACCCATGGGTGGTGCATGGGAAAACCCTCCACAATGGCCATGTAATGCCTTCTTGATGTAGAGTGCATAACGCGTTGTCTTATCTTACTCCACATCTATGATTTTAGGCAAAGCCGCACAAGATGGCTTTGCGTCGCCTCATAGATATCACTGTGAGGCCTGCACCACCAGAGCGTCATAGAAAGTGACCCTCCTGCGGCACAGGCCTCTTGTAAATGAGGCCCCAGTTTGAGTCTTGGTGTCGGCTCAACATCCTGTTATTCTGGGCAAATCACACAGTCCCATATTTATCAAAGTTTTTCATCACCCTTGTGCCACACAAGGTAACTCAAGGGCAACACAAAGTCTTGATGACAGTTACCAAGTCCTGCAAGGCTACCTGGCGTGGACCTGCAGTGCTTGGTAAATCTAGAGTAATGTAAGGCAGTGCAAGTTGTTGCTTTGCGCTACTCTGCCCCAGGGAGGCCTTCCATGGGTGGACCGTGGGAATTTCCATGTATCAACTCATGAATTTTAGCGCATTCCTAGCTTTACCATGAGTGGTAGACCTGGAAATGCATCAAAATGCTATGACTACCCTGGGAAGGCGTAACAAGGACAATGTCTTTATTTCTCCTTGTTTTTTCCTCTTTTTATGTCTGCAGCATTCACATAGAAAGAGAAAAAGGCTCAAAGGATTTCTTTAGTGCAGGAAGGTTCAAATTTCCTACCTGCAATGCAGGCACCTCAGCACCATGGTGCAAGTGTGCCTGCGTTGGCGCTAGGAAGCATATATTGCACCAGCGCAAGGAGTGGACAGGAATTGCCATATAATGTTAAATATGGCACATTCTTGCCCTCTCCCTGTCACACAACATAACACAGCAAGGTGTCTTGCTGCGCTGCGTAGCATGACATTTTGATAAATATGACTCATAATCTCCCTGTGCCTACATAAATGAATGTGTCCTTGTGTAATGTAACTGGTGGTCATGTAGAGCACTTCAATACATTTGGGCCCAGATTTATACTTTTTGGCGCTAAACTGCGCTAACGCAGTTTAGCGTCAAAAAGTATACCGCAGGCTAGCGCCATCCCAAGACACCAGCCAGACATCATATTTATGGTATGACGATTGCTGGCGGTAAGGCCCGGTTAGCGTCAAAATAGTTGATGATAACCAGATACGGGAGGCGTAGGGAAAACTGGAGGTTGTGCTTCAAAGAATGGCACTAGTCAGGTTAGAGTCAAGAAAATGACTCTAACCTGATTAGCGTTATATTTCGGCGCAAAACCCCCATGGCATGACTCCTGTCTAAGTAAAAACCGGAGCCATGCCCCACAGCCCAATGGCCATGCCCAGGGGATTTATGTCCCCTGGGCATGGCCATTGGGCCCAGTGCCATGTAGGGGGGCCCAAGTTTGGCCCCTTTATGGCACTTAAATTTTTTTGAAATATACTTACCTCTACTTACCTGGGATGGGGTCCCCCCTGTTGGAGGCTGGCCCTCTATGTATTGTATAAAACCAAGTACACTATGCAGAGGGTCCGAACAACCACATGTTAGTTCACAGAGGTAAAAATTAGACCACCTAATGCTCCAGTTTTTAAGGTAGCTAGTTGAGCAGTTAGGCTAATCCAGGAGATGTGCTAAGTATTTGCTGTACAACTCCAATCATGCACTACACAAACTTAATAAATAACTTGAGACCAGATTTTATAGAAATACTTCAAATATTTATATAATTTTTAAGACCACAATCTTTAGAGTACGTTAAGTACTTTTGAAGTTATGAATTTTTTAAGTTTTAATAAAGTTTGTATTTCTGTGCGTAAATAATAGGCAGTCATTTTAAAAAATGCTTTTAAAATCGTACAGTTGGGTTACCAGTCTCTTCTTTTGCAGGGTGGTCGCAGTAGTCGGTGGGCACCTCGTGCCAACTGGAGAGCCTCGGGCGGCTCCCGGTTCCGGCGGGAGCAGCATTTGCAAAGTCTTGGCACAGGCAGAGGGCCACCTGGAGGGAGGCCACCTGGAAAAGGAACTGGTTTGCAAAATCAAAGTGGTGCCTGGGGGTCCCCTTGGGCTGGTGAGGCCACAAGGGGTTGGGGACCTGGGGCATACAGCAGTTCCCGCGATACAAGTCCCAGAGCGGCCAGGTGCAGAGCGTCTTGGAGGTCTTGGCAGCTGTGCGCAACTGTGTCCTTTGGAGCTAGTGGTAAGTCTCTTGGAGGGGGGCCTCCGAGGACAACGGGGGCGCTCTGGTCGGAGGTCCGGTGTGTTCCTGAAGTCCCTCGACTGGGGCTTCCTCCTGATCCTTTTTCAGCTCGGGGGGAGCTGGTCTCCGCCTGGTCTGACGTCAGCTGACCAAGACCCAGGGTGTTGCTCTATCTCAGCCGCTGGGGGTCACAGTGCCACCAAACTCGGCTCAGTTGGGGGGCACTTCCAGGCAGTTGTCGGGGTGTCGTTGCGTCCAGCTGTGACTTCTGGTCGCCGAGATATCGCCGATTTTGTGAAGTGTCCTTCAGTAGTTCTTTGTTCCTTTGCAGTTCTTTGAGTGATACCTTCACTCAGGAGGGAGATCTGGGTCATTCCTTGAAGCCTTGAGGTCCCTAGGGTTTCTTAGGGTCGGTCCAGTTTTCAGCTCCTCCACTGTCACGATTGTCAGGACTCTGGTGCAGCAAGCAGGGGTCTGGTCGCCTCTTCTGGTGCAGCAGGGTCCTCAGTTCTCGTCCTGGCGGCGTCTGTGGGGCTGGTCTTCTTTCTTCTTGGAGTCCTTTTCGAATCTAAAAGCTTGGACTAAAGGGGCCCACTAAATACTGAATTTAGTGGGCGTGTTAGGGGAACCTGGTAGTGTCCAATGGGACACTTACCCTTGGGTGGCTACACCAACTACAGTGACCACTTCCTGTGGGAAGGGTCACTTCCCTAAACCTGATTGGCTATTTTTTTCCATTCCAAGATGGATAAAACTGAAATGAAGGGTCCACTTCGCCTGCAAGCCTCTTAGGGTGGACCAGGCTAGGTGAGGCCACTCCTCCTACCCTTTGTGTGGTTTCCCTCCTTTGCTCCCTCCAAGAGTGGGGGTTTGCAAAGGGGGAGGACATCTGCTGCTAGCAGCAGGCCTGGGGGTCAAGTTTCCAGGGCAGTAGCCCTTTGAAGCTCACTGCCAGGGCAGTGCACATTCCTGAGGGAGGGGGGGTTTTAGCTCCTCCACCCAGGAAGGCTTTGTTTTACAAACCAGAGAGGCAGGACTCTCCCCCAAGGTTTGCGGATTGTCTTTCTGGATGTGGCAGCTGGCTGGAACCAGTCAGCAACGATGCCAGGATAGTTAGCTTTTTCAGGGGGCACCTCTAAGGTGGCCCCTGGGTACGTTTTATTATAAATCCAGTACTGGTACCAGTTTGGATTTATTATTCTGAGTTGTTTGATACCAAACAACCCAGGGTTCAGAGTAGCCATTATGTAGCTGGGAAACTCGTATTGACCAATGTCCAGCACATATATTAAAATGGCTGCTCTGTTCACTCACTATGTCCCAAGGACACAGTGGGGAAGTGGGGACATATTGCTCATGCAATAATGCCCTCACATATAGTATGGTGCACCCTGCCTTAGGGCTGGAAGGCCTGCTAGAGGGGTGACTTACTACATAACATATGCAGTGTATGGTGGACATGGCACACAGAGAATATGCCATGTTGAGTTTGTATTTTAGGTTTCCAACAGGACACTCAGCCTGCTATGGCAGTGCTGGGTGAATCTGGATGCATAGCCCTTGAGGGTGGCACAAACAGTGCTGCTGCCCTCAGGGGCTTACCCATAGTACCACATGCCCTGGGTACCTAAGTACCTTTTACTAGGGACTTATAGTGGTGGCTAAAGGTGTATCCAATTACTTTTACCATGTTTTAGGGAAAGAATACTGGCACTGGGAACCTGGATAGCAGGATCCCAGTGCACTCTAGTCCAATTTGCATTTAGAAACCAGGCAAAAAGTGGGGGGGTGGGGGGGGGTGCTGCAACAAGGAGCCAATCTCTCACACCCCCATCCTTAAGTGTCTTCCTGGTGTGGGTGGGGGTGGGTGGGGGTGTCCCTGGGTCCAGGGAAGGGCACCTGTGGGCTCTTTCCATGGTCTCTGACCATGGAAAAAGGCCCACAGGTCCCCTTACACCTGCCCATACCCAGGCATTAAATAATGGCGCTAAGCAAGCTTAGTGCCATTATTTAAGGCCCCCATCCCCCCGTGCATGATTTTAGCACGGGGGTATAAATATGGTGCAAGGGCCATAGAGTCGTTTTCTGCACGGGAACGCCTACCTTGCATCTCATTGACGCAAGGTAGGTTTCCACGTCCAGAAAATGACGTTAACTCCATAACTTTGGCGCTAGACGTGTCTAGTGCCAAAGTATAAATATGGAGTTAGGTTTGTGCTAAATTAGCGTAAAACAAATGACGCTAATTGGGCGCAAACTGAGTATAAATATGCCCCTAGGTTCGGGTTTGTACCATATAAAACTACAAAAAGAAAATCATGATAAAATTCTATTAACAGCTCATTTTGAAGGCCAGTCCCCACCATGATCTTCTAAATGGCATTTCTGTCACCACAAATCCAAACTCAAACTTGCCATTCATGAATTAATTCTACAAGAGCCGATTATAATCTACCTTAGTGAATTCTAAGAAAAGGATGCCAAAGCTAATTCAGCAGAATGCTCCAAAACAGAACATAAAACAGATTTTGCAGAATTAACACTGTACAGTGATACACTTATAAAGAAACTGCCTCTGTGATTTCAACTAGGGTTGCCACCTCTCCTAAAGAAAAATATGTCCACCTTTTAACATTGGGCAAAGGCCCAGACATCATTCTTAAGTAAAACCTTTTACAAAATCGTCAGTATTTATTTTTAACATGGCCTTTCTGTTTTTGTTTTCTTTGATTATCAGTCAAGTGTCATGAAAGCGGCTGTAGAACACAAAAAGTGTTTTCTTCTTACATTTACTGTTTAAAATATGTGTTGCTAAGTGAAAAAATAGCTTTAAGAGTGATGTAGATTACATTTTGGTAGAGCCCCTTGTGTCACAAAATTCATCGAAATGTGACAGTGTATGTTTTATGATAACTGAAGTTTTAGTTGTTAAATGTAGGAGCAGTACTGACATGCATTTTAAATGTGCACTTGCTTGCATTTTAGAGTTCGACTTACCTTAAATTTGAATTAAATCGTATGTTAGAAAGGTAAAATTAATCTTAAATGTAATTTAGACTTCAGACTAACTGTGCATATAGAAACTATATTGATTTTCTAATGTTAATGAGCTTAAAAGTACATGCAGAAGTAAGAAAATCTATCCTCTCTGTTGTACTTAATGAAATTCAGTAACAAGGCGTTTTCGTATAAAATTAAATATATTGCTCAAGTTAATGAACTATTAATAATGCTGAACTCATAGGTTTGGATTTTACATGTTGTTATCAGTTAATATTGTAGAATATTGTAAAATTGTGTGTAATGGGATGTAATGGAAGGAGTAGAATGTTGTGGGATTCTAGAAGAAGAAATGTTGGGGAAATTCATTACAGGTTGGACTTGGATCGGAGAGAGTACTGTGTTGCTTTCTATTAAACACACCTTTATACATACACTCAGTGTGTGTGTTTGGATTTAACAAGAGGCGACGAGATGCTCTTACTCTGCGGCCTTTTAGTGTGGGAGCGAAGTGTATTGTAACGGTGGATGCAAGTATGGAATAGGTGGAGTATTATCCCAGTGTTATGGCAAAGATAGATGGAATGTTTCTTTTGCTTCTCGTACGCTAACGGATGCTGAGAGAAGGTATGCTGTGATAGAAAAGGAATTGTTGTCGTGTGTTTGAGCAGTTGAACATTTTCTGAACTATATTTGGGGTTCAAAATTTATTTTGCAGACGGATCATAAACCATTAGTAGGAATTCTTTCTCCAGGAGGTGGGTGGAACGCTACTGCTCGCATTGCTAGATTATTTTCTAGATTACAGGAGTATTGTTTCAAGGTCGAATATGTACCTGGGAAGAGTAATGGTGTGGCAGATTGTCGCGACTTCCTCAAAATGATGTAAAGGAAGTTGATGTGTTTCAAAATGAGCTGGAAAATTATGTTGTGTCTGGTGACATGACTAATGAGTTTGGCAGTAATGAAGAGGAGATGTGGAAGAAGTGTGATGAGGAGGATTTGCTATTGAAAGAGGTAAAAAACTATTCACATTGTGGTTGGCCCGATAAGAAGAGAGTTTCAGAAGAGATCATGTCGTTCCAGAAAATCAAGGATGAATTGGAAATAGAAAATGAACTTCTGTTCAAAAATGGGAAATGTGTTCCTCCTAAAGGACTGCAGGACGTTATTTTGAAACTGGTGCATGAGGGTCACCCTGGGATGTCTTCTATGAAGAGGTTGATTAGTACATGTTTTTGGTGGCCGGGGTTGGGTAAAATGGCAGACAGAGTTGTGAGGGAGTGTAGTGTGTGTGTTAATGCTGAAAAGAAGTTAAGGATGGTTCCTTCTCCTCTTTTGCCAGTGCCGGCCGGACTCGCCCTGGCAGAAGTTAGGGTTTTACATTTCTGGTCCGTTTTTTTCTCTTCCTGCAGATGCCCGTTATGCATTGGTTTTGGTTGATTATTACTCTAAGTGGCTAGAAGTCAAGATGGTTTCCGAGGTTACAGCTAGTACCATTATTGAGTTCTTCAAAGAAGTGTTTGCCAGGGAAGGATATCCTGAGGTGCTGATATCTGACAATGGGGTTCAATTAGTGGCGAGAGAAATGAAAAGTTTTTTTAGGTATAGCAATATCAAACATGTTACCACTCCTCTGTATGAACCGCAAGGCAATGGTCAGGTTGAGATATTCAATTGTGTACTTAAAGAAAGTATAGGATGGGCACATGGATTTGGTGGGCAGTGGAAGGAGAAATTAAGGGAAAGGTTATGGTATAATCGCATAACACCACAGAGTGCCACTGAAGTAAGCCCCTTTAGGTTACTTAAAGGAAACATCCTGTGCCTAAATTGTGCCCATGGTGGTGTAATAAAATACAAAGAGAAGAGTGGGATAATGTGTGTGTTTAAGAGGTCAGGGAAAGAGTAAAGAGGAAGCAGGAGAAATTTAAGGAAGCATATGATAACAAATGGAGAGTGAAGGAATCTGGAATTGCTGTGGGAGATTGGGTCAGATTACGCAAACCAGGGTTTGTGAGGAAAGGTACGTCTAAGTTTGGGAGAGCTTTGAAAGTGATAAAAGTATATAACAAGAGTGTTGTTACACAGGATGGGAAAGAGTGGAATGTGAGGAGAGTAGCGAAGTGCAATAATGCCGAGAAATGCTTTAGTGGTGAAAGTTATAACATAACATGTGTATTTGTAAAGCACACGTTCATCTTGGCGCTGAATAACAGATGTTTATTGTTACCCAACTCAATAGTACTCCTTTTATTGACCTCAGAACTTGGATGAAAGGCTTAGTGGACCTGCCAGGATTTGAACCTGTGACCATGAGGTCAAACACAGGCTCCTACAGTGGCCTCGTTAGTCCACTAAGCCACCAGCCCCATCTTATGTAATAAAAGCAGGAAATAATGTTGGTGTGAGAGTAGTGCGGTCAGCTGGACGTTATGTTGAGAGTGTGAATCCAGAACAGTTAGTGGTGGAAAGTGAACTTGATAGAGAAGAACATTACGCTGAGACTGTTGGTGATGATAGTGATACAGTAGTAAATAGTAGTTCTATAGCGTCACGGGTGAAATCCGATGCTAGAACTAGATGTAGGCCAGCCAAATTTGTGGACTTTGTTTCAGACTGATAATTTTATATGGCCAACCATGTTTAGGAGTTTCCTAGAACAGTTAAATCAATTTATAGTTTACATTTTCTCGTATTCATTTTATTTTTACTATGTTTGTTTAAAGGAGGGAAATATGTTATAAGTTAATATTGTAGAATATTGTAGAATTGTGTGTAATGGGATGTAATGGAAGGAGTAGAATGTTGTGGGATTCTAGAAGAAGGAATGTTGGGGAAATTCATTACAGGTTTGACTTGGATCGGAGAGAGTACTGTGTTGATTTCTATTAAACACACCTTTATACATACACTCGGTGTGTGTGTTTGGATTTAACAAATGTATTTTATTAAAAGGTATTAACTGAATGTAATGCAATGATTTCTTGCGTTAGCATAAGTAAGGCTTGTTGAAGTTTGTAATCCAAGGCTGTGCTAGAAATGCTGATTCAGTTTTTCTAACGCAAGCTATCTTTTAGGCTATGTTCTCATGAGAAGCTTAGCAAAGTAGTAATATGCCCATTGTTTGAGTGTAGAGAGAATGTATCTTATCCCCCATGAGAAAAGAACAGTGTAGAACAAGGGCTGATTTTGTATACAATTGTTTCAAACTTTCGCTGAGTCTGTTCCCATGACAGACTTGGGAAAGTATTGGACTGTTGCAACTTGGAGCCACATGATTAATTTCCATTGGATTATGACCCTTCAACATGACATGAACTGATACCTTTGGCAAATCAGAAGGCCAGATTTATACTTTTTGACGCAAAACTGCACTAACGCAGTTTTGCGTCAAAAAGGTTAGCTCTGACTAGCGCTATTTTTTAACGCCACCCGTGCGTCATATTTATACTATGACGCTGGGTGGCCCTAAAAGTAGATTAGAGTCATTTTTTCAGACGTTAACCATTGCGCCTTGTCGTAAGGCAAAATGATGTAAACGGAGGAAAACTGACTCCAATCCGGTTTACTACATGTAATGCACCATGTTTGCCTGCATTAGCGTCAAATACAGACGCAAACGGATAAAAACAGTGCAAAGGAGAGGCAAAATGGACACAGGAACCAGGAAAGACCCCAGGGAGACCCCATTCAACCAGGAACCAGCCAGGAGGACACAGACAAGACCCAGGAGAGGGAGAAGAAAAAGAGAAAGTGTCGTTTCAGCGCAGAGGAGCACTAAATACTGGTGAGAGAGGTGACGGAGCATCAAAATCAACTCTTCGTCACCTCAAAATTGCCAATTGGAATTGGAGAGGCAATCTGGCCGCAGATAGTGGATAAGATTAACAGGGTGGCAGAGGTCAGGAGAACTGTAACTGAGTGCAAGAAACGCTGGCATGACTGCAAGCGAAGGACAAAGGAAAAAATGGCAAGGAACAGGAATGGAGCACTGCAAACTGGAGGTGGGAGTCCAGCACCACAAGAGGACTTGGACGAGATGGAGGAGATGGTTGTAGTGGTCATCCCGGAGGAAATTGTCACAGGAATCGCAGGACAGGATAGCGCAGACTACCAGGAAACACCGCAAATGCAGTGTAAGTTGCGTGGGGGAAAGATATGCTAAAATGTTAAGTGCAAGAAGGGGGAGGCACATAGGACTCACACAATGAATGTCAAAGGAGCGCAGAGGGACACAATGCACATTAAGCAAGTTGCACCACGCCGTCGTAAGCTGCACATGTACCTACGCCTTGGTAGTGCCATGCACCATGACACATACTCAACCGGGACATACTTTGAACACCAGGCCTAAATACCTACATGTACATATGCAGCACATGGGATGGATGGCATGTATAATCACTGTGCCACTGGTTGTGTCATCACAACATCCCTTGCATGTAGTCATATCAACACCACCAACACGACCAAGACGTCAGAGACCAGGTAGTCAGTTAATACCATCCCTCGGGTTACGTCATAGTGGTGTCCCTTGCAGTAACACTTTGCAACTGCCTTGCCTCGTTGCCCAAATGCATGTGTGCTGCATCTCACAACACACAAGTCATTGCAACTGTCCCAACAGTACCCAGGCATGTGCCGTTGGCACCACCACACCGCACATAGACAACATATCCACTTGAGGCAGCCATCACTCCATCATGCAGTCAGGGTGTCCCCTGGGTGCATGGAACAATGAAATGAACAGGCGCTGGGGGAATAGCAGGCTGGACCTGTATCATTGGTACATGCCACTACTCAGACCAACTAATCTGAAGTAGTGTTGAACCACACATCTTGATGCTGAACCTAAATGTGCCACTACAGAAAATATGTACCACAGATAGCAAACAGTAGGTCACATCAGTCACAGGCTGAGCCCACAACTACTCTGACACAACCATGTCAGACACATGGGAATGGGGAAATAGCACACACATACAACACATTGGGTATGACTGTGAAGATAATTGTGTATAAATCCACTATGACGGGTGGTGGATGGTGCATGGGCAAGTCCGATATTCATAAGGCTGCCAGTGCAGTGTACCCTTTGTGCTTGGCAGTATGAATCACACGTTGGGATGGCGGCTAGAAATCTGTTTGCTCATGGTAGCTCTGTGGGGCACTTAGCACAACATTCTTGATGGATCAAATAGAGTCAGTGCCATGGCTGCATTGGGTGTTATAGGGCATGCTGCACTGAGCCCTGCAAATCAGGGAGTGGAAAGGGCAAAGGGCCAGGGCATGGGACCCCCTGCACTGCCATGCCAAGTGCATGGGCTGTGCAGGGGCACCCAGGACCACACCACATCACCAACAACCTTTGCATGGGGGTTTCACCGCCATGCAAAGGCTGGTGGAAATGCGGAAACAGACCTGGAATGTAGTTTTGAAGGTAATACTGGTCTGGTGTCACAGGACAGATGGCATAGCCTGTCTGTAAGCTGCTGGAAACCTGCCATGTCCAGGCCATTGGCCCATGGGGCCTTCCACACTGACAACAGTTGCCACTACCTCCTGTGCTGTTGGGGGCGGTCAAATACGCAATGGCAGTCAGATGACCATAGGACTTACGCACTTGAAATGAGGGACCAGTATGATTACCTGCAGAATCACCTCCAACTAGCTTTAGGCCCTGACCTAAGTACAACTCCTGTTAACTGGGTATGTCCATATACTCATTTACCATCAGGCACTGTCACATACAGAATGATGTTCACAGCAGAAATTTCATACCCATGCGGCCCATCCCTGTGCTTCTGTCAATTGAGCTGTACTGTCACCATGCTGTACTCATGTATCATAGTGCAAGGACGGCTGCATTGAGGGGGAGGACATAGGTGTTTAGTAAGGCAAACACACCTACACAGACAGAAGATGAAACTGAACTCTGCCAGGTCCATGAGTGCCATGTAATGTAGCACAGAAGCACAAACAACAACATGAGGAGCCATCAATTATATCAAGAGCATAGTGTCCTGGCAATGCCATCCCTGGGGTGGTGCAAGGTCTCAGCACAGCGTGGGTGTATGTGAAACATGTAAGACTGTGACAGGTGAAAATTGCCATGTGTGGTACTGTGGCATGAGCACAGCAACACCCATTGCAAGGCCTCACCATGCAAATGGATGCATAGGGAGGGTAGATAAAGAATAGATGGTGTCAAGCCACAAAAAGGATAGACATCACACTTAGAAGATATGTCGTAGCCAATTGTGCCAACTAGGCTTCCCTTCATGTGACATGCAGGTGGGGCATAGGTATGTAGACTGCAGCCATGATTTACAGGAACAGTCCTTTGGTACTAAGGGGCGCATCATAGGCCCCTAGCGCCACAGGAGTGTCACTTGTAGTGACGCTCCTTTGGCGCTAAGCACTGCGCTGTATTGACAAGGTGGCATAAGCCACTTTTTGTGCCTTAACGTCACCTTGTAAATACAGCCCCTTCCTACGCATCACTGTGCATGGAAGGGGCATGCAATGGGTGTTGCTGTGGGCGTGCATTTTGGCATTTTGATGCTACCTTAGATTAATGGAATTTTGTAAACCTGAGGCAGCGCCAAAATCTTATGCCACCCCCAGGGGTGGCATTAGCAGGGTGCAACAAAGAGAAATACATTTATACCTCCTAATTTTTTGCTTTTCAAATGTGTGCTGCATTCTGCAGCATGCATTGGAAGAGCAAATTACAGAAATTATTGTTTATGTGCGTGAAGGTGTCCCTTCCAGCACATAAACAATCATTTGAAAATGACGCTTTGGCACTTCTGCTACAGCTCACACAGAAGTGCCAAAGCGACATTAGTGATTGTTAATGTGCAGGAAGGGACACCTTCACGCATATAAACAATCACACCCTTCAATGCATACATTCCTGCGTTGGCAGCTGAATTTTTCACCAACGCGGGGCACAACACATGGGTGTGCCGTATTCACTTACTGTGAGAAAGTAGCCTCTTTCTAGCCTTGTTGCCCCCACTTTTGGCCTGTTTGTGAGTGTATGTCAGGATGTTTGTCACTGTTTTCACTGTCTCACTGGGATCCTGATAGCCAGGCCTCAGTGCTCATAGTGAAAACACTATGTTTTCAGTATGTTTGTTATGTGTCACTGGGATCCTGCTGGTCAGGACCCCAGTGCTCATAGGTTTGTGGCCTATATGTATGTGTCACTGGGACCCTGTCACACAGGGCCCCAGTGCTCATAGGTGTGCATGTATATGTTCCCTGTGTGGTGCCTAACTGTCTCACTGAGGCTCTGCTAACCAGAACCTCAGTGGTTATGCTCTCTCATTACTTTCAAATTGTCACTAACAGGCTAGTGACCAATTTTACCAATTTACATTGGCTTACTGGAACACCCTTATAATTCCCTAGTATATGGTACTGAGGTACCCAGGGTATTGGGGTTCCAGGAGATCCCTATGGGCTGCAGCATTTCTTTTGCCACCCATAGGGAGCTCTGACAATTCTTACACAGGCCTGCCACTGCAGCCTGAGTGAAATAACGTCCACGTTATTTCACAGCCATTTTACACTGCACTTAAGTAACTTATAAGTCACCTATATGTCTAACCTTTACCTGGTAAAGGTTAGGTGCAAAGTTACTTAGTGTGAGGGCACCCTGGCACTAGCCAAGGTGCCCCCACATTGTTCAGAGCCAATTCCCTGAACTTTGTGAGTGCGGGGACACCATTACACGCGTGCACTACATATAGGTCACTACCTATATGTAGCTTCACCATGGTAACTCCGAATATGGCCATGTAACATGTCTATGATCATGGAATTGCCCCCTCTAAACCATCCTGGCATAGTTGGCACAATCCCATGATCCCAGTGGTCTGTAGCACAGACCCTGGTACTGCCAAACTGCCCTTCCTGGGGTTTCACTGCAGCTGCTGCTGCTGCCAACCCCTCAGACAGGCAGCTGCCCTCCTGGGGTCCAGCCAGGCCTGGCCCAGGATGGCAGAACAAAGAACTTCCTCTGAGAGAGGGTGTGACACCCTCTCCCTTTGGAAAATGGTGTGAAGGCAGGGGAGGAGTAGCCTCCCCCAGCCTCTGGAAATGCTTTGTTGGGCACAGAGGTGCCCAATTCTGCATAAGCCAGTCTACACCGGTTCAGGGACCCCTTAGCCCCTGCTCTGGCGCGAAACTGGACAAAGGAAAGGGGAGTGACCACTCCCCTGACCTGCACCTCCCCTGGGAGGTGTCCAGAGCTCCTCCAGTGTGCTCCAGACCTCTGCCATCTTGGAAACAGAGGTGCTGCTGGCACACTGGACTGCTCTGAGTGGCCAGTGCCACCAGGTGACGTCAGAGACTCCTGTTGATAGGCGCCTTCAGGTGTTAGTAGCCTTTCCTCTCTCCTAGGTAGCCAAACCCTCTTTTCTGGCTATTTAGGGTCTCTGTCTCTGGGGAAACTTCAGATAACGAATGCATGAGCTCAGCCGAGTTCCTCTGCATCTCCCTCTTCACCTTCTGATAAGGAATCGACCGCTGACCGCGCTGGAAGCCTGCAAACCTGCAACATAGTAGCAAAGACGACTACTGCAACTCTGTAACGCTGATCCTGCCGCCTTCTCGACTGTTTTCCTGCTTGTGCATGCTGTGGGGGTAGTCTGCCTCCTCTCTGCACCAGAAGCTCCGAAGAAATCTCCCGTGGGTCGACGGAATCTTCCCCCTGCAACCGCAGGCACCAAAAAGCTGCATTACCGGTCCCTTGGGTCTCCTCTCAGCACGACGAGCGAGGTCCCTCGAATCCAGCGACACCGTCCAAGTGACCCCCACAGTCCAGTGACTCTTCAGCCCAAGTTTGGTGGAGGTAAGTCCTTGCCTCACCTCGCTGGGCTGCATTGCTGGGAACCGCGACTTTGCAAGCTACTCCGGCCCCTGTGCACTTCCGGCGGAAATCCTTCGTGCACAGCCAAGCCTGGGTCCACGGCACTCTAACCTGCATTGCACGACTTTCTAAGTTGGTCTCCGGCGACGTGGGACTCCTTTGTGCAACTTCGGCGAGCACCGTTTCACGCATCCTCGTAGTGCCTGTTTTTGGCACTTCTCCGGGTGCTACCTGCATCAGTGAGGGCTCTTTGTCTTGCTTGACGTCCCCTCTCTCTTCAGGTCCAATTTGCGACCTCCTGGACCCTCCTGGGCCCCAGCAGCGTCCAAAAACGCCAAACGCACGATTTGCGTGTAGCAAGGCTTGTTGGCGTCCATCCGGCGGGAAAACACTTCTGCACGACTCTCCAAGGCGTGCGGGATCCATCCTCCAAAGGGGAAGTCTCTAGCCCTTGTCGTTCCTGCAGTATTCACAGTTCTTCAGCCTAGTAAGAGCTTCTTTGCACCAACCGCTGGCATTTCTTGGGCATCTGCCCATCTCCGAGTTGCTTGTGACTTTTGGACTTGGTCCCCTTGTTCTACAGGTACCCTCAGTCAGGAATCCATCGTTGTTGCATTGCTGATTTGTGTTTTCCTTGCATTTTCCCTCTAACACGACTATTTTGTCCTTAGGGGAACTTTAGTGCACTTTGCACTCACTTTTCAGGGTCTTGGGGAGGGTTATTTTTCTAACTCTCACTATTTTCTAATAGTCCCAGCGACCCTCTACAAGGTCACATAGGTTTGGGGTCCATTCGTGGTTCACCTTCCACTTTTGGAGTATATGGTTTGTGTTGCCCCTATCCCTATGTTTCCCCATTTCATCCTATTGTAACTATACATTGTTTGCACTGTTTTCTAAGACTATACTGCATATTTTTGCTATTGTGTATATATATCTTGTGTATATTTCCTATCCTCTCACGGAGGGTACACTCTAAGATACTTTGGCATATTGTCATAAAAATAAAGTACCTTTATTTTTAGTATAACTGTGTATTGTGTTTTCTTATGATATTGTGCATATGACACTAAGTGGTACGGTAGTAGCTTCACACGTCTCCTAGTTCAGCCTAAGCTGCTCTGCTAAGCTACCATTATCTATCAGCCTAAGCTGCTAGACACCCTATACACTAATAAGGGATAACTGGGCCTGGTGCAAGGTGCAAGTACCCCTTGGTACTCACTACAAGCCAGTCCAGCCTCCTACATTGGTTGTGCAGTGGTGGGATAAGTGCTTGAGACTACTTACCACTCTTGTCATTGTACTTTTCATAAGAGAAAAATATACAAAACAAGGTCAGTGTATATACACATAGCCAAAAAGTTTTGCATTTCCTCTTTTCACTCTTTTCTAAGTGCTGAAAAGTACTTCTAAACTTTCAAAAAGTTCTTAAAAGTTTTTTAAAAATTTTTTCTGTCTTTCCAAAAAGTTCTGAAAACTTTTTTTTTCTCTTTTTCTATCACTTTAACTCTCTCTAAAAAATGTCTGGCACAGGAAAAAATGTTGAACTGTCCAAACTTGCATATGATCACCTTAGCTGGAAAGGAGCAAGGAGTCTCTGCATAGAGAGAGGTTTGAGTGTAGGGAAGAATCCTTCTTTAGAACTGTTAATTAATATGCTTAGAGTACAGGATAAGGCCATAAGTGCCCAATCTGTAGAAAAAGTAGCTAATGGTTCTCAATCTGATCCAGGGACTCCCCCAGGAAAAGGTTCAGGAAAGAAACTCCTCAGCCTGCCCATTACTAGACAGTCTAGCATAGTTGGTACAGAGGTTGAATCACATCATACTGATGATGTGCTCTCACATTATGCTGGTAGCCAAGCTGTTAGGGTGCCCTCTGTAAGGGACAGGTCTCCTTCTGTTCATTCCCATCATACCTCTGTATCTAGAAATGTCCCTCCCACCCACCCTGATGACAGATTGCTAGAAAGGGAGCTCAATAGATTGAGAGTGGAACAAACCAGACTGAAGCTCAAGAAGCAACAGCTGGATTTGGATAGACAGTCTTTAGAAATAGAGAGGGAAAGACAGAAGTTGGGTTTAGATACCCATGGTGGCAGCAGCAGTATTCCCCATAGTCATCCTGCAAAAGAGCATGATTCCAGGAATCTGCACAAGATAGTTCCCCCTTATAAGGAGGGGGATGACATTAACAAGTGGTTTGCTGCACTTGAGAGGGCCTGTGCTGTACAGGATATCCCTCAAAAGCAGTGGGCTGCTATCCTATGGCTATCATTTAGTGGAAAAGGTAGGGATAGGCTCCTTACTGTGAAAGAAAATGATGCCAATAATTTTACAGTTCTTAAGAATGCACTCCTGGATGGTTATGGCTTAACCACTGAACAGTACAGGATAAAGTTCAGAGAGACCAAAAAGGAGTCTTCACAAGACTGGGTTGATTTCATTGACCATTCAGTGAAGGCCTTGGAGGGGTGGTTACATGGCAGTAAAGTTACTGATTATGAAAGCCTGTATAACACAATCCTGAGAGAGCATATACTTAATAATTGTGTGTCTGATTTGTTGCACCAGTACCTGGTAGACTCTGATCTGACCTCTCCCCAAGAATTGGGAACGAAGGCAGACAAATGGGTCAGAACAAGGGTGAACAGAAAAGTTCATACAGGGGGTGACAAAGATGGCAATAAGAAGAAAGATGGTGAAAAATCTCAAGATAAGCATGGGGATAAGGGTAAAACCAAAGATCCCACTTCAAATCTTAAACACTCTTCAGAGGGTGGGGATAAAACAAATTCTTCCTCTTCTTCCCAACCTGCACACATTAAAAAGCCTTGGTGCTTTGTGTGTAAAAACAGAGGCCATAGGCCAGGGGATAAGTCCTGTCCAGGTAAACCCCCTGAGCCTACCACCACTAATACATCAAGCTCTAGTGCCCCTAGCAGTAGTGGTACTAGTGGTGGGACTGCTGGCAACAGTCAAGCAAAGGGTGTAGTTGGGTTCACTAATGGGTCCATAGTGGAAACTGATGTAATCAGTCCCAAGACAGTTTCTGTCACACCTAGTGGCACTGGCCTTGCCACACTGGCTGCTTGTCCCCTTACAATGGATAAGTACAGGCAGACAGTTTCAATAAATGGTGTTGAGGCCTTGGCCTACAGGGACACAGGTGCCAGTTTCACTTTGGTGACTGAAAACCTAGTGCCTCCTGAACAACACATCATTGGACAACAGTATAAGATTATTGATGTCCATAACTCCACTAAGTTTCTTCCCTTAGCTATAATTCAGTTTAGTTGGGGTGGAGTTACTGGCCCTAAGCAGGTGGTGGTATCACCTAGCTTACCTGTAGACTGTCTCTTAGGTAATGACCTAGAGGCCTCAGGTTGGGCTGATGTAGAGTTTTATGCCCATGCAGCCATGCTGGGCATCCCTGAGGAATTGTTCCCTCTCATTTCAAGTGAAATGAAAAAGCAAAGGAGAGAAGGCCTGAAAACTCAGGATCCCTCTCCATCAACAGGTAAAAAGGGTATCACAGTATCCCCTAACCACCCTACCATTCAGGATACTATTCCTGTGGTGGGAGAAACCTCTCCTGGGGTGGCACCTGTTCCAAGGGAATCATCAGTTGGCAAAACTGTACTCCCTGAGGTGGAAGTACCTCTCTGTGGGATAACTAACATTGGTGAGAAAAAGAGCACCATTTTAGTTAACATGGAGCATCCCTCCAACCCTCCCAGAGAAACTTTAGTGCAAAAACCCTGCACTACCTCACAACACTTAGGACAGCATCCCTGCCCTAGTGTGGAGCTCATAGGACAGCATCCCTGCCCTGCTCCAACTCAAGAGAAACAGCATCCCTGTTCTCTCTTCCAGCCAGATGGACAAAGTTTTTGCCCAGCTATGGCTTTTCTGAGACAGCATCCCTGTCTGGCATTTCCATCACTACAAATAGGTTCAGTGGACAATTCCCACTGCTCTAAACTAAAACTTACTGATAGAAACTCTGAAAATACATCTTCACATTGTTGCTTAGCTAAAAAACTTCAAACAGGGTGGTTTACATCCCCACAGGGAAGTAACCATGTAGTGGATGATAAAGGGAGTAACCAGTCTATTGCAGAGCTACTCTCTACTTATCACCACTTAGACAATAAAGTCTCAACTGGCCAAGGTTAGCCTTATTGTCCTTCGTTTGGGGGGGGGGGTTGTGTGAGAAAGTAGCCTCTTTCTAGCCTTGTTGCCCCCACTTTTGGCCTGTTTGTGAGTGTATGTCAGGATGTTTGTCACTGTTTTCACTGTCTCACTGGGATCCTGATAGCCAGGCCTCAGTGCTCATAGTGAAAACACTATGTTTTCAGTATGTTTGTTATGTGTCACTGGGATCCTGCTGGTCAGGACCCCAGTGCTCATAGGTTTGTGGCCTATATGTATGTTTCACTGGGACCCTGTCACACAGGGCCCCAGTGCTCATAGGTGTGCATGTATATGTTCCCTGTGTGGTGCCTAACTGTCTCACTGAGGCTCTGCTAACCAGAACCTCAGTGGTTATGCTCTCTCATTACTTTCAAATTGTCACTAACAGGCTAGTGACCAATTTTACCAATTTACATTGGCTTACTGGAACACCCTTATAATTCCCTAGTATATGGTACTGAGGTACCCAGGGTATTGGGGTTCCAGGAGATCCCTATGGGCTGCAGCATTTCTTTTGCCACCCATAGGGAGCTCTGACAATTCTTACACAGGCCTGCCACTGCAGCCTGAGTGAAATAACGTCCACGTTATTTCACAGCCATTTTACACTGCACTTAAGTAACTTATAAGTCACCTATATGTCTAACCTTTACCTGGTAAAGGTTAGGTGCAAAGTTACTTAGTGTGAGGGCATCCTGGCACTAGCCAAGGTGCCCCCACATTGTTCAGAGCCAATTCCCTGAACTTTGTGAGTGCGGGGACACCATTACACGCGTGCACTACATATAGGTCACTACCTATATGTAGCTTCACCATGGTAACTCCGAATATGGCCATGTAACATGTCTATGATCATGGAATTGCCCCCTCTATACCATCCTGGCATAGTTGGCACAATCCCATGATCCCAGTGGTCTGTAGCACAGACCCTGGTACTGCCAAACTGCCCTTCCTGGGGTTTCACTGCAGCTGCTGCTGCTGCCAACCCCTCAGACAGGCAGCTGCCCTCCTGGGGTCCAGCCAGGCCTGGCCCAGGATGGCAGAACAAAGAACTTCCTCTGAGAGAGGGTGTGACACCCTCTCCCTTTGGAAAATGGTGTGAAGGCAGGGGAGGAGTAGCCTCCCCCAGCCTCTGGAAATGCTTTGTTGGGCACAGAGGTGCCCAATTCTGCATAAGCCAGTCTACACCGGTTCAGGGACCCCTTAGCCCCTGCTCTGGCGCGAAACTGGACAAAGGAAAGGGGAGTGACCACTCCCCTGACCTGCACCTCCCCTGGGAGGTGTCCAGAGCTCCTCCAGTGTGCTCCAGACCTCTGCCATCTTGGAAACAGAGGTGCTGCTGGCACACTGGACTGCTCTGAGTGGCCAGTCCCACCAGGTGACGTCAGAGACTCCTGCTGATAGGCTCCTTCAGGTGTTAGTAGCCTTTCCTCTCTCCTAGGTAGCCAAACCCTCTTTTCTGGCTATTTAGGGTCTCTGTCTCTGGGGAAACTTCAGATAACGAATGCATGAGCTCAGCCGAGTTCCTCTGCATCTCCCTCTTCACCTTCTGATAAGGAATCGACCGCTGACCGCGCTGGAAGCCTGCAAACCTGCAACATAGTAGCAAAGACGACTACTGCAACTCTGTAACGCTGATCCTGCCGCCTTCTCGACTGTTTTCCTGCTTGTGCATGCTGTGGGGGTAGTCTGCCTCCTCTCTGCACCAGAAGCTCCGAAGAAATCTCCCGTGGGTCGACGGAATCTTCCCCCTGCAACCGCAGGCACCAAAAAGCTGCATTACCGGTCCCTTGGGTCTCCTCTCAGCACGACGAGCGAGGTCCCTCGAATCCAGCGACACCGTCCAAGTGACCCCCACAGTCCAGTGACTCTTCAGCCCAAGTTTGGTGGAGGTAAGTCCTTGCCTCACCTCGCTGGGCTGCATTGCTGGGAACCGCGACTTTGCAAGCTACTCCGGCCCCTGTGCACTTCCGGCGGAAATCCTTCGTGCACAGCCAAGCCTGGGTCCACGGCACTCTAACCTGCATTGCACGACTTTCTAAGTTGGTCTCCGGCGACGTGGGACTCCTTTGTGCAACTTCGGCGAGCACCGTTTCACGCATCCTCGTAGTGCCTGTTTTTGGCACTTCTCCGGGTGCTACCTGCATCAGTGAGGGCTCTTTGTCTTGCTTGACGTCCCCTCTCTCTTCAGGTCCAATTTGCGACCTCCTGGACCCTCCTGGGCCCCAGCAGCGTCCAAAAACGCCAAACGCACAATTTGCGTGTAGCAAGGCTTGTTGGCGTCCATCCGGCGGGAAAACACTTCTGCACGACTCTCCAAGGCGTGGGGGATCCATCCTCCAAAGGGGAAGTCTCTAGCCCTTGTCGTTCCTGCAGTATTCACAGTTCTTCAGCCTAGTAAGAGCTTCTTTGCACCAACCGCTGGCATTTCTTGGGCATCTGCCCATCTCCGAGTTGCTTGTGACTTTTGGACTTGGTCCCCTTGTTCTACAGGTACCCTCAGTCAGGAATCCATCGTTGTTGCATTGCTGATTTGTGTTTTCCTTGCATTTTCCCTCTAACACGACTATTTTGTCCTTAGGGGAACTTTAGTGCACTTTGCACTCACTTTTCAGGGTCTTGGGGAGGGTTATTTTTCTAACTCTCACTATTTTCTAATAGTCCCAGCGACCCTCTACAAGGTCACATAGGTTTGGGGTCCATTCGTGGTTCACCTTCCACTTTTGGAGTATATGGTTTGTGTTGCCCCTATCCCTATGTTTCCCCATTGCATCCTATTGTAACTATACATTGTTTGCACTGTTTTCTAAGACTATACTGCATATTTTTGCTATTGTGTATATATATCTTGTGTATATTTCCTATCCTCTCACGGAGGGTACACTCTAAGATACTTTGGCATATTGTCATAAAAATAAAGTACCTTTATTTTTAGTATAACTGTGTATTGTGTTTTCTTATGATATTGTGCATATGACACTAAGTGGTACGGTAGTAGCTTCACACGTCTCCTAGTTCAGCCTAAGCTGCTCTGCTAAGCTACCATTATCTATCAGCCTAAGCTGCTAGACACCCTATACACTAATAAGGGATAACTGGGCCTGGTGCAAGGTGCAAGTACCCCTTGGTACTCACTACAAGCCAGTCCAGCCTCCTACACTTAGATATGGCGCATTCCTGCGTTACTAAAGTGATGCGGCGTGGCTACCAATTTTTGCGCAGCACCACACTGCAGCACTTTTCCATAAATCTGGCCCTAAGATGAGAATGAGCCTCAAATATCAAGTCAGTGACGTGACATATCAACTGCCACAACACAGGTAGACTGATTTTACACCATCTCATTGCAGAGGATGATGGCTCCCCTGCGGATCTGCCTGTCCTGGGGTACCCTGATGACCTGGATGACCTGGATGACCAGCTGGCAACCATCAGGCAAGAGATCCTCCAAAAAGTCCTTGTAAACCTCTTGTCACCACCACCAGTCGCAAGGAGGAGTATTGATGTAGCAGACATCCCACAGGCCCTACTTAGCACCCCAATAGTACGACCTGCCAGCACCGACACAGCTGAGGACTCCGAGGACCCAGGGACCAGCTTTGAGAGGACAGTGGTAGGAGTCCAGCAGGAGCTGGCCAAGGAGGTGTGGGTGGGGATGCAAACTATGGCAGGTAGCATGGAGGGGATGCGCATGTGCATGGTTACGGCTACTGAACAGACTGCAGCCAACCGACGCACACACTCCCCAATGCGTGGAGTCCAGGAGTGTCTGAGGGACATAGCTGCTGCCATGAGGGAGAGACCACAACAACTGCCCTCCTAAACCGGCATCAGCGTGCTTGAGGACAAGATGGACTCCATGCACAGAGAAAGGGTCTCCCTCAGAGCAGACATGGCTGCCTACCACAGGGATGTTGCTGCTATACTCAAAAATCAGCAGCTCCTCCTTGCTGCAGTGAATCCATATGTAGTTCCACAGATAGCAGCTGCCGGAAATTGGGAGTCCACATCTACAACCACTGAAGTGTGTGTGGCCCCCTCTACCTCCCCACTACTACCATCAAGGGTAGAGGAGACACCACTCACATCGGAGGATGAAGATGTGGAATAGATCATATTCACCCGTAGGAGTTCCCGGTAGCACCAACCCATGCCACATGGGCAGTGTTTTCCTTTGTCCTGTGCTTGACATCATGCCAGTGTTAGCACTGTTGCAGATATGCACTCTTCACTGACACACTGTTGAACATTCTGCTATGGACTGCAATTGTCTCTAACTTTTCAATTGGCAATTTATGTTCCCCTGCACTGAAAGACACTTTACCCAAGTATGTCCCATGACATGTCCCTCAACCCTGGACTTGTGTTGTGTCACAATTGGATGGATTCCACAAATGGGGTCACAGACCTGGACATTGTAAATATTGCACTATGACACTTGTAATTAAACACCACCTACACAACCAGCATGTCTTTTTGTGTTGTGACACATCTACTATGCTTAGGAATTGTGATGTGTGTAACATATCTTTAGTCACAGAGTGTCAATACAAGAGTGCATGAATATGCAGGCACATATCTACACACAAGGTACCTACATGATGAACGTTGATGCTGGTCTCATCCCCTACAAGCAATTCACTGAGTATGTCAAAAATGTTGAACACATTTATACTACACCACTACATACGGCGGAATGACTGTGAAACAGTTCTCGGGCAATATCATCAGCTGGGAGTACCAGGAGAACACATTGGTGTGAAACAGAGGGACTCAACCTCATCTGTAATTGCCACTGGTCAGTTTAGCAGGTTAGATATGAAATGTAGGCTGTTGTCAGATGTCCCAACATTCCGACACAGAACCCAAACAATGACAGCTGAATTACCACACGTACCTGTCCTATACATGGTCAACATAGTCACGTTGAGTGGTGGGTGCACTGGATGGCAGATGCACAGGCAAGTAGATGCGTTGTAGCTGCCAATGTGTGAGCTCAATTGTAAGAAAGTGATGAACATGTCAAGAGAGGGATCTGGAGGCAGGACGGAATCCCTAGGCCAACACACAATTTTCACTGTACTCTCATGGGAAGACCCTGAGACCCAAGCATAAGACACATGAAGTAGGGGAGTACCCAAATAATTTCAATTAGAATTTAACTAAATGAAAAAGAATGAAGAACACCTATCCTAACCTTACCTAACCTATCCTAACTACATAACCAACAACTGACCCTAACTACTCTATGCTAAACTTACCTAACACATTTAACGACAAACTCGAAACATTGGCCCCCCCACCCTCCTTATATCACGAAACACATGCAGACAACATATACTAAATGTTGGAAAATGGGTTATTGGTAAGGGCAGGTAAGCACCTAAACTTAGCAATAGCCACTAACCTCCATTTAGGTCCAGTTAGGTCTCAGTAAATTAAACCTAGCTCAACCCTTGGTAGCTTGGCAACGAGCGATAAGGCTTAACTTAGGAGACAAAGCGTAAAGCATTCAAATATCACAAAACAGTAAATAAATAAAACACAGGAAACAGTTTAAAATCCAAACTCAATTTATAAAAATAGATTAAATTTTTATCTTTAAAATTACACCAAAATGAATCAAATTGAATAAGGGGAACCGGGTATATGAATTTTTAAAGTATTAATGCTTTCTAGCGCATTGAAGCAACTAGCGCTCAAAGGGTTAAAAAAGGTCACACTGAAAAGGAACAAAGTCCAGAGTTCAGGCAACCCAAGAGGTAACACTGTCACACTTACTTTCAGAAGTGTTTGATTCAGGAAAGTGGTCCACAGCACCAGCCAAGGGTTCAGAGGCTCTGGTTCAATGCACCTCTTCAACTTATGGAGTTGCTCCAAACGTCTCCAAACTTCTGGATCTTCTTCCAGAGGTCCTTTTTGTGTCCTTGAAGTGTCCACAACTTGATCCAAGGTTCCAGAAGCTCTGAGTTGCTCCTTGGGAGCTGGGACTACAATTCCCAGAATGCACCTGGTCAGCATCCTCAAATGGCCCCTGGACGCTGGTCAGCTGGGCTCTGCTTACAGGACTTGATGCAGGGGGGGACTCTGGGCAGCTCCTTTTTTACCTGTAGCAAACAGGGAGTCCCTTCTTGAAGCAGTAGAAGACAGGTAAAGTCCTTTTAGTGGTGAAGCCCAAGTGTGCAGCTGGTGCAGTCCTCTAGAGTGCAGAGTACAGGTGCAGGTCAGGGCAGTCCTTCTTCTCCTGTTGTTCTTCCTTGTTGGAATCTGATAGGGATCTGAGGTGTCAGACAGTTTTATCCCTGCTCCTGGGTGAAAAACATGGGGGTCCTGGTTCTCCAATCAGGGGTAGGGTATTTCCCCCTGTGATGACCACTTCCTGGGAAGTGTGGTAAAAATCAATCCCAGGGAGCAACATTCCTCAAAAATCCATCATGGCTGAAAGTGATTTTTGGAGGTTACATCTGGCTGAGCCCACCCACTGGTGTGGCTAAACATCCTAAACACACCCCTCTCCTGCCCTCTCCTAATCTAATCAAGGAGGCACCTAATAGTCTGGGTTTGCAGGATGTGGGGGTGTTGCTAGGTTGCTCCAAATGTCCTTCTCTGCCTTTGAAGACCAGTTTGGCAGCCCTCCCCCTTCCTGCCTCACAATCTGCTGAGGGGAGATCTCCTCCCACAGGCACATTTCTATGTGTGAAGCCAGGCCACTTCACACTTCATCAAGGCAGCCTGGCCAGGCTGCCAGAGGCTGGCCAATCAGAGCACAGCAGCAAAAACATTGCAGGGCTGAAGTTGGCAACTTTTCAGGTAAAGTTTAAAACTCTTTACCTGAACAAGTCATATTAAATCCAACAACTGGAAGTTGTGGGATTTATTATAACAATTAATTTGATACCAAAAATTAAAATAAAGTCTCCCCATTCTAGCCTATGGAGGCCATTCACTACAATGAGGGAAAACGAATTTGGCTGTTTTACCTCACCAGGGCTTATAAAACTATTTTTATAAGGTCCCTGCTTATAGTTACATGGCACCCAGCCCTAGGGGCACATAGAGCACACTTAAGGGGTGACTTATATGTAAAAATAAGGTAGTTTAAGACTTTTGAACTACTTTTAATTCCAAAGTCGAATTTGCATGTAACTTTAATTTAAAAGCAGCCAGCAAGGCAGGCCTGCCTTTAAAATGACACTGGGCACCTCAGCAGTGCACCTATGGGGGCACTACCTATGCTGGGGTCCCTAAACCTCCATGCCCTACCATATACTAGGGACTTATAGATACGTTGACTTAGCCAATTATAATTAGCCTAACTTGCATACTGATTTTACACAGAGCACAGGCCCTGGGACTGGTTAGCAGTACCCAGGGCACCATCAGAGTCAGGAAAACACCAGCAAAAAGAGGAAAATGGGGGCAAAACGTTAGGGGGCCTCTGCAATCAGCCCTGTTCTCTCACACAAGCCCCCCCCAGCCCACACGCCCAAGAGTCTCAGCCCAACCCTGGGAGAGTCTTCCTGGCTTGTCAGTCGAGGAAGACAGTGAAGAGAACAGGCTGTCCCTTTGCAGGGCCTACTCTGCCTTACATCCTCCTGCCAAGTTCACTCCCTCTGGGTAGTGAATCCATCCCAACAGTGAAAGGACCCATCTCAAACTGAAACTTCCCTCTGGGGGGTCTTCCTCCTCTCTCTCTGCCAACTTGGGTAGTGAGGTGCCCACCTCCCCTACTCCTAACTTTGCTAGAGCAACACCTAGCTTACCCAAAGAGGTCACCCAACACTTGAGCAACCCCACCATGACCAACAGGGTCAGGGGGCCTACTTTGCTTTTGGCCCTGGGGTCTGCCTCCCAGGCCAAGTGCAATGCTGCCAGGAAGGCCAGCACCCAGCAGAGGCTACTGCCAGCTAACAGTACCCAGAACCACACCCTAAGCTCTCCACTGACAGGTGGCTGAGCTGCTTTAGGGGCAACTGTGGGGTCCTGACACCCCTCTTGCTGTCTAGAGTGGGGAGCTACCACTTCCTATGGCAGACACCCTCCTTCAATCTCCCTTCTGTCAGTGCAAGGGCAACACAGCGCATCTGGACAGCAGCCTGACTACTCAGAACTCCCTTGGGGTCAAGTGAGGCCTCACCAGTGCCAACTCTGGGCTCCCCCCCTACTGGGGCAGAAGGCCTTTGGCTCCCTGGAACTCTCTTTAAGAGTGGCCCACCGTTCTATTTTTTCTTCTTTCCTTTTCATGGGGACCCCTGTCTCCTAACTGTGGGGACTGACTCCCCAGGACTTTTGGTTGGGGGGGGCGCCCTGGGCGACCGCAGCATCTGGGACCAGACTCACCTCTGGGAGGTCATTGCCCAGGATACAATCTAGTGGGAGGTCAGCACTGACTACCACCCTAAACCAGCCAAGGATACCCTCCCTCTCTAGGGGCACTATGGCTACAGGTTTGGAGGTGACCTCCCCTGTGGCTATCCTGACTTTCCTGGTCTCTCCTGGGACATACATGTCTCGGGACACTAACCGTCATTCTCTATAGTGTGACTGGCACAGGTGTCTCTCAGGCCAGTGGTAGGGATTCCATTCACCTGAATGGGGTGAAAGTGCCTACTCCCACCCTCAGGAATCACCAGCTTACCACCTGGTCCTGTCTCCCAGCCCAATGCTAGGAGGACTTCATCATCTGAGGAGTCCTCCTCCATGGCTACACTGGACAGCCCAGTGCTATCCACCTTCTTTGGACAGGCTGCATCTGCTCTGAAGTGACCTGTCTGCTGACAGTCAAAGCAAGCCTTACTGTCCAAGAGCTTTTTTAACCCTGGGTCTCCCTGTCTCTGCTTGTCAGAGTGGGAGTGGGATTTACTCTACTCCTTCTTAGGGTTCTGGGGTACAGAGGGAGTCTCTGTGGTGGGCTTACCACCTCCCTCCTTAGGTCTTTGGGGACCTGACCCCCCCTTTTTGGAGTCTCCCCCCTGAGACTTGACAACCACCCTGGTTCTCAACCACTCATCAGCTGCCTCCCCTACCTCTCTAGGTTTGGTCAGCTTACAGTCCACTGGATGCTGGCAGACCCATGACCTGCACCTGCTAAACTTCTGGTATCTGTTACTCAAGGGGACTTTAAAAATTAAAATAAAGTCTCCCCATTCTAGCCTATAGAGGCCATTCACTACAATGAGGGAAAAACAAATTTGTCTGTTTTACCTCACCAGGGCTTATAAAACTATTTTTATAAGGTCCCTGCTTATAGTTACATGGCACCCAGCCTCAGGGGCACATAGGGCACACCTTAGGGGTGACTTATATGTAATAATAAGGTAGTTTAAGACTTTTGAACTACTTTTAATTCCAAAGTCGAATTTGCATGTAACTTTAATTTAAAAGCAGCCATCAAGGCAGGCCTGCCTTTAAAATGACACTGGGCACCTCAGCAGTGCACCAATGGGGGCCCTACCTATGCTGGGGTCCCTAAACCTCCATGCCCTACCATATACTAGGGACATATAGGTAGGTTGGCTTAGCCAATTATAATTAGCCTAAGTTGCATACTGATTTTACACAGAGCACAGGCCCTGGGACTGGTTAGCAGTACCCAGGGCACCATCAGAGTCAGCAAAACACCAGCAAAAAGTGGAAAATGGGGGAAAAACGTTAGGAGGCCTCTGCAATCAACCCTGTTCTCTCACACTAAACTACACATATACTACCTATAACTAAACAAATATATATATTTTAAATTTTTTATTTTTTTTATATATAACACATAAAAGCCCCAACATCACACCCACCCACATAGTAAAAAGTAGAAAACCCACCCCCAAACCTACTTATCCTAACTAAACTATTAACCTAATCTAACCTGACACAAACCACCTAAAACCCACTATAAAACATAAAACAAATGAGGAGGAAGGGGACTGAACTGGGGGTGAGAGTCATTAAGCCATTCACAGATTGGCCCTCTTGATGAATTTGAGTCTCTTTGTGTTTTTCTCCACCTCCTTCTCAAGAGTGTCCAACATTTTGAGGACCAGTGTGACATCCCTCTGTAGGTCCCTAACAGCAGGTGGGGTCGGCTCTGTAGGTCCGTGGCAGCAGGTGGGATCGGCTGTGGCATGGACGTTGAGGGTGCAGCAGCTGGGGCTTTAGTGATGGTGGCAGCTATGGCCTCCTGCATAGCTGGGGTGCTTGGTCCTCCCCGTGTGGGCAATATGGGTCTCCCTTGGGTGAATGCCCACCACTCCCCGGTGGATCGCTCTGTGCGATAGCGGCGTGCCATCCTCCGGAACCCAGGTTCCACTGCCAGTATGTGCCTATAGCGGACTGCCCTCTTCTGAAAAGTACGCAGTTCCTTGTTGGTCATGTTGGCAGGTGTTAAATTGAAGGACAAGCGGCTCAATTTTTAGACTGCAATGTTCATGACTGATGTGTGAAAGTTGTCTGATGGTATCAAATGCCCCACTGCCAGTGCCCCCTAAGGCAGGTATGCCCCCTTTGCTAACATAATGGCAGGGATGATGTGTGTGAAATTATGACAATGTAGCACCATACATGGATTGCCCTACTTTGTTATCACAATCCAGTTACATATGGTATGCTGGTGGTGTCTTGGCTTATCATACATGACACTAAGCTGGGGCACAGGTGTTGCCATGGCCCCCGAAATGTGTGACTTAGTGAGGGTTGCATTGGTATAATGGTAGGATATGTGAACTCCATGTCTATACTGGTACAGTTACACTTCATTCTGATTGCATGCAACCTGTCCACAATTATTGCATGCAGAACGCCAACACATCTGCTGCTCTCATTCAAGCGCGGTGAACAGTAAATAGTTTGCCAATGGGAGACTCACCAACAGGGCTACCGATCACCACACCAAGATGGTCAAGCAGATCCTGCTCCCTGGCCACCAGATCTGCCCAGCGATGCTTTGTTGTGGCTGCTGCGTTACACCCTCTTCAGGTGGTGGAGCACCTTGCCCCATCGCAGCTGCTTCGCCTCCGTCCAGGATCCCTGGATCACACGCCCCCCCATCTCCAACATTAATGGGAGGTAGTGGGCTACCAGCCAAACAAAGCCTCCTAGCTCCTCCACCCCCATCATAGTCAGCCTTCGCCTACCAGACATATCTCTGAGGTACAGGTTGACAAAAATTCTGGTTCTAAACAAAAATAAAGTAAAGGAAACTTAAGGCCTAAAAATAACAATCCCAACTAACCCAACTTAACAACTATGCCGGACAGACACCCCACAGTACAAGTACTGTGGAAAAATAGAAAGAAAAAAAACATTTACTAACACTGGGACAAAGTATAGTCAAATACTACAAAAAACAAAACAGGAGGGACACCACAAGATACAATACAGAGCAAGAACACACCACCAACTCCAAGACAACCACACAGTCAAAAGAGGCACAGACTGTATAGAAAGTGAAAGTACACCCACTGTACCATGCCTGTAAACAGGATTTCCTATTACATCACTTCCTGTCCCTGTGTGTCACGTTTTCTGTAATGCATATATTTATTTGACGCATCTAATATTTGCGTGAGTATTTCTGATGCATGACCTACGTGCATCTTTTTTTATTGACGCATTACCTTTATGCGTAAATTTAACAGTAAATCAGCATTGAGATGAGTGTGAAGGTGGAATTCACGCTAATGGGCCATATACTTTGCATTTGAGGATGTTTTTGACACATTTGCGTCATTTCTTTTACTCTATTCCTGACTGTGTGATTTTGTCCATTGTCTATGGATGCACCCTGTATCAACATACACATTGAATGGGCTGGGCTGCAGTGTGGCATTTTGTGTATGGCCACATGTGGTAGTCCATACAACAATGTGATTTGAGTGTAATGGGTCTGTTACACCAATGTGTGTGTTACAGAATTGACAGAATTGACAGCATGCACATGTATTTATGTCATGCATATGTATGCATGTCTGACAACAGTGTATCCACATATATATGGCATATAGTACAATGCAACAGTTATGGAATGTGATTGTGTGTTGTGTTTACTTATGTGATGTGTGTAGTTGTCTTACAGAGCATTACATTTCAGACGACATACACAGCTCGGTCATTGTTGATGATGGCTGATAAATGCTATCTAGCAAATGTTACCCAACAACTGTCTCCATATGTTGATCTTGAGTATATGATCACTTGTGTGTGGACTACACATATGTCTGACATGTGTACATATTTGGTACATACTGTGATTGACACACTCTGCCTACATTTCACCCATATCATGTTTGGAACACAATAATCAGATCAAAGTCATTACATTTAGCAGTGTTATATAAAGTTTTGTGTGGTGGACCTGCAGCCCTAGCTGCATATGTTCTCATCCATTCTGATGTGCATTCCACAGACGTGTCCGTGCAAAGTGTGAGGTCATGTGTACCCTGATAAGGGGATGTTCATCCACACACATATGTTGTGCAGGATGGCACATATCATAATTGCCTTGCGGACGATGTGTGGGGCATATGGGAGGCTGCCTCCTGTGATGTCCAGGCACCTGAATCTGGACTTCAGGATGCCAAATGTCCTCTCCACAATAGTCTGTGTCCTCCGATGTCCCTCATTATATGCATGCTCTGTTGCTGTGCTTGGGTTGGGAAATGGGGTCATTATCCATGGCTGTATGCCATAACCATGATCCGCTGCAAAAGATTAAAGGAGTACGTAGTTGTTAAGGCTTGCAACAGGTATGTCATGTTGCATGGCAGTTGATATTTTGAGCTGGTTGTGACTCATATGTATTTGTGGTATGGTGTGAGTTCCTATCCTTGTGTAATGTCTCCTCAGCACTAGGTTGTTGTACATGAAAATATTGTGTTTGGCTCAAGCACCTGGGACATATGATATGGATTCCAAACCGATGGTTGTAATGTACTTACCATGCGTTGTGTAGTGCACCTGTGTCTCAGTGTGCTATCACTAGAGGGGACATGACACATCCTCACAACAGAATGGAGTCAGATGTGGTGGCAACATGGTAGCACTACAGAGACTGGACATCCCATCCATTTTGACATGTGTCATTGCAGATGATGTGTGACACTTAGGGCCTTTGAAATTGGTAAGTGAGAATGCAGAACACGTCTCTAAAACTGGATGCACTGTCCTGCAACATTTCGACTATGCAAGAATGCCCATGTGTGACATGTTACTTGGCAACCCTTTGTTGTCTCCTGTGCCAGTTGCTCATATGCAGCCGTGCACCAACACTACCTACCATGCACCAGGGAACTTGGCTAGCTGCCTTGTGGCAGTGGATGTATCTGTGCAGGAATACATATGCTGTTTTAATGGCCAATTGGCTCTTTCTGTGTGTGCAGCAGTATGCAGCATGCATTGATGGCACAATCATCTGAGTTCAAAGCACAGTCTACTTCCTTATTGCAACCTGCATACAGCACCCCTGGGGTGGTGTTTGTTGTAGGCCCTTCCTCAGGTTTTAGGTGACAGCTACATGTGAGTCATCATCATCATGCTATGTATCTTGTGGTGACAGACCTGCAGCGACACACATTGCACACCCCTTCAACACTACATACAGCATGGTAGGGTGGCCGATTTACAATGTGGCTTCAAGTCAATATAAAATGGTCATCTGCCAAGTTGTACATACAGTGCAGGCCATGACAATGGTACTTTGGGCTATTAAATAGATCCCTTGGTGATCCAGAGTGGCAGCTAATGTTTGTGGCAGCCATAAGGTGTACATTTATACTGTCGACACATGCACAGTGCAGGCAATGGGATGGAGCTCAGCTACTTAGCAAATGTGTCCTTTGGCACAGTGCATGTGAGGTCGGTGATGTCCTGTTTTCTCCTTCTGGGTCCCACTATGACATTCATGATATGCACTGTCTGACAGTGACTCTGCCCCATGGTGGGCCATTTATTGTATCTGGAAAAGACATGATGGTGTTGTGAGTCAGTGAGTGTTGCAAGTGAGGTGGCACTACAATAGGTGTGGTACCACGTATCACACATCTGGCACATGGTATGTGATGGGCATTGATCTTGTATTCCTATGTGTCTGAGCCAATGCATCAGGCAGCTGTCTCTGCACACTACAGGTAAGTCAGGTATGTGTTAATGAGATGTAGTTGGTATAGGCGCAAGTTGTCTGGTATTTGATATTTGTTCTGGCAGTGATTTGCACGGCATAACTTGAGGGATATGTGCCCATATTGAACTTACATGACATGGGCATGGTGTATGCTATTGACATGTCTGTGCTATTCTTTGTTTGGTGTACTGTGTGTGAAGTGTACGTAGTAGGCAACCTGTGGGCACTTGTAGTGGTCTGTGTAGTTCTACTGTTAGCAAAAGGTACATGTCTGCACCTGTCCTTCCCGTGGTGTGCCTGTCAAGTTGTGGGTGTGTTATGTACATGTGGGTGTATGTGTTTGTGGTGTGCACTGATTGTGCTGTACTGCAGCATGGTGCATATGTGTTATCACCTACACATGTGTGTTACCCTGGCCATGTGTTAATGTAGTGGTGTAGGTCTTGTGTGTCCAACAGGGTTGGTGTGTTGTGTGTATATTGCTAGATTTGTAAACTTACCCACAAGTAGGCCATTTCCAAATTGTCCATCCTGGAATTGTTCATTGACCCTGCTGTGCCTGGATATGTAGGCATCATGGACACTCCCAGGATACTTGGCCAAAATGTTTATGAATAGTCCCTGGCGGTCCACTATGCCCTGCAAATTAATGGAATGTGTGTGCTTGCTATTCCGGTATAAGTGCTCTGTTGCTGCAGGTGGTATGAGTCAGACATGGGGGCAGTCAATCGCACCAAGTACATGTGGAAAGCCATGGACTTGATAGAACCCCTGTTTGTTCTCCTGCTGCTTTTGCTGGGTGTTGGGGAAGCTGATGTGGCGGGGTGTCAGGGAGATGATAGCGTCTAACACCTTTGGCAGGAATGCAGAGAACGATGGCTGTGAGACACTAGCAACCAGTGCACCAGTTGTTTGGAAGGAACCACTTGCCAGCATGTACAGGACAGCTAGCAGCTTTGTCACAGGTGATATGTTGTGTGGGGTCTGCAGGCTGGCTGTAATTTGTGGCTCAATGTGGTGCAGCAGGTGAAGTAAGGCTTGCCGGTTCAGTCTATAGGTCCTAATTATGTCCAATGAGACCAAGGAGGGTTGTCCTGGTTCTGAAGACCCTTTCCTGCCTTCTGCGTTGCCTTTGTGGACCGTGTTGTCGTGGTGGTGATTGCTGGAGTTGTTGCTGTCCTCTGCACCGTCTTGCAAGCTGGATCATTATTACCGCCATCTTCTCCTGTGGGTTGCTAATGTTGCTTCTGTGTGTTCTCCTTAAGTAGTGGAGTTTTGCCTCATTTTAACGCCTGCCCTGACCCAGGTGTTAAATTTTGACGCAAATCGGTGTTAACGTCATTTTTTGGGTCCGCCTCCCACCTGTGTGGCTTTTTTGCCTAGGTGGATAAATACGCCGCTATGGTGTTTGAGTCATTTTTTAGATGGGAACGCCCACTTTGCATCTCATTGACGCAAGGAGGTTTCACGCATCCGAAAAATGACATTACCACCAATATTTTGACGTTGGACGGGTCTAGCGTCAAAATATAAATATGGCGTTGAGTTTGTGCTGAATTAGAGTAAAAAAAATGATGCTAATTCAACACAGAGTATAAATATGCCCCTGAATGCTTTGCGAATTCTAAAATTTTGATGGACAATCTGAACTTTGAACATTCCTGTTCAATTCCCGGAGAGTTCCTGATGCTTGCAGAGGCTTCGCTGATCCAAATGTTTTGCTAATGAAGATTCCCTGAATGCTGTACCCTTGGAGAGCTATCTCCCTCTCTGCCATTGCCTTAAAATCACTGTTTAGTTTAGAAGTCCTTTTATTTCCCTTTCAGAAGACTCCTGACTGAGCTTCTGAGATGCTGACTCGTTTCCCCATTTTATGGCTCCTATTGACATTTCTGGCAGGTGATGTTGCATACTTCATTCACATATATTTGGCAGTGAAAGTTGGAGTCACTGTTGTTCAATGTCTACTGCCATGGGGAGGATAGTAAATGGATGTCAATGTGGGGCATGATAATGTATACATGTCACTGCACTATGTCCTCTATGTTGACAGTACATAAGGGGTATGAGCTATGTGTGAGCCGTGTGCTGTAAAGTGCAACTGGTACACTAACCACACTACAATGCTACATTTCTTGTGGGCAGTGTAGGATATTTTTTCCACATGATTCAGTGGCCCAGGTTTGCTGCCTTCACTGTCAGACAATGTAGATTTTCCTAGTAATTTATGAAGGAAAGTCTTAATTTTATTAAAGACACGGAGGCGAGTATTATGCAGTTGTCTTTTCTTTATTTTTAATAGCAGCTCCAGTCAAGATTCACTACAACTCCCATAAGGCAAACCACAAGTAGCCAATGGGAGAACAACAGTAGTCCATAACAGTGCACCAATCACCGTCGATTCCACGGAATAATACCCATCTTGACTGAAAACAGCCCTCTTTTCTTGTGCGAAACTCAATAAGAAGTAAACAATGGAATAATAACCCAACAAGCACAAAACGCCAAACAAAGCGAGAAAACTTCTTGCAGATAAAATATAAGTCTCTGGAGGAAAACCGGCAGGTCTTGTCGACTCGTCGCTTGAGATTCCTTGAAAGGAAACATCAGGGAAGCCACCGCACCTAAACGATCTCTATGCAGAGGTTTGCTGTGTTGAAGTAGAAGCTAAAAGGGAGGGCAATAAAACACAGAGTTAGAATTTATAGTGGTGGGATAATACGCGCCTCCGTGTCTTTAATAAAATTAAGACTTTCCTTCATAAATTACTAGGAAAATCTACATTTTATGACAAGACCGGAGGCTCCTATTATGCAATTTTAAAGCGAATCAATCACATTAAATGAAGCATGCTGAATCGGTTTGCAATAAAACACTTTGAATACATTATCATTAGACCAGTCAGCCGATCTGAGAATATCCTCTAAATGAGAACCAGCCCAAAAAGCTTTAGATGCCATGGCTCCCGTAGCTGAATGCGCACCAAAAGCAGAGGTATCAATACCAGCTAAAGTCATAATCCAGCAAACCCAACGGGCCAAAGTAGGAGAGGATACAGGATTGTAAGGTTTCCTAAAAGAAATCAATAACTGAGTAGAAGAAGACTTTCTCAAATCGGCTGTCCGTTGTTCATAAACTTTTAAACATTGACCCACACAGAGCTTGGGATGATCAGGAAAAAAGGGATAAAAAACTGAAGAAAGGTTAGTTTTGGTACGTCTCACTACATTAAACAGAACTCCGGAGGGAGTAAAATAGCGAGCAGTAACGTCGAGAGCTCTAACATCGGATAACCGTTTAAAAGATACCAAACATAAAAGCATAGCTAGCTTAGCCGATAATTGCTTCAAAGATAACAAAGGATTGTCGGGCCAAGAGACAAAGAACGTTAAAACTGTATTAACATCCCATAAACAACTGTATTTAGGTTTTGGCGGGTTGGAAAATTTTACTCCCTTTAATAGACGACAAACCAGCGGATGTTCGCCAATAGGCTTACCTTAAAAGTAATCATGAGTCGAAGAAATCGCAGATCTATATAAATTAATAGTGCGAAAGGACTTACCTTTACTGGCTTCCGACGCCAGAAAATTGACCATCAAAGACACATCCGCTGTAATGGGATCAACTTGTCTTCCCAAACACCAGCAACACCAGAGAGACCAAGCTGATCTATAAGCCTTCTTTGTCCCAGGAGCTGTAGCCCGGTCAATGAAGGCTGCAGCTTCTGTCGAAATTGAAACACTAGATCGAGATTCCCCGAAATTTTCCACGCCGACAAGATCAGGGACTCTTGAAGAATTAAACTGTGACGGAGGCCTTGATGATTGGTCAGGAGATCTGGAAAGGAGGGTATCAGAATCGGGGATTCGATTGACAGTTCCAGGAGGGAAGGGAACCACACCTGGGAGTGCCAAAAAGGGACTATGAGAACTAGAGAAGCTTGCTGATGTCTGACTTGTGCCAGAACTCTGGGAATCAAAATAAAAGGAGGAAAGGCGTAATTGAGGGAAGACGACCAATCCTGAGTAAACGCATCGAAGGCTAGAGCTAGAGGGTCTGGAAGCCAACTGAAAAATCGTGGAAGTTGAGTGTTTAACCGTGAAGCAAAGAGATCTATGTGGAAGGGTCCCCACTTGTGTAGTAGGGCGTTGAACACCTGTAAGTTGAGCATCCAGTCGCTGGAGTCCCGAAAGAAACGGGAGTACCAGTCCGCTACCAAATTGAGATTGCCCGGAAAATATTCGGCTTGAACCGAGATTTTGTTTTGAAGACAGAACTCCCAAAACCCTTTCGCTAATTCCGCTAAAGGCCTGGATTTTGTGCCTCCTAACCGATTGATGTAACGCACCGCCGAAATGTTGTCCATTCTGAGCAGAACTGAACAAGAAATCCTGTCTCTCACAAAGGAGCCTGCAAGCATCTGTAAACAGTTTATGTGCAATTTTGACTCCTCTGGAGACCATGAACCTCCAGTCGAGATTGCACCACACCGGGCTCCCCAACCCGTCAGACTTGCATCTGACTCTAATACAAGATCTGGGGCTGATGCAAAGATAGTTCTGCCGTTCCAGGCATCCAAATGGTCTATCCACCACTGGAGTTCTGCCCGAGACTCCTGATCCAGAGCTATAACATCTGAATAAGCTAGGCCTTTTTGGATATGCCGAATCTTTAGTCTTTGCAATGCCCGATAATGCAGGGGACCCGGAAAAATCGCTTGAATTGAGGACGAAAGCCGACCCACGATTCTTGCTAAAGATCTGAGGGATAAAAAAGAACTGCGAAGAATTAGGAGAATTTCGGACTTTATGGATTTGATCTTTGATGACGGTAGAAGGAGAGTACCTGATATGGAATCTACCAGAAAGCCTAGGAACTCGATTTGCTGAACTGGATCTAGAGAAGATTTCTCATAATTTACGATAAAACCTAGATCTTCCAATAGAGCGCAAGCTAGACGCACTTGTGACAAAAGCAAATCGCGAGTCTGACTCATGATCAAGATGTCGTCCAAGTAAATCACCAGACGAATGCCTCGAGCTCTGAGGAAAGCCGCCACTGGCCTCATTAACTTTGTGAAGCACCACGGGGCGGAGGAAAGGCCGAAAGGAAGAGAGGTGAAACGAAAATACTGACCTGCCCAGTGGAATTGGAGAAACTTCTGCGAGACGGGATGAATGGGAACTGACAGATAAGCATCCCGAAGATCTAACCTCACCAACCAATCGCCCCGAAGAAGGGTATCTCTGAGATGAAGAATAGTCTCCATCTTGAAATGCCGATAAAGAACAAACTGATTGAACTGTTTCAAATTGATGACCGGACGCATTTTCTTGTTCTTTTTCTGAACCAGAAAAACAGAACTGAGGAAACCTGAAGGATCTAGAGAACAAGGAACAATAGCTTGTTTTTGCAGTAGAGATTGAATCTCCAACAAAATTTAATCTGTCATTTGATCTGAAAACTGAGGAGGGGGAGGAAAAACCTCTTGAAAAGGCTCTGACAAGAGTTCTATAACATAACCTCGCACTGTGTTTAGAACCCAAGGATCCCTTGTGAGATCCTCCCATTTTGATAGACATAGCGCAATGCGGCCCCCCACCACCGGAATAAAGGAAGTCTGACTTACCGAGTTGGGTCGCACCTCTGGAGTTACGTCCTCCTTTTGCCCTGAAGCCCCTGCTTCTTTGGGGATAGAATTGAGGCCTGTAATCCTGATAGGTGTTCAGGTAGGTACCGCAGGAACCTTGATTGGCATAAACTTGGCCGGCAAAGCGGTTCCTACCTCTGCCGGCCCTGGTGAAAACCCGAGAACGAACATCTTCTTCAAAGATTGCTGCGCCTTATCCAACGAAGAAAAAGTGGTCACATACTTGCTTAACTGTTTAATGAAGGAATCACCAAACAATAATCCTTCTGCCTTCACCCCCGGATCGGAACCGGCTAAGTTAACCAACTTTGGGTCCAACTTGAGCAAGAGTCCTTTCCTCCGCTCGTGAGTAATAGAGGAATTAGCATTTCCTAACAAACAAACAGCTCGCTGCGCCCATAAAGAGAGCTCTTCAGGGTCAATAGCGACTTGTTCTAGCCGAGCTGCTTCCGCTATATCAAAAATACGTGTCAAGGGACCCACAATGTCCAAAAGCTTATCCTGACATGTGGACCAGGCCTTATCCACTCCTTTACGGGGATCTTTGCCGTATCTGGTAAAGAAAGTCAGGAGCGAAGAATCAATCGCTGGAGTCGCCGTTATCTTAGAAGACAGAGCCGGGCGGGGACACTCCGATTTTAACTTCGCCCGGACCTGTTTATCCAAGGGAGTACGAAGTCTTGCAGTGACATAGTTCGCCACATGTTCTGAGGGAAGCCACTCTGTGGAATTCGGATGTTGTATATCTCCCGGATCAAACATAGGCACCCCTTCAGAATCCAGAATGGCTGAGGACTCCGAAACATATTTGGGCTTTTTAAGAGGAAAAGGGAAAAGTAATCCTCCAACATCCTCATCCGAACTACCCTCATCCGACTCTGGAGCGTTTTCTTCCTCATCCGTGTCCAAAATCGTTGTTATTCTGATAGGAGAAGAAATGTGTTTGGTTTTAACCATGCATTTTCTGATAGACTTAGCTATTAACCCCTCCTTATTAGGAGGCCCATGAGGAACCACGTCCTCCGCCATGTGTGAAACATTGTCACTTCCAGTTAGCGTCTCTTTTTTATTTTTTGAGGAGATTGGACGCTTTCTGCTTTCCCCCGCAGAATGGGCCAGCATGGTCTTGATATTAACTACCGAATTTTCCAAATTTTTTGACAGTTTTTGCCAAGAGGTAGCCATAGCCTGATCCACAGAAGACTGAATAAAATCATTTAAATGTTCCTTTAAAACATCTTCCTCCTCCCCATGAGTTAACTGAGGCTGAGAACTATCCATAGTAACAAGGTGAAACACAATCCTCCTTCAGCAAAACCAGGTAAGGGTTAAACCTCTCACACAGAGAGAAAAGAAAGTATCTGGCCAGAAAGGGTTAAACCTCTCACCCAGAGAGGAAAAAGAGATATCTAGCCCGCCCACGGGCGGAGTTGACCTAAAGAAACAAGCCAGAAAGTGAAATTGATCCAAAAGTGAAATTGATCCAAAAGTGGAAAGTGAAATTGATCCAAAAGTGAAATTGATCCAAAAGTGAAATTGATCCAAAAGCCAATAAACGTGCTCCGACAAGACTCAGCGATCCCCCGGAGCAGCAAAGAGATAATCGGAGAGTTTCTTCAGCGCGCGTCGGCTGAAATACGGAGACCACGACGCGCCACCATTAAAATTGAGGAGAAAAGCAAAATAATACTTATCTTGACTGAGGAGCAGCAAGAAAAGAGGGCTGTTTTCAGTCAAGATGGGTATTATTCCGTGGAATCGACGGTGATTGGTGCACTGTTATGGACTACTGTTGTTCTCCCATTGGCTACTTGTGGTTTGCCTTATGGGAGTTGTAGTGAATCTTGACTGGAGCTGCTATTAAAAATAAAGAAAAGACAACTGCATAATAGGAGCCTCCGTCTTGTCATAAAATGTACAGCATTGCTCCAAGACAGGCAGATTATTCCCAAGGTGACTGTGTGGCTACCTGTCCAGTGAGATGTACTTAGTGCACAAGACTATACCTTGCTGCACAGTCTGAAGCCTTGTGGGACTTATGGAATTGTTTGTGTGCCAAAAGATGGCGGGCACAATGGATGAGACGTGTGTATAAGATTAAAATGTAATTTTGCATGATACACATGATCTTGAGAGGTAACAATTGTTACTATGGGCCAGATGTACGAGATTTTGTTTTGCGACTTGCAATTTGCGATCTATTTGGGAATTGAAAATTGCAAGTCCCAAAACAAAATGTACAACAGTGTTAAGCACACTGTTTGAGATTCCCTATGGGGTCTCAAATGACCTACCTTATTAATAATCATGAGGTAGGTCGCAATTTGCAACTTCATTGGAAATGGTTGCCATATCTGTGACTACTCTTTAAATAAAGCACTTTTTTGTTTCTAATGCAGCCTGTTTTCCTTAAAGTAAAACGGGATGCACTACATAAAAAACCTTACGTTTTCTTTTCAGAGTCCTATGGACCACTGCCTGCTCTGAAAAACTTTTTGAGCCCCCATTCACAAAGGGGAAGGGGTCCCTCGGAGACCCCTCCCGTTTGTGAATCGTTACCACCAACTTGAAGTTGGTGGTAATCTGTTCAGGAAAGTAACCTCTTGAGCAGAGATGCCCCCACAAACTCCAGCTCCATTTCTAATGGACTTCATGAGTGAGGGGACACCATTTTACGTATGTACTGGACATAGGTCACTACGTATGCCCAGCTACATAATGGTAACTCCGAACCATTATGGCATGTTTAGTGTCAAACATGTTGTAATCATACCCCAATACTGTTGCCAGTATTGGAAGTATGATTCCATGCCCTCTGGGGGCTCCTTAGAGGACCCCCAGCTTTGCTACTACCAGCTTTCTGGGGTTTTCCGGGCAGCCCAGGCTGCTGCCAACCCTCAGACAGGTTTCTGCCCTCCTGCTGCTTGATCAGCCCAAGCCCAGGAAGGCAGAAGAAAGGATTTCCTTTGGGAAAGGCGGGTAACACGCTCCCCCTTTGGAAATAGATGTTACATGGCTTGGGAGGGGTAGCCTCCCCAAGTCACTGGTATGCTTTGAAGGGCACATTTGGTGCCCTCCTTGCATTAACCAGTCTGCACCGGTTCAGGGGCCTTCAGTCCCTGCTATGGCATGAAGCTGGACAATGGAAAGGGGAGTGACCACTTCCCTGTCCATCACCAACCTAGGGGTGGTGCCCAGAGCTCCTCCCGGGGTCCCTTGATTCTGTCATCATGAAGCCAAGGTGGGCAGAGGCCTCTAGGAGCTTCTGAGTGGCCAGGTCAGGCAGGTGACAGCAAAGCCCCCTCCTGATAGGCTAGGTGACCAATCCCCCTTCCAGGGCTACTAGGGTCTTCCTCTTGGTTGGGTCCTCACATTCAGCTTGCAAGATTCCAGCAGGACTCCTCTGCAACCTCTACTTCAACTTCTAGCTACTGGAACTGCGACTGGACCCTACAGGAACCGACAATCTGCATCCACGACGAAGACTCTGCTTGCAACTTTGTTTCCATGGCTACTTCCAGCTTCTGCAACATTTCCCTGGCTGTGCATCCTCTGAGGGTGGCAAGTCTTCAGACTGCACAAGAAAGAAGTAGGAATCTCCCTTGGAGTGAAGGAGTCACTCCCCTGCATCCACAGGCACCAACAGCAATGACGACCGGCTGCATGGATCTCCTCTTATCCTGAGCTGCGTGGATCCTGCATCACAGGTAGTGGTCTGGAGTAGTCCACTTCGTCCTCTCTGCCAGCTGTCCAACTTTGGACTGTGGACTTTCTACCTTGCTGCGAGTCTGGTCACCTAGGTGGGGCGCCTTCTCTTCTGTGGACTCTCTACCTTGCTGAGGGTCCCCTGAGCCTCCCCACGTTGGGTTGAGTCCGCCTGGGCCTTGCTGGTCCTCGGCAGCTCCACTTTACTTCTACCATGACTTCTGACTTTGTCAAAGCTTGTTGGTGGCTTTACCACACCATAGATAGACAGCAATCTTTCATCCGGCGTGGGACGTCTACTGCATCCTCCAGGAACTCTTCTCCGATGCCAGGCCTGCATTGCTGACCGTCTTCATCCTACTGTCAACCAGCTCCTGGAACCACAGGCGGGTGGGTAGTGGCTCCTACCACCACCGGACACTCCTGCGACTTCTGGACTTGGTCTCCTTCTTTTCAGGTCTTCCTCTTCAGGAATCCACCACTGGTTTCTTGCAGTCTTGTCTGGATGTTGCATTATCTTCTTTTTAGTCCCATTGGGTGGTTTGGGGAAAATCCAGTAACTTACTCCTTTCTTCCTGGTCACTGGGGGCCACTGTGGTACTTACCTTTGGGGTTTCCTAGTCCCCTCAGTCCCCCTCTACACATCCCACGTAGCTAGGTGGGGGCCCTGCATTTGCATTCAATTTTTTTAGTATATGGTTTGTGCCCCCCCTAGGGTCACTATTGTGTACTGTCATTTGCACTATTTTCTATTGCTATTTATGCCTATGTCTAATTCCTAGTGAACATATCTAGTGTGTTACTTATCTCCAATTGGAGAATTGCCTCTCCAGTACTTTTTGGTAATTGTGTCACTAAAATAAAGTACCTTTATTTTTGTAACACTGATGTTTGTGTAAGGGCCGACTACAGTGGTATTGCATGAGCTTTTCATGTCTCTTAGATAAGCCATGGCTGCTCATCCACAGCTACCTCTAGAGAGCCTGGCTTCTAGACACTGCCTACAATACACTAATAGGGGATACCTCGACCTGGTATAAGGGTAAGTACCTTAGGTATCCAACACACACCAGGCCAGCTTCCTACAACCTTCCACATTCTGCTTGCAAAACATTCACACATACCAGTGCGACTCACTATTAGGAAGGGATGCCCTTTGCATGCCCCTTCCTAAAAGCGACTCGCAAAAACATTTTGCAATTCGGTAATAGATAACCGATTCGCAAAATAGTGTGTGTACATCCAAAAATGTTTTTTTTGCATTCACAAACTGCCCGATTCTGCGAATTGGGCCATTGGCCAATGCAAAAATCCTTTGTACATCTGGCCCCATATTTCTCAGTTTCACAGATCTTTGATACATCACAAGCCTCTTGCCCATGGGAGTTACCTATGGACACACATACAGCAGAAAGGGAGTCTGTTCCTTCAACAGGGTGTTTGGACACACCATTTCACATAGTGCAGAATTAGAGAGGATCTTTCCGACATTTGGATGAACACACAGTGCCTCATTTACCAGTTGCTGCCACAGGGAAGCACAGGATGTCACTTAGCTGCACTGCCCAAAATACAAAAGGAAGGGTTGGAATGTGCCATATTACTAACATACAGCAGAACCCTGGTCCGTACAAATATGCACCATCACATATTATTGACTATCGCCAAAACACACATACCCTTGCACCATGGTGCATGTGTGTTAGCGTTGTGCCCTCAGATCATTTTTGCTTTAAGATACAGATATCTGCACCAAAAACTAACAAGCTATGCAATTTCCTCATTCTATGTGTCCTGCAGAATGCAGCACACAGACATGTAATTATTTCTCCTCATTATACTTCGCCTTGCGAGGCACACTAATCTTGGATCTGTGAAAATGTGTAAGATCATCATTGGTGTTGCATGGGAAAACCCACCACAAGGCCCATGAAACACTGCACTTTATTCTGTCTTGCCTTACTCCATATCTATGAGGCCATGCAAGGGCACGCAGGCTGACTTTGCATTGGCTAATAGATATGAATCGGGGACCTGCTCCACCAAAGCGTAATGGACATTGATGCTTCAACAGTGCAGGTACATGTGGCTCACAATGGTGAAACATGTATAACTTGTTGGGTTGTGTTGCACATATGCCATGTAGTATGGTGGAAGTATGTAGGCCCACACCTGCTATGTATGCGCTGTCTCAGTCACCAAACAGAGATGGCTATTTTGTTATACATTATTTACTGTTATTAGGTAGGTCATGTATTTCCTGATGTACTTACCAACCAGTAGGCCATTCCCATACATCTCATTCTGAAATTGCTCATTTATGATGGAATTTCGGAAGAGAAAGGCATCATGAGCACTCCCTGGGTACTTTGGAAGGACATTGTTGAAGAGACCGTGGTGGTCGACAATTGCTTGCACGTTCATGGAGTGCGTGTGCTTCCAATTGCGGTACAGATGGGCTGTAGCTGCAGGAGGCACCACTTGCACATGGGTGCAGTCCATTGTCACCAACACATGTGGAAATCCTGCAATAGCATAAATGCCTTGCTTGTTTTCCTGTTGTTTCTGTGGTGTGCTGGGCAACATGAAGTATTGGGGTCTAAGGCTTATAATGGCATCCAGGACCGAGGAGAGGTGTGCGGAGAAGGATGGCTGGGATACTCCTGCAACTCTGGCTGAGGTGGGTTGGAATATTCCAGATGCCAGCATGTGTAGTACAGCCAGTAGCTTGATCTGAGGGGGGATATTGGCGCACCGCTGCGATGTTGTCTGCAGCCTGGATGTAATCTGATGCAGGAGCTGGTGTTGGAAGGTGGGTCATTAGTTGTGAGGTCTGCACAAATAATGGGTCCGCACTCGACCACCACTGGGAATTAAACACCCCACTGTAGCACTTGACTCTCATAGGGTAGCGTTGCAGATCAGTCCAAGGCTTACTCAAGGGAGGTGGTGTGGGCTAGTAATCACCATTCACGAGCACAAACGAATAGCACTCAAAAAATGAGTGTCCAGTCTGTGCTTTTGCTTTTGATAAAGTAAAAGTATATTTATTACACACACTACTATTCAACAATTTACAAATGTAAACAAGTTGATGGAATTACTTTTGGATGACATTGCGTAATCATTCTGGTCTATCCCTGAGGCGAGATATAATCCAACAACCCACATGGCAAAACATTTACTTGTATCCCAATGCACTATTTGACGGTAACTTGGAGTGAGAGCACCTAAATCTTGTAATAAAGTACATCTACTTTGATAAGAGGTGGCTGCCAGTCTCATTACTCAAAAAAGCATGAACAAAAACCTGTAAAAACGTGTTGGAATACCTTGTGCCATCAGGATTACTTTCAGATTACACTTGATAACATTGTGTACCACCATCCTACACTCCTAAAAAATGCTTTGTCATATGACCCTTTACAAGCCATACTAGAAATTTTCCTATTGATACAACACCTTCCCAGATTATTTTTAGTTAGCATGCTATCATTTCCACTAAGGTCATAAAACTACTTGCAATTACAGCCACAAGCATAGAATGAAAGCTCCAACCAGATTATGTTTCACAGTGCTTTTGAACCCATGTGAGGTTATGATTCTTTGGTCCTACCCAACCTAGGGTGGGGACACAAACATTGCGCTGGGGGGACACTGCGCTGCCCCTACAGCTCCCCGTCTCCCTGTGCACTTGGTTGGCAGTGGCCCCATCTTCCTGGGGCCCCCACAAGCTGGTGAGGAGCCAAAACAACTCATGGTGTCTCGCAAGGCATTGTAGGCTGGTTTGCATATGTGATGAGCGGCCTACCGCTGTGCCAGGGAGAGCCATTTCGCCATAGTTTATGCTGCCTCGCGCCTCGTTCTTCTTTGTTCAGGACCCTCCCCGCATGGCTGCCTCGTTGGAGGGCAGCACGGGGATACCATGCCTGGCTGCCCTCGTGTACCGGGGGGGCGGCCACCACCCGGAAACCCCCATATGGTGCTGTCTCAGTGGAGGGCAGCTCGGGGAGCCCACCCTCGGCTGCCCTCGCCGGCTCCTCCATCTGATGGGGGAGCCGGCAGCCACTCTTTTGTCTGCCCGCTCCTGTGTGCAGATGTGCACTGTGGCCCAGTCTTCCCCGCTCCCACCAGTGACACGGGTACTGGGAGCGGGGACAGCGGCCACCTGGGGGAGTGCGATGCACTCCTCCAGACTTCCTCTTGCTGCGGGGCCCAGGGTTGGGTCCTGGGCCCCTGCCTCCGCCGGATTCTTCACAACTTTTTCTTCATTGCTGGGCTCTAAGATGGGATGTGGGGCCCCGGGACAATCCATGGGGGTGCGGCGACGCCCCCCCCCAACTTCAACTTCTGTGCAGTGTCCTGGGATAGGGTCCTGGGCCCCACTGGGCACGCTATACAGGGTGCACGACGGCGCCCCCAGCTTCATCTTCAGGCGCATGGGGCCCTGGGATGGGGTCCGGATCCCCTTCACCATCACGGCGAGGGGGGTAAAGGGCCAGCTTACCTGGCCCTGGCATGCGCCTCGCTGGGTCGGAAATCATTCAGGGGCAGAGTCCCTGCCCCAGTGGGCAGTCAGGGGGTTCTTCTTTCCAGTTGTCCATGACGCCCTTCTTCAGTCTCAGTGTCCAGCAGTAAAGCACAGCCAAGAGAGAGAGCCCTCCCCTGTGCAAGACCTTTTAAGTGGGGGCGGAAGCTTCCAGCAGGCCTGCACCTCTGGCCAAACCAGATGTGCCACATCACTTCCTTGCCCCTATCCCCTCCTTCCTGCACAGTTTTCTCGGATGGTTCAAAATGGCGTCGTCCAGGAGTTAGTGCCACAAGTGCTCTGAAAGTTTTAGCCCCTCCTCCCTGACATTCCTTCCAGGGCTTCTACGCCCATTTCCTGGTAGGGGATGACAGCTGGCTTACTGAGGCAAGGCCCTGCTCAGGCAGCTGGACAGAGCAGCAATTGACCCTAATCTTGAGCTGAGTCAGAGAAAGATGACATTCCTGGATGACCCATAAGTTGTGCATCTATGCCTTCATAACCTACTGCTTTATTCTTTTCATACAGGTTACAGGGTACACTGGTGAGACTCTGGTCTCGGTTGACCCTAGAGGACTGGAGTTGCACCCTAGGCCATTCTATCCCATTTACATTTAATGTACTCTCCCTACAGTGAAGACAGTAAGCACACTGACATTGACATTTAAGAGTGTGTCCCCACAGTGAAAGGACAGTAAGCGCACTGACGCTCCCTCACATGTGTACACCAATCTCATGAAGCCTACTCAGATCTTCTTTGTAAATATGCCCCTATGAGGAAAGAATACAAAAGAGGGCCTAGCTCTTCCTTGCGCCACATTAGCGTCATTCTTCTCTGACACTAATGTGGCTCAACGAGGCCACATTTGCTGCCCCAGATTTACAAAGTGGCGTAATGCATGCCACTATTGTGCCACTATGTAACTCCTTGCGCCACATTATGCCTGCGCCAGACATAATGTATGCAAGGGCGACAGCAAAAATGCTGCAGTAGAATCTATGAGATTCTACTGTGCCATTTTTAGGGGATATTTTTAACTCCTGCACAGAGCAGGCATTAAAAGGGGGCACACAATTATTCTTAATGGGCCCTGTTCGAAATGGCCCTTCTGCAGGGCTATCACCAGACTTTTTGCCTTCCTCCTTTTCTTTTTCTTACCTCATTTTTGCTGGTTTTTAGACTCTGCGCACTTTACCACTGCTAACCAGTGCTAAAGTGCATATGCTCTCTGCCTTTAAATATGGTAACATTGGATCATACCCCATTGGACTATTTAATTTACCTATAAGTCCCTAGTGAGGTGCACTGTATGTGCCCAGGGCCTGTAGATTAAATGCTACTAGTGGGCCTGCAGCACTGATTGTGCCACCCACTTTAGTAGCCCCTTTACCTTGTCTCAGGCCTGCCATTGCAAGGCCTGTGTGTGCAGTTTCACTGCCACTTCGACTTGGCATTTAAAAGTACTTGCCAAGGCTAAAACTCCCCTTTTTCTACATATAAACCACCCCTAAAGTGTGCCCTAGGTAACCCCTAGAGCAGGGTGCTGTGTGGGTAAAAGGCAGGACATGTACCTATGTAGTTACATGTCCTGGTAGTGTAAAACTCCCAAATTCGTCTTCACACTACTGTGAGGCCTGCTTCCTTCATAGGCTAATATTGGGGCTGCCCTCATACAGTATTGAAGTGGTAGCTGCTGATCTGAAAGGAGTAGGAAGGTCATATTTAGTATGACCAGAATAGTAATACAAAATTCTGGTCTGCTTACTGGTGAAGTTGGATTTAATATTACTATTCTAGAAATGCCACTTTTAGAAAGTGAGCATTTCTTTGCACTTAAATCTTTCTGTGCCTTACCATCCACGTCTGGCTGGGTTTAGTTGACAGCTCCTTGTGCATTCACTCAGACACACCCCAAACACAGGGTACTTAGCCTCACTTGCATGAATCTGCATTTTGAATGGGTCTTCCTGGGCTGGGAGGGTGGAGGGCCTGCTCTGAGACAAAGGACTGCCACACCCCCTACTGGGACCCTGGCAGACAGGATTGAACTGAAAGGGGACCTCGTGCACTTCTAAGCCACTCTTTGAAGTCTCCCCCACTTCAAAGGCACATTTGGGTATAAAACAGGGCCTCTGGCCTACCACCTCAGACACTTGCTGGAGAAGAAACCTGAACCAGAACCTGCATCCTGCCAAGAAGAACTGCCTGGCTGATCAAAAGACTCACCTGACTGCTTTCTATGGTGGTACTGTCTGCATACTGGGATGCATCTGTGAGCATGTTAAAATTAAGAGCTTCACAGATGGGGTCCAGGTGATGAGAAGGGTTCCCCATGGGCCAGTTCAGTGGCCCCAGAGAGTCTAGACAAAGAAGCCTCATTGAGTTCAGAAAGGCGTAGAACTGGCAAGTGCCCCTGCAGTAGTGGGCCATTGTCCATGTTCTATCGCCTTAAGCAGGGAGGTCCATCAGAGTGTTGATTAGTCTACCCTGGCTTTAGGCTGGAAGGGAGATATGTTGGAAATGGCCCTCCTGCAGGGTTATCCCCAGACTTTTTGCCTTCCTCCTTTTCTTTTTCTGACCTCATTTTTGCTGGTTTTTAGAATCTCCACAGTTTACCACTGCTAACCAGTTCTAAAGTGCATATGCTCTCTCCCTTTAAACATGGTAACATTGGATCATACCCCATTGGACTATTTAATTTACCTATAAGTCCCTAGTAGGGTGCACTGTATGTGCCCAGGGCATGTAGATTAAATGCTACTAGTGTGCCTGCAGCACTGATTGTGCCACCCACTTTAGTAGCCCCTTTACCTTGTCTCAGGCCTGCCATTGCAAGGCCTGTGTGTGCAGTTTCACTGCCACTTTGACTTGGCATTTAAAAGTACTTGTCAAGCTTAAAACTCCCCTTTTTCTACATATAAGCCACCCCTAAAGTGTGCCCTAGGTAACCCCTAGAGCAGGGTGCTGTGTGGGTAAAAGGCAGGACATGTACCTATGTAGTTACATGTCCTGGTAGTGTAAAACTCCCAAATTCGTCTTTACACTACTGTGAGGCCTGCTCCCTTCATAGGCTAACATTCTAACATTGGGGCATTCTGTTTATTGGGGACATGAGTCGGAAGGGTAGGTTCAGGAACCTACGATCAGGACACTGAAAATGTCAGTTCCATTTCCTGACATGCGATCCCTTTGAGCTCTATCCTGATATCGGGGATGGGCGACCTTTTTGACTTAGCAAGTAAATCAAAGTAAGTGACTGTTTTTCCTTCCCATATTAGGGTTCACTTTAGCTTAGAGTTTGGAGAAGTTTTTTCCTTTTTTCCTGATGAAGCGTCATTGGATCCGGCTGGACCACCAGACACGAAACATGTAGACCTGATGTCTAGAGGTACCATAATTGGTTTTATCCTCTTGTGCCTTTATTGAGAGTAGGTGAACATTATCAATCACCCTTTACTCCCATTTTGTTTTTAACTTTGGTCTCCATCGTACTAACACTGATTAAATTCATGATTAATTTGGTTTGATGGATAACCAATTTTAGCATTCTATTCTCTCCATGTTTTGCTCGGGTACTTGCAATTGGGTACCTTATCGACATGATTTGATTCTCATCTGCTACTATTTGAGCAATACGGTTAATAGCCCCCCCTTGGGGAGCCCGTCAGGCATTGCAGCACCAGCCTGACGAGGAGCCTTCCCAATGATGAAGCCAGTCATCCAGTGTGATGCATGAGGGTTCTCGCTCCTGTAGAATTTAGGTTTCTATTATTCTTTTTCCTTGGAACAGTGTACCTTTTTGTCGTTTAACATTGGGGTTGCCCTCATACAGTATTGAAGTGGTAGCTGCTGATTTGAAAGGAGTAGGAAGGTCATATTTAGTATGACCAGAATAGTAATACAAAATCCTGCTGACTGGTGAAGTTGGATTTAATATTACTATTCTAGAAATGCCACTTTTAGAAAGTGAGCATTTCTTTGCACTTAAATCTTTCTGTGCCTTACCATCCACATCTGGCTGGGTTTAGTTGACAGCTCCTTGTGCATTCACTCAGACACACCCCAAACACAGGGTACTCAGCATCACTTGCATACATCTGCATTTTGAATGAGTCTTCCTGGGCTGGGAGGGCCTGCTCTGACACAAAGGACTGCCACATCCCCTACTGGGACCCTGGCAGACAGGATTTAACTGAAAGGGGACCTGGTGCACTTCTAAGGCACTCTTTGAAGTCTCCCCCACTTCAAAGGCACATTTGTTTATAAAACAGGGCCTCTGCCCTAACACCTCAGACACTTGCTGAAGAAGAAACCTGAACCTGCATCCTGCCAAGAAGAACTGCCTGGCTGCTCAAAGGACTCATCTGACTGCTTTCTACAAAGGACTGCTGCCTTGCTTTTGGCCTGCTGCCTTGCTGAACTCTTGTCTTGCTGCAAAAGTGCTCTCCAAGGGCTTGGATAGAGCTTGCCTCCTGTTTCCTGAAGTCTCAGGACCAAAAAGACTTATTTCTTTCAACTGGACACCTTGTGTGCCAAAACAATCGACGCACAGCTTGCTCCGCGGTGAAAACTTCACCGCACGATGATCCGGAAAGACGCCGCTTGACCCCGCAAGGAAAAGATCGGCGTGACGGCTGCGGTGCGACCGGAACTTCGACGCACGGCCCGCCTGGACAACGCCACCCGACTTCCAGAGAGGAAATCGACGTGACGCCTGCCGTGAGGGAGAAACTTCCACGCACAACCCACCGGAACGACGCGCCGCCGGATAACATGCCCAGGATTCCACACACAGACCCCGGGACATCTGGTAATCCTGCGAACCACAGAAGGAGACTGTCCGCGTGCTGGAAAATGACGCACGTCTTCCCCACGTGAAAAATAACGACGCAAGTCCGTGTATGAAGGGGCGAAACCGACACATACACCATTTTTCCACGCATCTCCTCCTCTGCGACCCTTTGCGGAGATTTTCCACTCCAAACCAGGTACTTTGTGCTTGAAAGAGACTTTGTTTGCTTTTTAAAGACTTACGACACTTCATATCACTTTTCAGTGATATCTCTACAATTTCTTATTGCATCTTTTATCGTTTTGACCTAAAAATACCCAAATAAATATTATATATTTTTCTAAACACTGTGTGGTGTATTTTTGTGGTGCTATATTGTGTTATTGTATGATTTATTCACAAATACTTTACACATTGCCTTCTAAGTTAAGCCTGACTGTTCAGTGCCAAGCTACCAGAGGGTGGGCACAGGATAATGTGGATTGTGTGTGACTTACCCTGACTAGAGTGAGGGTTCTTGCTTGGACAGGGGGTAACCTGACTGCCAACCAAAAACCCCATTTCTAACAGGCCCCTATGTATCTTGCAGGATTAGCGCCAAAATGATTGGCGCTTGTCCTGCAATGTACTACAATAGTGTAAAAAAGTATGACGCTATTGTCCCTAACCTGCGCCATGGTGCTCCGTGTGTTTAATGTGGTGCACACATGGTGGTGTTGGGGGGCGCAGGAAAAGTGACGCTGCATATAATGCAGGGTCACTTGTCTTAAATTTGGGCCAGAGGACATTTGTGCTTTTTGGGCATCTCTTATGCCTCCCCTGGGGAGATGTAGGCTTTAGACGCATTCCTAGGTTGACAAAATCTTGTAAATCTGGGTGTTGCATGGGAACACACACTGCAACGCCCATGGAACGCCTCCCAGGTACAGAGTAAGGCAAAACACTGAGGCCCATATTTATACTTTTTTTGTGCCACATTTGCGTCATTTATTTTACGCAAATGCGGCGCAAACTTAACTCCATATTTATATTTTGACATAAGGCACGTCTAATGTCAAAATATTTAAAGTTTGCACCATTTTTTTAGATGTGTGAACCTAACTTCCGTCAATGAGATGCAAGGTAGGTGTTCACTTCTAAAAAATGGTGCTATCCCCATAGCCCCATATTTATCCCCCGGTGCTAAAATGACTTACGGTTGGGAGAAGTGGCCAAATAATGGTGCAAAGCTTGCTTTGCATCATTATTGAACGCCTGGGTCAGGCCAGGTGTTAGGGGACCCATTTCCATGGTCAGACACCATGGAATGGGTCCACAAGTGCCCTCCCAAGCCCAGGAACACCCACACCAGAGGGACAGCGGGGGATGGAGGACCCCATCTCAGGTAAGTAGGGTAAGTAGAGGTAAGTATTTCTAAATGGGCCCCCTACATGGCACAGGGTGCAATGGCCATGCCGAGGGGACCCTTGTACCCTGTGCTGGCCATTAGGGTGGGCATCAGAAAATGATGCTAGGCTGGATAAAGGCATTTTTTTTTCTTCTAACAAGGCTAACGTCACTTTTTGGTGCAAAACCCCCTTTTCCCATACCGCCACCCCCACACGGATAACATCATTATTTTTATGCTAGTCCTCCCTTTGAGCCAGCTTGCGGGATTCCATAAATTTGGCGCCCGGCTGGCTCTCTGGAATGAAGCAAGCCGGCGCTGTATGTTTTGACGCAAAACTGCGTTTGTGCAGTTTTGGATCAAAAAGTATAAATATGGGCCTGACTTGCGCTATGTTGCCGTTCTCCATATCTACAAGCCCATAAAAAGCCACGCAAAGTAGCTTTGCGTGGTCTTGTAGATATGGACCTGTAGCCTGCTCCTAGGGTGACCACCCGTCTGTAATTTGCACAGACTGCCCGTAATTTCGCCCTGCCGTCCGTTGTTCGTGATGAAAGGCTGAGTGGACAGCATTTGTCTGTAATTTTAGCCTTTCACCTAAAGGATGAAATGTAATTAGGATAGATCAGTTTTCCCAGCTGGATTGAAAGGGAGGGAAACTCCTATGCTCTGAAGGAGGGAGGGCCAGACAGATAAGAAACAGGCCTGCTTGCCAGGGTGTCTCCTTCCCTAAAGAAATGCAAATGTGCGTTACTGGTAAATCTGCAAATGCAAAGGGGCTTGGAAATCTACATTGACTTTGATCAAAGGAGTCAATTGAAGCTTTCAGATGACATCTGAAGATATTTTTTTATTTTAGATAGGTACTGTAATGGTATTCCAAGGTGAGCTGTGGAGTGTGTGGTTTTAATGGACTGTTATAAAAAATGTTAGTACTAGGTATAAACTGTATATTATTCAAATCTGAATTTTAGAAGGACTTTTTTTCATTTAACCGAAATGTATTTGCGCATTTTGTAGCAGCCTATATTATGATGTGTGTAATGCATGTTTAAAATAAGGGCTTACACATTCACAGTACTTTCAGGGACCTCAGTACCTCATAGTACTAACAAACATTGGCAAAGCCAACAGGTCTTGTCTACGCAAGAGTTATTGGCTTTGCCAATTTGTTTTAGCCATGTTATACACCAGAGTGGCTGCTGTTCAGCATGGCTAAATGTTAGTGGCATAGTGGTGTAGAGTGGAGTAGAGTGGTGTAGGATCAGTGGCGTAGAGCACAGTGGTGCAGAGTAGAGTGCAGTGGGGTACAGTGCAGTTGTTTGAAGTGCATTGACCTAGAGTGCAGTGGTTCAGAGCGCAGTGGCATGGAGTGGCGTGGGCAGAGTAGAGTGGCACAGAGTGCAGTGGAGTAGAGTGGCATACAATAGAATGGCAGAGAGTGCAGTAGTCTAGAGTGGTGCAGTCGCATAGAGTGCAGAGTAGACTCACGCGGCATAGAGTGCAATGGCATAAAGTGGTACAGAGTGGAATAGTGTAGAGTGGTGTAGTGCAGAGTAGAGTATAGTGCTGTAGAGTGCCATGGCATAGAGTGGCGTGATGCAGAGTAGAGTGGCATATAGGCCCTCATTTCAACCCTGGCGGTAAATGCTGCTTACCGCCGTGCTCTCGGCAGCCAAAACACCACGGCGGCGGCGGTAATCCGTCAACCATATCATGACACACACACATCATTCCGACACAATACAGACACACACAAATCCGACAGCCCAAAGGTCAGTGACAAACTGGCGGTAGCAAAGCCGACACGGTTATGACAAAAGAACAAAACCCACCATATCATGACCCACGAATCCCCACGGCGGACATTCAACGGCGCTAAACCGTTGGTGGTACACACCGCCACGCTCAAAATACACACCCATATACAAAACAACACCACATTGGACAATTCGAAAGACACACACCTGACACCCATACACATACCACACCCACACACACACACCACTATAAAACACACACCCACATCACCCACAATCACTTACAAACAACGATTGCCACCACGACACCAAGAAGAAGAATAGCAGAGACAGAACCTGACACACACACTACTCACACCTACACACCACTCACTCACTCCACATCACACACCCAAACCTATCACCCCACACACCCTTACCTACATGACTCACACAACACCCATGGCACCACAGAGACAACCCAGATTTGCGGAGGACGAGCTGAGGGGCATGATGGAGGAAATCGCTTGGGTAGAGCCACAGCTATTTGGATCACAGGTGCAGCAGATCTCCATCGCAAGGAAGATGGCGTTATGGCAGAGGATCGTGGACAGGGTCAACGCCACGGGACAGCACCCCAGGACGAGGGATGACGTCAGGAAGAGGTGGCACGACCTACGGGCGAAGGTACGTGCTAGTGCAGCAAGGCACCAACTCACTGTACAGAGGACTGGCGGTGGTCCCCCACCTACTCCCCCACTACTATCACCATGGGAGTAGCAAGTACTGGCAATCCTGCATCCTGAGGGCCTGGCAGGAGTAGCGGGAGGAATGGACTCTGGTAAGACAACTCTTTACTACTTACAACCTTTACCTGCATGCCATCACATTCCCTCACCCTCACACCCATCACCCCACCTACTCCTACACACCCCACCCTTACAACCCACCCATCCCAATGCCAAGCCCTGCATGCAACACCAGTGCATGGACACCCCTCACAGACCACCAGGGACACCTAGCACCACAGCATGGGCACTACAGAGAACCAGCCAGCCCACCAAATAACAACTCACACAAGGCCAAGCTGCCAGGACAACAACAACCAGACCGGCCAACCCCCCGCATTAGATGGCACACACACAAACACTAACACTACCTTTACATCCCTACAGGTAAATCCGCCAACGTCAGCGATGACGAGGTGCCAGCAACGGCCAGTCCCCCACCACCAGAGGCCCTCAGTGATGACAGCAGCTCGGCCTCCCTGGATCTGGACAACCAGCCTGGCCCATCGGGGACCTCCGGACAGTCGGGTTCCGAGGCCCACACCCACACCACCACAGAGCCTCCCCCCTTAGGAAACACCCGCACAGCACCCACCCAGTGGGCCCAGGCTCTGCCCCTAGGACACGTCAATCATCAGTGTGTCCACCACTACAGGGACCCCAGGGCACACTACAAACACAGGACAATCAGGGACCTGGGGTCAGTGGTAGTGGGCACATGGTCCAGGGGACAGAGGCACAGACCAACAGGGGCATTGGGAGGACTGCTGTGCCACAGGGGGAGGACAGGCCCAGGGAACCCACTCTCCAGGAGGCGCTCACCAACATCCTGGTGGCATACCAATATTCCCAGGATACCATGGGCCAGATACTGGACAAGTTGCAGTAGACCCAGTGGTTGCAGGAGGGACAGTACCTGGGGATCAGGGAGGACCTCAAGGACATCAACACCACCCTGGTCACCATTGCAGGGGTGCTGGCAGACTTGGCCAAAACCATCAGGGAGGCAGTAGCACCCCAGCGGGCCCCTGCCACTAGCCAGGACATAGAACAGCCCTCCACCTCTGCTGCCGCTAGTGGACAGGAGGCCCTGCCACAGGAACAACAGGCCACCAGCACCCCCCACCCCCTGCAGAAGGAGAACCACCCCGCAAACGGTCCCTGTGATCCAGGCAGAAGCCAGAGACAATTGGCAAGCCCACCGCCAGGAAATAGGACCCTCCTGAATGTCACCCTTGTGTCCCACTCCGTAACCCTGTCCACCATGAACTGCCATTGCTCCCCTTCCTATGCCCCCTTGGAAAATGCACCTGTGAGATGAATAGACTGGACTCTAACCTGGACTTTCCTCCATCATCACACCAGCCCATTGCACACACCCCTCTACTGTATGGCACCAAAATAAACACCCGTGGAAAAAATACAAGTATGGAGTCTGTCCAATGATTTCAGTATGTATTATTGTTTCCAAAGTTTAAACATTACATCTCAACTATACAATACTGTAGATTGATAAATGATCTGTGCTTGACTGCAGACAACACACCAGGTGCCAGAGTGGGGCACAGATCTCTGAAAATAGAGATAGCAAAGGGTACAGTAAGTGGACACAGAATTGCGAAAATCTGACTGCCATGTACAATGTCAAATACAACACTGTCAATGCAAAGTGAAGTAACACTGTCCTACCTGTGATTGTCACTGGAAATACTGTCATATTATGGCTGTTCTGTTCTCCTCATCCTCATCCTCTGCCTTTTCCTCCTCATCTTCACTGTCCACAGGATCCACTACTGCCACACGACCATCACCAGCCTCATCCTCCTGCAGAAAAGGCACCTGGCGTCTCAATGCAAGGTTATGCAACATGCACCATGCCATGATGATCTGGCACACCTTCTTGGGTGAGTAGTACAGGGATTCACCTGTCATATGTATGCAGAGAAACCTGGCCTTCAGCAGGCTGAATGTCTTTTCGATAATTCTTCTTGTACGCCCATGTGCCTCATTGTAACGTTCCTCTGTCCTTGTCCTGGGATTCCTCACAGGGGTCAAAAGCCATGAGAGGTTGGGGTAACCAGAGTCACCTGAAAATACTGAGGGACACCTGTTAGGCGAACACTAACCCTTCGTGCCTACACCATACCCATACACCTACATGTACTGGCTGGGGAACATGGGCTTACATATTAGCCACACCCGGTGTCTGTGGAGTTGAGCCATTACATTTGGGATGCTATTCCTCATGAAGAAGGCATCATGCACAGACCCCGGATACTTGGCATTCACATGGGAGATGTACTGGTCAGCCAGGCACACCATCTGCACATTCATCAAGTGATAGTTCTTTCGATTTCTGAACACCTGCTCATTTCTCCGGGGGGGGGGAACAAATGCAATATGTGTTCCATCAATAGCCCCAATGATGTTGGGGATATGTCCCATTGTATAGAATTCAGCTTTCACTGTGGCCAAGTCATCCATCTGGGGGAAAACAATGTAGCTGGGAACGTGTTTCATTAGGGCAGCCAACACTCCTGTCAGCACAACTGAGAACATTGCCTGTGACATTCCTGCTGCCAAGCCCACTGTCACTTGGAAGGAGCCACTTGCCAAGAAACAGAGCACAGATAGGACTTGCACGAGAGGGGGCATCCCAGTGGGCTGACGTATAGCAGACATCAATTCAGGCTCCAATTGGGCACACAGCTTGGTGATTGTGGCCCTGTCCAGTCTATAGGTGAGTATAATGTGCCTGTCCTGCAGAGTCCACTAGGGGTCTGTACACGGGGGGATGTCTCCATCTCCTATTCATACACAGCGGTCGTACTCTAGGGGGCAAAACGGGGAGCCAAAGGTTAGACTCAGACATATACTTAGATTGTATTGCCATTTTTGTCTTACAGAAACAGTATGTGAACTTGTGATCCAGTTGATGTGCCTATGTCTGATGTGATGCAGTTAGGTGATATGGCCTGTGCCCCCCTGAAATGGCGTCTGCCTGACCTGTGAGGAGGGACAAGTGGAGATGAGGTCATTCCGCTGGCGTTGCGCTCCATCGCGGTAGGCAGTCCATGACCGCTGTGCAACCCCGCATTGGTTATCATTGGGGCCTACGGGTCCCAGGAGCCAATGGCAACGTACGCCGGTTGTGACGGTCTGCACCGCCGCGGATGTGACCGCCATTTCCTATCTGTGCTCTCACCTGCTGCCTGACCTTCAACAGGAGAGGACCTACACTGCAAGTGCTGCTGTGACCTGTGTCTGGAAGCGACAATGGCTTGAGTCACTGGGGAAAAGGCCCCTGCCTTCACTTCGGAGGAGTTGGATGGATTGGTGGATGGGTTCCTACCCCAGTACCCGTTACTTTATGGGCCTCCAGACCAACAGGTGAGTACACTGTGGCATGATGCGTGGTACATGAATGTATGGAGTGCTGTGTGTGGAAGCCGCGTGTAGGGGGAGGCTGAGGGGACCTGGGCCGAGTGCTGCATGAATGATGCACAATGTCTGTGTGTGAAGGGATGGGAGGGATATGGTGGGCCATGAGTATGAGGGTCCGGACTGTATCACTAATACCTTGTCTGATGTCTTCTCCCTGCAGGTCAGTGCCCATCGGAAGAAGGCTATTTGGCGTGCCATCGCCACGGAGGTGCGGACCCTGGGGGTCTTTGACAGGCGGAGTGTTGGAGGCTGGCCCTCTATGTAGTGTACAAAACCAAGTACACTATGCAGAGGGTCCGGACAACCATATGTTAGTTCACAGAGGTAAAAATCAGACCACCTAATGCTCCAATTTTTATGGTAGCTGGTCGAGCAGTTAGGCTAATCCAGGAGATGAGCTAAGTATTTGCTGTACCCACAAATCCAATCATGCACCACACACACTCAATGAATACCTCGAGACCAGATTTTATAACAATACTTCAAATCTTTATATAATTTTTAAGACCAAAATCTTTAGAATACGTTAAGTACTTTTGAAGTTATGAATTTTTGAAGTTTTAATAAAGTTTGTATTTCTGTGCGTAATTACGCACCTTAGGAAATAATAGGCAGTCACTTTTAAAAATGCATAGAAAATCGTACAGTTGGGTTATCAGTCTCTTCTTTTGCAGGGTGGTTGCAGTAGTCGGTGGGCACCTCGTGCTAGCTGGAGAGCCTCGGGCAGGTCCTGGTTCCAGCGGGAGCAGCGTTGGAGAAATCTTTGCACAGGCAGAGGGCCACCTGCCTGATACCTTCACTCAGGAGGGAGTTCTGGGTCGTTCCTTGAAACCTGGAGGTCCCTGGGGTTTCTTAGGATCGGTCCAGTGTTCAGCTCCTCCGCTGTCACGATTGTCGGGACTCTGGCGCAGCAAGCAGGGGTCTGGCCGTCTCTTCTGGTGCAGCAGGGTCCTCAGTTCTCGTCCAGGCGGCGTCTTTGGGGCTGGTCTTCTTTCTTCTTGGAGTCCTTTTTGAATCTAAAATCTTGGTCTATGGGAGCCCACTAAATACTGAATTTAGTGGGTGTTTTAGGGGGAACCAGGTAGTGTCCAATGGGACACTTACCCTTGGGTGGCTACACCCACTACAGTGACCACTTCCTGTGGGAAGGGTCACTTGCCTAAACCCTATTGGCTAACTTTCTCCATTCCAAGATGGAGAAAACTGAATTTGAGCGTCAACATGGCCTGCAAGCCCCTAGGGGTGGTGCATGGTCAGTGTGGCCTCTCCTCCTACCCTTTGTCTGGTTTCCCGCCTTTGCTCCCGCCAAAGGTGCGGGTTGGCCAGGGGGGAAGCCCTCTGCTGCTGGCAGCAGGCCTGGTGGCTCGAGTTTCAGGGCGGTAGCTTGCACATTCCTGAGGGAGGGGGTATTAGCTCCTCCACCCAGAAAGGGCATTGTTTTACAAAACCACAGAGCCAAGGCTCTCCCCCAGGTTTTGTATATTGGCTGTCTGGAGTGGCAGCTGGTTGGAACCAGCCAGCAACCATGCCAGGATAGTTAGCTTTTGCAGGGGGCACCTCTAAAGTGGCCCCTGGGTACACTTATATTTAAATCCAATACTGGCATCAGTTGGGATTTAGTATTCTGAGTTGTTTGATACCAAACAACCCAGGGTGCAGAGTGGCCATTATGTAGCTGGGTAACACATGTTTGACCAGTGCCAAGTACATACATTAAAATGGCTGCTCTGTTCACTCACTAGGTCCTAAGTTTGATAAGGACACAGTTGGGGCATATTGCTCATGCAACAATGCCCTCACTTATAGTATGGTGCACCCTGCCTTAGGGCTGGTTGGCCTGCTAGAGGGGTGACTTACCCATACTATATGCAGTGCATGGGGGGACAGGGCACACAGAGGGTGTGCCATGTTGAATTTGTCTTTCTAGGGTTGCCCCAGTACACTCAGTCTGCCATGGCAGCACTGGGTGCATCTGGGAGCAGGGCCCTTGGGGGTGGCACAATCTGTGCTGCTGCCCCCAGGGGCCTACTCTTAATACCAACTGCCCTGGGTACTGGGGTACCCTTTTACTAGGAACTTGTAGGGTATTTTAAGAGTGAACCAATTGTGCCAAGCATCACAAGTGTTTTAGGGAAAGAGCTCTGGCCCAGGGAACCTGTTTAGCAGGGGCCCTGGGCACTACCAATTTTTAGAACACATCAACATCAGGCAAAAAGTGGGGGCTAACCATACAAAAAGAGGCCTCCTCTCACACAGAGCCCCCACTGCCGCAAACTGTGGGAAGAAATGCGCCGCTGGGCAAAGAAGACGGCGGAGGCCCAGCTGGGGCTGGCCTCCCAACGTGGAAGGGGTGCTCGTCGTATCCTGACCCCCCTGATGTGCCGCATCCTGGCGGTGGCCTATCCTGAGTTGGATGGGCGCTTGAAGGCATCACAGCAGCCACAAGAGGGTGAGTACAGATTTTGAATCTTGATTTAGCGTGTGTTAAGCTGTGACCTGGGTGGGGGATATGGGCTGTGTGTGCCCCTAGGCCAGGGCGAAGATGGTAGGGTAGGTTCCATGATGGGCAAGCTCAGATGCACTCCAACCACAATGATGTTGGTGGGCATCTACTACTGGGCAGGGTCCTGTGGGTTTCATGTGTGCAGCTAATGGCGTTAGGCATTGTACCCCGTGGGCTGGTGACTAGCATTGTAACTGGTAGTGCATGGCCTAGTGCATAGGGCTGTTCCCTGTGAGATGTGTACGCCAACGGTAGTGTTGTTGCTGGCACTGACCAAGTGTATCCTCTGTTCCCCCACCCTTTTTGTTTTGTCAACCTGTCCTTCTGTGCATTAGCATCATCTGGCGGAGGAGTAGAGGCACCGGCGACGGAGGGAGCTGCATCCCACAGGGCCCATGAGGCCGAATCCACCGACGGTGAGGGCACCAGTGGGATGGAGGGCAAGGGGAGCCCCACGGCGGAGACTGGAGGGGACAGCAGTGATACCTTCTCCGATGGAAGCTCCCTGGTAGTGGCGGACAGCTCTGTGCCCACCCCAACTTCAGGTACAGCCGCCACCCCCATACCAGCACCGCCCTCCCAGGAGCCCCTCAGAGTATTTCCCATGCCCGCTCACCCATGAGGGTGGGCATCTCCTTCGCCTCAGGCACCTCAGGCCCTGCCCCAGTTAGCTCTGCTGCTGCTCTGAGTGAGGAGGCTATTGACCTCCTGCGATGCATCTCTGTTGGGCAGTCAACCATAGTGAATGCCACCCAGGAGCTGACAGGCCATTTGCAACAAACTAATGCATTCCTGGAGGGCATTCACTCTGGCCAGGTGGCCCTACAGAGATCAATCCAGGCTCTGGCCTCCTCTCTGATGGCAGCCAGTGTCCCTGATTCCACCCTCCAACTTCCACTACCCAGTCCCATCCCCCACATCCCCAACCTATCCCAAGCACATTAGAGACCTGCATGTACCCATGACAACACACAGGAGTGGCTCAGGCAAACACAAGCACCACACATCATCCTAAAGGCAGTCACACAAACACCATCCAGATGCAGACATGCCAACATCCACTGCCTTCACTGTGGCCCCCTCCTCCTCCTCCCAGTAGTGTCTCCACTCAGCCCTGCATGCACTACATCTTCATCCACTACCACCATCGCCAGCACACCTATCACTACACACCCCTCATTGGCAGTCACCACCCCCACATCCATGCACATGTCCCCTGTGTCCTCTCCCACTGTGTCTGTGCCCCCTCCTCCCAGAGAACACAAACGCAAGCACCCAGGCACCCAACAGCCATCCACCTCACAACAGCATCCAGCCCATGTACCTGCACCCAAACACAGCAGACTGACACCTCCTACAACCACTCCCTCTTCCTCCGCTCCCACACCATCTCCCTCTTCCCTTCCACTGCCCCTAAGAAGTTTTTCCTTGCCACCTTTGACCTCTTCCCTAGCGCTCCCCCCCCCCCATCCTTCATCTGGGGCCAGGGTGGCCAGAACCCAGCCCAGCACCTCAACCACCAAGTCCACGGCCACTGTGGTTTCTGCAGCTACTGCAGGTGTGAGAGGCTCCAAGGAGGCACCCCTCAGCACAGCCAGTGTGCCAGCACCACCTGCCAAGGCTAAGGGGAAGACACCATCAGCCAGCAGGGCCAAGGGGAAGACACCAGCAGCCAGCAGCGCCAAGGACACACCACCACCCAGCAGGGCCAAGGACACACCACTGGCCAGCAGGGCCAAGGAGACACCACCAGCCAGCAAGGCCAAGGGGACGACACCACCAGCCAGCAGGGCCAAGGAAACACCACCAGCCAGCAGGGCCATGGAGACACTGCAGCCAGCAAGGCCAAGGGGAAGACACCAGCTGGCAGAAGCAAGGAGGCACCATCAACTGCTAGGGGCAGGGAGGGGCACACAACACCAGCCATGGCACTTCAGGCGTCTGAGGCTGCAGGGGAAGGGCTGGAGCCTCCCCCCACCACCGACAGCACCGCCACCTGCACAACGGACAGCACCACCACCTGCACCGCGGGCAGCAGCACCACTGCCAGCAGCAGCAGCCCCAGTGGGCAGCCGTCTGAGGCTGCAGGGGGAGGGCAGGAGCCTCCCCCCACCACTGGCATCCCCGACACCAGCACCGCCCCAGCCACCACTGAGCAGCCGTCACCTCCACAGTAAGGTAGGATTCGACCGCATAACGGTCAAAAAGAATGCAAAACTTTTCTGTATAGATGAGTCCATGATACACTGAACGTATTGGTTAATTGGGACTTTTAGGGATATTTGGTAATAATTGGCGCTTTTTCTAGAGGTTATCTCCTTTATGTATGGGAACGCATTAATTTAATGCCACCAACATTATCAAACCCCTCTTTATATATATTTATTTTTTTTTAAATATGTTACAGAATAAACAGTGTTTGGATTTCAGAGCGACCTCTGTAAAACATATGTCATCTCTTGTCAGGTTAGAATATGACGTTTCTTTGGGGATTTCTTCACTGGAAATGAAATAAGTACAGGTTGGTCCAATTTGGAAGTGTATATTTATAATCAGACATTGCGGGTGCTTTGATAATATTATGAGACACTGCTTTGGTTACTTTGCAGATGTGTAGCACCACAGTACCCTACTGGATAAACAGATTTTGAAAAGTTCATATCAAATGTGAAGGGACGAGGTACAAAATATTGAAATATGTTCCTAACAAAGGGGAAATAAATAAAATATGATCACAGATGGTACTAACAAATATTTTGACTATTCCAATCAAGTAGGGGTTCAAACATTCTTACACCACTTTGGTGACATATATAGCACTAACCTGCATGAAAATAATTGATATATGTCCATCATTTGCATGATAACTAAAATTAAATTCATTTCCCTCTAAGGTGAACATTAGAGATATCATTGGGTTAGATTTAATAGGCTGGTTTCCACATTTTATTTAGGCTACACAGATTGTTTTTGATGTTTGGGATGTTTTGGTGTAATGGCTCGACGTACACACGATCCATAGTTTTTAGAGTTTTGACACGCTTGTGGTGATTTTTATGAAACTTGGTTTGATAGCATGCTTTTTAGGCAATGATTGGTACTTTAATAGGACACTAAGTTGCAATAAGTACCTTTACAATTTATTTTGTCAACCTTGAGAAAGTCCCTTTCAGGGACGAAACAAGTGTCGGCTGAACTTGGTTCGGATTCTGCAGCGAATTATTTTGCATTGGACATTAAGAAACTGCATTGCTTCAAGTCAACATATGGGACAACATACACCCTTGTCACGGACTATTTGGACTTGGGTGTTCTTTGATTCTTAAATCTCTGGAATTCAATGTTATGGACTTTACAGACGAGTTGTGTCAAATTGGTGTTATTTATCTCTTCAATTTTCTGCTGTTATTTTGATTATTAGTCTTATTTGTATAGGTGTGTTTCTGTTTGTATTAAATGTGAATTTCAAATAGTGTAGCCTATAATTTAGAATTTATTATGTATTCAAATTGTACCATGGTTGTCTATTGAAATTTAAATAGAATCAAAGGACTCAGGGTGTTAATCATTACTGTAAGTAAATCAACGATAGTGTGCTCCATTCTTCCTTTTGATTATAGCTTGATGGTGCAAGTTTCTTGCCCCGTAATACATGTTGGACAACGGACATGTTTAGGATGTACTGAGCACCTGTGTTTACACTCTATATCAAAGGAAAGTGCGGCCTTTCTGTGGGGTTTTCTGTTGTCAATGGTTTTGGTCTAATGAAATAGGTTTCATAAACCGGCCAGCACTTCCTAAATAGAGGTCAAAGTATTGACTATTTGAAGGTTCATTTATGGTTAACAGTATAATTTTGAAAAATGGATCAGTTCAAGGATGATAGAGAACAGATTTTCTCTACAATGTTTTCAGGACGGATGGAACCAGTCCCAAATATAGAAAACAAAAATAAACAATCAGAGGGAATGAAAAAGAAATATATCAGGCTAGAGAAACTTAGAAAACAAGAATTATCCCGGTGGTGGGAGGCTACAGTTTAAAAAAAATATATTAACGACAAAAAAGTTCCACGAGGTCTGAGGATTGTCATCTTCCCCTCTTTTGATGATTTATCATCTCAACATCTACAGGAATGGGAACAATTGCTATTTGAAGCATCAAAAGGCATGATGAACATATTGATCCAACATGGCGAACAAAAAAGAGAAAAGCTATTGAAGGAAATACAAGAATTGGAAATAGAGATAAGCAATTTGAATCTTCCCGAAGTAAAGGAAAAGAATGATAAGATATTTAAAGAGGTCCTGGATAAACATCAAACATATATTAGAGATAGAAAGATGACAAAAATAAAAAGAGATGAGAGAGACTACAAGGAAGGACGCATCTACACCTTTGCTAGGAGATTTGATGGCATCTCAATTAAATCATCAATAAATGAGACAAATTTGAATAGACAATTCTCAGAGAGTGAGTCTGAGGTTTCAATAACATCTACGGATCAGGAAAGGGAAATACTAAGTGACAGTTCAAGTCTAGCCTCAGATACTAGCATTAGTGTCCCTTCTGGTTTTTTACAGGAGGCCAAGAGATACAGACTAGGCAACAGGAGAAATTTTTCTCCAATGGCACAATCAAATTTAAAAGAACCCGAAGAGGGAAAAGAAAGAGGAGCGGTGGGGCTCAACAAGGGAATGGGAATGCAAACCAGAGCTTTCAAGAACAGACACCCACAAACCTAGATCAATTACACTCTCAAGATGGATATGGAGAGGGTAACAGGGCATGTAATGGTGACATTTCAATTGTTAATTTGTCTAACTATGTACTATCTAGTGATCAAATAAAAGTACTAAGCAAAGGTCTAGGATTTTGTTTGACCAGTCATTGTAATATGACACAAGTACAGATTGACTTATATAAATTTTCAAGGCAATTGAAGCTGAAAAAATACTTTGCAGAAAAAGATAAGAATGTATATCAAGGAGGACCAGAGACATCACCCAGTACATATACCATAAAGGATATTGAGGATATTCAAGTTTTACTTTCACTTAATAACATGGATAATGAGACCAGGGACACACAACAAGTTTTAAGTGATTTGAACATCAGACAAGATTTGACACTGAGTAGTGGGTTTAAACCGAAATCTATCTTTACACCTTTATTGGCTAGTGATAATGCCATTGACATCTTCCAAAGGTTGGTTGTGGAGGATTTGAATAAGCTTGAAAAAAAGATCGATGGGGGTGGATCACATATCTCCTTTAACATAAGTAAAAATGAGAAAATGGCTTTGAAAAATCTAAGTAACAACCAGGACAGAATAGTGAAGGAAGCAGATAAGGGAGGTAATATAGTCATCCTTAATAGAGTGGACTATATTAATGAAATAAATCGACGACTGACTGACAAGTCTTCATATATAGAATTAAAAACGAATCCCTTGTCCAAAATTGTGCAAGATCTAGAGACTTTACTACACAATTGGCTAGAACAATGCCTAATCTCAGATGCAGAATTTAAATATATCTTTAATGCTTATCCTAAGGCACCTTGTATTTACATACTTCCGAAAATTCATAAACATAAAACGGCACCACCAGGAAGACCCATCATATCTGGTTTAGGCTCGCCCACCGAGACATTATCCAAGTACATTGACAACTTTTTACAACCTTTTCTCAAGAATCTCCCCTCATATCTGCAGGACACACGTGATGTTCTGACTAAATTGGAAGACATTATATGGTCTCCAGAAATGTCTTGGGTAACCTTGGATGTGAGTTCCCTTTATACCTGTATACCGAAAAATAAGGGTCTGGAAGCTATTTGTCATTTTTTGGCAAGTAGATCGGCCTCCTATTTGGAACATACCAACATGATAGTGGACATGATTCGGTTTATACTTGAAAATAATGTGTTCATTCATGAAGGGAAATGGTATAGGCAGGCACAGGGAGTGGCGATGGGTTCACGTTTTTCGCCCTCCTATGCAAACCTATACATGGGACTTTTTGAAAAAACACATCTGTGGCTAAATGGTCCATCTGATTTAACAGAGCATATATTTTTTGGGGGTAGGTACATTGATGATGTACTCATGATCTGGACTGGTGATGAACCACAATTGATTAGACTTATTCAACATATCAATAACAATGAGTTCAATGTACAGATGACACATGAACACAATAAGGATCGAATCAATTTCCTTGATTTGGAAATATTCATAGAGAATAATTGTGTACATTCTAATTTACATCGAAAATCAACTGCTTGTAATGCCTTGCTACATGCTAATAGTTCCCACCCCACGACACAGATTAATGCCATTCCTTTTGGGGAAATGGTTTGAGTGAAGAGAAATTGTAGTGATAACAGACTTTGTGAGGTAGAGTTGGACAAACTAGAAAATAGATTTATTCAGAGAGGCTACTCTAGTAAAGTCTTGAAGAGTGCAAGAAAAAAAGTAAATAAGTTGCCAAGATCATCACTGTTGATAAACAAGGGAAAAAAGAATACCACATCCACAAGACCACTATCCTTTTGTACCTCTTTTAGTCAAAACAGCCAGGATATTTATAAGATCTTGTTCAAACATTGGAATGTCCTACATACTGACAACACTTTAAAACACATATTACCCACCAAGCCTCACATGGTACACAAAAAAGGTACTACCATTAAGAATTTAATATGTAAAAGCTTCTTACCACCGCTAAAAGAAAAATCAATAATTTGGTTACCAGAAAAACCTATGGGCTTTTTTAATTGCAGCAAATGTAATATATGCCAATTGGCGTTACATAAGACCTTCTCTTTTCAGTTCATTGGCAGCAAAGTATATAAGATCCAAGATTTCATTAACTGCAATACTAAATATGTGGTTTATGTGTTGATATGTGAATGTACCAAGATCTATGTAGGAAGCACTATCCGGCCACTAAAGGAAAGAATCCAGGAACATGTACGGGCCCTGAGAAATAATGATTCATTTTCTCCAGTAGTGCGTCACATGATAAAGGAACATTCGACAACGGAGGTCCCGATGCTAAAATATATGGGCATCAGCCAGACAAAAGTACATCCGAGAGGGGGTAATCGTGAGCTAGAGCTCAGAAGAAATGAGTCAAAATGGATACTGAGATTGAAAAGTATACAACTGGGCATGAATTTAGATCATGAAATGCATTATTTTTTATGACTCCATTTGCTGCCGTAATAGGTTATAAGAACTGTTAATATTATGCACTGGTACTTAATGCCATCATCATTTCAGCTGAGTAGGAATCTGAGTCAATTAATCATATAACAAAGCATGACACACAATTGATTTGCATGCTATATGCTCGTATCCACCAACTAACATATTTGTTATTGAAAAATTCCAGGCACTAATATCACTTCACATGAAGATCATGGGTGATAAGGTGAACTTTTGTTATCCCAAGACTAAGCCTGTAAGATTATGAAATAATAACAGTCAAGTATACTTAGTTTTCCACTACAGTAAAACAGGCAGACAACCTTCTCCAAATGGTGCTCGTAATATATATGGCACAACAGTCGGTCATTCATTAAAACTCAAATTTGTCACATCAGATGCTTGGGTAACTAGACAAGGGCGCTCTTTTTTTTTTTTATTCTGAATGCTCAGTGTATTTCTAAATACACATCGGGTTCCAGCAACTAAATGTCGGGAACCACATATAACTTGCATTTAAAACGTGGATATGATCTCCAACTTCAAATCATATCTTGATCTCAAAGTAAATATAAAATAATGCCATCAAACAAAAGATTAAGTCCTTTCTAAGGATACAACAGAATGTGAATTGGACCATGTGGCTGTGGGTCTTCTTTTTATTGGTATTTCGAAATGAGACACATGGAATTTAAAGATGACGCACGCCGTCAATGCCATGGTGAACCACATTCCGAAATAGTTACGAGATACAAAATCACTATTGAGGGATAAGTTTAACTTTTTCTTTACCATGGCTCATAGATTGAATTAATGAGTACATCGGAGACATTTGTCTCATAATTATGAAATACGTACAAATCAAGGTTAGGATTGTAAGGATTGAGTCTTTCTGGGGACGCTACCTAGCGTCAATTCTTTCATGCAGTTTTAAGTTTTCCCAGAATCGGCATGTCTGAACGGAACAACATACAATTTAAAGATGGCGGACAGCTTTCACTCTACGGTGCACCAACATTTCGGAAGAGTCATGAGACAGGAAGTGAGTCTCGAGGGAGAAGTCCTACCTTTCTTTTCCCTCGGCTTACAGTTTTTATCTGTGTGAGCATTGGAGGCAATTGATTTTGCGGTTTAGGCATGAGAAGACGCTTTTCCCTAATGGGATTGACCACAGTAAGGTAGGATTCGACCGCATAACGGTCAAAAAGAATGCGAAACTTTTCTGTATAGATGAGTCCATGATACACTGAACGTATTGGTTAATTGGGACTTTTAGGGATATTTGGTAATAATTGGCGCTTTTTCTAGAGGTTATCTCCTTTATGTATGGGAACGCATTAATTTAATGCCACCAACATTATCAAACCCCTCTTTATTTATTTATTTATTTTTTTAAATATGTTACAGAATAAACAGTGTTTGGATTTCAGAGCGACCTCTGTAAAACATATGTCATCTCTTGTCAGGTTAGAATATGACGTTTCTTTGGGGATTTCTTCACTGGAAATGAAATAAGTACAGGTTGGTCCAATTTGGAAGTGTATATTTATAATCAGACATTGCGGGTGCTTTGATAATATTATGAGACACTGCTTTGGTTACTTTGCAGATGTGTAGCACCACAGTACCCTACTGGATAAACAGATTTTGAAAAGTTCATATCAAATGCGAAGGGACGAGGTACAAAATATTGAAATATGTTCCTAACAAAGGGGAAATAAATAAAATATGATCACAGATGGTACTAACAAATATTTTGACTATTCCAATCAAGTAGGGGTTCAAACATTCTTACACCACTTTGGTGACATATATAGCACTAACCTGCATGAAAATAATTGATATATGTCCATCATTTGCATGATAACTAAAATTAAATTCATTTCCCTCTAAGGTGAACATTAGAGATATCATTGGGTTAGATTTAATAGGCTGGTTTCCACATTTTATTTAGGCTACACAGATTGTTTTTGATGTTTGGGATGTTTTGGTGTAATGGCTCGACGTACACACGATCCATAGTTTTTAGAGTTTTGACACGCTTGTGGTGATTTTTATGAAACTTGGTTTGATAGCATGCTTTTTAGGCAATGATTGGTACTTTAATAGGACACTACGTTGCAATAAGTACCTTTACAATTTATTTTGTCAGCCTTGAGAAAGTCCCTTTCAGGGACGAAACACGTGTCGGCTGAACTTGGTTCGGATTCTGCAGCGAATTATTTTGCATTGGACATTAAGAAACTGCATTGCTTCAAGTCAACATATGGGACAACATACACCCTTGTCATGGACTATTTGGACTTGGGTGTTCTTTGATTCTTAAATCTCTGGAGTTCAATGTTATGGACTTTACAGACGAGTTGTGTCAAATTGGTGTTATTTATCTCTTCAATTTTCTGCTGTTATTTTGATTATTAGTCTTATTTGTATAGGTGTGTTTCTGTTTGTATTAAATGTGAATTTCAAATAGTGTAGCCTATAATTTAGAATTTATTATGTATTCAAATTGTACCATGGTTGTCTATTGAAATTTAAATAGAATCAAAGGACTCAGGGTGTTAATCATTACTGTAAGTAAATCAACGATAGTGTGCTCCATTCTTCCTTTTGATTATACCTCCAGCGGGTAGTCTGTAGTCCTGCTTCCATGGGCTGTTGTGTGTCCTGGAGCCTGCAAGTCCTGTGGGTGTGACTCCCAGGTGAGAGACTGTGATCTTGCACACCCCAAGTGCTGCACCACTGGGCAGAAGGCCCCCTCCAGAAGCAGTGGAGAAGCCAGCCACTCACCCCCTCCTTGCCAGGATGAAGCAGACTGGGCACAAGGCCCCCTCCAGAAGCAGTGGAGAAGCCATCCACTCACCCCCTACTTGCCAGAATCAAGCAGACTGGGCACAAAGCCCCCTCCAGAACCAGTGGAGAAGACATACACTTGAGAGACTGTGGCTTTGTACTCCCCAGGACCATGCAGTGGGCAAACCACCCACTTGAGAGACTGTGGCTTTGTACTCCCCAGGACCATGCAGTGGGCAAACCACCAGCTTGAGAGACTGTGGCTTTGCACTCCCCAGGACATCACAGAGGGCATGTAGCCCCCTCCAGGAGCAGTGGCGTTTTACCATCTTCCGGCTGAGGTTCCCCCCATTCCTCGTCCCCCTGAGGTGCCTGTGTGTTTTCAACCTGATGCCCCTGCAGTGTTCTCTCCGTATTGAGGCAGTAGTCAAGTGTGGGCTTGGACTATGTGGTTTGGCCCGTGGGCCTTGGACATTTTGGACTGGGCATTGTCCCTCCTTTTGTAATTGCTTTACATACTGTTTACTGTTTGACGAGCACATTGGTCTCATACTATACTATTACATTCATTTCAATCCTATCCTTTTGTGGTTGCGTTATTCCTAGGGGTTACGGGGTGCATATGTTATGTTGTTGCATCTGTTTGTGTGTATGGTGTTGGTGGTGAGGGTAGGTGTGGGGGTGTTGCGTGTTGCATGTGTGTATCACTCTCTTCCCCCCCCCCCTTGTGTGCTAGGTGCAGTACTCACCATGGTCGTCTTCGCCGGCGTTGGTGTTCCTGGTGTATGAGGAGGTACACCAGTATAGGAAAAATCTGCAGCTCAGGCTCCATGGCATCGTGGTTCTTCGTAGAACCTCCAGAGGTGAGTGTTTTTCCTTCTGTGTCCTGTTTCCGCTGTGTTTTTGGAGTCGTTGGTACCGCCCCGGAAACGGTGGCGGATAGGCCTGTTGTGATACGCTGGGCGGTACATGCTGTTCCGCCTGGCTGTCGGCGGTCACCGCCGCAGTGTTTGTTGCTACTGCCATGGCGGTTGGTATGTTAAAGTGTCTGTCTGTGTTGGCGGTTACCGCCGTGGTCATGATTCCATTTTGGTTACCGCCGGACTGTTGGCGGTAATGCTAGCACTTTATCACCGACCGCCAGGGTTGAAATGGGGGCCATAGTGCCGTGGCATGGAGTGCAGTACTACAGAGTAGAGTGGTGTAGGGTACAGTGGCAGAGAGTGCAATGTTGCAGAGTAGAGTGTCAGTGCAGTGGTGTAGAGTGGAGTAGAGTGGTATAGAGAGCAGTGGCGTAGAGTATAGTGGTGCAGAGTAAAGGGCAGTGGCGTACAGTGCAGTTGTTTAGAGTACATTGGCGTAGAGTGCAGTGGCATATAGTGGCACGGGCAGAGTAGAGTGGCATAGAATGCATTGGAGTAGAGTGGCATACAATAGAGTAGCAGAGAGTGCAGTAGTGTAGAGTGGTGCAGTGGCATAGAGTGCAGAGTAGACTTGAGTGGCATAGAGTACAGTGGTGTAGAGTGGTGCAGAGTGGAGTAGTGTAGAGTGGTACAGTGCAGAGCAGAGTATAGTGATGTAAAGTGCAGTGGCATAGAGTGGAGTTATGCAGAGTAGAGTGGTATAGAGTGCAGTGGAATACAGTGTATTGGTGCATAATGCAGTAGTACAGAGTAGAGTGGTGTGCAGTGTAGTGGTGGCCAGTGCAGTGTTGCAGAGTAGAGAGTCAGAGGGCAGTGGTGTATAGTGCAGTTGTTTAGAGTGCATTGGCGTAGAGTGCAGTGGTTTAGAGTGCAGTGGGGCAGAGTGTCGTAGAGTGCAGTGGTGTAGAATAGATTGCTTCAGAGTAGAATGCAGTCGCATAGAATGGAGAGGTGCAGGGTAGGGTGCAGCGGCATAGAATGCAGTGGCGCAGAGTGCAATGGCGTAAAATGTATTGTTTCACAGTAGAGTGAAGTGGCATAGAGGGGAGAGGTGCAGGGTAGAGTGGAGTTGGGTAGAGTGGCATAGAGTGTGACGGCATAGAGTAAAGTGGTGTAGAGTGCTGTGGCACAGAGCGCAGTGGTGCAGAGTAGATTAGAGTGACGTACAGTGTATTGATGTAGAGTGCAGGGGCATAGAGTTGAGTGTTACAGAGTAAAGTGCACTAGCATAGAGTGTATTAGCATAGAGTGCAGTGGCATACAGTGCAGTGTTGCAGAGTGGCATACAGTGGAGTTGTGCGGACTAGTTTGGTGGTGCCTAGACTGGTGTGGTATAGTGTGCAGAGGCGCAGAGCGCAGTGGTGTAGAGAGGCGTAAAGTGCATGGGCATAGAATAGAGTGGTACAGAGTAGAGTAGAGAGGCGTAGTGTGAAGTAACAGAGTGTAGTGGCATAGAGTGGAGAAGAGTTCAGTGTCCCACAGTGCAGTGGCATGGAGTGGTGTAAGGTGGAGTGATACAGAGTAGGGTGCAGTGGTCTGGAGTGGTGCAGAGCAAAGTGAAATGGGGTGTGCATGGTGTGGTAACACATTGCCATTACAGATAACACATTTTTGATTGAAATGACCATTACATTTGCACAGACATACAGTTTTTCAAATAAAACTATACAGTGCACAGACTATAATGTGTGGAAATTGCATCACCTAATGCAATGATTTGTTTTAATCATATAAAGGTATTTGTTTCCAGCACAGTTCAGAATTAACAAAAATGTGCTTCATTTGTACTCCTAATTCTGATATATTCTGAAGTTTATTTAAATGTTGTTTCCTTTAAGGAAAACGGGTTGCACTTTGAAAAAAAAAAACTGCTTTATTTAAAAGCAGTCACGGACATGGTGGTCTGCTGTCTCCAGCAGGCCACCATCCCCGTGAGTGCCCTGAATCGCTATGGGGTCGCAAATTGCGACCCACCTCATTAATATTAATGAGGTGGGTCTTTGAGACCCCATAGCGACTTGCAGAAGGTGTCTGAGACACCTTTCTGCATTCCAAATTGCGAGTTGCAATTTGCGAGTCGCTGGGACTCGCAAATTACAACTCGCAATTTGGAATTTTGCTACATCTGGCCCTAAGTTCTCACCGAAGACAGAGGTTGACATTTGACCTTGTTCTTTGAATGCACAGCAAATGTGATGAGATAAGAACAAGATTTATAGGCCTGTTTACAGAAAGGGAGCACTCGGAAGGATACTGTAAATAAGGTTTGGGCAAGGGAAGGAACAAACTCAAACTGCATAGCCTAACACAAATAAAACCAGCAAATTGAAAGCAACAAAATGTGAGTTACAAACCACAAGGTCAATGGTAAGCAACGGGTGGAATTAATTCACAAGGAAGCACTATGAATGCACTTAAAGTGATAGCTGTGGAATACTTTGTGGAGAAAGTCCAGTATTTTAGTCCAGTCTGTATCTTGCCGAGGTTTGGCCACATCAATCACCCAGGTAGTATGACGAGAAGACCTGGAGTGGTGTCTTTTGTGCAGAAAAGGTCTGTACACCCATTTTCAGATGGTGATCCATAGAATGGTCAGTAGTAAACAATGAGCAGTGTAGTAAGCCCTCCTTAAAAGTCTTTACGGATAAACCCCATCTCATGCAGGCGGTGGGCAGAAAGCCAACGAGCCACCTATTGGACCTGTGCAGCTGAATAATAGTCCAGAAGGCCTAATCCACCCACAGTCACGGGTAGCTATAGAGTGGAAAGAACTACTCAACGTGCCCCAGCGACCAAATCAGATGTGTGGCATGTCTGAAGAAGGAATGAAGGATGAGCAGGGGAAGGTTTGCAAAATAATACTATCATTGGGGTAGCACACCATCTTCACTACTGCCAAATGGCCTACTATAGAAAGCTGAAAAGAAGACCAAAAAACAAACTGGGCTCGGAGGGACTGTGACGCTGTACCGAGATTTTCATCCTGCAAATCAGTGTAAGAATGGTAGATATTAATCACTAGGTATTGAAAGGTAACTGGTTCCCAGTTCAATCTGAGGTCTAATTGTACGTAAAGGGGAAAACAGTGCCATATGTTAAAGAAACACTAATTACATTTTAAAATGTGTGCAATTTACATCCCAAATATTTTGAAGATTCTATGTGCACTTGACACTTAGGGATAATCAGATCACTAGTTTGGCTTTTGCTCAATTTCAAAACCATTTTAAGACATGGACAAAGCGGGTAATTGCCTTGCACAACCTTGCAAGGGGTCTGGCCCCGGCTCACCCTTCACAAGCACGAACAGTGGACCATTGCACCAGAAGAGTTTGCCAAGGTGGGTGGGTGCTACTTGTTCAGCCACTTGATAGTGCCTCTTCTATTTCTCTCCTGTCTGCAGAGACAACTCCCCAGGTACCCAATACCTTCTGATAGTCTTGGTGGACCCATCTTGTCTGATTTTAAGAATTGTCCCACCTTGTTCTTCTCTTCCTTATTTATCCAGTTCTTAGCAACAACCCTTTGACTCAGTTGCCGTGGATCTCCAATTTGATCTCGATTTCATCTATCTTTGATCTTTGATTGGTAGCCATGGCTCCCAGTTCTGAGATAAATGTAGAGTCCCATACAGACACTCTCATGCTGTGAGACTACAGACAAGTTGTGGGTACCTCACATCCTGACATTAGGGCCCAGATTTATACTCTGTTTGCGCTTAAGCCTAATTTTTTACGCTAATTCAGCGCAAACCTAACTCCATATTTATATTTTGACGCTAGACTAGTCTAACGTCAAAATATTGGAGTTAAAGTCATTTTTTGCAAGCGGGAAACTATCTTGCGTCAATGAGATGCAAGGTTCCTGGGCAAAAAATTACTCTAAGGCTCTAGCGCCTTATTTATCCTCCCGTGCAAAAACGGTGCACGGGAGGGAGGCGGGCCTAAATAATGGCGCTAAGCTCGCTTAGCACCATTGTTTAATGCCTTGGTCAGGGCAGGTGTTAGGGGACCTGTGGGCCTACTTCCATGGTGGAACACCATGGAATAAGCCCACAGGTGCCCTCCCAGGCCCCAGGGACACCCCAACCCACCCCAGAGGGACAGCGGAGGATGGGGGACCCCATCCCAGGTAAGTATAGGTAAGTACAGGTAAGTATTTGGCCCTGAAATGGGCCCCCCTACATGGCACTTGGTGCGATGGCCATGCCCAGGGGACCCTTGACCCCTGTGCTGGCCATTGAGGTGGTGGGCATGACTCCTTTCTTTTCTAAGACAGGAGTCATGTAGTATGGTAGGTTGTGCATTGAGAAATGACGCTAGGCTGGTTAGAGTCATTTTTTTTTTACTCTAACCAGCCTGACGTCATTTTTCTGTGCAAAACCCCCTTCCCCCATACTGCCACCCCCACCCGGCTAATGTTATTTTCCTTGACGTTAGCCCACCCGTAGCACCGGCTTGCACCATTCCTCAAATATAGAGCCCGGCTGGCGCTTCGGAATGGCACAAGCCAGCGCTATACTTTTTGACACAAAACTACGTTAGCGCAGTTCTGCGTCTAAAAGTATACATTTGGGCCTAGGTGTGAGACTGTCGCCACACCATCTGCCTTGCCTCATTACATTTTTTTTAGTTTGAAAGTCCATGGGCGGTTGGGGTGAGCTCGTGTTTTTGTTCAATTTGTTTAAACTAGCATAAGGTTAATTACCTTAATGTTTCCCAAACTGTTTGCCAGGGGTTTTAAAATGTTTAGAAACATAATCAAAATGTTGCTGTTACTTTCTCTCAAAGAAAGATTGGGTAGTTTTGGGTAGTGGTGATGGCCTTGACCCAGTGCTTCAGGGCATTAATTTAATACTGAACAAGGAGTTTGGGGCATATTTATACTCTGTTTGCACCGAATTAGCGTCATTTATTTTTTTACTCTAATTCGGTGCAAAACCAACTCCATATTTATACTTTGGCCCTAGACCTGTCTAGCGCAAGATTTATGGAGTTAAAGTCATTTTTTGGACGTGGAAACCTACCTTGCCTTAATGAGATGCAAGGTAGGCGTTCCAGTGCAAAAAAATGACTCTATGGCCTTACTGCCATATTTATACTCCTGTGCAAAAATGGTGCACGGGAGGGAGGACGCAGGGAGGAGGGGTCAGAAAATGGTGCAAAGCTTGCTTTGCCCCATTTTTTAACACCTGGGTCAGGGCAGGCGTTAGGGGATCTGTGGGCTTATTTCCATGGTGGAACGCTATGGAATAAGCCCACAGGTGCCCTCCCCAGACCCCAGGGACACCCCACCCACACCAGAGGGGCTGCGGAGGATGGGGGACCCCATCCCAGGTAAGTACAGGTAAGTATTGCATTTTATTTTTTAAAGTGCCATGGGGTCCCCGAAATGGGCCCCCATACATGGCACCGGGTGCAATGGCCATGCCGAGGGCACCCTTGTCCCTTGTGCTGGCCATTGGGGTGGTGGGCATGACTCCTGCTTTTTCTAAGGCAGGAGTCATGTGGCATGGTACGTTTAACCCCATAAAATGACGCTAATCTGGTTAGAGTCATTTTTTTTGTACTCTAACCAGCCTAGCCCTAGCGTCACTTTTTGGTGCTAAACCCTCATCTCTCATACCGCCACCCCCACCCAGCTAGTGTTAAATATTTTTACGCTAGCCCACCTTTTGTGCCGGCTAGCGTCATTCCTTAAATATGATGCCCGGCTGGCGTCTAGGAAGGGCGCTATACTTTTTGCCGCAAACCTATGCTAACACCGGTTTGTGGAAAAAAGTATAAATCGGGGCCTTAATGTGACACCTGAATGTAGCATACCAGGAGGCAATCACAAAAAGACCACAGTGAATAAATAGTGATATGTTCAAAAAGAGTAAATAAACGCACTGATAACATATAGAGGCATGGCTTCTTTTGGGTGTGTCTGTAAATCTGACATTTGTTCTTGAATTTATGTCCTGAATTTTGACCCTTCGTCCTGAATTTTTACCCTTTGACCTGAATTTTTTACAGTCATGTCCAGAAATTGCCCCAAATGCCAGCCAGGTGGTCACCCTACCTGCGCCGCACGTGCGTCACAAAAAGTGAGGCACTGGCGGCGCAAGCTGCTTCTAAATAGGCCCCTGGGCGTACACTAACCAGAAGGCTCAGTACCATCTACTGCTACCAGGGGGCAGGCTTCCTGACCACAACCAGTTGTTTATTTATTTGGCAATTTGCATACCCAACAGCCACTGCAAAGCCACACTCGCTTCCGTTTCATTGTGATGGGAAGAAACAGTTGAATTTAGCATTGAAAATAAGAAATCTTTTTATGCGTGTACGTGTTTTTGTACGACAACATTACATTTTATATTTGTAATTATATTTCTAAAGTCGCCGTAATTTTCAAGCGTTAGTCATAACTTCATGTACATGGTGGAATAATCGATAACTATATTAAAGAGAAAATATGCAGGGCACTAGCCTTGAGTCGTAATTCATTCGCACTCTGTGTGGCAATGATAAACGACAACTGCAAATTTTTGTAGGATCACTGTTTTTCATGTAGAAGCAGGATCCGTTATAGAGTTTAAAGAAAGGGTTATAAAGTCAGGTTATATTGAAAGGTTACAATAAATGGTACTTAACAGGAACTGAAATCGGCGGCTTTTAACGCGCGGTGTTCCGATCCGATTTTATCGAGAGTTAGTCAGCACTGGTGATATGTAATTAGAAGTTGCATGGGTCTGAATAACGTGCGACGTAGCGCCTCACAGGCAATTTAAAATCTATAGAAGCGGATATTTATGGGTCGTGGTGGCCGGAGTACTCCGTACTGGACTCCACTGGCTCCTTGTGTCATCCTCGGCACAGCAGCCTCGGGGTACATACAGGCCCATATTTATACTTTTCTACCGCTGGTTAACGCCATTCCAACGCGCGCTGGTTAACGATGGATTGATGTTAGCCGGCGCTGCGGGCTGGTTAGCGTAAAAAAAAAATGACGCTAACCGGGCAGCGCAGACGTAGGGAAGAATGGGGGTTGTGCATCAAAAAATGGTGCAAGTCAGGTTAGAGTCAAAAAATGACTAACCTGACTTGTACCATTTTTTGACGCACAACCCCTATTGAAATGACTCCTGTCTTAGCAAAGACAGGAGTCATGCCCCCCTGTCCAATGGCCATGCCCACGGGACTTCTGTCCGCTGGGCATGGCCATTGGGCACAGTGGGATGTAGGGGGGCCCAAGTTAGTCCCCCCATGCCACTTTGAAAAAATAAAAATAAAATACTTACCTCCACTTACCTCTACTTAGCGTAGATGGCTCCTCCCATCTATGGGTGTCCTCCAGGGGTGGGCGAGGGTGGCAGGGGTGTCCCTGGGGGCAGGGAAGAGCACCCGTGGACTGCTACCCTGGTCTCTGATCATGGAAATTAGCCCACAGGACCCTTAACGCCTGCCCTGACCCAGGCGTTAAAAAATGACTCTAAACAGGTTTAGGGGTATATTTATACTCTGTCTGCACCGAATGTGCGTCAAAACTTTTGAAGCACATTCGGCGCAAACCTTGCCCCATATTTAAACTTTGACGCCGAGCCCGCGGACGTCAAAATCCTGCCGTGTGCATCATTTTCTGGATGCGGGAAACCGCCTTGCGTTAATCATATGCAAGGTAGGCGTTCCCGTCCAAAAAATTACTTAAACGCCCGTGCGTCGTATTTATGCTTCCGGGCAAAAATCCAGTGCGGCCGGGAGGCGGAGTCAGAAAATGACGCACAGCCCGAATTTGCATAAAAAATTAACACCTGGGACAGGGCAGGCGTTAAAATGGGGCAAACACACCTGTATTTAATCAGAACACACAGAAGCTACAGCAGAGCAGCAAAAGGGAGACATGGAGGTGCTTCTCATCCAGCGTGCACGCAGACGCAGAGCACAGCAACAACAACCAGCTACCACAACACCAGCACGGACCCCAAAGGCAACGCAGAAGGCAGGAGAGGATATTCCGCAACAGGACAACCCTTCATGGCCTCAGGGAACATGACATCATCCAGTGGTACAGGTTGAACTGGCAAGCCATTCAGCAGCTGCTGCGCAACATTGAGCCACAGTTGGCACCCAGCTTGCTGACACCCTGCACCATCCCAACAGAAACCAAGCTGCTAGCTGTACTACACATGTTGGCAAGTGGCTCCTTTTAAACCACTGGCGCCCTGGTTGCTGGGATATCACAGCCATCATTCTCCCCCTTCTTGCCCAAAGTACTGGATGTCATCATCGGACTCACACCCCGCCACATCTGCTTCCCAAACACACAGCAGAAGCAGCAGGAGACAAAACAGGGGTTTTACCTCATTAATGGATTCCCACACGTCCTTGGTGCCATTGACTGCACACATGTACGCCTTGTGCCACCTGCTGCAACTGAACACCTATACCGCAACGGGAAGCACACACTCTCCATCAATGTGCAAGCCATTGTGGATCACCAAGGATTGATCACCAATATCGTGGCAAAGTATCCTGGGAATGTCCATGACTCATTCATCTTCCGTCACTGGACCATCAAGCAACACTTCCAGGATGGACGGTATGGCAATGGACTACTTGTTGGTAAGTACAGACACCTACTTATATACACACTGCACAGCAACCCTCTAGGACAAACAACACATACACCACGACAGCGACATGTGGACAGGAACACACTGAGGTTGTGACACCGCTAGGCATGTTTGATAGGTCTGCAGTGAACGTGTCACACATCTGAAATTAGTGTACAGCCTAATGTCAAGACATCAATGATCACATCGTATGGAGAGGTTTGGCTAATTGTCACTTTGCAAAATGTAAGCATCTCACTGATGTTAAAATTAATCCATTGCATATGTCTAAAGGTATGGGATGTCCAGGGTACATAGATGCTAACATGTTACCACCACTGTCAAATTGAATCTGTGTATGGAACTATCATCTCACCCCCAGTGAAGACACAGGAACACCTGTATCACAAGTAACAATGCTAGGGAGGGCACACTGTACTGCAAATCCCAAAACATACTGCTGACAACTGGTCAGCAGCCAAACACTCGTTCAGCCAAGGAAACAACCCAATGCAGATGGTACATCCTAGAAGCCTAGGAATCAACACAATAACACAAAAGAGCCACAGACAACACAAGACAACTACTGCCATGCAAGGTGATATGAATGGGGCAAGCTACGTCAACATGATCTCAATTATTTTCTCTTTCAGATGATCAGGGGTATGGGATCCAGCCATGGATTATGACACCATTTGGCAACCCAAGCACTGCAGCAGAGCGTGCCTACAATGAGGCACATAGGAGGACACACACCATAGTCGAGAGGACCTTTGGCATCCTCAAGTCGAGATTCAGGTGCCTTGATATCACTGGTGGCAGCCTCCTATATTCACCATAAATGGTCTGCAAGATCATTTTAACATGTGCCATCCTGCACAACATTTGTGTACAAAGGAACATTCCCCTATTAGAACCAGAGCCACAAATGCCTGAAGAGGAGGAAGAGGAGGATGCTGGCCTGCAACATGAGGGGGAACAACAAAACACAGCTACTGGATTGCGTAGGCGCCAACATATTGTGAACAATTTCTTTTGAAACAACTCACCATCACCACTGTAGCAACATATGTAAATAAACACCGATAATAATCACCATATCATGGTCTGGCTAATCATTTTTGCTCACCTTTATCTCTAACTATCAGAATAAGAGTGTAGCCTCATGGAGCATTGCTGACATACCGATCAGGACACAGAAAATTCCTAAGCAATTGTGATGCGTATTATACAACAGTCACATACACACACACTGTAAATGACACATATCCTGCACATTTCACCTTTGAAGGGCAATAGCAGAGGACTACACCTATTTCACACATACATGTTGGCAGCATGGTTCATCGCAGCATATGGCACACAACTAAGACACCATCAGTCAATAAGGGAAAAAATGCCTCATACATGAGGCAGTGGATGTGCCATTGCATTGGTAACAGGAATGTATGACCAGACCCTTGACAGCAGTAAGTCGTACAGCACCTATCTTTGCAAGGACTATCTGTAACTAGAATTCCATATAAGCAGAACATAGACAGCACAAGTGCCACACCTATGACAAGCATTGCGCACATGACATTACATGTACATGTCAGCCCATGTCCTAACTCCTGACACACCCATGCTCCTGGTCTCACCCCACCTGTCTTAAGAGGTCCCTGGAATGGTAATATGTGTACCCAGATATTCCCTCCTCTGCACACACAGACTAACAATAGTAATCCAGTGTGCTTCACCCTTTCGTATGGTATGCCATAGTCATAGTACATCTGACTGCATGGATGTCAGATCAAATAATGCACTGGCTTTTAGTTTCTAAGCCCTGTTATCACCTGTAGATTGCTTCCCATGTGAAAGGTACTGTTGGACATTTGAACTCAAATCTCACCTACAGGACTTGTGAGAAACTGATGCAGCACACACCTGTGAGCACCTCCAGGCAGACCACCCATTTGAAAATGCACTGCCCTTGCAGATGCTCGGAACAGCATAGAAGCTGCAATTTTATTGATTACACTGTTATGCATTGCTAGAAAAATAAGCCGTGTAACACAGCCCTTGGGTTTATGTGTCACCTTCCAAAACACAGGACAAACACAGGACAAACACAGTTTTCCATGTCAACTGTCTTGTTCTTCATCCGACCAGTCTTAGTCAGACCAATGAGTATGTACCTTGTGAGATTGCTGGATCCTGATTAACCCTGCATCTTGTCAGCCTGACTGGCACCTGTCTGTGCGTTACCCTAAAGGTTCCTTGTGGCTACATATGTAGCATACTTGCTTTCCCAACCATTACATTCCTCCGGGGGTATTTTGTCAGGTGCTTCCTCAATGCATACTCAAATACAAGCATAATCTGCTTTTTTATTGTACCATAATTGTGAACTTGTCTCCAAATACCACAATCATGGCCTATCCCTTGTCTGGGTCTCATGTATGCATGAGCGACAAAGTGTGACAGTGTACCAGGGCCGTATGCAGGGATTGTGTATGGTGCCTCCAGCAGAACCAGCAACCTCTGATAATGTGCATGAAAATTCCACACATGTTAGGACCCTGACAGTTCACACGCTGAATCAGATTGCTCACAACATATTGATGGCCTGTGCGTGCTGAATAGCTGCAAAATTAATCAACACAGAGGCTGTGATGTTCCCAGATGCAGTGGGAACTTTACAGGCCAACCTGTGTACAAATGTTGTAATGACACCTGCCGGAACATGACTCCTAAGATATGATCTCACTCAGCACACCAAGGTGACAGTCTCATAACACGTCTGCAGTGACAGGGTGGGACCATCCCCATGTAGGTTCTCATGTCCTCATTGGCTTTACTTCCATTGATCTCCAAAGGATACTCAGTAGATACAGGAATAGCCACCACTGACTCATGATGAGACCTGGACGTAACTGTGACAACATAGACCCCTAAAAATATACAGTATCAACATTGGACCACACACATGAACCAGACACCTCTGTGCAATTGATCACTGGAAATATGTGGCCACTTGCTGCCTCGTCTGCTGGTCCACCACTGCCACAGGAGAGTTGTGGCTCAGTCATATGACCACAACTGTGGGGTGATATTACATTTGTGGTTCACCTTTGGCTTTCCGTGTCAATAACATGGTACCTGCTTAGTCTGTACATGTGCCTGACTCACGGTGGGTTCACCAACAGATGCCTAGATAGCAGTATCCAAATTTCCAGGACATGTGATGGGCAAGTTTTGGACCATGGACATGAACAAACGTCTGCCATCTATCCGGTGCATGCTTTGTCATTTGTGGTGTCTACGTTACCCAAAAACTTGGAAGTGCACACAACAGATGCTGCTACATGTATGACTAACACATGTCATCTCTCCCATTTCCACACTGACTTGCATCTGAGGTTTGGACACATTGACTTCACATTCATACAAGCATATTTGCAATAGTGCATCTTGTGATGCACACACACTGGGTCAACAACTACATTAGTAGCCAATGCACACACATTGAGCCATAGACATTGAGGTATTGTACTTATGTGCGTCACATTGCTATCCTCTCCTGACGCCAAACATGCCCAATTTGTGCAATACATATGTAGGCCACATATATGGCCATCTAGTGCGCCAGCCAAGAGTGAAAATCCTGTTAATGAAGTAGCGGATCATTGTCTGCAATAGTGTGATGTCTCACACGTGCCCATACACCGTCAAGACCAAAGTGGGTGCAATCAGCCTATCTCAGTTGTGTCAGAAATGTAACATAACATTAAAATGGTAAAATGACCCAAACCCAGTTAATGCCCTGAAATGTTGACGCATACGCGTAAAAAAATGACGCTTATGCCCGAAAAACAACGCATAATGCCCTGAAAACACCATTGACTCTTCCACACTGTACCTCAGAAAATTGATTAGGTGTTAGACTATCCCAATATATGGATGCGGGCTCATTTCTACTCCTGTGCGTCGAAAAAAATGACACCCAGACTGTATGCGTCAACATTTTTTGACACATAAAGATAAAAATGGCCGCCATTTTAGGCAGGAAGTGATGTAATAGGATATCCTGTTTACAGATTATGTACAGTGGGTTGACTTTCACTTTCACTTTGCAGTCTGTGATACTTCCTGACTGTGTGGCTGTGTTGAGAGTTTTGTCTGGTTAATTTGTGCTTTTGTCTCCTGTGTGGTCCATTTCTTGTCATTTTGTGAGTAAAATATTGTTGTGTCCTGTCTGAGTATATTTTGTGTACAATTGTGTTGTATAGTATTGTCTTTGTTGTTTTTGGGAGTCTGTTGTGGGTAGAGTCAGTTTGGGTCTAGTTTTAGTTGTTTAGTTTAAGTTTTTCATATTCTACTTCCCATATTCTCCTTTGTTCACCTTTATCCCCTATTCATCTTTTGCTGCTAAGATGTTGGGTAGGCCTCGTCTTGGCAAGATGGGTGAGGAGGAGCTGGGTGGTTTTATATGGCTGGTGTGCCATTTCCTCCCCCTTATGATTGAGGCAGGTGGGCGGGTGATACAGGGGTATCACGCAGAGGCATGGAGTCTCCGGTGGGCAAAGGTCTTGCATCACCTGCAACGCATTTATCGGACACCAAGGAATGACCACCAGCTGAAGCACCGCTGGGCTGACCTCATCTCCAGGGAGCAAGATCTGCTGGACCACCTGGGGATTGTGATTGGTGGCCCTGTTGGTAAGTACAAATCATGTAAATGTGCACGATTAAATGCTCTGTAGTGACATCAGATGATTTGTACAATATCTGTCGGCAATGTTGTTATGTGTGTGGAATGCTTTGGAAACATACAGGGGCATATTTATACTCCGTTTGCGCCGGAATTGCGTCGTTTTTTTGACGCAATTTTGACGCAAAACTAACTCCATATTTATACTTTGGCGTTAGACGCGTCTAGCGCCAAAGTCCATGGAGCGAAAAAATTGCCTCAACCTGACTTGCCCCATTTCTTGACGCCCAAGCCCCATATCCCCCTACGCCGGCGCTGCCTGGTGTACGTCGTTTTTTTTAACGCACACTAGACGGCGCCAGCGGCTAACGCCGGCTAACGTCATTCAATAAATACGGCGCCCGCATGGCGCTTCAGAATGGCGTTAGCCGGCGCTAATTTTTTTGACGCAAAACTGCTTTAGCACAGTTTTGCGTCAAAAAGTATAAATATGGGCCACAGGGTCATTTATGTACTATGTTAAGGACCACAATTGCTAGCTGTTAGGAAGCAAGTGCTCTGCAAACTTACTGAATACTTTTGCTTAATGTAAGTTGGTGCCGCCTTTGTGTCAAACAGCAACACAAATGAGGAGCCAAATATGTATAGATATAGGTCACATTTGCCTGTGAGGTATAGAAATTTCCAATTCATTACCAACATTTGTTGACGCAACATCTAGACGGACTTTTGAAACACTACGGGGCATATTTATACTCTGTTTGCGCCGGAATTATACTTTGGCCCTAGACCTGTCTAGCGCAAGATTTATGGAGTTAAAGTCATTTTTTGGACGTGGAAACCTACCCTTGCCTTAATGAGATGCAAGGTAGGCGTTCCAGTGCAAAAAAATGACTCTATGGCCTTACTGCCATATTTATACTCCTGTGCAAAAATGGTGCACGGGAGGGAGGACGCAGGGAGGAGGGGTCAGAAAATGGTGCAAAGCTTGCTTTGCCCCATTTTTTAACACCTGGGTCAGGGCAGGCGTTAGGGGATCTGTGGGCTTATTTCCATGGTGGAACGCTATGGAATAAGCCCACAGGTGCCCTCTCCAGACCCCAGGGACACCCCACCCACACCAGAGGGGCTGCGGAGGATGGGGGACCCCATCCCAGGTAAGTACAGGTAAGTATTGCATTTTATTTTTTAAAGTGCCATGGGGTCCCCGAAATGGGCCCCCATACATGGCACCGGGTGCAATGGCCATGCCGAGGGCACCCTTGTCCCTTGTGCTGGCCATTGGGGTGGTGGGCATGACTCCTGCTTTTTCTAAGGCAGGAGTCATGTGGCATGGTACGTTTAACCCCATAAAATGACGCTAATCTGGTTAGAGTCATTTTTTTTGTACTCTAACCAGCCTAGCCCTAGCGTCACTTTTTGGTGCTAAACCCTCATCTCTCATACCGCCACCCCCACCCAGCTAGTGTTAAATATTTTTACGCTAGCCCACCTTTTGTGCCGGCTAGCGTCATTCCTTAAATATGATGCCCGGCTGGCGTCTAGGAAGGGCGCTATACTTTTTGCCGCAAACCTGTGCTAACACCGGTTTGTGGAAAAAAGTATAAATCGGGGCCTTAATATGACACCTGAATGTAGCATACCAGGAGGCAATCACAAAAAGACCACAGTGAATAAATAGTGATATGTTCAAAAAGAGTAAATCAACGCACTGATAACATATTGAGGCATGGCTTCTGTTGGGTGTGTCTGTAAATCTGACATTTGTTCTTGAATTTTTGTCCTGAATTTTGACCCTTCGTCCTGAATTTTTACCCTTTGACCTGAATTTTTTACAGTCATGTCCAGAAATTGCCCCAAATGCCAGCCAGGTGGTCACCCTACCTGCGCCGCACGTGCGTCACAAAAAGTGAGGCACTGGCGGCGCAAGCTGCTTCTAAATAGGCCCCTGGGCGTACACTAACCAGAAGGCTCAGTACCATCTACTGCTACCAGGGGGCAGGCTTCCTGACCACAACCAGTTGTTTATTTAATTGGCAATTTGCATACCCAACAGCCACTGCAAAGCCACACTCGCTTCCGTTTCATTGTGATGGGAAGAAACAGTTGAATTTAGCATTGAAAATAAGAAATCTTTTTATGCGTGTACGTGTTTTTGTACGACAACATTACATTTTATATTTGTAATTATATTTCTAAAGTCGCCGTAATTTTCAAGCGTTAGTCATAACTTCATGTACCTGGTGGAATAATTGATAACTATAGCAAAGAAGAAGATCCAAGGCACGAGCCTTGAGTCGTAATTCATTCGCACTTTGTGTGGCAATGATAAACGACAACTGCAAATTTTTGTAGGATTACTGTTTTCCATGTAGAAACAGGATCCGTTATAGAGTTAAAAGAAAGGGTTGTAAAGTCAGGTTATATTGAAAGGTTACAATTAAAGGTACTAAACAGGAACTGAAATCGGCGTCTTTTAACGCGCGGTGTTCCGATCCGATTTAATCGAGAGTGAGTCAGCACTGGTGATAAGTAATTTGAAGTTGCACGGGTCTGAATAACGTGCGACGTAGCGCGTCACCGGCAATTTAAAATCTATAGAAGCGGATATTTATGGGTCGTGGTGGCCGGAGTACTCCGTACTGGACTCCACTGGCTCCTTGTGTCACCCTCTGGCACAGCAGCCTCGGGGTACATACAGGGTACATACAGGCCCATATTTATACTTTTCCAACGCGATGACGCTAACCGGGCAGCGCAGGCGTAGGGAAGAATGGGGGTTGTGCATCAAAAAATGGTGCAAGTCAGGTTAGAGTCAAAAAATGACTAACCTGACTTGTACCATTTTTTGATGCACAACCCCTATTGAAATGACTCCTGTTTTAGCAAAGACAGGAGTCATGCCCCCCTGTCCAATGGCCATGCCCACGGGACTTCTGTACGCTGGGCATGGCCATTGGGCACAGTGGGATGTAGGGGGGCCCAAGTTAGTCCCCCCATGCCACTTTGAAAAAATAAATAAAAAATACTTACCTCCACTTACCTCTACTTAGCGTAGATGGCTCCTCCCATCTATGGGTGTCCTCCAGGGGTGGGCGAGGGTGGCAGGGGTGTCCCTGGGGGCAGGGAAGAGCACCTGTGGACTGCTACCCTGGTCTCTGGTCATGGAAATTAGCCCACAGGACCCTTAACGCCTGCCCTGACCCAGGCGTTAAAAAATGACTCTAAACAGGTTTAGGGGTATATTTATACTCTGTCTGCACCGAATGTGCGTCAAAACTTTTGAAGCACATTCGGCGCAAACCTTGCCCCATATTTAAACTTTGACGCCGAGCCCGCGGACGTCAAAATCCTGCCGTGTGCATCATTTTCTGGATGCGGGAAACCGCCTTGCGTTAATCATATGCAAGGTAGGCGTTCCCGTCCAAAAAATTACTTAAACGCCCGTGCGTCGTATTTATGCTTCCGGGCAAAAATCCCGCGCGGCCGGGAGGCGGAGTCAGAAAATGACGCACAGCCCGAATTTGCATCAAAAATTAACACCTGGGACAGGGCAGGCGTTAAAATGGGGCAAACACACCTGTATTTAATCAGAACACACAGAAGCTACAGCAGAGCAGCCAAAGGGAGACATGGAGGTGCTTCTCATCCAGCGTGCACGCAGACGCAGAGCACAGCAACAACAACCAGCTACCACAACACCAGCACGGACCCCAAAGGCAACGCAGAAGGCAGGAGAGGATATTCCGCAACAGGACAACCCTTCATGGCCTCAGGGAACATGACATCATGCAGTGGTACAGGTTGAACTGGCAAGCCATTCAGCAGCTGCTGCGCAACATTGAGCCACAGTTGGCACCCAGCTTGCTGACACCCTGCACCATCCCAACAGAAACCAAGCTGCTAGCTGTACTACACATGTTGGCAAGTGGCTCCTTTTAAACCACTGGCGCCCTGGTTGCTGGGATATCACAGCCATCATTCTCCCCCTTCTTGCCCAAAGTACTGGATGCCATCATCGGACTCACACCCCGCCACATCTGCTTCCCAAACACACATCAGAAGCAGCAGGAGACAAAACAGGGGTTTTACCTCATTAATGGATTCCCACACGTCCTTGGGCCCGTATTTATACTCCGTTTGCGCCGAATTTGCGTTGTTTTTTTCGACGCAAATTCGACGCAGAACTAACGCCAACTAACGCCATATTTATACTCTGGCGTTAGACGCTTCGGGCGCCAAAGTGCCCGGAGTGTGCGTCATTTTTTAGCGTGAACCCCTTCCTTGCGTTAATGATATGCAAGGGAGGCGTTCCCGTCTTAAAAAATGACTCCCAGGCCTTTACGTGGTATTTATACTCCCGGGCAAAAATGACGCCCGGGAGTGGGCGTGGCCAAAAACGGCGCTTTTGCGCCGCTTTTTAACGCCTGGGTCAGGGATGGCGTTAAGGGACAAGTGGGCTCAAAATGAGCCCAGAGTGCCCTCCCCTGCCCCCAGGGACCCCCCCTGCCACCCTTGCCCACCCCAGGAGGACACCCAAGGACGGAGGGACCCATCCCATGGACATTAAGGTAAGTTCAGGTAAGTATTTTTTTTTTTTTTTTTTTGTGGCATAGGGGGGCCTGATTTGTGCCCCCCTACATGCCACTATGCCCAATGACCATGCCCAGGGGACAGAAGTCCCCTGGGCATGGCCATTGGGCAAGGGGGCATGACTCCTATCTTTACAATGATAGGAGTCATGTTGATGGGGGATGGGCGTCGAAAATAAATGGCGCAAGTCGGGTTACGATGATTTTTTCGACGTAACCTGACTTGCCCCATTTTAAGACGCCCATGCGCCATTTTCCCCCTACGCCGGCGCTGCCTGGTGTACGTGGTTTTTCTCGCGCACACCAGGCAGCGCCGGTCTGCTTGCGCCGGCTAACGCCATTCAATAAATACGGCGCCCGCATGGCGCTTCAGAATGGCGTTAGCCGGCGCAAAACTTTTTGACGCTAAACTGCGTTAGCGCAGTTTAGCGTCAAAAAGTATAAATATGGGCCTTTGTGCCATTGACTGCACACATGTACGCCTTGTGCCACCTGCTGCAACTGAACACCTATACCGCAACAGGAAGCACACACTCTCCATCAATGTGCAAGCCATTGTGGATCACCAAGGATTGATCACCAATATCGTGGCAAAGTATCCTGGGAATGTCCATGACTCATTCATCTTCCGTCACTGGACCATCAAGCAACACTTCCAGGATGGACGGTATGGCAATGGACTACTTGTTGGTAAGTACAGAAACCTACTTATATACACACTGCACAGCAACCCTCTAGGACAAACAACACATACACCACGACAGCGACATGTGGACAGGAACACACTGAGGTTGTGACACCGCTAGGCATGTTTGATAGGTCTGCAGTGAACGTGTCACACATCTGAAATTAGTGTACAGCCTAATGTCAAGACATCAATGATCACATCGTATGGAGAGGTTTGGCTAATTGTCACTTTGCAAAATGTAAGCATCTCACTGATGTTAAAATTAATCCATTGCATATGTCTAAAGGTATGGGATGTCCAGGGTACATAGATGCTAATATGTTACCACCACTGTCAAATTGAATCTGTGTATGGAACTATCATCTCACCCCCAGTGAAGACACAGGAACACCTGTATCACAAGTAACAATGCTAGGGAGGGCACACTGTACTGCAAATCCCAAAACATACTGCTGACAACTGGTCAGCAGCCAAACACTCGTTCAGCCAAGGAAACAACCCAATGCAGATGGTACATCCTAGAAGCCTAGGAATCAACACAATAACACAAAAGAGCCACAGACAACACAAGACAACTACTGCCATGCAAGGTGATATGAATGGGGCAAGCTACGTCAACATGATCCCAATTATTTTCTCTTTCAGATGATCAGGGGTATGGGATCCAGCCATGGATTATGACACCATTTGGCAACCCAAGCACTGCAGCAGAGCGTGCCTACAATGAGGCACATAGGAGGACACACACCATAGTCAAGAGGACCTTTGGCATCCTCAAGTCGAGATTCAGGTGCCTTGATATCACTGGTGGCAGCCTCCTATATTCACCATAAATGGTCTGCAAGATCATTTTAACATGTGCCATCCTGCACAACATTTGTGTACAAAGGAACATTCCCCTATTAGAACCAGAGCACAAATGCCTGAAGAGGAGGAAGAGGAGGATGCTGGCCTGCAACATGAGGGGGAACAACAAAACACAGCTACTGGATTGCGTAGGCGCCAACATATTGTGAACAATTTCTTTTGAAACAACTCACCATCACCACTGTAGCAACATATGTAAATAAACACCGATAATAATCACCATATCATGGTCTGGCTAATCATTTTTGCTCACCTTTATCTCTAACTATCAGAATAAGAGTGTAGCCTCATGGAGCATTGCTGACATACCGATCAGGACACAGAAAATTCCAAAGCAATTGTGATGCGTATTATACAACAGTCACATACACACACACTGTAAATGACACATATCCTGTACATTTCACCTTTGAAGGGCAATAGCAGAGGACTACACCTATTTCACACATACATGTTGGCAACATGGTTCATCGCAGCATATGGCACACAACTAAGACACCATCAGTCAATAAGGGAAAAAATGCCTCATACATGAGGCAGTGGATGTGCCATTGCATTGGTAACAGGAATGTATGACCAGACCCTTGACAGCAGTAAGTCGTACAGCACCTATCTTTGCAAGGACTATCTGTAACTAGAATTCCATATAAGCAGAACATAGACAGCACAAGTGCCACACCTATGACAAGCATTGCGCACATGACATTACATGTACATGTCAGCCCATGTCCTAACTCCTGACACACCCATGCTCCTGGTCTCACCCCACCTGTCTTAAGAGGTCCCTGGAATGGTAATATGTGTACCCAGATATTCCCTCCTCTACACACACAGACTAACAATAGTAATCCAGTGTGCTTCACCCTTTCGTATGGTATGCCATAGTCATAGTACATCTGACTGCATGGATGTCAGATCAAATAATGCACTGGCTTTTAGTTTCTAAGCCCTGTTATCACCTGTAGATTGCTTCCCATGTGAAAGGTACTGTTGGACATTTGAACTCAAATCTCACCTACAGGACTTGTGAGAAACTGATGCAGCACACACCTGTGAGCACCTCCAGGCAGACCACCCATTTGAAAATGCACTGCCCTTGCAGATGCTCGGAACAGCATAGAAGCTGCAATTTTATCGATTACACTGTTATGCATTGCTAGAAAAATAAGCCGTGTAACACAGCCCTTGGGTTTATGTGTCACCTTCCAAAACACAGGACAAACACAGTTTTCCATGTCAACTGTCTTGTTCTTCATCCGACCAGTCTTAGTCAGACCAATGAGTATGTACCTTGTGAGATTGCTGGATCCTGATTAACCCTGCATCTTGTCAGCCTGACTGGCACCTGTCTGTGCGTTACCCTAAAGGTTCCTTGTGGCTACATATGTAGCATACTTGCTTTCCCAACCATTACATTCCTCCGGGGGTATTTTGTCAGGTGCTTCCTCAATGCATACTCAAATACAAGCATAATCTGCTTTTTTATTGTACCATAATTGTGAACTTGTCTCCAAATACCACAATCATGGCCTATCCCTTGTCTGGGTCTCATGTATGCATGAGCGACAAAGTGTGACAGTGTACCAGGGCCGTATGCAGGGATTGTGTATGGTGCCGCCAGCAGAACCAGCAACCTCTGATAATGTGCATGAAAATTCCACACATGTTAGGACCCTGACAGTTCACACGCTGAATCAGATTGCTCACAACATATTGATGGCCTGTGCGTGCTGAATAGCTGCAAAATTAATCAACACAGAGGCTGTGATGTTCCCAGATGCAGTGGGAACTTTACAGGCCAACCTGTGTACAAATGTTGTAATGACACCTGCCGGAACATGACTCCTAAGATATGATCTCACTCAGCACACCAAGGTGACAGTCTCATAACACGTCTGCAGTGACAGGGTGGGACCATCCCCATGTAGGTTCTCATGTCCTCATTGGCTTTACTTCCATTGATCTCCGAAGGATACTCAGTAGATACAGGAATAGCCACCACTGACTCATGATGAGACCTGGACGTAACTGTGACAACATAGACCCCTAAAAATATACAGTATCAACATTGGACCACACACATGAACCAGACACCTCTGTGCAATTGATCACTGGAAATATGTGGCCACGTGCTGCCTCGTCTGCTGGTCCACCACTGCCACAGGAGAGTTGTGGCTCAGTCATATGACCACAACTGTGGGGTGATATTACATTTGTGGTTCACCTTTGGCTTTCCGTGTCAATAACATGGTACCTGCTTAGTCTGTACATGTGCCTGACTCACGGTGGGTTCACCAACAGATGCCTAGATAGCAGTATCCAAATTTCCAGGACATGTGATGGGCAAGTTTTGGACCATGGACATGAACAAACGTCTGCCATCTATCCGGTGCATGCTTTGTCATTTGTGGTGTCTACGTTACCCAAAAACTTGGAAGTGCACACAACAGATGCTGCTACATGTATGACTAACACATGTCATCTCTCCCATTTCCACACTGACTTGCATCTGAGGTTTGGACACATTGACTTCACATTCATACAAGCATATTTGCAATAGTGCATCTTGTGATGCACACACACTGGGTCAACAACTACATTAGTAGCCAATGCACACACATTGAGCCATAGACATTGAGGTATTGTACTTATGTGCGTCACATTGCTATCCTCTCCTGACGCCAAACATGCCCAATTTGTGCAATACATATGTAGGCCACATATATGGCCATCTAGTGCGCCAGCCAAGAGTGAAAATCCTGTTAATGAAGTAGCGGATCATTGTCTGCAATAGTGTGATGTCTCACACGTGCCCATACACCGTCAAGACCAAAGTGGGTGCAATCAGCCTATCTCAGTTGTGTCAGAAATGTAACATAACATTAAAATGGTAAAATGACCCAAACCCAGTTAATGCCCTGAAATGTTGACGCATACGCGTAAAAAAATGACGCTTATGCCCGAAAAACAACGCATAATGCCCTGAAAACACCATTGACTCTTCCACACTGTACCTCAGAAAATTGATTAGGTGTTAGACTATCCCAATATATGGATGCGGGCTCATTTCTACTCCTGTGCGTCGAAAAAAATGACACCCAGACTGTATGCGTCAACATTTTTTGACACATAAAGATAAAAATGGCCGCCATTTTAGGCAGGAAGTGATGTAATAGGATATCCTGTTTACAGATTATGTACAGTGGGTTGACTTTCACTTTCACTTTGCAGTCTGTGATACTTCCTGACTGTGTGGCTGTGTTGAGAGTTTTGTCTGGTTAATTTGTGCTTTTGTCTCCTGTGTGGTCCATTTCTTGTCATTTTGTGAGTAAAATATTGTTGTGTCCTGTCTGAGTATATTTTGTGTACAATTGTGTTGTATAGTATTGTCTTTGTTGTTTTTGGGAGTCTGTTGTGGGTAGAGTCAGTTTGGGTCTAGTTTTAGTTGTTTAGTTTAAGTTTTTCATATTCTACTTTCCCCATATTCTCCTTTGTTCACCTTTATCCCCTATTCATCTTTTGCTGCTAAGATGTTGGGTAGGCCTCGTCTTGGCAAGATGGGTGAGGAGGAGCTGGGTGGTTTTATATGGCTGGTGTGCCATTTCCTCCCCCTTATGATTGAGGCAGGTGGGCGGGTGATACAGGGGTATCACACAGAGGCATGGAGTCTCCGGTGGGCAAAGGTCTTGCATCACCTGCAACGCATTTATCGGACACCAAGGAATGACCACCAGCTGAAGCACCGCTGGGCTGACCTCATCTCCAGGGAGCAAGATCTGCTGGACCACCTGGGGATTGTGATTGGTGGCCCTGTTGGTGAGTACAAATCATGTAAATGTGCACGATTAAATGCTCTGTAGTGACATCAGATGATTTGTACAATATCTGTCGGCAATGTTGTTATGTGTGTGGAATGCTTTGGAAACATACAGGGGCATATTTATACTCCGTTTGCGCCGGAATTGCGTCGTTTTTTTGACGCAATTTTGACGCAAAACTAACTCCATATTTATACTTTGGCGTTAGACGCGTCTAGCGCCAAAGTCCATGGAGCGAAAAAATTGCCTCAACCTGACTTGCCCCATTTCTTGACACCCAAGCCCCATATCCCCCTACGCCGGAGCTGCCTGGTGTACGTCGTTTTTTTTAACGCACACTAGACGGCGCCAGCGGCTAACGCCGGCTAACGTCATTCAATAAATACGGCGCCCGCATGGCGCTTCAGAATGGCGTTAGCCGGCGCTAATTTTTTTGACGCAAAACTGCGTTAGCGCAGTTTTGCGTCAAAAAGTATAAATATGGGCCACAGGGTCATTTATGTACTATGTTAAGGACCACAATTGCTAGCTGTTAGGAAGCAAGTGCTCTGCAAACTTACTGAATACTTTTGCTTAATGTAAGTTGGTGCCGCCTTTGTGTCAAACAGCAACACAAATCAGGAGCCAATTATGTATAGATATAGGTCACATTTGCCTGTGAGGTATAGAAATTTCCAATTCATTACCAACATTTGTTGACGCAACATCTAGACGGACTTTTGAAACACTATGGGGCATATTTATACTCTGTTTGCGCCGGAATTGCGTCGTTTTTTTTTACGCAATTCCAACGCAAAACTAACTCCATATTTATACTTTGGTGTTAGACGCGTCTAGCGCCAAAGTCCATGGAGTTTGCGTCATTTTTTAGCGTGGACACCTACTTTGCGTTAATTATATGCAAGGTAGGCGTTCCCGTCTAAAAAACTGACTCCGCGGCATGTGCGCCGTATTTACACTCCCGGGCAAAATTCACGCCCGGGAGTGGGTAGGTCAAAAAAAATGACGTACGGCCGCTTTTGCGCTGTTTTTTAGCGCCTGTAAAAGGCAGGCGTTAAGGGACCTGTGGGCTCGGAAGGAGCCCAGAGGTGCCCTCCCATGCCCCCAGGGACACCCCCTGTCACCCTTGCCCACCCCAGGAGGACAGCCAAGGCTGCAGGGACCCATCCCAGGGACATTAAGGTAAGTTCAGGTAAGTGTTTTAAAAAAAAAAATTGGTGGCATAGGGGGGCCTGATTTGTGCCCCCCTACATGCCACTATGCCCAATGACCATGCCCAGGGGACACAAGTCCCCTGGGCATGGCCATTGGGCAAGGGGGCATGACTCCTGTCTTTGCTAAGACAGGAGTCATTTCTATGGGGGTTGGGAGTCGAAAAAAATGGCGCAAATCGGGTTGAGGCGAAAAATTTGCCTCAGCCTGACTTGCCCCATTTTTTCACGCCCAAGCTCCATATCCCCCTACGCTGGCGCTGCCTGGTGTACGTCGTTTTTTTCAACGCACACCAGGCAGCGCCGGCGGCTAACGCCGGCTAACGTAATTGATTAAATACGGCGCCCGCATGGTGCTTCAGAATGGCGTGAGCCGGCGCAAATTTTTTTGACGCAAAACTGCGTTAGCGCAGTTTTGCGTCAAAAAGTATAAATATGGCCCCACATGAGGCTGAAAATGAGTACAGGCTTCACGTCAATTGATGATAGCAATGTGGCCCAAACATATGTCTCATGTTTCTCTGGTTAGTGTGTAAGGAAACCGATCACGGAAAATCCAAAAATCTTAGGGATTGTTGTGGCCCTTCGTCATTTCGGATACATGTCAGATCTGGATTTGGAGACATAGGGAACACGTTCAAGCTGCCCTCAGCTAACATCTTAGACTGGTATTTGGTGTTTGTTGTTCCACCTTTTGTTTAGGGATGGCTGGCCAAAGGTATGCACATGGGTTCATATCTCCTTGGTTGGTGCAACTCATCATAGCTGGGTCACATCAAATGAAGAAACTGTAACAACATGAGGGCTTACAACTGTCCCTGCCCCTCTGTACATTGTACCTGTGTGTCATACATTTGTCATGGGCACAATGGCTGGTTGACTGGTAATGTACTCCTCAAGGAAAGTGGCTTTAGATGTCTCTCTTGGATACACATGATGAGAAGAATACAGTCCATTATCATGTCTGCTCACTAATGAAGGAGCATGTTTGCAACCACATGATAGTTAGGGCCACTGCATGTGTGCAGATATGTGTGTAAAACTCACAGGAGACCCATGGTATGGACATGTTAGCCGTGCTATATCGGCTGCAGTATCATCATGTCTGAGTGGCTTTACTTACATATGTAATCTTACACATAGTATTTGTCTTTGGAATTGTTGGACAGTGCAGAGAATTTGATCACATTTCTCCCTTCCATGCCTTACAGGTGGACCGGCACTCTACAGTGTTGGTGAGGTGGCTACATTCGAGGACCCAGACAACGCCAATAAATGTTGATATGTCCGTTATGTGTTGTGTTTGCTGGTGATGTGTGATGGACTCCTGTGTGTTTAACACATAGCAAGGTGTGATGCGCTGGCCAATCATTTGTTTTGTTCCATGAGTGGGATTTCATTTTATCACCATCTTTGAGTTGGCCAATCCTTATCCTAGTGTCTTATTTAGGGATTCTAGGTCAGTCCTGTAGGCCCCGCAATGTGAATGGGGATGAGTCATGTGGATAACACTTGTATCAGCAAGAGTCGCACTGGACCAAATCTGTGATTTAGTCAGCCTGTCAGACCCACATTCTCCCAGAATGGGGCTGCTAAATGCTTACCCACAGACTTCTGCTTCCCAATTCACTAATGTACTTATTAAACTGTAGGATGAACTTCCTAGCAGCATGTAGCTCCACATGTAGTGCTACAAGTATGTGGCACTTAAGTGCATTGGCCTAGGTGTGCATGCAACTCATGGCCAGGGGTGTTCTTGCATCTCTGTGTTTGTTGTAAGTCATGGCTTACTGGAAGTATATGATGTGGACAAAGGTCTGCATTTCCAGACATGTGTGGCGCCTGGATTGGTCAAAGGTTTGCTGTCTCCTATTTGTAGATACACCTTACCTGTGGTGTGTGTGTAGAGCCAAACTCATGTCCAGCTTTCCTAAGCTTCCTGGGTGTCCATGTTGTTTGAAATTGTTAGTTGTTAGTCCAACCCCCACCCTAAAACACAGGCATGGGTTTGTGAATAGTGTACCTAGGACTAATGATACAGGTTTGGTACACAGACATGAAAATCAGTGAATCTTTTGTCTGAACCTAATATACACACTCATTTTCCCCACATGAGTACTATACTAGCAAGTCCATTTACAACTTGCAGATCATGTGGCCCTAGATTTCCATCCCGTACAATGACATTTGTAGCCCTGGCATTGGCGGAGGATGTGCTGCATGATTGTTAGCTGACAACTGGCAGAACTATGATGTCAAAACATGCCAGTTGTTACGCATCTTGTAGGGTTTGGATGTGCTATGTGTGATAGAACCTTTGTAGGCTGGCCTGCCATGTACTTCCTCAGGGACAATCAATGATCTGTATGATGATATGAGCTGTTACAAGTACAGTATATGTATTGTCTGATTTACTTCTTGTGCCATTTCACACAATGCAGTTCCTAATGTTAGTTTTTCGATTTGTCTTCACAGCTGCAAATATGACACCCATCCAGGTCTGGGAATTTCAACGGCGGGCAATGAGGTATCAGCACATACTTCAGGTAGAGTCTGGGTACCGAAGAATGGCCCGCAGATAGCGGCACAAACGGGCCTCCGCGGCCTGGAGGGCATTCCCACAAGGCAGCCCTTCTTTACTCACCACAGCCACCACCAGCACCACCACCACTATCACCCAGTCGGCGCCACCAACAGCTGGGACCGTTGCGGCAACCACCTCAGCAAGTGTTCCAAGCCCTAGCACAGCACCACCTGCAGGGCAGTCCACAGCCATGGACACTACACGGCCCCACAGCTGGCACCCAGACCACCCCAGCTGCAGCTATTAACCCTGCTGCTTTTGTACAGATGCAGCATAAATTGGACCGTGTCCTGCGTCAAATGAGTCGAATGCAGCAGGAGGTACGACATGTAAACCGGCGGGTGCGGTCAATCAAGAGGACCCTCCGGAAGGCCAACCTGTAGCAGTGTTGACGGACATGATTCTCTCCCTCCTCTTTCCTGATTCTTATACTTTGTGGGTTTAGGGGGCTCAGTGTTAGGTTAGTATCAGATGTTAGTTTAGTTAGTGTTAGTGGGTGGGGGGTCCTGATTATTTCTACTGTTTCTTTTTGAGTGTGTGGGTGGGTGGCAATGTTGGGGTTCTTGTGTGTTAAAAAAAACAAAAAAATAAAATAATTAAAAAAATTAAAAAATTAAAAATTACAAAAAAAGATATATTTGTTTAGTATAGGATAGTATGTGTTTAGGTTAGTATCTGTGGTCCTCCATGTGTCCGTCTCATAAAGGGGTTAGGGGGTTGATGTTTAGAACATTTCGTTAAATGTGATAAGTAAGTTTAGCTTAGGTTAGTTAGGGACAGTTGTGGGTAATGAGTAGTTAGAGTAGATGAGGGTAGGTAAGGCTTTTCCCCGAGTTTTCACTTCTGTTTTTACAGTTTAATAAATATGTAGTAAACCCTTTACAGTATGTGTGACATGCTTGTAGATCAGGGCCTTGGCATGAGTGTACATGATTTCTTTTGTATTACAATTTGTGTCTTATGCTACAAATAAATCCCAAATGAGCTGTATCATTGGCAGCTACCCCAAAGCTACCTTGCAAAGATTAGACCATTCATTGCAACCACCAATCACAGTTACTATGGATCCCAACGTGTCTTTTTCAATAAGTATGTTTTCAATGTCACATACAGTGCATCCATATTTAGTATTGGGGACACTTTGTTATGTCTGACTGCAGTCTGATGCCCAAGGAAACCCTTATAAGGTGAGTGGTAGTAAGCACTCTTGTAGTATTGTGTTCATGACTCACATAGATCATTTGTTACACTGTTCAGCATGATTACATATTTGGATGTAAACTCAGACACATCCATTCATGCAGTTTGGTGACTCTTCGCTTAGATTTGTGGGCAATTTTATATGTGTTATTTTAGCATGGAGGCAACATTTTGAAGGCACTATTTTATGGTTTAGATATCCCTTGAGGAAGCATTATTCTGTCCAACACAGCATTATGGTGTATAGTTTCTCTATTCATCAGATATTACCCTCAGGAAGGGCAGAGTATGGTAGAATCCAGGCCACAATCCGTGCATAGTTATCAGACTACAATATTTCAGGACAGTTGTATTGACAAGCTATGTAATGTGACAGGAGGCAAAATTCAGTGGTCTACTGCACGGTTGATGTGTCACGTTACACAGAGACAAAGTGGTTGTGTAAGTGCTATTTATTGAAAAGTGCTGTAGTGTTATATGTACATTGTCCATGATTGTGAGTCCATTATAGTGACACCTTCCATTGTGATCCTACACAAGTGGTAAAGGAAAATTCATTGGACATGCTGGGGTGATGTGTCAGACAGTGCAGAGGGACGGGATTTGCCAATGAGTTAGTGAGAGACAATCACAAGGCAGGCTGACAAGATAGACAGTGGTTTGCAGAACAGTGCTTGAGTACAGTTGTTGCAAGACTGGCATGTTACGAAGTGCAGGACCTTGGTAATAGGTGGCCATGTGGCAGGCACTAGTGCTTCTGGGTACTTTTACGTGTGAAGGTGATCTGTTCCATGTCTTCTTCTTCTGATGTGTGTGTTGCCTCCTCTGTCCTTGGTGGTGGTGGTTGTGAAGGGGCAACACACACCTGAGTGTGTGTAGCCGTGGAGTCAGACATCCCAGTATCTGCTACCTGTGGGGGTCTTAAGGGCAGTACTGCTGCAAGGAGGATCTGCTGGTTCTTAAGAATAACAGCCACATCACGATGGTAGGCAGCCAGGTTGGCCCTGAGGGGATCATGATTGCATTCGTGCATGCAGTGGAAGGTTTGGGGTGCGAGGTGTTGTGGCAACTCCCTTACTGCAGTGGTGAATTCCTTTACAGTTTGTTGTAGTCCTTGCAGGATGGATGTTAGGGCTTGCATGGCTGCTGCCTGATCTGCAGATGACATCATGCACGAATGCATCCCCTCAAGGCTGGCTGCCATATTTTGCATCCCCACCCGCACCTCCTTGGCCAGCTCCCGCTGTACTTCGACTACAGTTCTCTCAAAGCTGGTGCCTGTGTCGTCAGAGTCCTCAGCTGTATTGGAGCTGGCAGGTCTTACAATTGGGGTGGTGGGTGGGTCCTCTGTGATGGCTGCTTGTTCTGTGCTCCTCCTTGTGACTGAAGGTGGGGTCTGGAGGGCTCCAAAGAGATCTTGGAAGGTCTGCTGGGTGATGTTTGTCAGCTCGTCATCCATGTCATCAGGGTATTCCTGGACAGGCAGATCCGCAGGAGATCCATCATCCTCTGCAATGAAATAGGGTACAATTAGTGTGTCTGTGTTGTGGCATTAGTGATGTGACATGCCTGCCTTGTGATGATTTCACATTGTGTTCTTGGTTCCTGTTCATTGATCCAGTCTTTCAGATGGGCATTCTCCCAGGCCTATGCCCCACCTGCATGTCTTATGTATTGTGCTAAGTTATTAGACTTGTCGGCATCATCTCCTCTAGGTGTTGGTTTTGGACAAATAGTGAATTGCCACCTTCTTGTCCTACTCAACCCTCCGTCTACTTCCATTCTCGTGGGGAGACGTTTCACTGGCTGTGGGTGCTCTGATGGCACTAGCAGCACACTTAACAATCTGGACCTGCCCCAGTCCCTGATCTTTCACATCCACTTATATGTAGATGAAATGTAGCGTATACTATGCATAGCATTGTTATGGCACGATATGGTTGTCAGCATTGGTAATGTGTACAGCTGATATAGGGGAATGTGTGGTACACTGGTTTGCCCTGATAGTCGTAGCAGTGTCCTATTTCCTCCTCTGACTGTGCAGGTGCATTTCAGTGACCAGTTGCATGTGTCCTCCCCCTCAATGCTGTTGTCTGAGCAGTATGACATTTGGGATGTTGCATTGTGACCCAGGCACAGGATGGACCCTGACATATGCAGCATGGGTGTGACCTTAGTGCTGTGTAGCTCCTAATGTTGATGACATTGGCTGATGTTTGCGGCAACTATGGGCATTCACATTTGACAGGACTGGAACATTTGTCTTGTTTCAGGGGATTGTTAACCCTGTCATCCTAAACCCTCTAATTTAGGTGTGTATGATCCATGGGGATGTTACTGCCATTGGCTACTTGAGCTGCACACACAGCGGAGGTGGTAGTGGCAACTGTTGTCAATGTTACATTCCAGTTGTCGGTATGGCTAGAGGTTGTTAATTGGGCCCTAGTTAATGTAGGGGGTATAGTGGCTGACTTGTGACAGGAAGTCGGTTTGACGTTATGCTCTTCCCTCCTGGTGGGGCTTTACCTTTGCTACATCATTGGCATGGCAGCATACCCCCATGGAACTGTTGTTGGTGTTGTGTTATGGTGTGCCCTAGCTTTTCTCTGTACAGGCCATGCCCCCGTGCCGTACCCCTTTACCCATGCCACTCCATGTATATGATGACTTCCATGCATTTTGCAGTCGGTATTCCTCCCCCCCCGGTTGCATATGACATTAGTGCATTTTAATTCCCCATGCGACTTACCCTGCATGTGCGTTGTCTCCTGGTAGTCTGCGCTGTCCTGTCCTTGAATCCCTGTGACAATCTCCTCAGGGATGACGACTGCCACCATCTCCTCCATGTGGTCCAGCGGCTCCTGCGGTGCTGGACTCCCACCTTCAGTCTGCAGTGCTGCCTTCCTGTTCCTGGCCATCTTTTCCTTGGTCCTGCGCTTGCAGGCATGCCAGCGTTTCTTGCACTCGATGGCTGTTCTGCGTACTTCTGCCACACTGTTAATCTTGTCAACAATTTTTTGCCATATAGCCTCTCTCCTACTGATTTGCAACTTTGAGGTGACAAACAGTTGGTGCTGGTGTTCCGTCATCTCTTTTACCAGGATTCTCCCTGTCCTGGTTCTTGTGTGGGTCCTCCTGGCTGGTTCCTGGTCTGTTGTCATCTTCCTGGGGTCTGTACAGGCATCTGGAATCCATTTTGGCTCTCCTATGCTGAAACGCCTGTGTTTGCGGGGAATTTTGACGCTATTGCGTCAAAAAACGCTGCATATCCGGTTTACGGTATCATAAATCAGTCCACAGTCATTTCCGCCGCGTTAACGTCATTTTCCTTTTCGACGTAATGCTGCTGTGTGCGTCAAAGAAAATGACTTACACCTGTGGTTTGCGCCGCCGTGTGTCACAGTATAAATTTGATGCCCGCACGGCGCACATTAATGGCGTTAGCCGGCGGTAACATTTTTGAGGCAAAACTGCGTCGGCGCAGTTTTGCGTCAAAAAGTATAAATATAGGCCTTAGAGTCATTTTTCAAGGCCCATCTCCTCCTGTGCGTCATGTTTGCCCAGGAGTATAAATAAGGCGTTAGGGCCTTTGAGTCATTTTTGCCCGGGAACGCCTACCTTGCATCTCATTAGCGCAAGGTAGGTTTCCACTGTAAAAAAGTTACTCTCCATATTTTTGGCGCTAGACGGGTCTAGCGCCAAAGTATAAATATGAAGTTAGGTTTGCACCGGATTTGCGTAAAAAAATGGCGCAAATCCGGCACAAACAGAGTATAAATATGGGCCACAGTGTGGTGCCTGGCGGACTTCCTTAGGGACCCCCTAGTGCCCGCCTCTGGTACTCCATCCTGGTGTATTGTGCGAGCCCTAATCCTACTGGACCTCTTGTCAGTTTTGCCAGATTTTGAGACCCTTCGGAAACCCAAAGCTATCAAAGTCTTACAAGTTCAAATTCAGCTCCACCAGTATCCTTCTGAACCAACTCAAAGTTGCAAATCCCAAAATGTGAAAAAACATCCTTCAAAAACAACTCTAAAGGGCATATTTATACTCCATTTGAGTCAAATTTGCGTCATTTTTTTACGTAAATTCAGCGCAAACCTAACTCTGTCTTTATATATAATGTTAGCCATGCCTAACGTCAAAATACTGGAGTTTGCACAATTTTTTGGATGCGTGCACATACCTTGCGACAATGAGATGCAAGGTAGGCGTTCCCATCTAAAAAATGGTGCTAACCCCATAGCCCCATATTTATCCCCCTGCTAAAATGACGCACCGGTGGAAGGATGGGCTAAATAATGGTGCTAAGCTTGCTTTGCACCATTATTTAACGCCTGCGTCAGACCAGGCGTTAGGGGACCTGTGGACCCATTTCCATGGTTAAACACCATGGAATGGGCCCACAGGTGCCCACCCAAGCCCCAGGAACACCTCCACCCACACCAGAGGGACATCAGAGGATGGGGAAGCCCATCCCAGGTAAGTAGGGTAAGAATAGGTAAGTATTTTTTTTTTTTTTATTAAAGTGCCATCGGGGTCCCTAACTTGGGACCCCCCTGAATGGCACAGGGTGCAATGGCCATACCCAGGGGACACTTGTCCCCTGTGCTGGCCATTGGGGTGGTGGGCATGACTCTTGTCTTTCCTAAGACAGGATTAATGTTTTTGGTGGTTGTGCGCTAGGAAATGGCGCTAGTCTGGTTAGAGGCATTTTTTTTGGCTCAACCAGGCTAGCGCCATTTCCTGGCACACAACCCCCTCCTTTACTACTGCCAGCCCCACCTGGCTACCGTCTTTTTTTAAAACACTAGCCCAAGTTTAGCGCTGGCTTGCGCCATTCAAATAAGTTTTATGGCAAAAAGTATAAATTTGGGTCTATATTGTATCTAATGTATATATAGTGGGAGTCAGGTTAATTGGGCACACAGGCCTAACACCAGCGTTGCAGCCTTTCGAGCTGGGGAACCAGTGGGCTTATTTACAAGCAGGGGCGTGTTTGGGGAGTTAAACCCTCCCCCAAAAATTGTGGGCCAGGTTTACAAGAAACTGGTGCAGCGCGGTGCTGCACCAAATTTTATGTCAAGACCAGAGGCTCCTATTATGCTTTTCTTTTCTTGCTTAGATTTCAAAGCAGCAGTCAAGAATAACAAATAAACTACAAATCCCATATGATGAAAGTTACAAGCCAATGGGAAAAGAAATGTAGTACATAAATAGTAACCAATTAGCACATCATACACAGTATTATGACATCACTTGACTGTGAATAGCCCTCTTTTCTTGCTGCTCGCAATCAAGTTAAGTACTTCACTCGTTTCCTCTTCATAACTATTTAATTTAATGTTCATATTTTGTATATAAAGTATTAACTATGTTTTTCTAATAAGCGCCGCCTGCTGTTTTGACTTTGTTTCCTTTTACCTCCAGACGGCACGTTGCCGTATTGCTCTTGAGCGCTGCCTCTCTCATGCTCGGAATCCAACCATTTTAACCGTTCCTCAGACAGCGGTCGCAATTTTATTCTGCTTCTGAGGAAAGATTCCAGCATTCTTCCAGTGCTGCATCAGGTCGTGAATCCTTTTGCCCGTCTTGGTCGGGAAAGAGGTCTTTACCTCTCCGCCTTCAGTGAGCCTCACCTGCTTCTGTCCCGGCAGCGAGGTCTCTCTTAGCCACGCCCATCCACTCCCATCCACGCCCATTGACCCCCTTCTGGTCTCTTTTTACTGCCCGTAGGCAGAGTTTGGCACCTGCAGTCCTCTCCCTCAAAAATTAACCCCTTCCTGCAGAATATTTTGTCTGCAATTTTTTTATTTTGTTTTCTCCTCCTGTCATGGAGCTTGATAGTTCTCCTTTGCTGCAGGATGATCTTGATGAGGAGAATACAGTTAAGGAGGAGTTGAATAATTTTATTCAAGCCTCGGTACAACAGGCAGTGGCTGCCTCCATGGTCAAATTGTAAAAAAACATAAAAAAATCCATTATCAATATGATGTCAAGGATGATTGCGGCCCAGTCTGTGGGGGAAAGCAGAAAGCGCCCTTCAGTCAAAACTCATCCCAAAAACCACCAAAAATTGGCGCTATTGGTTAGTGAGGTTTCCTCCCATAAGGCAGAGGACGTGGCTCCTCACAGGCCTCCTTTTATGGAGGGTCAAATACAGGACAAAGAAAAATCATCCATGAAATGCAAAACAAAGTCCAAACACATCACGTCCCCCATCATAATCTCCTCTATTCCAGATATGGATGACAATTTGGCTGACATGGATTCAGATAATGACATATCGGACAAGGACAGCGGAGAATTTTTATCTCCTCCTCCAACAAAAAAACCTAAAAAATCTCCACAAGATATTTCTAAGCCTACAACCGTCACAGATTCAGATGGAATCCCTATGTTTGATCCCAGTCATATTCACCAAACTCCATGAAGTGGGGTCCTGCGGATCATGGTGGAGAATATGTAGCATCCAGACTACGTTCTTCTCTGCACAAGCAAACTAGGGCCAAGCTAAAATCTGAATGCACACAATATTCTCTCCCTCAAAAGATCACTATCACCCCTACCATCAATGCAGCTCTCCTGACCTTTTTAAACAAATTTGGCAAGGATCCATGCAAGGGTGTGGATAAGGCATGGTCCTCATGTCAGGGCAAACTGTTAGATGTGGTTGGTCCACCTACCCGCATTTTTGACCTTGCAGAGGCTGCTAGATTAGAAGATTGTGAAATTGATCCTGAAGAACTTTCACTTTGGGTCCAACGAGCATTTTGCTTACTGGGCAATGCTAACTCGGCTCTACCACATGAGCACAGAAAAGGACTCCTGCTTAAACTAGATCCGAAATTGGTGAATTTGGCAACAGTGGATCCAGTTTTCAAAGCAGATGATCTTCTCTTCGGTGACTTTTTCATCAAAGAGTTGAGCAAATACGAGTCTACCTTTGCTTCATTAGACAAAGCCCAGCAGTCCCTGAAGAAAATGTTTTCTCAACAGGTTTTTACCAGGGCTGGCAGAGACAGGAACGGCTTTGCCGGCCGCAGTTACAACAACCAAGGTTCCAGAGGATCCTTCAACGCCTCTTACCAAAAATATAAGCCTCAATTCTATCCACAAAGAGGCAGAGGTTTCCGTAGCAGATGTTTCAAAGGTTCCAGATATGCTAACCAAACAGGTGAGTCTACCATCTGGCCTTCCTTCTGTTGGGTGTCGTCTTCGCTTTTTTCTTCCAAAATGGTTGTCAATCACCGCAGATCCTTTTGGTGTTAAACACAGTACAAGGTTATGCTATTGAGCTTTACTCAAAACCTTTTCAGCTTTCCCTACCTCTTCTTCCACTGTTTTCAACAGAAATGTTAAATCTTATTTCTTTAGAAGTACAGTCCCTTCTCCAAAAACAAGCAAATGTCCTTTGTCAACCCGGCCCATCAGGTTCCATCTTCTTGGGTCAGAAAAAAAACAAAAAGATGCGTCCAGTAATCAACCTCAAACACTTCAATCATTTTGTAGTCTATCGACATTTCAAAATGGAAACAATTCTTCATCTCAGAGACGCTCTGCTCCAGAACGATTGGACGGTTCATTTGGATTTGAAAGATGCATACCTCACCGCTCATATCCATCCAGATTACAGGAAATTCCTACAATTTCATTGGTTAAACCAATTCTTCCAATTTACCTCCCTGCTCTTCGGTCTGTTTTCAGCTCTGTGGTGCTTTATCAAGTTAATGAAACTGGTGGTAACTCTTCTCAGAGCTCAAGGAGTCAGACTTAGGGGCATATTTATAGTCCCCTAGTGCCACCTTGCGCCACATTAACATCATTATTTTTGATGTTAATGTGGCCCAACGAGGCCGAAATCCCCACACTGTATTTACAGAGTGGTGCAATGCATGAATTGCGCCACTCTGTAACCCTTTGCGCTACATTATGCTTGCATCAGGCATAAGGTATGCACCTTGCGCCATTTTTTATGGTAGTTTTAACGCCCGCTCAAGAGCAGGCGTTAAAAAGGGGCTTCCATTTTTTAGAATGGGCCCCTATGTACTCTGCAGGAGTGGCACCAATATTTTGGTGTTACTCCTGCAGAGTACATCAATAGCGTCATGTGAAATGATGCTATTGCCCCCTACCCTGTAGCATGGTGCACCATATTTTAAATACGGCGCACACATGGTGGCAGTAGGGGGGTGCTAAGGGGCGCAGGGAAAGTGGCGCTGCACTGAGTGCAGCGCCGCTTTCCATAAATCTGCCCCTCATAATTTATGAAGACGATATCCTTATAATGAAGTCCTCTTTCCCTCCAATCTCCCATCACCCTGACATGTTCACTCTTATCAGACCTAGGATTTATACTCAACAAAGAGAAATCCTTTTTGTCTCCAACCCAGCAAATAGAATTCTTGGGTTTCGAAATAAATTCGGTATTGGTCACACTTCATCTCCCTTTGGCAAAAATAAAATCCATAAAATCTGAAATTCTTCAGATTCTATGCAGCTCTTTGATTTCTCTAAGATCTCTAGCTCGAATAGTGGGTCTCCTCTCCTCCTCTATCCAAGGCATTTTCCCAGGCCCTCTGTATTACTGGGCATTGCAAAGACTAATAATCCAACAAGAAAAGGTCTAATATATTCAGACACTAGGGTCCAGATTTATACTCTGTTTGCTCTGAATTAGCTTAATTTTATTTTTCGCTAATTCAGCACAAACATAACTCCATATTTATACGAGTCTAACACAAAAATATTGGAGTTAAAGTCCTTTTTTGCTAGCGGGAAACTACCTTGCGTCAATAAGATGCAGGGTAGGTGTTCCCGGGCAAAAATTACTGGCCCTAGCGCCTTATTTATCCTCCTGTGCAGAAATGGTGCACGGGAGAGAGGGAGCCTAAATAATGGTGCTAAGCTTGCTTAGCACCATTATTTAACACCTGGGTCAGGGCAGGCGTTAGGGGACCTGTAGGCCTATTTTCATTGTGGAACACCATGGAATAAGTCCACAGGTGCCCTCACCAGGCCCCAGGGACACCCCCACCCACACCAGAGGGACAGCGGAGGATGGGGGACCCCATCCCAGGTAAGTATAGATAAGTAGTGGTAAGTATTTTGCTTTATTTTTTAAAGAGCCATCGGGGGCCTTGAAATGGGTCCCCATACATGGCACTTGGTGCAGTGGCCATGCCCAAGGGACCCTTGTCCCCTGTGCGATCCATTGGGGGATGGGCATGACTCCCGTCTTTTATAAGACAGGAGTCATGTGGTATGGTAGGTTTTGTATTAAGAAATGATGCTGGGCTGGTTAGAGTCATCTTTTTTTACTCTAACCAGCCTAACGTAATTTTTTATTGCAAACCCCGCTTCTCCCATACCGCCACCCCCACCCGGCTAACGTCATTTACCTTGACGTTAGCCCACCCTTTGCGCCAGATTGCGCCATTCCATAAATAAGACCCCCAGGCCGGTGTCTTGGATTGGCGCTAGCCAGCTGTAAACCTTTTCACGCAAAACTGCATTAGCGCAGTTTTGCATGGAAAAGTATAAATATGGGCCTATTTCTCTAGATCAGAACTCTCGCATAAAGCTTCAATGGTGCATAGACCATTTAGATGCCTGGAACGGCAGAACTATCTTTGCACCAGCCCCAGATTAGATATTAGAATCAGATGCAAGCCACACGGGTTGGGGGGCCCGCTGTGGTCCAATATCGACTGGAGGTACATGGTCACTAGAGGAGTCCAGGTTGCATATCAATTGTTTAGAGATGCTTGCCGGCTCCTCTGCAATCAGAAGCCTTGCAAAAAAACAGAGTATGCTTTGCTATCCTTCTCAGGATGGACAACTTTTCAGCGGTAAGGTACATAAACCGTTTAGGAGGAACAAAATCAAAACCCCTAGCAGAACTAGCAAAAGGCTTTTGGGAATTTTGCCTTTCAAACAAAATTTCGGTTCATGCAGAATATCTTTCAGCTGATCTCAATTCTGTAGCAGTTGGCACTCACGTCATCTTCGAGACTCAAGCGACTGGAAACTTCATACCGCGATTTTCTAGTCAGTACAGAACAAGTGGGGTCCTTTGATAATAGATCTTTTCACTTCTCGTCTCAACTCCCAACTTCCTCAATTTTACAGCTGGTGTCCAGATCCATTAGCGTTAGCCTCAGATGCCTTTTTACAGGATTGGTCAACTTCTCTGAATTACGCTTTTCTTCCTTTTCTCATGATCAGCAGGTTACTCGCACAGGTGAGGTGGCAACAAGCTACTCTGGTACTCATAGCTCTGTTCTGGCAATCCCAGGTATGGTTTCCAACCCTTCTGGAATTGTCCATAGACTTTCCCTTTCTTCACCCTTCATTTCCGAACCTCCTGTTAGATGCTCTGAACCACCCTCACAACCTAATCTTAGACACTCTTCTTACTCTTTCTGTTTGGAAAATTTCGGGAATCCTCAACCTTTCTCACTCATTTCGTCAGAGTCTTCAGAAAATATCAAACAATCCTGGGCTCCAGGAGCTACAAAAGCTTACAAGTCAGCTTGGTCTTTATGGCACAGCTGGTGCGTAGGAAAATACATTAATTCCCTTTCAGCAGATGTAATCTTTATTATTAACTTCCTAGCGACAGAAGCTAGCAAAGGGAAATCTTATTGCATTATCAACCTTTACAGGTCAGCAATTTCTTCCAACCATCCCTACATCAATGGAAAACCAGTGGGAGAACATTCTCTTGTCTGCCGGCTTTTGAAGGGAGTAAAATTCTCTAACTCCCCTCTTCCTAAATACAGTCAATTGTCATGGCCTGATAATTATATTCTCTCTCTAAAAATGCTATCTGCAAAACTAACAATGTTGCTATACCTCATTTCTATTAAAAGATTGTCCAATGTTACAGCCTTAGACGTTTCTTCTCGTCCATTTACTCCAACAGGTGTTTTGTTCACAGTGGTTCAACATACCATAATTAGCCTCAAATTGTTTTTTTACCCCTATTGTCCTGATGTCCCAAACTGTGTGTTGCACAATGTTTAAAGATTTATGAACAGAAAACTGCTGATCTAAGTCCTCCGTATCTCAACTCCTTATCTCCTTTAAAAACCCGACAAACCAGTGTCTTCCCCTACTCTGGTTCGCTGGGTAAAATGGATCATGTCCCTTGCAGGTATTGATATTTCCATGTTTGTGGCCCATTAAAAGCATTCTGGGCTGGTTCCCGTTTGGAGGACATTCTTAGATCAGCTGATTGGTCCAATGATAATGTGTTTAGAGTATTTTATTGTAAACCTGTTCACAATGCTTCCACAACTGTGATTAATTTGCTTGAAACAAGCATAATAGGAGCCTCCGGCCTTGACAAAAAATGTAGATTTTCCTAGCAATTTATGGAGGAAAGTCTTAATTTTATTAAAGTCACGGAGGTAAGTATTATCCCACCACAATGTTTAACCTCTTGTTTTTTCCAACCTTGGCAGCAATTCCGACTCCTTCTCAACCTGCCTCATAAACCTGCTGGCAATTTCGTGGATTCCAAACATGGTGATTCTCCTTCTTCAAGACTCCTTGGGAATCCTGTTGGTTCCGTCTTTCCAGACAACTCACCATTTCCTGGATTTATAAACTGTTGTCATTAACTTCTTTCTCTTATTATGGCTCTACTTATTTTATTGTCTGTTTTGCCGTTATTTCGTTCTTATTAACTTCTTGGGCAAGAAAAGAGGGCTGTTCGCAGTCAAGTGATGTCATAATACTGTGTATGATGTGTCGATTGGTTACCATTAATGTACTACGTTTCTCTTCCCATTGGCTTGTAATGTTCGCCATCTGGGATTTGTAATTTATTTGTTATTTTTGACTGCTGCTATTAAATCTAAGCAAGAAAAGAAAAGCATAATACTCGCATCCATGTCTTTAATAAAATTAAAACTTTCCTTCATAAATTACTAGGAAAATCTACATTTAGCAGTGCCAGTTTTGAAATGCAGGGATGCGCCATATTATTAAGAATACAGCGCACCCCTGCATTTCCCCCTGTGCTACATTAAGCAGCCTGCACCAACGAAGGCATCCTTGCACAATAGTGCAAGGGTGCCTGCGTTGAGGTGTGATTTTTAGGTGCAGGAAGGTGTTCCTTCCTGTACATAAACAATCAACCATGGCATTTTGCTTCTTTAATGGGTACTGCAGAAAAAGCAAAAAACAAGTTTAAATAAAAGTATTCCTCCTCGTTGTGCCATGCTAACGCCACCCTTGGGGTGGCGTTAGTTTTTGGCGCTGCCTCAGATTTATGAATTCTTGTAAATCTGGGGCAGTGTCAAAAGCAATGGGTTTTGCAGTGGACGCTTATTGCAACACCCATTGCATGCCAGTCCGATGCAGAAAAAGTAATCGGAGGGGCCCATTTTTACAGGGAGGGGTAAAGCCACAAAAAGTGGCCTTACATCTCAAAAAGAGACGCTCCAGTGACACTAGGGCCTTGTAAATTTGGCCCTGTCTTCTTTAATAAATAATTGGTGTTAGACTTGGCATCCTTGGCGTGGTCTCCCCTAACTTTTTGCCTCTGTTTCCCAGGTTTTTGATGTATGCTGGACTCTGTTTTTGCTGTTTTTGTTACTCTGAGCACTTTACCACTGCTATCTAGTGCTAAAGTGCAAGTGTTCCTATGTAAAATGTATGTGTAATTGACTCTCCAGGATTGGCCTATTTGATTTACTAGTAAATCCCTAGTACAGTGCACTAGAGGTGCCCAGGGCCTGTAAATCAAATGCTACTAGTGGGCCTGTAAATCAAATGCCACCCACATTAGTAGCCCTGTAAATATGGCTCAGACCTGCCACTGCAGTGTCTGTGTGAGCAGTTTTAAACTGCCTATTCGACTTGGCAGGTGTACCCACTTGCCAGGCCTAAACCTTCCCTTTTTATAAATGTAAGCCACTCCTAAGGCAGGCCCTAGGTAGCCCCATGGGCAGGGTGCAGTGTATGTAAAAGGTGGGACATGTACTTATGTGTTTTACATGTCCTAACAGTGAAATACTGCCAAATTCGGTTTTCACTGTTGCAAGGCCTATCTCTCTCATAGGTTAACATGGGGGCTGCATTTAAATATTATTAAAGTGCAGATTCCCTTTGGGAGCAGATAAAAATTTGGAGTTTAGGGTCTCTGAACTCACAATTTAAGAATACATCTTTTTAGTAAAGTTTGTTTTTAGATTGTGTGTTTGAAAATGCCACTTTTAGAAAGTAGGCATTTTCTTGCTTAAACCATTCTGTGACTCTGCTTGTTTGTGGATTCCCTGTCTGGGTCAGTTTGACAGTTGGGCTGTTTGCACCTCTCCTCTAGACAGTGACACAAAGGGAGCTTGGGTGTAGCCTGTATATCCTGATGAGCCATCTGTGCTGAGGGGAGGAGTGGGCACTTACACCTGAAAGGGCTGTGCCTGCCCTCACACAATGCAGTCTCCAACCCCCTGGTGATTGGGGCCTGTTAGAGGCTGGCCCTCTATGTAGTGTACAAAACAAAGTACACTATGCAGAGGGTCCAAACAACCACATGTTAGTCTTCAGGGGTAAAAATCCGACCACCTAATGCTCTGATTTTTAAGGTAGCTGGTCGAGCAGTTAGGCTAATCCAGGAGATGTGTACTCACAAATCCAATCATGCACCACACACACTCAATGAATAACTTGAGACCAGAATTTATAAAAATACTTCAGACTTTTATATAATTTTTAAGACCAAAGTATTTAGAATACGTTAAGTACTTTTCTTGTTATGAGTTTTCAGAGTTTTAATTAAGTTTGTATTTCTGTGCGTAATTACGCACCATAGGAATTAATAGGCAGTCACTTTTAAAAATGCATTTAAAATCGTACAGTTGGGTTACCAGTCTCTTCTTTTGCAGGGTGGTCGCAGTAGTCGGTGGGCACCTTGTGCCAGCTGGAGAGCCTCGGGCGGCTCCCGGTTTTGGCGGGAGCAGCGTTGGAGAAGTTCTTGGCACAGCAGAGGGCCATCTAGAGGGGCCACTTAGAAAAGGAGCTGGTTTGCAAAATCAAAGTGGTGCCTGGGGGTCCCCTTGGGCTGTCGAGGTCGCAAGGGGTTGGGGACCTGGGGCACACAGCAGATCCCGCGATGCAAGGCCCAGGGAGACCAGGTGCAGGGCGAGTTGGAGGTCCAGGAGCTGTGCGCAACAGAGTCCTTTGGAGCTCGAGGTGAGTCACTTTGAGGGCTGCTTACAGGACAACGGGGGCACTCTGGTCGGAGGTCCGGGGTGTTCCTGAAGACCCTCGACTGGGGCTTCCTCCTAATCCGTTTTCAGCTTGGGGGAACTGGTTTTCTGGTTGTCCAATATCAGCTGACCAGTACCCAGGGTATTGCTGTATCTCGCCACTAGAGGGCGCAGCACCACCAAACTTGGTACAGTTGTAGGTCACATCCGGTTGATCGTTGATGTGTCATCGGGTCTGGCTGTGACGTCCGGTCGCGGAGATGTCAGCGATTCAATGAAGTGACCCTCACTGGTTTCTTGGTTCTTTGCAGTTTTCTTGCTTTTCTTGAGTGGTGCCTCCACGCAGGAGGGAGATCTGGGGTGATCCATGAAGCCTGGAGGTCCCCTGAGTTTCTTGGGGTCAGTCCAGTGTCCAGCTCCTCCACAGCGGCGATTTTTCGGGTCCTGGGTGCAGCAGGCAGGGTTTGGCGCCTTTTATTGTGCAGCAGGTCCTCAGTTAAGTTGCTGTGGTCTTCTTTTGGTGCTGGTCTTCCTTTCTTCTTTGAATACCTTTCAAATCTAAATTCGTGGTCTAGGGGAGCCCACTAAATACTGAATTTAGTGGGCGTTTTAGGCGGAACCTGGTAGTGTCCAATTGGACACTTACCCTTGGGTGGCTACACCCACTACAGGGACCACTTCCTGTGGGAAGGGTCAGTTCCCTAAACCCTATTGGCTATCTCTCTCCATTCCACGATGGAGAAAACTGAATTTGAGGGTCCACCTGGCATGCAAGCCCCTAGGGGTGGTGCATGGTCAGGGTGGCCACTCCTCCTACTCTTTGTCTGGTTTCCCACCTTTGCTCCCGCCAAAAGTGTGGGATGGCAAGGGGGGAAGCCCTCTGCTGCTAGCAGCAGGCCTGGAGGCTCAAGTTTCAAGGGCAGTAGCCCTTTGAAGCTCACTGCCAGGGCAGTGCACATTCCTGAGGGAGGGGGAGTTAGCTCCTCCACCCAGGAAGGGCTTTGTTTCACAAACCAGAGAGGCAGGGCTCTCCCCCATAGTTTGTGGATTGGCTGTCTGGAGGCAGCAGGCTGGATGGAACCAGTCAGCAACCATGCCAGGATAGTTAGATTTTTCAGGGGGCACCTCTAAGGTGGCCCCTGGGTACTTTTTTATAATAAATCCAGTACTGGTACCTGTTTGGATTTATTATTCTGAGTTGTTTGATACCAAACAACCCAGGGTTCAGAGTAGCCATCATGTAGCTGGGAAACTAGTATTGACCAGTGTCCAGCACATTTATTAAAATGGCTGCTCTGTTCACTCACTATGTCCCAGGTTTGGCAAGGACACAGTGGGGGCATATTGCTCATGCACTTATGCCCTCACATATAGTATGGGGCACCCTGCCTTAGGGCTGGAAGGCCTGCTAGAGGGGTGACTTACCCATAGAATATGCAGTGTAGGGTGGACAGGGCACACAGAGAGTGTGCCATGTCGAGTTTGTATTTTAGGTTTGCACCAGGACACTCAGCCTGCTTTGGCAGTGCTGGGTGCATCTGGATGCACAGCCCTTGAGGGTGGCACAATCAGTGCTGCTGCCCTCAGGGGCTTACCCACAGTACCCCATGCCCAAGGTACCCAAGTACCTTTTACTAGGAACTTATAGTGGTAGCTAAAGGTGTATCCAATTACTTTTTTTTAGCATTACCTTGTTTTAGGGAAAGAACACTGGCACTGGGAACCTGGTTAGCAGGATACAAGTGCACTCCAGTCCAAGTTGCATTCAGAAGCCAGGCAAAAAGTGGGGGGGTATTGCAACAAGGAGCCTGTCTCTCACAGGGCCTGGCCGGGACAAGGCAGGGTCTCGAAAACAAAAGAGACTTTCCTTTGAAGTTTGCCTACTTCAAAGGCAGAAAGGAGTAGGACCCAAAAACCCTGAAAATTAGATCACTTCTGGAATCAAGAGGAACGTCTGCCAAGGAGAAGAGCTGAAGAGTTGAGGAGAAGTGCTGCCCCTACCTGTGACTGTGCTTTGTTGGGCTATCCTGCAGTTGCTGCTTCTGCCTGTGAAAGGGGACAAAGACTGGACTTTGTTGTAGATTCCTGCTCGAGGAGAATCTCCAAGGGCTTGAACTGAGCTTGCATCCTGTTGTTGAAGTCTCAGGGCCATCAAAGACTTCCACTGCCAGCACCTGGAGTCTCTGCTGAGACTCCTGCCCTGCCAAGTGGTGCCCCATCCAGTCCCTGGGCCTTTGACAGGTGAAGCTGGCAGCTAAGAACTGAAAATCTACGCAAAGACCGCAGTGCGGGGAACCTTTTGACGTACCTACACGGGTCGCGGCTGATAAACGATGCACCGCTGGCCTTGTGGCTAAAATCGATGCTCCACCTGCATCGCGGCTGGAAAATCGACACAACACTGCTGGAGAAACAACCCGCAACACCCGTAGTGGCTGGTGTTACAGACGCAAGCCCCCACACAGCGCAGTTTCTGGACACCGTGCGACCGGATTCCAACACAACATCGATGGGTGCGGAAAATTAATGCAAAGCCTGCCTGGATCTGAGGTGCCCGTCCGGATTGACACATCGCTCTCTTGCGGGAGAGAAGAAATGACACACGCCGACCTAACCGAAGGAGGAACGATGCACGTTCTTGCTTGCGGGTGAGAAATCAACGCATCGCTGGCCTTTTTCGACGCATACTCGCCCATGCAGCTTTATTTTGACGCTACCCAGGTATTTTTGTGAAATAAAAGCATTCTCACTGTTTTCTAAGGATAAAGGGGCATATTTATGCTCTGTTTGTGCCGGATTTGCGTCATTTCTTTTTTACGCAAATTCGGAGCAAACTTAATCCATATTTGTACTTTGGCGCTAGACCCGTCTAGCGCCAAATTTATGGAGTTAGAGTTATTTTTTTACTGTGGAAACCTACCTTGTGTTAATGAGATGCAAGGAAGGTGTTCCCGGGCAAAAAATTACTCAAAGGCATTTGCGCCTTATTTATACTCCCATGTAAAAATGACGCACAGGAGGGGGAGGGCCTTAAAAAATGACTCTAAACCAGTTTAGAGTAATTTTTTAACGGCTGGGTCAGGGCAGGCGTTAAGGGACCTGTGGGCTTATTTCCATGGTGTCCGACCATGAAAGCAGTCCACAGGTGCCCTTCCCTGCCCACAGGGACACCCCCTGCCACCCTCCTCCACCCCTGGAGGACACCCATGGATGGGGGACCCATCTACGGTAAGTACAGGTAAGTAGAGGTAAGTATTTAAAAAAAAACAAATTAAAGTGGCATAGGGGGGCCTAACTTGGGCCCCCCTACATGCCACTGTAACTAATGGCCATGCCCAGGGGACAGAAGTCCCCTGGGCATGGCCATTGGGCAGGGGGGCATGACTCCTGTCTTTGCTAAGACAGGAGTCATTTCCATGGGGGTTGTGAGTCAAGAAAATGGTGCTAGTCAGGTTAGAGTCAATATTTTTGACTCGAAACTGACTTGCACCATTCTTTGACGCACAACCCCAAGTCTTCACTCGCCTCCGCTGCCCGGTTAGCTTAGTTTATTTTGACGCTAACCAGGCCGCAGTGCCGGCTACCGTCATTCCGGAAATATGACACCAGGCTGGTGCGCTGGAATGGCAGTAGCCGGAGTTATACTTTTTGACGCAAATCTGCGCTAGCGCAGATTTGTGTCAAAAAGTATAAATATGGGCCCAATACTCTTATTCTTTTTAAAATTCATAACTTGACTTATGTATGTTGGATTTTTCTTGTTTTTGTCTTTTTTTGCTTAGATAAATATTACCTATTTGTCTAAACCTGTGTTGTGTAATTTTGTAGTGAAATCACTGACTTACTGTGTGTGTTGGTACAAATACTTTACACATTGCTTCTGACGTTAAGCCTGCCTGCTCGTGCCAAGCTACCAAGGGGGTGAGCGTGGGTTAACTGAGTGTGATTCTCCTTTACCCTGACTAGAGTGAGGGTCCTTGTTTGGACAGGGGGTAACCTGACTGCCAACCAAAGACTCCGGGGCATATTTTTACTCCGTTTGCGCCGAATTTGCGTCGTTTTTTTCGACGCAAATTCGACGCAAAACTAACTCCATATTTATACTTTGGCGTTAGACGCGTCTAGCGCCAAAGTTCATGGAGTTAGCATAATTTTTTTGCGTGAACACCTTCCTTGCGTTAATGATATGCAAGGTAGGCGTTCCCGTCTTAAAAAATGACTCCGATGCATATGCGTCGTATTTATACTCCCGGGCAAAAATGACACCCGGGAGTGGGCGGGTCTAAAAAACCTGCATTAGTGCCGGATTTTAACGCCTGGGTCAGGGCAGGCGTTAAGGTACCTGTGGGCTCAGAATGAGCCCATAGGTGCCCTCCCCTGCCCCCAGGGACACCCCCTGCCACCCTTGCCCACCCCAGGAGGACACCCAAGGATGGAGGGACCCACCCCAGGGACATTAAGGTAAGTTCAGGTAATTTTTTTTTTTTTTTTTTTTTTGTGGCATAGGGGGGCCTGATTTGTGCCCCCCCTACATGCCACTATGCCCAATGACCATGCCCAGGGGACATAAGTCCCCTGGGCATGGCCATTGGGCAAGGGGGCATGACTCCTGTCTTTGCTAAGACAGGAGTCATTTCAATGGGGGTTGGGCGTCGTAAAAAAATGGCGCAAATCGGGTTGAGGCGATTTTTTTGCCTCAGCCTGACTTGCACCATTTTTGGACGCCCATACTCCATTTTCCCCCTACGCCGGCGCTGCCTGGTGTACGTCGTTTTTTTTCACGCACACCAGGCAGCGCCGGCGGCTAACGCCGGCTAACGTCATTGAATAAATACGGCGCCCGCATGGCACTTCAGAATGGCGTTAGCCGGCGCTAATTTTTTTTACGCAAAACTGCGTTAGCGCAGTTTTGCGTCAAAAAGTATAAATATGGCCCTCCATTTCTAGCAGTTGGGTAAAAGTGCTTTCAGTCAGGGGATTTCACCTGGGAATTTTACATGCCCACACTGACAAAAAAAAGCTCTCCTTCTCTTGTCTATCTTTAGAAACCCTTAAAATGTTGATTAGTTTGAGAAATATTGGGGCATATTTAAGAAAACTTCTTGCGCCCCTTAGCGCCCCCCCCTTACACCACCATGTGTGCGCTGTATTTAAAATACGGCGCACCATGGCGGTAGTTAGGGGACTAGCACCTGAAATTTTGACGCTAGTCCGGTGCTTTGCAGGATTAGTGTCAAAATTTCTGACGCTAATCCTGCAAAGCACCCAGAGGTCCATTGTAAGCAATGGAAGCCTCCTTTTAACACCTGCTCTGAGCAGGTGTTAAAAGTGCTGAGAAAAATGGCGCAAGGAAATCTCTTAGATTTCCTTGCGCCATTTATTTGGCCCCCCTAACGGGGTAATGCCCCCTTTGCATACATTATGCCTGGTGCAGGCATAATGTAGCGCAAAGGGTTACAGAGTGGCGCAATGCATGCATTTCCCCACTTTGTAAATATGGTGCAGCAGTTTTGGCCTTCTAAAGCCACATTAGCGTGAAGAATTACGCTAATGTGGCATTGGAATGGTGCTAGAGGCTCTTAAATATGTCCTATTGTATGTTAAGTACGCCTAATAATCTACCCTCTTCTCGTTCCACTATCCTTTACGCACCCCTCATGTATTGCTTCTCATACCATGGGTTTTAAGAAATTGTCCGGGCATGATTATTGGGAAATCTGAAGCTCACACCACCCCAAACATATTGACCAAGCTATGCCTCCTTTTACAAGCCCTGTGTGCCGCACCCTCGGTACATGGTGCAGGCCCATATCTGCAAGGCCATACAAAGCCACTTTGGACCAGATTTAAGAAGGCCCTTGCTCTACCTTGCGCCACATTAGTGTCATTTTTCTGATGCTAATGTGGTGTTAGGTTGGCAAAAACGCCATGCCATATTTACAAAGTGTTGCAATGCACGCATTGAAACACTTTGGAAACCCTTACGTCACATTATGCCTGCACCAGGCATAATGTATGCAAGAGAGGCATTCTGGCGTTAGGTGGCCCAGAAAAATAGCGTAGTGGAATCTGTGAGATTCTACTGCGCCATTAAAATAGCGTAGTGGAATCTGTGAGATTCTACTGTGCCATTTTTAGCATCATTTTTAATGCCTGCCAAAGTCAGCCATTAAAATCAGGCTCCCAATGGTTTCAATGGGCCTCCTTTCACTTTGCAAGATTAGCGTTAAAAGTTTGCCAAACTAGCGTCAACATTTTTGATGCTAGTTCCCTAACGTGCGCCACAGAGCGCTGTATCATAAATATGGTGCACACTTGGTGACAATAGGGGGGCGCAATGGGGCACAAGAAAAGTGGTGCATCATGATATGATGCGCCACTTTTCATAAATAGGCCCCTATGTGTGGCTTTTAATGGCCTTGTAGATGTGGTGTTACCATACATGCCAACCCTCCTGATTCAGGTGGGAGACTTCAGATTTAAGAAGGCCCTTGCTCTACCTTGCGCCACATTAGTGTCATTTTTCTGATGCTAATGTGGTGTTAGGTTGGCAAAAACGCCATGCCATATTTACAAAGTGTTGCAATGCACGCATTGAAACACTTTGGAAACCCTTACGTCACATTATGCCTGCACCAGGCATAATGTATGCAAGAGAGGCATTCTGGCGTTAGGTGGCCCAGAAAAATAGCGTAGTGGAATCTGTGAGATTCTACTGCGCCATTAAAATAGCGTAGTGGAATCTGTGAGATTCTACTGTGCCATTTTTAGCATAATTTTTAATGCCTGCCAAAGTCAGCCATTAAAATCAGGCTCCCAATGGTTTCAATGGGCCTCCTTTCACTTTGCAAGATTAGCGTTAAAAGTTTGCCAAACTAGCGTCAACATTTTTGATGCTAGTTCCCTAACGTGCGCCACAGAGCGCTGTATCATAAATATGGTGCACACTTGGTGACAATAGGGGGGCGCAATGGGGCACAAGAAAAGTGGTGCATCATGATATGATGCGCCACTTTTCATAAATAGGCCCCTATGTGTGGCTTTTAATGGCCTTGTAGATGTGGTGTTACCATACATGCCAACCCTCCTGATTCAGGTGGGAGACTTCTGATTTCAAGGCTAGTCTCTCGCCTACCGATGCCTGCATGCAGAAATCTGATTCAGATTGCCAATTGTGATCTGCTGGAAACAAGACAAAAGTGCAATGTTGATGCCTGGCATGGACTCACCCATCTCCCCCTCTAAGAATTATCTCGGACATCAGAGGTTAACATTTTGTAATTAATTCTTGGACGGAGAGATTGGAGCCTGTGACAGGCCTCAACATTTTATTTTCGGCAGTTGTAGATAGGGCATACAAAAACAGAGTTTAAAATTCTGTTTTTGTTTGCACTATGTTCACCCAGTGCTTAATTTGTGCTTGTTGTTTCCGGTGCTGAGCACCGGCACTTAATGTTGAGGGCCGGCGCTTATTCTTCTGCCTCAAGCAATTTATGCGAGCAAAAGACACATGTGGGAAAGACGGAGGAAGAGAAAAATGAAAAAGCGTCACAAATGGAGAAGGCAAAAAACTGCTAGAGAGTGCTGAAGGGGCAAGGAGTGGCTTTAAATGGATTGAAGAGGCCCGAGGTAGTTTAAGGATTCCTCAGTATTCCATGCTCCCACATTTAATTGCAGCAGCTGCATGTTTAAAAGGAGGGCTTTGGGAACCGGCACGTTTTTACTTACAAATTAAGCACTGTGTTAACCTATTGTATTAAACTACCAAAAATGAAATGCTGATCATCTGTCACCTTACATGCCAATAGACCTGAATGAGGCAGATTGCCTCTGCTTCACTATAAAGTCAATGTGGGAAAAACATTCCTGACTATTTTTTTGAAATCTCCCATTTGCCTCCTCCAAAATGTTAGCATGTATGTGCAATGCAACGCTGAGCAAGTCGGTGTGTGGCCTTACACTGCGTCAGGAGGCATTTCATGGGCATTGCGGTGGGTTTTCCCACGCAACATCCATGGGTTTTGGCGCATTCCCAGATTTACAAGGCATTGTAAACCTGATAATGCATCAAAATCTGATGCAGTGAGGACAATTCCTTTATTTCTCCTCATTTTTAAATCTTTCTATGTGTGCTGCATTTTGCAGCACACGTCAAAGAGGAAAAAGCCTCCATGTACTATTTTGTGCAGGAAGGTGCCCCTGCCTGCACAGAAACAATCCTGTCTGGGGCAAAGGCATCTTTGCACCATGGTGCATGCATTGGTGCTAGCCAGCTCACTGTGCGCCAGCGCAGGGGGAGAGGACAGAAATGCGATGTATCTTGCAGTTACAGCTCATTTCTGCACTGCCCTGTGCCACAGGGCTTGTAAATAAGCCGCCACGTTTGAGTCTCCGCGTCGGCTCAACATCCTGTGATTCTGGGCAAATCCCATAAGACCATATTTATCAAAGTTTTGCGTCACCCTTGCACCACAGAAGGTAACGCAATGGTAACGTAAAATCTAGATGAGAATTACCAAGTCACACAAGACCACCTTGCGCGGCCCCGCGGTTCTGATAAATCTACAGTAATGTAAGGCAGCACAAGTCACAACCTTGCGTTACTCTACCCCAGGGAAGCCTTCCATGGGCAGAGCATGGGTGTTCCAATGCATCCACCAATGGATTTTGGTGCAGTCCCAGATTTACTATGAGTGGTAGACCTGGAAATGCATCAAAATGCTATGCCTACCCAGGGGAGGTGTAACAAGGAGAAATATCTTTATTTCTCCTTGTTGTGTCCTCTTTGTATGTCTGCTGCATTCAAATAGAAAGAGGAAAAGCCTCAAAGGTTTGTGTTAGTGCAGGAAGGGGCACCTTCTTACAGAAACACAATCCGGCCTGCAACAGAGGCACCTCAGCACCATGGTGCGTGTGTGCCTGCTCTGGAGAGGGAGCATGTAGTGCACCCGTGCAAGGAGTGGACAGGAATGTGCCATATAACGTTATGTATGGTAAATTCTTGCCCTTTCCCTGTCATACAATGCAACACAGCAAGGTGTCTTGCTACGGTGCATGACATTTGGATAAATATGACCCTACAAAAATGTGTCCTTGTGTAATTCAACTGGTGCCCATGTAAAGCGCGCCAATACATTTGGGTCTCATTTGTGCTATATAAAACCGCAACAAAAAAAACATGCTCACATTCTATTAATAGCACCTTTGGAAGACGAGTCCCCGTTGTGATCTTCTAATTGGCATGTCTGTCACAACAAATCAAAACTCAAACTTTCCATTCATTCATTAGTTCTATAAGAGCAGATTATAATCCACTTCAGTGAATTCTAAGACAATGATGCTAAAGCTATTTCAGCAGTATTCTCCAAAACAGAACATCAAACAGATTTTGCAGAATTAACACTATACAGTGATACACTTATTAAGAAACTACCTCTGTGATTCTAACTAGGGTTGCCACCTTCCTGTAGGAAGCTGGCCTGGTGTGTGGTGTGTACCTAAGGTACTTACACCTTATACCAGGTCCAGGTATCACCTATTAGTGGAATGTAGGCAGTGTCTAGAAACCAGGCTCTCTAGGAGTAGCTGGGGATGAGCAGCCAAGGCTTATCTAGGAGACATGCAAAACTCATGCAATACCACTGTAGTCACACAGCACTTACACACGTGAAAGAATACACTCAGGCCCATATTTAAACTTTTTCACACAAAACTGCGCTAACGCAGTTTTGCATGAAAAAGTTTACCGCCTGCTAGCGCCATTTCAGAGCGCCAGCCGGGCGTCATAATTAAGGAATGGTGCAAGCCGGCACTAAGGGTGGGCTAACGTCAAGGAAAATTACGTTAGCCGGGTGGGGGTACCGGTATGGAGGAAGGGGGTTTTGCACTGAAAAATGACGTTAGGCTGGTTAGAGGCAAAAAAAATAACTCTAACCAGCTTAGCGTAATTTCTCAACGCAAAACCTACCATACCGCATGACTCCTGTCTTAGAAAAGAAAAACCAGCACAGGGTACAAGGGTCCCCTGGACATAACCATTGCACCCGGTGCCATGTAGGGGGGCCCATTTCAGGGCCCCCAATGGCACATTTAAAAATTAAACAAAATACTTACCTCTACTTACCTATACTTACCTGGGATGGGGTCCCCCATCCTCCACTGTCCCTCTGATGTGGCTGGGGGGGTCCCTGGGGCCTGGGCAGGCCACCTGTGGGCTTATTCCATGGTGTTCCACCATGGAAATAGGCCCAAAGGTCCCATAACGCCTGCCCTGGCCCAGGCGTTAAATAATGGCGCTAAGCAAGCTTAGCACCATTGTTTAGGCCCGCCTCCCTCCCGTGCACCATTTTTGCACGGGAGGATAAATAAGGCGCTAGGGCCTTAAAAGTCATTTTTTGCCCGGTAACGCATACCTTGCATCTCATTGATGCAAGATAGTTTCCAGCTAGCAAAAAATGACATTAACTTCAATATTTTGACGTTAGACTAGTCTAGCGTCAAAATATAAATATGGAGTTAGATTTGTGCTGAATTAGCGTTAAAAGAAAATGACGCTAATTCAGCGCAAACAGAGTATAAATCTGGGCCTGAGTGTTACAAAAATAAAGGTACTTTATTATGGTAAACCAATACCAAAACTACTATAGAGGCAATACTCCCTTAGGAGGTAATTAATACACAAGTTATGTACACTAGTTGTCAGAAATAGGCATAAGAATAGTTAGAACACAGTGCGAATAGTGTAAAACACAATAGAGAATAGTGGACCTAGGGGGAGCACAAACCATATACTAAAAACATAGAATGCAAGAGTGTCACCCCCACCCAGGTAAGTAGAGTGTGTGGCGGGTCGCTGGGTGTACCAGGAAAGCACAACGGCAAGTACCACAAAACCCCCAGCCACTAGGAAAGAAGGAGTAAATTACTACAATTTCCCTAGAACACCCACTTAGAAGAAAAGAAGAGGATGGCAAAACCTAAAGAAGACTGCAAGAAACCAACGGTGGATTCCTGAAGAGGAAGACCTGTGGAAAAAGGGGACCAAGTCCAGAAGACGCAGCTGAGTCCAGTGGAGGCAGGAGACCCTACCCACCAAGCTGAGGATTGCAGGAGTTGGTCAATGGTGCAGAAGGAAAGTCAGCACTGCAGCCCTGCAGTCGGAGTCGAGTTCCTGGAGGATAAAGGTGATGTCCCACGCCGGAAGGAAGATTGACGTTGGGTTTGTGTGTCCGGATTCCACCAACAAGCCTTGCCACAGGCAAAACTCAGGGTTGGTGGAAAGTGGTGCTGCCAGGGACCAACAAGGCCCAGGAGGACTCAACCCAGGAGGGGGACTCAGAGGGGACCCTCAGCATTGCAGAAAGCCCACAGAAGCACAGGCAGCACACACAGGAGTCCCACAGGGCAGGGACACAGAAGGTGCAAATGGAGCCCATGCAGCACTATGAAAAGGAGACCCACACTGCAGGAGAGTCACTCAGGGATCTGTGTGTCACAGGAAGGAGTGCTGGGAACTGGAGCTACACGAAGACTGAAGACCCCTTGGAAGAAGTGCCAACAAGCCTTGGCACCTGCAAAGGACGCAGTGCACAGGGGTATTGTCCTACGTGGGAAAGCAAGGGCTTACCTCCACCCAGGTTGGATAGCTGGTAGAGAGGACCATCTGGACCCCTTCCAACCACCACCCATGTTGCAGGATCTACGCAACTCAGCAGAAGAGGGGATCCAGGCAGCCAGTCGTCATTGCTGTTGGTGCCTGCGGATGCGGGGAGTGACTCCTTCACTCCAAAGGAGATTCCTTCTTCTTTCCTGTGCAGAGTGAAGACGTGCTGTCCTCAGAGGGTGCACGACCGGGAAAATGTTGCAAAAGCTGAAAGGAGCCGGAAAAACAGTGTTGCAGGCGAAGTCTTCATCTTTGTTGCAGATTGTTGGGTCCTGGAAGGTCCAGATGGAGTTTCTTTGGTCAGAAGTCAAAGTAAGGGATGCAGAGGAATCCTGCTAGAATCTTGCAAGCTGAACCTGGGGAGCCACCCAAAGGAGAGACCCTAAATAGCCTGAAAGGGGGCTTGGTCACCTAGCTGGGTGACCACCTATCAGGAGAGGGCTCTGACATCACCTGCCTGGCCTGGCCACTCATATGCTCCCAGAGTTCCCTGCCAACCTTGGATTCAAGATGGCAGAACCCAGGGACCCTTGAAAGCACACAAGTGGCTTGGGGAGGCTACCCCTCCCAAGCCATGTACCACCTATTTCCAAAGGGAGAGGGTGTAACACCCCTCTCCCAAAGGAAATCCTTTGTTCTTCCTTCCTGGCCTGAGCTGCTCAAGCAACAGGAGGGCAGAAACCTGTCTCTGAGGTGGCAGCAGCTGGGCCTGCCTGAAAAACCTCGGAAGGCTCTGGAAGCAATGCTGGGGTTCCTCTAAGGAGTCCCCAGAGAGCATGGAATCATACAAACAGTACTTGCAAAAGTATGAAAATAAATTCAATTGCACATGTGACAATAATACAAAAAGAAACCTAGTTTCAATACAGTAATCAAATTATATTATGTACAAAATTATACAAGAGCAAATCAAAGTAATGCAATTTAGACATCCATCAAAATGCTACCCTATTACCTAGGTTTCACAAAAATCACAACAAAAAAATGTATATTTTTGTCCTATCCACAGTCCCAAAATTAATGTCCATCAGTCCAATTTATGTATCCTTATTTGGTTTGGTTCCAAAGTTGCCAATTTATATCCTTGTGTGATTAATTTAGAAATTAACAGTTCCATTCAACAGCTTCCTCTTTTCTCCCTTTGTCTTTTGTCCCTTTGTCCAATTTATATCCTTGTGTGATTAATTTCAAAACAGTGATGTTATTTCACCAATATGTATGTAGATATCTAATTGGAACAGCCTTAAGGAATATGGGGGAATGTCTATAACAACTTGATAATTTTGGAAGGTATGTATACTGTAGTTGGAGTCTAATTGGTGAGATTTGGAGTTGGTTTAAGATACATCTTTTATAATAATACTCCACAAATATAAGGTGATATATGCATGGGATGTGCATTTCCCTGACGTATTATGTTAGGGGGTGTATTTACATTATGGGGAATCAATCACTGTCTGCACACATTGGAATTGGGAATTTGAAGTGATGCAGTAATTATTGACTTGTCACAATTAGTGTTATGGTGCACAAATAGATTCTCACCACCAAGCATGTTATGTTATTTTAATATAATAATTTGGGAAGCACTTCAATTATATAATATTTTACTATATAAAATTATATACGTAATGCTATTATAGGAAGTCCTGATGAAGTCCTGGGTTACTCCCTGGATGAAACACGTGTTGACAAGACAAAGGGACAAAAGACAAAGGGAGAAAAGAGGAAGCTGCTGGATGGAACTGTTAATTTCGAAATTAATCACACAAGGATATAAATTGGACAAAGGGACAAAAGACAAAGGGAGAAAAGAGGAAGCTGTTGAATGGAACTGTTAATTTCGAAATTAATCACACAAGGATATAAATTGGCAACTTTGGAACCAAACCAAATAAGGATACATAAATTGGACTGATGGACATTAATTTTGGGACTGTGGATAGGACAAAAATATAAAAAAAATTGTTGTGATTTTTGTGAAACCTAGGTAATAGGGTAGCATTTTGATGGATGTCTAAATTGCATTACTTTGATTTGCTCTTGTATAATTTTGTACATAATATAATTTGATTACTGTATTGAAACTAGGTTTCTTTTTGTATTATTGTCACTTGTGCAATTGAATTTATTTTCATGTTTTGACAATAGGTGGTTGTCGTTTCAGGGTTTTAAGAGGGTGTGACCCTAGTCAGCTGCACCGTGAGACACAGTGGGATCTAACAGTATAGAAGTAGAGTAGGGAGCGCTTATTACTCATCATTCACCCTCCTATTTTATGTACTTGCAAAAGTATTGGGGTATGATTCCAACATGTTTGATACCAAACATGCCTAGGTTCGGAGCTAATATTATGTAGCTGGACACAGGTAGTGACCTATGTCCAGTACACTCGTAAAATGGCATCCCTGCACTCACAAAGTCCAGGAAAGTGGGTCTGGAGTTTGTGGGGGCACCTCTGTTAGTGCAGGGGTGCTCTCACACACAGGTACATGCACCCTGCCCCCTGGGCTGAGAGGGCCTACCATAGGGGTGACTTATAGTGACCTGGTGCAGTGACCTAAAGTGAAAATAGGTGCATGCACCGGGTTCACGCAGACTGCAATGGCAGGCCTGCAGAACCCTTTGCATGGGCTCCCTACGGGTGGCAGAATAACTGCTGCTGCCCATAGGGATCCCCTGGAACCCTCATGCCCTTGGTACCTAGGTACCATATACTAGGGGCTTACATGGGGGCACCAGTATGAAAATTGTGGGATGAATACAGAGTTTTGGGAAAGAGAGCATAATCACTGGTGTCCTGGTTAGCAGGATCCCAGTGAAGACAGTCAAACACACTGACATCAGGCAGAAAAAGGGGGTAACCATGCCAAGAAAGAGGGTACTTTCCTACACTTCCCTAAAAATAAAACTGGTCATATGTTCACGTTTTAACATTTTGCAAAGGCCTGGACATCATTCTTAAGTAAAACCTCTTATTCATTTTTAACATGGCCTTTCTGTATTTGTTTTCTTTATCAGCCAGGGGTCATTAAAGCAGCGGTGCCACCTTGCGCCACATTAGAATAATTTTTTGGGGGGCTAATGTGGCTCAACGAGGCCATAATCCTTGCACTACATTTACAAAGTGGCGCAATGCATACATTGCACCACTTTGTAACCCTTTGCGCTACATTATGCCTGCGCCAGGCATAATGTATACAAAGTGGGAGTCCCCCGTTAGGGGGGCCGAAAAAATGGCGCAAGGAAATTTAACAGATTTCCTTGCGTCATTTTGTATGGCACTTTTAATGCCTGCTCAGAGCAGGCGTTAAACGGGGGCTTCCATTATTTATAATGGGCCCCTATGTACTCTGCAGGAGTAGCACCAATATTTTGCAGAGTACATCAATAGCATCATGAAAAATGACGCTATTGCCCCCTACCCTGCGCCATGGTGCACCATTTTTTAAATATGGCACACACATGATGACGGTAGGGGGTGCTAAGGGGCGCAAGGAAAGTGGCGCTGCACTGGATACAGCACCACTTTTCTTAAATCTGCCCTTTACTGTTTAAAGTATGTGCTGATAAGGGGGAAACACCTTGAAAGAGCATGAAGGGAGGAACACAGAGAGTGAGGGGGGAAGTAAACAGAGAGGGTACATGGACTGGAGAAAGAGCACGATGTTAAGGGTGGGAAGAGGCACATGGATGAAAAAGCAATGTGGGGGTATAAGCACGTGGGCATCACTGAGTAGGGTGGAAAAGACACATACAGGGAGGAAAAAAGTGTCACAGCTTTTAGCATTAAAACAGCTGATGTATGGATTGGAGCTATGTGTGAGTCTTCTAAAACGAGAGACTCTAACACAGTTTGATATTTTAAACCAGAGTAACTCACACTGCAAAATCTTCACGAAAAGATTCTCACTGGATAATCCACACATGAGACAGGGGCCCAAATTTAAGGATGGCCTTGCTCCATCTAACGCCATATTAGCATCATTTTTCTGACGGTAATGTGGCGTTAAATTGCCAATATTGCTGCAACATATCTACAAAGTGGTGCAATGCATGCATTGCGTCACTTTGGGACCCTTTGTGCCACATCATGCATGCACAATGGATAATGTATGCAAAGGGGGTGTTCAGGTGCAAGAAGGCTAACAAAAATGGTGCAATGAAATCTGCAAGATTTCATTGATCCATTTTTGGCGTCATTTTTAACTCCTGCTGAAAGCAGAATCAATGGAATTAATGGGCCTCCTTGCACTTTGCTCCACTAGCGTCTGAATTTTTGATTCTGGGGGTGCAAAGCTTCACAATAGCGCCAAAAATGTTGACGGTATTGTTCCTAATTCTGCCATGGTGTGCCTATCTTAATTACGGCGCACACATGGTGGCTTTAGAGGGGCGCAGGGGAGTGCAAGAAAAGTGGCACTGCATTGAATGCAGTGCCACTTTTCTTAAATTCGGCCCAAGATTTCAAGATGCATACTATTATGGTTTGTTTAAAACCTTTGTGCTTCTTTGTGTGACTTGGCACAGAGATGTAACGCAACACATCAGTCTGTGGAGCAGGAGATTCCCATGCATCCACTCCTGTAATTTGACACAGTTCCATATTTTCTAAAAAGGAGTAAACCTGGAATTCCACCAAAATCCTGCATCTACCACAGAGAGGAATAACCAGGAGAAATATCTTTACTTATCCTTGTTACTTCCTCTTTCTGTGGGGGATTTTTCCCATGTTGGGGGATCATTATTTTTCATTTTTTCTGCCCCTCACCACCAGGGTGTGCCCAGCAGTGATGGACAGTAAATAAAAAGCCTATATGTCCATCCTTCCTGATTCGGTGGGCAGATATATAGCCATTTGTCCGACAGCCCTTACTCCGTCTGGTCGTCTGAGAGATTTGGCTATGGCATTGACTGTGTAGTCACTGCTGTAGCCAAGCCTATGGTCTACCCACATCTAAATTGGCAGGGCTAATGTGTAACTAAACAGCAATTTTGTTTTATTCCAAACATTTCAGAACTGAAGTAAAATAAAGGCCAATGGCCAGTCCAAGCAAACAGTGGGCCAGATTTAAAAGGCCCTATTGCCACAGGAGCTTCACTTAAAGTGACGCTCCGGTGATGCTATTCACTGCGCAGTACTTACAAGGTGGCGTTAAGCCACTTTTTTGTGGCTTAACGCCACCTTGTAAATACAGCCCCTTCACACACAGCACTTAGCGTAGAAGGGGCAGCAATGGGTTTTGCTGTGGGTGTGCCACAGCAACATCCATTGCATTTTGACTCTGCCCCAGATTTATGAGTTTTCACAAACCTGAGGCAGCGTCAAAATTTAACGCTACCCCAGAGGTGGCGTTAGCATGGCACAACGAGGAGAAATGTTTTGATTTCTCATCGTTTTTTGCTCTTTCTATGTGTGCTGTTTTCTGCAGCACGCATATAAAGAGCAAATTTCCATTGAAGATTGGTTTTGTGCAGGAAGGTGTCCCTTCCTTCACAAAAACAATCTCCCCTGCAGCGCAGCCATCCTTGCACCATGGCGCAAGGGTGGCTACGTTGGCACACAGCAGCAAATTTAGCACCGGCACAGGGGGCAACACAGGGGAGCACCGTATTCTATAAAATATGGTGCATCCCTGCGTTTTGAAAATAATGGAGCGCGGCGCTGTCAAATGTCACACTCTGTCATTTTCTTTTAAATCTGGGCCAATGTGCAGCCCAGAACGTGCCTCTCAAAACACTGCCTTGGGAACCTTCCCAGGAAGGGGCATCTAGTGGGCAGCCCAGGCACAGAAATTATGTCATTTGGAAGGGGTTGGGTCAGGTTTGGGATGGGTGGTTTTTTTTTTTTGGAGGGGTGGGTCTGAATTTGGGAGGGGTGTCCTTTTTTTGGTTTCTTTGGGGCATGGCTGGGTTTGGTGGGGCAGGTTTCACAGGGGAAGACTTGGATGTGGAAGGGGTGGGTTGGGGTTTGGACAAGGCCCCTTTGGCTTTGGGAGGGGGGTGGTTTTGACAGGGGTAAGGGAAGGGCAAACAATAAACTCTCCTTGGGAAAATGGGTAGGGTGTCCATGAGGGATTATGGTTGGGAGGTTGAGAGAGTGGAAGTGTCAGGTGTGGGTGTGTGTATTTTTGTTGCTGCTGTCTGTGTGTCTGAATGTAATGTAATTCGAGATTTATAAAGTGGGTTCCTACTCAGAGAGCATCGAAGCGCTGGGAAGAAAGCACGTAGTAAAAAATAGACAGAGGATAAGAAAAATAACAGAAATAATGAAGATAGAAAAACATCCAATAGAAGAAACTGAAACAAACTAAATCAAAGACCCTGATCTTGATGTACCAAAACATTAACGAGGAAAGAGCCAAGTTTTCACCATTTTCCTAAATTTCATATAACCTGATTCTTGCCTAATATTCTGTGGGAGAGAGTTCCATCCTCTGGCTGCAGCTACTGTAAAAGCTTTTTCTCCCCATTTGGCTTTATGTGTGCGAGGGACCTGAATCAAGTGAGCTTGGGAAGACCTCAAGCTTCTTTTAGGTACATGCAGGAGGAGTCTGGAAGTCAGGTACCGTGGTCCTATTCCATGAACTGCCTTAAAAGTAAGACAGAGCGACTTAAACTGGATACGCTGCGCCACTGGTAACCAATGTAATTTCCTAAGACTTTCTCTAACTGATATACATCGTGGGAGATTAAGCACCGCTCTGACAGCGGAATTCTGAACTAATTGGAGTCTTTTTATCAGCCCCTTATCCAGATTAAGGAACAGTGCATTACAGTAGTCTATCTTGGACATTACCAATGCCAGGATAGCAGATACTCTCCATTCATGTAACAGATAGGGGAAGATTTTTCTGAGCATTTTAATTGACCATAAACTGATGTTTACCACATGATTAATCTGTTTTTTAAAAGACAGATGTTCGTCGAACAAGATGCCTAGGTTTCTAGTAACAGTAGTAGGCACAGGGCAGTTACCACATTCAGAGGGCCACCACCGTGAGTTCCATAAATTCTTTCCAGGTCCAAAACATAAAACTTCAGTTTTGGTGGCATTTATTTTTAGCCAATTGGTCTTCATCCATTTACTCACTTCCACCATACAATTACTAAACCGATCTGCAACCTCCTCCCATGGCTGATTAATAGGAATAATAAGCTGGGAGTCATCAGCATAGGAAGATGGAATGAAACCAAAAGTACGAATTAGACTAACCAAAGGCGCTACATACACATTAAACAATGTGGGCTGAGGGAAGATCCCTGCAGAATCCCACATGGCAGAAGATAAGGTCTAGATTTGAAATCACCACAGCTAACTGTGGTCCATCTATTTGTAAGAAAAGACTTCAAAAGTTTAAGCGCCTTGTCCCTCAAACCCACATGATGCAAACGGGACATTAATAGTGTGGGAGAGATAGTGTCGAAGGCAGCGGATAAATCTAAAAGAACCAAAACGGCCCCCTTGCCTTCATCAACCATCCTTCGAATAGTATCAGAGGATGAGATTAGGGCAGTTTCAGTACTATGCCCTTTTCTGAACCCGTGTTGGGAGATATCAAGAGCATCCGCTTTTGTTAAAAACTCGATCAATTCAGAGTTCAAAATTTTTTCTAGAATCTTTGCCAAAAACAGGAGACGTGCTATTGGACACAAATTACTCATGTCCTGATTATCCCCCTCTGGTTTTTTCTTGAGGGGTACTACTATCGTTTCTTTCCAGATAGATGGGTACTCCCCAGACATAGTTACCTCTTGGTAAATGGGGACCAACATCCATGCCATTAAATCCGGAACCAAGTGAAAAATGGAAGGAGGACACCAATCCAGAGGGGAGCCCGATTTAATTTCAAGAATCTTCTTTTTAATAGTATCCATGGAAGGGGATTGGAAATATGATGTTTGTGATTTGTGGGTGTCTGGTGTGTGGGCGAGTGTGGCCATTTCTGCTTTTTGGTGGTATGTGATGTGGATGTACTGGGTATGGTATGGTGGGGGTGGTGGATGGGTCTGTTGAGGTGGTGTCTGGGGGTATGTTGGGGATGGTGGATAGGTCCGTGGGTGTGGTGTCTGGGGGTACGGTGGGGTTGATGGATGGGTCTGTGAGTGTGTGTTTGGTGTCTGGGGGTATGGTGAGGGTGGTGGAGGGGGTCTGTGGGTGTGGTGTCTGGGGGTACGGTGGCGGTGGTGGATTGGTCTGTGGGTGTGGTGTATGGGGGGTACAGTGGGATCGTGGCTGGGTCTTCAGGTGTGAGTGTGGTGTCTGTGGGTACGGTGGGGATGGTGGATGGGTCTGTGGGTGTGGATGTGGTGTCTGGGGGTATGGTGGGCTGGTAGTGGTTGCGAAGGGGGAGAGTGTCTGGTGAGTGGTTGTGTGTTTGTGTGTTTTGTGGTATTTCTGTTGTCGTGTGCTGCTTGGGGCTGTTGAGGTGTGTACATACATATGTGTGAGTGTGCTTGGGACAGGTTTGGGAACAAGGAAATTGGGTGGGGAAGAAGCAGGTTGTGGGGTGGAAGTTTGGAATAGGTGGAAGGATGTCATCAGAAAGGATGCCAGAGCCTGAAAAGATTGCTGTACGACAGACATAGAACTGTGTATGCCTTCCAGGCAGGCCACCATCTGTTGCAGATGGCTGCCCTGCACCTGGATGACATTCAGTAGTGCCATCTGACCCACAAATTTTACTCAGGAGGTCAATAGCCTCCTCACTCATAGCAGTGGGGGGAAGAGGGGCATGGGGTAAGGTGCCTGGAGCAAAGGAGACTACTTCCCTCTTGGGTGAGCGGTCCTGGCCATCTGAGTGGGGAGCAACAGGGAGGGTGGAGATGGTAGTGTGGGTGGTGGACAAGGATGGTGTAGAAAATGGTTCTGTATGCCCCACCGCCACCATGGAGTGTCCACTGGAGCTTGACTTGGATGACGAAGATGTTGAGTCTGTGTCCTCTGTGGCACTCCCCTCACCCTCTGGGCCACTGGGTCTCTCTGTGTCTGTAGTGTCACGGCCAAAGGTGCCGTGGCCAGCTGCTTTCCCACAGATGTCAGCCCTGTCTCCTCCGCTTGCACTGGGATGATGCTGAAATGACAAATACAAATAGTTTCATTGCATGTGCCAGAACACACTTGACCAACAGTGTTGATCACAGAACGTTACTATAATTTACAGTAGACCCAGGCTACAAGGTCCACCAAAGTGGCTCCAACATTAGCAAGGCCACATGCATGCATGCATGCTACATGACCTGTAAACAGTTGCCCACAGTAATGTCATAATTACAGACAACTCCGATTGCATGAATGAAGTTGTCCAATCACAATACCCATGTATGAAATAGGAGACATTGTAACCTAGAACGGTTTGGCTCTTGTAGCATACCTCAGTAACATGATGTCATCAAATAGTATGGCAATGACAAATTTATTCCTACAGATTCCACACAAGGCCCTGAAAACAGCAGATTTGAATATACCTAATACCACATCATGATGAAATGATGGTCAACTAATACAGCTATGTTGCAGCAATATGTACAGTAGCAGGAAGAAGGTCACATGGAAAAACTCATGTCACACTGTAGAAATTCCCAATGATAACTTCCTGATGTCCATTGTCTGAATAGTCTCACGAAAGTTGATCTTTCATAATAGACACGGACATTCACGTATTTATTCACACGAGTGCCTTGGATACCTTGAACATTGTCATGTTTCTCTCCTAGAGAAGTGTGGAGGAATTGGGAGGATCCTCCTTCTGGGAGCACCGTGTTATTGTAATTTTGCTTATTAAGGATGTATGGTGGATTTGTCGTGAGTGCCAGCCCTATATAAATAAATCCCCCACTTTCAATTGATATCAGTCAACAAAGTTAGCCTATGGCTGTTTCCGCCGTGGATGAAACCGATCACCGCGCTGTCTACTTCCGCCGGCGGTGCCAGCTTCCAAAAGTCTAATATATGAGGTCAGGCATCTGCCATTTTAGCAGTTGAAAGTACAGTATTGGTGACTGGTAAATGTGTCACCACCACTACAAATGTGTTGTAACATGATTACATATATACTACTCCTCCTACACAATCATCAGTGTAGTGTGTTACTGATCATAAATGCACTGCCGCTGGGTAGGAGGCTGGCCATCTATGTAGTGTGCAAACCTAGGCATACAGTGCAGGGGGTCCAGGCAACCACACATTGGTTTACAGGGCTAAAAACTAGGGGACATATTTAAGAAAAGTGGCACTGAACACAGTGCAGCACCACTTTTCTTGCGCCCTTTACCGCCCCCCTACCGCCATCATGTGTGTGCTGTATTTAAAATACAGAGCACCATGGAGCAGGGTAGGGGGGAAATAGCAGCATTTTTCATGACGCTATTGAACTCTGCAGGAGTAGCACCAAAATTTTGACGCTACTCCTGCAGAGTACAGGGGGGCCCATTGTAAACAATTATGTGCCCCCTTTTAATGCCTGCTCTCAGCAGGCCTTAAAAGTGCTGAAAGTATGGCGCAAGGAAATCTGTTAGATTTCCTTGCGACATTTTTTTGCCTCCCCCTAATGGGGGAAAACCCCCTTTACATACATTATGCCTGGCACAGGCATAATGTAGAGCAAAGGGTTACAAAGTGGTACAATGCAAGCATTGCGCCACTTTGTAAATATGGCACAGGGATTTAGGCCTTGTTGGGCCACATAACCGTCAGAAACAATTATGCTAATGTGGCGCAAGGAGGTGCCAAGGTCTCTTAAATATGCCCCTAGAGCACTTAGGGGCAAATTTGCATCATGTTTTTTGACGCAAATTCAGCGCAAACTTAACTCCATATTTATACTTTGACACTAGACCACATCTAGCATCAAAATATAGTAGTTAACGTCATTTTTTGGATGCGTGAACCCCCCTTGCGTCAATGAGATGCAAGGTAGGTGTTCCCGTCCCAAAAATGACTCTAAATGGTGCACGGGTGGGAGGCAGGCCTAAATAATGGCGCTAAGCCTGCTTAGCGCCATTATTTAATGCCTGGGTCAGACCAGGCGTTAGGGGACCTGTGGACCCTTTTCCGTGGTCAAACACCATGGAATGGGCCCACAGGTGCCCACCCCAAGCCCCAGGAACACCCCCATCCACACCAGAGGGGCACCAGAGGATGAGGGACCCCATCCCAGGTAAGTAGTGTAATTATTGGTAAGTATTTTAGTTTTTTTTTTTTAGAGTGTCATTGAGGGCCCAAGAATAGGCCCCATGCATGGCACTGGGTGCAATGGCCATGCCCAGGGGACATTGGTCCCCTGTGCTGGCCATTGGGGTGGTGGGTATGATCCTGTCTTTTCTAAGACAGGAGTCATGTTTTAGGATAGTTGTGCATCAGGAAATGACGCTAAGCTGGTTAACGGCATTTTTTTTGCCTCTAACCAGCCTAGCGTAATTTTTTGAGGCAAAACCCTCTTCACCCCTACCGCCACCCACACCCGGCTAATGTTAGCCCAAGCTTAGCGCAGGCTTGTGGAATTCCATAAATTTGGCGCCTGGCTGGCACTTTGGAATGACGCAAGCTGGCGCTAGCGCAGTTTTGCGGCAAAAAGTATAAATATGAGCCCTAATGCTCTAATTTCTAAGGAAGCTTTGCCAAGCAGTTAGGTCAATCTTGGAGAAGTGCAACACATTTTTTGTACTCACAGCATCAATCTTGCAACTCACACACTCAAAGGAATAACTGTAGGTAAGTATCCTCTTTCTAGCATGGTTACCCCTAATTTTTGCCTGTTTGTCAGTGTGATTGACTGTGTCTACTGTGATCCTGCTAAACAGGACCCCAGTAGTTATGCTCTATCCCTTAACTTATGGTTATTGAATACTGGTAATCCAGTATTTCACCCACAATTGGCATACTGGTGCCCCCTTATAAGTCCCTAGTATATGGTACTTAGGTACCCAGGGCATTGGGGTTCCAGGGGATCCCTATGGGCTGCAGCATATCTTTTGCCACCCATAGGGAGCCCATGCAAAGGCTTCCACAGGACTGCCATTGCAGCCTGTATGAAAAGGTGCATGCACCCTTTCACTGCCATTTAGACTGCACCAGATCACTTATAAGTCACCCCTATAGCAGGCCCTCCAGCCCTGAGGGCAGGGTGCAGAGTACCTGTGTGTGAGGGCACCCCTGCTCTAGCAGAAGTGCCCCCACGACCTCCAGGACCATATTCCCAGACTTCGTGAGTGCGGGAACACCATTTTACGTGTGTACTGGACATAGGTCACTACCTATGTGCAGCTACATAATGGTAACTCCGAACATAGGCATGTTTGGGAATCATACCTCAATGCTTTTGCAAGCACTGGTTGTATGATTCCATGCACTCTGGGGGCTCCTTAGAAGACCAACCGGAATGCCATTCCAGCCTTCTGAGGTTTTCCAGGCAGCCCCAGCTGCTGCCACCTCTCATACAGGTTTCTGCCCTCCTGTTGCTTGAGCAGCTCAAGCCCAGGAAGGCAGAACAAAGGATTTCCTTTGGAAGAGGGGTGTTACACCCTCTCCCTTTGGAAAAAAATGTTACAGGCTTGGGAGGGGTTGCCTCCCCAAGCCTCTGGAAATGCTTTGAAGGGCACAGATGGTGCCCTCCTTGCATAATCCAGTCTACACCAGTTCAGGGACCCCCAGTCCCTGCTCTCGCGCAAAACTGGACAAAGGAAAGGGGAGTGACCACTCCCCTGTACATCACCACCCCAGGGGTGGTGCTCAGAGCTCCTCCAGAGGGTCCCAGGGTTTTGGCATCTTGGATTCCAAGTTGGCAGGGCACTCTGGGAGCATCTGAGTGGCCAGTGCCAGCAGGTGATGTCAGAGTCCTCCCCTGATAGGTGCTTACCTGTTTAGCTGACCAATCCCCCTTTCAGGGCTATTTAGGGTCTCTCTCTTGGGTGGTTCTTCAGATTCGGATTGCAAGACTCCAGCAAAAGTCCTCTGCATCCTTTACTTCACCTTCTTACCGAAGAAACTGGATCTGGACCCTCCAGGAACTCTACAACTGCAAAAAAGAAGCAAAGATGACTTCTGCAACATTATGTGGCATATTTATACTCTGTTTGCGCCGAATGTGCATCAAAAAGTTTGACGCACATTCGGTGCAAACCTTGCCCCATATTTAAACTCTGACGCCTGACCCCGCGCACGTCAAAATACCAACGTGTGCGTCATTTTTTGGATGCGGGAAACTGCCTTGCGTTAATGATATGCAAGGTAGGCATTCCCGCCTAAAAAATGACTTTAAGGCCTGTGCGCCTTATTTATACTCCAGCGTAATTTTGACGCACAGGAGAGGGTGGGCCTTAAAAAATGGCGCACAGCCTGATGTGCGCTGTTTTTTAATGCCTGGGTCAGGGCAGGCGTTAAGGGACCTGTGGGCTCGGAAGGAGTCCAGAGGTGCCCCTCCCTGCCCCCAGGGACACCCCCTGCCACCCTCGCCCACCTCTAGAGGACACCCATGGATGGGGGGACCCATCCCAGGTCAGTACAGGTAAGTTGAGGTAAGTATTTTAATTTTTTTTTTTAAGTGGCATAGGGGGGCCTTATTTGGGCCCCCCTACATGCCACTGTGCCCAATGACCATGCCCAGGGGACAGATGTCCCCTGGGCATGGCCATAGGGCAAGGGGGCATGACTCCTGTCTTTGCAAAGACAGGAGTCATTTCAGTGGGGGTTGTGTGTCAAAAAATGCGCAAGTCTGGTTTGAGGCATGATTTTTGCCTCAGACCTGACTTGCACCATTTTTTGACGCACAACCCCCATTTTCCCCTACGCCGGCGCTGCCTGGTTTGAGTCTTTTTTTTTTACTCAGACCAGTCCGCAGCGCCAGTTAACGTCATTCCTTAAATAAGGCGTCCGCATGGCACGTAGGAATGGCGTTAGCCGGCTGTAAAATTTTAGGCGCAAACCAACGCCTGCGCTGGTTTGCGTCAAAAAGTATAAATATGGGCCCATATCTTCAGCTGCTGCCAGCAACTGCAACTGTTTCCCAATCGTACATCCTCAGAGGCCAACCTGTCTTCAGCCTACACCAGAAGAATAAAGGAATTTCCCCTGGAGTGAAGGAGTCACTCCCCTGCTTCAGCAGGCACCTCTCTGCAATGACGACTGGTTGTGTGGGACCCTTCTCCTGACGAGCTGCGTGGATCCTGCATCACGGGTGGTGGACTGAAGTGGTCCCGATGGTCCTGACGTACTACTGTTCAACTTTGGTGAAGGTAAGAGCTTGCCTCCCCACGCAAGACAAGGCTTGTTGGCATCCTTCCACGAAGTTCTTCGTGCACCGTGCAGCTCCGGCCCCCAGCACGCCTTCCTGTGACGCACAGCTTCCTGCGTGGTCACCGGCGGCGTAGGACCCTTTGTTGTAGTGCTGCATGGACCTCCTTTTGCACCTTCTTTGTCCCCATGCTGTGGGACTCCTGTGAGCGCTGCCTGGTCTTCTGAGGACTCTCTGAGTTGCTGAGAGCCCCCTCTGTCTCCCACTCCTGGGTAGAGTCCACCAGATCCCTCCTGGTCCCGGGCAGCACCATTTTCCGCTAACCGCAAGCTTTGCGTGTGCCAAGGCTTGTTGGCAGAATCCAGCGACGCAAACCAGACAGGAATCATCCATCCAGCGTAGGACATCTTCTGTACCAACCAGGAACCCGCATCTGTCTTTTTGGGTACAGTACTGACCAGTGGTTCTTCTTTTGCACCTTCTTCTGGGTTAGCAGGGGCTCCTGTTCTCCCTGGACTCTTCAGTGCTTCTTGGACTTGGTTCCCTTCTTCCACAGGTCTTCAGGTCCAGGAATCCATCGTTGGTGTCTTGCAGTCTCTTCTGGTTCTTGCATAATCTTCTTTCGCATGTTCATGTGTGTTCTAGGAAAGTCACTGTGATTTACTCGTGCTTTCCTGGGCTCTGGGGTGGGTTCTGTTACTTACCTTTGGTATTTTCTAATACTCCCAGCGCCCCTCTACATACTACACTTGCCTAGGTGGGTAAACGACATTCGCATTCCACTTTCTGCTATATAGTTTGTGTTCCACCGAGGCCCATTTCTAACTATTGTGATTTTCACTATTTGCACTGTTTTCTAACTGTTTTTACAGCTTATTTCTGCATACTAGTGTATATAATTTGTGTATTACTTAACTCCTAAAGGAGTATAGTCTCTATGGTATTTTTGGCATTTGTGTCACCAAAACAAGGGCCCATATTAATGGGAAAATGACGGAGCGCGACGCTGCGCCAAAATACACAACGCAGGGATGCACTGCACATAAACAATCACTAATGGCGCTTTGGCACTTCTGTGTGTGCTGCCAAAGCGTCATTTTTAAACGATTGTTTTCTGTGCAGGAAGGGACACCTTTCTGCACATAAACAATTTTTCTATGCTCTTTCTATGCAGAATGCAGCACACAAAGAAAAAGCAAAAAATGAGGAGGAATAAGGGTGGCGTTAGATTTTGGTTTACAAAATCTCGTAAATCTGAGGCAGCGTCAGAATGCAATGGGTGTTGCTGTGGCACTCCCACAGCAATACCCATGCACACCCCTCTAACGCAGATAACTGCGTCGGAGGGGCCCATATTTACAAGGAGGTGTAATGCCACAAAAAGAGGCGTTACACCTTCTTGTAAATATGGAGCAGAGTTTAGCTCACTGTAGCGTCACTTAAAGTGACGCTACAGTGGCGCTAGGGGCTCATTAATATGCCCCAAAGTACCCTTATTTTGGTAACACTGAGTACTTTCTTTCATTTGTGTGAATACTGTGTGACTACATGAGCATGAGCTTTGCATTTCTCCTAGATAGGCCTTGGCTGCTCATCCACACTACCCCTAGAGAGCCTGGCTTCTAGACACTGTCTACATTTCACTGATAAGGGATAACTGGACCTGGTATAAGGTGTAAGTACCTTAGGTACCCACTACAAACCAGGCCAGCCTCCTACAATAAATCAAGACCAAGTTATAAACATACTTCAGATTTTTATGTAATTTTTAGGACCAACATTATCAAAATTGGTTAAGTACTTTTTTAGATATGACTTTTTGAAGTTTAATAAAAATAGTTTTTCACTGCGTAATTACGCACCATAAAAATCAATGGAAGATCACCTTTAAAAATACACATAAAATCGTACAGTTGGTTTACCAAGTTCTTCTTTTGCAGGTTGGTTGAGGTCGTTGGTGGGCACACTGTGCCAGCTGGAGAAGTTCGGGAGTCTCCCGGTTCCGGCAGGAGCAGTGGGAGAAAGTCTCTGGAGCTGGTGCAGGGCCACTGCAGGGACCACTTGGAAAAGCACTGCACAGGTATGTTTGAAGATTGTTCCTTGGGGACCCCTTGGAGAGTTGAGGTTGCAAGGGGTGGGGACCCTTAGGGCACAGCAGGTTCTTCGTTGCAGGGCACAGGGCGACCGGGTGTATAGCGTATCAGAGAGCCAGGAGCTGTGCGCAACAATGCCCTCAGGAGCTGGAGGTAAGTCAGTTTTTCCAGGGGTTGAAGAGAATAATCCATCATACTGGTTGAGGACTTGCCTGCAATCAGTTTGCTGTTGCTCTGTGAGGGTGTCTGATATGACTGCTCCCTCCACAGAACCATCTTGTGGGTTGCTGGAGAGGAGATCAGGGAAAGGCTCACTCTCATCTTCCTGTTCCTCATCTGTAACCATGAGCATGGTCACATCAGCTCTGCCATAGAAGGGTTTTAGGCGATTGACATGTATAATTCTTTTTGGGTTTTTGCAACTGCCTAGGTCAATTAGATAAGTGACCTCTCCTTTTCTTTCAAGTATGGGATAGGGCCCAGATCATTTGTCCTGTCCAACAGGCTCCAAAACCTAAACGTTTTGCCGTGTTTGGAACTCCACCATAGCAACTTTCTGGTCATACCAGAGCTTTTGCAGCTCCTGGCTGGCCTAAAGGTTTTTGCTGGCTTTCTCCATGTACTCAGCCATTTTTTAATGTAGGCCAAGCACATATTCCATAATGTCTTGCTTGGGCTCTTTGAGAGGCTTCTCCCATCCTTCCCTAACAAGACATTAATGGTCCCCTAACAGGGTGCCTGTTAGAAATGGGGTCTCTAGTTGCCAGAGGTATACACTCTTGTCCAAGTAAGGACCACAATCCTGGTCAGGGTAAGACACACACAATCCAAATTATCCTGTGCCCACCCTCTGGTAGCTTGGCACTGAGCAGTCAGGCTTAACTTAGAAGGCAATGTGTAAAGTAATTGTGCAATAAATCATGCAATAACACAGTGAAAACACCACAAAAATATATTTAGAAAAATATAAGATATTTATCTGAGTGAATTAAGGTCAAAACGATCAAGATTTGATAAGTACAAGTTGAAATATCACTTTTGTAATGATAAGAGTCTTAAGTCTTCAAAAAGCAACAAGTGTCTCTTGCAATAACAAAGTACCTGGTATGCGTCAAACTTACACGCACATAGACTGCAGAGGAGGAGATGCGTGGAAAATAAAGGGTGCGCGTCGGATTTCCGGGAGCACACAGACGATGCATCAATTCTTTTCCATGGAGCAAGGACTTTGCGTTGAATTCTGGCGTGCAGGCTTGAGTCCTCTTTGCAATGCGGGGTCTTTTGGCACCCAGGGACGATGCGTGGAAATCCTGGGCATCAGGAAGAAGTCACGGGTGCTGCGTCGATCCGGTGGGTGATGCGTCAGAGTTTCTGTTGCACAGCAGGCACTGCTTCGATTCCTCCTGCAGGAAGTCGGATTGCGCTGTTCCGGCTCGGGGATGCGTCGATCCAGTGGGCTGTGCGTCGAAGTTCCGGTTGCAACGCTGGTGCTGCGTCAATCTCCACTCAGGGAGCCAAGCTGCGTCGTTCCGGTTCGGCGATGTGGTGATTCTTTCACCACTAGGCAGGCTGTGCGTTGATTTCAGCAGGATTTGAGTTGATTTTCACCGCACAAGGAGTTCCTTTGCAGAGATGAAGTCTATTTGGCCCTGAGACTTCAGGAAACAGGAGGCAAGCTCAATCCAAGCCCTTGGAGAGCACTTCTCAGCAGAGGCCAGACAGGGAGCAGGGCAACAGCAAGGCAGCAGTCCTTCACAGCAAAGCAGTCCAGGTGAGTCCTTTGGGCAGCCAGGCACCTCCTCTTGGCAGGTTGCAAGGTCTGGTTCAGAGTATCTGTCCCAGGAAGTGTCTACGTTGATAGGGTCAGGGACCCAGTTTATATACTTAAAAGTACCTTTGAAGTGGGGGAGACTTCAAAGAGTGAAATGTGTCAGGCCCTCCACCCTTCCAGCCCATGAAGACCCATTCAGTATGCAGATGTGTGCAGGTGTGCCTTAGCATCCTGTGTTTGTGGTTGTCTGGGTGAAATGCACAAGGGAGCTGTCAACCAGCCCAGCCCAGACATGGAATGGAGACAAGCTGTAAGGCACAGAAGGATTTTAAGTGCAGAGAAATGCTCACTTTCTAAAAGTGGCATTTCTAAAATAGTAATATAAAATCCAACCTCACCAGTCAGCAGGATTTTGTATTACCATTCTGGCCATACTAAATATGACCTGTCTACCCCTTTCTGATCAGAACCTACCACTCAAACAGTATATGAGGGTAGCCCTAATGTTAGCCTATGAAATGAGCAGGCCTCACAGCAGTGGAAAACGAATTTAGCCGGCGTTAGCCGACCGGCGCTGCCAGGTGTGCGTGAAAAAAAACAACGTACACCAGGCTGCGCCGGCGTAGGGAAAAATGGCGTTTGGGCGTCCCAAAATGGGGCAAGTCAGGCTGAGGCAAAAAAATCGTCTTAACCCGATTTGCGCCATTTTTTTGGGGCACCCAGACGCCATTAACATGACTCCTGTCTTAGCAAAGACAGGAGTCATGCCCCCTTGCCCAATGGCCATGCCCAGGTGACTTCTGTCCCCTGGGCATGGTCATTGGGCATAGTGGCATGTAGGGGGGCACAAATCAGGCCCCCCTATGCCACAAAAAAAAAAAAAATACTTACCACAACTTACCTTTTCTTCCCTGGGATGGGTCCCTCCATCCTTGGGTGTCCTCCTGGGGTGGGCAAGGGTGGCAGGGTGTGTCCCTGGGGGCAGGGGAGGGCACCTCTGGGCTCATTCTGAGCCCACAGGTCCCTTAACGCCTGCCCTGACCCAGGCGTTAAAAAGAGGCGCAAATGCGGGGTTTTTTGCCTCGCCCACTCCCGGGCGTCATTTTTGCCCAGGAGTATAAATAGCACGCACATGCCTGGGAGTCATTTTTTAAGACGGGAACGCCTACCTTGCATGTCATTAACGCAAGGAAGGTGTTCACGCCAAAAAATGACAGTGACTCCATGAACTTTGGTGATAGACACGTCTAACGCCAAAGTATAAATATGGAGTTAGTTTTGTGTCGAATTTGCGTCGAAAAAAACGACGCAAATTCGGCGCAAACGGAGTATAAATATGCCCCTAAATATGTCAATTGAGTATAAGCCAATGTCACCATGTTTTAAGAGATAAAGCATATGCACTTTAGCACTGGTTAGCGAGGTAAAGTGCGCAGAGTCCTAAAACCAGCAAAGACAGTGTCAAAAAGTGGAGGGAGGCAAAAAGTTGGGGGTGTCCACCCTAAGGCTGTCAGGTCTAACAGTGCCCAAACAAAAGTTCAATGGAGATAAACCTACTCCCTTTTATGTCACTTCACTGTAGGCAAACAGCAGACAAGGAAGAAGGACATCCCATCTCCTTCTGAGCTTTTCAGGGAGTCCTCCAATCATCGCTTTTAAAGGTCTGGTAAAATCTTTCAACCAGTCCACTTGTTTGAGGATGGTATGGGGTGGTGAACGTATAGGTCACCCCACATGCCTTCCACATGTGTTTCAAGTATGCAGACATGAAATTTGAACCTCTGTCTGATACTAACTCATTAGGGAACACTACCCTGGTGGAGATACCTAGGAGGGCTTTGGCAACTGCAGGTGCAGTAATGGTCTTAAGGGGTATAGCCTTAGGATACCTAGTGGCATGATCCACTACCACTAGTATGTATCTGTGTCCTGATGCTGTTTGAGGGTCAAGGGGGCCAACAATGTTGACCCCCTAACCTTTCAAAGGGTACCCCAACAATAGGTAGTGGCATTAGGGGGGCCTTTAAGTCCCCACCTGCTTTGCCACTGGCCTAGCAGGTGGGGCATGACTGACAAAAGTCCCTCACTTTTTGGGACATTCCTGACCAATAAAAGTGGTTAACTAACTTACTCCAAGTTTTATTTTGGCCCAGATGCCTAGCTAGGGGAATATCGTGGGCTGGAGTGAGTAGAAATCCTCTGAACTGCTGGGGTATTACCATCTTCCTGGTTGCACCAGGTTTGAGGTCTCTAGCCTCAGTGTACAGGAGCCCCTCCTCCCAATAAACCCTGCAGGTACCACTGACATTCCCTAACTCTTCCTGTGCAGCTTGCTGCCTCAGGCCTTCAAGAGTGGGGCAGATCCTCTCCCCCAGCACAGATCTTCCCTGGAGGGTCCCCCTGGGCCCAAGAGCTCTAGGTGGTAAGGCCCAAGCTCTGCAGGCTCAGTTCCCTCCAAGTTGGTGGAATCCTCTTCCTGAGAAGAGGGGTCCTGATTTGGGACCTGTTTTTAAGCTGCCCCCCAGTCTTCTTGCCTTTTCGCTTGGGAGGCTGGACCACTATTTCAGGATCCAGCTCTCTATTTTCTCTCTGAAGTCTGCTTTGTGCCCTAGTCATGACACATGCCCACTCAGGGATCCGTAGCATTGCTGCATGGGTCTTCAGTTCTACATCAGCCCAGGGGGAATGTTCCAGGTCATTTCCAAGCTGGCAATCTACTGGGATGGATGAGGACACAACCACTTCTTTTTGCCTTACTACTCCCCCCCAATCAAGGGTTACCATAGCCATAGGATAGAACGTTGTCTCATTGTCAGCATTGGTGACAGGATAAGACTTCCCTACCAGGAACTGATTTGAATTAATCAAATGCTGTGTTACCATGGTAACACTAGCTCCTGTGTCCTTTAGGCCCATATTTATACTTTTTTAGCGCCGCATTTGCATAATTTTTTACACAAAAGCAGAGCAAACTTACAAAATATAATTGTATTTTGTAAGTTTGCGCTGCTTTTGCATCACAAAATGACACAAATGCAGTGCTAAAAAAGTATAAATATGGGCCTTAGTGCTTCCACTTTCTCCCCATTAATCAAAAGTACGACCCTGGCGGACGGCGGAGAAGCGGCGGTAAGACCACCAACAGGCTGGCGGTCCAATTTTTGCAATTATGACCATGGCGGTTACCGCCATGGTCATCCGCCGTTTCTCCGTTCCGCCCGCTGGGCTGGAGACCTGGGTCTCCAGCCCGGCGGTCGTCACTATACTGCTGGCGGTATTTGGACCCGGCTGACCGCCATGGATTTCATGCGGTTTGGAACCGCCATGAAATCCATGGCGGTAAGCAATATCAGTGCCTGGCCCTCTATGTAGTGTGCAAAGCTAGGCACACTGTGCAGGGGGTCCAGGCAACCACACGTTGGTTTACAGGGGTAAAAACTAGATCACCTAGGGGGTAATTTTGACCTCGGCGGTCTTTTGTCAAGACCGCTGAGGGACTGCCATGCTGAAGAACGCCAGTGGTGGCGGTTTTCTGCTTGGCGTATTATGACTGTTGGCAGCTCTCCGTCCTTTTTCGGACGGAGAGCCGCCAACAGCCATACTGGCGGTCGGCGGGGAAGTGGAGGTTGCTCCACCTCCACCGCCACGTCAACAGAACACCGCCCACCGAATCACGTCCTGTGATTCGGCGTGGCGGTGTATTGTTGGCGGTGTGGTGTCGGCGGAGTAGCCCCCATGGATCCTGTCCCCTCCCGGTGGATCGACGGACCAGGTAAGTCGATCGTCCGTTAGGGGACGTGTTGTGTGTTGTGTGCGTGCATGGGGGTGTGATTGTGTGTATGTAGAGGGGGTGTGTGAGTGCGTGTATGCTTGCGGGGGTGTTGTGTGTTTGGGAATGAGTGCGTGTATGTCAGTAGGTATGTCTGTATAGATGTGTGCGTGTATGTTTGAATGTGGGTGTGCGTGTCTGACTGTGTGTGTGGATGCTGGCATGTATATCGGTGTGTGTGCGTTAGTGGTGCCTGCGTGCGTGTCGTGTGTGAAAGAGTGATGTGATGTTGGGGGTCGGGGTGGGGAGGGGGGTCCTGCCACCTTTCGGGGGTGGCAGGGATGGTGGGGGGTGTAGGGGATGGAGTCGGGGTGGGGGGTGGGGGAGACCCCTATCAGTGCCAGGGAAGGAATTCCCTGGCACTGATAGTGCTTACCGCCATGGATTTCATGGCGGTTCCAAACCGCATGAAATCCATGGCGGTCAGCCGGGTCCAAATACAGCCGGCGGTATAGTGACAACCGCCGGGCTAGAGACCCAGGTCTCCAGCCCAGCAGGCGGAATGGAGAAGCGGCGGATGACCATGGCGGTAACTGCCATGGTCATAATTGCACAAATTTGACCGCCAGCCTGTTGGTGGTCTTACCGCCGCTTCTCCGCCGTCCGCCAGGGTCGTAATGACCCCCCTAATGCTCTAATTTTTAAGGTAGCTTGTTTGAGCAGTTAGGCCAATCTTGGAGAAGTGCAAAGCATTTGTTGTAATCACAGCATCAATCTTGCAACTCACACACTCAAAAGAATAATTCGAAACCAATTTATAAACATACTTCAGATTTGCATGTAATTTATAATACCAAGATTATCAAAACTGGTTAAGTACTTTTTGAGATATGACTTTTTGAAGTTGAATAAAAATAGGGCCAGTTGACGGTGCGGGTCGCTGCTCCAAATTTGGCAGCGTCGCACACTGTCATTTTCAAAACGCGGGGATGTGCCGTATTTACTAGAATATGATGCACCCCTGTGTTTCCCCTTGCACTAAATTTACTGCCGTGCGCCAACGCACCAACCCTTGCACCATAGTGCAAGAATGGCTGCATTGAGGGGGAGATTGTTTTTGTGCAGAAAGGATCATTTTCCTGCACAAAAACAATCTTAAATGGCAATTTGCTCTTTCTATGTGTACTGCAGAATGCAGAAAGAGCAAAAAACGAGGAGAAATGAAAGCAATTTCTCCTTGTTGTGCCATGCTAACGCCACCCCTGGGGTGGCGATAAATTTTGGCGCTGCCTCAGGTTTACAGAAACTCATAAATCTGGGGCAGCTTCAAAATGCAATGGGTGTTTGTTAGAAATGGGGTCTCTAGTTGGCAGTCAGTTTGCACTCTGTCCAAGTAGGGACCCTCTCTCTAGTCAAGGCAATGGAGATACACTTAAGATAACCCCTGCACACCCCTTTCGTAACTTGGTACGAGCAGTTAGGCTTATCTCAAAGGCAATGTGTTTTTGTACCAACACACACAATAATACAGTGAAAACACTACAAAATGGACACAACACCCCAGTTTAGAAAAATTTGCTATATTTATCTAGATCAAACAAGACCAAAATGACAAAAATCCAACATACACAAGTAAAGTTATGAATTTTCTTACTCCATGGAAAACAATGAAAATGTTATTGTTACACAAAGAACCTGGGGGCATATTTATACTCTGTTTGCATCAAATTAGCATCATTTTTTGTTTTTTACTCTAATTCGGTGCAAAACTAACTCCATATTTATACTTTGGTGCTAGACCCGTCTAGCGCCAAATTTATGGAGTTAAAGTAAATTTTTGGAAGTGGAGACCTACCTTGCCTTACCGCCGGCTAACGCCATTTCAATGCGCCGTCAGGGCGTCACATTTACACTTTGACGCATGGCGGCACAAACCCCAGGTGTGAGTCATTCTTTTTGACGCACACCATTGCATCACGTCATAAAGGAAAACAATGTTAACGCAGGGGAAATGACTGGGAGCCAGTTTACAACACCGCAAACCGGATATGCAGCTATTTTTTTACACAATTGCGTCAAAAATCACCGCAAACACAGCAAATTGTGCAGAGGAGAGCCAAAATGGATCCCAGATGCTTGCACAGACCCCAGGAAGATGACAACAGACCAGGAACCAGCAAGGAGGACCCACACAAGACCCAAGACAGGGAGAAGAAGAGAAGAAAGTGTCGCTTCAGTGCAGAGGAGCAGGAAATTCTGGTGAAAGAGGTGACGGAACACCAGCACCAACTGATTGTCACCTCAAAGTTGCCAATCAGTAGGAGAGAGGCAATATGGCAACAAATTGTTGACAAGATCAACAGTGTGGCAGAAGTATGCAGAACAGTCATTGAGTGCAAGAAACGCTGGCATGACTGCAAGCGCAGGACCAAGGAAAAGCACACATTACCAATGCTGACATCCGTATTGTGTCATAAGAATGCTATACATAGTATATGCGACATCTCTACTACATATAGGTGGATGTGAAAGATCAGAGACAGGGGCAGGTCCAGATTATGAAGTGTGCTGCTAGTGCCATCAGAGCACCCACAGCCAGTGAAAGGCCTCACCATGAGAATGGAAGTAGACGGAGGGTTGAGTAGGACAAGAAGGTGGCAAATCACCATTTAGCCAGAACCAACACCTAGAGGATATGATGCCGACAAGTCCACAAACTGACCACAAAACATGTGACATGCAGGTGGGGCATAGGCCTGGGAGAATGCCAATATGAAACACAGGAACTATGAACCGGAACCAAGATCACAATGTGAAAATAATCGGAAGCCAGGCATGTCACATTACAAATGCTACAGACACACTAATTGTACCGTATTTCTTTGCAGAGGACGATGGATCTCCTGCGGATATGCCTGTCCAGGACTACCCTGAAGACATGGATGACGAGCTGACAAACATCAGCCACTAAACCCTCCAAGAGGTCCTTGAAACACTCCAGACCCCACCTTCAGTCACAAGGATGAGTCAGCCATCACAGAGGACCCACCCACAACACCAATTGTACGATCTGCCAGCTTCAACGCAGCTGAGGACTCTGACGACACTGGCACCAGCTTTGAGCGAACTGTAGCTGGAGTACAGCGGGAGCTGGCCAAGGAGGTGGGGATGCAAAAATATGGCAGCCAGCCTAGAGGGGGTGCGTTTGTGCATGATGTCAACTGAAGAACAGGCAGCAGCTATGCAAGGGCGAACAACTATCTTGCAGGAAGTAGAAAAAAGGTTGAAGGAAATCAGCACAGCCGTAATACAGTTGACCCAACACCTACAACAGCAATCCTGTCAACACGTGCACGAATGCAACAGTGACCCCCTTAGGGCCGACCTGGCTGGCTACCACTGTGATGTAGCTGCTAATCTTAAGAACCAGCAGATCCTCCTTGCTGCAGTACTGCCCTTAAGATCCCCCCAGTTAGCAGCTACCGGGATGTCTGACTCCACGTCTTCAAACACTGAGGTGTGTGTTGCCCCTTCACAACCACCACCACCAAGGGCAGAGGAGACTACACACACAGCAGAAGATGAAGACGTGGAACAGATCACCTTCACACGTAACAGTACCTGGTAGCACTAGTCCCTGCCACATGGCCACCTATTAGCAAGGTCCTGTGCTTTGTAACATGCCAGTCTTGCAACAACTGGACTCAAGCACTGTTCTGCAACACACTGTTTATCTTGTCAGCCTGCCCTGTGATTGTCTCTCACTAACTCATTGGCAAATCCTGTTCCTCTGCACTGTCGGACAATTCACCCCAGCATGTCCAATGACAAGTCCTTTTGCACTTGTGTTGGATCACAATGGAAGATGTCACAATAATGAACTCACAATCATGGACAATGGGCATATAGCAGTACAGCACTTATTAAAATAAATAGCACTTACACAACCACTTTGTCTCTGTGCAATGTGACACATCAACCGTGCGGTAGATCAGTGATGTTTGCCTCCTGTCAATTATTAGAGGTTGTCAATACAACTTCCCTGAAATAATGTGGGCTGATAACTATGCACAGTGCCCTGGATTGTACCATACTCTGCCCTTCCTGAGGGTTAATTCTGAGGGAAATAGAAACTATACAGTATAATGCTGCGTTGGACAGAATAACACTTCTTCAAAGGATGTCTAAGCCAGAAAATACTGCCTTCAATTGTTGCTGAAAGTGAAAACCTTCGTATTTGACATTTGCCACACATTTAAGCTAACACACACCAAACTGCATGAAGGGATGTGTATGAGTTTCTATCCAAATAAGTTACCATGCTGAGCAGTGTAACAAATGATCTATGTGAGTTATGTACACTATACTACAAGAGAGCATACTACCACTCACCTTATAAGGATTTCTTTGGACATCAGACTGCAGGCAGACTTAACACAGTGTCCCCAATACTAAATCTGGAAGCACAGTATGTGACATTGAAACATACATCATGAAATACCCACACTTTGGGATCCATAGTAACCGTGATTGGTGGTTGCAATGAATGGCCGAATCTTAGCTAAGTAGCTTTGGGGTCGCTGCCAATGTAACAGCTCAGTTGGGATATGGTTGCAGCATGGGACACAAATTCTAATACAAAAGAGACACTGTTCACTCATGCCAAGGCCCTGATCTACAAGCATTTTACACATACTGTAAAGGGGTACCTAGATATTTATTAAACAGTAAAAACAGAAGTTAGAACTAGGGGAAAAACCTTACCTAACCTAATCTACTCTAACTACACATTACCCACAACTGTCCCTAACTAACCTAAGCTAAACTTACTTATCACATTTAACGAAACGATCTAAACATTAACCCCTCACCCCCTTTATAAGACGGGACACATGGAGGACAACAGATACTAACCTAAACACATACTATCCTATACTAAACAAATATATATATTTTTTGTAATTTTTTATTTTGTAATTTTTTTTAATTGTTTTTTGTTTTTTATTTTTTGAAAAACACAAAAACCCCAACATTGGCCCCCACCCACCCACACACATAATAATAAACTGTAGAATTATTCTGAAACCCCCACCCACTACTACTAACTAAACTAACAGCCTATACTAACCTAACACTAAGCCCCCTAAACCCACAAAGTGTGAGAACCAGGAAAGAGGAGGGAGGGGAGGGAATCATGTCCGTGTAGATGCCTACAGATTGGCCCACCTCAGGGTCTTTTTTATGGAACGCATCCGCCGGTTGACCTGTGCCACCTCCTGCTGCAGTCTGGTCATCTTACGTAGGACACGGTCCAAGTTCCTTTGCATCTCAGCAAAAGCTGCAGGGTCAATGGCTTGCAGCAGGGGTGGTCTGGGTGCCAGCTGAGGAAGTATGGGCCCGTGTTGTTGCAATGGCTGTAGGCTGCCGTGCAGGTGGTGCTGTGACTGGTCCTGGAGCTGTTGCAGTTGATGGTCCCACAAAGGTCCCAGCTGCTTATAGTGCCACCTGGGTAGTAGTGTTGGTGCTGCTGGTGGTGGCTGTGGTAGACACAGAAGGGCCCCCTTGTGCAAATGCCCTCCAAGCTCCGGAGGCTCGTTCATGGCGATATCTTCTGGCCATGTTGGAGTACCCAGACTCTACATCAAGTATCTGGTGGTATCGCATTGCCCAGCGTTGAAACTCCCAAACCTGGATGGGAGTCATATTTGCAGCTGTTAAGACAAATAGAAAACCAAACATTAGGTACTGCATTGTGTGAAATGGCACAAGAAGTAAATCAGACAATACATCTAATGTACTTGTAACAGCCCATATCATCATACAGATCACTGATTGTCCCTGAGGAAGTACATGGCAAGCCAGCCTACAAATGTCCTATCACAAATAGCACATCCAAACCCTACAAGATGGGTATTAACTGGAATGATTTTGACATCATAGTTCTGCCAGTTGTCAGCTGAAAATCATGCTGCATATCCTCCACCACTGCAGGGCCAACAAATGTCTTTGTACTGGATGGCAATCTAGGGCCACAAGATCTGCGAGTTGTAAATGGACCTGCCAGTAGGGAAAGCATGTGCTAATCATGAGTGGGTATACTAGGTTTGGACAAGTGATTTACTGATTTACATGTCTGTGTACCAAACTTGCATCATCAGTCCTAGGTACACTATTAACAACCCTACGCCTGTGTCTGGGGGGGGGGAGTGGACAATCAACTAATAATTTCTAACAACAAGGACACCCAGGAAGCTTTGGAAAGCTGGACATGGGTTTGGCCAGCACACCACAGGTAAGGAGGAACTCCAAATAGGAGACAGCCAACCCTTGGACAATCACATCAACACTTATCTTTGGAAATGCTGACCTTTGTCCACATCATTTACTACCAGTAAGCCATGACTTACAACAAACAGATAGATGCAAGAATACCTCTGGCCATGAGCTGCATGCACACCTAGGCCATTGTACTCAAGTGCCACATACTTGTAGCACTACATGTGGAGCTACATGCTGCTAGGAAGTTTAACATACAGTCAAACATGTTCATTAGTGAATAGGGAAGCTGAAGTCTGTGTTTAAGACTTTGGCATCCCTATTCTGGAAGAATCCGGGTCTGACTGGCTGACTAATTCACTAATATGGTCCACTGCTACTTTTTCTGAATCAAGTTTTATCCACATGACTCATCCCTATTCACATTGCCGTGCCTACAGGACTGACCTAGAATACCAAAATATGACAATACGTTAAGGATTGGCCAACTCAAAGATGGTGATAAACTGATATTCCACTCATGGAACAAAACAAATGATTGCCCAGTGCATCTCACCTTGCTATATGTCCAACACACAGGAGTCCATCACACATCACCAGCAAACACAACACATAACAGAAATATCAACACTGGAGATGTCTTGGTCCTCAAATCGAGCCACCTCACCAATAGTGTATGGTGCCGGTCCACCTGTAAGGCATGGAAGGGAGAAATGTGCTCAATGTCTGTGCACTGTACAACAATTCCAAAGACAAATACTATGTATAATATGAACTCAGAAATAAACGCCTCTCAAACATGATGATACTGCATCCTACATACCACTGCAAACATGTACAGACTCGGGGACTCCAGTGAGTGATACACACATATCTGCAAACATGCAGTGGCCCTAACTATCATGTAGTGGCAAACATGCTCCTTCATTAGTGAGCAGACAAAATCATGGAGTGTATTCCTCTCATCATGTGTATCCATGAGAGACATCCAAAGCCACTTTCCGTGAGGACTGCATTACCAGTTAACCAGCCATTGTGACTACGACCAATTTCAGACACACAGGTACAATGTACAGAGGGCCAGGGACAGTTGTTAGCCCTCAATTTGTATCAGTTTCTTCATTTGATGTGGCACAGCTATGAAGAGTTGCACCAACCATAGAGATATTAACCCACAAGCATACCTTTTGCCTGCCATCCCTAATTTAAATGTGGCACTACAAACTCCAAATATCAGTCTAAGATGTTAGCTGAGCGCAGCTTGAACTTTTTACGTATGTGTCCAAATCCTGATCAGACAGGTATCCGAAAACAATGGAGGGACACAATTATTATGATTATTTTCTGGATTTCCATGATCGGTTTCCTGACACACTCACCTAACACACATGAAACATATGTTTGTGCCACATTGCGATCATCAATTGACGTGAAGCCTGCACTAATTTTCAGGCTCCTGTTGTGTTTATAAAGTTAGTCTAGCTGATGTGTCAACAAATGACGGTAATGTTTTGGAAATTTCTATACCTCACAGGCAACTGTGGCCCATATCTAAAAATATTTTGCACCAGATTTGTGTTGCTGTTTGACACAAAGGCGGCGAAAACTTACTAAATACAATTTTATTTTGTAAGCTTGCGGCGCTCTTGCTTCCAAACAGGTCGCTATTGCGGTGCTAACAAAGTAGAAATATGGCCCTGTATGTTTCACTAGCATTCCACATGTTCAAAAACATTGCCAGCAGATAATGTAAAAATCAGCTACTGTCACTACAGAGCATTTAAACGTGCACATTAACCTGATTTGTACTCACCAACAGGGCCACCAATCACAATCCCCAGGTGGTCCAGCAGATTTTGCTCCCTGGATACAAGGTCAGCCCAGCGGTGCTTCAGCTGGTGGTCATTTCGTGGTGTGTTGTATATCCTCTGCAGATGATGCAACACCTTTGCCCACCAGAGCCTCCGTGCCTCCGTGTGATACCCTTGGATCACACGACACCTGCCTCAAACATCAGGGGTAGGAAATGGCACACCAGCCAAATGAAGCCCCCCAGCTCCTCCTCTCTTATCCTGCCAAGACGAGGCCTACCCAACATTATGTTACAAAAAAGAAAGAGGGGATAAAGGGGAACAAAGGAGAATAGAGGGAAAGTAGGACAGGAAAAAGGCAAAGAAACTAAAAAACCCAGCCCAACTATCCCCAAACTACCACTACCCACCACAGACTCCCAACACAACAAAAACAAATGTTGACAACACAAATGGCCACAAAAACACTCTGACAGCAGACCACAAACAGTTATTATACACAAAAAGGCAATTAAAAGACCACACTGGAGACAAAATCACAAAATTCACAGAGAGACAATTCTAGACACAGCCACAAGTCAGGAAATATCACAGACTGCAAAGTGAAAGTGAAAGTACACCCACTGTACCAATTCTGTAAACAGGATATCCTATTACATCACTTCTTGCCTCAAATGTGGTGTGTTTTTATTGTGATGCATCAAAATATTATGACGCATACAGTCTGCGCGTCATTTTTTTTAACGCACAGGAGTAGAATTAACCCCGCATCCATATGGTTCAAAATTGTTTCAAACTTAACCAATTTCCGGGGGTACCGTGTGGGAAATACCGCTCAGGGCCAATAGATGTTTCAGGGCATTGTGCGTCATATTTCGAGCATAAGTGTCATTTTTAGACGCATGTGCGTCATTTTTTGACACGTATGCGGCAACATTTCTGACATTAACTGGGTTTGGGTCATTTTACCATTTTAATGGTACATGACAGTTGTGACAATACAGAGATAGACTGATTACACCCACTTTGGGCATGACGGTGTATGGGCACATGTGACAGATCATACTACTGCGGACCATGATCCGCTACTTGGGGTACAGGATTTTTACTCTTCCCTGACGCAATAGATGGCCAAATGTGTGGGCTACAAATATGTATTACCCAATTTGGGCATGTTTGGCGTCAGGAGAGGATAGCAAGACGACACACATAAGTACAATAACTCAATGCCTATGGGTCAATGTGTGTGATTTGGCTACTACTATTGTGGTTGACCCACTGTGTGACCATCACAAGATGCATTTTAGCAAATATACTTGTATGCATGTGGAGTCAATGTGTCCAACCCTCAGATGCAAGTCAGTGTGGAAATGAAAGAGGACATGTGTTAGTCATACATGTAGCCACAACTGCTGTGTGCACTTTCTAGTTTGTGGGTAACATAAACACCACAAATGACAAAGCATGCACTGGATAGATAGCAGACGGTTGTTCATGTCAATGGTCCAAAACTTGGCCATCACATGTCCTGGAATGTTGGATACTAGTTCCTAGGTACTTGTTGGTTAACCCACCATGAGTCAGGCACGAGTACATACTAGGTGGGTACTGTGTTTGTGACACGGAGACCCAAAGATAAATCATCTTTGTAATGTTACGCCACAGTGGAGGTCATATAACTGAGCCATGACTCTCCTGTGGCAGTGGAGGACCAGCAGACCAAGCAGCACGTGGCCACATATTTCCAGTGGTCAAATGCACAGAGGTGTCTTGTTCATGTGTGTGGGCCAATGTTTAGCCTGTATATTTTTAGGGTCTATGTTGTCACAGTTACGTGCAGGTCTAGTCATGAGTCTGTGGCAGCAATTCCTGTATCTACAAAGTATCCTTCGCAGATTAATAGAAGTGAAGCCAATGAGGATTTGAGAACACACATGGGGATGGTCCAACCCTGTCACTGCAGACGTGTTATGAGACTGTCAACAGGGCAACCTTGGTGTGCTGAGTAAGTTATTATCTCAGGATTCTCGTACCGGCAGGTGTCATCACAACATTTGTACACAGGTTGGCCTCTAAAATTCCCACTACATCTGGGAACATCATTGCCTCTGTGCTGATTATTCTCGCAGCTATTCATCACGCACGCCCCATCAATATGTTGTGAGCAATGTGAACCAGCGTGTGGACTGTCAGGGTCCTAACTTGTGTATACATTTCATGCACATTATCTGACGTTGCTGGTTATGCTGGAGGCACCATACCCAATCCCTGCATACAGCCATGGTACACTGTCACAATTTGTCACTCATGCATACATGAGACCCAGACAAGGGATAGGCCATGATTCGGGTATTTGGAGACAAGTTCCCACCCATGGGACGATCAATAAACAGATTATGCTATACAATGTATTTGACTATGCATTGTAGACCCACCTCACACAATACCCCAGGAGGAATGTGAGGGTTGGGAAAGCAACTATGATACAAATGTAGCCACAAGGAACCTTTAGGGTAACGCACAGACAGGAGCCAGTCAGGCTAACAGGATGCAGGGTCAATCAGGATCCAGACATTTCACAAGGTAAATACACAGTGGTCAGACTGAGACTGGTCAAAGGAGGAACAAGACAGTTGAAATGGAAAAATGTGTTTGTCCTGTGTTTTGGAAGGTAACACATTAACCCAAGGGCTGTGTTACACAGCTGAGTTAAACGGCAAGGCATAACACTGTTATAGATAAAATGGGAGCTTGTATGCTGTTCCAAGCATCTGCAAGGGCAGTGCATGTTCAAATGGCTGGTCTCCATGGAGGTGCTCACAGGTGTGTGCAGCATCAGTCTCTCTCAAGTCCTGTATGTGAGATTCAAGTTCATAGGGCCAACAGTACCGTCCATATGGGAATCACTGTACAGGTGATAACAGGTCTTAGAAACTAGAAGCCAGTGCATTATTTAACGTGCCGTCCATGCAGACAGAAGTACAATGACTATGGCATACCATACTAAAGGGGGAAGCACACTGGATTTACATTGTGAGTCTGGGAGTGTGTAGAGGAGGGATTATCTGGGTACACATATCTCCATTCCAGGGACCTCTGAAGACGGTGGGGTGAGACCGGGAACATGGGTGTGTCAGGACTTAGGACATGGGCTGACATGTGCAGGGAATGTCATGTGAGCAATGCTTGTCATACCTGGGGCACTTGTGCCATGACTTTGCTGCTTATATGGAAATCTAGTCACACATAGTCCTTGCAAAGATAGGTGATGTAACAGTTACTACTGTCAAGGGTCTGGTCATACTTTCCTGTTACTAATGCAATAGCACATCCACTTCCTCATGTATGATGCTTTTTGTTCCATTATTGACTGATGGTGTCTTAGTTGTGTGCCATATGCTGCAATGAACCATGTTGCCAACATGTATGTGTGAAATAGGTGTGATCCTCTGCTATTGCCCTTCAAATGTGACATATACAGGATATATGTCATTTACAGTGTGAGGGAATGTGGCTGTACGTTCATTCGCATCTAACTAGTTTAGCAATGTTCTGTGTCCTGATCGGTATATCAGTGATGCTCCATGAGGCTACACTCTTATTCTGATAGTTAGAGATAATGTTATGCAAAAATTATTATCCAGACCATGATATGGTGATTAGTATAGGTGTTTATTTACATATGGTAAAACAGTGGTGATGGTGAGCAGATTCAAAAGAAATTGTGGACAATATGTTGGCTCCGACGCAATCCTGCAGCTGTGTTTGGTTGGTCCCCCTCATGTTGATGACCAGCATCCTCTTCTACCTCCTCTTCAGGCATTTGTGGGGCTGGTCCATATAGGGGAATGTTCCTTCGTACACATATGTTGTGCAGGATGGCACAGTTCAAAATGATCTTGCAGACCATTTCTGGTGAGTATAGGAGGCTGCCTCTGGTAATGTCGAGGCACCTGAATCTTGACTTCAGGATGCCAAAGGTCCTCTCGACTATGGTGCATGTCCTCCTATGTGCCTCATTATAGGCACGCTCTGCTGCAGTGCTTGGGTTGGCAAATGAGGTCATGATCCATGGCTGGATCCCATACCCCTGATCAGCTGAAAGAGAAAATGAGAGTGAACCTGTTGATGTAGCTTGCCCCATAAATATCACCTTGCATGGCAATAGTTCTCTTGTGTTGTCTGTGACTCTTTGTTGTTTGTGTCATTGTGTCGATTCCTAGGCTTCTAGGATGTACCATCAGCATTGGGTTGTTTCCTTATCTGAACGAGTGTTTGGCTGCTGACTGGATGTCAGCAGTATTTTTGGAGAGTTGCAGTACAGTGTGAACTCCCTTGCATTTTGACTTGTGATACAGGTGTCCCTGTGTCTTAACTGGGGGTGAGATGATAGTTCCATACACAGAATCAATTTAACAGTGGTGGTAACACGTTTGCATCTATGTACCCTGGACATCCCATACAATTTGACATATGCAATAGATTAATTTAACCATTAGTGAGACCCTTAGATTTTGCAAGGTGACAATGCACCAAACTTCTCTGTACGTTGTGGACACTGACGTGTTAACATTTGACTATACACTAATTTCCCATGTGTGACAAGTTCACTGCAGACCTTTCTTTTCCCTTGCCAAGTTGACTCAGGTTGTTACGTGTTCCTATACTACTGAACATGCTCAGGTTCTGATGGCTAACTTGTTTGTGAGGTTGCCATTTAGAGTTTCAGAAGGTCCGTATGGCAGTACATCTGTTGTGTGTGTGTGAATTTGTCGCAATGCGAATGTGTAGGAATGTGCGCTTTCAATATTGTCCCATCAAGATGTGTTCTTCGCACAGTTCACTTTCCTCTTGGTAGTGGGCAATGTGAGAGCAGGAGTGATGTTAGATACTGGAACGGCCTCAATTATTGCATGTGATCTTCATTGTAGTCATCATCATGCTATGTGTGTCATGGTGTTTGACCTGCAGCAAAAACAAATCCACACCCCTTACACAGTGCATATTGATTTGAAGGGTGTTTGATTGAGTGTTATTGATGTGATATTGAAGTTTAATCATCACAGATGTACTGCCAGTTGGGGCCATGTGTTTGTCATAGTGTTGTTTTACATTTTCCCCTTGTGTCTGTGGAGTGGCATCAGTTGTTATTTGGAACGGTCATTTGTCCCTAGGTGTGTCTCCCATTGGGTGAAGATATCAAACATGCCTAGCGGTGTCACAACCTCAGTGTGTTCCTGTCCACATGGCGATGTCCTGGTGTATGTGTTGTGTGTCCTAGAGGGTTGCTGTGCAGTGTGTACATAAGTAGGTTTCTGTAGTTACCAACAAGTAGTCTATTTCCATATCGTCCATCCTGGAAGTGTTGATTGATGGTGCAGTGACGGAAGATGAATGAATCATGGACACTCCCAGGATACTTTGCCACGATGTTGGTGATCAATCCCTGGTGATCAACAATGGCCTGCACATTGATGGAGTGTGTGTGCTTCCTGTTGCGGTATAGATGTTAGGTTGCATCAGGTGGCACAATCCGTACATGTGTGCAGTCTATGGCACCAAGGACGTGTGGGGAGCCATTAATTTGGTAAAACCCCTGTTTTGTCTCCTGCTGCTTCTGCTGTGTGTTGGGGAAGCAGATGTGGCGGGGTGTGAGTGAGATGATGGCATCCAGTACCTTGGGAAGGAAGGCGGAGAATAATGGCTGTGAGATCCCAGCAACCAGGGCGCCAGTGGTTTGAAAGGAGCTACTTGTTAACATGTGTAGTACAGCTAGCAGCTTGGTTTCTGGTGGAATGGTGCGGGGTGTCTGCAAGCTGGGTGCCAACTGTGGCTCAATGTTGCGCAGCAGCTGCTGAATGGCTTGCCAGTTCAGCCTGTACCTCTAAATGATGTCATGTTCCCTGAGGCCATGAAGGGTTTTCCTGGTGCGGAATATGCTCTCCTGCCTTCTGCATTGCCTTTGGGGTCCCTGCTGGTGTTCTGGAAGAGGCTGTTGGAGCTCTGCTGTTGCTTCTGTGTGTTTTCATTAAGTACAGGTGTGTTTGCCCCATTTTAACCCCTGCCCTGACCCAGGCATTATTTTTTTACGCAAATCGGGCTGTGCGTAATTTTCCGCCTCCGCCTCCCAGCCGCGCGTCATTTTTGCGCGGTAGCATAAATAAGGCGCACGGGTGTTTGTGTCATTTTTTGGATGGGAACGCCTACCTTGCATTTCATTAACGTGAGGCGGTTTCCCGCATCCAGAAAATGACTTACACAGCAGGATTTTGGAGTTCGCGGGCTCGTGCGTCAAAGTTTAAATATTGTGCACGGTTTGCGCTGAATGTGCCTCAAATATTTTGACACACAATCGGCGCAAACGGAGTATAAATATGCCCCATAGTGTTAGCTAAAGGTGTATCCAATTGTGCCAATGCATCACAACAGTTTTAGGAAAAGAGCTCTGGCCCAGGGAACCTGGTTAGGAGGGGGCCTGGGCACTATCGATTTCTAGGCTACATCATACATCAGGCAAAAAGTGGGGGGCTAACCATGTCAAAAAGGTGCCCTTTTGTCACACTCTGGTGACGGTATTTTGGGAGGACAAAACATACTTTTCAATATCAAGGTGCACATGAGGTACATTTAGCTTTAAAACATGCACATATATGTCGTAGACACATGTGTACACCACAGTATGGATTATAACTGAGTTTTGGTAGTAGACAAATGTAATGTGAAATGTGTGTAATGGTTTTCAAGCCAGTAATGTTTTGTCACATAACCTTTGGCATAATCATCATACATGTTGCTCTGGACACTGTGACTAATGCTTCAATTTATTTGATTCCACACATAGGTACCCTGGAAGGGGGAGGAGACGACGACCTCCAGTGCACCATTCATTTCCAGACCTTCAGACCATGGAAGAAAGTGGTGTGATAAAGAAGTGTAGTCTGAATAGGCAAACAATATAAGATTTATGTAATCAGTTGGAGCCTAATCTCATGCCTCAAAACACTAATCTAACATGTATACCACCACAGACTTTGGGTGTACAAAACCTGTGCCAAGACAGTTTGCACAGTGATAGGATGGAGGTTAAGGAGACTCCATTGGACTTGTTCCTTGTCATGTGGTGGCCATTAAGCATTATATGTGTCATCATGTGCTCAGATAATATGTAGTTGTAGGCCGAGTTCTTGTTAGTTTCCCTTCACATTGGCTAATACTCTTTTTGTATGGACTGTATGTAGCTGCTGATCTGTCACATCACTGACATTTGTTTGTGTCATACCACCAGATACAGAGCACTGGATTGTAATGACCTTGTGATCAGGAACTCTTGTACTGCTATCTGTCTGAATCTTGCATTATATGATGTTGGATCACTTTTGTGAAGTAGGTGATATGGCTCCAGCTGATGACATCTACTAATTTCGTTTTTGCCTATTCTACAGGACAATCTTTGATATAACCCTTCCTTCCATGTTCTGGAGGTCTGTGCCTGTATATGTTATCACTTACATAGTATGATTTAATCATGTATGATTTGCTATGTTTCTGACATCTTGCCAGCCTATGATTTGAACAATGTAATAAAAATGTTCTTAGACAAGACACTTGTATGTATGTGTTCGTGTGGCATGGTTGGGATCCTGAGCTAAACATTGTATACATGCAACATATCCATTCTTACACAAGTAGCTTGTTTTGTCATTGCATAGTTCACATGTTATTACGGGGCATATTTACAAGAAAGTGGTGCATCATAAATGATGCACCACTTTTCTTGTGCCCCATTGCGCCCCCTAACAACACCATATGTGTGCTGTATTTACAATACGGTGTACCATGGTGCACGTTAGGCCAATAGCGTCAAAACTGTTGACACTCTTGTGGCCCTTTGGTGGATTAGAACCAAAAATTATGGCGCTAATCCACCAAAGTCAAGGAAGGACCACTGAATACAATGGGAGCGCCACTTTAATGCCTACCTAAGGCAGGTGTTAAAAATTATGCTAAAAATGGTGCAGTGAAATCTAGTAAATTTCACTGCACCATTTTTTCGGGCCTCCTAATGGGGGAACGCTCCCCTTGCTTACCTTATGCCTGGCACATGCATAATGTGTTGCAGGGGTTTACAAAGTGGTGCAATGCATGCATTGCGTCACTTTGTAAATTTGGCATGACAAAAATACCTCCTTAACGCCACATTAGCATAAAAAAATTATGCTAATGTGGTGCCATGAGGCACAAGGGGCTTGTAAATATGCCCCTACATATCATCAATGCTAAATGTGAAATTTACTACAGCATACAATGGCCCTCATTCTAAGTCTGGCGGGCGGCGGAAGCCGCCCGCCAGACTTCCCCCCTCCAAAATACCGCTCCGCGGTCCAGAGACCGCGGAGGGTATTCCAAGTTTTCCCCTGGGCTGGCGGCCGCCCGCCAAAAGGCCGCCCGCCAGCCCAGGGGAAAACAACCTTCCCACGATGAAGCCGGCTCGTAATCGAGCCGGCGGAGTGGGAAGGTGCGACGGGTGCTACTGCACCCGTCGCGTATTTCACTGTCTGCTATGCAGACAGTGAAATACTAGCGGGCCCTCTTACGGGGGCCCCTGCAGTGCCCATGCCATTGGCATGGGCACTGCAGGGGCCCCCAGGGGCCCCGCGACACCCCCTACCGCCATCCTGTTCCTGGCGGGCGAACCGCCAGGAACAGGATGGCGGTAGGGGGTGTCAGAATCCCCAAGGCGGCGCAGCATGATGCGCCGCCTTGGAGGATTCATTTGGGCAGCGGGAAACTGGCGGGAGACCGCCAGTTGTCCCGGTCCGACCGCGGCGTTACCGCCGCGGTCGGAATGCCCAAGGGAGCACCGCCGGCCTGTCGGCGGTGCTCCCGCCCCCGTTGACCCTGGCGGTTCTGTACCGCCAGGGTCATAATGAGGCCCAATGTGTTTGGGACTTGTGAAATTATTGAAATGGTAAAGGTGTAGACATACTTTGTGCAAAAACAAACATAAAAGAAAAGTGAAGTAGTTGGTCATGGTGAATGAAACAATAGATGTAGATGCCAAATCATCTGAAAACCAAAGTCCAGATTACTCCTCCCATCAGAAATGGAAGAGTGTCCAGAATTAATCCACAGAGTGAATGTGTGATATACAATGGAGGAAATTAAGGTTGCTGGCAGTGTGGGTGTATTGCCATCCGCACCACCAGGATATTTACATGGATGTTCCTGCTTGCGAGGTAGGGGGGAGGGGTTCAGCTGCTGGAAAGGCAGGGGTGCCTGAAGGTGTTTCTTCCTCTGGCAGGGCCTCACTGCCTGTGGCTGCTCCAGATGTAGATGGGCTTGATGTTGCATTACAGGAAGGGGTAGATGGTGGTGGAAGAGCCCTGCTCAGGGTTGAATGGATGTCCACTAGCACCCCTGTTAGGGGTTCAATGTTGGAGTTGTGGGCCTCCATCTGTTGGTAGATGTCCTTCTGCAGCTGCTTAATTTCCTGGAGTTTGGTAACTATCTAGTCTATCATGCCTTGGGATTCCTGATAGACCCCCCATGTCTTGGCTGTTTGTGTCCTGGTTTTGAGTGGCCCCAGTCGCTTCACTCTGCAGGCCCACAGCATCCCTCCCATAGACCCTACCCCCACGAGCTTGTGCCATGGGCCCAGGGTGTCCTCTCCAAATCCTGGTCCCTCTGTGTCAGGGCTGGTGATTTGCACATCACGATCCAGGACTGGGAGGCACAAGATTGTACTAGGGGGCATATTTATACCTGGGGCCCGATGTATACTTTTTCACGCAAAACTGCGTTAGCGCAGTTTTGCGTTAAAATGTATAGCCTCTGGTTTGCACTGAATTAGCGTCGTGTTTTTTTACGCTAATTCAGCGCAAACCTAACTCCATATTTATACTTTACTAAGACAGGAGCCATGTCCATGGGGGTTGAGCGCCAGGAAATGGCGCTACACTGCTTAGAGGCAATTTTTTTGCTTCTAAACAGTGTAGCGCCATAATTCGGCACACAAGCTCTTGTTTCCCCTACGCCTTCCCCACCCTGTTAGCGTCCTTTACAAGAACGCTAACAGGGCATTTGCGCGATCTAGTGCCATTCCATAGATTTGGTGCCCGGCCGGCGTCCAGGAATGGCGCTAGCCGGGGCTATATATATGTTGCCCTCTAGCCAGATATGCCAGGTCTGTCATCTACTTCCACATGTCCAGGAGTGTTGTCATAACTGAGGGCTTCATCCGGGGGTGGGTTGGGAGTCTGTTCTGTGGACAATCTCGGCCCAGGTGCTGTGCCATATTGCCCTGTTGTGAAATAGAGTACATTGTTATTGGTGGAAGTGTGGAATCTACATCCAAATGTTTTGTGTCACAGTAAGTAGGGACCTCGGAAAATATCATTAGGTAGGGTTTCCTATTGGGATATATTTGTATTGAACTTGTTGACAAGACATTTGTAGAAGGTGCGAAAACTGTATTAGAATTGAGCAGCTCATTAGACGTGCTGATAAGCTGCATTTTAGATGAAGGAATGAACATGACATTAACAAATAGTTAATCCAATCAAGCGGAGAAGTAATGTGTATTTGACCATTCCAAGGCCTAGTTGTGTATGATACAGGCAAACACACAAATTGGTTGTATATGTAGAAGTAGTCATCATGTGAACAGTGCAGAATCAATGGGTTACTTGCCATTCCAGTTGGCTGAATCAGCTTAATACCCTACAAATAATTGATGTACACACTTGGTAAGGTGTCATTCATGCCATCAATAGTTTCATTTGTGGATACCAGGACAACCTCAAGCTAGGTAGGCAGACACATCTCTGAGTTAAGCATGATATGTAGATTGCTCAGTCCACGATGAGAGAACCTCAGTTGTGACATGGGAAAAAAAGAGAATATAGGCAAGGGCACAATAACCTCCTGCTTTGAGTTACAGAAACAGGGCCTCATGGTAGTTGCTGTCATGTCACTTTCTGACTCCCAACACAAGACAAATGGTAAACTCCATGATGAGTGAACATCAGTTGTGACATGGCAAACAAGTGAATATGGGCAAGAGCACAATGGACACTTGTTTTGAGTTACAGAAACAGGGCCTTGTGGTAGTTGTAGTCATGCCACTCTCTCTACTTCCCAACACTTGACAAAAATTTTGAGTTACAGAAACAGGGCCTTGTGGTAGTTGTAGTCATGCCACTCTCTCTACTTCCTAACACTTGACAAATAGGGCCAGATTTACAAGGCCCTAGCACCTCTAAGTGCCACACTAGCCTCATTTTTTTACACTAATGTGGCGTTAAGAAGGTCATTCTCCTTCTCTCTACTTTGTAACCCCTTGCGCCACATTATGCCTATGCCAGGCATAATGTATGCAAGGGAAACGTTCCCACGCAGGGAGGCCCATAAAAATGGCACAGTGAAATTTACATTTCATTGCGCCAAATTTAGGCCCATATTCATACTCTGCGCAGGATTTGCGTCATTTTTTTTACACAAATCCGGCGTAAACTTAACTCCATATTTATACTTTGGCGCTAGACCCGTCTGGCGCCAAAAATATGGAGTTTGAATAATTTTTTTCACAGTGGAAACCTACCTTGCGTTAATGAGATGAATTTATCCTCCCGTGCAAAAATTATGCACGGAAGGGAGAGGGCCTTAAAAAACGACTCTAAACCAGTTTAGAGTAATTTTTTCATGCCTGTGTCAGGGCAGGCGTTAAGGGACCTGTAGGGCTCATTTCCATGGTCAGATACCATGGAAGAAGTCCACAGGTGCCCTTCCCTGCCCCCAGGGACACCCCCTGCAACCCTCGCCCACCCCTGGAGGACACCCATGGATGGGGGGACCCATCTACAGTAAGTACAGGTAAGTATTTTTTGAAAAAATTTAAGTGGCATGAGAGGCCTAACTTGGGCCCCTCTACATGCCACTGTGCCCAATGGCCATGCCCCTGGGCATGGCCATTGGGCAGGGGGCATGACTCCTGTCTTTGCTAAGACAGGAGTTATGTTCATGGGGGTTGTGTGTCAAAAAATGGCACTAGTCAGGTTAGAGTCATTTTTTTACTCTAACCTGACTTGCTCCATGCTTTGACGCACAACCCTCATTCCTCCCTACCACCCCGCTGCCCGGTTAGCGTAATTTATTTTGACGTTATCCAGGCCACAGTGCCGGCTAGCGTCATTCCATAAATAAGGCGCCCGGTACGTTGGAATGGCGGAAGTTTGCGTCAAAAAGTATAAATATGTGCGTAAAAATGAGGCACCCATTAATTTCAATGGGCCTTCCTTTACTTTGCAGGATTAGCGCCACAATTTATGGCACTAATCCTGCAAAGTACCACAATAGCGTCATAAATAATGACGCTATTGTCCTAATGTGCGCCATGGTGCGCCGTATTGTAAATACGACACACATAAGGTGTCGTTAGTGGGGCCCTGGGGGAGCACAAGAAAAGTGGCACATCATAGCTGATGCTCTACTTTCTTGTAAATATGGCCCATAGTCTTACATACCTGTTGCCACACTTTCTGTTAGTTGGACCATACATTTCCATATTGGCTCATACCATGGGTTCTGGGATGATATTTTGATATTAAAACACTTAGGCCCAGATTTATGCCAAAGCGGAGCAGAGCGGTGCTGCGCCAAAAATAGCAGCACCATGATGCGCCACTTTTGAAACGCAGGGATGCACCATATTTACAAGAATACGGTGCAACCCTGCATTTCCCCCTGCGTCGGCGCTGAATTGAGCTGCCTGGGCCAACGCAGGCATCCTTGCACCATAGTGCAAGGGTGTCTGCATTGAGGGGATGGATTTATTATGTGCAAGAAGGTATCTCTTCCTGCACATAATCAATCTATAATGGTGATTATGCACTTCTACGTGTGCTGCAAAATGCAGCACACATAGAAGTACCAAAGCTTCATTTTGGAATGATTGTTAAAGTGCAGGAAGGGTCACCTTCCTGCACATAAAGAATCATTCATGGCATTTTGCTTCTTCTATGTGTGCTGCAAAATGCAGCACACATACAAAAAGCAAAAAGAGAGGAGGAATAAAAGCATTCGTCTTCGTTTTGCCATGCTAACGCCACCCCTGGGGTGGTGTGAGTTTTTGGTGCCACCACAGATTTATGATTTCTCGTAAATCGGGGCAGGGTCAAAAGCAATGGGTGTTCCAGTGGAACGTCCACAGCAACACCCATTGTACACCGCCCTGTGACGCAGAAAACTGAGGAGCCCATATTTACAAGGAGGCATAACGCCACAAAAAGTAGCGTTACACCTCCTTGTAAATATGGAGCAGTGGTTAGCACCACCGGAGCATCATGACAAGGGATGCTCTGGTGGTCCTAAGGGCTCCTAATTATGCCCCTAACATACCCTATTCCAACATATGGCACGTAATAGAGATTGATACAGGTGATGTTATGTACAACAATACACATTGACAATCTAACGTCTCTGATACTTTGGGTATTACATGTTAGGAAAGTAAACGGACAACACAATGGCAGAAGCTGAGACATGAGCATACAGGACATTGAGGTTTGGTGAGAGTTATTGTGGTGTAACTTTCCAGACTCCACTCCTCCCCCATATTCCTGTCAAGCCCTCAGGATGCAGGATGGCCAAGACTTTCTCCTCCCAGGGAAAGAGTTGTAATGGGGCACTGGAAGGACCACCAACAATCTTCTGGGACTCCATGCACCTTCCGCCTCAGGTCGTTCCACCTCTTCCTTATATCCTCCTTTGTGGGAGAGGTGGTGCCTACAGCATTGTGGAAAGTATTTATACCAACACACACAGTAACTCAGTGAAAATACTACCAAATGGCACAACACAGGTTTAGTAAAATAGGGAATATTTATCTAAACAAAACAAGACCAAAATGACAAAAATCCAACATACACAAGTTAAGTTATGAATTTTCAAAGAATAAGAGTCCTTGGGCCAGATGTAGGTAGGTTTCATTTTGCGAGGTGCAAATTGCGAGTCCCAGCGACTCGCAATTTGCACCTCGCAAAAGGAAATGCAGAAAGGTGTCTCACCTTCTGCGACTCGCTATGGGGTCGCAAAGACCCACCTCATAAATATTTATGAGGTGGGTCGCAGTTTGCAACCCCATAGCGAGTCTAGGCGCTCACGGGGATGGTGACAGCAGACCACCATGTCCGTGACTGCTTTTCAATAAAGCAGTTTTTTTTTTCTCTTTGCAGCCCGTTTTCCTTAAAGGAAAACGAGCTGCAAATAGAAAAAATACCGAAACCTTTTAGTTTCGGTTTTTTTCAGAGCAGGCAGTGGTCCATAGGACCACTGCCTGCTCTGAAAAAATATTATTGTGAGCATTCACAAAGGGGAAAGGGTCCCATGGATACCCCTTCCCGTTTGCGAATGAGTTACCATCCACTTCAAGTGGATGGTAACTGCGAGTTGATTTGCGACCGCTTTCGCGGTCACAAATCAACTCTACATCGCGGTGCGACTCACAAATAGGAAGGGAACACCCCTTCCTATTTGCGAGTCTGAAACACATTTTACGAGTCGATACCGACTCGCAATATGTGTTTCTGCATCATGTGAGGGCATTTGCGCCTCGCAAACTGCGTTTTTCGCCGTTTGCGAGGCGCTAATGCCTTCCTACATCTGGCCCTTAGGCCCTTATTTATACTTTTTGGTGCAAAACTGCACTAACGCAGTTTTGCACCAAAAAGTTTAGCACCGGCTAGTACCATTTCTGTGCACCAGCCGGGCACCATATTTATGGAATGGTGCTTGCCGGTGCAAAGAGTAGGCTAGAGTAAAAAAAATTACTATAGTCGGGTGGGGCTGGTGGTATAGAAGAAGGGGGGTTAGCACCAAAAATGACTTTAGGCAGGTTAGAGGAAAAAAAATGACTCTAACCAGATTAGCGTCATTTTATGGTGCTAAACCTACCATGCCACATGACTCTTGCCTTAGAAAAGGCAGGAGTCATGCCCACCACCCCAATGGCCAGCACAGGGGACAAGGGTCCCCTTGGCATGGCCATTGCACCTGGTGCCATGTATGGGGGCCCTCTATGGCACTTTAAAAAATAACATGCAATACTTAACTGTACTTATCTGTACTTACCTGGGATGGGGTCCCCCATCCTCCGCAGTTCCTCTGGTGTGGGTGGGGGTGGCCCTGGGTCCTGGGGAGGGAACCTGTGAGCTTATTTCATGGTGCTCCACCATGGAAACAGGCCCACAGGTCCCCTAACGCCTGCCCTGACCCAGGAGTTAAAAAAACGGGACAAAGCAAGCTTTGCACAATTTTTTGACCCCTCCTCCCTCCCGTGCACCATTTTTGCACTGGAGTATAAATATGGCGTTAAGGCCATAGAGTCATTTTTTGCACAGGAACGCCTACCTTGCATCTCATTAAGGCATGGTAGGTTTCCACTTTCAAAAAATGACTTTAACTCCATAAATTTGGCGCTAGACGGATCTAGCAACAAAGTATTAATATGGAGTTAGTTTTGCAATGAATTAGAGTAAAGAAAAATGACGCTAATTCGGTGCAAACAGAGTATAAATATGCCCCTATATCCTTAGAAAACAGTGAGAATGCTGTTATTTCACAAAAGTGCCTGGGTAGTGTCAAAATAAAGCCACACGGGTGAGTGTGCGTCGAAAAAGGCCAGCGACTCGTCAATTATTCACTTGCAAGCGAGACCATGCATCATTCCTCCTCTGGTCGGGTTGGCGTGAGTCGTTTCTTCTATCCTGCAAGAGAGCGATGCATCGATCCGGACAGGCCCCTCAGGTCCAAGCTGGCTTTGTGTTGATTTTCCGCACCCAGTGATGTTGCGTTGAAAATCCAGTTGCACGGTGTCACAAAACCGCGCTGCGTGGGGTTTGCGTCGTTATCAGCATCCATTAGCGGGTGTTGCGCATCGTTTCTCCAGCCGCATTGCGTTGATCTTCCAGCCGTGATGCAGGTGGAGCGTTGATTTCAGCCGCGTCTCGGAAGGTGCGTCGTAAATTTCACCACACAGTGGTCTGTGTGTGGATTTTCAGTTCTTGTCTGCCAAATTCACCATTCAAGGGCCTAGGAACTAGATAAGGCACCACTTGACAGGGTAGGAGTCTCAGCAGAGAGTCCAGGTGCTGGTAGGGGAAATCATTGATGGCCCTGAGACTTCAACAACAGGAGGCAAGCTCAGTTCAAGCTCTTAGAGATTCTTCTCAAGCAGGAATGTACAACAAAGTCCAGTCTTTGTCCCCTTTCACATGCAGAAGCAGCAACTGCAGGATAGCCCAACAAAGCACAGTCATAGGTAGGGGCAGCACTTCTCCTCAGCTCTTCTCCTTGGCAGAGGTTCCTCTTGATTCCAGAAGTGATCTAATTTTCAGGGGTTTTGGGTCCTCTTCTTATACTCCTTTCTGCCTTTGAAGTAGGCAAACTTCAAAGGAAAGACTCTCTTGTTTGTAAGATCCAGCCTTGCCCAGGCCAGGCCCCAGACACACACCAGGGGGTTGGAGACTGAGTTGTGTGAGGGCAGGCACAGCCCTTTCAGGTGTAAGTGACCACTCCTCCCCTCCCTCCCAGCACAGATAGCTCATCGGGATATGCATGGTACACCCCAGCTCCCTTTGTGTCACTGTCTAGAGAGAGGTGCAGACAGACCAACTGTCAAACTGACCCAGGCAGGGAATCCACAAACAGGCAGAGTCACAGAATGGTTTAAGCAAGAAAATGCCTACTTTCTAAAAGTGGCATTTTCAAACACATCTATAACCAACTTCACTAAAATATGTATTTTTAAAATGTGAGCTCAGAGACCCTAAACTCCATAGTTCTATGTGCTCCCAAGGGGAATCTGTACTTTAATAATATTTAAAGGCAGCCCCCATGTTAACCTATGGGAGAGATAGACCTTGCAACAGTGAAAAATGAATTTGGCAGTATTTCACTGTCAGGACATGGAAAACACATAAGTACACGTCCCACCGTAAACATACACTGCACCCTGCCCATGTGGCTACCTAGGGCCTACCTTAGGGGTGCCTTACATGTATAAAAAGTGAAGGTTTAGGCCTGGCAAGTGAGTATACTTGCCAAGTTGAATTGGCAGTTTAAAACTGCACACACAGACACTGCAGTGGCAGGTTGGAGCCATGTTTACAGGGCTACTAAGTTGGGTGGCACAACCAGTGCTGCAGGCCCACTAGTAGCATTTGATTTACCGGCCCCTGGCACTTCTAGTGCACTGTACTAGGGACATACTAGTAAATCAAGGGCCATATTTATACTTTTCGACGCAAAACTGCACCAACGCAGTTTTGCGTCAAAATAATTTGCGCCGTCTAACGCCATTTTGAAGCGCCGTGCGGGCGTCAAATTTATACTTTGACGTACGCCGGCGCAACCAACAGGTGGGAGTCATTATTTCGTGACGCACACAGCGTCGGTCTGTCGTAAAGGAAACCAACGTAAAGGCGACGCACGTCACTGTGGGTCGATTTACGACAGCGCAATTCGTAAAGCGTTGGTTTTTTTCACGCTATTGCGTTACATTTTTGCGCGAAAACTGCCCTGTCAGCAGAGGAGACCCAAAATGGATCCCAGATGCCACAACAGACCCCAGGAGGATGAGAGCAGACCAGGAACCAGCCAGGAGGATCCATACAGGAACATGGACATTTTTTTAAAAAAAATAAAGTTTTGCTTCAGTGAAGAGGAGCAGGAAATCCTGGTGAAAGAGGTGACGGAACACCAGCACCAACTTTTCATCTCCTCTAAATTGCCACTCAGTAGGAGAGAGGCCATATGGAAACAAATAGTGGACAAGATCAACAGTGTGGCTGAAGAACGCCGCACAGTCACTGAGTGTAAGAAACGCTGGCATGACTGCAAACGTAGGACAAAAGAGAAAATGGCCAGGAACAGGAAGGCAGCAATGCAGACTGGAGGGGGGAGTCCAGCACAACAGGAGGCCCTGGACCACATGGAGGAGATGGTCGCAGCCGTCATCCCGGAGGAGATCGTCAGAGGGATTCAAGGACTGGACAGCGCAGACTACCACGACACAACGCACATGCAGGGTAAGTCGCATGGGGAATTCAAATGCAATAATGGGGACTGTAAGCGGGGGGGGGAACCTACTACACAATGCATGTAAGTCAGCACATATATGAAGTGGCATGGGTAAAGGGGCACGGCAGGGGGGCATGCCCAGCACAGACCGAAGCTGGGGCACGACAAAATACAGCAACAACAACAGTCCCATGGGGACATCCTGTAATGACAACAATAGAGCCAAGGGAAAGCAGCGACAGGTGGGAAGGCCACTAACACAAATCCACATCCAGGCACTTGTATTGCAAAATCTATCCTACATCAACTAGGTCCCTATCAGTAATGCAGTAGCCAAAACAAAAACTGCAATGTAACTGCCACAACAGTTGACAATAACACCTCTCATCTCTGTGCAGCTATAGTACCAAATGGCAGGAACCTCCCCATGGAACATACATACCTAAATTAGGGGGTGAGGAGGACATCCGCAACTATTCATAGAAATAAGACAAAGGCACCAGTACACTCAAATGCCGAATGTCCATACCTGACACAAACATAAGCCTAAGTAAACAGCAATAGGAGCCACACAGCACTAACGACACACACGGGCTGCATACGTCACGGTCCCTCACGTGCCTGGCTAACAAGGCTACATCACTAATGTCATACTGCTCAGACAACAACATTGAGGAGGGGACACAGGCAACTGGTCACTGAAACACACCTGCAAAGTCTGACAAACAAATAGGACATTCATACGATAAACAGGCCAATCCAGTAAGACACACATGACCCAACATCATCTTCAAACATCAACAATGTTTACATCCATACCACATCCTAACATTGACATGCATAGGTAATGCCACGTAACATGTACAGTTCATGCAATGTGAATAAAATGTGTATGGGGCAGGGCCTGAGAGGCAAGTGTGCTGGCAGGGCAGTCACAACACCCACAGTCAGTCAAAGTGTATTGTGGCAAGTGTAACGTATACTTTGCGCATTAGCCTCAGGCTGGAGGCCTTTGTGCATCTTACCCTGAATGTACTTATACTCATTTGCTCACATCTAAGAGCCTCAGAGCACTTTGCACTAAATGATTCTCATTGCCCTTCCTATCAGTTAATTTAGCAAATAGCCAGTCCTAAGGTGTTGTCAATTAGTCAAATCACACTGTTTTGCCTACTTCTGCACTAGAGTTTGCCTGAACATATTCACTCTGTGCCCCAGTCAAGGATACAGTCTGGTATGTTGCTGATAGATGTGGTAGGGGTTAAGGTTTGGCATTCCTGCGTAGGGAAACTTTGTCATCACGATGACATATGACTTATAAAATCACTTCCTTGTCCCAAGATATGCAAGAGGGAGTTTCCAAACAGAGAAACACAACTAGATGCTGCCTGCCTTGCTGCTGATGCACAACCAGATCACAGCCCATTCCTCTGATATGAGGGATGATGTCTCCCCTGTGATTCAGACAGGCAAGCTCCAAACTTAACATGCTGTGCTATACATAGAACAAGCAGAGGGAGAGTAGAAACTGTTAGGCACCATGATAGCTGTGTACTAATGTATTACTCTCCTGCGGACTAATTCAATTCTAACAGTGTGTATTGTTTGGGTTATTGTGGCTCACACCTAAATTTCTACAACTCAGTTGTACAATGAAACCTCATATTAAACAAATACTGTCTATGTCATTTGTGTATGGTAACATACCGGAAAAGACATAATTGTGTAGGATCTGAGTGACCACGACTTGCCTGAGAAGTTCCAAAGATGTCATGCGCTCGGATGTCTAAACATTCCTTTGATGTGGGAGAGCAGAGGCACTGCTGGTTAGTCTGAGCAAAATAAAATATCAGGGTGACAGAGTTATTTACAAGTGGGTCAGACTTAGTCCCCCAAACCATTAGCTATCCTGCTGCCTAGAAAGCCAGTAATCACATGTAGGATAATGAGAGCCCACCCAACAAAATGTCCCTCCATAACAATAGTTAAACACAGAGGGAGGAGTAGGACAAAAACACGCATATTCCTAAATAATTACAAAGCAACACCTAGAGGCGATCTGGCAGACATGTCTGATAGCTCCATATCATACATGTGACACAGGTGGGCCATAGGCCTAAAACAATGCCCTATGACGGACAGCAGATACCAAGACAAACACAGAGCACAAAGTTAAGGCATCCAAAGGCTTGTATTTTATTGCAAAATTGTCACAACACAGACACACTAATTGTACCCTGTTTCATTGCAGAGGAACACGGATCTCCTGCCGATATGCCTGTCCATGAGTTCCCTGATGACATGGATGACGAGCCCATAAACCTCCCACAAGAGACCATTCAAATGGTCCTTGAAAGCCTCCAAACCCCACCTTCAGTCACAAGGAGGAGCACAGAAGAAGCAGCCACCACAGGAGAACCTGACGACACTGGCACCAGCTTTGAAAGAACTGTCGTTGGGGTCCAGCGGGAGCTGGCCAAGGAGGTGCGGGTGGGGATGCAAACTATGGCAGCCAGCCTTGAGGGGGTGCGTTCGTGCATGTTGTCAACTGCTGATCAGGCTGCTGCAATGCAAGCCCGAACATCGCTCTTGGAGGAACTTTTAAAAACACAGAAGGAAATCTGTACAACTGTCATCCAGTTGACACAACAACTACAACTGCAAGCCAGTCAACGTGTGCACGAATGCAACATAGAACCCCTCAGGGCCGACCTGGCTGCCTACCATCGTGATGTGGCTGCCATTCTGAAAAACCAGCAGGCCCTCCTTGCTGCAGTACTGCGCTTCATAACTCGACAGGGAGCAGCCCCCGGGATGTCTGCCTCCATGTCTTCTAACACTGAGGTGTGTGTTGCCCCTTCACAACCAACAACAACAAGGACACACCAGGCAACACACACATCAGAAGAAGAAGACATGGAACAGATAACATTCACACGCAAGAGTACCCGGAAGCCCTAGTCCCTGCACCATGGCCTACTCTGACCAACGTCCTACGTTTTGACAAATGCCAGTCTCACTCCAACTACACTCAATGACTGTTTGGCAATCCACTGTATGACTTGTCCCCATTGCCAGTGAATGTCTCTCTCCTACTATTTGGCAATTCCTGTCCCTCTGCACTGTCTGTGACATCACCCCAGCATGTCAGGAGCATCATCCACACCCCGTCTGTAGGATCACCATGTAAGAATGCACCAGAACGGACTCAGCTAACATTGTGAATGGACATTTTGCACTACAGCACCTATAAATAAATATCACTTGCACACCTATTGTGTCTCTGTGTTATTTCACACTTCAACTGTGCAGTACATAACTCCAAAGTGGCTGTGTGGCAACCATGTCGATTCTCTATACTACTGTCCTGATTTCATGTATACTGAAACATCTGTGCAGTGGCCAGGAATGCATCATAGCCTTACTATACTGAGGAAAATAACTGATGAAGGGACTAAGCACACACAATCATGCTGTGTTGGACAGAATGATGCACCATCTATAGCTATTCTAGACAACTAATGGTGGCTGAGAAATGTAGGCACCATGCAATACTTAAATAAGAAATAATGCTGTAAAATGTAAGGAATCATTAACAAATGACACTGCATCAATCACCCTTACGGAGTATACTTCCATGAAGGAAAGTCATGCTGAATCAGTACACACATGATGTAGGTCAGCAATGACAGCAACAAGACAAGAGTGTGAACAACTCCTCATCTACAAAGATCTCCCCGAACTTCACACTGCTGTCCGACCTATCTATTTACCCACAATAACAAGTCTGGAAGCACTCTTTGTGAAGTAGGATACATGCCAACCCAAAACCTTGATGATCAATGCACACTACCAATGGTGGGTCTCCCACATGGTGGATACTTACCAAGTTAGAACACGGGTAGCTGGCATGTTAAACCTCAATATCCAGGGGATAGCGAGCATAGGACACAAATGTCATACTAAAACATTCTGCTACACTGATGTCAAGGCCATGATAATGTAGCACCTAACGCATCATGTAAAGGGTTAACAAAATTTTTATTTCAATGAAGTAATAAAAGAGGCAACTAAGGGAAAGGTAAACCTACACTAATCTAACCTGACTACTACTAACCCACAACTGTCCCTAACTAACCTAAGCTAAACTTACTCTACACATGTAACAAAACGATCTAAACATCAACCCCCCACCCACCATTATGAGACAAGACACATGCAGGACAACACTTACTAACCTACACACATACTATACTATCCTAAACAAACATATATTTTTTTGGTAATATTTTTTTTAATATTTTTTTTTTTTTTTTTTTAATATTTATATTTTTTTAAACAGGAATCCCAACATTGACCCCCACCCACCCACCCACACAAAAAGTATAAGATAGAAAGAATAAGGACCCCCCACCCTCCTCCCTAACACTAACTAAGCTAATTACTTATACTTATCCTATAACTAACCCCCAAAACCCAACTAACAGTATAAAATAGGAAAGAGGTGAGAGGGGAGGGGTAAAAGTTCAGGAGGGCAAAAGTACTACAGATTTGCCCTCCGTAGTGTGCGCCTGATGGAGCGGACCTTCTTTTTCACATAACTCATGTCCTCCCTCGGGTTGTCCACCTTTTTAACCAAGTTGTCCAATTTTCGGGACAATGCCAGGAAGGCAGCTGGGTCGACAGGAGGGTCTGTGCTGGTTTGCGTGCCGGCGGAGGTGGATGTTGTGGCAGGAGTTGTGTGGCCACGGGACAGTCTTGCTACCACCACACGGCTGGGTCCAGGTCTGGAGGAAGATGCTTGGTCCGTTGCTGGGTCCACTTGGGCAGACCTGGTGGATGTGGTGTCAGTGGTTGTTGGTGGCACTGTAGGGGGAGCCTGTGGTGTGGCCCACCACGCCCTGGAGGCCCGATCTGAATGGTACTTGCGGGCCATCCTCCGATACCCACACTGCACCTGCAGGATGTGCCTGTATCTCATCGCACGGCGCTCAAAATGGTTGCGATCTGCGGCACTCAGGTTTGCAGCTGTGAAGAGAAAAGGCAAATATTTAGCTTTGGATTTGCATTGGGTGGAATACCACAATGGGTCATTTGTCCATTACTAGATATGTATTGGTTGCAGCAATTGTCACAACATAGTTCACGGAAAGGCTCAGAGGAAGTACATGTGAAACATGCATACATAAGGGCATGTCACACTTAGCATATCCATGTCTCTACATGATGGATGACATCACCCTAAACTACTCATCCAAATCATACCTAAGGCATTTGACATCATGGCTGCACCTCTTCTGCATACTGACTTCACTACATATGTCATTCTATGTGATAACAATCACACTCCTCACTCAATGGCATTTGGAATTAGTTGTGTGCTAAGATTGAACCCATGGGCCAGAATCAAATGTCAACACTAGGGGCCAGATGTAGGAATTTGGAAAATGCAACTAGCAATTTGCAATGCAGAACGGTGTCTCTGACACCGTCTGCAAGTCGCTATGGGGTCGCTAAGACCCACCTCATGAACATCAATGATGTGGGTTCCAAGTTGCGCCACCTTAGCGACTATGGGCACTCACGGGGATGGAGGCCTGCTGGGAACAGCAGACCTCCATGGACATGACTGCTTTTAAATAAAGCAGGTTATTTATCCCCAAGTGTAGGCCGTTTACCTGAAAGGAAGATGAGCTGCAATTAGTAAAAAATCACAACAACTTCAATCTTGGAATATTTCACGGTAATTAGTGGTCCCTTAGACCACTGGCTGTTTTGTACAGGATTATTTCGGTCCACTCACAAAGGTGAAGGGTTACAATGGGGACCCCTTCCAGTTAGCAAGTGGGTTACCATCCACTTCAAGTGGATGATAACTGCGACTCACTTTGAAACCACGTACTCGGTTGCAAATGGGATTGACTACCACTGTGAGTTGCAAGTAGGTCAGGAAAACCCCTTTATATTTTGCATTTTGAAAAGCATTTAGCTAATATGTTCATGACCACCAAATACATTTCGGAATAGGAAACAGACGTTTGCAACTCACAAACAGAAATTTATGCCATTTGCAACGTGTACACAGTTTGCTACATCTGGCCCTAGGTACTAACTCAAGTCACAAAAGGTGTCAAGTACGTGTAACATACTGGTTGCTACAGTCCTAGGTACCCTGTTTCACAGTAACATCCCAGTCTTTGTGGGTGGTGTGGGAAGAGCAACCAACAATCCCATGTTCAATGCACACCCAGGAGTGTATAGAAAGTTCAACAAGTATGTGCCTTCACACACAACACCTATGAAGGGCTAGCAACACGTTGTAGTCAGCCAAACATTGTCACATCCCAGGTCCACACATGTCAAAATGATATGACTTAGGCCAACATGACATACTATCAGTGAGGCATGTTTTACAACACACACAGAGGAGGTAGAACACCCATTCTCATGATTCGACAGAACACCTAGGCCATTGCACTCAAGTCACACACACTTCTAGTTCACCTTGTGGAAGTACATGCCCCCGGAAGATCCGACCTACAGTGTACACAGTCCATCCTCAACTAGGAAGAAGCACTTGTCATCAGAGCCATGTGCCTATGCTATCTGGGAGACTGTCAGTCTGATATGCAGACTCAGTTCATGGCAAGTCCCTGACCAAGTCTAACATTGACCATTGTATTCCAAATGAGTCATCCCATTCCCCATTGCCGCACAACTGGAATGACCTACAGCCCCTCAATCTGAGAGATGGCTAGGTATTGCTTTACAGAAACATAAGTCCTATTTGATATCACACTAAAACAACAATGCCAATGAACGGCGAGCGCATACAGTAATCCATCATGCTTCATTACCAAACAATGAAAATAGCACTCAGGCGACACTCACTGTAGGTATCGGGGTCGTCAAAATGTGCCACCTCTCCCACGGTGTACGGGGCTGGTCCACCTGTAAAGCATGAAAGGAAGAATATACTCAGACTGGGTGAACTGACAAATAATTTCAGTTACAATGACACTGTGTGAATATGACATGGTAATGATAGACTTTCCCACATGCTCATACTGCATGGATGACTTTGTATTCAACATTATCATTGGATGAGTCTCCTGCTACAGTGACACACCCTACTACACACATGCAGTGGCCAGGACAGTCATGTGTCGTCCAAGTTAACCCTCCATTAGTATGCCCCAACAATAATTTTATCCATACATCTCAGCATGTGCATCCCAGAGAGACATTCCAAAACTGGTTCCATGAGGACTGCATGACCACTCACAATCAAACAGGCTAGGTGGACATGTTCAACACACAGCAACCACACACACATGTGACATATGTGTGGACAACATAACTAACTTCATGTGACGTGAAGGCAACACACATGTATAGCATCATCATGTGTTTCTAATTTTCTGTCTAGCTATGGCGTCTACATATGTAGGTATGTGGTTTCTACATGACTTACTCACTGGCCATTATGACCACTAGAGTACAAATAGAGCCGTTCACGTGTTGCTTGTCTGACACAAATGCAACACTATATTACATACAGCTACAGGCATCTAGTATGTGTTGCAAAAGTGAGCCATCGGACTGGTAGCATTGGTCTTCATACACATTCTGCAACAAATACACATTAGGGCACATATGGATACCTTTGTAGTGCATCATTTGCATCATTTTGTGACGCAGAGAGGGGGCTAATTAGCAAAATACAGATAGATGTTGCAATTTGCTGCTGTTATTGCGTGAAAATGTGTTGCAAAAATGGGGATATATGTGTATAAACATGGGCCTAGGTTTCCCTAGCATTACACACAGTCAGCTACTTATTTAGCAGATTGGCTAACAATCATCACATGTTCCCACACAGATTTCTATTATTCCCATGTAATTGATTTGTACTCACCAACATGGCCACCAATCCTGAGTCCCAGGTGGTCCAGCAGGTCCTGTTCCCTGGTGATCAGATCTGCCCAGCGGTGCTTCAATTGATGGACATTTCGCATGCTCCCGTAGACCCGGACCAGGTGATGGCGCACCTTCTCCCACCGGATTTTCCTAGCCTCCGTGTGATACCCCTGTATCACACGGCCCCCAGCCTCCAGCATCAGTGGCAGGAAATGTCTAACTAGCCATATAAACCCCCCCCAATTCATCTTCACCCATCCTGGACAGGCGAGGCCTACCTGACATATTGACAGCTAGAAAAATGGATAAATGAAATAAGAAAGTAAAAGTGGGAAATGGGGAAAGGTAGAGGTGTGAAAGAAAATGAAAAAGGAGAAAAATAGACCAACTAACCCCCCAAACTATGCTACCCACAACAGACTCCCACAGACAATACAAACAATCACAGGAATAGACAAAACAAGACTAAACAGACAGAGACAATGTTATACAACAAGAATAGATTGACAAAAAGACAAAATACAAGGGACACAGGACATTAAAGCAGTAAAACACAGGACAACACCTTTCACACAACCACACAGTCTAGAAAAATCTGAGACTGCAAAGTGAAAGTGAAAGTTAACTCCCAGTACAGATTTTGTAAACAGGATATCCTATTACATCACTTCCTGCATAAAATGGCCGCCGTTTTTATTTCCCCGTTATGCGTCATATTTTCACGCATACACAATTGTGCGTAATTTTTTTTTACGCATTACATTGCACATGATGCCGAGTCAAAAAATATGATATGAATATTAATAATTTTTAATGTACATGAGATGACCAACATATTGACCATGTTGCGTCAATTTTACCACGCATACATCATGGGCGTCATTTTTTTCCACGTACAGTAGTGCACATGATGCTGAGTCAAAAAATATGATATGAATATTAATAATTTTTAATGTACATGAGATGACCAACATATTGTCCATGTTGCGTCAATTTTACCACGCATACATCATGGGCGTCATTTTTTTCCACGTACAGTAGTGCACATGATGCTGAGTCAAAAAATATGATATGAATATTAATAATTTTTAATGTACATGAGATGACCAACATATTGTCGATGTTGCGTCAATTTTACCACGCATATATCATGGGCGTCATTTTTTTCCACGTACAGTAGTGCACATGATGCTGAGTCAAAAAAATGTATGATGTAAATTATACTTTGATGGCTAAATATGTGACACTTTTGGATACATTTTTATTTGACTCTGCATTCTGTGCACTCATGTACGTGAACAAATTATGACACCCATGCTGTATGCGTAGAATTTGGAGCATATTTTTCCTTATGTCTTCATGTTTTTAACTTGGGAAAGGTGATTTGTCATGGTCAAACGGTGCTATGTGATACACATTTGTGTTTGGATATGACACATGTCCGTTGTTGTATGTATAGAAGGCATTCACACTGTAATGTTTTGGATACGTTAACTAATGTATTGACCATATTTGTCAACATTTTTGGGGTAATTGCTGATGGCTATTTTGAAATGATGGATGGGATACCATGATGTATTCCTTCTCCAAAATGTGTCCACAATTATGATGGTGATGCTTTTATCTGTAGTCCTAACAGGGAGTGCAATAGTCACTTACAGTTTTTATGGGGCTAACCATGTCCCATTATGATTTAGTGTTTCAGATTTGTGTTGGACTTTTGACATGTAGCCCACACATGTGCCTTATGCATGTGTTTAGTTCACAAGTACAAGATTCTTGTATGTTTTGGGGGCGGTAGAGGTGGACTTACGCCCCCAGCACCCTAGGATTTGACCATCCAGAATAGCTACTGTATCCATGGAGTATATTTATTATATCATGGCAAACCTGCAGCAGCAGCCTAATGTAAGGCCATATGGTATGAATGACTGTTGACCATTCATTCATCTCATTAGCCCATTTGACGTTTGCAGTAATGATGAATTGGAGCAAACTTGCATACCATTTTCCAATGACTATGTTTGCAAGACTCTCAGCGTTCCCGATGTGATAAAGAGAATAATTTTGTTGTTGTCTGTGTCCCTTTCTGCATAATCTGGTTTAGTGGCATGTTACATTCTTCCTGCTAGGTTTAACCTGGGACACAACTGTGATGGTCTACTTTCAAATATTAGGTTGATTGTATGACATATGTGTACATGTGTGTTGGAATGTGGATCCACTATCACCTGTCTGGGTGTATGTTGTCACTGTGACTTCAAGGTCTCCTCTTGAGTTAGTGGCAGCTGATGTTGTTCCAATTGTGTATTGCTCATATCACACACTTGAGAGAAGCCATTGATGACATGGTCACGTACACATGGATGGTCCCACCCTGTCTCTGAACACGTGTGATGTGACTTTCAAATGATCTCAAATTTTGGGCTGGATGAGAGACTGTTTCAGGTGTTTGGATCCGGCATGTGTAATTGCCACATTTGTACTCCTGTTGGGCTCTGTGTATGGTAATGTATCATGTCACATCCTACCCTCTGTGCATACAGTTGTGATGTTTATTTTTGGTGTGATGACTGTTATAGCATTCTTGCTCAATGAGACGACATTCTTCTTCAGCGATTTCAAAATAAAGGTGGTCAGAAATGCATAGGCCAAAGCATGATGTGGTGGTGGTTATCTGTGTTTATTTACAAGTGTGGAATACAAGTTATTATAATATATTAAGAAAAAAAATTATTGACAAGCTGTTGGCGCCTACGCACTCCTGCTGCCGTGTTAGGTTGTTCCCCCTCCTGTTGCAGGCCAGCATCCTCCTCTTCGTCATCCTCAGGCATGTCTGGGTCTGGTTCAAGGAGGGGAATGTTCCTTTTTACACAAATATTGTGTAATATGGCACAAGTGAGTATGATCTTACAGACCATCTCTGGGGAATAGAGTAGGCTACCGCCAGTTATGTCAAGGCAGCGGAACCTTGACTTTAGGATCCCAAAGGTCCGCTCCACAATGCTGCGTGTCCTCTTGTGGGCGTCATTGTATGCCCGCTCAGCAGCAGTATTTGGGTTCCCATATGGTGTCATTATCCAAGGCTGGATGCCATACCCCTGATCAGCTGAAAGAGAAACACAGAATGGTATCAATTAGATGTAGGAGGCACTGTTGTACGTATCTTTGATGGCAGTAGTTGTGTTGTGTTGTCTGTGACTATTTTGTATACTAATGTGACAACCTATGGTTGTTGGTGAAAACTTTTGCATTGATTTTTTTTCCTTGGCTGAGCAAGTGTTTGTTTGCTAACTGTTTGTCAGCAGGATGTATTGGTTTCTCCAGTACAGTGTGCCCTCCCTTGCATTGTGACTTGTGATACAGGTGTCCGTGTGTCCTCACTGGGAGTGTGATGATAGTTCCATGTAGAGTTGAAACATGAAAGTGTATTAGAAACGTTCATATGAACATACCCAGGCCATCCCATACCTTTAAACTTATGCATTGTATTAGTGTACAGGTTATTGTGAGACTTCCAATTTGCAAGGTGACATTTAGGCAACCACAGTCATTAATGTCTTCACACTAAGCTGTAGAGTAAATTCCAATGTGTGAGAGGTTCAATGGTGACTTGTGAAACATGGCTAGTGATGTGAGTACCTCAGTGTGTTCCTGGCTAGGTGTTGCTATTGTGGTGTATGTGTTGTTTATCCTAGAGGGTTTCTGAGCAGTGTGTATATGAGTTAGAATTTTGTCCTTACCAACAAGTAGTCCATTGCCATACCGTCCATCCTGGAAGTGTTGGTTGATGGTGCAGTGACGGAAGATGAATGCGTCATGTACACTCCCAGGATATTTAGCCACAATGTTGCTGATAAGTCCTTGGTGATCGACTATGGCCTGCACGTTGATTGAATGTGTGTGCTTCCTGTTGCGGTAGAGGTGTTCACTCGCAGCAGGTGGCACAAGGCGTACGTGTGTGCAGTCGATTGCACCAAGGACGTGCGGGAAGCCACTGATGGCGTAGAACCCCTGTTTAGTTTCCTGCTGCATCTGCAGTGTGTTAGGGAAGCTGATGTGGCGGGGTGTCAGGCGAATGATGGCATCCAGTACTTTAGGCAGGAATGCGGAGAAAGATGGTTGTGATATTCCACCAACCAGGGCACCAGTTGTCTGAAACGAGCCACTTGCCAGCAGGTGAAGTACGGCAAGCAGCTTTGTTTCTGTTGGGATAGTGCGGGGAGTCACTAAAGTGGGGGCCAACTGCTGTTCAATATTTGTCAGCAGCTGCTGAATGGCCTGCCAGTTCAACCGGTACCTCTGGATGATGTCTCGTTCCCTGAGGCCATGCAGGGTTATTCTTGGGCGGAATATCCTCTCCTGCCTTCTGCGCTGTCTTTGGGGTCCCTGCTGTTGTTGTTGTAGCTGCTGTTGTTGCTGCAGGGCTCTGCGTCTACGTGCACACTGAAGAAAAAGCACCTCCATGTCTCCCTGTTGCTGCTCTGCTGCTCTGTTGTTTGTTCTGTGTGTTCTGATTAAGTACAGGTGTGTTTGCCCCATTTTAACTCCTGCCCTGACCCAGGCGTTAAAATTTCACGATATTCGTGCTTTGCGCCATTTTTTTGCGCCGCCTGCCGCGCGGGAGTCATTTTTGCCCGGAAGCATTAATACGACGCACCGCTGTGTGCGTCGGTTTTTGGACGGGAACGCCTACCCTGCATGTCATTAACGCAGGGCGGGGTGCCGCTTCCAGAAACTGACGCACATAGCGCCATTTTCCTGGTGCGCCGGATCGGGCGTCAGGGTTTAAATATGGGGCAACGTTTGCGCTGAATGTGCGTCAAACTTTTTGACGCACATTCGGCGCAAACGGAGTATAAATATGCCCCCAAATACGCCAATCATGGAAAGTCAATTACACATACATTTTACATAGGAGCATTTGCACTTTAGCACTGGATAGCAGTGGTAAAGTGCTTAGAGTAACAAAAACAGCAAAAAAAGAGTCAACAACCTGGGAAACAGAGGCAAAAAGTTAGGGGAGACCATGCCAAGAATGCCAAGTCTAACACGTGTCCCTCCAGCTAAAAGTGGGGATCAACTACCAAACCTCATGGGACTTCTCGTCACTAAGCCGGAAGAATTTGGACAGACCATCCGCACTGGCGTGATCTGTACCAGGGTGGTGTTCCATCGTAAACTCCATCCCCTGTAGGTAAATGGACCACCTCAACAGTTTTGAATTCTCACTCCTCATCTGCATTAACCATCTGAGGGGCCTGTGGTCGGTCTGAACCCGGAAGTGAGTCCCAAACAAGTAGGGTCTTAGCTTCTTCAGCACCCAGACCATAGCAAAAGCTTCACACTCAGTTGCACTCCACCTATGTTCCCTGGGAAGTAACCTTCTGCTAATGAAGGCTACAGGTTGATCTAGGCCCCCTTCATTAATCTGTGAGAGTATTGCTCCTATACCATGCTCTGAGGCGTCTGTTTGCACAACAAATTCCTTGGAATAGTCAGGTTCCTTCAGCACAGGTGCTGTGCACATGGCAGCCTTCAGGGCATCATTAGCGGTCTGGCAAGCCTCCGTCCAGATCACCTTCTTTGGTTGCTTCTTGAAAGTCAGCTCATTCAAGGGGGCAACAATTGTGCCATATCTCTTGACAAACCTCCTGTAATAGCCAGTGAGGCCTAAAAAGTCTCTCACCTCAATCTGGGTCTTGGGAGGCTCCCAAGCCAGAATAGTGTCAATTTTTGGCTGTAGGGGTGTCACCTGGTCATTCCCTACCTGATGTCCCAAATACACCACTGAACCCTGCCCTATTTGGCATGTGCTTGCCTTAATTGTGCCTTTTGCAGGGCCTCCAACACTGTGCAGAGGTGCTGCAAGTGTTCATCCCTAGTGGAACTGAACACTTCAATCTCATCTAGGTATGCTGCTCTGAAGTCATCCAGCCCAGTCAACACCTGGTTGACCAATCTCTGGAATGTGGCAGGGGCATTTTTCATCCCAAATGGCATCACTTTAAACTGGAAGTGTCCATCTGCCAATACCCAGACGTCAATTTAAACATGCTGAGGTATTTGGCAGCTCCCAACCGATCTATGAGCTCATCAGCTCGGAGGATGGGGTGCGTGTCAGTTTTAGTGACCACATTGAGACCCCGGTAGTCCACACAGAACCGGAGTTCTGGGGTGACACCACGAGAAGCGCCTTTGGGACCAAGACCACAGGGCTGGCCCAAGGACTGCTAGAAAACACAATCACTCCTAGGGCTAACATCTTAGACACCTCATCTTTGATGCTGGCCCTGACCTTATCAGTCACCCCGTAAACCTTCTGTTTAATGTGTGGACTGTCCCCAGTATCCACATGATGTGTACACAAGTGTGTGACCCCTGGGATCAGGAAGAACAGAGAGGCAAACTGACCCAGTACCTGGCGACAGTCCATCTGCTGTTCTGAGATCAGGGGAGTTGGAGAGGTTCACTCCCTTCACAGAACTATCTTTCTCTCCAGCAGACAGGATGTCAGGAAGAGGCTCACTCTCCTCCTCCAGCCCATCATCTGTTGCTAGGAGCATGGACAATTCAATCCGTTCAAAGTGTGGTTTGAGACGGTGCACATGCAGGACCCTTAAGGGATTCCTAGGAGTCTGCAAGTCCACCAGGTAGGCGACTTCACTCTTGCGCTCCACCACCTCAAATGGCCCAGTCCACTTGTCCTGGAGCACCCTAGGCTCCACTGGTGACATCACCCACACTTTTTGCCCAGGCTGAATCTCGACCAGAGTGGCATTCTGGTCATACCACTGTTCCATGTCTGCCTGACGTGCTTCCAGGTGCTCTCGTGCAAGAGCTCTGAAGTGGGCAGTCTGGTTTCTAAAGGCCAGCATGTAGCTAAATACATCCTGGGGAGGTTGACTCGGGCTTTCTCTAGGCCCTTCTTCACCAGACTCCAAGGTCCCCTAACACTGTGGCCATACAGTAACTCAAAAGGACTAAAGCCAAGACCTTTTTGAGGCACCTCCCTGTAGGCGAACAGAAGGCATGGCAAGAGGACGTCCCACTTCCGCCTCAAGGGCTCTGACAGGCCCATGATCATGCCTTTTAAGGTGCGATTGAATCTTTCAACCAGACCATTGCTTTGGGGGTGGTAAGGAGTGGTGAACTTATACGTTACTCCACACTCCTGCCACAGAGACTTCATATATGTAGATATGAAGTTGGTACCCCTATCAGATACCACTCCCTTGGGGAACCCCATGCAGGTAAAAACCCCCATCAATGCACGACCCACCACAGGGGAAGTGATTGACCTCAGAGGAATGGCTTCTGGGTACCAGGTGGCATGGTCCACCAAGATCAGGATGAATCATGGCTGTCTTAGGATCCAGAGGCCCCACAATGTCAATACTGACCCTTTCTTTTTTTTTCTGTGTTGCAATTCTTTATTATAGAAGTTCAGCAATACATACGTAAACAGTTTAGGATAAAGGACATTTTAAGGGACATTTTGAAGTCTATCATGGCGGCATGACATAACGGCCAGAGCACATTTCTCATGTATGGAAAATCGACGCACATGATTAACAATTGTCCGTTCCTGTGAAAGGAAAATATTATTCAGAACAGCGAGATATGAGGGGGAAAGGGAGAGAGAGAGGGGAGAGGAGGAGAGGGGAGGGGGATGGGGTGCAAGGCCAGGGAGGTGTGGTAGTGTAAACAATATACTGTCACAAGCTGGGGAATAGCGTAAGCTGTCGCTTAAGATATGTTATCCTGTAATCCGGCATAACTGGGTGTGCTAACTGGAGCCAACCCGTTCGTGTTTCATGTGTCCGGCAGAGCATGGAAGGTGCAGTTCTTGATAGCATGTATCAATAGGCCATATCTTCTTGCTGGCAAGGGCAGGGGATGGGGGGGAGGGCTGTCCGTAATGAGACTAAGGGAAGGCCTGTGGGGAGTGGAGGGGGTTAGGTAAGAGAGAAAGTGATAAGGGGGAGGAAGGTGAGAGGAGGAAGGAAGGAAAGGAAGATCAAAGAGGGAGGGAGAGAGAGGGATGGGGGAAGGAGAGGAGATGGGGGAAGGGGCAGACAGACACAGAGGACACCATCGCAAGTCAGGAGGGTGGTGGGGGGAAACAGCAAGGCTGTTAATGAGGATTCATAGTGCTTTATTGGGATGAGGGGGAGGGAGATAAATGATAAAGGAATTATGGTGTCTCTGCCAGAAAGGGGGCCCAGACCTGAGTGAATAAGGCTGCTTGATCTTGCAGACCCGCTCATGGGTAGCTATTCATACCATAACTGTCATCCATTCGTCTGGGGTTGGAGATGCCGTTGATCTCCAGTGCTGAAGGATACAAATCTTAACTGTAACAAGTGCCACATGTAGCAGTCTTTGCTGCAGGCGCGAGAGTGTGGGGAATGGATCCAGATAGTGTAGGAGGATAGTCGAGGGGGTGAGTGGTGGTTAAGGTGGCATGGAGTCTTTAAGGGTGGAGCTCACCGCTTTCCATAGGGGCAGGACTGAGGGACATTCACATAGAATATGGAGCAAGTCGCATCGAGTCTCTGGACATCTCCAGCATTTTGCATGTGGTAAAAGTCCGGCTCTGTACAGTTTCAGGGGGGTCCAGTACCAATCATGTAATATCTAAAAGAGACAGCATTTCAATCGGGCTTCCCTTGTTCCTCGGTCTAAGGCATCCAGTATGTCTGTCCAGTCTTCCACTGAATAGTCCACCTGAAAGCGGGCCTGCCATTTGGAGCGTAGGGTTTCGAGGAGGGGTTGCGAATGAAGGTGATGCGTTAGGACGTCGTAAAGGCCTGCCAATACTCCTTTATGGCGACCCCATATTTTCAAATAAGTGACCACTGAGAGATGCCTTAAGGTCCCAAGGGGCTGCACCTACCGTTTGTCGAAGACAATGTGTGAGTTTCAGGTAGCGCCATTCCTGCCTCGTGTGTAAGTTATATTTTGCTCGTAGGTTACTGGGGGGACCCCTCGTCGACTATCTGAGCGAGGCATTTAATACCCGTTTGGCTCCACTGTGGCCAATTAAAGGTAGTTTCCCTGATCTTAAAGTTGTTTTTCCCCCAAATGGAGGCGTGGGTATGGATGAAGGGGTGTATACCAAGTAGACAGTGTGCTCCGCGCCAGGCTGCATGCATTGCCGCTAGCATTGGGTTGGCTGGGTTGGACTGTGTTGGTTCCATGCAGTACAGGCCGTTTAGGCTGCCAGAATGGGAAAGTTGGAGTTTCTCCGTAGCTACCCATTGTGGTTTTTCCGGGTGTCCGGGCACCATGAATGTCAGCTGTGATAGGTGGAGAGCCATGGAGTAATGCTCGATGGAGGGGAGACCCAGGCCCCCACAGGATCGACATGCCAGAAGTTTTGCCGCTGTCAGTCTGGAACGAGTAGGGCCCCACACGAAGGCTCTCAGCAAATACCAACCCTTTCAAAGGGGGTACTAACCACTGGAAAAAGGTTGGAGGGGAGCTTTACATTTCCCCCCACTCTTGCCACTTGCCTGACAAGTCTGGCAAGACCTCCAATGGGCATTTGAGTGCCTGCGCATTAGAGTCCAGTAAAAGTGTGTGACAAGCTGTTTGAAGGCCTTGTCCTGCCCCAAATGTCCAGCTAAAGGCACATCATAAGGCAGACCCAGTAGGAAGGCTCTGAAGCACTTGGGTACCACCAGCACATGGGCTGACCCAGGCTCAGCAATCTTAGGCTCACTATACAGGAGGCCGTCTACCCAATAAAACAGGTGAGAGCCTGGCTCCTTGCAGCCGCCTGGTCTGCAGCCTGCTGCCGCAAACCCACTAAAGTAGGGCATGTCCTCTGTACCTCACAGAATGCCTCCCTGGTGGTTCCCTCTTCCTGCTGCCACTGTGACAGCTCAGGGACCTGTTCCCCTGTCGGGTCCAGGGTGGCACCCTTAGGCTCTGCCTCCTCCTGGACCATGGGAACTTGTGGGGCCGCTTTCCCATGCTCCCTGCCTTTCTTCTTTTTGGCAGTCCCCTGGGCCACTGTTTCAGGCTCCAGGGACTCCTGACCACCCTGACGGGCTGCATTGACCTGATGGATACGCATACACACCCAGGAAGACCCAACATCTCCAAGTGTGACCTGTGTTCCACCTCCTTCCAAGGGGAATTCTCCAGGTCATTGCCAAGCAAACAATCCACAGGCATGGTTGGACTCACAGCTACCTTCAAGGAGCCTGAGCCCTCCCCCTTTTCAAAGGGAACCTGCGCCACTCTGCACAGGCGCTCTGAGTTGTCCACTGCAACTACTTGGCGAAGTACACAGGGATCTATCTGCTCTTCAGACACTAGGGGGCATATTTATACTCTGCTTGCACCAGATTTGCATCATTTTGTTTTACGCAAATCCAGCGTAAACTTAACTCCATATTTATACTTTGGTGGTAGACCCATCTAGCGGCAAATTTATGGAGTGTGCGTCATTTTCTGGACGTGAAAACCTACCTTGCGCTAATGAGATGCAAGGTAGACGTTCCCGTCCAAAAAACTACTTTAAGGTCTGTGCGCCTTATTTATACTCCTGTGTCATTTTGATGCACAGGACAGGGCGGGCCTTGAAACATTGCGCCCAGCCTGATTTGCGCCATTTTTTAACGCCTGGGTCAGGGCAGGAATGGTCTCTGACCATGGAAACAGTCCACAGGTGCCCTTCCCTGCCCCCAGGGACACCCCTGCCACCCTCATCCACCCCTGGAGGACACCCATGGATGGGGGGACCCATCCCAGGTAAGTACAGGTAAGTTGAGGTAAGTATTTAAAATAAAAAAATAAGTGGCATAGGGGGGCCTTATTTGGGCCCCCCCTACATGCCACTGTGTCCAATGGCCATGCCCAGGGGGCAGAAGTCCCCTGAGCATGGCCATTGGGCAGGGGGGCATGACTCCTGTCTTTGCTAAGATAGGAGTCATTTCAATGGGGGTTGTGCGTCAAAAAATGGCGCAAGTGATTTTTGCCTCAAACCTGACTTGCACCATTTTTTGACGCACAACCTCTATTTTCCCCTACGCCGGCGCTGACTGGTTTGAGTCATTTTTTTTTTACTCAGACCAGTCCGCAGCACCGGCTAACGTCATTCCTTAAATAAGGCGCCCACATGGCGTGTAGGAATGGGGTTAGCCGGCGGTAAAATTAGGCCCCCATGCCACTTTAAAAAATAAAAATAAAAACTTACCTCAACTTACCTGTACTTACCTGGGATTGGTCCCCCCAACCATGGGTGTCCTCCAGGGGTGGGCGAGGGTGGCAGGGGGTGTCCCTTGGGGCAGGGGAGGGCACCTCTGGGCTCCTTCAATGGTCAGAGGCCATGGAAGTGAGCCCACAGGTCCCTTAACATCTACCCTGACCCAGGTGTTAAAAACGGCGCACATCAGGCTGTGCACCGTTTTTTAAAGCCCACCCCCTCCTGTGCGTCAAAATGACACTGGAGTATATATAAGGCGCACAGGTCTTAAAGTCATTTTTTGGGCGGGAACGCCTACCTTGCATGTCATTAATGCAAGGCAGTTTCCCGCATCCAAAAAATGACACACATGGAGGAATTTTGACGTCCGCGGGCTCGGGCGTCAAAGTTTAAACATGGTGCGCGGTTTGCGCCGATTGTGCGTCAAATTGTTTGACGCACATTTGGCGGAAACAGAGTATAAATATGCCCCTAAGAGTCTTAATCCTTTGAAAACAGTGAGAATGCTGTTATTTCACAAAAGTACCTCGGTAGCATCAAAATAAAGCCGCACGGGCGAGTGTGCATCAAAAAAGGCCAGCAATGCGTTGATTTCTCACTCTCAAGCGAGACCGCGCATTCTTTCTCCTCTGGTTGGGTCGGCATGTGCCGTTTCTTCTCTCCCGCAAGAGAGTGATGCAATGATCTGGACAGGCACCTCGGGTCAAGGCAGGCTTTGCGTTGATTTTCCGCGCCCAGGGATGTTGCGTTGAAAATCCGGTCGCACAGTATCAGAAAACCGCGCTGCGTGTTGTTTGCGTCGTTATCAGCCTCTGTTAGCAGGTGTTGAGTGTAATTTCTCAAGCCGCATTTCGGCGATCTTCCAGCCGCAATGCAGGTGGAGCGTTGCTTTCAGCCGTGAAGCCAGCGGCGCGTCGTTTATCAGCCGAGTCTCGGAAGGTGTGTTGAAAATGTCCCAGCTCGGTGGTCTGTGCGTGGATTTTCAGTTCTTGTCTGCCAACTTCACCTTTCAAGGGCCCAGGAACTAGATAGGGCACCACTTGGCAGAAATGGTGCAGTGGAATCTTGTGGATTCCATTGCACCATTTTTAGCGACCGTCTAACGAGGGAACGCCCCCTTTGCATACATCACGTATATATTATGCATGATGTGACGTGAAGGGTTTACAAGATGGCGCAAACTAGGTTTGTTCCACCTTGTAAATATGGCGCTATCATAGTGTCCTATTAGCGTCACTTTTGCGGCAAACTTTTTGCTGCAAATGTGGCGCTAAGGGGTGCAAGGGCCTTGTAAATCTGGCCCTTTAGTTGAATTTTAGTCACAGTCATGTTTTCTTGGTGGTCTGTGACATGCCGCAGTTGAGTTGTTTCAGAGGTCCAGTGGTGTGAGGAGTTACAATTTGTCAGCCCCTAACACCCTTTGAAAGTACCGGCCTGAAATTGAACTAAAACCAGAAATTCCGTCCCAGCCCTTTCAGCGTCCTCAGGCACTGGCTAGTCTATACATCTCTCAAATTTCCTTCTGTCCACCCTTCTTCTTGTGACGTAGGACCTGAGTTACTCTCCTTACTAAACCTCCAGATAGCTTCATATTGCCATAGCTCCAGATGGTTTTCATGGAATTTATTTGAAACCTGATTAAAGTATGCTGGTGGTGGGGGTCGTGGGGGCTTAAGATTTGTGCCTTCCATCCTGATTCAGTCCTGGGAATCCAGTGGAGGTTTTTCACAGTCTTTCCAGACTCATGATAGCTGTTGAAGGGGGCTTAATGGGTACTTAGGCCCATATTTATACTTTTTGACGCTAAACTGCGCTAACGCAGTTTAGCGTCAAAAAAATTTGCGCCGTCTAACGCCATTCTGAAGCGCCATGCGGGCGCCGTATTTATGGAATGGCGTTAGACGGCGCAATCAGACCGGCGCTGCCTGGTGTGCGTGGAAAAAAACCACGTAGACCAGGCAGCTCCGGCGTTGGGAAAAAATGACGTTAGGGCGTCTTAAAATGGCGCAAGTCAGGTTGACGCTAAAAAATCGTCTTAACCCGATTTGCGCCATTTTTTCGACGCCCAGACGCCATTTCATGACTCCTGTCTTAGTAAAGACAGGAGTCATGCCCCCTTGCCCAATGGCCATGCCCAGGGGACTTGTGTCCCCTGGGCATGGTCATTGGGCATAGTGGCATGTAGGGGGGCACAAATAAGGCCCCCCTATGCCACAAAAAAAAAAAAAATATAAAAAAAATTATACTTACCTGAACTTACCTGTACTTCACTGGGATGGGTCCCTCCATCCTTGGGTGTCCTCCTGGGGTGGGCAGGGGTGGCAGGGGGGGTCCCTGGGGGCAGGGGAGGGCACCTGTGGGCTCATTCTGAGCCCACAGGTCCCTTAACGCCTACCCTGACCCAGGCGTTAAATTCAGGCGCAAATGCGGGTTTTTTTGACCCGCCACCTCCCGGGCGTGATTTTTGCCCGGGAGTATAAATACGACGCATTTGCGTCGCCGTCATTTTTTTAGACGGGAACGCCTTCCTTGCATCTCATTAACGCAAGGAAGGCGTTCACGCTAAAAAATGACGCTCTTTCTTCATACTTTGGCGCTAGACGCGTCTAACGCCAAAGTATAAATATGGCGTTAGTTTTGCGCCGAATTTGCGTCGAAAAAAACGACGCTAATTCGGCGCAAACGGAGTATAAATACGGGCCTTAGAGTCTGTGAGGGTTCTGTCTGGACATTTTAGATCGTAAAGCAGTTCTTGTGCTGCTTTCTGGACAAATGTGCAATGCAGTGCTGGAGGGATCGCACTCTGCTGACTTATTGTTCACAGGTCATTATTAGAGGGAGCTCACATTGCACACTGTTGTTCTGCATTGAAATTGGATGTCATTTTGTCTGGTGTGTTTTTTGGTGTGCACATGTTTTGATTTTTTTTCAACAGCAGTTTCATGCAGCCTTCGTACTACATGCCTTATATGTCAACCAGCATCTCATTGCTTCCCGGGTTAGTATGGAACATGGAATTCAGGGTCAGCTGTGCTAAGCACTGTTACTGTTGCAAATACACCGATTCAGCATTTGCAGCCATAAAAATGCGTTTTCAGGTGTACTAATCCCATTTTAAGAGTCACAAAAGTTTTTCCAACTCCTAAAATGGGATCGTGAATGGACACCCTTCTGGTATCTGGAAGGGAAATGTTGCAAGCAGCCCTTCTAAATGCTGAAACAGTACACTATGGGCCAAATTTAAGAAAAGTTGTGCTGCATGCAATGCAGCACCACTTTTCTTGCACTCCCTCGGACCCCCCTAACGCCAGCATGTGTGCTACATATTTAAGATACGGCGCACCATGGCGGTAGTTAGAACAATAGCTTCACAATTTTTTATGCTATTGTGGCGCTTTGCTACACTAGCATCAAAAATGTTGATGCTAGTGCTGCAAAGTGCAAGAAAGACCATTGATTTAAATGAGTGCATCATTTTAACACCTGCTCTGAGCAGGCGTTAAAAATGATAGAAAAAATAGCGCAGTGAAATCTGTTAAATTGAATTGAGCCATTTTTCCGGTACTCCTAGCACCACAACGCGCCCCTTGCATATATTACGCCTGACGCAGGCATAAAGTGGCGCAAGGGGTTACAAAGTGCCGCAGTGCCTGCATTGCACCACTTTATATATATGGTGCAGCGAAAAGGCCATCTTAGCACCGCCTTAATATAAAAAAAATGACACTCAAGTGGTGCCTCTATGTATCAATGTTTTGCAACCAAAATGCAGGTGCACAACATTGAGGTTTTTCAGCTCCCCACACTGGAGTGATAAACCATTTGCAGAAAGGGAAAGGGCCCCGTTAGGATCCTTTTCTCTTTTTGAATTATAGAAAAGAAAAATGTTTGATGGGGAGTACGCAATGGTCCAAGGGGCCACAGACAATTCTCGCAAAAAAGTAAACTTTTTTTTTTAAATGTGGTCAAGGAAATTGGGCTGCTTAAAAAAAAAAGGTTTACTTTATTGAAAGACGATCACTGACATGGTGGGATGCTCTTCCCAGCTGGCCACCACCCCTGTGATGGTCCCCATTTAGATTCAGTCATTATTTGTGGCTTACCTCAAGAATATTAAAGTGGTAGGTCAACTGTGACCCTCTCTGAATCTAAATTTTCTGAACTGACCTTTTTCTACACAGGTGGTATTTGAATTAAATCATATGTTAGAAGGATAAAATTTAGGTTATAATATATTTAGGCCCATATTTATACTCCCTTTGCGCCGAAATAGCATCTTTTTTTTATGCTAATCCAGCGTAAACTTAGCACCATATTTATATTTTTATGCTAGACCCGTCTAGTGTAAAAATTTCGGAGATGGCGTCATTTTATGGATGCGCCAAACCCCGTCTTGCGCTAATGAGATGCAAGGTAGGCTTTCCAGTCCAAAAAATGACTCAAACATCTGTGCGCCATATTTATCCATCTGGGCAACAAAGACGCCCGGGCAGAAAATTGAGCAGAAAAATTACTCTAAAGCCGATTTGCGTCAAATTTTAATGCCTGGGCCAGGGCAGGTGTTAAAATGGGGCAAACACACCACTGAGGACTGAAGAAAACTCACACATTCAACATCATTGCTCAAGAAGGAGGACATGGAGGTGATACTCATGCAGCATGCACAATGACGCAGAGCACAGGACTAACAGCAGCAGCTACCACCACACCAACATGGACCCCAAAGGCAATGCAGAAGGCAGGAGAGGATATTCAGGACCAGAACAACCCCTCAGGGCCTCAGGGAACATGATATCATCCAGAGGTACAGACTAAACTGGCAAGCCATACAGCAGCTGCTGCGCCACATGGAGCCACAGTTGGCAGTCAGCTTGCAGACACCCCAAATCATTCCACCGAAGACCAAGCTGCTAGCTGTCCTGCACATGTTGGCTCATTTCAAACTACTGGTGCCCTGGTTGCTGGGATCTCACAGCCCTCATTCTCCGCCTTCCTTCCCAAGGGACTTGATGCCATCATCTCCCTCACACTCCGCCACATCAGCTTCCCCAACACACAGCAGAAGCAGCAGGAGACCAAACAGTGGTTTTATCAAATGAATGGCTTCCCGCACGTGCTTGGTGCCATTGACTGCACACATGTCCGGATTGTGCCACCTGCTCCAACCGAGCACCTATACCGCAACAGGAAGCACACACACTCCATCAATGTGCAGGCCACTGTGGATCACCAGGGATTGTTCATCAACACCATGGCAAAGTATCCTAGGAGTGTACATGATTCATTCATCTTCCGCCACAGCACCATCAATTGGCACTTCTAGGATGGACAATATGGCAATGGCCTACATGTCGGTAAGTACAGGAACCTAGTAATTTACACACAGCACAGCAACCCTGTAGGACACACAACACATACACCACTACATTGACACGTGGCCAGGAACACACTGAGGTGTGACACTGGTAGTCTTGTCTGATATCCTGACCCAATGGGGCAAACACCTATGGACAAATGACAGATGCAAATAACAATAGATGCCATGGAAGAGCCACACGGGACCAATTTAAAACCACACAGTGACAATGACATGGCCTTAACTGGCAGTACAACTTGTAAGATGAACCTTTCAATATCACATAAGGCTACAGTCAATCCCACACACTTCCAAGCAATACGTCTTGTGTAAGGGGTGTGTAATGTGTGTTGCTGCAGGTCAAACACCATGAGACACATAGCATGATGACGCTGACTCAAATGAAGTTGACATGGAATTATTGAGGCAGTACCAACATCTCAAATCACTCCTGGGGTGACATTGCCAGCTAGCAATAAGGAAGTGGACTGTGCTATGAAAATATGTGAATGTGACACTAGTGCAAAGTGCACACTGCTACACATACTGATTGAGACAAGTCCCCATATACATAACAGATGTACAGGGAGATGGACCTTCCTACACTAAAACCTTCACCCCCACAACCAAGTTAGCCAGCTCACCTGGAGCAAGTTCAGTAGTGTAGGTGCACGGTTGCACATGAGCCAACTGGGTGAGGGAACAAAAATAGGTTTGCATAGAACTTGTCACACATGGGATAATTGTGCATTGCCAATAGTGAACACTTCAGTGCTGCCAACGTATATCACCTACCCAAATCAAAGGGCCTCACTATTGCATTTCACCTGCAATTACATATGTCTAATTGGATGGGATGTCCAGGCCATTTAGTGCAACCATGTTACCACCACAGTGGAATCTATTGTGTGTGTGGAAGTATCATGTCACCTCCAATGAATGCACACGGACAAATCTTTCTCACTACATAACGCATGGGAGATACATACTGAACTGCAAGTTTCTAAATACACCACAGATATCACTTCGATCTGCCAAACACCAGTTTTGCCAGTCAAACAACCCAAGGCAGAAAGAACATCACAGAAGCCTACGATCCCACACAATACCACAAACACATATGAGTCACAGACAACACAAGATAACAACTGCCATGCAAAGTGACAATCACGGTGCAAACAACAACAAAATACTTACCCACATTTTCTCTTTCAGCTGATCAGGGTTACGGGATCCAGCCATGGATCATGACCCCATTTGGCAACCCAAGCACAGCAGCAGAGTGTGCCTATAATTGGAGGACACGTACCATAGTTGAGCGGACTTTTGGCATCCTGAAGTCCAGATTCAGGTCCCTGGACATCACTGGAGGCAGCCTCCTATATTCCCCTGAAATGGTCTGCGAAATCATTTTGACCTGTGCCATCCTGCACAACATTTGTGTGAGGAGGAACATTTCCCTCTATGAACCGGAACAACAAATGCCTGAAAGGGGGGGGGGGAGGAGGATGCTGCCTGGGAAAATGAGGGGGAACATCCTAACACAGCTGCAGGAATGCATCACAGACAACAGATTGTACAAAACTTTTTTGAACTATAGTCACTTTGCTATCACATGGAATTAAACACCTCACTCCATCACTCAATCATGCTCTAGGTAATTATTTATGCATCACATGATCTCTAGGAATCATAATCAGAGTATTGCCTCATGGAGCATTGCAGAAATACAAATTTGCATACTTGAGATGCCACATCACATTTGATGGGTATGAATGTAGAGCAAACATCACACACAGTTTTAATGAAATACATCCTGTCTATTTCACATTTGAAGGGGAATATCATAGGACCACAGCTATGAGACACATCCATGTTGCCAACATGGTCCATTGCAGCATATGACACACAACTAAGACACCATCAATCCTAAGGTAAAAAAGTGCATCATACATGAGGCAGTGGATGTGCAATTGCATTGGTAACAGGAATGTATGACCAGACCCTTGACAGCAGTAAGTGTGACATCAGCTATCTCTGCAAGGAACATGTGTGCCAAGAAGTGCATCAAACCTGAAAATGAATAGCACAAGTGCCCCAGGTATGACAAGCATTGCTCACAAGACATGCCCTGCGCAGACCATCCCAGGTCATAAGTCCTGCCACTGCCATGTGTTAAGTCTCTGCCCACCCTTCTCTAGGGGGTGCTGTAAATGGACTATCTGTACCCTGAGAATCATCATCTACACTCACCCAGACTCCCATTCTGACTCCTGTGTGCTTCCCTCTTCACTATGGCATGCCATAGTCAACTTCATCAATCTGCATGGACTTCAGGTCTGATAATGCACTGCCTGGTAGTCGGTAAGACCTGTAATCTGCTGTCCATTGCTTCCCATGTGAATGGTCCGGTTGGCCCTTTGAACTTGATTCTCAACTCCAGGACTTGTGAGAGACTGAAGCTGCACACACCTGTGAGCACTCTCATGCAGCCCAGCCATTTGACTCTGCCCTGCCCTTGCTGCTGCCTGGAACTGCTTAGAAGCTGGCATTTCCTGACTTCCCTTGTGCATTAGCGTACAAATCATTTGTGTATCAGAGCCCTTGGGGGATTGTGTAACAGTGCAGAGTACAGCAGAAACTGATCTTTGATCCCACAGTGTTGTTCCTGCTTGTCCCAGTCAGACTCTACTCACTGTGTATTTGCCTTGGTCATGTTTGTTCCTGACAGAGCCTGCATCCTGTTAGCCAGACTGCTTCCAGTCTTTGCGTTAACCAGAGACGTTCCCTGTGCCTACATTTGCCTTATAGTTGGTTTCCATGCCCTCTGTTTCCTCTTGGGGTATTGTGTCTGGTAGGTCTACGATGAATCCTCAAATGTATAGTATAGTTTAATTTGTTTACTTATCGTATTCTGTTCTGGGACATGTATTCAAATGGGCTAATCCAGCCCCCATCCCTTGTCTGGTTTTGCATGTATTCATTAGTGCCAAACAGTGACAGTGTGCTATGGCTGTATGCATGGATTTGGTACTATGCCTCCAGCACAATGAACAAGGGCTGCTAATGTGTGTGGAAGGACAAAACATGTTTGTGCCCTGATGGTCCAGACACAGATTCACTTCTGCCGCCACCTTCTGATGGGGCTTGCGTGGTGACTAGCTGTGAGATTAATCAGCACAGAGGCACTGATGTTCCCTGTTGCAGTGGGAAATTTAGAGCCCACCCTGTGTACAAATGTAGTGATGAAATCTGCCTGTTTTACTAATTCTGATCCATAACGTATTTGAGCACACCAAGCTTGCTCTGTCGTCAGCCTTCAGAAAATTCTGCTGTGCCAAAGCTGGCCTATCCCCATGTATGCTGTTAGGTGAACTTTGGCTTTTGGTCAAATCTGCTTTGAAGGATACTCTGTTAATTCAAGGGTTGGCGCCACAGATTCATGACTAGACCTGCATGTAACTGTGACACCATGGAGGCCAATACTGACATGGCCACACATTTGAACTGGACACCTATATGCATTGAAACACTGGAAATATGTGAAAACATGCAGCATGGTATGCTGGCCCTCCAAAGCCACAGGTGAAAAATCAGTCATTTACATGAGTCAAACTGTGGTGTACATAACAATTTTAGGATTGGATTCGAGACTCTGGCCCTCATTCTAAGTCTGGCGGGCGGCGGAGGCCACCCGCCAGACTTCCCCCCTCCAAAATACCGCTCCGCGGTCCAGAGACCGCGGAGGGTATTCCAAGTTTTCCCCTAGGCTGGCGGGCGGCCGCCAAAAGGCAAACAACCTGGGCTGGCGGGCGGCCGCCAAAAGGCAAACAACCTTCCCACTTCCCCCTCTTACGGGGGCCCCTGCAGTGCCCATGCCATTGGCATGGGCACTGCAGGGGCCCCCAGGGGCCCCGCGACACCCCCTACCGCCATCCTGTTCCTGGCGGGCGAACCGCCAGGAACAGGATGGCGGTAGGGGGTGTCAGAATCCCCAAGGCGGCGCAGCATGCTGCGCCGCCTTGGAGGATTCATTTGGGCAGCGGGAAACTGGCGGGAGACCGCCAGTTGTCCCGGTCCGACCGCGGCGTTACCGCCGCGGTCGGAATGCCCAAGGGAGCACCGCCGGCCTGTCGGCGGTGCTCCCGCCCCCGTTGACCCTGGCGGTTCTGTACCGCCAGGGTCATAATGAGGCCCTCTGTGTCACAAACACTGTACCTACATAGCATGTGCAAATGCCTGACTCATGGGTAGTATACACACAAGTGACCAAAAATTTTGCATGCGGCTCCCACAGAGGCACAACAATAATTCAAACAGATAACTCACACACATAAACACACAGGCCATGAGTCTATTTCATTAGTAGCGTAGCCTTGCTGTCCTCTATTGATGCAACACCTGCTCAAACTGAGAAAATCCTGTTTTATTTACAAAGTTCGTGCTGATGTTGCGTCAGTTAAGAGAGCTCATCCTGCACAACAACATGAGTATCATGGGCCGCAGTAGTATGGTCTGCCACATGTGCCCAAACACTAGAACACACACTGCAGGTCATACCATCCTATCTTTGTTTAGTAATAGGCTGCATGCATGTTAAAATTTGAAAAATCACTCAAACACAGTTTAAGATCGAATTTTGGACGCAAATGCATAAAAAAAGACATATATGCATCAAAAAATGACGCTTATGTGTTAAAAATGATGCTCACACACATCATACATCAATTGGTCCCTAGAGTTAATTCCACCAATGCACCCCTAGTATGCGGTCATCCATTGAAAATGTATTAATCCTTGAATGTGTGGAAATTTTCATGCATATACGTCAAAAAATATTGACGCTAACCCCGTAAGCGTCATAAGTTTTCACGCAATACAAAAAAAGTGCCGCAATTGAGACAGGAAGTGATGTAATAGGATATACTGTTTGCAGAAATGGTACAATGGGTGTACTTTCACTTTCAATTTGCAGTCTGTGATTATTCTAGACTGTGTGGCTGTGTTTTGACTTGTCGCTCTGTGAATATTGTGAATTTGTCTCCTGTGTGCTCTTTATATTGTCTTTGGTATCCTGTGTAATTGTATTTTTGTCATTTGTTGTATTTAGATTTGTCTTTGTACTGTTGGAAGTTTGTTTGTGGGTAGTATTAGTTGGGGTAGTGTTGGGCTGTCTGTGGGTTAGTTAAATCTCCTTTTCATAACTCCTTTCCCTCTTTACCCTTTCAAATCCTATTTTGGTGGAGATGTTGGGAAGGCTTAGGGTAGTTAGGGCCAGTTGTGGGTAAAGTATAGTTAGGATAGGTTAGTTTGGTTAAGGTGTTTCCCCTAGTTTAAGTTTCCTTTAATACTGATATAATAAAGTTTTTGGTACTCCTTTACAGTATGTGTCATATGCTTGGGGATCCGGGCCTTTGCATAGGTGTACAGTTCAATTTAGTATTTGCATTTGTGTTCCATTCTGCATCCAAATCCCATTCTTGACATGGTTATTCCCACTTCCAAATGAGCTGTCACATTGGCAGCTGCATCAAAGTTACTTCTCTATGCATCTGCCATCCATAGCACCCACCACTCAACGTAACTATTGTTCCCAATGTGTTGTAAAGGTTGGTGTGTTTTTAAATCTGTCATCGTTTGAGACCTGTGTTGGAATCTTGGGCACTGTGGGACGTCTGACTGCAGCCTGATGTTCATGTGAACCCTGATAAGCTGAGTGATGTTATAATCTTATGAAGTTCTGCATACATAACTCACACCTAGCATTTATTACATTGTACTCCCAGGTTACATAATTGCTGTATGGTGTGTGTGTGATTAAAGTTTAGTCAGATGTCACATACATAATGATTGTCTTGAAGGGAATGTCGGCCACATTGAGTTTCATCTTGTACATACTTTGGAGCTGACATTTTCAGTAATACACAGCATTGTACTGTTTGTGATCATTTAACTTCAGAAATAAGCCTGAGGAAGCACAGATGATGATAAAATCCAGACCCCAGTGCATAGTTATCAGCCCAATTTCTTTCTACACTGTTGTATTGACATTCTGTTGCCACTGACATGTTACATACATCACAAATCTCCTACACAGTTGATGTGTCACATTACACAGAGACAAAGTGCTTGTGTAAGTGCTATTTATTTTAAAGTTCTGTAGTGCAATATTTACATAGTCCAGGATTGTAAGTCCATTAGTGTGACGCCTTTTATTGTGGCACAACACAAGTGCCTTGGGGAGGTACATGTCATTGGACATGCTGTGGTGAAGTGTCATTCAGTGCAGAGGAACATGAATTGCCAATGAGGTAGTGAGACACAATTGCAGTGCATAGTGGTAAGGTAAACAGTGTACTACAGAACAGTGCATGTTACTAACTGTAGCAAGACTGGCATGTTAACAAGCACAGCACATAGGAAATCCATGTGGCATGGACTTGTGCTACCGGGTACTCCTACAGGTGAAGGTGATCTGTTCCACGTCTTCATCTTCTGATGTGTGTGTCGTCTCCTCTGCCCTTAGTGGTGGTGGGTTTGAAGGGGCAACCCACACTTCAGTGTTTGAAGACGTGGAGTCAGAATTCCCGTTAGCTGCCAACTGTGGGGCTACTAAAGGAATTACTGCAGCAAGGAGGAGCTGCTGGTTCTTGAGTATAGCAGCTACATCACTGTGGTAGGCAGCCAGGTCGACCCTGAGGGGGTCATGAGGGGGAGGGGGATTTGTGCACACAGTGAAAGCTTTGGGATGCCAGGTGTTGTGGCAACTCCCTAACTGCTGTGGTGAAATCCCTCACACATTGTTGTAGTCCTTGCAGTAGGGATCGTTGCGCTTGCATGGCTGCTGACTGTTCTGCAGATGACATCATGCACATGCGCATCCCCTCAAGGCTGGCTGCCATATTTTGCATCCCCACCCGCACCTTTTTGGCCAGCTCCTGCTGTACTCCCACTACTGTCCTCTCAAAGGTGGTACCAGTGTCATCAGAGTCCTCAGCTGTGTTTGAGCTGGCAGGTCGTACTATTGGGGTGGTGGGTGGGTCCTCTGTGATGGCTGCTGCATCTGTGCTCCTCCTTGCGACTGAAGGTGGGGTCTGGAGGGTTCCAAGGACATCTTGGAGGGTCTGCTGGCTAATGTTTGTCAGCTCGTCATCCATCTCATCAAGGAAGTCCATGACAGGCATATCCACAGGAGAGCCATCATCCTCTGCAATGAGATATTGTACAATTAGGGCCATATTTATACTTTTTGACGCAAAACTGCGCTAACGCATTTTTGCGGCAAAAAAATTAGCACCTGCTAACGCCATTCTGAAGCGCCATGCGGGCGCCGTATTTAATCAATGACGTTAGCCGGCGTTAGCCGCCGGCGCTGCCTGGTGTGCGTGGAAAAAAACGACGTACACCAGGCAGCGCCGGCGTAGGGGGATATGGGGCTTGGGCGTCAAGAAATGGGGCAAGTCAGGTTTCGCCTCAACCCGATTTGCGCCATTTTTTCCACTCCCAACCCCCATAGAAATGACTCCTGTCTTAGCAAATACAGGAGTCATGCCCCCTTGCCCAATGGCCATGCCCAGGGGACTTATGTCCCCTGGGCATTGTCATTGGGCATAGTGGCATGTAGGGGGGCCCAAATCAGACCCCCCTATGCCACAAAAAAAATTGAAAAATAATACTTACCCGAACTTACCTTTCTTTCCCTGGGATGGGTCCCTCCATCCTTGGGTGTCCTCCTGGGGTGGGCAAGGGTGGTAGGGGGTGTCTCTGGGGGCATGGGAGGGCACCTCTGGGCTCCTTCCGAGCCCACAGGTCCCTTAACGCCTGCCCTGACCCAGGCGTTAAAAAACTGCGCTAACGCGGGTACACGTCATTTTTTTTGACCCGCCCACTCCCGGGCATCATTTTTGCCCGGGAGTATAAATACGACGCATATGCATCGGAGTCATTTTTTTAGACGGGAACTCCTACCTTGCATATCATTAACGCAAGGAAGGTGTTCACGCTTAAAAATGACTTAAACTCCATGAACTTTGACGCTAGACGCGTCTAACGCCAAAGTATAAATATGGAGTTAGTTTTGCGTCGAAAAAAACGACGCAAATTCGGCGCAAACGGAGTATAAATATGCCTCTTAGTGTGTCTGTGTTGTGGCAGTTGTAATGTGACGTCACTGACTTCCTATTGGTGAGACATTGTAATCTTGGTTCCTGTTCATTGTTCCTGTCATTAATATTAGCATTCTCACAGGCCTATGCCCCACCTGCATGTCGCATGTAGTGTGGGCAGTTTGGGGAATTGTCTGCGTCACATCATCTAGGTGTAGGTTCAGTCCAAATTTTGTGTTGCCACCTTCTATCCTACTCAACCCTCCCTCTACTTCCATTAGCATGGTGAGGCCTTGCAATGGCTTTGGGTGTTCCGGTGCCACTTGCACCACACTTAACAATATGGGACTGACACAGTCTCTGATATTTCACATACACCTATACGTTGCTGAGACCAAGCACATACTATGTATAGCATTGGCATGTCACAATACAGGTGTCGGCATTGGTAGCGTGTCATGTTGATGTTTGTGAATGTGTGCTACATTGGATTGCACTGATGAGCCTGGCAGTGTTCCGTTTTCTCTTATGACTGTGCGGGTGTGTTTAACTGTCTAGACACATATGTCCTCCCCCTCAATGCTGTTATCTTAGCAATATGACAGTTGGGATGTTGCAAGGTGGCATTGCAGCTATTGTAACACAGGCACGGGGTGGACCCTGGAATAGGCAGCATGGGTATGACATTACTGCTGTGTACTTCATAATGTAAGTAACAATACCTGATGTTTATTGCGCCTATAGACATGACCACTTGACAGGATTTACACTTTGGAATTACAGGGGATTGATCACGTCGTCATCCTGAACCCTCTATTTTGTATGTGTTTGATCCATGGGCACCTAACTGCCATTTGCTACTTGACAAGCACACGCAGCACAGGTGGTAGTGGCAACTGTTGTCAATGGTACATGCCACTTGCAGATATGGCCTGAGATTGGAAATTGAGACTTAGTTCATGTTGTGACAATACCAGCTGCCCTGTGACAGCAGGCCAGTTTTACGTTCTATCCTACCCTCCCGGACTGGCTTGGCCTTTCCAGCAGGCTTGACATGGCAGAGTACCCCCATGCAAAGGTTGTTGGTGTAGTGTTGTGCTGTGCCCCTGGTTTCCCCTGCACAGCCCATGCTGGATTTCCATAAAAAAAAAATGACGTAAATCCGGCGCAAACAGAGTATAAATATGCCCCTATTTATCTCTATAATATGGTTTTGCGCATTGGCTACCTGACTTTGACGTTTTGTTTTTAATAAAACTCCTTAACTTTATTCCTTGTTGGAGTTTTCTTCCGTGGCCACATTGGTCATGATTCAAAATAATTGGGTTTGTATTGTAATAGTATTATTGGTTTTACCACACTACCGACTAGGTCCAAAGATTCATCAACCTCAAAGAGTATTGATTCCTGTGAAGGATGAAAATTCTACAACAGTTCTGGTAGCAGAGGATGGCTTGTCCCATAAGGGGGGAGAATGTGGGGGCAGATTAAAGAAAAGTGGCGCTGCACCAATGACAGAACCACTTTTCTTTTTCCCCTTAGTGCCCCCCTAACGCCACCATGTGTGCGCCATATTTAAGATATGGCACACCATGGCGGTAGTTAGGGAACTAGAGTCAAAATTTTTGATGCTAGTTTGGTGCTTGCAGGATTAGCGTAAAAAATTTTTACGCTATTCGTGCAAAGCACTGAGAGGCCCATTGAAAACAATGGGAGCCTCATTTTAACTCCTGCTATGAGCAGGCATTAAAAATGCAGATAAAAATGGCGCAAAGAAATCTTTTAGCTCTCTTTGCGCCATTTTTTTGGGCCCCCTAATGGGGGAACACCCCACTTACATACATTATGCCTGGCGCAGGCATAGTGTGGCACAAGGCTTTACAAAGTGGCACAATGGATGCATTGTGCCACTTTAGAAATCTGGTGCGTGGAAAAAGCCACTTTAGCACTACCTTAGCGTAAAAGAATGATGCTTTGGTGGCACTAAGGTGGCGCTAGGGGCTCTTAAATATGCCCCTTAGTATAGTGTTAGGGAAATAGGATTGACCCCATGCGATTGCCCAACCTAAAAATTGCCCACCACGGAATCTGTCCAATGGTCCGTTCCGAAAATCCGGCCTTTTGTCTACATGTAATGGAGGCATGAGTATTGAAAGGGTTCTGCAATTGAAGATCAAGTTTCACTCATGTAATTGTGAAAGCTACATTCAGAGAAGTGTCAGCCCATTCAGCATTGAAGTGTTTGAGTTCCTACCGGTAGTGTGCAGACAGAGTGTTTGTTTTCGCTTGAAATATTTTGCATTAGGTGTGAGTGAGTGATAGTGTGCAAGACAGTTGCGAAGCAACTGCATTGCTGAACAAAGTGAGTGTGATGTCAAATTGCACCCCACTGGTATAGGTCACTTAGGGGCAGATTTAAGAAATGTGGCGCTGCATATAGTGCACCTAGTTTAAATACGGCGCACACATGGTGGTGGTAGTGGGCCCTAATGGGCGCAAGGAAAGTGGTGCTGCACTAGGGTGTGCTGTATTTAAAATATGGGCCACCACGGCGCAAGGTGTGGGGAAATAGTGTCATTTTTTTTACACTATTGATGTACTCTGCAGGAGTAGTGACACATTTTTGGCGCTACTCCTGCAGAGTACATACGGGCCCATTATAAATAATGGAAATCTCCTTTTAATGCCTGCTCTGAGCAGGTGTTAAAAGTGCCGAAAAAAAGGGTGTAAGGAAATCTCTTAGATATGTGCAATATTTTTCTGGCCCTCCTAACGGGGGAACACCTCCCTTGCATATGTTATGGAAGAGGGGACCGATAATTCTGAGGATGTTCTGCTTCATAGTTCTAGGGTTCAGATATCCTGCTCACAACTCTCGATTATATACTGAAATTTGGCGGGGTTAGGTAAGAAGTTGGGAGACCCCGAGTGGGTTAGTTTTATTAACAAGCAGGGTATATGTCTATTTCAAGAAAAGAAACTTGGGCCAAAGACCCGATTTTCATGGATGGGTTTGTGATATATATTTTATAGCGGCCCAACCAGCTTCGGGGGGTTTTGGTGGTGTCAAGGGGGGACTAATGATCCTGCTAAATAAGAAATTACAGGATGATCATTCAGTTCTACGCATTAACTCTCCCGATCTACTGGGTGTCCAACTTTCTTTTAACCCAGATTTTAAAATGATTATAATGAATGTGTCTGCCAAGTCTGTTTCTCAGGGATCTGAGTCTCAGGCACTTGTCCAGTTATCCGAATATATGGATACCCTGCACCCATTAACTAAGCTAGTGGTTGCAGGGGACATGAATTGTACTTTTGAAGCTGACTGCTTTAACAGTAATTTGTCGGATGAGGAGGACGAATTCTGGGGTATCCCTCCACTGAAGGAAAATGTTCAGCGCATCGGCTCTCGTGTTGCTTCACAGTTGACTTCCCTTTGATTTAGATTTGGACTAAGAGCATGTAATGGATGCCCTAGCTCTGATTTGAACATTGCACCCACTTTTAAGCGAGGGTTGCTTTCCAGTGTTATTGATTACTTTTTAGGGGATGTCAGGCTTTGGTCCCTCTCTATAGATATGAAGGTAGACCTTCGCTATGAGAGCGATCACAATCCTCTACTTCTCACCCTACATAGTAATGTGTTCAGGAGACTGCAGAATACCTGGATTTCCGAGATCCCCGGACCTCTTTTGAAACCATAGGCACACTCGTGCTAGCTGGCCAAAAGTAATGTCTAATCCATATTTGATTAAGAAAATTTATTTATCCTTCTCAGATATTATGTCTGGTTATGAGGACTATGAGGTTAGTGACATTCCAATTTTGAGCATTCACAATGAAATGGTAAGGAACTTGCAGGATATTTTCTATAGGAAGACTACTATTAGGCAATCTTTGGATAATCTTAAAGTTAAGGAATGGTTTAACATGGACTGCTCTAATGCTAAATTAGCCTTAAAATCAGCCATCATGACTCATTCACAGGGGGCGATTAGAACTTCTAGACTTATGTACAATAAAACCCTGCAACTGGCAAAGAAAAGTTGGGAAGATACCACCTGGCAGAAATTTTTGGATGCAACCAAACTTCAAGATAATGGGACTTTCTGGAAACTATTGGCCAATAGACACAGATGGGGAAATGGCAACATCCGTACGCATATTCAATCTGAAAGATGGGTGGAACACTTTTCTCAGCTTTATGCTTTATCCACGACACAGGATTCCTCCTCTTCGTTTCTGGCTGAATTGCGTCATGCGAGTGCAGATCAAAGAATGCCTATTGATAGTTCCATAGATTATATTGTTTTTTCATTAATGGAAACTACAGTTGCTATTACCTCCTTAAAATTGGCAAAGGCTCCAGGCCCTGACAAGATACCGGGGGATCTTTTTAAATCTGAGCCAGTTATCTGGTCTTGGTATATAAATACGTTATCAAATGCTATAGCTGCAGGAGGCCCTATTCCCAAAACTTGGAAAGGGGCTGAAATAATTCCTTTTCATAAAAAAGGTGATGTGGGTTCCCCTGCTAATTCTAGACCAATCAGCCTCATTGATAATCTTCAAAAAAAATTGTCAAGCAGCTTCTGGACAGGCTTTTGGATTGGGTTCATGCTCACCAGGTATTATCTCCACTTCAGGTGGGTTTTCGGCCAAAAATTAGTACAGTGGATCACGTCTTTAGGCTGACCCTCCTATATTGGAAATAGGTATTCTTGGTAAAGCAAAATGTATACGTCGCTTTTGTGGACCTTCGGCCTGCTTTTGATTTGGTCCCTAGAGAAAAGTTATGGGAAGTCCTGCATAGAATAGGTATTCATGATAATATAGTACATTTATTACAACGGTTGCACGAGAATACATATGCCCAGGTGAAATGGGGTAGCCAGGGAGAGCTAACCAACCACATAGCCATCCGGTGGGGGGTTCGCCAGGGATGTGTCCTTGCACCAACCCTTTTTACATTGTTTATTAACTAGGTGGTGCACGTTGTGTCGTCTTGTCAAAATGATGCTCCCTTGCTGAATGCGCAAAAAATCCCCATTCTACTGTTTGCAGACGATTCTCTTCTGATTTCCAAAACCCCCATGGGTCTTCAGATCTTGGTTGATAGGTTTCATGCTTTTTGTGCAGACCATGGCCTGGAACCTAATGCCAGCAAAACGAAATTAATAATATTAAGCATAAGTCTTGCTAGGAGATGTACTATTACCCTAGATGGGGCTCCCTTAAGTAAAGTACGTTCCATAGATAACCTGGGAGTAAGAATTACAAACAATATGCAGTGGGAGGACCAGATTAGTAAGAGTGTTTCACTTCTCCAGCATAGGTCAGGTGCCATTCTGCACTTCTACAATACCACCACTTTGAAAGCTCTATTAAGATTTATTTGGCAAAGGCGCAGGGTGCAGCGACTTATGGCGCCGAGATGTGGGGTGTTCTTCTAATACCAATAAACTGTCTGTGGTCGAAAATAATTTTGCAAAAGCTCTTCTTGCATGTCCCGCCAGTACACCATGGATCACGGTTTTCTGGACCTCGGGTTCCATCGCATCTTTGATGTGATAGCTTTAAGACCTTTACTCTTTTGGGTTCGAATTTGGACCACTCCTGAGCTTACTGTTTATAGGGACTCCCTTCTAGATATTTTAGATAGGCCTAATGCTGTTTCTATTTCTTGGCTCAAGCATGTTTCTAAGTGGTTTTACATCCTGGGACTAGGGAGTTTTTGGGAGAATCCTCACAATTTGGTGAGGGCCCAGAAACAACACCTGAAATCTGTCTACTGGTCCTATGTCAGGAATAACTATCTCTAATGTACATCTCATGGTCTACTGACAACACAATTCCTTGATTTTAAATGGTTTCCCCAGTTTGAAATTTACTTGGACTCAATCCTCGATATACTATGCAAAAGCCTGTATGCCCGTTTTAGATTTGGGTGTCTACCATTAATGTCTTTTACCGGTAACTGGTGATTGTTATCAACACTTGATTTATGTCCTAGTTGTAATTGTGTATCTGAATCTGTAGCACATTTTATGTTCTTTTGTCCAGCTTATGCCTCTGCTCGGCGAAAATGGATACGTCCAGTTTGTAGGAATATGGGCATAAGACAATGTAAAGTTGCCCTTAGGATACTGAAGAGTGACACTTCTCCTGTCATAATCTGTGCGGTTAGTAAGTTTCTTGCGCCCGCATGGTATATACGCACTGGCTTTTAAAAAAAGTTATCATACCAGTGACTGTTGTTCTTAAACTTTTCTTATATTCACTTATTTATTATGTATATACATTTTGGACTGTTGTGATTGTATGCCTTGATGGTTATTTATGACCGAATAAAGTTTGTGTACAGTGACAGTGAGTACATGGGGGCCCATTATAAATAATGAAAATCTCCTTTTAACGCCTGCTCTGAGCAGGCGTTAAAAGTGCTGAAAAAAAGGGCACAAGGAAATCTCTTAGATTTCCTTGTGATATGTTTTTGGCCCCCCTAACGGGGGAACACCCCCCCTTGCATACATTATGCCTGGTGCAGGCATAATGTGGTGCAAGGGTTTACAAAGTGGCACAATGCATACATAGCGCTGCTTTGTAAATATGATGTGGGGGAAATGCCACTTTAGCGCCGCCTTAGTGTAAAAAAATGATGCTATGGAGGCCCTAAGGTGGCGCTAGGGGCTCTTTAATCTGCCCCTTAGTGTGAAGCCATGCTGCTACTGGTGGACAGTGCTGCATTGCTATTGGTTAAGAACCATTAGAGCAAAGAATTGTGGAATTGAAGTTACTTCCTGATTCAATCACATGTTTGCATTTTTTAAAGCACTTAAAAGCGCGTTAAGAGTAGATGTATTTATTCCAATTAGAAATGGTATTGAAACGCCACCAGAGCAACTCCAGGTTATATTGTGTTATCTATTAAAGGGTTGCATGCATGTACATGGCTTGAGCAATGGTGCAAAATGACTGAGAAAGAAGGTGCTTTAGTTTTCCCCCAATATGGAACATTTGGGCCCATATTTATACTCTGTTTACGCCGGATTTGCATCATTTTGTTTTTACGCAAATCCAGCGCAAACTTAACTCCATATTTATACTTTGGCGCTAGACCCGTCTAGCGCCACATTTATGGAATTTGAGTCATTTTTTTTACTGTGGAAACCTACCTTGCGTTAATGAGATGCAAGGTAGGCGTTCCCAGGCAAAAAATGACTCAAAGGCCCTAACGCCTTATTTATACTCTTGGGCAGAAATTACGCACGGAGGGGGAGGGACTTTCTAATGCCTGGGTCAGGGCAGGCATTAAGGGACCTGTGGGCTAATTTCCATGGTCAGAGACCATGGTAGCAGTCCACAGGTGCCCTTCCCTGCCCCCAGGGACCCCCCCTGCCACCCTCGCCCACCCCTGGAGGACACCCATGGATGGGGGGACCCATCTAGGGTAAGTAGAGGTAAGTATTTTTTTTAAAAAGAATTCAAGTGCCATAGGGAGGCCTAATTTGGGCCCCCCTACATGCCACTGTGCCCAATGGCCATGCCCAGGGGACAGAGGTCCCCTGGGCATGGCCATTGGGCAGGGGACATGACTCCTGTCTTTGCTAAGACAGGAGTCATTTCCATGGGGGTTGTGCATCAAAAGATGAGTCATTTTTGGACTCTAACCTGACTTGCACCATTCTTTGACGCACAACCCCCATTCTTCCCTACGCCTCCGCTGCCTGGTTAGGGTCATTTACTTTGATGCTAACCAGGCCGCAGCGCCAGCTACCGTCATTCCATAAATAAGGCACCCGGCTAGCGCGTTGGAATGGCGATAGCCCACATTAAACTTTTTGATGCAAATCTGCGCTAGCGCAGGTTTGCGTCAAAAAGTATAATTATGGACCTTAATTTGAGAGTTCTGGATAGCTTGAGGTGAACAATGAATGAAATTAAACCGCCTTCAAGACCTGCACAGTTTGAAGCCCTTCGTATTTGGAAATGTGTTGCCTGTGAAAGAATGTCAACGAAGTACGAGAATAGGATGCAGAAGGTAATTAAGTCCCTTTCAGAAGCTAGATGGGATGCAGTGCACAGCATGTGGAGAGCAGATATATTACATTTAGTTATAATGTTTCCAGCTATTACAGAGGATGGTGATGAAAACAAAAAACCTAAGACACAAAAGAAACAGACAGAAAAAAAAAAACATACAGAGGAAACCAAGAGTAAAAAGAAAGTAACGTATGACAAGTTTATAGATCAGTTACTGATGAATCATACAACACAGTATTATTCAGTTGAGACAGGAAGAAGAAGTGAAGCAGTGCTAAATGTAGTCCCAAATGTGCCAACTGCTCCTGTTACACAGACCCTGGATCAGACTGTTCCAGGTACATCTGCAAATGTAGTAACACAACGACCCGTGGTTTAGCCACCAGTTCCAAGTGTTAATACAGTTCAGCTAACTTCAAGTCCACTTGTAAATCAAGCCGTCCCAGACCCCAATTTGGGTCAGATGGTGCAGACACCTTATGTGAATCAGCCCCTTCAGAATTGTGGCTTGTATCAGTCGGTACCAATGTTTAGACTAATTCAGTCATTGTCAAATGTTATCCCGAGTCAAACAGGACAGAGCTATGGTGCTGTTTTAACAGCACAGAGCATAGGAATGACAGCTCCACCAAATCAGGCTAATCTTATGGATTCTGATACATTAACAGTTCCCATGACTATAGGTCCACTTGTTCCTTTGTATGGTTCAGGCTTCTCTCGAAGTAAGGCCCACTCATTAAATGACCTGACTGTTCCTGAAACAGCGGTTTAATCTTCTGGGATGTCACCAATTGGTATGAAGAGATCAGTAAATTCAAACAACTCGGGGATAGAGGGAACAGCTTCTCTTGTTCCACCTTTGACCCCTACATAAATTGCAGAACCTAATCAAACGCTAAATCAAGCAGTTCTTGACACGAGGTTTCCATAGGGAACCCCACCTCAATTTTTCCCTATACCCGATCAGAGTCCGAATGTACATTGCAGTACCCCGCATGAAGTACTGCAGAGAAATAATTTTATTTGCAAGGTTCTACAGCATAGCAATTGACTGATTGGTTATACAATTTGAGTCCTCAATGTGCAACAGGTGTGACAAATTGCAATGCCAGAACAGAAGAAACACCCAAGAGAGATAGATCAGCAAATGTGCCCAGATTAAAATTGGAATTAAATTAAATGATTTTAGGAAAGTTAGACAATGCTCAATTGGAAACTTATACAGAAGACAAACTACATTTTATGTGGAAAGATGTTACCCAAAATGGAGGACAGGTATATGAAAGATTGTCTGAGGTAGCTGAGAAATATGATGTGGATTTGAAAAAAATCAAATCCCCTGAAAAGAAGTTACAGATTAGAATTCAGGGGCATATTTATACTCTGTTTGTGACGGATTTGTGTCATTTATTTTACGCAAATTCAGCGCAAACCTAACTCCATATTTATACTTTGGAGCTAGACCCGTCTTGTCCCAACTTTATGGAGTTAGAGTAATTTTTTACCGTGGAAACCTACCTTGCGTTAATGAGATGCAAGGTAGGCGTACCATGGCAAAAAATTATTCAAAGGCGTTTGGCCTTATTTGTACTCCGTGCAAAAATGATGCACCGGAGGGGGAGGGTCTTAAAAAATTACTCTAAACTGGTTTAGAGAAATTTTTTATAACTTCGGTCAGGGCAAGCATTAGGGACCTGGGGGCTCATTTCCATGGCCTCTGGCCATGGAAGCAGTCCACAGGTGCCCTTCCCTGCCCCCAGGGACATCCCCTGCTACCCTCGCCCAACCCTGGAGGACACCCATGGATGGGGGGACCCATCTGCGGTAAGTAGAGGTAAGTATTTGTTTATTAACGTAGAAGTGGCGTAGGGGGGCCTAACTTGGACCCCCCTACATGCCACTGTGCCCAATGGCCATGCCCAGGAGACAGAAGTACCCTGGGCATGGCCATTGGGCAGGGGAGCATGACTCCTGTCTTTCCTAAGACAGGAGTCTTTTCCATGGGAGTTGTGCGTCAACTCTAACCTGACTTGCACCATTCTTTGACGCACAACCCCCAGTCTTGCCTACGCCTCCGCTGCCCGCTTAGCGTAATTTATTTTGACGCTAACCAGGCCGCAGCACTGGCTACCGTCATTCTGTAAATAAGGCGCCCGGCTGGCGCGTTGCAATGGCAGTAGTCTGCATTAAACTTTTTTACGCAAATCTGCGCTAGCACAGGTTTGCGTCAAAAAGTATAAATATGGGCCTCAGTTCTAAGAACATTGCTAACATGAATTGGTTACCTACATTCAGACATGGGGAGCTTTAGATAAGTGAGAAGGCAGATGGGCGAAGAAAAGAGATTAGAAGAAAGCAAATCCAAATGTGCCTCTGGCAGGAGTCAATCAAGCCGAGGACAATGTGAAATGATGCCCATGAGAGAAATACCAGGTGGAGGTTATGTCCACGTACCTTGGGGTAGGAGTGATATATTTTCATCCAAAAATGATTACTCGAGTTTGAAAGAACAGCCTGTGGAGTGGTACAAGCAAACCAAGAGATTTGTGAAACTTTCAAAATGCCTATGGAAAGATTTGAATACATTGTTTGACATTGTGGTTCCAACTGATTTGTGGACTGAATGTAAGGTGCATGTTGATTGGCCTGAATGTGAGCCTCCAAGAGATCCAATGACAGGTGCACCATCTGAAGAGGTAATGAAAAAGTATTGCAAAGTGATTCAGTTCCTGAAAAACAAAGGCCTATATTGATACTCGATTTGCGCTGAATTAGCGCCATTTTTCTTGATACTAATTCAGGGCAAACCTAACTCCATATTCATACTTTGGCGTTAGACACGTCTAGCTCCAAAGTTATGGAATTTACATTGTTTTCTGGACTTGAAAACCTACCTTGCGTCAATGAGATGCAAGGTAAGCGTTCCTGTCCAGAAAAGGACGATATGGCCTTAGCGCCATATTTATCCCCGTGCTAAAATCCAGCACGGGGGATGGGGGCCTTAAATAATGGTGCTAAGCTTGCTTAGTGTCATTTAACGCCTGGGTATGGGCAGGCGTTAGGGGACCTATAGGCATATTTCCATGGTCAGAGACCATGGAAAGAGCCTACTGGTGCCCTTCCCTGGCCCCAGGGACACCCACACCAGAGTGGCAACACTGGATGGGGGATTCATCCCAGCTAAGTCCCGGTAAGTATTTATTTTCATTTTTTCACGCTCAAGGGCCCTGGCTTGGGCCCCCCTGCATGCCGCTGGCCCCAATGGCCATGCCCAGGGGACATATATCCCCTGGGCATGGCCATTGAGGTGGTCGGCATGGATTCTGTCTTTACTAAGACAGGAGCCATGTCCATGGTTGTTGTGCGCCAGAAAATGGCACTACACTGCTTAGAGGCATTTTTTTGCCTCTAAACAGTGTAGCGCCATAATTTGGCACACAAGCTCCGGTTTCCCCTACGCCTCCCCACCCTGTTAGCGTCCTTCACAAGGACGCTAACAGGGCATTAGCACCGGCTACCGCCATTCCATAAATATGGCGCCCGGATGGCGTCTTGGAATGGTGCTATACTTTTTCACGCAAAACTGCGGTAACGTAGTTTTGCGTGAAAAAGTATAAATATCGGACAAAGTGTCCCCTATAGAGATTGATTGGCAGAAAATTAACAGAACTTCCCAGGAACCGAAAAAATTCATTCATGCTTATTATGAGAGGTTGTTGCAAGCTTTCAAGCATCACAGTAGTACTGAGACTTTCGAAGGTAAAGATATGGGTCATTTTGTGTTCAGATTTGTACAGGGATTAAACCAGACACAAGTGAAATGATTTAGCTACACCTGATTTGTGTGCAGATTAAACCTATTGACGAGATTCTGCATTATGCAAAATATTGTAGTGATGAAATTGAGTTGAAACAGAAAAAGTTAAAAGAAAAAGTCATGGTTTTGCAACTGAAAGCTGCACAGAGAGCAAATCAGAATCTGCAGATGATGGTGAACACTGGTGCTATTTCAAGGAATACAACAGCGGGTAATGTTGTCGAGCCTAAAGGTAGAGGACGTGGTATTCAGTTACATCAGAGTGGAGGTGTTCTTGATGTCCAGACTTTGAAGAAGACTAATTCATGTCATGCGTGCAGAGGTTATGGTCATTGCCGACGGGAATGTCCATATAATAATGTGAATGTTCACATGCAGAATGCTGGAGTTGTTCCGACTGTCGCATAGGTTATCATTATAGGAATGAGGCTACTGGATTTGGGTAGTAGGATCACCTGGATTGTGAGTACTAAGGGCCAGATTTATACTTTTTTAGCCCCGCATTTGCGTAATTTTTTTATGCAAAAGCAGAACAAACTTACAAAATATAAATTAATTTTGTAAGTTTGCACCGCTTGTACGTAAAAAAATGATGCAAATGCAGCGCTAAAAAAGTATAAAACAGGACCTAAGTATGATTCCACACCAGGTGACACCTGTCGGCCTAATCCGGGTTTTCCGGCTAACTAGTGGCACCTCATCTCTGGCTGAGCTGATTGTGGCAAACGGGCACATGGCAAGATAGACTCCTTAGGGAATCGTGGTATATCAGCTCGCACCCCTTTCTCTAAGTTACCAAAAGTCTCACTGAGGCAAAGACAACAGAGGCAGAATATAGTTCAATAAGCATTTATTGAAATAACTGCATTTTGGATAAAAGCATATGTATAGCAATAACTAGGATGATAAAACACAATGAAAGCAAGCATGTTACTAGAAGTGTAAAACACAAGAACAGTCATACCATACTGTCAAAAGGGGGATGGATCTATAGTCCTCCTGCCTACGCTAAGTCTGAGCACAGCATACTAAGCCCAATCTGCCCTTTGAGTTTCCCCCTGGGAGAACACCATCCATCATACCTGGAGAAGAGGCCTGTAGTCTAGAAAGACACCGTCCCCATATGGATCAAGGGTTCGGCCGTCTAAGCAGGTAGTTGTAGCGAAGCAATCAGCAATCAGCAATCAGCATACAGTTGTGGTCATCTGGCTGGAATCTCCCTCTTACGTGTCTGGGACAAAGGGTTGGTCTTATAATAAAACCACTAACCATCTAAGAAATAGCCCCCTCTTTCTGTGAATGTTAAAGACACAGCATACCACGTTTGTCGGAAATCCTATCTGACTGTAGTCTTGGAAAGAGTACAGAGTCTCTGCTAAGAACGCAGTGTTTTCCAAGGCGAAGGGACAATGCAATAGAAATAATAAAATAGCACTGCAAAAGTGGCTCTTGCTAAAAAAATAAAACCATGCTCACGAAAATGTATCTTGGTGAAAGCGCACAGCTGCAGGCCTAGGTAGCTAAAATAACATATATAAAATATGGCTAAAATAGCTATACAACACCCTCCCCTTGCCGGTCAAAGGTGGTTCAAAGCTAAAGCTAAATGAGGCATATAAACCTTAAACTAAAGCAATAACCAAGACATTAATGATGACAAGTTAAGAAACACAAGCCGTGGGAAAGGACAATTTAAAAAACCACGGAGTGGCACAAAGAACTGAGGGCCGTATTTACACGGCTCTAGCGCCACAGTGGCGTCACTTTTTGTGATGCTCCTGTGGTGCTAAGCACAGTGCCGTATTTACAAGGTGGTGTTAAGCCACTTTTTGTGGCTTAACGCCACCCTGTAAATACCGCTCCTTCCCACACAGCACTGTGCGTGGAAGGGGTGTGCAATGGGTGTTGCTGTGGGTGTGCCACAGCAACACCCATTGCATTTTGACGCTGCCTCAGATTTATGAAATCACGTAAACCTGAGGCAACACCAAAATCTAACGCCACCCCCAGGGGTGGCGTTAGCAGGGCGCAACGAGGAGGAATACTTTTATTCCTCCTTGTTTTTTGTGTTTTCTATGCGTGCTGTGTTCTGCCACACGCATAGAAAAAGCAAAATGCCAGAAATGATTGTTTATGTGCGGGAAGGTGTCCCTTCCCGTACATAAACAATCATTTGAAAATGACGCTTTGGCATTGCATTGTGCAGCACACACAGAAGTGCCAAAGGGCCATTAGTGATTGTTTATGTGCAGGAAGGGACACCTTCCCGCATAAACAATCACACTCCTCAACACAGACATCCTTGCACGATGTTGCAAGGAAGTCTGCGTTGGCGCTGGCAGCTAAATTTAGCGCCAGGGCAGAGGGTAACGCAGGTGTGCGCCGTATTCAGTTAAATATGGCGCATCCCTGCGTTTCTAAAGAGCGTGGCGCTGTCAATTGTGGTGCAGCACCACGCTGCACCACTTTTGTTTAAATCTGGACCTGAATTTCAAAAGTCAGAGTCATTTTGGAGATCGCCAATTGTTTCACTTCGGCAGGTGGTAAAATATCCAAATCGTTGGCCAAGGAAGACCACAGAGCACTCATGTTCCAGAGCCTCAACTACAGCTCAGGAAGAAGCATTTTGTGTATTGCCCATCATTGAGCCCAGAGTTGCGGTATCCACAAAGGGCAACTCATAGACACACTCCCGCAACAAACGTACCCTCAACGTGCATGTCTGAGAATGAGCCCTCATTGAGAACATCAACAGATCAGCGCCCAATGAAAGTAGGTGCTGTGCTGTAAGACAGACATCCAGTGCACATTCAAAGAGGCAACAAAGGCATCGAAACACGGGCTGCACACAATCCAAAACCCGTCGGAATGTCAAAGACCAGTGACACTCCAACTGTTGCAGGAGTGGTGGTCCGAAATACTGCATCATGCGATCACAACACAGTTGCGCTGGTGGCAGCGCTCTCAGTCCTCCCTGTTGTGAAGGGACAGCCATTGCGCAGAAAAAGTAGCAACAGCAAAATGCCACCAATTATTGGCAAAGTAATTGGAAATCCCCCAAAAACACTAGAAAAAATTGAGTGTATGGCTCTTGATATTAAATAGAATATGGAAGAGAAGGAGTGAACAAAACCAGAACCAACAGCCTTATAAAAGTGGGTGATTCCAGTAATACTGGACGCATTGAATATTCGTCCCACAAGTTCACTAAAGTGACTCGTAAAATTGGTATTTGAAAGGGACTGAATCTCCGCTGATGACCTCGCAACCTGAAGCGCATAGGTCTCGCGGGCTGATGTAAGCACCACATGTTTTTGGAACAATAAAGCCTTTAGTCTGCTCAACTTGTCAAAATTCACATCATAAGTAGCAATATGAGGCCAGATGTCTGCTACTCCTTTGAATTGTGTGGGGGGAAAAAGGAAATTCCCACAACACGTAACAATTGAGGAGACCGAAACGACTTAAGGAATTCCAGCTCGCATTCCACAACAGCTCTCACTGTTAAGGAGCACATCGCTGCCATTGGATAGCACCTGGAACACAGGTCTAATCAAGGGGACTGGGACTCCCTTCAGATAACAAGCCAAATTTACCGCAGAGGCATTGTATGCTCCATTCAAGGACAGCTGTTTACAAACCACTGAATGGCTCATAGAAGTCTTGCATTCACTGCCGTTAAGAAAGACCTCTTTCATGCCATTGAAACATTTGTAGGAAAAGGGCAGCTCCCACACCTCGTGTATGTAACTATCTCCCAGCCTTTCATATCTGCCTACTGGAATGTGTTTCAAGCAGGATGTAAATTGAAGTGTTGAAATAGGCAGATTAATTACCCCATGTATTAACCATTCAGTAGATGGTACTTCAGCCACAGTAAAACGCACCTTTTCAAATTTCTCTATTCTCAACATAATATATGTTGCTTCCTTCTTAGCCATCATTTGTTGCTGTCGCGTTAAATTAAATGTTGAAAAAATCTCCCTTGCGCTCACATGTTGCCATGTGCCTTAAGTGTTTGTAACGTCCAACCTAACTGCATGATGGATCTTAGCTGACTTTGTCCATGATGCAAAAAGGACACATCACTCTGTACTATGTCTATTGCAGAGGAGACGATGTTATTCAACTTGTAAATTCAGTCGGACAGGGTGTTAATTCCATTATCCACAATGGCTAATGCTTTCTGTAAATTTTCCTGATCTATTTCCCTTAACTGGGCAGCCGCTTCTTGCTGGGAAAGTTTACAAATTTCATTATATGTTTCATATATGAAGCGTTTTCTACATTGTCTTCTGGGCCCTAACAGGAAATCCTGTAAATCTGTATTATTGGACAGGAGACTAAGGTGTTCCTTGACAGCATCTAGCGAGGAGACCTTCAGCTATTGCTAGCATAGTTTTCCTACACTATGGCCCTCATTACAACCCTGGCGGTAAATGCCACTTACCGCCGTGCAGAACACCGTCAACATACCACTGCGGCAGCGGAATTCTGCTACAGCTATTACGACCCACAGCTCGGAATCCGCCATAATCAAGACATCCACACAAGTCCACCACACCAAAGGTCAGTTATAAACTGGCGATAACAAAACCTCCACTGTCACGCCAACAGGAATACGCCCACAGTATCACGACCCACGAATCCACGCAGCGGTCTTTCAACCGCGGTATTCCATTGACAGTACACACCGCCGCGGTCAAAATACACACACATTTACAAAACACAACCACATTGGACAATTCGAAATACACACACCTGACACACATACACACACCACACCCACACACCCAATCCAATATAAAACACCCACCCACATCACCCACAAACCCTTACTACCAGAATTCTGATACCATGCCAGTGAGAGACACCACCATAAACAACACCAGCATCCACAGACACACAACACCATCACTTACACAACATCCACGCACCTCAAACAACACACAACACATCCCCTCACACATCACAACACACACCACCTCGCACATTACCCACACCACATCATGGCACCTCAACGACACCCCAGGTTCTCTGAGGAGGATCTCAGGGTCATGGTGGAGAAAATCATCCGGGTAGAGCTACAGCTATTCAGATCACAGATGCAGCACACCTCCATTGCAAGGAAGATGGAGCTATGGTGCAGAATCGTCGACAGGGTCAACGCAGTGGGACAGCACCCCAGAACACGGGATGATATCAGGAAGAGGTGGAACGACCTACGGGGGAAGGTGCGTTCCGTGGTCTCCAGACACCAGATTGCTGTACAGAGGACTGCCGGTGGGCCCCCACCTCCTCCCCCACAACTAACAACATGGGAGAAGCAGGTGTTGGCAATACTGCATCCTGAGGGCCTCGCAAGAGTAGAAGGAGGACTGGACTCTGGTAAGTCAAAGCTCTACTATATCCCCCACCCTACCTGCATGCAATCACATATTCCCACCCTCACCCCCATCACTCCAACACCTCACATATGCCCCACTATCACAACCCACCCATCCCAACACCAAGCCCTCCATGCAACACCAAAGCATGGACACCCATCACCAAAGCATGTCCACTACAGATACCCACACAGACCCCCAAACCAAATATCACACAAGGACCAAGACAAGAATGCAAGCACTGGAGTACAGGGTCACTCACCCATTGCACACGATGGCACACACAGATGCAATAATCATGCCTTTGCACCCCTGCAGGACCCCAACCCAACGTCACCGGACAGGAGGTACCAGACATATCCAGTCCCCCCCACAGAAGAGACCCACAGTGATGACAGTAGCTCTGCACAACTGGATCAAGATGACCAGCCCGGCCCATCAGGGACCTTGGGACAGTCGGTTCCCCTGACACTGTCACAAGCCACCACAGACCCTCCCCACTCAGGAAACACCAGCACAGCACCCACCCAGCGGGCCCAACCCTCTGTCCCCAGGACACGTCAATCAGCAGTGTGTCCACCACTACAGGGAACCCAGGCAAACCCACCAACCCGAGAAAATCAGGGACCTGGGGGCAGTGGGCACATGGTTCAGGGGACAGAGGCTCAGGAAAACAGGGAAACTGGGAGGACTGCTGTGCGACAGGGGGAGGACAGGCCCAGGGAACCCACTCTCCACAAGGCCCTCTCCGACATCATGGGAGCTTACCATCATTCTCAGGAGACAATGGCAACAGTACTGGCCAAGTTTCAGGAGACCCAGCGGCTGCAGGAGGAACACTATCTGGGGATCAGGGAGGACCTGACGTCCATTAACAACACCTTGGTCACCATTGCAGGGGTGCTGCAAGACCTTGTCAACACCAGGAGGGACACTGTGGCACAACAAGGGGCCCCTGACACTAGCCTGGACCATGAACAGCCCTCCACCTCCGCCGGCGCTAGTGGACAGGAGGCACCACCACAGGAACACGACACCAGCACCCCACCCCCTGCAGATAGAGAACCACCCCGCAAATGGTCCCTGAGATCCAGGAACAAGACAGAGAACATTGCCAAGACCCCCGCCAGGAAATGAGACCCCCCTGAATGTCATCCTTCTGTCCCACTTTGTCACCTTGTCCATCTTTCAACTGCCATTGCTCCACTTCCTATGCCCCTTTAGACAATGCACCTGTGAAACAAATAGACTGGACTCTGCCATGGACATTCCTCCACCATCACCCCTGCCCATTGTACAACCCCCTCACTTATTTGCACAGAAATAAACACACTTCAATCACAAAACAATCTGGAGTCAGTCTGTGCTTTCACAAAAGTGTAATTGCAATAACCATGGAATATAGTAATGTCACTTTAATTGTTCACATAGCGATGTAACACAGCTGTAGGGCTGGAGGAAATATAGCAGAGAGCACAAAGTGGGACCCACATCTGTGAAATGGAAAGGCAAAGTGACAAGTCAGGGTCCATACACTGAGTGAAAATGACAGACTTATGCTAGCTCCAACAACAGTATGAGATGTAGGAGGCAGTGACATCTTCTTACCTGTGTCTCACTGGAAGTATTGCATGATTATGTTGTTTCTGTTGTCGATATCCTCTTCATCTGCCTCCTCTTCTTCACTGTCCACAGGCTCCACAGCTGCCACAAGATCACCAGCTGGACCATACTCCTGCAGAAAAGGCACCTGCTGTCGCAAAGTCAGGTTGTGCAGCATACAGCAGGCCACGATGATCTGGCACACCTTCTTTGGTGAGTAGTAGAGAGAACCACCTGTCATATGGAGGCACCGGAACCTGGCCTTCAGTTCGCCCATGTGCCTCATTGTAGCGTTCCTCTGCCCTTGTCCTGGGATTTCTCACTGGGATCAGTAGCCATGACAGGGTGGGTTAAACAGAGTCACCTGCAAATGTCAAGGGCCAACTGTTAGACACACACAAACCCGTAGGGACAACCCCATACCCAGACAACTATTCACACTGTATGGGGTCCTTGTCCTCACCTATTAGCCACACACAGTACCTCTGGAGTTGCCCCATCACATAAGGGATGCTGCTATTCCTCAGAATGTAAGCATCATTTACTGAGCCAGGAAATTTGGCATTCACATGGGAGATGTACTGGTCGGCCAAACACAACATCTGCACATTCACAGAATGGTAGCTCTTCCGGTTTCTGTACACCTTTTCACTCCTGCAGGGGGTACCAAGGCCACATGTGTCCCATCAATGGCACCTATGACATTGGGGATATGTCCCAGGGCATAGAAGTCACCTTTCACTGTGGGCAAATCCTCCACCTGAGGGAACACGATGTAGCTGCACATGTGTTTCAGCAGGGCAGACAACACTCTGGACAACAGGTTAGAGAAAATTGGCTGGGACATCCCTGATGCAATGGCCACTGTTGTTTGAAAGGAACCACTTGCCAGGAAATGGAGTACTGACAGGACTTGCTCTAGATCGGGGATTCCTGTGGGATGGCGGATAGATGACATCAGGTCTGGCTCCAAATTCATGGATTGTTGCACAATCAAGTCTGAGGGTGACTATTACGTGTCTCTCTTCCATTGTTGACAGGTCCACTAGCGGTCTGTACACCGGAGGATGCCGCCATCTCATCACCTGCCCCAGCAGACGTGTCCTATGGACAAGAACAGCAAGCAGAGAGTCAGCCAACACTGAGGTATCACAAAATGTCATTTGCACATGTTTATTAATCCGCAATGTGCCTGTTACTGTGTGTATTCAAGACCTACATTGGTGTTACGCAGTTAATATAATGGCATGTGGCCCCCTGAAATGGCGGCTGCCTGACCTGTAAGGTGGGACAAGGGGATATGAGGTAACTGCGCTGGCGTTGTACACCGTCGCGGTATGCGGTCGAAGACCGCGGCGCAATCCTGCATTGGTTAACATTGGACCCTATGGGTCCGAAGAGCCAATGACGATGTACACCGGTGGTGACTGTACGCACCGCCGCAGACATGACCGCCATTTTCTGTCTGTTCACACACTTGATACCTGACCTTCAACAGGAGAGCACCTACACTGCAAGTGCTGCTGTGACCTCTGTCTGGAAGCGACGATGGCTGATGTGTCTGGAGAAAGGGCCCCTGCCTTTGTAGTGTGGTTAGTTTTACGTATCCTTTGCACATTAGCTTCAGGCTTTAGGCCTTTGTGCACTTTGCCCTGGATGTATTTTATTCATTTGCTTGCAGCTTAGAGCCTCTGTGCACTTTGCTCTAAATGCTTTTTATTAGGCTTCGTACTGTTATTTTTCAAATAGCCTGTTCTACGGTCTTGTTTTATATTCATATCACACTGTTAAGCCTACTTCAGCACTGGAGTTCTCCATAACAAATTCTTGTTCACTCTGTGCTTCAGTCAAGGATACAGTCTGGTACATTGCCGATAGACGTGGTAGGTGTTTAGTCTTTGGCATTCCTGCGTAGGGACATTTTGTGATCACGTATAAAAGCACTTCCTTGTCCCAACATATGCAAGAGGGAGATTCCGACCAGGGAACCACAACTAGACGCTGACTGCCTCGTTGCAGATGCTGAACCAAGATCACAGGCCTTTGCTCAGGTATGAGGGCTGATGTCTCCCCAGTGATTCAGAAAAGCAAGTTAGAAACTTAACATGCTGTGCTCGAAATAGAACAAGCAGAGGGAGAGTAGAAACTATTAGACACCATGATAGCTTTGTTCTTATGTTTTACTCTCCTGGTGACTATTTCAATCCTACTGTGTTGTATGGTTCTGGTTATTGCAGCTCACGCCTTATTATCTAAAATGCAGTTGTTTTATTAAAACATTATATAAAACTTATACTGCCTTTGTCATTTGTATATGAGATCATACTGTAAATGAGAGAGTTGGTTTGGATCTGAGTGACCACGACTTCCCTGAGAAGTTCCAAAGATGTCATGCGCTCGGCTGCCCAATCATCTCTTCCCCTGGGGAGAAATGAGGCACTGCTAGTTGGCCGGAGCAAAAACCGGATTTAGGGTGACAGAGTTCCTTACACGTGGGTCAGACTTAGTCCCCCACACCGTGATCGATCCTGCTGCCTAGAAATCCAGTAGTCTCATTTAGGATAATGAGAGCCCACGCGAAATGGCGCCGCCAACGATTGGCCTGGCTCTAATTTTTAGGTCCGGCTGACTCTCTTGGTCTCATATATATATTGACTCCTCGGTTCCGTAAGCGGAGACGTCCGTGGGGCTGAGGATTTCCGCCACCATGGGATAGGTACATCCTATTACTTAGTGGTTGGTTGTTCTAGCTTGAACTTTGAAAGGAAAAATCCGATATTGGTGTGCCTTCTCTGACCTAGTGCTGTTTTTACAAATGGCGAATACGAATGTAGTGAATATAGTGCTTAATATGCTACAACCGCTCACAGGACATCTGATAGCACATGGACTGACGGTCCAGGGGCGTCCGGTCACTTTTGTGGTGGATGCCCATGCAGCCTATAGAACAGAACTTTTTTATTCTTGGGTCGTATTTCCAGCAGTTGATGGGGGTACAAACACTTTTCACGAATACACTGTTGCGAATGTCCCTGGACAGTACAGGGCTTATGCATACTTAGAGATACCTTTATCTTATCAAGAACACCATAATTGGCTTGATGGCGCCCTCCCACACACAGTAGCACCGGTTAGGTTAGGTCCCTTAAGTAATGAAGGTCCTACCTGGCCTTTATTGGCTACTTACACACCATATCCTGCGGTTGCTAATTTGGTAGTGGCTGACGTGCGTTGTTTATTTATGGATTTGGCAGCTACATACAGAAGACTGGTTCAGTTTGTCATGCAGGCATTAAATACTAATGCAGCGCGTGCTGCTCCGGCGCACCCACAAGCAGTGGTTCCGGGTATTAATCCGGCCACTGTACACTCATTTATGGGTAAAGTACCGGCTAAACGTGAGGAAACTCCATTTTGGCTGGCGCAAAAAATTAATACGCTGGAAGCAGTATTTCCCCATACTGGACCTCAGGATAAACATAGAATATTGACAATGTGTTTGCTGTATGGGATGGTTCCTCCGGTGGACCTTTGTAATACCTGGGGCACGGTGTTTGCCGCACTCTACACTACGGCACACGGTACACCGACATTAGCTAATTTACTGGAAGTGCTTAAACAAATTCAAGATGAATTTGGGGCTGCCCCTGCCTTAGATTTGGGCATGCAGTTGATGGGCAATTTTGCCGCAGTTTCTTCTATTATTTTGAGTAATCTCAAGGGAGAGGCAGTAGCACTAGCAGGGCGAATGCGTCTTCGGGACGTTCCGCAGATTAATCAAGAGCGGGAACTCCTGAGAATAATTGCAGAAACATATTCTAGTATTGGTCACGATAGCCTTGGGGCTAGACCACAAAAACCCCAATTACAGGGTAAAAATAATAAAGACAATGCTAAACAACAGCAACTTGAGGGTACTAAAAAGCGCTGGGATAAGAAACAACAGCAAACACCTAAGAAAGATGGGGGACAGTCTCCGCAACCGGAGACCCCGCAGAATAGGTATAATTTCAGGAATAGGGATAATTTGAAGACGCCTGATAGATATCAATATACTGATACACGCCAATCTCGTTTCTTTCAGGACTCCTCGGACAAGAGAAGTGAGAGTGGTGGGCGGTCAGAGCGGAGAAATGAGTACGTGAAAAGGAGACAGGAATAACAACGCTCAACGGAGGTTTCTATTAAGCAAGAAGATAAACCACTCCAACAAAAACAACAATTTAAAAAGAAGAAAGTGGCAGCAGTCTCAGTTAGACATGCCGCTCAAGAAGAGAGTTCTCTTGACGAACAAGACATGGGCGTTAGCACTGTTAGACAGCGCGGCAGAGGTCATAATAGTTAGCCGGAGTCTTCTAGAGCATCTGGAGGTGAAAGCAACTGATGACTTCATACAAGTGGAAACGGCGGATATGCGAGTCTCTGATAGAGTATATAACGTAACTCTGCAATTAGAAGGAGACATTAACCGCATTGTACACGCCATCTTTTGGGACCATGTGGTAAAATCATGTGACGTTCTGCTGGCCGAACAAGATTGGCCGCCTGACTTTGTTTGCGACTGTCTGGTTGGGGAAAAGGTTATTACACCTTCCTTCTCACCACTTGTTCCGAGAGAACTAGCGGAGTCCTACAGTAAAATATGGGGTCTAGCACAAGCCCCCGCCCTATATAGAAATAACGTGGGGTGGGATAGACAATCACCTTATCATGTAATTCCAATAAAGGGTGAACCTCAGCCGCAGTATCCTATCAAATTTGAGGCAAGGGCATCGGTTAGGAATATTCTTACACAATTGGAGTACCAGGGTGTAATAGAACCCTGTGTCTCGCCGATGAATAATCCCTTATTTCCAGTTGCTAAACCGGACCATTCATATAGGATAGTGGTGGATTACAGACATTTAAATGGACATACACGCACATAAGCAATACAGAATTCACATAGCGCAGCGCTTATGAATAATATAATGCGTAAAAAATACAAAACAACGTTAGATATCTCGAATGGATTTTTCTGCCAAAATATAGCGCCCGAAAGTCGGGACTATACCAGTTTCAGTGCGTTTGGCTCTCAGAAAAAGTTTTGTTGTTTGCCTCAGGGGTATAAGAATAGCCCAGGACTATTTTCTGCTCGTGTAACTGAAATTCTGCACGAGTTGGACCCTGAAGCGTTATCTATGTTGATGACATATATTTGACAGACAATGAGATTCTGCAGCATCTCCGGCGTGTAGCACGCATTGTTGTGGGGTTTGCTGAAATTGGCTATAAGTTTAATTTTAAGAAATCGAAGATTGCCTTCCTCAGCGTCATTTTCCTGGGATATGAGTTGTCGAGTGAGGGCAAGAGCTTAGCGCCACATTTTTGGGAGAAATGTGCTCAATTGGTACGGAAGCTCCAGTCATTGTTGGGGTTTCTGAATTTTGGCAGAACTTACATTCCTGATTATGCTACGCGTATAAAACCTTTATACGAGTTGATTCGACCAAATTTTTCGAATAGATTTTGGATGATTGAGCATACACATATACTACGAGATTTGCAAACTGATCTCTTAGCAGTTCAACATTTACACACACGGGACAATAAAACGCATTTAGTCATCAGGGTGATACCTGGGGCTGTTGGGTTTACATATGTCACCTTTAATGAGGGTGAGACAGTCCCGATTGCATACAAGTCCCACTTGTATTCTGCTGCAGAACAAAGATTTGCACAAACTGAGAAAATACTCACTGCAGTACAGATGGCTGTGATTAAAGAAAGACCTCTTGCCCAGGGCCAACGCATCATTGTTGTTTCCCCGATTCCAGCATTAGAGGCTGTTACAAAAGCGAGTGTTCCTAATTCGAAAGCTTTACACCCGCGATGGATTGAATGGGCTACGTCTTTGACAGCCACTGATGTAGATTACAGATTTGACCCTAAACTGCAGACTCAAGAATTTCTTCAGTATGAAATGGAATACCCAGTTCCTGCTGGTACATTGCCTATTGACCAATATCAGGTGGTCATGTATACCGATGGCTCTGAGCAACCAGCGGTTGGGACTAAACAACAGTATTCTGCTGCATGTGCGGTGGTGAGCGGCACTATGGAGGGGGAAGTGTTCTGCCCCCGACATACTTATACTCAAACATTGGGAGATTGTACGGCACAGCTGGCTGAGCTCAAAGCTCTATTGTTAGCATTGGAACACGCGGATCCGGCGACTTTAACCTTGCTGGTCTGTGACTCCTACTACTGTGTTCAGTCTTTCAATGAATATTTACACTATTGGAAGTTGAATGGGTTCAGAGATTCTAAAGGCAACACCATTAAACAAAAATTGCTGTGGGGTAAGGTTGCGGATCTGAAAGAAATGCTTCCTAAAGTCCATGTTGTACATACACTTGGACACCAGCGCGTTGGAATACACGTTGCTGGAAATACTTTGGCTGATGAAGCCGCGAAGTCGGCGGTGGCTGTCACCACTGTGGCCGCAGTGACTCGTTCGAGTTCCAAACCAGACACAGAGATCTCGGCTGCCATAAAAGCTACGGCTGATGGCACGCCCTTTCCTAAAGGATTTCCTTCTAAATATAGTTACTGCTTGAGTGGTGTGCTAAATGCTGTTGTTAACATTCCAGGCATTGGTGTACGTGAAATGCCCAATAAGATTGGGAGGCCTCGATTAATATCTGCAGCACATGAGGGGGCGGCATCTGCACATGCTGGTGTGGCTGCCACGATTTCACTTTTATAGGCTCGTTACTGGTAGCCTGGTCTCTATAAGGAGACAAAGCAGTATGTCCTTTGTTGTGACGTTTGTCAACAAATTAAAGCTTCGTCGGCTAGACGCCCGCAGCAGACGCCCCTTCTGATTTCAAATAAACATTTACAGTGTGTGTACTTGGATCATTGTGGTCCACTGACGCCAGATAGTGCATACAAATATATTTTGCTTGCTGTAGATTCATGCTCCAGATTTGTGTGGGTCTGGCCACAACGCTCGGCTGACGCTCGGACTGTTATTAAAGATTTGCGCGTCTTTGTCGATACATTTGCAGTTGCGGCTTTTCATTCATACCAGGGCCCTTCTTTTGCCTCTAAGGCATTCAGGGACACCATGGCTTCATTGGGGGTCCAACTCCAATTCTCGTCTCCAATTTCATCCCGAGGGAAATTCTGTCGTGGAGCGTTTAAATCGTGATTTAAAGCAATCCTTAATGGCCAGAGTTATAGGTACGGGTCGTAGTGGGTTAGCCCACCGGTATGGAGTACAGAGAGCACTTAATAACTTGCCTGAAGGTCCCTGGGGGGTCGTACTTCATATGAGTGCCTGTTTGGAACACAAATGTATGTTCCTGATCTAGATGGTCCTGGTGTGGAGGCGGCAGGAACGCCCTTTGACATAAATGATCGTGTCACTGTTTTGCAGGATTTACAACAATTCCGTGAAGATAACTCTTCTGCAAGTGCTGCCTCCTCAGGAATTAAGGATGAGCCAGTAACGCCTACTGGTTGGATACCCAGGATTGCGGATCTAGTGCGTGAAAAGGTCGCAGTAAAGAAAGAATTTGGTCCTTCTTATCGAGCACCAGTCCCTGTATTAGGGGTTAGCGGCACGAGAACTGTAATTTTACCGCTGCTGCACGGGGCCAAAGGAAATCGCTTTGTTTCCTTTGATAATGTCAAGTTACAACATGTGGTCGATTCTGCACAGCAGACCAAGAGGGACACCCAGTAGTTCCGGAATCCATCTCACTACTGGGGAAGAAGTCCTGCTGCAGGTGATTTGCACCGATGCTGTTTCCTCTCCGAGCTTGGGGAGGGTGGAAGCTGATCTTGCGATTGTTCCACAGACGACTATTAATTTGGATTCTTTTGATCAAGTTGCTGTATGTTCTACTGATGTTTCTGAACATGTGGTTTACAGTGTGCCAAGGTGAGAGCCTCCATCTGCTTCTTTGTTCACAGTTGCACCTTTTGCAAGAACTGCCTCTGGCTGCTTCAACGACACTGATGATGCTGTGTCAGACTCCTCGTCCTCACTATCTCCAATCCGGGGTCCACGTAAGCTGCTGTGTTGGCTTAGACGCACATATTTTGTTTTTCCTTGGAACTATTTGTGGCTTTTTATGGCTGTAATAACTCTTTTTTTGTGGTTGGGATTTGTGGTTACTTTTTTTCTAGTAATACATGGTCATTTTCTTCCTGAACGATCTGACATTGAGCATGTGGAGACGGTGTTAAAACAACATTTTTCGCCTCATATGGTTCGAAGAGACTTGTCCAATGTAAACATTTCTGCAATACCGATTCCGGATGGGATTGTGTGGGATAAAGTAATGTTTGATATATATGGTCCTACTGAATTGATTCAAATACCCTATGTTCTCAAATTATCTATGAATGATATTGTTATACCAGGCATTGTTTCTGATGATTGGGATGTGAAGACAGTAGATTCTATGCTGACAGACTTGCAATATTATACTGTCTATGATGATGAAGATGCTTACCTATTTAGAGATAATCATGGTGACATGTTTTGCTACAACTATTATCGACACCACTTTATTCATGAAGCTAGTAGCCCTAAGTCCATATTTGAATATGTGCAATGGGAACATTGCCCAACTCCTCCACAGGGGAGTTCTAAAATGTATTATGATAAATTAGCATATTTTTCTGGGCATAACCAACAAAATGCTAAGTCTTACTATTTTAAAGTTACTCCGTATGCTAATAAGCAGATGTTATTGACCGATACTAAATTGCTGTATTCGAATTTGTTTGTATCTAAACTTTCGGTTGAGGGGTATGAATATTGGTTTAAGACTGTTGACTTAAAAAGTGTCTGGGGAATGAAAAATTGGCAAATGCAAGGCAGGGACACATTATTTAGGGCATGTATTATCCCTGTGCAGATGATTTTCCTCAATGACACAGTACAACAGACTAGCTGTTTGGGCTTAGCATCCATTAAAGAATTAAATTTGCCTGGTATACCTGTCCCTTCCAAATTGAACAATTGGCAGCGATATGTTAATGCCACGTTTAGTGAGTTTACACACTGGATCCAGAATGGTATGCTTAACACTTCATTGGTACATCCTGGCGGGTGGTTATTATGGCCTGTAGACACTAATAGGTGTCATCAACGTTTTGTCACCTCTTCAGGGGGGTCAAGACTTGTAGGGCAGACCCTCGCTACTTTTCACCCGAACATGCTGATATCATAACTACGTACAGCGTGGGAAAGCTTTGTCAGCAATGGTTAAAATCATCCACGCTGGATGCAGTTAAATCACATCTCAAGTTACTGTCTAATGATACTGACTTACAAGATTTTTTGTCAGGACCTAAGGTTATTAAATCGGATATGTCTTCTTTATATCATGGGCAGAGTCAGACACGGTCCATCATGCAGCTGGGTTGGACTCTACAGACCTTGAAGGCAGGTCGCGTTCCGTGGCAGCACATTCGTGCCAGAGAGATCTTTGTTTCCTTTAATTTGACTCGTCAACAACATCTGATGGCTAAAAAGGAAGCGACGTATGTCATGTTGAATATTGAAAAATTGGAGAAACAGCCTTTTACGGTTGCTGGGATTCCGTCAGCTGAGTGGTTGATTCATGGGGTTATTAATCTGCCTATCTCCACTCTGCAATTTACTTCTTGTTTGAAACACATTCCGGTGGGTAGATACAAACGGTTGGGAGACAGTTACATACACGAGGTGTGGGAGCTTCCCTTTCTATACAGATGTATTAATGGTTTGAGGGAGGTTTTTCTTAGCGGTAGTGAATGCGAAACTTCTGTCAGCCATTTCATGGTTTGTAAACAGCTGTCCTTGCACGGGGCGTGTAACGCTTCGATTGCTAACTTAGCTTGTTATCTGAAGGGAGTTCCAGTCCCGGTTATTAAAAACACTTTCCAGGTGCTTTCTAACGGCAGTTGCATTGTTCTTAACAGCGAACGCTGCTGTGGCATGCGTGCCGGAATAGTTTACGTGGTCGTTGTCACCAAGGCCGTTACGTGCTGCGGGAATGTGTTGTTTCCCCCCACTCAAATTAGGGAGGTAGCAGACATCTGGCCTCATATTGATACTTCCAAGGTAAATTTCGACAAGTTGAGTTGACTAAAGGCTTTATTGTTTCAAAAGCATGTGGCCCTTACATCTGCTAGTGAGACCTACGCACTTCAGGTGGCAAGGTCATCGGCGGAAATACAGTCCCTTTTGAATACGAACTTTCCGAGTCACTTCGGTGAACTTGTGGGACATATATTTAATGCGTCCAGCACTGCTGGAATTGCACATTTTTTCAAAGCTGTTGGTGTTGGTTTTGCTCACACCTTCTCTTCCATATTCGGTTTAATACCTTCGGATATACACTCTATTTTCGGAAGCATTTTTGGGGGTTTCCCGATTACTTTGGCTTTATTGGCTGAAGTCTTGCTATTGCTGCTGTTCTTCCGCAATGGCTGTCCCTCCACGACGAGATCCTATGTTGATGCTTCTGTCAGCGCAGCTGTGTCGTGAACGCATGATGCAGCATTTTGGAGCAACACTCCTGGGACATTTGGAGTGTGACTGGTCTCTGTCATTCCGACCAGTTTTGGATTGTGTGCAACCCGTGTTTCGGTGCCGTTGGTGCTCGTTTGAACATGCATTGGCTCTCTGTCTCTCACTGCAGTGCCCTCCAGTGGTCGATACTGATCTGTTGATGTTCCCGATTAGGGCTCATTCCCAGACTTGTGCACTACGGTTGCGTTTGCTTCGTGAGGCAGTTTATGAGATTCCCTTCCTGGAGGAAGATGGTATTGTCTCATTCATAGGCCCTGCATGGGGTGCCGCCCTGAATGGTTTTGGGGCTTTGGAACACACCTGCTCCATGGTACTCTGTGGTGTGGATCTTCCGATATTGACATATATCGAAGTGGAGGAGCTCCTGCTTTCTATTGCTTCTGTCTGACAATTGGATTTTTTATTTTCTCCTCAAAAATTGACATTATATTGAATTTGGCTTTATCGTCACATGCTTCCCAAATTTATGACTTTGTTGTCCTCTGAACTTGTCGAAATATATATTTTTATGTATTGTTTATATCTGGGGCATACTTTTATATTATTGGAACAACTTGCTACCGACAAGGGGAGGGTGTAGTGTGGTTAGTTTTACGTATCCTTTGCTCATTAGCTTCAGGCTTTAGGCCTTTGTGCACTTTGCCCTGGATGTATTTTATTCATTTGCTTGCAGCTTAGAGCCTCTGTGCACTTTGCTCTACATGCTTTTTATTAGGCTTTGTACTGTTATTTTTCAAATAGCCTGTTCTACGGTCTTGTTTTATATTCATATCACACTGTTTAGCCTACTTCAGCACTGGAGTTCTCCATAACACATTCTTGTTCGCTCTGTGCTTCAGTCAAGGATACAGTCTGGTACATTGCCGATAGACGTGGTAGGTGTTTAGTCTTTGGCATTACTGCGTAGGGACATTTTGTGATCACATATAAAAACACTTCCTTGTCCCAACATACGCAAGAGGGAGATTCCGACCAGGGAACCACAACTAGACGCTGACTGCCTCGTTGCAGATGCTGAACCAAGATCACAGGCCTTTGCTCAGGTATGAGGGCTGATGTCTCCCCAGTGATTCTGAAAAGCAAGTTAGAAGCTTAACATGCTGTGCTCGAAATAGAACAAGCAGAGGGAGAGTAGAAACTATTAGACACCATGATAGCTTTGTTCTTATGTTTTACTCTCCTGGTGACTATTTCAATCCTACTGTGTTGTATGGTTCTGGTTATTGTGGCTCACGCCTTATTATCTAAAATGCAGTTGTTTTATTAAAACATTATATAAAACTTATACTGCCTTTGTCATTTGTATATGAGATCATACTGTAAATGAGAGGGTTGGTTTGGATATGAGTGACCACGACTTCCCTGAGAAGTTCCAAAGATGTAATGCACTCGGTTGCCCAATCATCTCTTCCCCTTGGGAGAAATGAGGCACTGCTAGTTAGCTGGAGCAAAAACCGGATTTAAGGTGACAGAGTTCCTTACACGTGGGTCAGACTTAGTCCCCCACACCGTGATCGATCCTGCTGCCTAGAAATCCAGTAGTCTCATTTAGGATAATGAGAGCCCACGCGACACCTTCACTTCAGAGAAGTTGGAGAAACTAGTGAATGGGGTCCTCCCCCAGTACACATAACTGTACGGTCCTCCAGACAAACAGGTGAGTACACTTTGAGCATGCTGCATGGGCAATGCCTGTTTGGAGTGGTGTGGATGGAAGATACATTTTTGGAGGGGGACTGAGGCCTGCATGTGCGGACGGTGAGTGCATGTGCGTCAGGGCAAGGGTGGGAACGTGGGCCAATGAGTATGACGGTCCGGACGGGTAAAGATTTTCCTTTTCCCCTGTACTATTCCTCTAGGTCAGCGGCCACCAGAAGAAGGCTATTTGGCATGCCATCACCAAGGATGTCCAGACGGAGCACCCACTGCCGGAAAAGATGGGGGGACCTTCGCCGCTGGAGCAAGAAGATGGCGGAGGCCCAGCTGGGGATGGCCTCCCAACGTGGGAGGGGTGCCCTTCGCACCATGACCCCCTCTGATGTTAGGGATCCTGGCGGTGGCATACCCGGAGTTGGATGGGCGCTTGAGGGCATCACAGCAGCCACAAGGGGGTGAGTACACTCTCATTCAGCTGACTCTGCGCGCATTACGAGGTGTCTGGGTGGGGGAGGTGGGTTCCCCTAGGCCGGGGCAATCTTGGTAGGCAAGGTCCCTTGTGAGGCAGGCTCTGTGGCACCCCAACCCCACTAGTGGTTAGTGCCATCTACACCTAGTCAGGCTCCTGTGACTTCCATGTGTGCTGCAATCGGGCTTAGGCCTTGTACCCCATGGGCATGTGATTAATCTAGGAACTATAAGTGCATGGCGTAGTGCAGGGGGCTGCTGTGTCTGTAGTGTCCGCCAATGGTAGGGGTGTTGCATGCACTGAACATGTCTTTCTTCTGTCTTTCCCCCCCTTTTTGTGGTCTCCCTGTTCTTGTGTGCAATAGCATCATCAGGCGGAAGAGCATTGGCACCAGAGCAGGAGGGAGCTGCATCCCACTTGGCCCTAGAGGGAGAAATAACGGAGTCTGAAGCCACCAGTGGGACGGAGGGCGAGGGGAGCTCCACGACGGGAACAGGAGCAGACAGCAGTGACAGCGACTCCTCCTCTGATGGGAGCTCCCTTGCGGTGGCGGGCCCCTCTGTGCCCCCTGCATCAACAGGTACAGCCGCCATCCCCCTACCAGCACCGCCCTCCCAGCAGCCCCTCAGCGTGTGTCCCGTGCCCGCTCACCCAGGAGAGTGGGCATCTCCTTCGCCCCAGGCACCTCAGGCCCTGCCCCAGTCAGCCCTGCTGCCCTCAGTGAGGAGGCTATTGACCTCCTGAGATCCCTCACAGTTGGGCAGTCTACCATTGTTAATGCATCCAGGTTGTTGAGAGGCATTTGTAACAAACAAATGCATACCTGGAGGGCATTCATTCTGACCAGGCAGCCCAAATGCGAGCATTTCAGGCTCTGGCCTCAGCACTGATGGCAGCCATTGTCCCTGTGTCCAGCCTCCCCCCTCCAACTTCCTCCACCCAGACCCAATCCCCTGTACCTCAGCCTATCCCAAGCACACCATCAGACCAGCATGCACACACATCAACACACAAGGGTGGCTCAGGCAAACATAAGCACCACACATCCCACAGGCACTCATGCAAGCATCATACCCATGCACACATACCATCATCCACTGCCTCCACTGTGTCCCCCTCCTCCACATCTCCCTCCTCCCTCCCAGTCTCATCTTCACTCACACCTGCATGCACTACATCCTCAGCCACTACCTCCATCACCAGCACGCCCATCACCACACACCGCTCACGTGCACTCACCACCCCCACTACCATTCACACATCCCCAGTGTCCTCTACCAGTGTGCCTATGAGCCCTCCTCCCAAAGTACACAAACGCAGGCACACACCCACCCAACAGCCATCCACCTCACAACAGCCTCCAGCCCATGCACCTTCACCCAAATTCAGCAGACGTACACCTCCTACAACCACTACCACTACCTCTACCTCCACTCCCAAACCCCCTCCATCTTCCCGTCCCAGTGTGTCTAAAGAACTTTTCCTGGCTAATTTTGACCACTTCCCTACACCCCCCGTCCTTTGCCTAGGGCCAGGCTTTCCAGGTCCTAGCCCAGCACCTCAGCCACCACATCCCCAGGCACAGTGGTGCCAGCAACTGCGGGGTTATGGAGTATGCCAACCATTAGGGCTGCCAGTGTGCCACGGAGCGAGGGCAAGGACATTCCGCCTCCTGCCAAGGTGAAAAAGGTGCCCACTTCCCATAGGGAGAAGCCGAAAACACCTTCCACCAAGGGGCCAGGGAAAACCAAAGGGGATAGTGGCAAGACAGCTGCGCCACCATCAAAGGTGGGGAAGGGCCCAAAACTGAAGGGCAGGTCAGGAGAGGGCATGGTGGCACCGACTCAGGTACCAGTGTCACACCTTCTGTCCACGTCGACACCAACCTGTACGGTGGAGAACACTGCCACCTGCACCACCACCTGCACAGCCACAGACCCCTGCCGCCAGCTCCACCACCAAGGACCCTGCCGCCAGCACCGCCGCCACAGACCTCGTCGCCAGCACCGCCGCCACAGACCCCGCCGCCAGCACCGCCACGACTGAGACCGCATCCAGCACAGCCGCGACTGACACCGCCACAAGCACCGCCAGTGGCCCGCAACATCCTCAGACAGTGGCACCACCGCGGACATGGCAACCATCCCCATGGTCAGTCGTCCGAGGATGGTGGTGAGTTCCAGGACCCTGGGCAGCTTCCATGAAGCATCACCGTCATCGCAGTGGTCACCTGCATCTGGAATGCGAAGCCACAGCAGTGTGGGTTATGTCTCTGCCTCCATAGCGTATCATGCTACTTGTACCTCAGCAATCTCGTGGCACACACACCCAGGCAAGTGTGTTGTTCCGGCCACACTGAACGTGGAGCACTCTGGGCAGAAAGCCCCCTCCAGAACCAGTGGAGAATCTCATCCAATACCTCTGTCCTTGGCAGGATGAAGCACTCTGGGCACAAAGCCCCCTCCAGAACCAGTGGAGAAAGGCATCCACAACCTCAGTCCTTGGCAGGATGAAGCACTCTGGGCACAAAGCCCCCTCCAGAACCAGTGGAGAAAGGCATCCACTACCTCTGTCCATGGCAGGATGAAGCACTCTGGGCACAAAGCCCTCTCCAGAACCAGTGGAGACTGTTATCCACTTGAGAGACTGTGGCTTTGCACTCCCCAAGATAAAGCAGTGGGCAAACCACCCACTGAAAAGACTTGAGAGACTGTGGCTTTGCACTCCCCAAGATAAAGCAGTGGGCACACCACCCACTGAAAAGACTTGAGAGACTGTGGCTTTGCACTCCCCAGGATAAAGCAGTAGGCAAACCACCAACTGAAAAGACTTGAGAGACTGTAGCTTTGTTCGCCCCAGGATACATAAATGGGCATGGAGCCCCCTCGTGGAGCAGTGGCATTGTGCGTTCATCAGGCTGAGGTGCCCCTCCCCCTGAGGTGCCTGTATATTTCCTATGTGATGCCCCTCCAGTGTTCTCTCTGTTTGGATTCAGGTATCATGTGTGGGCCTCGCCCATGCATTTGGTCCCAGTGGTCCACGGACAATGATTGGTGCACTATCCAGACTTGTGTAGTTGGTGTACATACTTGTATATACTGGATTTTGACTTTTGACTTTTGACTAATGGATTTTTATTGATTACAATGGTTACAATCATTTCCTTTTGTCCTTGCATTCTTCCAGGGGGGTGAGGTGTATATGTAATGTTGCAGCATGTATTTGTATGTGTGGTGTTGTGGGTGAGGGTGGGGGTGGGGGTGTTGGTTGTTGCATGTGTGTGTCACTCTCTTTTCCCTCCCCCTCCCCTGTGTTGTAGGTGCAGTAGTCACCGTGGTGGTCACCGCCGTCGTTGGAGCTCCTGATAGAGGAGCAGGAAGACCATCGCAAGCAGTATCTGCAATTCTGGCTCCATGGCATCCTGGTTCCTCATGGGGTGTAGAGAGGTGAGTGTTTTCCCTTCTATGTACTGTTTCCACCGTGTTTTTATTCACGTTGTTTCCGCCCCGGAAAATATGGCGGATAGGCGTGTTGTGATGGGGTGGGGGTACATTGTCTCCCGTCCGTATGTTGGCGGTGTCCGCCGCGCTGTTTGTTTGTACCGCCGTGGTGGTCGGAGTGTTAAAGTGGCTGTCTATATTGGCAGTTTCTGCCACGGTCGTAATCCCATTTTTTTTCTGCCGGCCTGTTGACGGTATTACCGCCACTTTAACACCGACCACCAGGGGGTTGTAATAAGGGCCTATATGTTGTCACAATGCCCGAGTGTTCTAAGGATATATAGCGAGAGTCCAGCCTGTTAGTTCTAAAAACCCCCATAGGAATTTACAAAACGTGTATGTCACCCATTGGTGTCTACAGGCCACAATAGCCCCCCTCCAGGACCTGAAAGTGACGAATAATATGTTCCATTCCAGACCCATTCATTGAGCTGATCTTCAGATGCATTAATATACTTTTGCCATTTGTTAAATATTGCAGGGACGGGAATACTGGGCACATTCAATTCTTTGATGTTTGCTAAGCCTAAACAGCTAGTCTGTTGCTCTGCTTCATTTAAAAATATAGGGGCATATTTATACTCTGTTTGCGCCGGAATTGCGTTGTTTTTTTTTACGCAATTCCGACGCAAAACTAACTCCATATTTGTACTTTGGCGTTAGACGCGTCTAGCGCCAAAGTCCATGGAATTTGCATAATTTTTTAGCGTGGACACCTACTTTGCGTTAATGATATGCAAGGTAGGCGTTCCCGTCTAAAAAAGTGACTCCGAGGCTTGCGCGCCGTATTTACACTCCCGGCCAAAAAATGACGTCCAGCCGCTTTTGCGTCATTTTTTAGCGCCTGGTCAGGGCAGGCGTTAAGGGACCTGTGGGCTCGGAAGGAGCCCAGAGGTGCCCTCCCATGCCCCCAGGGACCCCCCCTGTCACCCTTGCCCACCCCAGGAGGATGCCTAAGGATGGAGGGACCCATCCCAGGGAACATAAGGTAAGTTCAGGTAAGTATTTTTTTTTTTTTTTTGTGGCATAGGGGGGCCTGATTTGTGCCCCCCTACATGCCACTATGCCCAATGACCATGCCCAGGGCACATAAGTCCCCTGGGCATGGCCATTGGGAAAGGGGGCATGACACCTGTCTTTGCTAAGACAGGAGTCATTTAAATGGGGGTTGGGAGTCAAAAAAATTGGCGCAAATCGGGTTGAGGCGAAAATTTTGCCTCAGCCTGACTTACGCCATTTTTTGGCGCCCAAGCTCCATATTCCCCTACGCCGGCGCTGCCTGGTGTACGTCATTTTTTTTTACGCCGGCTAACGTCATTGAATAAATACGGCACCCGCATGGCGCTTCAGAATGGCGTTAGCCGGCGTTAGATTTTTTGACGCACAACTGCGTTGGCGCAGTTGTGCGTCGAAAAGTATAAATATGGCCCATAATTTGTAAAGGAATCATACAGGCTCTAAATAAAGCTTCTATTCCTCTAATTTGCCAAATTTGTGTTCCCCACACACTTTTTAAATCAATCAAATTTAACCAATGTTCATAACCTTCTATGGCCAATCGGGAAACAAAAGAGTCAGAGTATATTAATGTTGTATCTGTCAATAAAACATGCAATTCTTACATATCTGGCAATTTAAAATAGTATGACTCAGGGTTCTTAACATTGTTCCCAGAAAAATATGCAAACTTTTCAGTATACGTTTTAGAGCTGCCCACATGCGGTGCCGGGCAGTGTTCCCATTGTGCATATTTAAAAATAGTCTTTAGGCTAGTAGCTCTGTGAATGTAATGTTGTCCATAATGATTATAACATAACATATCTCCATAATTTCCTTTAAACTGGTACACATCATAATTTTTAAAAACTGTATAATACTGTAGTTAAGACATCATAGTGTCAGCTGTTTTTACATCCCAATCATCAGAAATCACTCCGGGTATAATTACATCAGTCAATTAAAGTTTGAGTACATATGGAATTTGAATGACCTCTGTAGGTACATATATATCAAATAAAAAGTTATCCCAAACAATCCCATCAGGAATTGGTATAGCTGACATGTTCACTAGGGACAAGTCTCTGCAAATTTTATGTGATGAAAAATGTGGTTTTAAAACTTCATCCACCAGTTCAACTGTGGAGCGTTCAGGAAGGTAATGACCATGTGTGAGGAGAAAGAAAACAATGACAAGCCCAATCCAAAGGAGAAAAGCAAACACAATTAATGACAATCATAGGTAGTTCCATGGGCGAGGGAAATAGTTATTGTTTAGCCAATGAATTAGCTTATTGGTCTTGACAGTTCTGTTACAGCTGAGCCAGATGAGTCTGAGGAAAAGACGTCAGTGTCGATGAAATAACCGGAATCTGTACATACAAATGCTGGGGGTGTAATTTGAAGAGGAGAAGTTGTAGAAGATTTCCTCTGTGGTTCATAGTAGATTACACCATCCGTTTGTGTGGAATTTGTAGAATGTTGCTCCATATTAGCAGAAATTAATGTAGAAGTAGTTGTCAGTGGAACCAATGAAAGGTCATTTTCCACCCTCCCCAAACTTGGAGAGGTGTCAGTATTACTGTTGATGACTTGTACGGGAACCTCCTGGTTGGTAGTGGGAGGGATCCGGGTACTACCCTGGAGTCCCCTAGGTCTGCTGTGCAGGATCAGCCACATGGTGTAGTTTGACATTGTCGATTGAGACAAAGCGATTCTCTCTCGCACCTGGCAGCGGTGGTAAAATAACAGTTCTGGTACCGTGTATTCCCAGGACTGGAACCGGTACACGATAGGAAGGACTGAACTCCTTTTTCACAGCAATCTTTTCATGCACTAGATCCCCTAACTTAGGAATCCAGCCGGTAGATGTTACTGGTACATCCCTAATTCCATAGGGGGCAGCACTGGCAGATGCGTTGTCATCACGGAATTGTTGCAACTCCTGTATGACAGTGACACATTCATTTATGTCAAAAGGTGTATCTGCTGCCCCCATGCCAGGACCATCAAGATCTGGAACATAAATTTGAGTTCCAAACAGGCACTCGTATGAAGTACGCCCCCCCAGGGACCTTCTGGGCAGATTATTAGGTGCTCTCTGAACTCAATGTGTAAGCCAACTACAACCTGTGCCTAATACTCCAGCTGTTAAGGATTGCTTTAAATCACGGTTTTGTCGCTCCATTACACTATTTACCTCAGGATGAAATGGAAACGAGTAATGCAGTTGGACCCCTAACGAAGCCATAGTGGCCCATATTTATACTCTTTTTGCGGCGGATTTGCGTCAAAATAAATGACGCAAATCCGGTGCAAACTTAACTCCATTTTATACTTTTGCGCTAGACACGTCTAGCGCCGAATTTATGGAGTGTGTGTCATTTTCTAGACGTGAACACCTACCTTGCGCTAATGACATGCAAGGTAGGCGTTCCCCTCTAAAAAATGACTCTAAGGCATTTAAGGTGGGTGTAAGGAAATGCCTCCTTGACATGGTTACCCCCTGACTTTTTGCCTTTGCTGATGCCAAGTTATGATTTGAAAGTGTGCTAAGGCCTGCTAACCAGGCCCCAGCACCATTGTTCTTTCCCTAACCTGTACCTTTGTTTCCACAATTGGCACACCCTGGCATCCAGGTAAGTCCCTTGTAACTGGTACCTCTGGTACCAAGGGCCCTGATGCCAGGGAAGGTCTCTAAGGGCTGCAGCATGTCTTATGCCACCCTGGGGACCCCTCACTCAGCACAGACACACTGCTTGCCAGCTTGTGTGTGCTAGTGGGAATAAAAAGACTACGTCGACATGGCACTCCCCTCAGAGTGCCATGCTAACCTCACACTGCCTATAGGTATAGATAAGTCACCCCTCTATCAGGCCTTACAGCCTTAAGGCAGGGTGCACTATACCATAGGTGAGGACATAAGCACATGAGCACTATGCTCCTACAGTGTCTAAGCAAAACCTTAGACATTGTAAGTGCAGGGTAGCCATAAAAGTATATGGTCTGGGAGTCTGTGATGCACGAACTCCACAGCACCATAATGGCTACACTGAAAACTGTGAAGTTTTGGTATCAAACTTCTCAGCACAATAAATGCACACTGATGCCAGTGTACATTTTATTGTACGATACACCCAGAGGGCACCTTAGAGGTGCCCCCTGAAACCTTAACCAACTTCCAGTGTGGGCTGACTAGTTTTAGCAGCCTGTCACACACCAGACATGTTGCTGGCCACATGGGGAGAGTGCCTTTGTCACTCTGTGGCTAGTAACAAAGCCTGTACTGGGTGGAGGTGCTTCTCACCTCCCCATGCAGGAACTGTAACACCTGGCGGTGAGCCTCAAAGGCTCACCCCCTTTGTTACAGCACCCCAGGGCACCCCAGCTAGTGGAGTTGCCCGCCCCCTCCGGCCACAGCCCCACTTTTGACGGCAAGGCCGGAGGAGATAATGAGAAAAACAAGGAGTCACTGGCCAGTCAGGACAGCCCCTAAGGTGTCCTGAGCTGAGGTGACTCTGACTTTTAGAAATCCTCCATCTTGCAGATGGAGGATTCCCCCAATAGGATTAGGGATGTGCCCCCCTCCCCTCAGGGAGGAGGAACAAAGAGGGTGTAGCCACCCTCAGGGCTAGTAGCCATTGGCTACTAACCCCCAGACCTAAACACACCCCTAAATTGAGTATTTAGGGGCTCCCAGAACACAGCAAGATAGATTCCTGCAACCTAAGAAGAAGAGGACTGCTGAACTGAAAAACCTGCAGAGAAGATGGAGACACCAACTGCTTTGGCCCCAGCTCTACCGGCCTGTCTCCCCACTTCTAAAGACACTGCTCCAGCGACGCGTTCCCAGGCTCCAGCAACCTCTGAAGCCTCAGAGGACTACCCTGCATCTAGAAGGACCAATAACTCCCGAGGACAGCGGCTCTGTTCCACAAAGACTGCAACTTTGCAACAAAGAAGCAACTTTGAAACAACACACGTTTCCCGCCGGAAGCGTGAGACTTTGCACTCTGCACCCGACGCCCCCGGCTCGACTTGTGGAGAACAAACACCACAGGGAGGACTCCCCGGCGACTACGAGACCGTGAGTAGCCAGAGTTGACCCCCCTGAGCTCCCACAGCTACGCCTGCAGAGGGAATCCCGAGGCTCACCCTGACCGCGACTGCCTGCTTCAAAGACCGGACACCTGGTACAGACACTGCATCCGCAGCCCCCAGGACCTGAAGGATCCGACCTCCAGTGCAGGAGCGACCCACAGGTGGCCCTCTCCCTTGCCCAGGTGGTGGCTACCCCGAGAAGCCCCCCCCCTTGCCTTCCTGCATCGCTGAAGAGACCCCTTGGTCTCCCATTGAAACATATTGCGAACCCGACACTTGTTTGCACACTGCACCCGGCCGCCCCCGTGCCGCTGAGGGTGTACTTTTTGTGCTGACTTGTGTCCCCCCCCGGTGCCCTACAAAACCCCCCTGGTCTGACGTCCGAAGACGCAGGTACTTACCTGCTGGCAGACTGGAACCGGGGCACCCCCTTCTCCTTTGAAGCCTATGCGTTTTGGGCACCACTTTGACCTCTGCACCTGACTGGCCCTGAGCTGCTGTTGTGGTAACTTTGGGGTTGCCCTGAATCCCCAACGGTGGGCTACCTTGGACCCAACTTTGAACCCCGTAGGTGGTTTACTTACCTGGAAAAACTAACAAACACTTACCTCCCCCAGGAGTTTAAAAGTTTTGTAAAAGTTTGAATTAAGTTCTAGAGATAGTTTTAGATTCTTAAAAAGTATTCCAACTTTTAGAAACATAGGGGGTCATTCTGACCCCGCCTGGAGGGAACCGCCAGAATACAGCTGCGCGGTCAAAAGACCGCCGCGGGTATTCTGGGTTTCCCACTGGGCTGGCGGGCGACCGCCAAAAGGCCGCCCGCCAGCCCAGTGGGAAACACCCCACCATGAGGATGCCGGCTCCGAATGGAGCCGGCGGAGTGGAGGATGTGCAACGGGTGCAGTAGCACCCGTCGCGAATTTCAGTGTCTGCTGAGCAGACACTGAAATTCAAAGTGGGGCCCTCTTACGGGGGCCCATGCAGTGCCCATGCCATTGGCATGGGCACTGCAGGGGCCCCCAGGGGCCCCACGACACCCCTCACCGCCATCCTGTTCCTGGCGGGCGGAACCGCCAGGAACAGGATGGCGGTGAGGGGGTCGGAATCCCCATGGCGGCGCAGCATGGCGGATTCCCATGGGCAGCGGAAAGTCGGCGGTACACCGCCGACTTTCCGCTTCTGGCCGCAGCTGTACCGCCGCGGTCAGAATGCCCGGCGGAGCACCGCCAGCCTGTTGGCGGTGCTACCGCCGACCCCGGCCCCGGCGGTCCTTGTCCGCCGGGGTCAGAATGACCCCCATAATGTCTAATGCAGAAGAGAATGTGATGGAACTCGACGTCACCCGTTACCTGAATCTTAGGATGTCAGAGTTAAGGTCTCTCTGCAAAATAAAAAAGATTAAGACTGGTTCAAACCCTACCAAATTACAGCTCCAGGAGCTTTTGGCAGAGTTTGCCAAGAACAACCCCTCTGAGGATGACCTCCCAGAGGAGGAAGCTAGTGTTGTGGAGGAAGTCCCACCTACAGTCCTAGTTAGGGAGGCCAGGGCTCCTCAAACCCTGACTCCAAACATAATAGTCAGAGATGCTGTTTCCCTCACAGGAGGGACCAACCTCTCTGAAATCACTGAGGATAATCCCAGTGAAGAGGACATCCAGTTAGCCAGGATGGCCAAAAGATTGGCTTTGGAAAGACAGATCCTAGCCATAGAAAGGGAAAGACAAGAGATGGGTCTAGGACCCATCAATGGTGGCAGCAATATAACTAGGGTCAGACATTCTCCTGACATGTTAAAAATCCCTAAAGGGATTGTGACTAAATATGAAGATGGTGATGACATCACCAAATGGTTCACAGCTTTTGAGAGGGCTTGTGTAACCAGAAAAGTGAACAAATCTCACTGGGGTGATCTCCTTTGGGAAATGTTCACTGGAAAGTGTAGGGATAGACTCCTCACACTCTCTGGAAAAGATGCAGAATCTTATGACTTCATGAAGGGTACCCTGATTGAGGGCTTTGGATTCTCCACTGAGGAGTATAGGATTAGATTCAGGGGGCCTCAAAAATCCTCGAGCCAGACCTGGGTTGACTTTGTAGACTACTCAGTAAAAACACTAGATGGTTGGATTCAAGGCAGTGGTGTAAATGATTATGATGGGCTGTACAATTTATTTGTGAAAGAACATCTGTTAAGTAATTGTTTCAATGACAAACTGCATCAGCATCTGGTAGACCTAGGACCAATTTCTCCCCAAGAATTGGGAAAGAAGGCGGACCATTTGGTCAAGACTAGGGTGACCAAGACTTCCACAGGGGGTGACCAAAAGAAAGGGGTCACAAAACCTCCCCAGGGGAAAGGTGTTGAGACATCCAAAAACAAAAATAGTAAAGAGTCTTCTACAGGCCCCCAAAAACCTGCACAGGAGGGTGGGCCCAGAGCCTCTTCACAAACCAATTTTGGGAACAAGGGTAAAAACTTTGATCCCAAAAAGGCCTGGTGTCGTAGCTGTAATCAGCCTGGACACCAAACTGGAGACAAGGCCTGTCCCAAGAAAACAACCACTTCTAACTCCACTCCAGCTAACACTGGAATGGCTAGTCTCCAAGTGGGATCAACAGTGTGCCCAGAGCAAATCAGGTGTCACACTGAAGCTACATTAGTCTCTGAGGGTGGGGTGGATTTAGCCACACTGGCTGCCTGGACCCCTAACATGCAAAAATACAGGCAGCAGCTCTTAATTAATGGGACAAGTGTAGAAGGCCTGAGGGATACAGGTGCCAGTGTCACTATGGTGACAAAGAAACTGGTTTCCCCTGGTCAATACCTGACTGGACAAACTTATCCAGTCACCAATGCTGACAATCAAACTAAAGTACATCCCATGGCTATGGTAACTTTAGAGTGGGGAGGGGTCAATGGCCTGAAACAGGTGGTAGTCTCCTCAAATATCCCAGTAGACTGTTTGCTTGGAAATGACCTGGAGTCCTCAGCATGGGCTGAGGTAGAACTGAAAAGCCATGCAGCCATGCTCGGTATCCCTGAACTGGTGTGTGTCAAGACAAGGGCACAGTGCAAGGCACAGGGTGAAAAATTAGAGCTGGAGTCTGGAAAAAGGGCCCAGCCTACCAAGAGAAAAGGAAAGCCAGCTAGGAAACCAGCTGCAACACAACACCAAAAAGAGAACCTCTCTTCTCAGGAAGAAGTTCTGCCCTCTGAGGGAACTGAGCCTATGGAGTTGGAACCTTATCAGGTTGAGCTCTTAGGCCCAGGGGGACCCTCAAGGGAGCAGTTGTGTAAGGGCAAGAAACCTGTCCCTCTCTTGAAGGCCTTAGGCAGCAAGCTGCTGAAGAGTCCAATGGCAAGAAAACTGGAACACATAGGGTCTATTGGGAAGATGGACTCCTGTACACTGAGGCAAGAGATCCCAAACCTGGTGCCACTAGGAGAGTGGTAGTGTCTCAGGAGTTCAGAGAGTTTATTCTGACCTTAGCCCATGATATTCCCCTTGCTGGGCATTTGGGACAAACCAAGACGTGGGAGAGATTAGTCAACCACTTCTACTGGCCCAACATGTCCCAGAAAGTTAAGGAGTTTTGTGTCTCCTGTACTACCTGTCAAGCCAGTGGTAAGACAGGTGGACACCCAAAGGCCCCCCTCATTCCACTTCCAGTGGTGGGGGTCCCCTTTGAAAGAGTGGGTGTGGACATAGTGGGTCCAATTGAACCTCCCACAGCCTCAGGAAATATGTACATCCTAGTAGTAGTGGATCATGCTACTAGGTATCCTGAAGCTATTCCCCTTAGGTCGACTACTGCCCCTGTAGTAGCCAAGGCCCTCATTGGTATCTTTACCAGAGTGGGCTTCCCTAAGGAAGTGGTGTCTGACAGAGGTACCAACCTCATGTCAGCATACCTGAAACACATGTGGAATGAGTGTGGAGTGACTTATAAATTCACTACACCCTATCATCCACAAACTAATGGCCTTGTTGAGAGATTCAACAAGACATTAAGGCCCGTATTTATACTCCGTTTGCGCCGAATTAGCATCGTTTTTTTCGACGCAAATTCGTCGCAAAACTAACGCCATATTTATACTTTGGCGTTAGACGCGTCTAGCGCCAAAGTATGGGCAAAGAGCGTCATTTTTTAGCGTGAACGCCTTCCTTGCGTTAATGAGATGCAAGGAAGGCGTTCCCGTCTAAAAAAATTACGGCGACGCAAATGCGTCGTATTTATACTCCCGGGCAAAAATCACGCCCGGGAGGTGGCGGGTCAAAAAACCCCGCATTTGCGCCACTTTTTAACGCCTGGGTCAGGGTAGGCGTTAAGGGGCCTGTGGGCTCAAAATGAGCCCACAGGTGCCCTCCCCTGCCCCCAGGGACCCCCCCTGCCACCCCTGCCCACCCCAGGAGGACACCCAAGGATGGAGGGACCCACCCCAGGGACATTCAGGTAAGTTCACGTAAGTATAATTTTTTATATTTTTCAATTTTTTTTGGGTGGCATAGGGGGGCCTTATTTGTGACCCCCTACATGCCACTATGCCCAATGACCATGCCCAGGGGACATAAGTCCCCTGGGCATGGCCATTGGGCAAGGGGGCATGACTCCTGTCTTTACTAAGACAGGAGTCATTTAAATGGCGTCTGGGCGTCGAAAAAATGGTGCAAATCGGGTTAAGACGATTTTTTAGCGTCAACCCGACTTGCGCCATTTTAAGACGCCCTAGCGCCATTTTCCCCCTACGCTGGCGCTGCCTGGTCTACGTGGTTTTTTTCCATGCACACCAGGCAGCGCCGGTCTGCTTGCGCCGGCTAACGCCATTCCATAAATACGGCGCCCGCATGGCGCTTCGGAATGGCGTTAGACGGCGCTAAATTTTTTGACGCTAAACTGCGTTAGCGCAGTTTAGTGTCAAAAAGTATAAATATGGGCCTAAAGGGCATGATCATGGGGCTCCCAGAAAAACTCAAAAGGAGATGGGATGTCCTCCTGCCATGTCTGCTTTTCGCTTACAGAGAGGTGCCTCAGAAGGGAGTAGGGTTCTCACCCTTTGAACTTCTGTTTGGCCACCCTGTAAGGGGACCATTAGCTCTTGTTAAAGAAGGCTGGGAGAGACCTCTTCATGAGCCTAAACAAGACATAGTGGACTATGTGCTTGGCCTTCGTTCAAGGATGGCAGAGTACATGGAAAAGGCAAGTAAAAACCTTGAGGCCAGCCAACAGCTCCAGAAGTTTTGGTATGACCAAAAGGCTGCAATGGTTGAATTTCAACCAGGGCAGAAAGTCTGGGTTTTGGAGCCTATGGCTCCCAGGGCACTTCAGGACAGATGGAGTGGCCCTTACCCAGTGCTAGAGAAGAAGAGTCAGGTCACCTACCTGGTTTACCTAGGCACTAGCAGGAGCCCCAAGAGGGTGATCCATGTGAACCGCCTAAAACTCTTCCATGATAGGGCTGATGTGAATCTGTTGATGGTAACAGATGAGGACCAGGAAGCTGAGAGTGAACCTCTCCCTGATCTCCTCTCATCAAACTCTAAAGATGGCTCAGTAGATGGAGTGATTTATTCAGACACCCTCTCTAGCCAACAGCAGTCTGACTGTAGGAAAGTCCTGCAGCAGTTTGCTGAGCTCTTTTCCCTAACCCCTGGTCAGACACACCTGTGTACCCATGATGTGGACACAGGAGACAGCATGCCTGTCAAAAACAAAATATTCAGACAGTCTGACCAAGTTAAGGAAAGCATCAAGGTGGAAGTCCACAAGATGCTGGAATTGGGAGTAATTGGGCACTCTGACAGCCCCTGGGCTAGCCCAGTGGCCTTAGTCCCCAAACCTCACACCAAAGATGGAAAGAGAGAGATGGGGTTTTGTGTGTACTACAGAGGACTTAATTCTGTCACCAAGACAGATACCCATCCCATTCCTAGAGCTGATGAGCTGATTGACAAATTAGGTGCTGCCAAATTCTTAAGTACCTTTGACTTAACAGCAGGGTACTGGCAAATCAAAATGGCACCTGGAGCAAAAGAAAAGACAGCATTCTCCACACCTGATGGGCATTATCAGTTTACTGTTATGCCCATTGGTTTAAAGAATGCCCCTGCCACCTTCCAAAGGTTGGTGAATCAAGTCCTTGCTGGCTTGGAGTCCTTTAGTGCAGCTTATCTTGATGATATTGCTGTCTTTAGCTCCAACTGGCAGGATCACCTGGTCCACCTGAAGAAGGTTTTGAAGGCTCTGCAATCAGCAGGCCTCTCTATCAAGGCATCCAAATGCCAGATAGGGCAGGGAACTGTGGTTTACTTGGGACACCTTGTAGGTGGAGGCCAAGTTCAGCCACTCCAGCCTAAGATCCAGACTATTCTGGACAGGGCAGCTCCAAAAACCCAGACTCAAGTCAGGGCATTCCTTGGCTTGACTGGGTACTATAGGAGGTTTGTGAAGGGATATGGATCCATTGTGACAGCCCTCACAGAACTCACCTCCAAGAAAATGCCCAAGAAGGTAAACTGGACTGTAGAATGCCAACAGGCCTTTGACACCCTGAAACAAGCAATGTGCACAGCACCAGTTCTAAAAGCTCCAGATTACTCCAAGCAGTTCATTGTGCAGACAGATGCCTCTGAACATGGGATAGGGGCAGTTTTGTCCCAAACAAATGATGATGGTCTTGACCAGCCTGTTGCTTTCATTAGCAGGAGGTTACTCCCCAGGGAGCAGCGTTGGAGTGCCATTGAGAGGGAGGCCTTTGCTGTGGTGTGGTCCCTGAAGAAGCTGGGACCATACCTCTTTGGTACTCACTTTGTAGTTCAAACTGACCACAGACCTCTCAGATGGCTGATGCAAATGAAAGGTGAAAATCCAAAACTGTTGAGGTGGTCCATCTCCCTACAGGGAATGGACTTTATAGTGGAACACAGACCTGGGACTGCCCATGCCAATGCAGATGGCCTTTCCAGGTTCTTCCACTTAGAAAATGAAGACTCTCTTGGGAAAGGTTAGTCTCATCCTCTTTCGTTTGGGGGGGGTTGTGTAAGGAAATGCCTCCTTGGCATGGTTACCCCCTGACTTTTTGCCTTTGCTGATGCTATGTTTTAAATTGAAAGTGTGCTGAGGCCTGCTAACCAGGCCCCAGTACCAGTGTTCTTTCCCTAACCTGTACTTTTGTATCCACAATTGGCACACCCTGGCATCCAGGTAAGTCCCCTGTAACTGGTACCCCTGGTACCAAGGGCCCTGATGCCAGGGAAGGTCTCTAAGGGCTGCAGCATATCTTATGCCACCCTGGGGACCCCTCACTCAGCACAGACACACTGCTTGCCAGCTTGTGTGTGCTGGTGAGGACAACACGAGTAAGTCGACATGGCACTCCCCTCAGGGTGCCATGCCAACCTCACACTGCCTATGCAGTATAGATAAGTCACCCCTCTAGCAGGCCTTATAGCCCTAAGGCAGGGTGCACTATACCATAGGTGAGGGCACCAGTGCATGAGCACTGTGCCCCTACAGTGTCTAAGCCAAACCTTAGACATTGTAAGTGCAGGGTAGCCATAAGAGTATATGGTCTGGGAGTTTGTCACACACGAACTCCACAGCACCCTAATGGCTGCACTGAAAACTGGGAAGTTTGGTATCAAACTTCTCAGCACAATAAATGCACACTGATGCCAGTGTACATTTTATTGTAAAATACACCCCAGAGGGCACCTTAGAGGTGCCCCCTGAAACCTTAACCAACTACCTGTGTAGGCTGACTGGTTTTAGCAGCCTGCCACACTCAAGACATGTTGCTGGCCCCATGGGGAGAGTGCCTTTGTCACTCTGAGGCCAGTAACAAAGCCTGCACAGGGTGGAGATGCTAACACCTCCCCCAGGCAGGAACTGTAACACCTGGCGGTGAGCCTCAAAGGCTCACCCCCTTTGTTCCAGCACCACAGGGCACTCCAGCTAGTGGAGTTGCCCGCCCCCTCCGGTCACGGCCCCACTTTTGGCGGCAAGGCCAGAGGAAATAATGAGAATAACAAGGAGGAGTCACTGGCCAGTCAGGACAGCCCCTAGGGTGTCCTGAGCTGAAGTGACTCTAACTTTTAGAAATCCTCCATCTTGCAGATGGAGGATTCCCCCAATAGGGATAGGAATGTGACCCCCTCCCCTTGGGAGGAGGCACAAAGAGGGTGTACCCACCCTCAGGGCTAGTAGCCATTGGCTACTAACCCCCCAGACCTAAACACGCCCTTAACTTTAGTATTTAAGGGCTTCCCTGAACCTAAGAATTTAGATTCCTGCAACTTACAGAAGAAGAGGACTGCTGAGCTGAAAAACCCTGCAGAGAAGAAGAGGACACCAGGGGGCATATTTATACTCCATTTGCGCCAAATTTGCGTCGTTTTTTTCGACGCAAATCCGACGCAAAACTAACTCCATATTTATACTTTGGCGTTAGACACGTCTAGCGCCAAAGTTCATGGAGTTAGCGTCATTTTTTTGCGTGAACACCTTCCTTGCGTTAATGATATGCAAGGTAGGCGTTCCCGTCTTAAAAAATGACTCCGATGCATATGCGTCGTATTTATACTCCCGGGCAAAAATGACGCCCGGGAGTGGGCGGGTCTAAAAAACCCGCAATAGCGCCGGATTTTAACGCCTGGGTCAGGGCAGGCGTTAAGGGACCTGTGGGCTCAGAATGAGCCCAGAGGTGCCCTCCCCTGCCCCCAGGGACACCCCCTGCCACCCTTGCCCACCCCAGGAGGACACCCAAGGATGGAGGGACCCACCCCAGGGACATTAAGGTAAGTCCAGGTACGTATTTTTATTTTATTTTTTTGTGGCATAGGGGGGCCTGATTTGTGCCCCCCTACATGCCACTATGCCCAATGACCATGCCCAGGGGACAGAAGTCCCCTGGGCATGGCCATTGGGCAAGGGGGCATGACTCCTGTCTTTGCTAAGACAGGAGTCATTTCAATGGGGGATGGGCGTCGTAAAAAAATGGCGCAAATCGGGTTGTGGCGATTTTTTTGCCTCAGCCTGACTTGCACCATTTGTGGACGCCCATACGTCATTTTCCCCCTACGCCGGCGCTGCCTGGTGTACGTCGTTTTTTTTTAACGCACACCAAACAGCGCCGCCGGCTAACGCCGGCTAACGTCATTGAATAAATACTGCGCCCGCATGGTGCTTCAGAATGGCGTTAGCCGGCGCAAATTTTTTTGGCGCAAAACTGCGTTAGCGCAGTTTTGCGTCAAAAAGTATAAATATGGGCCCAACTGCTTTGGCCCCAGCCCTACCGGCCTGTCTCCCTCCTTCGGAAGAAAACTGCTCCAGCGACGCTTTCCCCAGGACCAGCGACCTCTGAATCCTCAGAGGACTGCCCTGCTTCCAAGAGACCAAGAAACTCCAGAGAACAGCGGCCCTGTTCAACAAAGACTGCAACTTTGTTTCCAGAGGAGCAGGTTTGAAGACCCCTGCAATCCCCGCAAGAAGCGTGAGACTTTCAACACTGCACCCGGCGACCCCGACTCGACTGGTGAAGAAACAACGATACAGGGAGAACCTCCAGGCGACTCCAAGACTGTGAGTAACCAAAGTTGTCCCCCCTGAGCCCCCACAGCGACGCCTGCAGAGGGAATCCCGAGGCTCCCCCTGACCGCGACTGCCTGACTCTGAAATCCCGACGCCTGGAAAAGACCCTGCACCCGCAGCCCCCAGGACCTGAAGGATCGGAAGTCCAGTGCAGGAGTGACCCCCAGGAGGCCCTCTCCCTTGCCCAGGTGGTGGCTACCCCGAGGAGCCCCCCCATTGCCTGTCTGCAACGCTGAAGAGACCCCTTGGTCTCCCATTGATTTACATTGGAAACCCGACGCGTGTTTGCACACTGCACCCGGCCGCCCCCGCGCTGCTGAGGGTGTACTTTTTGTGCTGACTTGTGTCCCCCCCAGTGCCCTACAAAACCCCCCTGGTCTGCCCTCCGAAGACGCGGGTACTTACCTGCTGGCAGACTGGAACTGGGGCACCCCCTTCTCCATTGAAGCCTATGTGTTTTGGGCACCTCTTTGACCTCTGCACCTGACCGGCCCTGAGCTGCTGGTGTGGTGACTTTGGGGTTGCTCTGAACCCCCAACGGTGGGCTACCTTGGACCCCAATTTGAACCCCATAGGTGGTTTACTTACCTGCAAGAACTAACATTACTTTACCTCCCCCAGGAACTGTTGAAAATTGCACTGTGTCCACTTTTAAAATAGCTATATGTGTTTTATGTAAAAAGTATATATGCTATTGTGATTATTCAAAGTTCCTAAAGTACTTACCTGCAATACCTTTCAAATGAGATATTACATGTAGAATTTGAACATGTGGTTCTTAAAATAAACTAAGAAAATATATTTTTCTATACAAAAACCTATTGGCTGGAATTGTCTCTGAGTGTGTGTTCCTCATTTATTGCCTGTGTGTATGTACAACAAATGCTTAACACTACTCCTTTGATAAGCCTACTGCTCGACCACACTACCACAAAATAGAGCATTAGTATTATCTCTTTTTGCCACTATCTTACCTCTAAGGGGAACCCTTGGACTCTGTGCATACTTTTCCTTACTTTGAAATAGTGCATACAGAGCCAACTTCCTACAGACGTGTAACTCCCTTGCCCTGACTAGAGTGGGTGGGTTCTGCCTGGCTTAGGTGCATACCCTAGCCAACCAGAAACCCCATTTCTAACAGTAACGGTAGGCAATACCTATGCTGATGAAGTTGTCAAGTATTGTGCTCTTAGTGGTACCTACTTCAATGGAGAGTGGGTCAGTGATACACCGGATGAGACAAGTCAAAATTTCCTATTTACTGCTGTTGACACATGGGAGGAAGTGAAGACATTGCAGTGGAAGAACAGCAAAGTTGGGTTAAAGCAGGATGTGTTAAAATAAATGAAGATGATGTTTGGGTCTCAGGTGATGGAAGAGTGGTGTTGCCAAATAGCTTAGTGTCCCCAATGGTAAGACATTACCATGAACAGGCACACATTGGTAGAGACGCAATGATCAGAACTTTCAGGCAAACATGGGCCCTGATTTACACTTTTTCACGCAAAACTGTGCTAATGCAGTTTTGCGTGAAAAAGTTTACCACCGGCTAGCACCATTCCAGACCACCAGCCAAGTGTCATATTTGAAGAATGACGCTAGCCAGCGGTAAGGCCCGATTAGCATCAAAATAAATGACGCTAACCATGTGGGGGAGGCTTAGGGGACACAGGAAGTTGTGCGTCATAGAATAGCGCTAGTCAGGTTAGAGTAAAAAATGACTCTAACCTGACTAGCGTCATTTTTTTGACGCACAACCCCCATGGACATGACTTCTGTCTTAGTAAAGACAGGAGTCATGTCCCCCAGCCCAGTGGACATGCAGAGGGGACTAATGTCTCCTGGGCATGGCCTTTGGGCACAGTGCCATGTAGTGGGGCCCAAGTTAGGCCCCCCATGGCACTTTGAAAAAAAAAATTTAATACTTACCACTACTTACCTCTACTTACCTAGGATGGGGTCCGCAATCCTCCGCTGTCTCTCTGGTGTCGGTGGGGATGTCCCTGGGGACTGGGGAGGGCACCTGTGGACTCATTCCATGGAGTTCCACCATGGAAATGAGCCCACAGGTCCCCTAATGCCTGTCCTGACCCAGACGTTAAGTAATGGCGCTAAGCAGGCTTAGCGCCATTATTTAGGCCTGCCTACCTCCTGTGCGTCATTTTTGCTCTGGAGGATAAATAAGGCGCTAAGGCCTTAGAGTCATTTTTTGCCCGAGAACACGGTAAAAAAATTACTTTAACTCCATAACTTTGGCGGTAGACGGGTCTAGCGCCAAATTATACATATGGAGTTATGTTTGTGCCGGATTTGCATAAAATAAATGACGCAAATCCGGCGCAAACAGAGTATAAATATGCCCCATGGTTTAATCCTTGGTTCATACTGGTTGTAGAAGCCACATGACACAGATGTGTTACATGCCAACAGAAGAACATAGGAAAATGCACAGTTGTTACACTGAGTCATATTGGTAGATCAAGTGAACCATTCAACAGAATGCAACAAGATTGTATTGAGCTACCAGTGTGCAATGGTCTAAGATATATTTTGGCCATTGTGTGCATTCTCTCACACTGGGTCGAGGTTTACTCCACTAGGAGAAATGATAGTCTCACAGTGGCTAAGCTGTTGCTCAGGGAGTTGATACCGCAATTTGGATTTCCGAATCTCTGGAATCAGACCAAGAAACTCACTTCAATAGTGAGGGCCTAAAAATGTTGTGTGCGGCAATACAAGTGGAGCAAAGATCGTACTGCAGTTATCGACTAGAAGCTTCAGACCTACTAGAACAGATTATTGAAACCTTGAAGTCCAGATTGGCGAAAGTATGTGCATTCACAACAGTAAAATGGGCAGATGTGTTGCATCTTGTTCTCATGAGTATGTGCAGCACAATTGACAGGAAGACAGTCTTGTCAACTCAAGAAAACATCATGGGGTGCTATGAGATTGCCAGCAGTGCCTGCAAATGCGTTTGTGAACATTGCGGATGACTTGCTGCAGGATTATTGCAAAGGACTGGCTGATGAGATTCATTCTTTGTCTCATCAGGGTGGAGAGGCTACTGTACAGCCGTGGCAGGAACTGTATCATGACCTATTTCCCAGTGACTGAGTTATGATAAAAAAGCATATAAGGAAGACATGTTTGGAACAACATTGGAAAGGCCCTCACCAAGTGGTCTTTGTGACAACTACAGGTGTGAATTGTGCTGGTCTTTCGAACTAAGGGGCACATTTATACTCTGCTTGCGCTGGATTTGCATAATTTTTTTTAACGCAAATCTGGCACAAACTTAACTCCATATTTATACTTTGGCGCTAGACCCGTCTAGAGCCAAATTTATGGAGTGTGCATCATTTTCTGGATGTGGAAACCTACCTTGCGTTAATGACATGCAACGTACGAGTTCCCGCCCAAAAAATTATTGTAAGGCATTTGAGCCTTATTTATCCTCCCATGCCAAAATGACGCACAGGAGGGGGCGGGCCTTACAAAATGGCGCTAAACCGGATTAGAGTTATTTTTAAACGCCTGGGTCAGGGCAGGCGTTAGAGGACCTGTGGGCTCATTTCCATGGTCTCCGACCATGGTACCAGTCCACAGGTGCCCTTCCCTGCCCCCAGGGACACCCCCTGCCACCCTTGCCCACCCCTGGAGACACCCATGGATGGGGGGACCCATCTACGGTAAGTACAGGTAAGTAGAGGTAAGTATTTTTTTTCTATTTAAGTGGCAGAGGGGGGCCTAACTTGGGCCCCCCTACATGCCACTGTGCCCAATGGCCATGGCCAGTGGTCAATGTTAGTCCTTACATGAGGGGCAACTGTTGACCCTGGGGTGATCCATTCCTGACGCAGGCACTAGATATAGGCACTCAAGAGGTGTAGCATTTTTATCAGGACAGGTAGGGAAACACTGGGTGGGATGTATTTTGTGGATCCCAGCATATTCCTGTAGTTTGTGTGACAGAAATGCAAGAAAAAATAGAGTTTTTAGTCAACATTTCATCTTTGCAGGGTATTCTGGGTAAGAAACATTTGGAGAATCCACACAAGCCACACCTCTGTGGACTCCCCCAGGTATCTAGGCCCATATTTATACTTTTTGACGCAAAACTGCGCCAACGCAGTTTTGCGTCAAAAAAATTTGCGCCGGCTAACGCCATTCTGAAGCGCCATGCGGGTGCCGTATTTATTGAATGACGTTAGCCGGCGTTAGCCGCCGGCGCCGTCTGGTGTGCGTGAAAAAAAACGACGTACACCAGGCAGCGCCGGCGTAGGGGGATATGGAGCTTGGGCGTCAAGAAATGGGGCAAGTCAGGTTGAGGCAATTTTTTCGCCTCAACCCGATTTGCTCCATTTGTTTTCACTCCCAACCCCCATAGAAATGACTCCTGTCTTAGCAAAGACAGGAGTCATGCCCCCTTGCCCAATGGCCATGCCCAGGGGACTTCTGTCCCCTGGGCATGGTCATTGGGCATAGTGGCATGTAGGGGGGCACAAATCAGGCCCCCCTATGCCACAATTTTTTTTTTTTTTAAACACTTACCTGAACTTACCTTAATGTCCCTGGGATGGGTCCCTCCAGCCTTGGGTGTCCTCCTGGGGTGGGCATGGGTGACAGGGGGTGTCCCTGGGGGTATGGGGGGGCACCTCTGGGCTCCTTCAGAGCCCACAGGTCCCTTAACGCCTGCCTTTTGCAGGCGCTAAAAAACGGCGCAAAAGCGGGCGTACGTAATTTTTTTAGACCCGCCCACTCCCGGGCGTGATTTTTGCCAGGGAGTATAAATCTCACGCACATGCCTCGGAGTCGTTTTTTAGACGGGAACGCCTACCTTGCATATAATTAACGCAAAGTAGGTGTCCACACAAAAAAATGACGCTAACTCCATGGACTTTGTCGCTAGACGCGTCTAACGCCAAAGTATAAATATGGAGTTAGTTTTGCGTCGAAATTGCGTCAAAAAAACCGACGCAATTCCGGCGCAAACGGAGTATAAATATGCCCCCTAGTTTCCAGAAATGTCTGGGTTTGGTAGGTTTCCCTATATGGCCGCCGAGCCCAGGACCAAAAACGCAGGTGCCTCCCATACATAACAAGGTTGTTTTGTGATAGATCATTTTGATGTCTCCACAATTTGGGGCTGAACTAAATTGGGGAGCTCTCAAGAGAGCTCTCTCTCTGTGTTTGCTGTTGCATGCATCTGCTCTCTGGGTTGGGCTAACCCGCTATTGTCCCGCTGCACAGACTGTGCTTGCGAAGGGACAGCAGGACTGTCCTCATCACCTCCCTCAGAATCACTGGAAGCGAGTTATGGGGATGGCACTCCTCCAAATGAAAAATTACTCCCAAAGTCTGCAGCATTGTCCTATCCCTCAGGTGCAGTCTCAGTCTCTGATCCTACGTCAGAGCAGTCCTCTATAACCCGAGTTAGGGCTTGAGCAGCATTCATCTAACAAAACCCCATCTCTGCTACTGGCTAAACTGTCGCTCTAAAACACTAGTGTACGTAGACAGTCACAAAATTGCTGGTGGGTATGTGTGTGATGCGTGTAACAGTAAAGGTCACCTTGCCTTCGCTTCTTCCTTCAATCATCAGCAATCGTGCCCTGCAGGGGTAAACTAACATTTAAAAAAAATATATGCCCTGGAGGGGTGGGTCCTGGCCTGTTCTCAGATGGGGCCGACCCCCCCAGGTGAAATCTCTGGTGTCTAATGGGGTTTCCTGACCCTGGATCGCAGCGCCAGGAGCTTGTAAATATGGCGCACTGCACCACACCACCGGAGCGTCACAAAAAGTGACACTCCAGTGGCGCTAGGTCCTTGTAAATCTGGCCCTAAATTCCAGATCCAAAATAGGAGCAAGTGCCTTTATTCCATCAGTAAGTGTGATCTTAAATGACATTAGGATAAGAAAGCTCTCAACCATTGTAGTCAAATCATCTACAGAGACTGCAGGTGACATGTTCTTAATGGACACAGAAATGGTAGCTATGAGATGAATGGTTTTGCCAAATTATCTTACTTGCGACATATTACTCGCAAAAGAAGGCAGAGTTTGCAAAATTTTACATGTGCAACAATGTTGCACTTACATACCTGACAATAGTAAGGAGATAAGAAAGTATCTTAGAAACATGACTGATTTGGACGAAGACCTTGAAGGACTTACTGCAACAGGTGCATAGAGGCACAAGGGACTTGTAAATATGCCCCTAAGTTTAGACAAAGGCGCATATTTATACTCTTTTTGTGCCTAATTTGCGTCATTTTTTTTTTTTTTTACACAAATTCGGCACAAACTTAAATCCATATTTATATTTTGACGTTAGGCATGTCTATCGTCAAAATATAGGAGTTTGCACCATTTTTTGGATGAGTGAACCTACCGTGCGTCAATGAGCTGCAAGGTAGGTGTTCCCATCCAAAAAATGGTGCTATCCCCATAGTCCCTAATTTATCCCCTGTGCTAAAATGATGCCCAGGTTGGAGGAGGGGCTAAATAATGGTGCTAAGCTTGCTTGGCACCATTATTTAACGACTGGGTCAGACCAGGCGTTAGGGTTCTGTGGACCCATTTCCATGTTTTAACACCATGGAATAGGTCCAGAGGTGCCCACCCCAAGCCCCAGGAGTCATTTCAATGGGGGTTGTGCGTCAAAAAATGATGCAAGTCAGGTTAGAGTCATTTTTTGACTCTAACTTGACTTGCACCATTTTTTTACGCACAACCCCCATTCTTCCCTACGCTTGCGCTCCCAGTTAGCGTCATTTGTTTTGACGCTAACCAGGCCGCAGTGCCGGCTAACATCAATCCATAAATAAGGCGCCGGCCTGGTGCGTTGGAATGGCGTTAGCCGGCGGTAAATTTTTTGACGCAAGCCAGTGGTGGACCTCATCCCAGGTAAGTATAGGTAAGTACAAGTAAGTATTTTTTTTTTAAAGTGCCATTGGGGGCTCTGAAATGGGCTCCCTTACATGGCACTGGGTGCAATGGCCATGCCCAGGGGACCCTGATCCCCTGTGCTGGCCATTGGGGTGGTGGGCATGACTCATGTCTTTTCTAAGATAGGAGTCATGTGGTATGGATGGTTTTGCATCAGAAAATGACGCTAGGCTGGTTAGAGTAATTTTTTTCCATACTGTCAGCCCCACCCGGGTAATGTTATTTTTTTTCACACTAGCCTACCCTTTGCACAGGCTTGCACCATTCCATAAATATGGTGCCCGGCTTGAGCTCAGAAATGGTGCAAGCCGGTGCTAAACTTTTTGGTGGAAAAGCTGCGTTAGTGCAGTTTTGCACCACAAAGTATAATACAGGGCCAGGGTGTCTCCAGTCCGGAGACACAGACCTGGTAACTTGTGTACAATCTGAAGTGTTGAGGGAGGGTTGAGTCATCACGCCCTGACGGCACCTCTCTATTCTGGAGGTGCTCAATTTGGTTACTTTTTAGTAACATTGGCTTGTCTGGCGGGGCAGAGTGCCTCCGAGTCTAACGGTTGGCCCGGTGACCATCCCCATGTTTTGCAGATCTCTTTGTAAACCTCCTATTGGGAGCCTGAACGTCTCCTCCTTAATTGTTTACTGGCTGTTGTCTTTCTGGTACCCCACCTCAACCCTGACACCTATGGAGATGTGACAGGTTGGAGCGGCTGGGTGCACTGGGGAAAGTTCACATAATCTTTGGGGTTGCGGTCGTGCAAGGTTAACTGGAGACTGGTTGGAAGGTGGAGAGTGGGTTGGAACCTAGAGGGTGTGCAAGCGTATGAGCATTCTATTATAAAGTCCACTCCAGTCTTCTTTACTTCAAGAACAGACTTTATTGCTTCTTCTCCACTCTGTGCCTTCCGTCACCACCATCTCTGTCAACTCTCAACATTCTATCATGCACTCCAGGTCCCTACCACCTTCCGAACATTCCATCCTCAATCTCCCACATAGGGGAGGGCGGACTATACAATTAAGAACTACATCCTACCCATAACTAAACATTATGTTGCCAAGGACGTTAATAACACCAGAATTGTATTTAACTAATGACCGTATGTTCATGAACTATATACACATAACTACTAACTTATAAATTGACTAAATTACAACACATTCCCTTGCCAGTTATCAAGGCATTGCAACTTGCAAGAGTGTGTGCATGCATACCAGCGACAACTGATACCCAGTTCCGTGTCTAGGTACAGGGTGGATGTGAGTGAGTGAGTCTGAGCGAGAATGAATGAGTGCTGGGGCAGCACTGTGGTGTTGCTGGGTACTCGGGCTCTGGCAAGGACTCCATACAGGTTGACATCACATTTTACTACTGCAGCTGAGGCTGTGGGTCTAGGTAGGAGTGTGACTTACTGTGATATACATTGTGCTGCTACTGTCAGCCCCAGGGCGCACCCTGGATTGCATGTGCTCCACTGATCATGGGTAATATAAGGGTGCGCCTAGTGCTTACAGCAGGGGTAGGAGCCTTATAGGGGTGTGTGGAGGGAATGAATGGTATCCTCAAATGTATATACAGTGGTCAATGTTAATGCAGTGGGGCCTATTATCGTATGTTGCGTGAGTTATTGAGATTCACTCCCAAACGTACATTGCATATTGTTGTATGCTCATTGTCACTTATACTGAGATCACATTGTAATCAAACTGCGTTAATCATGTGTGTCTATTGAATAAAAAATTTCTATAGATACAATTTGTGTGAAGTATTTTTTTAGGGTTGTTCAGCTGGGGTGTTGTGGGAACGTGCTGTGTTGCTGCTTTTCACATTGCCTCAGAGATAAGCCTGACTGCTCTGAGACAAGCTACCCAAGGGTGAGCACAGGTTATCTAGCAGGTGTACTTGACCCCTCCCGACAGGAATGGCACGTTCTGCCTGGCTGAGCATATCCTTTAGCTAATCGGACCGAGCCGCCTCCAACATTCGACGGTCAAACTGTGGGATAGGAATTACAATGGCACAGCATTACACAATAACCAGCTATACGCCACAACTTCACGTGGTGAACAGGTTCCTTTACTCCTCGTATAGACTTGGATTTGGATGCTGCTTATAAAATTACATCATGGGGGAGGGCCTATCAGAAAGAGGAATTGAGCTCATGGAATGGGACACATACACAGTGCCGCAGCTCAAGGAGGTCTGGCAGGCAAGGGGGTGGCCTACGGGGGAAGAGCCAAGAATGCTGAGTTGCTAGAAGCCTTAAGGGCCTGGGCTGAGGGCCACCCCGAGGGGGAAGCACAGGGGGAGGAAGACATGAGTCAGGGGGAACGGGCCGAACGGGGCCCCCCGTACTCAGACCTAAGGAACCTCCCAGGAACTGGTAGTAGCATCTTCACACAGAGACTGTCCCCAGAAGAACTGGAGGACAGTAGGGAGGAGAGGAAGTTGAGGCCGGAGCTTGCAAAGAGCACCAAGGAACAGGCACTGGCCTTGGCAGAACTAGAAAAAGAACAGGCTCTAATATTACAGAGGCTGGCTATGGAGGGACAAAAATGGCAAATTAGTTAAGTCTTTAAGAATTGGAACTGTGGGTCCTACAAACAGGGTCTATTCCAAATCATGGTGGCAGTGTCCCGGCAGTGTTGACTAGCAGAGTAAAAGTCAGATCCCCAAAGACATGGTACAGGATTACCTGGTGGGGGACGACATTGATAAGTGGCTGGCAGCTTATGTGATGGCCTTGAGGGTCCTGGAGGAGACCCGCCCATGGAGACAGTGCTGATTACCAAATTTGGCCTGACCCCTGAGAAGTACAGTCAGTGGTTTAGGGCTAATCACAAGTTGTCAGCGCAGAATTAGGTTGACTTTGCCGATTACACAAGGAAGGCACTAAAGGGGTGGGTGCTGGGCAGTAAGGTAGAAGATTATACAGAGTTACATAATCTATTCCTGAGGGAATATTTCTTCGAGACCTGCTCTACAGAGCTGCACCAGTTCCTGGTCGACTACAAGCTAATGGACTGCCAGAAGCTTGCTGAATAAGCGGACCTCTGGGCCAGCACCCAAGTGTCCAAAAAGAGTGGTGGTGGGATCCCTCAAAGGGGGACCAGGAACCTCACCACAAGAAGGAAGGGGTGATCGAAAGAAGGACTCTTCTGGCTATACCCAGAAGCACCCCCCAGGGAAAGGGCCTGGCCTGAATCCCCAATTTGGCCCACCAAAAAAAACGTCCCAGGATGGAGTTCTGGTCCTGAAAGGTCCCAGGTGCTTCAAGTGGAGTGGGTACAGACACTTTAAGGGTGATCCTCAGAGTCCAAAGTGGATACCTCTGGCCCCTGGAGGAAACACTCTAGGAGTAGCAAGCGTAGCAATGTGCAAAGCAGGATTCCCTGAAGGTGGGCGCAGGTTAGTGGTGTTACCCTGGTGTCCTTGGGTGACTGTAAGATGGTGCCCCAGATCAAAGTGCCTGCCAACACAGCAAAATATAGGCATCAGGTCACCGTCATAGGGCAAGGGGTGGAGGCTCTGAGGGATACCGCAACCAGCATGACTATGCTTAGTAGTCAGCTGGCCTTCCCAGAGCAAGTTATCCTGAAAGCCGCTCACCAGGTGGTGGTGGCCGACAACAGAGAGGGCCATTTACCGGTGGCCCAGGTGCCGTTCGAGTGGGGTGGGGGTCATATGTCTACTAAAGGTAGCCGTGGCGCCATCATGCCCATGGCTTGTCTGTTGGGTAATGACCTGAAGCACACTATCTGGGAAGAGGTGGAGCTCCGGGCTCATGTGGAGATGTTGGGGTTATCCGACTGGATCTGTACTAAGAGACAATCCATGGCTTCCCAAGAAGGGATCTGGACGGGCTGGAGTCTGGAACAATAGCCTAGCCCCCTGCTAAGAGGGGGAGAGGATGAGGGTGGGAGAAACCTGCCTTATAATGTACCTCTGGTGAAACGGTGGGTAACGGGCTGCAGCTACCCCGGCATCCGCTGAAGAGGATATTATGCCTCCTGGGGACCTGCCCGGGTTTGTCGAGTGGCATGAAAAGAGTAGACCCAAAATAGAGGAGTTCTGTTGGGCACAGAGAAAGAGTGCCCCACCCTCGAGGCCCTGAGGCAGCAAGCCGAAGCCAGAGCACCTGGTGATGATTCAGGACTCATCATCTATGTTGGGAGGACAGCCTTCAGTACAGTGATCCGATGGCTCCCAGGCTAAGGGTTCGAAGGGCCTTGGTGGTCTAACAGTATTATTGGCCCTTTCTACTGGAATTGGACCCCTGGCACGACATTTGGGTCGGGACAAGACGTTCACACAGCTTGCCCCTCATTTTTATTGGCCCAGACTGTCAGCGCCTTCAGGTGCGTTCTGTAAAACCTGTGTAACCTGCCAGACTAGTGGTAAGTAGGATGAAAAGCTTAAGGCTCCACAACACAAAAGGATGATGGGTGTTGAAACTTTTCAAACATTCATTCCTAGTCACAGTTCTGGGTTTAATCCATCTTTCTTCTGCTCACCATGCCACCCCAGTTTGGACCCAGCCATATGCAAATCAGTCTTGGCCTTGTTCCCCATGGGAACAGTCCAGTCCGAACTGCCAGGCCAGGTCCTCCCTGGATCAGAAACAAGCATCATAGGACCAGTTTCAGCGTATCACCCTTCATCAGCCAGGCTAGCTTGAATCCAGTGGCACAGTGAGCAAGGGACCCACGTCTGGGCACACCCTTCCCACTTACGGCAACTTTAGCAAAACAGAACCTTAAGGCTCCGCTCCATCACTTACCCATTGTTGACACCCTTTTCGAGGGTGTGGGCATCAACATTGTGTGGCCAACAGATCCCCAGGCGGCTGCCAGGCATCAATTTATCCTGGTTCTCGTGGATCATGCCACACAGTACCCAGAGATGATTCTTCTGAAGACCACGGCCACATCGGTGGTGGCAAAGGCCCTAATAGGGATTTTCACCAGAGTGGGGTTCCCCAAAGAGGTAGTGTCTGACAGGGACATGAACTTACATGCAAGCCATGTGGAGGGAATGTGGAATGACATACAAGTTCACCACTCCTTGCCACCACCACACCAATGGTCTTGTTGAGAGGTTTAATAAGACTTTAAAATGCAATGCCACAGGCCTGCTGGAGACCCTGAGGAAAAAGTGAAGTATCCTCCTGCCATGCCTATTGTTTGCCTACCAGGAGGTGCTGCAGAAAGGAGTGGGCTTCAGCCCCTTTGAGCTCCTCTACCGACACCCGGTCAGGGGACCTCTGAGTTTTGCCAAGGAAGTCTGGGAACAATCTCCCAAGGGGACGCCCCAGGATGTAGTTAGCTACATTCTGGCCTTCCGCAGCCAACTGGCCAAAGTGTGGAAGCAAGCCTCCTGCAACTTGGACGCCAGACAGGAAGTCATGAAGGAGTGGTACGATCAGAATGCCACTCCTGTGGAGCTGAAACCTAGACAGAAAGTGTAGGTGTTGGAGGCTATTAGGCCCTAATAGGTGACAGATAGGAAGGGAGAGACCTCCTATCTGGTGGATCTCAAGACTCCGAGGCAGCTACTATGGGTGCACCACGTGAATCGCTTTAAACTCCACTTTGAGAGGTCAGAGGTCACCGTGGTCGCATGTTTATGGTGACCGATGGAGGGGGAGGAGAGAGAGTGAATCGCTCCCCGACCTCCTAACCTCTGAGGAAAGAGATGGGGAGGTGGAAGGGGTAGTCCTGTTCCCCACCCTCACTCTCAACCCGCACAGGACTGACGCTGAGTGTTTGGGCAGTTTCCTACACTGTTCTCCCTTAGTCTGGGGATCACCCACTTGTGAATCCATGACGAGGACACAGGTGACACCTCCCTGTCAAGAGAAAAGCTTATAGGTTGCTGGATAAGGTAAGATCAAGCATCCAGGCGGAGGTGGCCAAGATACTGGAGGTAGGGGGTCATAGAACCCTCTAGAAACCCCTGGTCCAGCCCAGTGGTGTTGGTGCCGAAACCCACTTTGGAGGATACCACACCCGAATTACAATTCTGTGTGGATTGCCGGGGGCTGAACTCCGTGACCCACACGAATGCTCACCTAATCCCTAGGGTGGATGAACTAATCGATAGGTTGTGCATGGCCCAGTATTTGAGCACCTTCAACCTCACCTCTGGGTATTGGCAGATCACTCTCATCGAGGCCGCTGAGGAGGAGACCTTACCAGTTATTACCAGAGGTTCATTAAGAGATATGGAATGATTGTGACCGCCCTTGACGGAGCTGGGCTGACTTCGAAGAAGTCCACCTTGTAACGTAAACTGGATGGAGGCCTGCCAAGTGGCGTTTGAGGCTCTGAAACAGTTCATGTGCACTGCATCAGTGCTTCGGGTGCCGGACTATTCCCAGGAATTAATAGTCCAGATAGCCGTGTCTGAACACGGAATTGGGGCGGTGCTCTCTCAGTTGACGAGGACATCCATTAGCCTGTCACCTTCATCTCGCGATGGCTCCTGCCCCGGGAACAGCGGTGGAGAGAGACAGAAAGGAGAGCGTTCACCGTAATCTGGGACCTGAAGAAGTTGAGACTGTATAAGTTTGGTTCTCACTTCTTGGTCCCAATGGACCACCAACCCCTCTGATGGCTCATGCAGATAAGGAGAGAAAACCTGGAGCTACTGAGATGGTCCATATCCCTGCAGGGAATGGATGGTCATTGAGGGGGGCCCTTAGGGTGGCACAATTAATGCTGCATCCCTCAGGGACCTTCTTTTAGTACCCTATGCCCTAGGTACCAGGGGTACCATTTACTAGGGACTTATAGTAGTAGCTAAAGGTTTGTCAATTGCGAAAAATCAACTGTGCAGTTTTAGGGAAATTGATCTGGCACTGCAGAAGTGTTTAACAGGGGCCCAGTGCACTTTCAGTTGAAATTACACCAGAAACCACGCAAAAGGTGTGTGTAGGGGGGGTCACCATGTCAAAAAAGGCACTTTCCTACATGACCCCTTCCCAAACAAAAGAGGATGAAGCTAATCCTTCCCACAGGAGTCTTCTTCTCCTAAGTGGAAGAACCTGGAGAGGCCCTCTGCATCGTCATGGTCAGTCCCAAGTGTGTGCTCCACACTAAAGTCCATTCCCTGTAGGGAGATGGACCACCTTAACAGTTTGGGGTTTTCACCTTTCATTTGCATTAGCCATCTGAGAGGCCTGTGGTCAGTTTGAACTAGGAAGTGAGAACCAAACAAGTATGGCCTCAGCTTTTTCAGGGACCAAACCACAGCAAAGGCTTCCCTCTCAATGGCTGCTCTCTGGGATGTAACCTTCTGCTAATGAAAGCCACAAGTTGGTAAGCCATCATCATTGATTTGTTCAGAGCCATCTGTCTGCATAGTGATCTGCTTAGAGTAATCTGGAGCTTTTAGAACAGGTGCTGAGCACATTGCTTCTTTCTGGGTGTCAAAGGCCTGTTGACAGCTGACTGTCCAGTTTACCTTTTTGGGCATCTTTCTGAATGTGAGTTCTGTAAGGGGTGCCACAATGGTGCCATAGCCCTTCACAAACCTTCTGTAGAACCCAGTCAGGCTAAGAAATGCCCTGACTTGGGTCTGGGTTGTTGGAGATTCCCAGTCCAGAATAGTCTGGATCTTGGGTTGGAGTGGTTGAACTTGGCCTCCACCTACCAGGTGTCCCAAGTAATCAACCTTACCCTGCACTATCTGGCACTTGCTTGCCTTGATAGTGAGGCCTGCACTTCTCAGTGCCTCAAGGACCTTTCTGAGGTGGATCAGGTGATCCTGCCAGGTAGAGCTGAAGACAGCAATATCATATAGATATGCTGCACTAAAGTCATCTAACCCAGCAAGGACTTTGTTTGCCAATCTCTGAAGGTGGCAGGGGTATTCTTCAGACCGAAGGCCATAACAGTGAACTGATAATGCTCATTAGGAGTGGAGAATGCAGATCTTTCTTTTGCTCCTAGAGTTAGGTCTATCTGCAAGTACCCTGATGTGAGATTAAAACTACAGATAGTTGGCTGCTCCTATTCTGTCAATGAGTTAATCTGCTCTTGGAATTGGGTAGGCATCTTTTTTGGTCACTGCATCGAGACCCCTATAGTCCACACAGAACCTCATCTCTTTCTTTCCGCCCTGGGAATGAGGTTTGGGGACTAGCACAACTAGGCTGACCCAGGGGCTCTCTGAGTGCTCAATGACTTCCAATTCCAACATCTTGCTGCCCTCAGCTTTGATGCTCTCCTTGACATGGCGAGATTGTCTGTATATTTTGTTCTTGACAGGTAAACTGTCCCCATGGCCCATGCCATGGTTACCCTAGGTAGTTCTGCCAAGAGTCAAGGAGAAGAGTTCAGCAAATAGGTGCACAACCTGCCTGCAGTCAGTCTGCTGCTGGTCAGAGAGGGTGTCTGAAAAGACTACTCCATCAACTGAGTCATCTTTGGGATTACTGGAGAGGAGATCAGGGAGAGGCTCAGTCTCAATTTCCTGTCCCTCATCTGTGACCATGATCAGCTCAGCTCTGTCATGGTAGGGTTTCAGGTGGTTTACATGGATTATCCTCTTGGGATTCCTGCAACTGCCAAAGTCCACGAGATAGGCGATATCCTCTTTCTTTTCCTTGATGTGGCAGGGTGCCACTCCAGTTATCTTGGAGGGCCCTAGGGATCACAGGCTCCAACACACACACCTTCCGCCCAGGTTGATTCACAACCAGTGTAGTTTTTTGGTCAAACCAGAGCTTCTGGAGCTCCTGGCTGGCCTCAAGGTTTTTTTTGCTTTTTTCATGTACTCAGCCATCCTTGAACGAAGGCCAAGCACATAATCCACTATGTCCTGCTTGGGCTCTCTGGGATGTCTCTCCCATCCTTACTTTATAAGGAAAAATGGTCCCCTAATAGGATGTCCAAACAAAAGTTCAAATGGAGAGAACCCCACTCCCTTCTGTGGCCTGTCCCTGTAGGCAAAAAGCAGGCAAGAAAGTAGGACATCCCATCTCCTTCTGAGTTTTTCAGGGAGCCCACCAATCATGCCTTTGAGAGTCTTGTTAAATCTTTCCACAAGACCATTGCACTAAGGATAATATGACGTGGTGAACTTATAGGTCACACCACATTCAGCCCACATGTGCTTCAGGTAGCCAGACATTAAGTTTGTACCTCTGTCTTCCTTAGGAAAATCCACTCTGGTAAAAATACCAATGAGGACCCTAGCTACTGCAGGGACAGTAGTGGCCCTTAGGGGGATTGCTTCAGGGTACCAGGTGGCATGATCCACTACCACCAGTTTAAATCTGTTCCCTGTTGCTGTTGGAGAGCCAAGGGGACCAACAATGTCAATCCCAACCCTTTCAAAGGGAACTCCAACCACTGAAAGTGGAGGAGGGGGGCTTTGGTTGTCCACCTGTCTTGCCACTGGCCTGACAGGTGGGACCAGAGTCAAAGTTGCAAAACTCCTTTAATCTGGGACATGCCTGGCCAGTAGAAGCGGCTGACCAACCAACTCAATTTTTTGTCTGGCCAAGATGTCCAACTAAGGGGATGTCATGGGCCAATGATAGGAGAAACTCTCTGCATTGCCGATGCACTACCAGTTTCCTGGTGGCACCAGGTTTAAGGTCTCCGGCCTCAGTACTATAGTGAATCCTAGTTTGTTTTAATGGGATTCAGGAGTTAGCTTAGCCTTTGACTTGCAGACTCGTGCCCCTGTCACCCAGTGACTTTTACCCTACTTAGTTTGCCCTGTTTTAGCACATTTATTTAATTAAATCTTTTAAGATGGCTGCCTTGTTTTTAGTTAGGCCCATGTTTTTAGTTTGCATTGTCAGTGCCACCGTGCTAAGGCGTCAATATCAAGCGACTAAGATAAACAAACTGTAGGTGTTCACTTTAGGTACTTTCCCTCTTCACGCTTTCGAGGGAATTGTTTATATAAATTACCGTCCCAAGCATGTCTTGTTATCTATTGTTTGGGAACAGACCTACGTCAGGGGTCCAAGCAGATCTGTATAAATACTACTCACTTAAACAGATAGTCAGAGGGATTACGATCAGATGCCATCGCTGCTATTGATGTGGCTCATCGCCTTGATGCTGACCCAGTCTTCGTGTCCCTACGGAGTCTGAGCTAAAGAGCTCATTCCAAGGGAACAAGGGATGGGTGGGATCTTCTCATGGACATGGCATTGGTAGATTAGGTTTAATATACCTAGCTCTCTTTTAGGTTAGAGGTTAGGCTCATTATGCTAGGGTGTTAGGACATATTTCACATCTTATGTCATTACACATTACTGCAAGATGGTGGGGGTCTTCTTATTAATGACTCTTGTCTTTACCATTCTGTTTCTTGCACTGTTCATTATCCTAATCATTGCAGCCCATGCAACTTATCCCATATTGCAGTATTGCTAAATAAAACTTATTGAAACATTACTGTATCTACTTCATTGCCTGTGTTTGATTGAGACATGTTATTCATGTGAGAAAGAGGTAATCTCCGTTTAACCATGACACTCCCTGAGATGTCAAACTCTTGAGTCCATGCGTAAAGGCTGCCACAAATCACCTTTTACTGTTTGGGTTTTTGGTGAGGTGCTGCTTGTGAGCCGGGAGGGTTGGGACGACAGTTGCGATTTGTTGTAGTATTGGCACAGTCGCCTACAAACATAAGTACTGTCACCCTCAAACCAGCAGTCTTGCCTAGAGCAAGAGTCAAACTACAACAGTACATAGGAGCCAATCCTCCCAATAGGTCCTGTAGGTACCACTCACATCACCTTTTTCCTGTGCATCAGCCTGCTACCTTAGGCCTTCAAGCGTGGGGCAGGTGTGTTGCCCTTGGCTCAGATCCTTCCTAGAGGGCCCCCCTGGTCCTAGGAGTTCTGCCGTATAAGGCCCAAGCCCCTCAGGCTCAGTTCCCTCTGGGGCTGTTAGGTCTTCTCCCTGACGAGAGAGATCCTGCTCTGTGATCTCTTTGGAAGCTGGTCCCCCAGCCTTTCTGCCTTTTCTCCTGGTAGGTTGTGCCATTATCCCAGGCTCCAACTCTACTTTTTCACTCTGTGCTTTGCTCTGTGCTCTGCCCTCAGGGATACCCAGCACAGCTGTTTTCTTTCTACATCAGCCTAGGCTGGGAATACCGCCCCCTTCTTTTGGCCAATAACCCATTCCAAACCAAAGGACATCATTACCAAGGGATGGATCTTAGCCTGATTGTCAGTGTTGAGGACAGTATATGTCTCTCCAGGAAGATACTAGTCTGAGGCTGTTGTCTATACTTCTCCAGACTACACGGTCAGACAACCAGGGCAGCTACATCCGCTCCACCTTTTGAGACTAAAGTTGCCTCAGTAGGCTCACTGACATGGTCAGAGCCTACTTGGAATCACATCTGGAGACTTACCACTGCACTTACTGCAGGTGCACTAGAGGCATTTGTGAGAAGCTGGCCTGGATTGTATTGGGTACCAGAGGTACTTACACCTTGCACTAGGTCCAGTTATCCCCTTATTAGTGTATGTAGTAGTGTTCTAGCAGCTTAGGCTGAACTAGGAGACATGTAAAGCTCTTACTATACCACTTATCACATGTACTATATCATAAGAAAGACAATACTCAGTGTTACTAAAAATAAAGGTACTTTATTTTTATGACAATATGCCAAAAGTTATCTTAGAGAATATCCTCCAACAGGAGGTATGTAACAAGCATAAAATATACACAGATACTGAAATCAGGCAAGCAAACAGTTAGGAAATAGTGCAATTACTATAGAATGCAATTGACTGTAATGGGCCTAGGGGCTACACAAACCATATACTCCAAAATGTGGAATGCGAAATGAGAATGTCCCCTAGGTAGGACTAGTGTGTGGAGAATCCCCGGGAGTATAGGAAAATACCAATCGTGAAACAAATACCCCACCCTGGGACCCTGAAAAGTAGTGGTAAAGTGACACTACTTCCCCAGAAGACACACAGAAGTCGAAGTAAAGGATATTGCAACCACTCTGCCAGACACTGAAGATGGATTATGGAAGCTGGAGACCTGCAAAGAAAGGGGACCAAGTCCTAAAGTCACTGGAGTGTCCAGGGGTGGTAGGAGCCCATTAAACCCCGGATGTAGGTGCAAAATGGCTACCTCCGGTTGGAAAAAGATTCTGGTTTTGCACCAACGGGTGGACCTAGGAGGTCCAAATTCATGCAGGAGCTGTCCCACATCGTGCTGGATGAAGCAGTGAAGAAAGTTTGCAAAAGCACCGCAAACCAGCCTTGCTACACACAAGGGTCGCGGTCAGAAGAAAAAGGTGCTGCCTGGGCCCAGGAAGGACCAGGATGTCGGAACTCGGACTAGGTGGACAGAGGGGGCCCTCAGCAAGGATAAAGGCCCACAACGAAGAATGAAGCACCCACAAGAGCCTTTGAACAGGGGTTCAAAGGAGCTGTACTCGGCGGTCATCTCACCACTGCTGTAAGAAGTCCCACGCCGCTGGAGATCCACTCACAGAGCTGTGCATCGCAGGACGGAGTGCTGGGGACCTCGGCTCAGCTGTGCATGAAGGGTTTCTGGATTGGACTTACAGAAGCCCCGGAAGCTGCTGGACACTGGACACATGATGGCACTGCCTGGTGGGGGGAGGCAAGGACTTACCTCCACCACTTTCGTGCAGCTGGACATCTGGACAGTCGGGGTCACTTTGGTCCACCATTTGTGTTCCGGGGACGACGCTCTTCGGAGAGGGAGAAGTCCCAGAGGGTCAGTGTTGCTGCTTTGGGTTGCCTGCTGGAGCAGGGGGAAGATTCCGTCGACCCACCAGAGATTTCTTCTGGACTTCAAGTGCAGACTGAAGGCAGACAGCCCCCAGAGGATGCACAATCAGGAAACAGTAGAGAAAGCCAGCAGGATTGAGCGCTACAAGGTCGCAGTAGCCGTCTGGATACTCTGTTGCAGTTTTGCAGGCGTCCTGGGTCAGTCAGCGGTCGATCATTGATGAAAGTCGCAGAGGGAGAGGAGTCCTGGTGGCTTCTTGCAAATCTTTATCTGAGGAAACCCCCACAGGAGAGCCCCTAAATAGCCCAAAGACGTATGGCCACCCAGCAGGTATGAGCCTATCAGGAGGGGTCTCTGACGTCACCTGCTGGCACTGGCCAACCAGAGGTATCCAGTGTGCCCCCACAACTCTGGATTCAAGATGGCAGAGGTCTGGGACACACTGGAGGAGCTCTGGGCACCTACCCCAGGGAGGCGCAGGTCAGGGGAGTGGTCATTTTCCTTTGTCCAGTTTCGTGCCAGAGCAGGGACAGGGGACCCAAGGGTAGGTCGCTCCCCCTGCCGCTGCAGCTCCTCCAGCTCCTCCAGCCCAAGTTCCTGAGACCGCCCAGCTACCTCGCAGTAGGTACCCCCCACCTCCCAGCCCCTCACCCTGCCCTGTGCTACTCACCCTCTCTCCTGCTTCTTTTCTTCTTCTCTGTTCTTCCTCTGCGCTCTTCTTCTGCAGTCTTCTTCTGTACTCTTCTTTCCCTCCTGCTCCCCGTCTTCTCTCTTCATCTGTGTGCTTCTCACCCACTCCTCTGCACCGCGGCCCACGTGTGCCTCCTCTTCTCTGTCCCTCTTCTTGGCTCCTTCCTCTGCTGCTCGTCGCCCCTCTTCTTCTTCAACTTCATCTGTATTCTTCTGTCTTCTGCGCTCCTCTTCTTCACCTTCATCTGTATTCTTCTGTCTTCTGTGCTCCTCTTCTTCTGTGGTCTTCTGTCTTCTGTGTATTCGGCTCCTCTTCTTCTGTGGTCTTCTGTCTTCTGTTCTTCGGCTCCTCTTCTTCTGTGGTCTTCTGTCTTCTGTTCTTCGGCTCCTCTTTGGCTCCTCTTCCTCTGTTAGCTCTGTTTCCTCTGCTACCTGCTTCCTGCTTCCTCCTGCTCCTGACTCGTCTCTCCCCCTCACTCACCTTCTCCTCTCTATCACCCCTATCTACCCCCATCTCCACCCACCTATCTCTCTATCCTCTCTAGCTGTCTCCCTCACTCACCACCTTCTCCTATCTACCTATCTCTCTATCTCTCTATCTGTCTCCCTCACTCACCACCTCCTCCTATCTACCTATCTCTCTATCTTCCCCCCCACTCGCCACCCCCTCTGTTACCACCCCTATCCTTTCACTCTACTTCTCACCCTCACCCACCTCTACAACCCCCCTCCACTATCTTCCCAACCTTCCTCCGATCTCTCTCCCTAAACTCCCAAACTTCCTAAAACTCATCCCCCACCACCCTTAACCCCCCCTCCCACATCTCTTCTCCCCTCTACCTGTCCCCCTCCCTCCGCTTTCCCGCCGCCACCTCCTGCACGCCCCCGCCCCCCAGCTCCCATTCGTCGCCCCACTCCAGTCCCCCGCCCCCAGCCGACCCCTCCCCCCCCTCCCTCTTATGGCGGCCGCTGTGCGGCCGCGCGCAGTGGGCGCGCCGCTGGCGCACCAGAGGCAAGCCTGTCTGCGCCCGTCAGCGCCTGGCCCGCGCCCAGCGCCACGACCCCTGGTCCACAGCACTCCCAAACCCCGCTGCTCCGCTACGACTCCACCACCCTCCACGCCCTCAACCCAGGGCGCTCCAACACCTGCTTCCAAGCTAACCCAAAACGTACCCATGGACCTTTCGCTTGCCACTCCTGCAAACGTATCTTCCACCACGCAACTACCATGACCACCAGCCCACGCGCCATCAACCACCTCAAATGCATCTTGGTCAATGCTCGATCCGTCCACAAGCACGCCGTTGAACTCTGGGACCTCCTGGACTCCACAGCACCGGACGTCGCCTTCATCACGAAGACCTGGATGAACGCCTCTTCGGCCCCAGACATCGCCATAGCCATCCCCGAAGGCTACAAGATTTCCAGGAAAGACCGCACCAACCAAGTAGGAGGAGGAATCGCCATCGTCTTCAAAGACTCCATCAGCGTCACCACCTCCACCGAAGACAGCCCACTCGCCGCAGAACACCTGCATTTCCAGATTCGCACCGACCCCAGGACAACCCTCAGAGGATCCCTCATCTACCGTCCCACCGGACCGCGTGCCCCTTTCAGCGACTCCATCACCGACTTCGTCTCCCCGCACGCCCTCGCCTCGCCGGACTACATCCTCCTGGGCGATCTTAAATTCCATCTGGAACAGAACAACGACCCCAACACCACCGCCCTGCTCGACAACCTCGCCAACCTCGGCCTCAAGCAACTGGTGAATACCCCCACCCACATCGCCAGACACACGCTTGACCCCATCTTCTCTGCCAGCAAACACGTTTCCTTCAGCCACGCCTCCGCTCTACACTGGACCGACCACAGCTGTGTCCACTTCACCTTCCGACACGAGACCCGCCACCTCCGCACTCAACCCATCCCTCGTCGACAGTGGAACAAAATCCCCGAAGAACAGCTCTTCTCCACGCTCATCGACAACCAACCTACCTTCACCACCGATCCCAACGACGCAGCCCTCAGCCTCACGAACTGGATCACCTACTGCGCAGACAACCTTGCTCCCCTCAGACGCACGCAACGACAGGCCAACACCAAAAAAACTCTCTGGTTCTCTGACACCCTTAAGGAATCGAAGAAAACCTGTTGCGCCCTCGAGAAAGCCTGGTGCAAGGACCACACCGATGACAACATGACCGCCCTCAAGAACGCGACCCGCGAACACCACCACCTGATCCGCGCAGCCAAAAGGAATTTCTTCACCGATAGACTGGACAAAAACAGCCACAACAGCAGAGAACTCTTCAGCATCGTTAAAGAGTTCTCCAACCCCAACGCCAACGCCATCACGCCCTCACAAGACCTGTGCAACTCCCTCGCCACCTTCTTCCATCGCAAGATCACCGATCACCACGACAGCTTCGGACACCAGACCCAGCCAAGCAACACTGAACCCACACCCCCTGCCATCACCCTCAACGCCTGGACCCACATCAACACTGAAGAGACTAAAACCACCATGAACTCTATCCACTCCGGCACCCCCTCGGAGCCCTGCTCTCACTTCATCTTCAATAAAGCCGACGACATCATCGCCCCGCACCTCCAGACCATCATCAACTCCTCTTTTTCATCTGCTACCTTCCCCGAAAGCTAGAAACACGCTGTAGTCAACGCCCTACTAAAGAAACCTATGGCTGATCCAAGCGACCTGAAGAACTTCCGCCCCATCTCGCTCCTCCCCTTCCCTGTCAAAGTAATAGAGAAGACCGTCAACAAACAGCTTACCAGCTTCCTGGAAGACAACAACCTTCTCGACCCCTCCCAATCCGGATTCCGAGCCAACCACAGCACTGAAACCGCCCTCATCTCAGTCACAGACGACATCAGAACCCTGATGGACAATGGTGAAACAGTCGCCCTCATCCTCCTCGACCTCTCGGCTGCCTTCGACACCGTCTGTCACCGCACCCTAATAACCCGCCGCCGCTCCACCGGGATCCAAGGCCAGGCCCTGGACTGGATCGCCTCCTTCCTCTCCAACCGCTCTCAAAGAGTCTACCTCCCACCTTTTCGCTCAGACCCCACCGAGATCATCTGCGGCGTCCCTCAAGGCTCCTCGCTCAGCCCGACACTCTTCAATGTCTACATGAGCCCCCTCGCCGACATCGTACGCAAGCACAACATCATCATCACCTCTTACGCTGACGACACTCAACTTATACTTTCCCTCACCAAGGACCCCGCCAGCGCCAAGACCAACCTGCAAGATGGTATGAAGGACGTCGCAGATTGGATGAGGCTCAGCCGTCTGAAACTGAACTCAGACAAAACGGAAGTCCTCATCCTCGGCAACACCCCGACCGCATGGGACGACTCCTGGTGGCCCACGGCCCTTGGCACCGCACCGACCCCCTCAGACCACGCCCGCAACCTCGGCTTCATCTTGGACCCTCTTCTCACCATGACCAAACAAGTCAACGCCGTGTCCTCCTCCTGCTTCCTCACCCTCCGCATGCTCCGCAAGATCTTCCGCTGGATCCCCGCCGACACCAGGAAAACCGTGACCCACGCCCTAGTCACCAGCCGCCTGGATTACGGCAACACCCTTTATGCTGGGACCCCCGCAAAACTCCAAAAACGCCTGCAACGTATTCAAAACCCCTCCGCCCGCCTCATCCTCGACGTACCCCGCAACAGCCACATCTCCGCACACCTGAGACACCTGCATTGGCTCCCAGTCAGCAAAAGGATCACCTTCCGACTTCTCACCCACGCACACAAAGCCCTCCACGACAAGGGACCAGAATACCTCAACCGACGCCTCAGTTTCTACGCCCCCTCCCGTCTCCTCCGTTCCACCGGCCTCGCTCTCGCTGCCCTCCCTCGCATCCGCCGGTCCACGGCGGTTGGGAGGTCCTTCTCCCACCTGGCGGCCAAGACTTGGAACACCCTCCCCACCAGCCTCAGGACCACCCAGGACCACTCCGCATTCCGGAGACTCCTCAAGACCTGGCTCTTGGGGCAGCAGTAACCCCCCTTCCCCTAGCACCTTGAGACCCGCACGGGTGAGTAGCGCGCTTTATATATGTTAATGATTTGATTTGATACTGGTTCAGACTGGCTTATGCAAGGAGGGCACCATTGGTGCCCTTCAAAGCATTTACAGGGGCTCTGGGAGGCTACCCCTCCCAAGCCTGTGACACCTATTTCCAAAGGCAGAGGGTGTAACACCCCCCTGCCAAAGGAAATACATTGTTCTGCCTTCCTGGGACTGAGCTGCTCAGACCCCAGGAGGGCAGAAACCTGTCTGGAGGTTGGCAGGACTTGTAGCTGCAGAGAAAACCCCAGAAAGCTAGTTTGGCAGTACTGGGGGTCCACGGTGTGGCCCCCAGGGTTTATGGGATTGCCCCCCTAGTACCAGATTCGGACTGGGGGTGAAATTCCACAATCCCAGACACCTCACATGGCCATATTCGGTTCAGCCATTGTGCAGCTACATATAGGTGGTGACCTATATGTCGGGCACGCGTGTAATGGCGTCCCCGCACTCACAAAGTCTGGGGAAATGGCCCTGGACAATGTGGGGGCACCTTTGCTACTGCAAGGGTGCCCTCACACTTAGTAACTTTGCACCCAGCCAGAGCTGGACATTAAGGTGACTTATAGGTTACTTAAGTGAAGTGTAAAATGGCTGTAAAATAGTGTGGAGACTATTTTACTAGGACTGCAGTGTCAGTCCTATGAAAGGTTTGTCTGAGTTCCTTATGGGTGGCACAAGTAATGCTGCAGCCCATAAGGTGCTCTTGGAACCCCAATACCCTGGGTACCTTGGTACCATATACAAGGGAATTACAAGGGTGTTCCAATGTGCCAATTTCAATAGGTAAAATTGGTCACTAGGCTACAGTGACAAATTTAAGGAGAGAGAGAGCATAAGCACTGAGGTTCTGATTAGCAGAGCCTCAGTGACACAGTTAGGCACTACACAGGCATACACATTTAGGCCACAAAAAATTTGCACTGGTGTCCTGGCCAGCAGGATCCCAGTGAGACAGGCAACAACACACTGACAGACAGGCAAATTTGGGGGTAACATGCCAGGTAAGATGGTACTTTCCTACACAACCCCCCCAAACGAGGGACAAGAAGACTAGCCTTGCCCAGATGAGTCTTCATTGTCGAAGTGGAAATATCTGGATAGTCCATCTGCAGTGGAGTGGGTACTCCCAGGTCTATGTTCCACTGTAAAGTCCATTCCCTGTAGGGAGAGGTACCACCTCAACAATTTAGGGTTTTCACCTTTCATTTGTTTAAGCCATAATATAGGTTTGTGGTCTGTTTGAACAATGAAGTGAGTCCCAAAGAGGTATGGTCTCAACTTCATCAGGGCCCAGACCACAGCAAAGGCCTCCCTCTCTTTGGCAGACCGACGCCTTTCTCTAGGGGTCAACCTCCTGCTGATGAAAGCAACAGGTTGATCCTGGCCCTCAGTGTTAAGCTGTGATAGCACTGCCCCTATACCTAATTCAGATGCATCAGTCTGGACAATGAATTGGAGTAACAAGGGCTTTTGAGGACAGGTGCAGAGCACATGGCCTGCTCAAGCTCATCAAAAGCTTTCTGACAGCTAGCTGTCCATATTACCTTTTTAGGCATCTTTTTAGAAGTTAAATCATTAAGAGGGGCAGCAATTGTGCCATAGTTATTAATGAGCCTTCTATAATACACTGTGAGGCCTAAAAAGGCTCTCACCTGGGTTTGAGTGGTGGGGGAGCCCATGCCATAATGGTCTGGATCTTGCCCTCCAGTGGTGCAATCTGTTCCCCACCTACCAGGTGACCCAGATAAACCACTTTCCCCTGCCCTATCTGACACTTTGAGACCTTGATAGTGAGGCCTGCCTTTTGCAGGGCCTCCAAAACTTTCCATAGGTGGACCAGGTGATCATCCCAGGTTGAGCTAAAGACAGCTATATCATCTAGATATGCTGCACTAAAGCCTTCCAACCCCTGTAGGACTGAGTTCACCAACCTTTGAAAAGCGGCAGGTGCATTTTTCAAGCCAAAGGGCATAACAGTGAACTGATAATGCCCTCCAATGGTGGAAAATCTGCCAATACCCTGGAGTTAGATCAAAAGTGTTGAGATACTTGGCAGATGCCAGTGTATCAATGAGCTCATCAGCCCTGGGTATAGGGTGAGAATCAGTCTTTGTGACTGTATTAAGACCTCTGTAGTCTGCACAAAACCTCATTTCTCTCTTTCCTTCTTTGCTATGAGGTTTGGAGACAAGTACCACTGGGCTGGCCCAGGGACTTTTAGAGGGCTCAATCACTCCTAGGTCTAACTTTTTCTGAACCTCTTCTTTTATGCAGTCTCTGACATGGTCAGGCTGCCTATAAATCTTACTTTTGACAGGCAAGCTATCTCCAGTATCAATTGTATGCTCACACCAGGCAGTAGTACCTGGAACCAGTGAGAAGAGGTTCTCAAATTGCCCAAGGAGATTGATGCAGCCTTCCTTCTGCTCAGCAGTAAGGCAGTCTGCTAACACAACTCCTTCCACTAATCCATCAGTTTCAGTGGAGGAGAACAGGTCAGGGAGAGGGTCATTCTCCTCTTCCTGCCCTTCATCAGTGGCCATGAGCAGGGTTAAGTCAGCCCTGTCATAGTAAGGTTTTAGGCGATTGACATGAATGACCCTCAAGGGACTTCTGGCAGTGCCCATGTCCACCAAATAGGCGACCTCACCTTTCTTTTCCACTATGAGATGGGGTCCACTCCATTTGTCTTGGAGTGCTCTTGGTGCCACAGGGTCCAATACCCACCCCTTCTGTCCTGCTTGGTACTGAGTCAGAACAGCCTTCTGGTCATGCCATTGCTTTTGGAGCTCTTGGCTGGCCTGAAGGTTTTTATTGGCCTTTTGCATGTACTCTGCCATTCTGGATCTTAGGCCAAGTACATAGTCGACTATGTCCTGTTTTGGAGCTTTTAAAGGCTGTTCCCAACCCCCCCAACAAGAGCAAGTGGCCCTCTTACAGGGTGCCCAAAGAGGAGTTCAAAGGGCCTGAAGCCCACTCCTTTTTTAGGTACCTCAATATAAGCAAAAAGGAGGCATGGCAACAGGACATGCCATCTCCTCCTGAGTTTTTCAGGGAGTCCCATTATCATACCTTCGAGAGTTTTATTAAACCTCTCAACCAATCCATTTGTCTGTGGATGATAAGGAGTGGTGAACTTGTAGGTAACACCACACTCCTTCCACATTGCTTTTAGGAAAGCAGACATGAAGTTACTACCTCTGTCTGACACCACTTCCTTAGGAAAGCCAACCCTGGAAAAGATTCCTAGGAAGGCCTTTGCCACTGCAGGAGCTCTAGTGGTCCTTAAGGGTATGGCTTCAGGATACTTGTGGCATAGTCAACCACCACAAGGATGAATCTATTGCCTGAAGCTGTTGGAGGGTCAAGGGGGTCAACTATGTCAACCCCAACCCTCTCAAAGGGCACCCCAACCACTGAAAGTGGGATTAAAGGGACCTTTGGTGTGCCACTGGCTTGGCAGGTCACACAAGAGAGACAAAACTCTTTGGTGCCCTCTGACATATGGGGCCAGTGAAAGTATGGAACAAGCCTGCCCCAAGTCTTACTCTGGCCTAAATGTCCAGCAAAGGGAATATCATGTGCCAAGGTGAGAAGGAACTCCCTATACTGTGAAGGGGTGACCAATCTCCTGGATGCACCAGGCTTAGGGTCCCTTGTCTCAGTATAGAGGAGGTTATCTTCCCAGTATACCTTGTGGGTGTCACTGATATCCCCATTCTGCTGTTTGACAGCTTGCTGCCTCAAAACCTCTAATGTGGGACAGGATTGCTGTGCCACACTCAGTTCCTCCCTAGCAGGTCCCCCTACGCCCAAAAGTTCAGCTGTGTCAGCTGCCAGCTCCTTTGGTGTAGGTTCTGCATAGGGAATAGATTCATCTTCCTCAAAAGGGGGATCTTCTGTAGAGGGAGGGATAGAGGACAAGGGTTTGCCCTTACTACCCCTAGCTTTTGGGAGCACTTGGTCCATTTTTCCTGGATCCAGGTTTCCCTGACGTCTTTGATTTTTGGCCTGGGTCCTTGTCAAAGCAAAAATATGCCCTGGAATGCCCAGCATTGCTGCATGAGCCTCCAACTCCACATTTGCCCAAGCTGATGTCTCCAAATCATTTTCCAGCAGACAGTCTACTGGTAAGTCAGTGGCTACCACAACCTTCTTTGGACCAGATACCCTCCCCCCCCAGTTGAGATTCACAACAGCCATGGGGTGGCTCTGTGTGTTGTTGTGAGCATCAGTCATTTGGTACTGCTGACCAAGTAGGTGTTGTTCAGGGGCAACCAGTTTCTCAATCACCATGGTGACACTGGCACCTGTGTCCCTGTAGGCCTCAACCTCAACACCATTTATTAGGGGAAGCTTCTTGTACTTACCCATATTAAGGGGACAAGCAACTAAGGTAGCAAGATCAATGCCACCATCTGAGACTAAAACAGCCTCTGTGGTCTCCCTAACTAGACCAACCCCCACTACATTTCCAATGGTGAGCCCAGCTACACCCTTTGATTGGCTATTAGTAGTTTTATTCCCACCACCACTGTTATTACTAGGGGCACTAGAAGTTGCAGCAGGGGTTGTGGTGGTGTTTTTCTTGGGACAAGTGGGATCACTTGCCCAATGACTTTACTGCCATATAACCAACCTTCAAATGCCTTCACTGAACAGTCAACAAAATCAGTGGTTAAGCCAATGCCATCCAGGATAGCATTTTTCAAAACTTGGACGTTATTCGCATCACTCTCTTTTACTGTAAGGAACCTATCCCTACCTTCACCAGAAAATGATAGCCACAAGATAGCAGCCCACTGCCTTTGAGGGACCCCCTGTACCATATAGGCCCTCTCAAGTGCAGCAAACCAATGTCACCCCCCTCCTTGTAAGGGGGGACTATCTTATGCGTGTTCTTAGCATCTTGTTCTTTTGCAGGATAACTATGGGAAGTACTGCTGTTGCTGCCACCATGGGGAACTAACCCCAACTTCCCCTGGTCCACAGCACTCCCAAACCCCGCTGCTCCGCTACGACTCCACCACCCTCCACGCCCTCAACCCAGGGCACTCCAACACCTGCTTCCAAGCTAACCCAAAACGTACCCATGGACCTTTCGCTTGCCACTCCTGCAAACGTATCTTCCACCACGCAACTACCATGACCACCAGCCCACGCGCCATCAACCACCTCAAATGCATCTTGGTCAACGCTCGATCCGTCCACAAGCACGCCGTTGAACTCTGGGACCTCCTGGACTCCACAGCACCGGACGTCGCCTTCATCACGAAGACCTGGATGAACGCCTCTTCGGCCCCAGACATCGCCATAGCCATCCCCGAAGGCTACAAGATTTCCAGGAAAGACCGCACCAACCAAGTAGGAGGAGGAATCGCCATCGTCTTCAAAGACTCCATCAGCGTCACCACCTCCACCGAAGACAGCCCACTCGCCGCAGAACACCTGCATTTCCAGATTCGCACCGACCCCAGGACAACCCTCAGAGGATCCCTCATCTACCGTCCCACCGGACCGCGTGCCCCTTTCAGCGACTCCATCACCGACTTCGTCTCCCCGCACGCCCTCGCCTCGCCGGAATACATCCTCCTGGGCGATCTTAAATTCCATCTGGAACAGAACAACGACCCCAACACCACCGCCCTGCTCGACAACCTCGCCAACCTCGGCCTCAAGCAACTGGTGAATACCCCCACCCACATCGCCAGACACACGCTTGACCCCATCTTCTCTGCCAGCAAACACGTTTCCTTCAGCCACGCCTCCGCTCTACACTGGACCGACCACAGCTGTGTCCACTTCACCTTCCGACACGAGACCCGCCACCTCCGCACTCAACCCATCCCTCGTCGACAGTGGAACAAAATCCCCGAAGAACAGCTCTTCTCCACGCTCATCGACAACCAACCTACCTTCACCACCGATCCCAACGACGCAGCCCTCAGCCTCACGAACTGGATCACCTACTGCGCAGACAACCTTGCTCCCCTCAGACGCACGCAACGACAGGCCAACACCAAAAAAACTCTCTGGTTCTCTGACACCCTTAAGGAATCGAAGAAAACCTGTTGCGCCCTCGAGAAAGCCTGGTGCAAGGACCACACCGATGACAACATGACCGCCCTCAAGAACGCGACCCGCGAACACCACCACCTGATCCGCGCAGCCAAAAGGAATTTCTTCACCGATAGACTGGACAAAAACAGCCACAACAGCAGAGAACTCTTCAGCATCGTTAAAGAGTTCTCCAACCCCAACGCCAACGCCATCACGCCCTCACAAGACCTGTGCAACTCCCTCGCCACCTTCTTCCATCGCAAGATCACCGATCACCACAACAGCTTCGGACACCAGACCCAGCCAAGCAACACTGAACCCACACCCCCTGCCATCACCCTCAACGCCTGGACCCACATCAACACTGAAGAGACTAAAACCACCATGAACTCTATCCACTCCGGCACCCCCTCGGAGCCCTGCTCTCACTTCATCTTCAATAAAGCCGACGACATCATCGCCCCGCACCTCCAGACCATCATCAACTCCTCTTTTTCATCTGCTACCTTCCCCGAAAGCTAGAAACACGCTGTAGTCAACGCCCTACTAAAGAAACCTATGGCTGATCCAAGCGACCTGAAGAACTTCCGCCCCATCTCGCTCCTCCCCTTCCCTGTCAAAGTAATAGAGAAGACCGTCAACAAACAGCTTACCAGCTTCCTGGAAGACAACAACCTTCTCGACCCCTCCCAATCCGGATTCCGAGCCAACCACAGCACTGAAACCGCCCTCATCTCAGTCACAGACGACATCAGAACCCTGATGGACAATGGTGAAACAGTCGCCCTCATCCTCCTCGACCTCTCGGCTGCCTTCGACACCGTCTGTCACCGCACCCTAATAACCCGCCGCCGCTCCACCGGGATCCAAGGCCAGGCCCTGGACTGGATCGCCTCCTTCCTCTCCAACCGCTCTCAAAGAGTCTACCTCCCACCTTTTCGCTCAGACCCCACCGAGATCATCTGCGGCGTCCCTCAAGGCTCCTCGCTCAGCCCGACACTCTTCAATGTCTACATGAGCCCCCTCGCCGACATCGTACGCAAGCACAACATCATCATCACCTCTTACGCTGACGACACTCAACTTATACTTTCCCTCACCAAGGACCCCGCCAGCGCCAAGACCAACCTGCAAGATGGTATGAAGGACGTCGCAGATTGGATGAGGCTCAGCCGTCTGAAACTGAACTCAGACAAAACGGAAGTCCTCATCCTCGGCAACACCCCGACCGCATGGGACGACTCCTGGTGGCCCACGGCCCTTGGCACCGCACCGACCCCCTCAGACCACGCCCGCAACCTCGGCTTCATCTTGGACCCTCTTCTCACCATGACCAAACAAGTCAACGCCGTGTCCTCCTCCTGCTTCCTCACCCTCCGCATGCTCCGCAAGATCTTCCGCTGGATCCCCGCCGACACCAGGAAAACCGTGACCCACGCCCTAGTCACCAGCCGCCTGGATTACGGCAACACCCTTTATGCTGGGACCCCCGCAAAACTCCAAAAACGCCTGCAACGTATTCAAAACCCCTCCGCCCGCCTCATCCTCGACGTACCCCGCAACAGCCACATCTCCGCACACCTGAGACACCTGCATTGGCTCCCAGTCAGCAAAAGGATCACCTTCCGACTTCTCACCCACGCACACAAAGCCCTCCACGACAAGGGACCAGAATACCTCAACCGACGCCTCAGTTTCTACGCCCCCTCCCGTCTCCTCCGTTCCACCGGCCTCGCTCTCGCTGCCCTCCCTCGCATCCGCCGGTCCACGGCGGTTGGGAGGTCCTTCTCCCACCTGGCGGCCAAGACTTGGAACACCCTCCCCACCAGCCTCAGGACCACCCAGGACCACTCCGCATTCCGGAGACTCCTCAAGACCTGGCTCTTGGGGCAGCAGTAACCCCCCTTCCCCTAGCACCTTGAGACCCGCACGGGTGAGTAGCGCGCTTTATATATGTTAATGATTTGATTTGATACTGGTTCAGACTGGCTTATGCAAGGAGGGCACCATTGGTGCCCTTCAAAGCATTTACAGGGGCTCTGGGAGGCTACCCCTCCCAAGCCTGTGACACCTATTTCCAAAGGCAGAGGGTGTAACACCCCCCTGCCAAAGGAAATACATTGTTCTGCCTTCCTGGGACTGAGCTGCTCAGACCCCAGGAGGGCAGAAACCTGTCTGGAGGTTGGCAGGACTTGTAGCTGCAGAGAAAACCCCAGAAAGCTAGTTTGGCAGTACTGGGGGTCCACGGTGTGGCCCCCAGGGTTTATGGGATTGCCCCCCTAGTACCAGATTCGGACTGGGGGTGAAATTCCACAATCCCAGACACCTCACATGGCCATATTCGGTTCAGCCATTGTGCAGCTACATATAGGTGGTGACCTATATGTCGGGCACGCGTGTAATGGCGTCCCCGCACTCACAAAGTCTGGGGAAATGGCCCTGGACAATGTGGGGGCACCTTTGCTACTGCAAGGGTGCCCTCACACTTAGTAACTTTGCACCCAGCCAGAGCTGGACATTAAGGTGACTTATAGGTTACTTAAGTGAAGTGTAAAATGGCTGTAAAATAGTGTGGAGACTATTTTACTAGGACTGCAGTGTCAGTCCTATGAAAGGTTTGTCTGAGTTCCTTATGGGTGGCACAAGTAATGCTGCAGCCCATAAGGTGCTCTTGGAACCCCAATACCCTGGGTACCTTGGTACCATATACAAGGGAATTACAAGGGTGTTCCAATGTGCCAATTTCAATAGGTAAAATTGGTCACTAGGCTACAGTGACAAATTTAAGGAGAGAGAGAGCATAAGCACTGAGGTTCTGATTAGCAGAGCCTCAGTGACACAGTTAGGCACTACACAGGCATACACATTTAGGCCACAAAAAATTTGCACTGGTGTCCTGGCCAGCAGGATCCCAGTGAGACAGGCAACAACACACTGACAGACAGGCAAATTTGGGGGTAACATGCCAGGTAAGATGGTACTTTCCTACACAACCCCCCCAAACGAGGGACAAGAAGACTAGCCTTGCCCAGATGAGTCTTCATTGTCGAAGTGGAAATATCTGGATAGTCCATCTGCAGTGGAGTGGGTACTCCCAGGTCTATGTTCCACTGTAAAGTCCATTCCCTGTAGGGAGAGGGACCACCTCAACAATTTAGGGTTTTCACCTTTAATTTGTTTAAGCCATAATATAGGTTTGTGGTCTGTTTGAACAATGAAGTGAGTCCCAAAGAGGTATGGTCTCAACTTCATCAGGGCCCAGACCACAGCAAAGGCCTCCCTCTCTATGGCAGACCGACGCCTTTCTCTAGGGGTCAACCTCCTGCTGATGAAAGCAACAGGTTGATCCTGGCCCTCAGTGTTAAGCTGTGATAGCACTGCCCCTATACCTAATTCAGATGCATCAGTCTGGACAATGAATTGGAGTAACAAGGGCTTTTGAGGACAGGTGCAGAGCACATGGCCTGCTCAAGCTCATCAAAAGCTTTCTGACAGCTAGCTGTCCATATTACCTTTTTAGGCATCTTTTTAGAAGTTAAATCATTAAGAGGGGCAGCAATTGTGCCATAGTTATTAATGAGCCTTCTATAATACACTGTGAGGCCTAAAAAGGCTCTCACCTGGGTTTGAGTGGTGGGGGAGCCCATGCCATAATGGTCTGGATCTTGCCCTCCAGTGGTGCAATCTGTTCCCCACCTACCAGGTGACCCAGATAAACCACTTTCCCCTGCCCTATCTGACACTTTGAGACCTTGATAGTGAGGCCTGCCTTTTGCAGGGCCTCCAAAACTTTCCATAGGTGGACCAGGTGATCATCCCAGGTTGAGCTAAAGACAGCTATATCATCTAGATATGCTGCACTAAAGCCTTCCAACCCCTGTAGGACTGAGTTCACCAACCTTTGAAAAGCGGCAGGTGCATTTTTCAAGCCAAAGGGCATAACAGTGAACTGATAATGCCCTCCAATGGTGGAAAATCTGCCAATACCCTGGAGTTAGATCAAAAGTGTTGAGATACTTGGCAGATGCCAGTGTATCAATGAGCTCATCAGCCCTGGGTATAGGGTGAGAATCAGTCTTTGTGACTGTATTAAGACCTCTGTAGTCTGCACAAAACCTCATTTCTCTCTTTCCTTCTTTGCTATGAGGTTTGGGGACAAGTACCACTGGGCTGGCCCAGGGACTTTTAGAGGGCTCAATCACTCCTAGGTCTAACTTTTTCTGAACCTCTTCTTTTATGCAGTCTCTGACATGGTCAGGCTGCCTATAAATCTTACTTTTGACAGGCAAGCTATCTCCAGTATCAATTGTATGCTCACACCAGGCAGTAGTACCTGGAACCAGTGAGAAGAGGTTCTCAAATTGCCCAAGGAGATTGATGCAGCCTTCCTTCTGCTCAGCAGTAAGGCAGTCTGCTAACACAACTCCTTCCACTAATCCATCAGTTTCAGTGGAGGAGAACAGGTCAGGGAGAGGGTCATTCTCCTCTTCCTGCCCTTCATCAGTGGCCATGAGCAGGGTTAAGTCAGCCCTGTCATAGTAAGGTTTTAGGCGATTGACATGAATGACCCTCAAGGGACTTCTGGCAGTGCCCATGTCCACCAAATAGGCGACCTCACCTTTCTTTTCCACTATGAGATGGGGTCCACTCCATTTGTCTTGGAGTGCTCTTGGTGCCACAGGGTCCAATACCCACCCCTTCTGTCCTGCTTGGTACTGAGTCAGAACAGCCTTCTGGTCATGCCATTGCTTTTGGAGCTCTTGGCTGGCCTGAAGGTTTTTATTGGCCTTTTGCATGTACTCTGCCATTCTGGATCTTAGGCCAAGTACATAGTCGACTATGTCCTGTTTTGGAGCTTTTAAAGGCTGTTCCCAACCCCCCCAACAAGAGCAAGTGGCCCTCTTACAGGGTGCCCAAAGAGGAGTTCAAAGGGCCTGAAGCCCACTCCTTTTTTAGGTACCTCAATATAAGCAAAAAGGAGGCATGGCAACAGGACATGCCATCTCCTCCTGAGTTTTTCAGGGAGTCCCATTATCATACCTTCGAGAGTTTTATTAAACCTCTCAACCAATCCATTTGTCTGTGGATGATAAGGAGTGGTGAACTTGTAGGTAACACCACACTCCTTCCACATTGCTTTTAGGAAAGCAGACATGAAGTTACTACCTCTGTCTGACACCACTTCCTTAGGAAAGCCAACCCTGGAAAAGATTCCTAGGAAGGCCTTTGCCACTGCAGGAGCTCTAGTGGTCCTTAAGGGTATGGCTTCAGGATACTTGTGGCATAGTCAACCACCACAAGGATGAATCTATTGCCTGAAGCTGTTGGAGGGTCAAGGGGGTCAACTATGTCAACCCCAACCCTCTCAAAGGGCACCCCAACCACTGGAAGTGGGATTAAAGGGACCTTTGGTGTGCCACTGGCTTGGCAGGTCACACAAGAGAGACAAAACTCTTTGGTGCCCTCTGACATATGGGGCCAGTGAAAGTATGGAACAAGCCTGCCCCAAGTCTTACTCTGGCCTAAATGTCCAGCAAAGGGAATATCATGTGCCAAGGTGAGAAGGAACTCCCTATACTGTGAAGGGGTGACCAATCTCCTGGATGCACCAGGCTTAGGGTCCCTTGTCTCAGTATAGAGGAGGTTATCTTCCCAGTATACCTTGTGGGTGTCACTGATATCCCCATTCTGCTGTTTGACAGCTTGCTGCCTCAAAACCTCTAATGTGGGACAGGATTGCTGTGCCACACTCAGTTCCTCCCTAGCAGGTCCCCCTACGCCCAAAAGTTCAGCTGTGTCAGCTGCCAGCTCCTTTGGTGTAGGTTCTGCATAGGGAATAGATTCATCTTCCTCAAAAGGGGGATCTTCTGTAGAGGGAGGGATAGAGGACAAGGGTTTGCCCTTACTACCCCTAGCTTTTGGGAGCACTTGGTCCATTTTTCCTGGATCCAGGTTTCCCTGACGTCTTTGATTTTTGGCCTGGGTCCTTGTCAAAGCAAAAATATGCCCTTGAATGCCCAGCATTGCTGCATGAGCCTCCAACTCCACATTTGCCCAAGCTGATGTCTCCAAATCATTTTCCAGCAGACAGTCTACTGGTAAGTCAGTGGCTACCACAACCTTCTTTGGACCAGATACCCTCCCCCCCCAGTTGAGATTCACAACAGCCATGGGGTGGCTCTGTGTGTTGTTGTGAGCATCAGTCATTTGGTACTGCTGACCAAGTAGGTGTTGTTCAGGGGCAACCAGTTTCTCAATCACCATGGTGACACTGGCACCTGTGTCCCTGTAGGCCTCAACCTCAACACCATTTATTAGGGGAAGCTTCTTGTACTTACCCATATTAAGGGGACAAGCAACTAAGGTAGCAAGATCAATGCCACCATCTGAGACTAAAACAGCCTCTGTGGTCTCCCTAACTAGACCAACCCCCACTACATTTCCAATGGTGAGCCCAGCTACACCCTTTGATTGGCTATTAGTAGTTTTATTCCCACCACCACTGTTATTACTAGGGGCACTAGAAGTTGCAGCAGGGGTTGTGGTGGTGTTTTTCTTGGGACAAGTGGGATCACTTGCCCAATGACTTTACTGCCATATAACCAACCTTCAAATGCCTTCACTGAACAGTCAACAAAATCAGTGGTTAAGCCAATGCCATCCAGGATAGCATTTTTCAAAACTTGGACGTTATTCGCATCACTCTCTTTTACTGTAAGGAACCTATCCCTACCTTCACCAGAAAATGATAGCCACAAGATAGCAGCCCACTGCCTTTGAGGGACCCCCTGTACCATATAGGCCCTCGCAAGTGCAGCAAACCAATGTCATCCCCCTCCTTGTAAGGGGGGACTATCTTATGCGTGTTCTTAGCATCTTGTTCTTTTGCAGGATAACTATGGGAAGTACTGCTGTTGCTGCCACCATGGGGAACTAACCCCAACTTCTGTCTCACTTTCTCTATATCTACGGACTCCCTGTCTAAGGCCAGTTGTTGCTGTTTCAGCCTCAACCTGGCTTTTTCCAACCTCAGCTTTCTGAGTTCCCTATCTAGGGTTGTATCCCCAGGGTGGGAGGTATGGGAAGCTTCAGACACAGATGTTATGTGAGAATGCACAGAAGGAGACCTATCCCTAACTGTCTGGACCCTAGTGGCCTGGCCTTTTGGAGTGAAAGGTGTCCTACTCTTGTGTGACTCCCTTCCACTACCAGCTACACTAGTGGGACTGTTGAGGGACAGGTCAGTGGAAGTACCCTCCCCAGAATCTTCAGGACTTTCCTCTGACTCTACTGGGGTACGCTCCCCACTAACCTCTTGCTCTAGGGGCTGACCAGTCTGGTTCTGGTCTTTCTCTGAGAGAAGATTAAGGAGAAAATCTTTTGAAGGGCTCTTCCCAATCCCTAAACTCCTTTCTACACAGAGACCCCTCAAACCTTTAAAGTTTAGATTCTCATAAGTGGTCTACACCACTCTGGGGGTAGCCTCTACTGAAGACATGTTGAAAGAAAGAGTTTAGAGTGAAAGTGAAAAGGTTTAGAGACTTCTAAAGAAAAGAGAAAACGTTTTCAAAAAGTTTGGAAAACGTTTAGAACACTTTTAAATCAGTGTTAAAGTGCAGTAAAGACTGTAAAAGATTACCTGTGTATATTTTACAGTTAGAATATGATTTTCTTATGAAAAGCACAATATGAAAAAGTGGTAAAGCAGTCAAAAGTACTTATCCCACCGCTGCACCACCAATGTGAGAAGCTGGCCTGGCTTGTTTTGGGTACCAGAGGTACTTACACCTTGCACCAGGTCCAGTTATCCCCTTATTAGTGTATGTAATAGTGTTCTAGCAGCTTAGGCTGATAGAGGTAGCTATAGCAGAGCAGCTTAGGCTGAACTAGGAGACATGTAAAGCTCTTACTATATCACTTATCACATATACTATATCATAAGAAAGACAATACTCAGTGTTACAAAAAATAAAGGTACTTTATTTTTATGACAAATATGCCAAAAGGTATCTTAGAGAATATCCTCCAACAGGAGGTAAGTAACAAGCATAAAATATACACAGATACTGAAATCAGGCAAGCAAACTGTTAGGAAAACAGTGCACTTACTATAGAATGCAGTAGACTGTAATGGGCATAGGGGCTACACAAACCACATACTCCAAAATGTGGAATGCGAAATGGGAATGTCCCCTAGGTAGGACTAGTGTGTAGAGAATCCCCAGGAGTATAGGAAAAAAACAATGGTGAAACAAATACCCCACCCCGGGACCCTGAAAAGTAGTGGTAAAGTGACACTACTTCCCCAGAAGACACACAGAAGTCGAAGTAAAGGATATTGCAAGATCTACACCACTCTGCCAGACACTGAAGATGGATTATGGAAGCTGGAGACCTGCAAAGAAAGGGGGCCAAGTCCAAAAGTCACTGGAGTGTCTGGGGAGGGGGGGGGGGCAGGAGCCCACTATGCCCCGGATGTAGGTGCAAAATGGCTACCTCCAGTTGGAAGTAGATGCTGGTTTTGGAATGACCTAGGAGGTCCAAATTTGTGCAGGAGCTGTCCCACATCGTGCTGGATGTAGCAGTGAAGAAAGTTTGCAAAAGCACAGCAAACAAGCATTGCTGCATGCAAGGGTCACGGTTAGAAGTAAAAGGTGCTGCCCGGGCCCAAGAAGGACCAGGATGTCGGAACTCGGACTGAGTGGACAGAGGGGGCCCTCAGCAAGGATGAAGGCCCACAACAAAGAAGGGAGCACCCACAAGAGCCTTTGAACAGGGGTTCAAAGGAGCTGAACTCTGCGGTCATCTCAGCAGTGCTGTAAGAAGTCCCACGCCGCTGGAAATCCACTCACAGAGCTGTGCGTCGCAGGACGGAGTGCTGGGGACCTCGGCTCAGCTGTACATGAAAGGTTTCTGGATTGGACTTACAGAAGCCCCGGAAGCTGCTGGACACTGGGCACACAATGGCACTGCCTGGTGGGGGGAGGCAAGGACTTACCTCTACCACTTTCGTGCAGCTGGACCTCTGGACGGTCGGGGTCAATTGGGTCCACCACTTGTGCTCCGGGGATGACGCTCTTTGGAGTGGGAGAAGTCCTAGAGGGTCAGTATTGCTGCTTTGGGTTGCCTGCTGTATGGCAGAGGCCTGGGATACACTGGAGGAGCTCTGGGCACCTACCCCAGGGAGGTGCAGGTCAGGGGAGTGGTCACTCCACTTTCCTTTGTCCAGTTTCATGCCAGAGCAGGGACAGGGGATCTCTAAACCGGTGCAGACTGGCTTCTGCACTGGGGGCACCTTTTGTGCCCTTCAAAGCATTTCCAGAGGCTCTGGGAGGCTACCCCTCCCAAGCCTGTGACACCTATTTCCAAAGGCAGAGGGTGTAACACCCCCCTGCCAAAGGAAATACATTGTTCTGCCTTCCTGGGACTGAGCTGCTCAGACCCCAGGAGGGCAGAAACCTGTTTGGAGGTTGGCAGCACTTGTAGCTGCAGAGAAAGCCCCAGAAAGCTAGTTTAGCAGTCCTGGGGGACCACGGTGTGGCCCCCAGGGTTTATGTGATTTCCCCCTAGTACCAGATTCGGACTGGGTGTGAAATTCCACAATCTCAGACACCTCACATGGCCAAATTCGGTTTAGCCATTGTGCAGCTACATATAGGTGGTGACCTATATGTCGTGCACGTGTGTAATGGTGTCCCCGCACTCATAAAGTCCGGGGAAATGGCCCTGGACAATGTGGAGGCACCTTTGCTACCTCAAGGGTGCCCTCACACTTAGTAACTTTGCACCCAGCCAGAGCTGGACATATAGGTGACTTCTAAGTTACTTAAGTGCAGTGTAAAATGGCTGTAAAATAGTGTGGACACTATTGTACTAGGACTGCTGTGGCAGTCCTGTGAAAGGTTTGTCTGAGCTCCTTATGGGTGGCAAAAGTAATGCTGCAGCCCATAAGGTGCTCTTGGAACCCCAATACCCTGGGTACCTTGGTACCATATACAAGGGAATTATAAGGGTGTTCCAATGTGCCAATTTGAATTGGTAAAATTGGTCACTAGCCTACAGTGACAAATTTAAGGTAAGAGAGAGCATAAGCACTGAGGTTCTGATTAGCAAAACCCCAGTGACACAGTTGGGCACTACACAGGCATACACATTTAGGCCACAAAAAGTGAGCACTGTGGTCCTGGACAGCAGGATCCCAGTGAGACAGGAAAAAACACACTGACAGACAGGCATATTTGGGGGTAACATGTCAGGTAAGATGGTACTTTCCTACAGCATTCTTTTTGTTACAAAAGTTAAGATCCCCAGTAAGGTGTCCATTAGCTTTGCAGTTATGGCACCAAGCCTTTCTGGGATCCCAATTTTCCCCTTATACCCACCCTTGGGCTGAGAACAATTTCGGGACCCATCCTCCTGTGCAGGTTTTTGGGGGCCTTTAGAAGACTCTTTGTTTTTGTCCTTCTTTTTCCCTTGTGGGGGCATTTTGACCTCTTTCTTGTGTCCCTTCCCACCAGTGGAAGTTTTGATCATCCTTGTTTTGACCCTTGGTCTGCCTTCTTCCCCATCTCCTGAGGAGAAAGTGGAACTAGGTCAACCAGAAACTGGTGCGGCTTTTCTTGAACACAATTACTCAACAGATGCTTTTTCATCAATAGATTGTGCAACCCCTCATAATCATGCACATTGTTACCTTTTAACCAGCCACCTAGAGTTTTCACTGAGAAGTCCACAAACTCAATCATGTTTTTTGAGTCTCCATGAATTTGATTCTGTACTCCTCAGGAGTCAACTCAAATCCCTCAATCAGGGTAGCCTTCATAAGATTATATGAGGTTGAATCTGCCTCATTCAGTGTGAGGAGTCTATCCCTACACTTTCCTGAGAACAGTTCTGTTAGAGTGATCCATTTGCCAGTGCTCCGCAAGTAAAGGAAAACTATTTACTCAGGCTATATTTTTGTTGTTTGTTTTTATTTAGTGTCTTTTTCTCTCTCTATCATCTCTTATCTCTTCCTTGATCTTCCTGTCAAACTTTCTTTGTCTTCTTGTTTATGGATGCTTTATGGTTTCTTCCCTCTTGTTTCCCCTAGGTCCTGGCGTGGTTGTCCCCTTGATAGTCAGCGGACCTCAGAGGAAGTGCAAGAGGCACTTAGGGGGTCATTACAACATTGGCGGTAAAAGCTGCTTACCGCCGTCCAGAAGACCGCCAATACACCGCCGCAGACGCGGAATTCCGCCACAGCTATTATGACACACATCTCGGAATCCACCGAAATTCAGACACCTACACAAGTCCGCCACACCAAAGGTCAGTGATAAACTGGCGAAAACAAATCCTCCACCGCCACGCCAACAGAAACACGCCCATGCTATTACGACCCATGAATCCACGCGGCGGTCTTTCAACCGCGGTATTTCATTGGCGGTACACACCGCTGCGCTCAAAATAAACACACATCTCCAAAACACAGCCACATTGGACAATTCCAAATACACACACCTGATACACATACAAACACCACTCCCACACACAATATAAAACGCACACCCACATCACCCATAAACCCCTACGACCAAAAAATAGAGACGAAGGCGACAGAGAGAGCACAGCAATAGACAACCCCACCACACAGAGGCACACAACACCATCACCCACACAACATCCACGCACAAAACACAACACACCACTACACATCACCACACTCATCACCACATACACCACCCCACACATCACCTACATCACCCCATGGCACGCCAAAGACACCCCAGGTTTTCGGAAGAGGAGCTCAGGGTCATGGTGGAGGAAATTGTACGGGTGGAGCCACAGCTATTTGGATCACAGGTGCAGCACACCTCTATAGCTAGGAAGATGGAGCTATGGCGAAGAATCGTGGACAGGGTCAACGCAGTGGGACAGCACCCAAGAAATCGGAAGGACATCAGGAAGAGGTGGAATGACCTACGGGGGAAGATGCGTTCCGTGGTCTCCAGGCACAACATCGTGGTTCAGCGGACTGGCGGCGGACCCCCACCTCCTCCCCCACAACTAACAACATTGGATGAGCAGGTCTTGACCATAATGCATCCTGAGGGCCTCGGAGGAGTCGGTGGAGGAATGGACACTGGTAAGTCAAATCTTAACTATCATATCCCCCACCCTACCTGCATGCTATCACATACCCCCACCCTCACCCCCTCCCCTATCACTCCAACTCCTCACAAATGTACTGATAACACAAACCACCCATCCCAACACCAAGCCCTGCATGACACAACAAAGCATGGACACCCATCACTAAAGCATGCCCACTGCACGTACCCATAACAACCCCTAACCATCATCACACAAGCCCCCACACAGGAATGCTAGCACTGGGGTACAGGCTCACCCACTCATTGCACACTATGACACACACAGATGCAATAATCATGCTTTTATACCCATGCAGGACCACTACCTAACGTCACCAGACAGGAGGGTCCAGGCATCTCTACCCCACCCACAGAGGAGGCCCACAGTGATGATAGCAGCTCTGGCCAACTGGATCCAGATGACCAGCCCGGACCATCGTGGGCCTCGGGACAGTCGGTTCCCCTCGCACAGGCACAGCCCAACACTGACCTTCCACCCTCTGGAAACACCAGTACAGCACCCACCCAGCAGGCCCATACCTCCGTCCCCAGGACACGTCAATCAGCTGTGTGTCCACCACTACAGGGAACCCAGGATAACTCACCACCCCAACAACAACAGGGACCTGGGGGCAGTGGCAGTGGGCACACGGTCCAGGGGACGGACGCCCAGGAACACAGGGGAACTGGGAGGACTGCTGTGCGACAGGGGGCGGAAAGGCCATGGGAACCCACTCTCCAAGAGGCCCTCTCCTCCATCATGGGAGCATACCACCACTCCCAGGAGACGATGGCTACGGTCCTGGCCAAGTTTCAGGAGACCCAGCGCATGCAGGAGGAACAGTATTTGGGGTTCAGGGAGGAACTCAGAACCATCAGCTCCTCTCTGGGCACCATCGTAGGGTTGCTGAAGGACATACAGAACACCATGAGGGACACCGTGGCACTCCAAGGAGCCCTTGACACTAGCCTGGATGATGAACTGCCCACCACCTCCGCCGGCGCTAGTGGACAGGACGCCCCACCACAGGACCACCACACCAGCACCCCACCCCCTGCAGACGGTGAACCACCCCGCAAGCGGTCCCTGAGATCCAGGAACAGGACAGAGCACGATGGCAAGACCCCCGCCAAAAAATGAGACCACCCTGATTGTCATCCCACTGTCCCACTTTGTAACCCTGTCCATATTGGAACTGCCCCAGCTCCACTTCCTATGCTCATATGGGCAGTGCACCTGTGAGACTAATAGACTGGACTCTGCCATGGACATTCCTCCACCATCACCCATCACCAGTTTACCACCACCTCCAATAATTAGCACTTCAATAAACACCCTTGAACCACAAAACAATCTGGAGTCAGTCTGTGATTTTGAAAAAGTGTATTAGCTATGACAATGACAAAATCCGTTCTCAATAGTAATGTCAACATACCTATGTCACACATCACAAGTCCATGAAGGATGCAAGCAGATGACACACGTTGGTAACCACACCTGTGAAACCGTAATTGAAATGTACAACTCAGTTACTAAATACTGCTTGAAATTGACAGACAGGATAGAGGTAGAAGTGTGAAAGTAAATGTATTAGTAAAGAAAGTGTTCTCACCTGTGTGTCACTGGAAATATTGCTGTATGACCCTGTTGTCAATGTCTTCTTCCTCTGCTTCCTCCTCATCACTGTCCACAGGCTCCTCAGCTGCCACAACACAGTCATCTGGACCATCCTCCTGCAGAAAAGGCACCTGGCGTCGCAAAGCAAGATTGTGAAGCATAGAGCAGGCGATGATGATCTGGCACACCTTCTTCGGTGAGTAGAATAGGGAACCATCTGTCATATGGAGGCACCTGAACCTGGCCTTCAGGAGGCCGAAGGTGCGTTCGATCACCCTCCTAGTCCGCCCATGGGCCTCATTGTAGCGTTCTTCTGCCCTGGGATTCCTCACTGGGGTCAGTAGCCATGACAGGTTGGGGTAACCAGAGTCCCCTAATAGCCACACCCGATGCCTCTGGAGTTGACCCATCACATAAGGGATGCTGCTATTCCGCAGGATGTAGGCGTCATGCACTGAGCCAGGGAACATAGCATTTACCTGGGAGATGTACTGGTCTGCCAAACATACCATCTGTACATTCATGGAATGATAACTTTTCCGGTTCCTGTACACCTGTTCACTCCTGTGGGGGGGGACCAGAGCTACATGGGTCCCATCAATGGCACTTATGATGTTAGGGATATGTCCCAGGGCATAGAAGTCACCTTTAACTGTAGCCAAATCCTCCACCTGAGGGAAAACGATGTAGCTCCTCATGTGTTTCAGCAGGGCAGACAACACTCTGGACAACACGTTGGAAAACATAGGGTGGGACATCCCTGATGCCATGGCCACTGTTGTTTGAAATGACCCACTTGCTAGGAAATGGAGCACTGATAGCACCTGCACTTGAGGGGGGATTCCTGTGGGATGGCGGATAGCTGACATCAGGTCTGGCTCCAACTGGGTACACAGTTCCTGGATTGTGGCACGGTCAAATCTGTAGGTGATCATTAAATGTCGCTCCTCCATTGTAAACAGGTCCACCAGCGGTCTGTACACCGGAGGATTCCGCCATCTCCTCACATGTCCCAGCTGACGGTGCCTAAGAAGGACAACAGCGACCACATAGTCAAGAAATTCAGAGGTATGTACCCACAGCTACACAGAACACGAAACAAACTCCAAAAAGTGATCTATATGTGTGTTGAGTCCAGGCCTAGGTATCTGTGACGCAGTTGAAAATGAAGCCATGTGGGCCCCTGAAATGGAGCGGTGCTTGAGATGAAGGGCCCAGCGGAGCGGTGCTTGAGATGGCGGTGCCCAGCGGAGCGGTGCTTGAGAAGAAGGGCCCAGCGGAGCGGTGCTTGAGACGGCGGTGCCCAGCGGAGCGGTGCTTGAGATGAAGGGCCCAGCGGAGCGGTGCTTGAGACGGCGGTGCCCAGCGGAGCGGTGCTTGAGATGAAGGGCCCAGCGGAGCGGTGCTTGAGACGGCGGTGCCCAGCGGAGCGGTGCTTGAGATGAAGGGCCCAGCGGAGCGTGCTTGAGACGGCGGTGCCCAGCGGAGCGGTGCTTGAGATGAAGGGCCCAGCGGAGCGGTGCTTGAGACGGCGGTGCCCAGCGGAGCGGTGCTTGAGATGAAGGGCCCAGCGGAGCGGTGCTTGAGACGGCGGTGCCCAGCGGAGCGGTGCTTGAGAAGAAGGGCCCAGCGGAGCGGTGCTTGAGACGGCGGTGCCCAGCGGAGCGGTGCTTGAGATGAAGGGCCCAGCGGAGCGGTCCTTGAGATGGCGGGGCCCTCTTCAGCGGTGCCTATCTTCACGGCGGGGCCCTGTTCAGCGGTGCTCTTCTGCACCGCGGGCCCTGTTCAGCGGTGCTCTTCTGCACGGCGGGCCCTGTTCAGCGGTGCTCTTCTGCACGGCGGGGCCCTCTTCAGCGGTGCTCTTCTGCACGGCGGGCCCTGTTCAGCGGTGCTCTTCTGCACGGCGGGCCCTGTTCAGCGGTGCTCTTCTGCACGGCGGGCCCTGTTCAGTGGTGCTCTTCTGCATGGCGGGCCCTGTTCAGCGGTGCTCTTCTGCACGGCGAGGCCCTCTTCAGCGGTGCTCTTCTGCACGGCGGGCCCTGTTCAGCGGTGCTCTTCTGCACGGCGGGCCCTGTTCAGCGGTGCTCTTCTGCACGGCGGGGCCCTCTTCAGCGGTGCTCTTCTGCACGGCGGGCCCTCTTCAGCGGTGCCTATCTTCACGGCGGGGCCCTCTTCAGCGGTGCCTATCTTCACGGCGGGGCCCTGTTCAGCGGTGCTCTTCTGCACCGCGAGCCCTGTTCAGCGGTGCTCTTCTGCACGGCGGGCCCTGTTCAGCGGTGCTCTTCTGCACGGCGGGACCCTGTTCAGCGGTGCTCTTCTTCACGGCGGAGCCCTCTTCAGCAGTGCCTATCTTCACGGCAGGGCCCTCTTCAGCGGTGCTCTTCTGCACGGCGGGCCCTCTTCAGCGGTGCTCTTCTGCACGGCGGGCCCTGTTCAGCGGTGCTCTTCTGCACGGCGGGGCCCTCTTCAGCGGTGCTCTTCTGCACGGCGGGCCCTGTTCAGCGGTGCTCTTCTGCACGGCGGGCCCTGTTCAGCGGTGCTCTTCTGCACGGCGGGGCCCTCTTCAGCGGTGCTCTTCTGCACGGCGGGCCCTCTTCAGCGGTGCCTATCTTCACGGCGGGGCCCTCTTCAGCGGTGCCTATCTTCACGGCGGGGCCCTCTTCAGCGGTGCCTATCTTCACGGCGGGGCCCTCTTCAGCGGTGCTCTTCTGCACGGCGGGCCCTGTTCAGCGGTGCTCTTCTGCACGGCGGGCCCTGTTCAGCGGTGCTCTTCTGCACGGCGGGGCCCTCTTCAGCGGTGCTCTTCTGCACGGCAGGCCCTGTTCAGCGGTGCTCTTCTGCACGGCGGGCCCTGTTCAGCGGCGCTCTTCTGCACGGCGGGCCCTGTTCAGCGGTGCTCTTCTGCACGGCGGGCCCTCTTCAGCGGTGCTCTTCTGCACCGCGGGCCCTCTTCAGCGGTGCTCATCCAGCAGGTCAAGGGAGCCAGACCTGTGCTGCACTCCCTGCTCAGTCGCCCTCGGACCGTGACGTTTCTGGACCCTTCGGGGACGGACTCCTGGCCTCTTTAGTGTCCTCCTTCCCAGCTGGGATGTGACATGTGGGGTCCACCTTCTCCGCGCTCCTGCTGCCCTTCCGCTCCTTTGATGGGGCTCTCGGGCCCTTGCCTCCCCTAGATGGTGTGGCTGGTGAAGTGGCCGCACATTGCTCCTTGGGGGCAGCCCTGTCAGTCCTCGCACGGCGGCCCTTGTTTTTGCGGGTCCTCTTGCCGGGGGGGGGCTGGACGTGTCCTTGCTGCTGATCGATGTGTCACTGCTGGCAAAGGGTGGACTCCAGAACCCATGCACAACAGAGACACTCGAAGCTGGGCTGGTGGTGGCTGCGGTGCTCTTGGGACTCTTTGCAGATGGAGGGGGGAGCTCATCGGAGGGAAAGAGGTTAAGATTAGCCAGGAAAAGCTTTTTAGGTCCAAGGTAAAGGGTAGGAGAAGTGGTGATGGGAGTGGAGGAAGAGGATGTGGTTGTAGGAGAGTCAGGTGTGCTGTCATTGGGTGAAGGTGCTGGTGCTGTAGGCTGACGTGAGGTGGATGGCTGTTGGGTGGGTGGCTGCCTGCGTTTGTGTGTCTTGGAAGAGGGGGTGACAGACACAGTGGGAGAGGACACAGGGGACGTGTAAATGGCAGTGGGGGTGGTGACTGCACGAGTGTGGACTGTACTGGAGGGTGAGGTGGTGATGGAAGCACTGGCTGATGTTGGGGTGCATGCAGGTGTGAGTGTAGACGTCACAGGGAGGGAGGAGGGAGACGAGGAGGAGGGGGACACAGAGGTGGTTGTGACTGCTGGAATGTCTGCATCTGTGTGTTGCTTGGGTGAGTGTTTGTGGGATCTGTGGTGCTTGTGTCTGGATGAGCTGCTCTTGGGTGTTGAGGTGTGTGCAGGCTGGTCTGATGGTGTGGATGGGATAGGCTGAGGAACAGGAGACAGAGACAGGCTGGAGGCAGTCAGAAGAGGGAGACTGGAAACAGGGACAATGGCTGCCGTCAGTGCTGAGGCCAGAGCAGTGAACGCTCGTTGATGGGCAGCCTGACCCGAATGAATGCCCTCCAGGTACGCATTGCTCTGTTGCACCTCCCTTTGCACACCCTGGATGGCATTCAAAAGGGTCGTCTGCCCAACAATGAGCGTCCTCACCAGGTCAATGAGCTCCGCACTGAGGGCAGCAGGGGCAACAGGGGCAGGGGCTGAGGTGCCTGGGGCGAAGGAGACGCGCGCCTTCCTGGGCGAGCGGGCACGGAGCGTAGGCTGAGGGGCTGCTGGGAGGGCGGTGCTGGTGCGCTGGGTGGCGGCTGTACCTGTAGAGGCGGGGGGCCCGGATGTTGCCGCCACCGCTAGGGAGCTCCCATCCGAGGACGTGTCTGAGTCGCTGGTCTCACCACCGGTCCCCGTTGTGGTGCTCCCCTCGCCCTCCGGATCACTGGTGCCCTCGGTGTCTGTTCCTGGGCCCACCGGGGCCTTGTGTCCTGCAGCTCCCTCGTGCTCCGATGCCAAATCTCCTGCGCCTGATGATGCTAATGCACACATGCACAAGAAGATGAAGAGAAAGGGTGGGGGGAGAAAAAAGAAGACCAGGTTGAGTGCATGCAATGTCAACACCGTTGGCGGAGAGGACAGACACAGGAGCCTCATGCACTAAGCTGCGCATTCGGGGTACACTACTCAGTACTACTGACTAGGACAACAGGCCAAGAGACATCAAACGCGCACATGGGTGATGCTGGACAATCAATGGCTGTACTTGTCACCCTACAGAGGTGGGGGCCGGGGGCACAGGGCCATGCCTAAGGGAGAGGACTACACTACAGAAAGCGCCCTGGCCTAATGTCACCCACAGCCCTCCTCCCCCACCCAGACGCATCCACTGCGCAGAAAGATAGGAGAATGTGCTGATACTCACCCCCTTGTGTCTGCTGTGATGTCTTAAAGCACCCATCCAATTCAGGGTAGGCCACCGCCAGGATCCGGGACATCAGGGGGGTCATGGTGCGACTGGCACCCCTCCTAGGTTGGGAGGCCATCCCCAGCAGTGTTTCTCCGGTCTTCCTTGTTCCGCGGCGGATGTCCTCCCACCTCTTGCGCAGTGGGTGCCCCGTCTGTTGTGGACCCCCAAGTTCCGGACTTCCTTGGCGATGGCACGCCAAATCTCGATCTTCTGATGGGCGCTGACCTATTTGTCATGTACAGGGTGGAAAGGAGGAAATCATCAATGACCTGCATGTTAGATGTGATTGCCCCCCCCCCACCAACTTTGCCATATGGCACATGCTCTCATCTGTCGTACGTTGCACTCCTCATTCGCCCCCCACCCCACCAACTTACATCCACCCCAATCCACACAGGCATAGCCCATTCCATGTGCACCCGGTGTACTCACTTGTTGGTCTGGAGGACCGTAGAGTAGCGCATACTGGGGGAGGACCCCATCCACGAGCTTCTCCAACTCTTCAGACGTGAAGGCAGGGGCCCTTTCCCCAGTCGCAGCAGCCATTGTCACTTCCAGACCGAGGTCACAGCAGCACTTGCAGTATAGGTCCTCTCCTGTGGATGATCAGGTCTCGAGTGATCAATCAGCTAGGAAATGGTGGTCACGCCCGTGGCGGTGCGTACCGCGGCGGTGCGTACCGCGGCATTGCGTACCGCGACCGCCGGCGCACATCGTCATTGGCTCCTGAAACCCATAGGGTTCAATGTTAACCAATGCGGCTTTGCGCCGCGGTCTTCGACCGCCTACCGCCACGGTGTGCCCCGCCAGCGCATTGACCTCACATCCCATTGTCCCACTTCACAGGTCAGGCAGCCGCCATTTCAAGGGCCTACATGGCTTAATTTTGACTGCGACACACAGGCCTAGGCCTTGCATTGCCACACATACACGCCTTTCAACCCATTGCCATTCTTTAACTGTGCAAGCTGTCTGTACGTACCTGTGGTTTGCCTGACTCTGTGCTCCATGTTGTCCTTCCTAGGCACCGTCTGCTGGGACTTGCGAGGAGAAGGACGAATCCTCGCGTGTACCGACCGCTGGTGGACCTGTCGACAATGGAAGAACGCCATATAATACTTCGATACAGACTTGACCGTGCCACTATCCATGAACTGTGTGCCCAGCTGGAGCCAGCCCTGATGTCCCCCATCCGCCAACCCACAGGGATTCCCCCTCTGGTGCAGGTTTTGTCAGTCCTCCATTTTTTGGCAAGTGGGTCATTCCAGACAACAGTGGCCATGTCATCTGGAATGTCTCAGCCTATGTTTTCAAAGATTTTGAGCAGAGTGTTGTCTGCCCTGATGAAACTCATGCGGAGCTACATCATTTTCCCAGAGGAGGGTGACTTGCCTACAGTGAAGGGTGATTTCTATGCCCTTGGACATATCCCCAACATCATTGGTGCCATTGATGGGACCCATGTGGCTTTGGTACCCCCAAAAGACGATGAGCAGGTGTACAGAAACAGAAAAAGTTATCATTCGATGAATGTCCAGGTGGTCTGTTTGGCTGACCAGTACATCTCCCATGTAAATGCCAAGTTCCCAGGGTCAGTGCATGATGCGTATGTTATGCGAAATAGCAGCATCCCCTATGTGATGGAGCAGCTACAGAGACAACGTGTGTGGCTAATTGGTGACTCTGGTTACCCCAACCTGCCTTGGCTACTGACCCCAGTGAGGAATCCCCGGACCAGGGCAGAGGAACGGTACAATGAGGCCCATGGGCGAACTAGGAGGATCATCGAAAGGACCTTTGGCCTCCTGAAGGCCAGGTTTAGGTGCCTGCATATGACAGGGGGATCCCTGATGTACTCACCAAAGAAGGTGTGCCATATCATCGTGGCCTGCTGTATGCTTCACAATCTGGCATTGCGACGTCAGGTTCCTTTCCTGCAGGAGGATGGTGCAGATGGTGGTGTTGAAGCAGCTGTGGAGCCTGCGGAGAGTGAAGAGGAGGAAGACTCAGAGGACGACACAGACAACAGGGACAGAGTAATAGAACAGTATTTTCAGTAGCACACAGGTAATAATCACCCATGCCATTTTACATTTCCTGAAAGCCTCCTGCATCTCAACTTTGTCGATTTCCCCCCAGAACTATAAACATGATGTTTGATTTTCCCTTCCCTTTTCTGTACTGTATGAGCCACTGCGTGACCTCGGCTTGGTTGGCCCATGGACTAATGCTAAGTTACCTCGGTATGTGTAATTCACAATGTTAAAAATACGTAATTGATATGTAATGTGTCATACATTTGTAAATAAGACAGGCTGAGTCCTGATTGATTTCAGTGCAATGTGTGATTTATTATTAGTGCATAGATATTGGTACATGATAGTGAAACAGTGATGGGTGGGGGTGGAGTAATGTCCATGGCAGAGTCCAGTTCTCAGTCTGACAGGTGCATTGTCCATATGCCTGTGGCAGGATGGAGCAGGGGCAGTTCAAGGTTTGACAGGGTGGCAATGTTGAACAGTGGGAGGACTTCAGGGGGTATGTGATGCTGGTGGGGGTCTTGACATCCTACTCTGTCGGTTTTTTTGATCTCAGGCTCCTTTTGTGGGGTGGTTGTTGTTCAGCAGGAGGTGGGGTTCTGGTGGGCTGTCGTTGTGGTGGGGCCTCCTGTCCACTAGCGCCGGCGGAGGTGGTAGGCTGTTCCTGTTCCTGGCTAGTGACAGGGGCCCTGTGTGATGCCACATGGTCCCGAAACGTGTCCTCTATACGGTTCAGGGCCTGGACTATGCTCCCCATAGCGGTTGAGATGTTGGTGAGTTGGTCGCTGAACCCCATGTAGCGTTGCTCCTGCTGTGCCTGGATCTCCTGGAACCTGGCCAGTACCGTCGCCATCGTCTCTTGTGAGTGGTGGTAGGCTGCCATGATGGTGGTGAGGGCCTCTTGGAGAGTGGGTTCCCTGGGCCTCTCCTCCCCCCCCTGTCGCACAGCAGCCCTCCGAGTTGCCCTGTTTCCCTGGGCCTCTGTCCCCTGGACGGTGTGCCCACTCCCACTGCCCCCAGGTCCCTGTTGTTGTTGGGTTCGTGGGTTACCCTGGGTGCCCTGTAGTGGTAGACACACCGCTGCTTGACCTGTCCTAGAGACAGAGGCATGGGCCCGCTGGGTGGGAGCTGTGCTGTTGTTCCCAGAGGGGGTTGGGTCTGCAGTGGCCTGTGTCTGGGTGAGAGGAACCGACTGCCCAGAGGTCCCCGATGGTCCGGGCTGGTCATCAGGGTCCAGGTCGACAGAGCTGCTGTCATCACTAGGGGCCTGTTCCGGGGGTGGGATGGACATTTCTGGTCCCTCCTGACCGGTGTGTTGTAGTTCGGGTCCTGCATGGGGTAAGAGGGTATGGTTATTGTTTCTGTGTGTGCATTAGCTTGCGTTTTATGGGTGCCCTTGTCCCCCAGTGCTGGCCTTCCCTTGGGGGAGGTGTTGTGAGGGTGTTTTGTGGGGGGGGGGGATGGGTATGTGCAGTGGTCATGCTTAGGTGATGGGTGTCCATAGTTTGGGGATGGCATGCAGGGGTTGGTGTTGGGTGGGTTGTGCTGGAGAGACATTCTCAGGGAGGATGTGTGCTGGGGGGTTGGGGGTGAGGGTGGGGGTTAGCATGCTGGGGGGGGGGTGAAGTGGTTGGCCTTGTACTTACCAGAGTCCATTCCTCCGTGTACTCCAGCGAGGCCATCAGGATGCAGGATGTTTAGTACCTCTTGCTCCCATGCTGTGAATTCGGGTGGAGTGGGTGGTGGTCCCCCGCCAGTCTTCTGCACTGCGATGTTGTGTCGCAAGACCATCGATCGCACCTTCCCCCGTAGGTCGTTCCATCGTTTGCGGATGTCGTCCCTATTTCTGGGATGCTGTCCCACCGCGTTGACCCTGTCCACGATCCGCTGCCAGAGCTCCGCCTTCCTTGCTATGGTTGGGTGCTGAACCTGTGAGCCGAAGAGCTGGGGTTCCACTCTTATGATTTCCTCCACCATGACCCAGAGTTCTTGGTCCGAAAAGCGTGGGTGCCTTTGTGGTGCCATGGGGTGGTGTGTATGAGGTGTGGGGTGGTGTATGTGATGATGTGTGTGTTGGTGTGTGGTGCTTTGTGCTTCTATGTGGTGTGTGTGATGTTGTGGTGTGCCTCTGTGTGTTTGGCTATCTATTCTCTGATGTGTCTCTCTCTCCTTCGTCTCTGGTTTTTGTTGGTAGGGGTTTGTGGGTGATGTGGGTGTGTGTTTTATATGGTATTGGATGTGTGGGAGTGGTGTGTGTATGTGTTTCAGGTGTGTGCCTTTCAAATTGTCCAATGTGGTAGGGGTTTTTAAAGGTGTGTGTATTTTGACCGCGGCGGTGTGTAGCGCCAATGGAATACCGCGGTTGAATGACTGCCGCGTGGATTTGCGGGTCATAATGGGATGGGTGTATTTCTGTTGGCGTGGCGGTGGAGGTTTGGTCTTCTCCAGTTTACCGCTGGCCGCTGATGTGGCGGACTGCAGTGGAGGGCGGATTTTTGGAGGTTTTGCAGTTGTGGGTCAGAATGTCCGTGGCGGCTGACCACGGGCGCAGCGGTATTGTGGCGGCCTTCTGACTGGCGGTAAGCGGCTTTTACCGCCGAGGTCAGAATGACCCCCTATATGTCAGCAGATTTTTCATTGTGTGCTTCGAACAGAGCCATCTATTGCTCACTCAAATGACACGTTCACATCAATGTACCCTGGACATCCCATACCTTTAGACTTATGCAATGGATTAATTTGAACATCAGTGAGACGCTTACATTTGGCAAGGTGACAATTAGGTAAACCACTCCAAACTTTGTGATCATTGACGTCTTAACATTAGACTGTACACTAATTTCAGATGTGTGACAGGTTCAATGCAGACCTATGAAACATGGCTAGCGATGTCATGACCTCAGTGTGTTCCTGTCGACATGTTGCTGTTGTGGTGTATGTGTTTTGTGTCCTAGAGGGTTGCTGTGCAGTGTGTATATAAGTAGGTTTCTGTACTTACCAACAAGTAGTCCATTGCCATACCATCCATCCTAGAAGTGCTGATTGATGGTAGAGTGTCGGAAGATGAATGAGTCATGGACACTCCCAGGATATTTTGCCACGATGTTGGTGATCAATCCTTGGTGATCGACAATGGCCTGCACATTGATGGAATGGGTGTGCTTCCTGTTGCGGTAGAGGTGTTCAGTTGCAGCAGGTAGCACAAGGCGTACATGTGTGCAATCGATGGCACCAAGGACGTGTGGGAAGCCACTAATGAGGTAAAACCCCTGTTTTGTCTCCTGCTGCTTCTGCAGTGTGTTTGGGAAGCGGATGTGGCGGGGTGTGAGTCCAATGATGGCATCCAGTACTTTGGGCAAAAAGGCAGAGAATGATGGCTGTGAAATTCCGGCAACCAGGGCACCAGTTGTTTGAAAGGAGCCACTTGCCAGCATGTGAAGTACGGCAAGCAGCCTGGTTTCTGTTGGGATGGTGCGGGGTGTCAGCAAGGTGGGTGCCAACTGTGGCTCTATGTTTCGCAGCAGCTGCTGAATGTCCTGCCAGTTCAACCTGTACCTCTTGATGATGTCATGTTCCCTGAGGCCATGAAGGGTTATTCTGGTGCGGAATATCCTCTCCTGCGCTGCCCTTGGGGTCCCTGCTGGTGTTGTGGAAGCTGCTGTTGTTGTTGCTGGGCTCTGCGTCTGCGTGCAGGCTGGATGAGAAGCAACTCCATGTCTCCCTTTTGCTGCTCTGCTGCTCTACTGCTCTGCTGTTGCTTCTGTGTGTTCTGATTAAATACAGGTGGGTTTGCTCCTTTTTAACACCTGCCCCGACCCAGGCGTTAATTTTTGACACAAATCGGGCTGTGTGTCATTTTCCGGCTCTGCCTCCTGGCCGTGCAGGATTTTTGCCCGAAAGCATAAATACGACGCACGGCCGTTTAAGTCATTTTTTGGACGGGAACGCCTACCTTGCATATGATTAACGCAAGGCGGGTTGTCGCATCCAGAAAATGATGCACACAGCGGGATTTTGACGTCCGCGGGCTCGGGCGTCAAACTTTAAATATAGGTCAAGGTTTGCGCTCAATGTGCGTCAAAAATTTTGACGCACATTCGGCGCAGACAGAGTATAAATATGCCCATATATGTCAGCAGATTTTTCATTGTGTGCATCGAACAGAGCCATCTATTGCTCACTCAAATGCGTGAAAGCAGAAGGTAAGAACGTGCTACGATTGCAGCTAGTGTCTAATGATTCTAAGTCAACAGTATCGAAACAACACATAAAGCCGTCTATTACTCGCTCTACTGCGTAAAAACAGCAGGTAAGGGCGTTTTCCATTGTGGAGCATGCCCCGTAGTTCTGACTAAAACAGCTGAGTGCCCCAAAGGAGCCATGGTACTCACTTTTGCATGTGATGGTCCGTGACTGGAGACCTATCCGTGGCCGCATTCCCGAAAGACGGGAAGTGAATGTGGCCGGTGGGTCAAATACAAGGTTCAACGTACAATCCTCCAAACATCGGTGGACCTCCCCTAGGATGGACCGCCCTCCTAATAGTGAAGACCCGCCCTCGGGTCAAGGAAACTAAAAGAGGACCGGGCATAGGCAAGAGAAAACCACACAACAAATATTGGACTACGCATTGCGTATTCAGCCCTGTGTTAATGACATCACCCCATTTTCGGTTCACATTGAAAATGGAGGGAGAAACAGTCAATCTTCTCGTAATAAAGACGAGAAAAATGTGCAGTTCACAAGTAGTTCCAAATGTCAAAAACAACGAACAGTCAAAAGGTCAAATGCAAAAAGTTACTGTTCAATAGTCATATTGAGGCCGATCCTGACAAGAAGTCAGAATCGGAAGGGAACGCCCACGTGCTCAATCAGTATTAGTCTGAACGAGACTAGGGTCATCAAGGTTAAGCCAATTAGACGCCAAGGCCATCCTGAAAACATATTCATGGCATCAAATGGCTTGTAGTAGGTTTCACCATTGAGAAGGATTGGTATAGCCAACACAAAAGGCTAAGGTAACTTAGGCACAATCAAGACACCGTATATTAAATTGTAGGTATCACCAAAAAGGTAGATTAGGGTAAAAATAGCGCAAAGAATGCTAATGTGTCTTAAAAGACATCACAGTAAGCTGGCATCAAATAGAGGAGTTAAGTGGTAATCATATGTTATATCCCAATGTGGTGCCAGGGACTCAGTGGCAAAATGAACAAGGGACCAATCAACTATTATGAGGGAAACTCATCCATGGAATATCATTATTGAGTCCATGGATGTGGGTCCCCAGTTTGAACACCCAACGTTGCTCTCTTTCTAATAAGGTTTTAGATTCAGTTAGTACGTGATTAAGTGTGTCAAGAACTACCCACCACATTTCGTTGGGAGTGTGGCTTTTGTCGAGATAGTGGACACCTAATGTTACTGCGGTGTTCATTGATCCTGACCTTCACTGGTCTAGCGGTCATTCCAATGTACTGTAAATGACAGGGACACGTAATCATGTAAATGCAATTATGTGTGTTGCAATTAGTGTGTTTCAAAAGGCGCCATCTGCCTATAGGTACCAAATCAAAGGTATCAACCGTTTGGTCAATGAGCAAACATTGCCAACTACCACATGGATGATGACCTACTACTGGTGGGAGTTGCCAAAGTGTTGCCTGACTAGGTTCTGTGTGGACAGTAATAGGTGTGTACGACCAAGTCCTTTATATTTGTTGTCCTCTTAAAGGCAAACAAAGGCTTAGGTATTGACACCCCACCACTTCTCAGTATAGACCATTGATTGTTAATAAGCTCTTTCATGGTTTTTGACAGAGGGGTATATGTAGAAACACAAGCCAATTGAGTCTCGGAGTTCTTAGGTTCAGTTGTCAATGATGCCTCTCTGTGGTTATTGTGAGCCCGTTTGCGAGCTGTAGCAATTACTTGGCGTGGATAGTGTCGATCAAGCAACTTTGCTGCGAGGTAATCAGCTTGTGCTTCAAAAGCCGAGATGTCACTGCAATTACGGCATAGCAGCAGAAATTGACCATATGGTAAATTATCCCGTAATGCTTTAGGATGGTGACTTTCATATAGTAGTAGACTATTGAGAACTGTTCCCCTCTGATAAGTGCAGGTCTTTTTTCCCTGGTTGATGGTAATCGTGAGATGCAAAAAAGAAATCCTCGTCACTGAAACTGTTAAGGTGAACCTTAAGAAGGGATCTAGGCCCATATTTATACTTTTTGCCGCAAACCTGCGCTAGCTCAGGTTTGCGACTAAAAGTACAACGCTGGCTACCACCATTCCAACGCGCCAGCCAGGCACCTTATTTAAGGAATGGCGGTAGCTGGCACAACGGCCTGGTTAGCGTCAAAATAAATGACGCTAACCAGGGCAGCGGAGGTGTAGGGAAAAATGGGGCTTGTGCGTCAAAGAATGGAGCAAGTCAGATTAGAGTCAAAAAGATTACTCTAACCTGACTAGCCCCTGGACATGACTCCTGTCTTAGCAAAGACAGGAGTCATGCCCCTCTGCCCAATGGCCATGCCCAAGGGACTTCTGTCCCCTGGGCATGGCCATTGGGTACAGTGGCATGTAGGGGGATCCAAGTTAGGCCCCCCTATACCACTTAAAAAAAAAATATATACTTACCTCCACTTACCTCTACCTGATGTAGATGGCTCCCCCCATCCATGGGTGTCCTCCAGGGGTTGGCGAGGGTGGCAGGGGGTGTTCCTGGGGGCAGGGAAGGGCACCCGTGGTCTGCTTCCATGGTCTCCGACCAGTGAAGTGAGCCCACAGGTCCCTTAACGCCTGCCCTGACCCAGGTGTTAAAAAATGACTCTAAACTGGTTAAGAGTCATTTTTTAAGGCCCTCCCCCTGCCGTGCTCCATTTTTAACCAGGTGGATAAATATGGCACACGGGTGTTTGAGTCATTTTATGGACGGGAACGCCTATCTTGCATCTCATTAGCGCAAGGCGGTTTCCCGCATCCAGAAAATGACTCTAACTCCATATTTTTGGTGCAAGAGGGGTCTAGCATCAAATTATAAATATGGAGTTAGGTTTGCGGCAGATTTGTCTAAAAAAAGGCACAAATCCGGCGCAAACACAGTATATATATGCCCCCTCGTCCGTTAATCCATGTCATGAATGAATCGACCTTCTGTGTATGACCCTGCCAGAAGATACATGGAAGATATCTTCGGTGTATCGACGCCATAGCCTGATGTTGTCAACAAACAGATTGGTGTTGTTAAGTATAACTCGTTGTTCAAGATGATCTACAGGCAGGCCAAGCTGGGAGCAAAGGTGCTACCATAGATGTTCTGTGTATCTGGTGATCAAGCTGGTCTTCAAACCGGAAGAAAGTTTCAGTCAGAGCTAAAGACGCACATTGCATAATGAAGTGGATAGGTGTAGGGGAAGTCCATGTACTGCTGGCCAAAGCCTCTTCAACCACCCGTAATGTTGCTTCTTGGAGTATATTGGTATATAAAGCCTCCACATCAAGGCTTATCAAGGCATTCACTTGCTCAGTGGCGATGATAGAGTCAATAAGATTGAGGACATCCTTGGTGTCTTCCAAAAACGTAGAGGTTGGACGAAGTGGTCACATTGAACTATAGAATATCCCTGTCCCTCTCATGGTTATCCAAATTTATGGTGGGCTAGCGTCATTCCAACGACACATTAGTGTCATTTTTTTACACTAAAGTGGCGTTTGAATGGCAAAGACGTTGCACCATATTTACAAAGTGGTCAATGCTTGCATTGTGCCACTTTGTAACCCCTTGCACCACAATATATCTGCGCCTGGGATAATGTATGCAAGGGGGTGTTCCGGCGCTGGGGGGGGCGCAAAGGAATCTATGAGATTCCTTTGCGCCATTTTTATCAGCATTTCTTAAGGCCTGCTAAGTGCAGGTGTTAAAAAGAGGCTTCCATTGGTTTCAATGGGCCTCTGGGTGCTTTGTAGGATTCGGGTCAAATTTTTTGACGCTAATCCTGCAAAGTCCCAAACTAGCGTAAAAAATTATGACGCTAGTTTCCTAACTACCGCCATGGTGCACGGTATATTAAATACGGCACACACATGGTGGCTTTAGGAGGCACTGATTGGTCCCTAGTCAAGTTAGCGAGACAGCACACTGTACACACACTTGGGGAGCGGTACCAAATGTCATCACTGGGGGGTCCCTAATGACTCATTGGCCAGGCATCACATTGTATATTCCCCAGGGGTGCAGTACCGTAGTTGGTCACTAGGGGTCTCTAAGTAAGTCCTCCAGGCACCACAATGTATGTACCCCGAGACTGCTGTGCCAGAGGGTGACACAAGGAGCCAGTGGAGTCCAGTACGGAGTACTCCGGCCACCGCAACCCATAAATATCCGCTTCTATTGATTTAACCCTCTGGGTGCCCTGGACGAGGTGATCTCGTCCCAGCACACGGTTCCCGTGTGCCTGGGACGAGATCACCTCGTCCTGCACCTGGTCCCCGACCCCCCCCTTGGCAATCTGATGACGGCAGCGCGCTCACAGCGTGCCAACGTCATCAAGTGTTGGCGAGGACGCGCTGGAAGCCATTTGCTTCCAGTGCGTCGAGGGAAAGGAGCTCCCACAGGTGAATCCTTCTCTTTTTGGGGGTTTTAGAGGGGAAAACAGACACAGTGCCTGTTTTCAGTGGATTCCTGGTCCACGATCGCGGGTGGGAATCCCCACTAGACACCAGGGATTTTTTGGCTTATTTATTTTTGGGAGCGACCCCTTGGGTAAGGGTCGCTCCCATGGGGGGCTATTTTTCTTCATATTTCTGCCCCCCGGGGGCAGATCTGCCATTTTTTTGGCCGATTTGCCCCCAGGGGTTTTTGAAAGCCACTAGACACCAGGGATTTAGTTTGCACTAGGATTTTTTGGGGAGCGACTCCTTGGGCAAGGGTCGCTCCCCTTGGGGGCATAAGGAATCCTTTTTCGCCCCCCCCCGGGGGCAGATCGGCCGTTTTTCCAGCCGATCTGTCCCCAGGGGGTGTCGAAAGCCACTAGACACCAGGGATTTTAATTTCACCAGGATTTTTTGGGGAGCGACCCCTTGGGCAAGGGTCGCTCCCCTTGGGGGCATAAATAATCCTTTTTCGCCCCCCCCCCCTGAGGCAGATCTGCAGTTTTTTCGGCCGATCTTCCCCGGGGGGGGGGGGGTCGAAAACCACTAGACCACCAGGGATTATGTTTACCTTATGTCTTAGGTAAGAGTCGCTGCCCCGGGGGAAATAATTTTTTAGATGTTTCAGCTCCCCCTGGGGCTAGATCGGCCACCTTTTTGGCGGATCTCGCCCCCGGGAAGGTTGAAACCCACTAGGCGCCAGGGATTGTGTGTGTGTTTTTTGTGTGTTTGGGGGCACCCCTTGGGCAAGGGTCGCCCCCCCAAAGGGGGGAAAATTAGTATTGGCCTATTTTTTTTAGGCCCATCTGCCCCCAAGGAGGGCAGAAACCACCAATACACCAGGGATTTTTTTTTTGTTCCCCTTTTTTGTGTTTTGTGCTGGTGGTGCCCCCTTTGGCAAGGGTCTCCCCCTAAAGGGGGCACAGAGCTGTTGGCCATTTCTGCCCCCCTTGGGGGCAGATTCGCCTATTTTTTTAGGCCCATCTGCCCCAAGGGGGGGAGAATCCCTCAGGCACCACCGATCTTGTGTGTGTGTTTTGTGTGGGTGGGGGGGGGCGGCCCCTTTTGCAAGCGTCGCTCCCCAAAGGGGGGCACATTACTGATGACCATTTCTGCTCCCCTTGGGGGCAGATCAAGCTATTTTTTTAGGCCTATCTGCCCCCAAGAGGTCAGAAGCCACCAAGACATGAGGGGATTTTTTTTTTGCTCCCCTTCATTTTTTTGTGCTGGGGGCACGCCAATTCGCCTCCTTTGGAAAGGGTTGCCCCCCCAAACAGGGTACAGAGCTGTTGGCCATTTCTAATCCCCTTGGGGCAGATCAGCCTATTTGTTTTAGGGCCATCTGCCCCCAAGGGGGGCTGAAGCCACTTAGGCACCAGGGACAGTTTCTAAGTTCTTGGTGGCGGGGTGTTTGTCAACTGGCGAAGTATTTGTATTTGTGATTATAACAGTTTATTTCTTCTTTTTGTTCTAGTTCAAAGCTTTTGCTTCCTTTGCTGTGGATCCTTGCAGTTTTGGCAGTAGTTGTCCTGTGGTTTGCATAATTGCATGTTTTTGGTAAGTGAAAGCAATGTACTCCAAATGAGTATTGTTGACATACATGAATGACGTGTTTGTAGGTGGTGTACTAAATGTAGTATTGTGTGTGAAATTGTCCTTAGATTTGGGCACAATGATATTTGTGTTGTCGTATGTCTAATTTTCTTTTTTCTTTTTTCTTTTTAGTGGGATATCATTGGTGATTGCTGTGTCTGTGCAGAGTAGTTGCTGGTGAGTAGCTTTTTCAGGTAAGTGAGTGGTATAGTTTTTTAGTACATAACTCTTTGTGATAAAGCTATACTTTGTTTATTACTTATTTTAGTGCTGGTGGTTGTTGGCAATCCATTTGTTGTTAGTGAGGATCATGGCTAGCCGCAGAGTGACCGCTCAGCAGGTTGTTGGCATGCTTTTTGAGTCGTCTTCAGACCATGATTACGCATCTGAGGCAGAGGAGGAAGTGAGAGATTCTGGCAGTGAGTTTTCTGTCTGAGAGGATTCTTCTGATGAGGAAGCCACTCTTAGTGCAGATGAAGGCCTGTTTTAGAGGCGGACATTGATGTGCCAAGAGTGCAGCAGCCTGGGGCTGAAGGGATTCCCATTAGAAGACCTGACACCTGGATTGCACCAAAACATGGAGCAGCCACAGTTACCTGCATTTACTGGTCTGCCAGGGTGTAGAGTCAATACGGAAAACTTTTTGCCTGTCAATTTCTTTCACTTGTTTATGGACAATGTATTTTTGGAAGAGATTGTGGAGCAGACTAAGGTGTATGCGGAGCAATATTTGAGGGACAACGCTACCAGACTTAGGCGTCAGTCTAGAGCTACTCAGTAGGTTCTCACATATCTTGAAGAGATGAAAAAGTTTTTAGGTTTGACTTTTTTGATGGGGTTGATAAGGAAGCCTTCACTGGCTTCTTATTGGTCTACTAGTCCCTTGATGGCAACGGCTATATTTCCTGCAACTATGACTCGTAATCGCTATTTGCTTCTTCTCCGTATGCTGCATTTTGTAGACAATGCTTTAGCCTTGCCACAAGATCACCCTGATTGTGACCGTCTCTTTAAGATTAGGCCTGTCCTTGATCATTTTGTAGATCGGTTTTCAGAGGTCTATGTTCCAGGCAAAGAGATAAGTGTGGACGAGACTTTGGGATACGTGTATAATTTCCAAGTCTACACTGGTAGGGATTCCAGTATTGACCCTCCTGGTTGTCCGACCACTTTTAGAGTTAGCGAAAAAATTGTGTGGGAACTTGGTAGACGACTGCTTAGCAAAGGTCACCATTTGTACGTAGATAATTTCTACACTGGATTGCAGTTGTTCAAGGAGTTGTTTAGAGTGGATACTGTTGCTTGTGGCACAATCCGTTCTAACCGGGAAGGCTATCCAAGGGAGCTTGTCTGTAAAAAACTTGAGAGGGGACAGTGCGATGCCTTGTGGAATAATGAGCTGCTAGCACTGAAATTTTCATACAGGAGGGATGTGTACATGGTATCTACCATCCATGATGAGAGTACTTCCCCTGTGACTGTTTGGGGCCAGGTTGCGGAAGCGCGCAAACCTGCGTGCATTTTGGACTACAATAGGCACATGGGTGGTGTTGATAGAGTAGATCAGAGGTTGGAACCTTACACTGCTCAGCGTAAGTCTTACGTGTGGTATAAAAAGTTGGCCCTACATTTATTTCATCTGGCAACTTTTAATGCCTTTATTGTGTTCAAGGTTTGTTCACCTGAATCAAGGATGACATTTGTTAACTTTCAGGAGTCGGTGATAGAGAGCCTTATTGTGGTGGAACAGGCAAGAGTTCCTAGAAGAGCAGTGGTGGAGGATGTGGCTAGATTGAAAGATCGACACTTTCCAGATCACATTCCTCCCACTCCCAAGAAAGACTTACCCACTAAGAAATGTAGAGTATGCGCCCGAAGAGGTATCCTGAGGGAGAGCCGGATGTACTGCCCTGATTGCCATTCAAAGCCTGGGCTGTTTGTACCCTGCTGTTTCAGAAATTACCACACCAAGAAAACTTTTGAGGAAAATACCGTGAGCGTAAACTGCCTATTTTATATTTTCGTATGTTTAGTTTCGCGGTTGGCATTACTGTCATGTATTTAGTTAGAGCTGTTGTGTTTGTACTTGTTTTATAATTAGTTAGTGGTTTCTTTGTTGTTTGTTAAAGGAAAAAAGTGATGGCGGTGTGCATGGGGTGGTGCTTGGCTGGCAGTGTGTGTGGGGTGGCACTTGGCTGGCGGTGTGCTTGGGGTGGCGCTTGGCTGGCAGTGTGCGTGGGGTGGCGCTTTGCTGGTGGTGTGTGTGGGGTGGCCTTTTGCTGGCGTTGTGCGTGGGATGGTGCTTGGCTGGCGGTGTGTGTGCCGGTGTGCGTGGGGTGGCGCTTGGCTGGCGGTGCCAGCCAAACGTCAGTCCATCAGCCAGTGTGACTGCTGTATCAGGTATGCGGGCGTATGTGAGTGATGGGCCCTTGAGTGGCGCTTTCTGTCGAAGCGAGTGCTGTAATGGCTGACGGCATGAATGGTCTTGTGCATGTCATGTATGAAAGGTGTGTGAATGGACTGTAAAACGGTTGGTGCCTTGACGTGGTTTTACAGCTCACGAGCTGTGAGTCATTGGTTCAGTTTTTTGGCCTTTCAGTTATTAACAGTGCATTTCACTTTTGTGAAATCTCTTGTTAATAAAATTTGATCTACTGAACCATCACTCATCCTCATTCCAAATCCAACCAGTATGTGTGGTACAAATGACAAAACCTGCTCCGCTGTAATCAGGCGTCGCAGCACACTTGTGACACGCTAGGTGTCTCAGGTGGAACCCCGATGATGAAGCATGCCACCAACTTGGTGGGTGGGTGAGGGGTCTTTTTCACATAACCTAAGTAAATTTATTTTCTCAATTTTAGTGTTTGGCACATCACGGACATGCGTGGACACATCAAAATGATATATTGTAAAACTACCTGTGTTTGGGGGGGAGTGGGCACCTATGTTTTTGGTTGTGAGTGCCACCTTCATCTAGGGAAACCTATCAAACCCAGACATTTTTTAAAACAAGACACCCCAAGGAGTCCAGGGAAGTGTGGCTTGCGTGGATCCCCCAACATTTTCTTACCCAGACTCCTCTGCAAACCTCAAAATGTGCTTAAAAAAGCATATTTTCCTGACTTTTCTTAGTAGGATCACAGCTCCAGCACAAAATTCCTACTCCCCAACGTTCCCCTCAGTCTCCCAAGTAAAATGACACCTCACTTGTGTGGGTTCCCAAAGCAGACTCAGCCTAAAGATGTATAAAAGAAGAATATGTTCTTATGAACTCGCTGTGCTTTCCCCTCTATCTCAACAAGTTTTTGGCCTTATTCTGTTGCAGGCACCTGACCCACCCACACAAGTGAGGTATCATTTTCATCTGGAGACTTGGGGGAACGCTGGGTGGAAGGAAATTTGTGACTCCTCTCAGATTCCAGAACTCTCTGTCATCGAAATGTGAGACAAAAGTGTTTTTTAGCCAAATTTTGAGGTTTGCAAAGGATTCTGGGTAACAGAACCTGGAGAGAGCCCCACAAGTCACCCCGTCTTAGATTCCCCTAGGTCTCTTGTTTTAAAAAATGCACAGGTTTTGTAGGTTTCCCTAGGTGTCGGCTTAGCTAGAGGCCAAAATCCACAGATAGGCACTTTGCAAAAAAACACCTCTGTTTTCTGTAGAAAAATGTGATGCGTCCACGTTGTGTTTTGGAGCATTTCCTGTCGCGGGCACTATGCCTACCCACACAAGTGTGGTACCATTGTTATCAGGAGACTTGGGGGAACGCTGGATGGAAGGAAATTTGTGGCTCCTCTCAGATTCCAGAACTCCCTGCCACCGAAATGTGAGAAAAAAGTATTTTTTTAGCCAAATTTTGAGGTTTGCAAAGGATTCTGGGTAACAGAACCTGGTGAGAGCCCCACAAGTCACCCCATCTTGGATTCCCCTAGGTCTCTAGTTTTCACAAATACACAGGTTTGGTAGGTTTCCCTAGGTGCCGGCTGAGCTAGAGGCCAAAATCCACAGGTAGGCACTTTGCAAAAAACACCTCTGTTTTCTGTAGAAAAATGTGATGTGTCCACATTGTGTTTTGGAGCATTTCCTGTCGCTGGCACTATGCCTACCCACACAAGTGAGGTACCATTTTTATGGGGAGAATTGGTGGAACGCTGGGTGGAAGGACATTTGTGGCTCTTCTCAGATTCCAGAACTTCCTGTCACCGAAATGTGAGGAAAAAGTGTTTTTTTGTCCAAATTGTGAGGTTTGCAAAGGATTCTGGGTAACAGAACCTGGTGAGAGCCCCACAAGTCACCCCATCTTGGATTCCCCTAGGTCTCTAGTTTTCAAAAATGCACAGGTTTGGTAGGTTTCCCTAGGTGCCGGCTGAGCTAGAGGCCAAAATCCACAGGTAGGCACTTTGCAAAAAATACCTCTGTTTTCTGTAGAAAAATGTGATGTGTACACGTTGTGTTTTGGAGAATTTCCTGTCGCGGGCACTATGCCTATCCACAAAAGTGAGGTACCATTTTTACTGGGAGAATTGGGGGAACACTGGGTAGAAGGACATTTGTGGCTCCCCTCAGATTCCAGAACTCTCTGTCTGTTAGGGTTTGTGCACAGCAAAGAGCATGTCCCCTCTCTCTGCACTAGTGGGTTCTGTAATAGCTCCCTTTTAAACTTACTATTGAAAGCCTTTCTTGATATCTCACCTTCCCCCCCCCCAGGCTTCTGTGTATGTTGTTTAATGTGCTGTTTTGTTTACACATTGGGCCTTGCTTTTACCAAGGCTTCTTTAAAACACTCCTCTCTAGGCCATGTGTTAATTTAACTCATTTGCATAATAACTGAAACTCTGCACACCTTTCAAGAACATGTGCAGCATGTGAGGACCACACCCAGCTCTTCAAACCACACCCAGCTCTGCACACCTTTCAAGAACATGTGCAGCATGTGAGGACCACACCCAGCCCTGTCTATAAAAGGCAGCCCCCGAGCCTCACCCAGTGCTTGTGCTCGTCTACCTCCCGCTTACCTGAGGACAGATCCCTCGGCGCTGGCACTCCTGCTCTCTACAGACTTTCATTGGCTTCAATGGGCGCAGCTGCTGGCTCTTCCTTCTTCCGGTTTCCGGTTCCTCCTTGCCTCAGCCTCTCTCCTACAAGCAACCTGCAAAAGAGAAAGAAGACAAGGTTAGACTGATCAGTATCTCTTGCCAGCAACAAGTAAGTGCAAAAACTTTTATTACCTGAAAGAACTTTGACAACAATTTCTGGATTCGTGTATAGACAATTTGAAACAAGATACCTTCCACGAACATTGTGATTCAAACTCTTTGTTACAAGAATACTTTGCGGAACTTTGTGAAGCAAACATTTTTTTATGGAACTTTTAAGAATCGAACCGTGGAAACCATTAACAGCAAGGCAAACAGTAAATCAAGGACTTGCACAAATTACATGCTGTATTTTGACGTAAAAGTACAGTATTTGTTTTATAAAAGATTCTGGAAATATGGGAAAAGTGAGTCTGCTATTGGCCATTTAGGCTTTAGTTATATTAAGATGAATGTTTGATATTGGTAATTCTGATAACGGTATTTGTTTAATGTTTTAGAAGCTTTAGAGTAATAGAAAGCACATCCCAGAGCAGTAACACATTCCAAACCTGGAAACTAGAGACCAGGATCCGAGAGGTACTTTTAGAAGAAAATTTCTAATAAATAAAGGGATAGTCAGGAACCCAGTTAGGAATAGGATGCACTTATCTGTTCTTTGTTTATGTTTCATTAGGCACCAGTTTCTACAGAAGTCAGAGAGGGCCGCAGATTTGTGCAGCACTTCAACAGTGGAAACGCAAGAATGCTGTTGTCTCTTTATTTTATTTTATCCACTTCCCCCCTTCCCTTGAGCTTCTGTTCTTAGTGCACTGTTTTAAAAACTAGTGTGCTGGAACAAGCAGTTTCAGGGTGGGGTCGGATTGTCTTCAACCTCCATCAGAACTGAACAAGGACTCAGGTGAGCTGGGCTTTGACAGAAGCACAAGCCTTAAATAAAAATAAAAAATAAAAAATTTCAGTTCTGGTGTACGATGAATATCGGGGAAGAAATAGAGGGCATTGACGTCACAGATATGGCGCAGGCCCTAAATGAGGACTTGGCTCATAATGAATCAGTGTCTGGCATCTTGCAACATATGCAAGAGGAAATAGAGAGATTAAAGATGGAGAATACCTCTTTAAAACAGGATTTAAGCAGGTATAAATTTAGGGTATCTCAGTGGAACACAGCTTTTACGCCTTTGTTTAAAACCTCCTCAGAGAAAGGGGCGCCATCAAAACATACAACTTTGCCTCCCCCAGTTGAGGTCACTGTTAATGTTCCTAATGCTGTGCCCTTAGCAGCACCTGAACGTTTTCATGGAGATAGTAACAAATTCCATGTTTTTATCAATCAATGTCAATTACACTTCGTTTGTAAGCCACAACAGTTCCCTACTGATGCTACGAAAGTGGCATTCGTCTTGTCTTATTTGGGTGGCACAGCAGCCAATTGGTCAATTCCTTTCGTGGAGAGAGATGATCCCATCCTCCATAATTGGAATCAATTTAAACGTACCATGACCAGCCTTTTTGCAAAACACACTTTCATGCAGGCAAGTGATAATGAGCTTTTAAATCTTAAACAAGGTAACAAGGATTTATTGACCTATCTCACTAGTTTTAATCGTTTACTCACCGAGACACACTGGCCAGAAGAAAAGCGTGTCTCCCTTTTCTATAAAGGTTTGAGAGACGAGTTAAAAGACGCGCTGGCTCATATCGTTGATTTGCCAGAAGACTATTCGGACTTTGTAGATTTAGTTGTGAAATTAGAACATAGACTAGGAGAAAGAAAGGGAGATAAATACAAACTGGAATCACGGTTAACTTTTATTAGACACGAGAAGAAAGACCCAGATAATAAACTCCCTGAACCTGAGCCTATGCAAATAGGGACACTCAGAGGTTCACTCACATCAGAGGAAAAAGAAAGAAGGAGAAAACTTCAACTATGTTTATATTGTGGAAGGGCAGGTCACTTTGCCAGAGAATGTCCAGTAAAGCCTAAAAATCCACAAAAGGGTGCTGTTTCCTCCACCTCCTCAACTGAATCGGGAAACGATTAAGCTCGACAAGGGGAGAGGTTACTTGTTCGAGAAAACATCTTAATCAAACCTCTAATGCTGCAGCCTTCATGGTACCGCACATACCTAGACATTTCATAATTCAGGTCGTTATAATTGTTACTACCCAAGTGAGGCATTCTCTCCCTGTCCTACTGGACTCAGGCGCGACAGGAAATTTTGTGGATAATAAGTTAGCTGAAAACTTAGGACTTCCTATGTGCCTAAAGCCTTGTCCAGAAGCAGTATGTGCAGTGGATGGGTCAGAATTGACCTCTGGATTAATCACAAAACAAACAAGTCCACTTGTTATGGTCTGTCAGAACGGGCACACAGAGGTGATTAGCTTTGATCTGATAGATACTCCTAATTTTGGTTTGATTCTCGGGGTACCCTGGTTAACAACTCATAACCCAAAAATTGATTGGGTGAATAGAATTGTTACTTTGGATTCCTCTTTCTGTAGAACCAATTGCTATCAAGAAGCAGGTACAGAACAGAGCACAGTATTACACTGTGCTAGTGTTATACAAGATGAACCAAGTCTCCCTCCTGAATATTCTGACTTTAAAGACGTCTTTGATCCAGTAAAGGCTAGTGTGCTGCCCCCACATAGGTCTTATGACTGTCGTATAGATCTTATCCCAAGGGCCCCTTTACCTAATAACAGAGTATATGCTTTGACTGACGAAGAAACCAAATACTTAAGAACCTACCTAGATGACCTACTACAGTCTGGGTTCATCCGTCATTCCACATCTCCGGTGTCATCTCCACTCTTTTTTATCCCGAAGCCGGATAAATCCCTGCGCGCGTGTATCGATTATAGAGGACTAAATAAGGCTACAATAAAGAATAAATATCCTCTTCCTCTAATACCTGTGTTGTTGGATCAATTAAGACATTCTACTGTATACACTAAACTAGATCTGCGGGGAGCTTACCACCTGGTCCGAGTAAAAGAGGGGGATGAGTAGAAGACAGCTTTCAAGACAAAGTTTGGTTTATTTGAGTACACAGTAATGCCCTTTGGGTTATGTAATGCCCCTGCGGCCTTTCAGTTCTTTATAAATGAGGTCCTACACGAATTCCTGGACGTTTGTGTCATAGTATACATAGACGACATCCTCATTTACTCTAAGAACTCAGAAGAACATACCCAACATGTTCGTGCAGTATTATCAAAGTTAAAAGAAAATCATCTTTTTGCTAAGTTAGAAAAGTGTACTTTTAATGTCAGCAAGGTGGACTTTTTAGGATACTGCCTGTCACCTCAAGGAATAACTATGGATGTAAAGAAAATCAGTGCTATTGCTGATTGGCCAGAACCATCCTCTGTAAAAGATATTCAGAAATTTCTGGGTTTCGCCAATTTTTATAGGAGGTTTATTGCACATTTTGCAGACATTGCGGCCCCAATAACTACCTTGTTGCGGAAAGGGCAACGATTTCTTTGGACTGATGAGGCGGCACACGCCTTTCAACTCCTAAAACAAAAGTTCACTTCAGCCCCAATTCTGAAACATCCTGATCCTGACTTGCCTTTTTTTGTTGAAGCGGATGCTTCACAAGTAGCTTTAGGAGGAGTTCTCTCTCAACGAGATGCAGTAGATGGCCAGTTACATCCTATAGCCTTCTATTCCAAAAAGTTATTACCAGCTGAACAAAATTACACTGTGGCTGAAAGGGAACTACTAGCTATCAAAGTAGCCTTTTCAGAATGGAGGCACCATTAAATGGGAGCCAAGTACCCAGTTACAATCTTTTCTGACCATAGGAACCTACAGTTTTTTGGATCACTTAAAGCACTAACACCACGTCAGATGCGCTGGTTAAGTTTTTTTAGCACATTTGACTTTGTAATAACCTATAGACCAGGTGCACAACAAATTCAATATGATGTGTTATCTAGATACGGACATACTTCAGACATGAAACAAGATAAAATAGGAGAACCCATTATTCTTCCCCAAAAGTTTTTGGCACCAGTACAACTGAAGGATTTCATCACAGATCTATATAATGCACACATGCAAATAGCACCTCAGGATTGGTTAAAGGATTCCCATAACACAATACAACGAGGTTTATTGTATCACGACAACATGCTGTTAGTGCCCACCTCTGAATTACAAACACAGGTGATAATTTGGCATCAAGCCTCACCGTTGGCAGGTCATCCTGGTTGGGTAAAAACCCTGGAAAATGTGCAAAAACACTTTTGGTGGGACACTATAAGAAAGGACATTAAGCAATTTGTCACTACCTGTCCAATTTGTGCAAGACATAAATCTTCTCATAAGGCCCCTGACGGTTTGTTAATACCAATGCCAACACCCAAGCAACCTTGGCACACTGTGAGCGTAGACTTTATTGTAGGTTTACCACCTGTAAAATCTTTCACAACAGTGTTGGTTATAGTGGATTTTTTATCTAAAATGGCACATTTTGTACCATTACGGAAATTACCCACGGCTGCAGAATTTGCCGATATTTTTATAAGGGAACTTGTGCGTTTACATGGTTTGCCAAGCAAAGTGGTGTCAGACCGAGGGAGCCAGTTCAACTCTAAATTTTGGAAAAAATTATGTAAAAAACTGAAAATAGATGTGGCATTATCCACTGCTTTCCACCCAGAGACAGATGGACAGACTGAACGACTGAACCAAACCTTACTTCAAACGCTACGTTGTTTATTGGCTGATTATTCTAGTGAATGGTTGGAAGCTCACCCTGTAGCGGAGTTTGTTTATAATAATACTGAGCATTCAGCTCTACTTTGCTCACCATTCTATTTCTTGCAGGGGTATCATCCAAGAGCTATACCCATTTTGTTAGAAGATTCTCTGTTACCTACAGTAACGGATAGACTAACAAGGTTAGGTGACATACAAGACAAAGCCAGGAAACATTTATTAAAGTACAAGGAAAGCATGAAAAGACAAGCAGACAAACACAGATCTGAGGCCCCAATGTATAAAATCGGTGACAAGGTATGGCTCTCCACAAAGAACCTAAACATAGAGGGATCCCGAAAGCTGCAACCACGTTTCATTGGACCCTTTAGTATAACTGCCATAGTAAACCCGGAAATAGTAAAATTAGATTTACCAAAAGAATATCCAGTACATACTACATTCCATGTGTCCTTGCTTAAGCCGTACAATCCAAAAACCCGACCTGAACCACCACCTCCACCCATACCAATTAAGGGAAATCTAGAATATGAAGTGAAAAGCATAAAAGACTCAAAAAGAATTAGTGGACGTCTGTTTTATTTAGTAGAATGGAAAGGATATGATGAATCTGAGAATTCATGGGAACCAGCATCATATGTACATGCCCCACAGCTGATTAGACGGTTTTATTTAAAAAATCCAGGAAAACCCCGTCCTGTAGGAGGGCCTTTGAGGGGGGCAACTGTTAGGGTTTGTGCACAGCAAAGAGCATGTCCCCTCTCACTGCACTAGTGGGTTCTGTAATAGCTCCCTTTTAAACTTACTACTGAAAGCCTTTCTTGTTATCTCACCTTCCCCCCCCCAGGCTTCTGTGTATGTTGTTTAATGTGCTGTTTTGTTTACACATTGGGCCTTGCTTTTACCAAGGCTTCTTTAAAACACTCCTCTCTAGGCCATGTGTTAATTTAACTCATTTGCATAATAACTGAAACTCTGCACACCTTTCAAGAACATGTGCAGCATGTGAGGACCACACCCAGCTCTTCAAACCACACCCAGCTCTGCACACCTTTCAAGAACATGTGCAGCATGTGAGGACCACACCCAGCCCTGTCTATAAAAGGCAGCCCCGAGCCTCACCCAGTGCTTGTGCTCGTCTACCTCCCGCTTACCTGAGGACAGATCCCTCGGCGCTGGCACTCCTGCTCTCTACAGACTTTCATTGGCTTCAATGGGCGCAGCTGCTGGCTCTTCCTTCTTCCGGTTTCCGGTTCCTCCTTGCCTCAGCCTCTCTCCTACAAGCAACCTGCAAAAGAGAAAGAAGACAAGGTTAGACTGATCAGTATCTCTTGCCAGCAACAAGTAAGTGCAAAACTTTTATTACCTGAAAGAACTTTGACAACAATTTCTGGATTCGTGTATAGACAATTTGAAACAAGATACCTTCCACGAACATTGTGATTCAAACTCTTTGTTACAAGAAAACTTTGCGGAACTTTGTGAAGCAAACATTTTTTTATGGAACTTTTAAGAATCGAACCGTGGAAACCATTAACAGCAAGGCAAACAGTAAATCAAGGACTTGCACAAATTACATGCTGTATTTTGACGTAAAAGTACAGTATTTGTTTTATAAAAGATTCTGGAAATATGGGAAAAGTGAGTCTGCTATTGGCAATTTAGGCTTTAGTTATATTAAGATGAATGTTTGATATTGGTAATTCTGATAACGGTATTTGTTTAATGTTTTAGAAGCTTAGGAGTAATAGAAAGCACATCCCAGAGCAGTAACACATTCCAAACCTGGAAACTAGAGACCAGGATCCAAGAGGTACTTTTAGAAGAAAATTTCTAATAAATAAAGGGATAGTCAGGAACCCAGTTAGGAATAGGATGCACTTATCTGTTCTTTGTTTATGTTTCATTAGGCACCAGTTTCTACAGAAGTCAGAGAGGGCCGCAGATTTGTGCAGCACTTCAACAGTGGAAACGCAAGAATGCTGTTGTCTCTTTATTTTATTTTATCCACTTCCCCCCTTCCCTTGAGCTTCTGTTCTTAGTGCACTGTTTTAAAAACTAGTGTGCTGGAACAAGCAGTTTCAGGGTGGGGTCGGATTGTCTTCAACCTCCATCAGAACTGAACAAGGACTCAGGTGAGCTGGGCTTTGACACTGTCACCAAAATGTGAGGAAAAAGTATTTTTTTAGTCAAATTTTGAGGTTTGCAAAGGATTCTGGGTAACAGAACCTGGTGAGAGCCCCACACATCACCCCATCCTAGATTCCCCTAGGTCTCTAGTTTTCACAAATGCACAGGTTTGGTAGGTTTCCCTAGGTGCCGGCTGAGCTAGGGGGCAAAATCTACAGGTAGGCACTTTGCAAAAAACACCTCTGTTTTCTGTGGAAGAATGTGATGTGTCCACGTTGTGTTATGGGGCATTTCCTATCGCGGGCACTAGGCCTACCCACACAAGTGAGGTACCATTTTTATCCGGAGACTTGGGGGAACATAGCATAGCAAAACAAGTGTTATTGCCCCTTGTCTTTCTCTACATTTTTTCCTTCCAAATATAAGACAGTGTGTAAAAAAGACGTCTATTTGAGAAATGCCCTGTAATTCACATGCTAGTATGGGCACCCCAGAATTCAGAGATGTGCAAATAACCACTACTCCTCAACACCTTATCTTGTGCCCATTTCGGAAATACAAAGGTTTTCTTGATACCTATTTTTGACTATTTATATTTCAGCAAATGAATTGCTGTATACCCGGTATAGAATGAAAACCCACTGCAAGGTGCAGCTCATTTTTTGGCTCTGGCTGCCTAGGGTTCTTGATGAACCTATAAGCCCTACATATCCCCGCAACCAGAAGAGTCCAGCGGACGTAACTGTATATTGCTTTTAAAAATCTGACATTGTAGGAAAAAGTTACAGAGTAAAACGTGGAGAAAAATTGCTGTTTTTTTACCTCAATTTCAATATTTTTTTATTTCAGTTGTTATTTTCTGCAGGAAATCCTTGTAGGATCTACACAAATTACCCTTTGCTGAATTCAGAATTGTGTCTACTTTTCAGAAATGTTTAGGTTTCTGGGATCCAGCACTGGTTTCACACCCATTTCTGTCACTGACTGGAAGGAGGCTGAAAGCACAAAAAAGCACACAAAAAATGGGGTATGTCCCAGTAAAATGCCAACATTGTGTTGAAAAATTGGGATTTCTGATTTAAATCTGCCTGTTCCTGAAAGCTGGGAAGCTGTTGATTTTAGCACTGCAAACCCTTTGTTGATGCCATTTTCAGGGAAAAAAACACAAGCCTTCTTCTGCAGCCCTTTTTTCCCATTTCTTTTAAAACAAAATGAAATTCTCACTGTATTTTGGCTAATTTCTTGGCCTCCTTCAGGGGAACCCACAAAGTCTAGGTACCTCTAGAATCACTAGGATGTTGGAAAAAAAGGACACACATTTGGCTTGGGTAGCTTATGTGGAGAAAAAGTTATGAGGGCCTAAGCGAGAACTATTCCAAATAGCCAAAAAAGGCCTGGCACTGGAGAAGGGGACTCGGCAATCGGCCAGAACTGACGCTGATCATATTTTAAAATAATCTTTTCATTTTCAAAATGAATCCTGCAAAAATTACAAAATTCATCAAACAAAGTGCAAATGAATCACACCTAATAACACAGAAAAGAATTTACTAGTTGACCGCTTTGACTCACATGGTATTATGAATAACACTTAACAATGACGATGACTTTTAAAATAAAATAAGTATAAAATATATTGTTGTTGTACCAAAACACATAAAAATATTTCTGATTTACAATGCTAAAAAAATGTTTTTATCCCATGACAATGAAATGGAAGTGAGTGTGGCTTGACAGTGGCTTCTGGGTATGCAAATTGCCAAAAAAATGCTGATTGTTCACAGGAAGCCTGCCCTCTAGTAAGAGTAGATGGTACTGCGCATTCTGGTTGGTGGACGCCCAGGGTCTTATTTACAAGCAGCTTGTGCTGTCATAAAGTTGCTTTAATTAGGGTACAAGCACATTAATTTAGCCTTTCTTGGCTTAGGCCTGCAGCTTGTGGCCTTTCATTTATGTACAAGGCATTTTATTAATTTTTATCATTTTAGCAAAGGCTTGATTTAGTGAAAGCGGTTTTTATTATTTTATCAGTTGCTCTTTCGTGCAGACTTTTTTTATTCTTTTCTTGCAGGACATATTCACTCTATGCTTCCTCCAAGGCTGACTGGGATAAGCTTATTAGTTATTGCCGGTAGAACGTGTTCATTATGTCCCAAACTCTTATACACCGAAATGTGCGTGTTGTCACATCAGAGCAGTTTCTCAGAACATCTGCTGTTTTATTATAAAACACTTCACTTCCCCTTTACGTTAGAGGGGTTTTCCAGCTATTGTCATCGAAACCTGCATCCGACTTTTCAGTTTTTGACGAGCTCTGATGCCTCTTCTGCCCATATATGGGAGGACTCGCAGTAGCCCAACAGACCTCTTCTTTACATACAATCACAGGTATGGAGGATGGGTTTCTTCCGAGGGGCCTGATGGACAGATTAGGCCTTACACTGCCACGCTCTTGTATAGAATATCGGTAGTGCAAGTAGAGATTCCAGAACCATTATTGGGATTGTATGGTGGGACTTTTCCTATGTTTCACTTCCCTCATCACTGTTCTGCTTTTATTATGTTTTATTATCCTTGAAATCGCAATAAATGCCTTTTTATGTAAAATGCAGTTCATTAAAAAAACAGAAAACGTATGTAGCTATGTGTGACAAACAGCACTGAACAACATCTGATACATCTAAAATAGTGTGCATGACAACATTGTATACCAAATAGTCCTCCATTGCCAAACACAATGAACACGAAGTGTTAACGTACATAGGGGCAGATTTACAAGCCCCTAGTGCCTCAACGCTGCCTTAGCTTCATTTTTTTACGCTAATGTGGCACTAAGTAGGCCATACCCCGTGCCATATTTACAAAGTGTCGCAATCAGTGCATTGCGCCATTTTGCAACCCCTTGCACCAGGTATAATGTATTCAAAGGGGGGGTGTTCCCCCTGCAGGGAGGCCCAATAAAAATGTTGCAGTGAAATTTACAAGATTTCACTGCGCCATTTTTTCCAATGACCAAGCCCTTGTAGTGTCAATTTGTTTGGCACTAGTGCAGTAAAGGGCACAATAGCGTCCAAAGTTTTGACATGTTGTGGTTATGACTGCCATGGTGCACAGTGTTGTAAATACAGTGCATCCATGGTGTCGTTAGGGGGGCACAGGGGAGACTCAAGAAAAGTGGAGCATTGGGACCGATGCGCCACTTTCTTGTAAATATGCCCCATAGTGTGCTATTACTGTGTGTGTCTCTTGTACAGCTAGTCCTTTGTATGGCGGACACTTGTGGAGGATAGTAAAGTTAACTCATAGTATGATGACTGTGAAGTGACACCCATAGTATGTGCATAGGAACACAGTCCAACCCCTACAGTCTACCTGTGCAAATACAAATCTGCAATCACATATCTTATCCATTAGGAGACTTCATATTACACATTCACATGCTCAATACTATCCTTTGCCAGTGCAAAAGTGTCTATCTAGTAACAAAATGTCCACATTTGTCCCACTAGGCCAAGATGCCAATAGAAAAAGAAGTGATATTGGCAACCATGTTGCTGTGTTGCACTCAGATACAAACAATGGTTTCACTCCCATTGAGTACAGTCTTAGTGCAAATGTGAAAACCCAACAACTGTCCATCAGAAATCACACAAATCCAGGTTCATCCACCAAAGGTGCCAGGCACTGATGCATTCCAACATATAGTGGTTGAATGTGGCTGGAAATTCGCAGATGAACATCATGTCTGAATGGATACCCATCACCCAACTTCAAGTAATCACACATTATAGACACATATTGTGATGGTGTCAATGGCAAACATATTCATGATTGGACTACACCTAATTAGTTGTGGCTAGACAAGCTGGCCTTGTGATCCACAAATTAAAGAGTAAGCCTGTGGGTTAGGCCAAGGAGCCATTGCAATGTGATTGTGCAACACATATTCTCGTTGGAAGGGGATAAACGCAGCGTCAAATGTACAAAGTGGTGCAACGCTTGCATTGCGCCACTTTGTATCCCCTTCACCACATTTTGCCTGCGCCAGACATAATGTATACAAGGTGGCATTCTGGCACTAAGGGGGCCATACAAATGGTACAAAGGAATCTATGAGATTCCTTTGCACAATTTTCTTCAGCATTTTTTAACGCCTGCTAAGTGCAGGCATTAAACAGAGGCTCCTATTGATTACAATGGGCCTTTGGGTACTTTGCAGGACTAGCATCATAATGTTTTATGATGATCCTGCAAAGCGCCAGAGTAGCATAAAAACTTTTGATGCTAGTCACCCTAACTACCGCCATGGTGCGCCATATTTTAAATATGGCGCTACTATGGTGGTGTTAGGGGGGCACTAAGGGGCACAAGAAAAGTGGCACTGCACTAGGTGCAGGACCACTTTTCATAAATCTGTCCCTTACAGGGGCAGCTAAAGGTGTTGCCTATTTTATCCATACCTTTGCAATTTTTAGGGAAAGAACACTGGCACTGGGGACTTGGTCAGCAGGATCCCAGTGCACTCCAGTCCTAGTTGCATTTGGAAAGCAGCCAAAAGGTGTTGGGGGTACTGCAACAAGGTGCCAGTTTCCTACACTGTAGCTTTCTCAATTACACAGCAAGTGAAACTTGACCAGCAATTCTCACTCCGGTTGATATAAATCCTCCTTATGAACTCAGGATTCACTAGATAGCAACCAATAACTCTCACTCACTCAAGAAAAACTATTGGCAGTGTCAACAATGTCTCACGACAAGTACCCGCCTGCAGACAATAAATTAACCAAGGGCCATATTTACAAGAAAGTGGTGCATCAGCTTTGATGCGCCACTTTTCTTGCGCCCCCTGCACCCTCCTAACAACACCATGCGTGTTCCGTATTTAAAATACGGTGCACCGTGGCGTAAGTTAGGACAATAGCATCATAATTTATGATGCTATTGTGGTACTTTGCAGGATTAGCGCCATAATTGTGGCGCTAATCCTGCAAAGTAAAGGGAGGCCCATTGAAAGTAATGGAAGCGTCAGTTTAACACCTGCCTTAGGCAGGCCATAAAAATTACGCTAAAAATGGCGCAGTGACATGTTGTAAATTTCACTGCGCCATTTTTACGGGCCTCCATGTGTGGGAACGCCTCCCTTGAATACATTATGCCTGGCGCAGGCATAATGCGGCACAAGGGGTTACAAAGTGCCACAATGCATGAATTGCGCCACTTTGTAAATATGGCGAAGGAGAATGGCCTCCTAAATGCCACATTAGCATATACAAAAGGATGCTAGTGTGGCACTTAGAGGCGCTAGGGCCTTGTAAATCTGGCCCCAAGGGGCATATTTATGCTCCATTTGTGCCAAATTTGAGTCATTTTTTTACGCAGATTCGGCGCAAAACTAACTCCATATTTTTATTTTGACGTTAGACCCGTCTAAGGTCAAAATGTTGGAGTTTGCACCATTTTTTAGATGCGTGAACCTACCTTGCGTCAATGGGATGCAAGGTAGGTGTTCCCATCTAAAAAATGGTGCTAACCCCATAGCCCCATGTTTATCCCCCTGTGCTAAAAGGACGCACGGGTGGGAGGAGGAGTAAATAATGGAGCATAGCCTGCTTTGCACCATTATTTAATGCCTGGGTCAGACTATGCATTAGGGGACCTATGGACCCATTTCCTTTGTTAAACAGAATGGAGTGGGTCCACAGGTGCCCTCCTCAAGCCCCAGGAGCCCCCCCACCCACACTAGAGGGACACCAGATGATGGGGGACCCCATCCCAGGTAAGTAGGGTAAGTATAGATAAGTATTTTTTAAAAAAATTAAAGTGCCATCAGGGGCCCAACTTGGGGCCCCCTGCATGGCACAGGGTACATGGCCATGCCCAGGGGACACTGGTCCCCTGTGCTGGCCATTGGGGTGGTGGGCATGTGTCCTGTCTTTGTCAGGAGTCATGTGGTATGGATGGATTTGCGTCAGAAAATGACGCTAGGCTGGTTAGAGGCATTTTTTTTGCCTCTACCCAGGCTAACATAATTTTTTGGTGCAAAACCCCCTTCTCCCATACCGCCACCCCACCCGGCTAACATTTTTTGTTTTTTACGCTAGCCCACCCTTTGCACCGGCTTGTGCCATTCCATAAATATGGCGCCCTGCTGGCACTCAGGAATGGTGCAAGCCGGTGCTAAACCTTTTGATGCAAAACTGAGTTAGTGCAGTTTTGCATCAAAAAATATAAATTTGCCCCTCAGTGTCTTCTACACTTGTGCGTTATCCCAGGATCTTAGGCCATGACGGACCCATCAACAACAACAACTGCAGACATTTTTGAGCAAAAAGCGCCACAATCACCTTGAGTATGATGCCTCCGCAAAACACTTCACATCACACTTTACTGCAATCTTCAATCTTCAAGCCAAAACCATGGAAGCGCAAAACCCTATTAATACTCCCACAAACCTCACTTGTGAGCAAAACGCTGGAACTTCATTAAGCTTTGGACTGAACCATGAGACAATATTTGGGATGGGCAATCTTCAGGCTGGGCCTTTGCATGAGGTTGACCCTATCTCCCTAACACTGCATTAAAATGGTTCACCCCTCTTATGGGATGAAAAAATCCTCTGCAACCAGAACAGTTGTAGCATTTTCATCCTTTGCAGGAATCAATGCTCTTTGAGGTTGATGAATCTTTTGACCCAGTAAGTGGTGTGGTAGAACCTTTCACAAATTTGTATGCAACCCCAATAATTAAACACTATTACCAATGGGGCACGGAAGGAAAACTCCTATCAGGAATAAAGCTAAGGGATTTATCACACACATAAGCTCAAAGTCATGTAGACAATGCACAAAAGCAAGTTATAAAGATGCATAATCACCAGCGGTTGCCTAAGGCGGCAAAAGAAATTTAGGCAAACTAACATTAGTAAAACTAAGGCCCAGATTTATGGTGCAAATCATATAGGTACACTGTTCCACAAAAAAAGACAGTGGTCCACTAGGCACTTCTAAAAATAGAAGCTAGAGCCCTCACACATCCATTGGATGTCATGCTTCATCATAGGGCTTGCTCCTCGTCAGACTGGCGCTGGAATGTCTGACGGGCCCCACAAGGGGGCTTTTTGCTGGAGATCTTAATAAATAGAGTGTGCCGTGTTCAGAACAAATAGGGATCAATTGAAACCTACAAGCAAAAAGAAGCTTGAGAGGGGAAAGTTAAAATTGGCTCAAAAACACCAAACATCTATATTTTATTGGTCATAAATGGTCTTAGTCGGAGAAAATGTTCCACCGCTCTACCAAAAAACAAAGGGGTGGAGGAAGGGACTTCCTTCAACCACAAATGAAGGTCAACATGTTTCATGCCTAAGGAGTCCCTACGGATCAAATGGCGCTTCGTCAGGACCAATGCAATAAACTTCTCCTAAACTACACTAAGGCCCTCATTTCAACCTTGGGGGTTCGGACGAGGCCGACCGCCAATGCTGAACCGCCAGTTGGCCGGAAACCCGCCGGCCGCATTTCAACATCAGCGGGGATCAGGGCCGTAGCAATGCCGCCAGCTCCTACTAGAGCCGGCGGCAATGTGGCGGTGCGACTGGTGCAGCAAGATGGCCAAGATTAAAAACGTAACAAGGGAGTGGAATAGAGATGATGCTCAACCACTCTGTATCAGCTTGTTGAGGAAGGGAGGAGGCCAGGAACTACCAGACCTACCTCACAATGAGGTCGACATGTTTCGCGTCTCTATGGTCCAAAAGGATCCTATGATGCTTCTTGAGGACCTAGTGTATCTTAAACCTCTCCTACTATAAACTAAATAGACTCCTGCAATCTGTATCTGTCAGAAAAAAGGAAGGATACCAGTCACTTACACGAGTCCAATCTGACCCAAACTTGCTGTTCCTATTAGTCACCCCTCCCAAGTAGGGACAGGGCTTCATGGGACCACACAGGCCAATAGCCAGGCATGCAAAAACTTTGTCTTGTCTTGGACTATTGAGGGTCACCTACCCCTGGCTGCGCTCCCGAATGATCAGGCTGTCGGTGAGGGGAGTCGAAATCCTGACGGATTCCGACCGCTAGGACCACCGTGGCAGTAAACCACCAGTCCCGGCAGTAAGACCGTGGCACTTCCGCAATATGGTCTGACAGTTAAAATGAGTGCAGGCGTTAAAAAGAGGCTTCCATTGGTTTCAACGGGTCTCTGGGTGCTCTGTAGGATTTGCATCAAAATTTTTTATGCTAATCCTGCAAAGCGTCAAACTAGCATCAAAAATTCTGACGCTAGTTTCCTAACTACCGCCATGGTGCACCTTATATTAAATACAGCGCACACATGGTGGCGTTAGGAGGCACTGATTGGTTCCTAGTCAAGTTAGTGAGACAGCACACTGTACACACAGTAGGGGAGCGGTACCAAAGGTCATCACTGGGAGATCCCTAATGACTCGTTGGCCAGGCATCACATTGTATATTCCCCAGGGGTGCAGTACCGCAGGTGGTTACTTGGAGTCCCTAATGAAGTTCTCCAGGCACCACACTGTATGTACCCCGAAGCTGCTGTGCCAGAGAATGACACAAGTAGCCAGTGGAGTCCAGTACGGAGTTCTCCGATCACCGCAACCCATAAATATCCGCATCTATTGATTTAAAATTGCCAAATGTCATTTATCATCTCCACACAGAGTGCAAATGAACCACAATGTTTTTTTTTTTTTTTTTTTTTTAAGTTTCAAAAACCTTTATCAAGTGCTTAAGTAGGAGATACATAGGTTTTTAAAGAGTGGTACCTCTTCCCTTAGGAAGGGCAGTCCACTTCAACATTGTTCTAAATCATAATTTAGCAATACAGTCAGTTTACATATGAAAGTAGTAGTAAAGGGGGGGTTTGGTTTCTTGGGGCAGTGTGGGGAGTTCAGTGGGAAAGAGGGGTTAGGGTTTACAGTTCTTCCTCCTTCTCATGCTCCTTGTTGTCCTTGTCTGTGTCATCTCTCAGCAGGTTGTGTACCATTCTGCGGCACGCTTCCCTGCTCACCACCTCCCCGTTGGTCACCAGTTGGGTTCTGGCATACAAGAGGATGTCCTTTACGCAGCAGAGGATTCTCCAGCATCCTTGGATAGCCACCACTGAGTGTTTTTTTGGAAACAGCCCATACAGCACAGAGTGGTGAGTGATGTTTGGGTATGGGATGTGTGCTTCCATTTCTTGTTTTAAGGCTCCCCGCAGTCTCTGGGCAAAAGGGCAGGCCCAGAACAGATGGTATGTAGTTTCCTCTGCGGGGCATCCCCTTGGGCATTCTCTGTGTGGGCACAGGCCCCTGCTGTGCATGAATGACCGGACTGGAAGTCCCCCTTTCACAGCCATCCATGCAATGTCTTTGTGTCTGTTGGTCAGGGATGGGGAGGATACATTTTCCCACACCCTTGTTGCTGTAGCGGGTGGCAGGTCGCTCACTGGTTCTGTGGTGTCCCTGGACCTGATTAGTCTGTGGATTGTCCTGGGCTTCCATAGGCTTAGTGTGACACATTTCAGCCCAAATTCCACCACAAACTTCTCAATCTCCTTGTAGTACCAGGGGAGGTCCCAGTTGAAAATTGTTACATTCTCCCACTTATCCCACCCCAGTCTTCTCCATACTGAGAGCAGGAAGAGGCAGAAGACCCTGTAAGCTGAGTGGTCCTTGTTTTCGTTCAGCAGGGTTATTCGGACGCAGCCACACACAAAGATGGCTCTGAGGATTGTCGGGATGTCAGGGACTGCCTTCCCTCACTTGCGATGTTCCTTGTGCATGACTGTCCTTTTCACCCTGTCCATCTTTGAGTGCCAAACAAAGTGGAAAACCATGCTGTTCACAGCCCGTGCTACATTGGCCAGGAGTGGCCATGCCTGTGTCACATACTGCAGCACGGGCAGTGCATCGTTCCTGAGCACCAGAGCCTTTCTTTCAATGCTCAGGTGTCTCTAGCTCCAAAAGCCCAGTTTCTGCTTGACTTTGGCCAGGCGTTTGTTCCAGCTTTTCGCCGCTGCACCTGGTTCCCCAAACCAGATACCGAGGATCTTTACCAGTCCTGCCTCAATGGGGAAAGGGAGAGGCTTGTTACACAGGTCCCAGCGGCCGAAGAGCTTTGCCTGTGATTTGTCCACGTTGATTTTTGCTTTTGATGCTTTGCCAAAGTCCTTGCATGCCTCCAGCAGGGACTGGACCGATTTCCCATCCGTGCAGAAGAGGGTGACTTCATCCATGTAAAGCATGCACTTGACTTCTTTCTTTGCGTCTCCTGGTGTCGGTATCCCTCTGATGTTCGGGTTCTTCCTGATGTACTACGCGAGTAGCTCTATAACCAAAACAAACAGAGAGGGCGAGAGCAGGCAGCCTTGTCTTACCCCAGACCTGATAGGAAAGGGGTCTGTTTTCCAACCATTTACCATGACTGAACTGAAGATGTCTGTATACATTATTCTAATATAATTGCAGAACCGCTCCCCCAGCCCAAAACCCTGCAGTACCCTCTCCATGAACTCATGGGAGACATGGTCAAAGGCCTTTTCCTGATCGAGACAGACCAGCGCAGCGCGGATATTCCGGTCCTTGATGTACTGGATCATGTCCCCAATCCGTGCTAGGCTATCCGCTACCCTGCATCCTGGAACCCCACAGGTCTGGTCTGAGTGAACTATCTCTCCCATAGCGCCCTTGAGTCTATCCACCATTGTCTTTGCCAGGATCTTGTCCACATTCAGGAGAGAGATGGGACACCAATTCTTGAGATCACATCTCTCTCCCCCTTATGCTTACACAGGAGCACAATCATTCCTTCCCTTAATGTGTGGGGCATGACTCTTTTCTGCTCCATCTCCACAAATGAACCACAACTATGTGACATATAGAAAATAACACACACCACAAACAGTACCAATAGACCGCTTTTCCTCACGTGGTATTATGAATAACACTTAACAAAGATGGTGACTTTTAAAATAAAATAAGTAAAAAAATATATCATTCTTGTACCACAACACATATACATTTTTCTGATTTATAATGCTAAAAAAAATGTTTTTATTCCATGACAATGAAACGGAAGTGAATGTGGCGTGACAGTGGCTTCTGGGTATGCAAATTGCCAGAACAAATGCTGGTTGTTCAATCGATGCCTGCCCCCTAGTAACAGTAGATAGTACTGCATATTCTGGTTGGTGGACGCCCAGGGTCTTATTTACAAGCAGCTTGCGCTGTCATAAAGTTGCTTTAGTTAGGGTACTAGCACATTAATTCAGCCTTTCTTGGCTTAGCCCTGCAGCTTGTGCCCTTTCATCTATGTACATGGCATTTTATTAATTTTTATTATTTTAGCAAAGGCTTGGTTTAGTAAAAGCTGTTATTATTATTTTATCACTTGCTCTTTTGTGCAGACTTTTATTATTCTTTTCTGGCAGGACATATTCACTCTCTGCTTTCTCCAAGGCTGACTATGAGAAGCCTATTAGTTATTGCGGTACAACGTGTTCATTATGTCCTAAACTCTTATACACCGAAATGTGCGTGTTGTCACATCAGGGCAGTTTCTCAGAACATCTGCTGTTTTATTATAAAACACTTCGGCCCATATTTATACTTTTTGACGCTAAACTGCGCTAACGCAGTTTAGCGTCAAAAAATTTAGCGCCGTCTAACGCCATTCTGAAGCGTCATGCGGGCGCCGTATTTATGGAATGGCGTTAGCCGGCGCAAGCAGACCGGCGCTGCCTGGTGTGCGTGGAAAAAAACCACGTAGACCAGGCAGCGCCGGCGTTGGGAAAAAATGACGTTAGGGCGTCTTAAAATGGGGCAAGTCAGGTTGCGTCGAAAAAATCGTCGTAACCCGACTTGCGCCATTTTTTTTCGACGCCCATCCCCCATCAACATGACTCCTATCATTGTAAAGATAGGAGTCATGCCCCCTTGCCCAATGGCCATGCCCAGGGGACTTATGTCCCCTGGGCATGGTCATTGGGCATAGTGGCATGTAGGGGGGCACAAATCAGGCCCCCCTATGCCACAAAAAATAAAAAATAAAATACTTACCTGAACTTACCTTAATGTCCATGGGATGGGTCCCTCCGTCCTTGGGTGTCCTCCTGGGGTGGGCAAGGGTGGCAGGGGGGGTCCCTGGGGGCAGGGGAGGGCACTCTGGGCTCATTTTGAGCCCACTTGTCCCTTAACGCCATGCCTGACCCAGGCGTTAAAAAGCGGCGCAAATGCGCCGTTTTTGGCCACGCCCACTCCCGGGCGTCATTTTTGCCCGGGAGTATAAATACCACGTAAAGGCCTGGGAGTCATTTTTTAAGACGGGAACACCTCCCTTGCATATCATTAACGCAAGGAAGGGGTTCACGCTAAAAAATGACGCACACTCCGGGCACTTTGGCACCCGAAGCGTCTAACGCCATAGTATAAATATGGCGTTAGTTGGCGTTAGTTTAGCGTCGAATTTGCGTCGAAAAAAACGACGCAAATTCGGCGCAACCAGAGTATAAATACGGCCCTTCATCGCCCCTTTACGTTAGAGGGGATTTCCAGCTATTGTCATCGAAACCTGCATCCGACTTTGCAGTTGTTGACGAGCTCTGAAGCCTCTTCTGGCCATATGTGGGAGGACTCGCAGTAGACCAACAGATTTCTTCTTTACATACAATCACAGGTATGGAGGATGAGTTTCTTCCGAGGGGCCTGATGGACAGATTAGGCCTTACACTGCCATGCTCTTGTATAGAATATTGGTAGTGCAAGTAGAGATTCCAGAACCATTATTGGGATCGTATGGTGGAACTTGTCCTATGTTTCACTTCCCACATCACTGTTCTGCTTTTATTATGTTTTATTATCCTTGAAATCGCAAACAATGCCTTTTTATGTAGAATGCAGTTGATTAAAAAAACAGAAAATGTATGTAGCTATATGTGACAAACAGCGCTGAACAACATCTGATACATCTAAAATAGTGTGCATGACAACATTGTATACCAAATAGTCCTCCATTGCCAAACACAATGAACACGAAGTGTGAACGTACATAAGGGCAGATTTACAAGCCCCTAGTGCCTCAACGCTGCCTTAGCTTCATTTTTTTTACGCTAACGTGGCACTAAGTAGGCCATACCCCGTGCCATATTTCCATAGTGACGCAATCCATGCATTGCGCCATTTTGCAACCCCTTGCACCAGGTATAATGTATTCAAGGGTGAGGGGGCGTTCCCCTGCAGGGTGGCCCGATAAAAATGGCGCAGTGAAATTTACAAGATTTCACTGCGCCATTGTTTCCAATGACCAAGCCCTTTTATTGGCCTATGGGCCTCCCTGTGCTATGCTGGACTAGTGTCAAATTCTTTGGCACTAATGCAGCAAAGCGGCACAATAGCATCTAAAATTTTGACATGTCGTGGTAACGACTGCCATGGTGCACAGTGTTGTAAATACAGTGCATCCATGGTGTTGTTAGGGGGGCACAGGGAAGACTCAAGAAAAGTGGAGCATTGAGAACGATGCGCCACATTCTTGTAAATATGCCCCGTACTGTGCTATTACTGTGTGTGTCTCTTGTACAGCTAGTCCTTTGCATGGCGCTGATAGTAACTTTTACTCATAGTATGATGACTGTGAAGTGACACACATAGGGGCATATTTATACCCCGCCTGTGCCGAATGTGCGTCAAAAATTTTGACGCACATTCGGCGCAAAACGTGCTCCATATTTAAACTTTGACGCCCGAGCCCGCGGATGTCAAAATCCTGCCATGTGCATCATTTTCTGGATGCGGGAAGCCGCCTTGCGTTAATGATATGCAAGGTAGGCGTTCCCGTCCAAAAAATGACACAAACACCTGTGCGCCTTATTTATGCTACCGTGCAAAAATCCTGCACGGCCGGGAGGCGGAGTTGGAAAATGACGCACAGCCTGATTTGCGTACAAAATTAACGCCTTGGTCAGGGCATGCGTTAAAATGGGGCAAACACACCTGTATTTAATGAAAACACACAGAAGCAACAGCAGAGCTATAAAAGGAAGACATGGAGGTGCTTTTCATCCAGCATGCACGTAGACGAAGAGCACAGGACCAGCAACAGCAGCTTCAACTGCCCCAGCAGGGACCCCAAAAGCAATACAGAAGGCAGGAGAGGATATTCCACACTAGGACAACCCTTCAGGGCCTCAGGGAACATGACATCATCCAGAGGTACATGTTGAACTGGCAAGCCATTCAGCAGCTGCTGCACAACATTGAGCCACAGTTGGCACCCAGCTTACAGACACCCCGCACCATCCCACCAGAAACCAAGCTGATAGCTGTACTGCATATGTTGGCAAGTGGCTCCTTTCAAACCACTGGCACCCTGGTTGCTGGGATCTCACAGCTATCATTCTCCGCCTTCCTGCCCAAGGTACTGGATACCATCATCACACTCACACCCCGCCACATCTACTTCCCCAACACACAGCAGAAGCAGCAGGAGACCAAACAGGGGTTTTACTCATTAATGGATTTCCACACGTCCTTGGTGCCATTGACTGTACACATGTACGCCTTGTGCCACCTGCTGCAACTGAACATCTATACCGCAACAGGAAGCACGCACACTTCATTAATGTGCAGGCCACTGTGGATCACCAGGGATTGATCACCAACATCGTGGCAAAGTATCCTGGGAGTGTTCATGATTGATTCATCTTCCGTCACTGTGTCATCAATCAACACTTCCAGGATGGACAATATGGAAATGGACTACTTGTTGGTAAGTACAGAAAACTAATTATATACACACTGCACAGCAACCCTCTAGGACAAACAACACATACACTACGACAGCGACATGTGGACAGGAACACACTAAGGTTGTGACACTGCTAGGCATGTTTGATATCCTCACCCAATGGGAGACGCACCTAGGGACAAAGTACCGTTCCAAATAAAAACTGATGCCACTCCACAGACACAAGGGGAAAATGTAAAACAACACAACGACAAACACAAGGTGCCAACTGTCATTACATCTGCGGAGATAAAACTCCAATAACACATCAATAACACCCAATCAAACACCCTTCCAGCCAATACGTACTGTGTAAGGGGTGTGGAATGTAATTTGCTGCAGGTCAAACACCGTGACTCACATAGCATGATGATGACTAAAATTAAGGTCACATGCAATCATTGAGGCCATTCCAATATCTCACATCACTCCTGCTCTCACATTGCCCACTACCAAGAGGCAAGTGGACTGTGCGAAGAACACATCTTGATGGTACTATATGGAAGGTGCACATTCCTACACATACGTATTGTGACAAATTGACACACATACAACAGATGTACTGCCATACGGACCTTCTGAAACTCAAAACGAAAACCTCACAACCAAGTTAGTCAGCTCAACTAGACCATGTGCAGTAGTCTAGGTAGACGTTACAACCTGAGTCAACTTGCCAAGGACAGAGAAATAGGTCTGCAGTGAACTTGTCACACATGTGAAATTAGTGTACAGTCAAATGTTAAGACGTCAATGATCACACCGTATGGAGAAGTGTGGCTAATTGTCACCTTGCAAAATGTAAGTGTCTCACTGATGGTTAAATTAATCTATTGTATATGTCAAAATGTATTGGATGTCAAGGGTACATAGATGCAAATATGTTACCACCACTGTTGAATTGATTCTGTGTATGGAACTATCATCTCACCCCCAGTGAAGACACAGGGACACCTGTATCACAAGTCACAATGCAAGGGAGTACACACTGTACTGCAACTCTCAAAATATACTGCTGACAACCGGTCAGCAGCCAAACACTCGTTCAGGCAAGGAAACAACCCAATGCTGATGGTACAACCTAGAAGCCTAGGAATCAACACAATAACACAAACACAAATGAGTCACAGACAACACAAGAGAACTACTGCCATGCAAGGCGATATTAATGGAGCAAGCAACATCAACATGATCTCAATTATTTTCTCTTTCAGCTGATCAGGGGTTTGGGAACAAGCCATGGATTATGACCCCATTTGGCAACCCAAGCACTGCAGCAGAGCATGCCTACAATGAGGCACATAGGAGGACATTCACCATAGTCAAGAGGACCTTTGGCATCCTGAAGTCGAGATTCAGGTGCCTCGGCATCACTGGAGACAGCCTCCTATACTCACCAGAAATGGTCTGCAAGATTATTTTAACCTGTGCCATCCTGCACAACATTTGTGTACGAAAGAACATTCCCCTATTAGAACCAGAGGCTCAAATGCCTGAAAAAGATGAAGAGGAGGATGCTGGCCATCAACATGAGGGGGACCAACCAAACACAGCTGCAGGATTGTGTAGGCACCAACATATTGTCAACAATTTCTTTTGAATCAACTCACCATCACCAATGTATTAACATATGTAAATAAACACCTATAATAATCACCATATCATGGTCTGGGTAATCATTTCTGCTCACCTTTATCACTAACTATCAGAATAAGAGTGTAGCCTCAAGGAGCATTGCTGATATACCGATCAGGACACAGAAATTTCCAAAGCAATTGTGATGCGTATTAATCAAGTCACATTCACACACACTGCAAATGACATATATCCTGTACATTTCACCTTTGAAGAGCAATAGCAGAGGACCACACCTATTTCACACATACATGTTGGAAGCATGATTCTTTGCAGCGTATGGCACGCAACTAAGACACCATCAGTCAATAATGGAATAAAAAGCACCAGACATGAGGCAGTGGATGTGCTATTGCATTAGTAGCATTAATGTATGGCCACACCCCTGACAGCAGTAACTGTTAAATCACCTATCTTTGCAAGGACCATGTGTGACTAGAATTCCATATAAGCAGAACCTAGATAGCACAAGTGCCACACCTGTGACAAGCATTGCGCACATGACATTCCATGTTCATGTCAGCCCATGTCCTAAGTCCTGACACACCCATGTTACCGGTCTCACCCCACCCATCTTAAGAGGTCCCTGGAATGGTAATATGTGTACCCAGATATTCCATCCTCTACACACACACAGACTAATCCAGTGTGCTTCACCCTTTAGTATGGTATGCCATAGTCATTGTACATCTGTCTCCATGGACGTCAGGTTAAATAATGCTCTGGCTTGTAGTCTCTAAGCCCTGTTATCACCTGTAGATTGCTTCACATGTGAAAGGTACTGTTGGCCATTTGAACTAGAATCTCACCTACAGCACTTGTGAGAGACTGATGCAGCACACACCTGTGAACACCTCCATGCAGACCAGCCATTTGAACATGCACTGCCCTTGCAGATGCTTGGAACAGCATAGAAGATGCCATTTTATCAATTACACTGTTATGCATTGCCATAAAAATCAGCTGTGTAACACAGCCCTTGGGTTAATGTGTCACCTTCCAAAACACAGGACAAACACAGTTTTCCATGTCAATTGTCTTGTCCCTCCTCCGACCAGTCTCAGTCAGACCACTGAGTATGTCCCTTGTGAAATTGCTGGATCGTGATTGACCCTGCATCCTGTTAGCCTCACTGGCACCTGTCTGTGTGTTACCCTAAAGGTTCCTTGTGGCTACATATGTATCCTAGTTGCTTTCCCAACCCTCACATTCCTCCTGGGGTATTTTGTCAGGTGGTTCTTCAATGCATTCTCAAATACATTGTATAGCATAATCTGCTTATTTATCGTACCATAATTGGGAACTTGTCTCCAAATACCCAAATCATGGCCTAGCCCTTGTCTGAGTCTCATGTATGCATGAGCGACAAATTGTGACAGTGTACCATGGCCGTATGCAGTGATTGGGTTTGGTGCCTCCAGTAGAACCAGCAACGTCAGATAATGTGCCTGAAAAGTCCACCCATGTTAGGACCCTGACAGTTCACACGCTGATTCACATTGCTTACAACATATTGATGGGCTGTGCGTGGTGAATAGCTGCGAGAATAATCAGCACAGAGGCTATGATGTTCCCAGATGCAGTGGGAATTTTAGATGCCAACCTGTGTACAAATGTTGTGATGACACCTGCTGGTACAAGAATCCTGAAATATGATCTTACTCAGCACACCAAGGTTGCCCTGTTGACAGTCTCATAACACGTCTGCAGTGACAGGGTAGGACCATCCCCGTGTGGGTTCTCAAATCCTCATTGGCTTTACTTCCATTGATCACCGAAGGATACTCAGTAGATACAGGAACAGCCACCACAGACTCATGACTAGACCTGGACGTAACTGTGACAACATAGACCCCTAACAATATACAGGATAAACATTGGCCCACACACATGAACCAGACACCTCTGTGCAATTGATCACTGGAAATATGTGGCCACGTGCTGCTTGGTCTGCTGGTCCTCCACTGCCACAGGAGAGTTGTGGCTCAGTTATATGACCTCCTGTGGTGTGACATTACAAATGTGGTTTATCTTTGGCTCTTCGTGTCACAAACATGGTACCCACTTAGTATGTACATGTGCCTGACTCATGGTGGGTTCACCAACAAGTGCCTAGGAAGCAGTATCCAAAATTCCAGGACATGTGATGGCCAAGTTTTGGACCATTGACATGATCAACCGTCTGCTATCTATCCGGTGCATGCTTTGTCATTTGTGGTGTTTATGTTACCCAAAAACTAGAAAGTGCACACAGCAGTTGTTGCTACATGTATGACTAACACATGTCCTCTCTCATTTCCACACTGATTTAAATCTCAGGGTTGGACACATTGACTCCACATGCATACAAGCATATTTGCAATAATGCATCTTGTGATGGCCACACAGTGGGTCAACAACAATATTAGTAGCCAAAGCACACACATTGAGCCCTAGGCATTGAGGTATTGTACTTATGTGTGTCACCTTGCTAGCCTCTCCTGACACCAAACATGCCCAATTTGTGTAATACATATATGTAGGCCACATGTTTGGCCATCTATTGCGTCAGTCAAGAGTGAAAATCCTGTACATGAAGTAGCAGATCATGGTCCACAGTAGTATGATGTGTCACATGTGCCCATACAGCGTCATGCCCACAGTGGATATCTCAGTATTGTCACAACTGTAATATACCTTTAAAATGGTAAAATGACCCAAATTTAGTTAATGCTTGAAATTTTGCCGCATGCGCATCAAAAATTACGCACATGTGTTTAAAAATGACGCTTATGGCGGTAAAACGATGCATAATGCCCTGAAAGAACCATTGGCCCTGAACGGTATCTTCCACACTGTACCTCCGAAAATTGGTTACGTTTGAAACAATTTAGAAACATATGGATGCAGGCTTAAATCTACTCCTGTGCGTCGATAAAATTGACGCACAGACTGTATGCGTCAAAATATTTTGACGCATGACAATAAAAACGCCCGCCATTTTAGGCAGGAAGTGATGTAATAGGATAACCTGTTTACAGAATAGGTACAGTGGGTGTAGTTTCACTTTCACTTTGCAGTCTGTGATATTTCCTGACTTTGTGGCTGTGTCTCAATTTGTCTCCGTGCATTTAGTGAATTTGTCTCCTGTGTGGTCTTTTTATTGTCTTTTTGTGATTAAAAACTTGTTGTAGTATCCTGTCTGAGTGTTTTTTTGGTCATTTGTGTTGTAAAACTATTGTCTTTGTTTGGTTGGGAGTCTGTTGTGGGTAGTGTTAGTTTGGGTATAGGTGGGCTGTGTTAGTAATTATTTGAATGTTTCCTGTCCTACTTTCCCCCTATTCTCCTTTGTTCCACTTTATCCCCCATTTCTCTTTTTGTACGAATATGTTGGGTAGGCCTCGTCTTGGCAGGATGGGAGAGGAGGAGCTGGATGGGTTCATTTGGCTGGTGTGCCATTTCCTACCCCCGATGATTGAGGCAGGTGGGAATGTGATACAGGGGTATCACACTGAGGCATGGAGGCTCTGGTGGGCAAAGGTGTTGTATCATCTGCAAAGGATTTACAACACACCCAGGAACGACCACCAGCTGAAGCACCACTGGGCTGACCTTGTCTCCAGGGAGCAAGATCTGCTGGACCACCTGGGGCTTGTGATTAGTGGCCCTGTTGGTGAGTACAAATCATGTTAATGTGCACGTTTAAATGCTCTGTAGTGACATCAGCTGATTTTGACAATATCTGCTGGCAATGTTGTTGAGTGTGTGGAATGCTGCTGAAACATACAGGGTCATATTTCTACTTTGTTAAGGACCAAAATTGCGAGCTGTTTGGAAGCAAGAGCTCTGCAAACTTACTGAATACATTTGTATTATGTAAGTTAGTGACACCTTTGTGTCAAACAGCAACACAAATCAGGAGCCAATTATGTATAGATATAGGCCACAGTTGCCTGTGAGGTATAGATTATTCCAACTCATTACCGTCATTTCTTGACACAGCAGCTAGACTGACTTTCTAAACACAACAGGAGGCTGAAAATTAGTGCAGGCTTCACGTCAATTGATGATAGCAATGTGGTGCTAACATATGTCTCATGTGTGTTTGATGAGTGTGTAAGGAAACCGAACATGGAAATCCCAAAAATCTTAGGGATTATTGTGCCCCTCCTTCATTTCGGATACATGTCTGATCTGGCTTTGGACACATAGGTAACAAGTTCTAGCTGCGCTCAACTAACATCTTAGACTGGTATTTGGAGTTTGTAGTGCCACATTTCAATTAGGGATGGCTGGCCAAAGGTATGCACATGGGTCTTATCTCTATGGTTGGTGCAACTCATCATAGCTGTGCCACATCAAATGAAGAAACTGTAACAAAATGAGGGCTAACAACTGTCCCTGGCCCTCTGTACATTGTACCTGTGTGTGATAAATTTGTCATAGTCACAATGGCTGGTTGACTGGTAATGCAGTCCTCACCGAAAATGGCTTTGGATGTCTCTCATGGATACACATGATGAGACGAATACACTCTATGATTTGGTCTGTTCACTAATGAAGGAACATGTTTGCCACCACATGATAGTTAGGGCCACTGCATGTGTGCAGATATGTGTGTATCACTCTCTGGAGTCCCTGGGTCTGTACATGTTTGCCGTGGTATGTAGGATGCAGTATCATCATGTCTGAGAGGCTTTACTTTCTGATGTAATCTTACACATAATATTTGTCTTTGTAATTGTTGTACAGTGCACAGGCATTGAGCACATTTCTCCCTTCCATGCCTTACAGGTGGACCGGCACCCTACACTGTTGGCGAGGTGGCTCGATTTGAGGACCCAGACAACTCCAGTAAGTGTTGATATGTCTGTTATGTGTTGTGTTGTGTTTGCTAGTGATGTGTGATGGACTCCTGGGTGTTGGACACATAGCAAGGTGTGATGCGCTGGCCAATCATTTGTTTTGTTCCATGAGTGGACTATCATTTTATCACCATCTTTGAGTTGGCCAATCCTTATCGTATTGTCATATTTTGGTATTCTAGGTCAGTCCTGTAGGCACAGCAATGTGAATAGGGATGAGTCATGTGGATAAAACTGGATTCAGAAAAGTCTGCCAGTCAGACCCGATTTCTCCCAGAATAGGGAGGCTTACCCACAGACTTCTGCTTCCCTATTCACTAATGAACATGTTTTTTTTGTTTCATAAATCTGTTTATTATTATTTTCAGCATATTATAACATTTGACTTTCATCAACTTTAGGATAACAAATTTGTGCAATTACAAATTACTTGAATACGCACATCCACAGAAGGAAGGTGTCAAATCAGTTTATAACTAGACCTTCAGTTAGCGTATTGAGCCATAGTTTGCCCAAGCTCACATAGCATAGAATTAGCGGACATGTAAAACTCAGAGTGAGGGTTCATATATTAGAGGCTTGAAGCCAGCAAACCATTAGAAGGACAACAGAGAATTCCATATCTCTGCAAACCATTCCTGAGGATCAGCTCGTTCATACATATGTTTTTTTTGTTTTTTGCTGGCAGGTATATAGCTTAAACAGATCACAGATAACAATACGAACATTAACAACCGCTGGAGTACTATTTATACAGTCAATAAATTGCAATTAAAGCGCGCCACCGTAGGTGCGGGAACCTCCCTGCATCATCCATTCGCATCATTGGAGGACGGGAGCACATGCAGGCCAGAGACACATGCCGCTCTGTTAACATCTAGCCCTGACTCCAAAATAGAGACCGGACCAGTCACTCAGACACCAACAACCCCCCTACACATTCCCGCGCCATTCACTAATGAACATGTTGAACTGTATGTTAAGCTTCCTAGCAGCATGTAGCTCCACATGTAGTGCTATGAGTATGTAGCACTTGAGTACAATGGACTAGGTGTGCATGCAACTCATGGCCAGAGGTGTTCTTGCATCTCTCTGTTTGTTGTAAGTCATGGCTTACTGGTAGTAAATGATGTGGACAAAGGTCTGCATTTCCAAACATGAGTGTTGATGGGATTGTCCAAGGTTTATATTTGTCTCCTATTTGGAGATCCTCCTTACCTGTGGTGTGTGTGCTAGGCCAAACCCATGTCCAGCTTTCCTTAGCTTCCTGGGTGTCCTTGTTTTTGTAAGTTATTAGTTGATAGTTCACCCCCCCCTCAGGCACAGGCATAGGGTTATGAATAGTGTACCTAGGACTGATGATACAAGTTTGGTACACAGACATGTAATTCAGTGAATCACTTGTCTGAAGCTAGTATACCCACTCATGATTACCACATGCTTTCTCTACTGGCAAGTCCATTTCCAACGCGCAGTTCATGTGGCCCTAGATTGCCATCCTGTATAATGACATTTTAGCCCCGGCAGTGGTGGAGGATGTGCAGCATTATTTTTAGCTGACAACTGGCAGAACTATTATGCCAAAATCATGCCAGTTGTTACCCATCTTGTAGGGTTTGGATGTGCTATGTGTGATAGGACCTTTGTAGGCTGGCTTGCCATGTACTTCCTCAGGGACAATCAATGATCTGTATGATGATATGGGCTGTAACAAGTACATTAGTTGTATTGGCTGATTTACTTCTTGTGACATTTCACACAATTAAGTACCTAATGTTAGATTTTCTATTTGTCTTAACAGCTGCAAGTATGACTCCCATCCAGGTCAGGGAGTTTCAACGGTGGGCAATGAGATACTGCCACATCCCTGATGTCGAGTCTGGGTACCGCAACATGGCCTGCAGATATCGCCATGAACGAGCCTCCGGAGCCTAGAGGGCATTTGCACAAGGCGGCCCTTCTTTGTCTACCACAGCCACCACCAGCACCACCACCACTACCACCCAGGTGGCAACTACAGCAGCTGGGACCGTTGCAGGACCATCAAGGGTAACTGCTCCTGGACCAAGCATAGCACCACCTGCAGGGCAGCCTACAGCCATTGCCACAACACGGGCCCATACATCCGCAGCTGGCACCCAGACCACCCCTGCTGAAACCATTGACCCTGCTGATTTTTCCCAAATGGAAAGGATATTGGACCGTGTCCTTAGAAGGATGACCAGACTGCAGCAGGAGGTGCGACAGGTCAACCGGCGGGTGCGTTCAATCAAGAAGACCCTCCAGAGGGCCAACCTATAGACATGTAAACGGACATGATTCCCTCCCCTCCTTCCTCTTTCCTGGTTCTTATACATTGTGGGTTTAGGGGGCTTAGTGTTAGGTTAGTATAGGCTGTTAGTTTAGTTAGTGTTAGTGGGTGGGGGTTTCTGAATATTTCTACTGTTTATTTTTATGTTCTGCAAACCACTGTTTATCTTGTCAGCCTGCCCTCTGATTGTCTCTCACTAACTCATTGGCAAGTCCTGTCCCTCTGCACTGTCTGACACTTCACCCCAGCATGTCCAATGACATGTCCTTTTGCACTTTAATGGACTCACAATCATGGACAATGTACATATTGCACTACAGCACTTTTCAATAAATAGCACTTGCACAACAAATATGTCTCTGTGTAATTTGACACATCAACTGTGCAGTAGATAACACAAATGTGCCTGTGTGCCAATCATGTAGCTTGTCAATACAACTGTCCTGACATCATGTAGTCAGATACATCTGCACAGTGCCCAGGATTGCATCATAGCCTGCCCATCCTGAGGAGAATAACTGATGAAGTGAGAAACCACACACCATCATGCTGTGTTGGACAGAATAATGCCTCCTCAAGGGATATCAAAGTCAACTAATAGTGGCTGATAAATGTTGTCACCATGCAATACTAACACATAGAACTGTGCAGTCTAATCCAAGCAAACACTACAAAACATAGCATGAATCAATCTTTCTGAGTTAACATCCAAATAGGTAATCATGCTGAATATTGACACAAATGATCTATGTCAGTTATGAAGACAAGAAGACAAGAGTGTTAACAAGAACTCATATTAGAAGGTGTCCCTGAACATCACACTGCAGTCAGACCTAAAACTGTCCCCACAATACCAAGTCTGGAAGCACACTTTGTGACGTAGAAAACATACTCATAACAAAAATCCTTTTTGATCCATGTCAACTCCGATTGGTGGTTCAAACAAATGGTGGATTCTTACCAAGGTAGCACTGGGGTAGCTGCCATTTTACAACTCAGTTTGTATTTGTTTGTAGCATAGGACACAAATGTCATAGAACAACAATCATCTACACTGATGCCAAAGCCATGATCAAGTAGCAGTTAACACATAATGTAAAGGGTTATCTATATATTTATTCAAAACTAATCACACAAGAGGAAACTAAGGGAAAAGTCATACCTACCCTAATCTAACCTGACTACTCATTACCCACAACTGCCCCTAACTAACCTAAGCTAAACTTACTCATCACATATAACGAATCGTTCTGAACATCAACTCCCCCACCCCCAATTATGAGACAGGACACATTGAGGACAACACATACTAGCCTACACACATACTATACTATCCTAAACAATCATATATATATTTTATTTTTTATTTTTTATTTTTATTTTTTAAACACACAGGAACCCCAACATTGCCCAACACACTTAATAAGGAAAAGTAGAAAGAATCAGGACCCCCACCCCCCTCCCTAACACTAACTAAACTAACAACCTATACTAACCTAACACTAATCCCCCAAGCCCACTAATCATGAGAACAAGGAAAGAGGAGGGAGGGGAGGGAATCATGTCCATTGCAAAAAGATATTCCTAGAGGTTGGCCCTCTGGAGGGTCCGCCTGATCGATTTGACCCGCTTCTTTATGTAGCTGACATCCTGGCTAAGATTGTTCAACTTCTTTAAAACTCGGTCCATCTTATGTTCCAAAGCCAGGAATGCCGCTGGGTCGACTGTTGGTGCTGGTGCCATTTGTGTCCCGGCCGAGGTGCTCTGTGGCCATGTGGAGCCTAGCCCACTGGACTGTCCTGCAGCTGTCACACTGCTGGGGCCTGGGTGTGCTGCAGATGTAGGGACAACTGTCTCCGCTGTGGGTGGGACCACCTGGGGAGAACCGGTGGTTGTGGTGGTGGCTGTAGTGGGCAACCTTGGGCCACCCTGTGGTGAAACCCACCATGCTCCGGAGGCCCGATCGGACTGGTATGTACGGGCCATCCTTCGGAACCCCGACTGCACCTGCAGGATGTGTCTGTATCTCATGGCCCGCCTCTCAAATTCATGCTTCTGGGCGGGTGTCATGTTTGCAGCTGTGAAGACAAAGGGCAACTAATTACCATAGGAACTGCATTGTGTGAAATAGCACAAGTGGTCAATCTGACAATACATCTACTGTACTTGTAACAGCTCATATCACCATACAGATCATTGAAAGTCTCAGAGGAAGTACATTGAAAGCCTGCCTACAAAGGTCATCTCACACATAGCACATGATGGGTAACAACTGGCAATAACTTGTCATCAAAGTACTGACAGTACTGACAGTTGTCAGCTAACAATCATGCTGCACATCCTCCGCCTATTGCCTGGACTACATATGTCAGTGTATGTGATGATAATCACAAACCACAAGGTCTGCTATTTGTAATAGGATTTGCTAGTACAGTACTCATGTGCCATACCTGAGTGTGTACACTAGGTTCAAAACAAACTTTCAAATAGTCACAAGTATGTGAATCATACTGGTTGCTTCAGTCCTAGGTACCCTATTCACAAACCCATGCCTGTGTTTGAGGGGGGGGGGGAGAACAACAAACAATTCCAAACTACATGCACACCAAGGAGTGTATAGAAAGCTCAACATGTGTTTGGCTCTAGACACACCACTAGTAAGGGATATCAACAAATTGGAGTCAGCTAAACCTTGTCCTATCCAAGGCCCACACATGTCAGAATGTACTGACCTAGGTCAACATCACATACTTCCAGTGAGGCATAATTTTCAACAGACACAGAGTAGCAAGAACACCCATGATCATGAATAGCATGTACATCTAGGCCTTTGCACTCTAGTTCCACACACTTGTAGTATAACATGTGGAAGTACATGCTCCCAGAAGGTTCAACCTACAGTGTACTCAGTACATCGGTTAATAGGGAAGCAGCAGTCTTCATAAAAGCCATTTGCAGAAGCTTTCTGGGAGAATGTGAGTCTGACATGCAGACTCAGTCAGAGACGAGTCCCAGTGCAACTCTTATTGCAACTAGTGTATTCCACATGACTCACCCCAGTTCTCATAGCGGGCCCTACAGGAATGGCCTACAAACCCTAGATCAGACAAATGGATAAGCATTGGTCAACTCAAAATTTTCTAAGAACTGAAATCCCACTAATGGAACAAGACTAATGATTGGGCAGCACATCACACCTTCAACACACAGGAGTCCATCACACATCACCAGCAAACACAAAACATAACATACATGTCAACACTCACTGTAGGTGTCGGGGTCCTCAAAACGAGCCACCTCTCTCACTGTGTACAGTGCAGGTCCACCTGTAAAGCATGGAAGGAAGAATATGCTCAGAATCAGTGAACTGACAAACAATTTCAATTACAAAAACAATGTGTAAGCTGACATGAGTAATGAAAAACTTTCAGACATGCTCATACTGCATGGAATATTTCACGGCCAACATTTACATAGGATGGGTCTCCTGGTGCAGTTACACACACTTCAACACACATGCAGTGGCCCTGACTGTCATGTGGTGGCAAACATGCACCTCCATTAGTGAGCAGCAACAATATTGGTGTGTATTCGTCTCATCATGTGTATCCAAGAGAGACATCCAAAGGCTGGTTACTTGAGGACTGCATGACCTGTCAAACAGCCTATGTGGTCATGACACATTTGTGACAGATAGGTACATTGTACAGAGGGGCAGGGACTTTGGCAATACGTCATGTTGTTAAAGTTTCATAAATTGATGTGTCCCAACAATGGTGATTGGCACCAAACATAGATGTTTGTACCCTAGTCCATACCTTTGGACTGCCATTCCTAATCGGATTTTGGCACAAGAAACATAAAAATACCTGTCTAAGATGTTAGCTGAGGGCACCTGACTCCTTTCCAAAAATGGATCATGTTCAGATCTGGCATGTATCAATAAAATATGAAGGAGCACAGTAATCCCTAACAGGCATAGCACTTCCGTGAACACTTTCCTTACACACTCACAAGACACACATGAGACATATGTCTGGGCCACATTGCTATCATCAATTGACGTGAAGGCAGCACTCATTTTCAGCATCATGTCGGGTTTCCAATGTCAGTCTAGCTATAGCGTCAACATATGTAGGTCAACATATGTAGGTATGATGTTAGTACATCCATACTTCACTGGCAATTGTGACCTGTAGAGTCATGATTGCCTCATTAATGTTTCGCTTGTCTGACACAAAGGCGGCACTAAATTACATTCAGCAACAAGCAACCTGTAAGTTTGCAGAACATGAGCTCCAAAAATATTTGGATGCTGCATTATTTGCACTTCTGTGCGTCAAAAAATATGACGCACAAGCTGTAGGCGTGAAAATATGACGCATAATGCCAATTATGTTTTTTTTATGTCCAAATGAGTCATGCAAATTTGATTTACCTAACGGTGCCAAATGCTAAATACTGGGCTTAGTGAAAGCAAATGTGCCTTACAGGATGTATGGAAGGCATTCACAGTGCAATAGTAATGATTTGCCAAAATGGAGATTACTCATAATTGCGCACACATGTAGATAATTGCTAATTGCGACTCTCCAAATATGAAAGAGCTAACAGGATCTCTTTATTAGCTAATTTGTGAGCACATGTATCAAGCTTTTTAGCCTCTGAGGAAAGAGAGGTTTTGAACAGCAAGTGTGGTCCATATGTGGCCACCGGGAATCTTTAGGGTGACCCACAGACAGGTGCCAGTCAGGCTGACAGGATGCAGGGTCAATCAGGATACAGCTCTTTCACAATTGACATGATCAGTGGTCTGACTAAGACTGGTCGGAGGGAGCAGTAGACAGTTGACATGTCAAACTGTGTATGTCCTTTGTTGTTTTGAAGGTGACACATGAACCCAGATACAGTGTTACATGGCTACATTAGTAGCAATGCTTAACGATGTAATTGCCAAAATGACAACATCTATGCTGTAGGAGGCATGAGCAGGGACGGTGCATGTAAATTTGGGTGGTGTGCATGGAGGTGATCACTGGTGTGGCCTCCATCAGTGTCTCACAAGTCCTGTCGGATGAGATTTGCTTTCAAATGGCCTACAGTACCTTTCACACGGGAAGCCATCGACAGGTGATACCAGGCCTTATAAACTCCAAACCAGTGTATTATTTGAGCTGACGTCCATGCAGTCAGATATTACTATGACAATGGTATACCATAGGAAAGGGTGTGGCACACTGGATGACTCTTGTTAGTGTGTGTGTGTGTAGATGAGGGAATATCAGGGTACACATATTTGTATTCCAGGGACCTCTTCAGACAGGTGGGGTGTGACCAGGTGCATGGGTGTGTCAGGTTTTTAGAAAAGGGCTGACATGTAGATGGGATGTGATGTGCTGGATGCTTGTCATATGTGTGGCACTTGTGCTGTGTATGTTCTGCTTATGTGTAACTCTAGTGACAGATAGTCTTTGCAAAGATTGTATGTAGTTGGACTTACTGCTGTCAAGGGTCTGGTCATACATTCCTGTTCCTGAAGCAAAAGCATGTCAACTGCCTGATGTATGAGGCCTGTTTTCCCCTAGTTGAGTGATGGTGTTTCAGTTGTGTGCCATATGCTGCGATGAACCATGTTTCCAACATGTATGTGTGTAACAGGTGTGGTCCTCAGCTATTGCCCTTCAAAGGTGAACTGTACAGGATGCCAGTCATTTACATTGTGTGTGTATGTGACCGTTGTATGATAGGCATCACATTTGTAGTGGGATTTTCTGTGTCCTGATTGTTATATCATCAATGCTCCATGAGGCGACACACTTCTTCTGATAGTTAGAGCTAAAGGTGTGCAGAAATGATTAGCCAGACCATGATGTGGTGTTTCTTATCAGTGTTTATTTACAATAGTTTATTAAGTGGTGATGGTGATAATATTTAAAAGAAATTGTTCACAATGGGTTGGCGCCTACGCACCCCAGCAGCCGTGTTTGGTTGTTCCCCCTCATGTTGCAGGGCAGCATCCTCCTCTTCCTCGTCTTCAAGCATGTATGGGTCTGGTTCCAGGAGGGGAATGTTCCTTCTTATGCAAATGTTGTGCAGGATGGAACATGTTAGTATGATCTTACAGACCATCTCAGGGGAATATAGTAGGCTACCACCAGTGATGTCGAGGCAGCGGAACCTTGACTTGAGGATGCCGAAGGTCCGCTCGACAATGCTGTGTGTCCTCCTATGGGCCTCGTTGTATGCACGCTCTGCAGCTGTATTCGGATTGCCAAATGGTGTCATTATCCATGGCTGGATGCCATACCCCTGATCAGCTGCAAGAGAAAAAGAATGGGATCATGTTGATGTAGCTGGCACTATTGAAAAGACCTTTCATGGCAGTAGTTGTCTTGTGTTGTCTGTGACTCTTTTGTGTACTAATGTGACATCCTATACTTGTAGGCTATATCATCAGCATTGTGTTGTTTCCTTGGCTGAGCAAGTGTTTGTCTGCTAACCGTTTGTCAGCAGTATGTTTTGGGATTTTCAGTACAGTGGGCCCTCCCTAGCATTGTGACTTGTGATACAGGTGTCCGTGTGTCTTCACTGGGGGTGAGATGATAGTTCCATGCAGAGTTAAAATTGAAAGTGTTGTTAACACGTTCATATCAAAGTACCCTGGACATCCCATACCTTTAGACTTATGCAATGTATTAATGTAAAGGTCATTGGGACACTTACAATTTGCAAGGTGACATTTCGGCAACCACACTCATTAATGTCTTAACATTGGGCTGTACAGTAAATTCCGATGTTTGACAGGTTCAATGGTGACTTATGAAACATGGCTAGTGATGTCAGGACCTCAGTGTGTTCCTGTTGACATGTTGCTGTTGTGGTGTATGTGTTGTGTGTCCTAAAGGGTTGCTGTGCAGTGTATATATAAGTAGGTTTTTGTACTTACCAACAAGTAGTCCATTGCCATACCATCCATCCTGGAAGTGTTGATTGATGGTGCAGTGACGGAAGATGAATGAGTCATGTACACTCCCAACATATTTAGCCACGATGTTGGTGAACATTCCTTGGTGATCGACAATGGGCTGCACGTTGATTGAATGTGTCTGCTTACTGTTGCGGTAGAGGTGTTCAGTTGCAGCAGGTGGCACAAGGCGTACATGTGTGCAGTTGATTGCACCAAGGACGTGTGGGAAGCCACTGATTGCGTAGAACCCCTGTTTAGTTTCCTGCTGCTTCTGCAGTGTGTTAGGGAAGCAGATGTGGCGGGATGTCAGTTGAATGATGACATCCAGTACTTTGGGCAAAAATGCGGAGAATGACGGTTGTGATATTCCGCCTACCAGGGCACCAGTTGTTTGAAAAGAGCCACTTGCCAGCATGTGAAGTACGGCAAGCAGCTTTGTTTCTGTTGGGATGGTGCAGGGTGTCACCAAAGTGGGGGCCAACTGCTGTTCAATGTTTTGCAGCAGCTGCTGAATGGCCTGTCAGTTCAACCGGCACCTCTGTATGATGTCGTGTTCCCTGAGGCCCTGAAGGGTTGTTCTTGGGCGGAATATCCTCTCCTGCCGTCTGCGCTGCCTTTGGGGTCCCTGCTGGTGTTGTGGTAGCTGCTGTTGCTGCTGGGCTCTGCGTCTGCGTGCACGCTGGATTAGAATCACCTCCATGGCTCCCTGTTGCTGCTCTGCTGCTCTGCTGTTTGTTCTGTGTGTTCTGATTAAATACAGGTGTGTTTGCCCCATTTTAACGCCTGCCCTGACCCAGGCGTTAATTCTTTACGCAAATCGGGCTGTGCATCATTTTCTGGCTCCGCCTCCCGGCCGTGCGTCATTTTTGCCCGAAAGCATAAATACGACGCACGGCCGTTTAAGTCATTTTTTGGACGGGAACGCCTACCTTGCATATAATTAACGCAAGGTAGGTTGCCGCATCCAAAAATGACGCACACAGCGGAATTTTGTCGTCCGCGGGCTCGGGCGTCAAAGTTTAAATACGGGGCAACGTTTGCGCTGATTGTGCGTCAAAATGTTTGACGCACAGTCGGCGCAGACGGAGTATAAATATGCCCCTTAGTGTGTCAGTGTTGTGGGCTTTGTAATGTGACATGCTTGCCTTGTGATTATTTTCACCTTGTGATCTTGGTTCCTGTTATTGCTCCTGTCTTTAATATTAGAATTCTCCCAGGCCTATGCCCCACCTGCATGTCACATGCATTGTGGTCAGTTTGTGGACTTGTCAGCATCATCTCCTCTAGTTGTTGGTTCTGGCCAAATAGTGAATTGCCACCTTCTTGTCCTACTCAACCCTCCGTCTACTTCCATTCTCATGGTGAGGCCTTTCACTGGCTGTGGGTGCTCTGATGGCACTAGCACCACACTTAACGATATGGACCTGCCCCAGTCTCTGATCTTTCACATCCACCTATATGTAGTAGTAATGGCACAATATGGATGTCAGCATTGGTAATGTGTACTGCTGATGTTAGGGAACGTGTGGTACATTGGATTGCTTGATAGTCGTATCAGTGTCCTATTTCCTCATCTGACTGTGCAGGTGTATTTCTGTGACCAGTTACATGTGTCCTCCCCCTCAATGCTGTTGTCTGAGCAGTATGACATTTGGGATGTTGCATTGTGACCCAGGCACAGGATGGACCCTGACATATGCAGCGTGGGTATGACATTAGTGCTGTGTACCTCCTAATGTTGATGACATTGGCTGATGTTTGCGGCAACTATGGACATTCACATTTGACAGGACTGGAACATTTGTCTTTTTTCAGGGGATTGTTGACGTTGTCATCATGAACCCTCTAATTTGTGTGTGTTTGATCCATGGGGACGTTCCTGCCATTAGCTGCTTGACCAGCACACACAGCGGAGGTGGTAGTGGCAACTGTTGTCAATGTTACATTCCAGTTGTCGGTATGACTAGAGGTTGTTAATTGGGCCCTAGTTAATGTAGGGAGTATAGTTGCTGACGTGTTACAGGATGTCAGTTTGACTTTGTGCCCTTCCCTCCTGGCCTGGCTTTACCTTTGCAACATAGTTGGCATGGCAGCATACACCCATAGGAAGGTTGTTGGAGTAGTGTAGTGGTGTGCCCCAGGTTTCCTCTGGACGGGCCATGGCCCGGTGCAACATACAAATCTGCAGTCACATATCTTATCCATCAGGAGATTTCATATCACACATACACATGCTTAACACTATACTTTGCCAATGCAAGAGTGTCTACTTAGTAACAATGTGCCCACATTTGTCCCACTAGACCAAGATGCCAATGGAAAAAGCAGTGATATTGGCCACCATGTTGCTGTGATGCACTCAGATACAAACAATGGTTTCACTCCCATGAGTACAGTGTTAGTGCAAATGTGAAGACCCAGCAATTGTCCATCTGAAATCACACAAATCAAGGTTCATCCACCTAAGGTGCCAGGCACTGATGCATTCCAACATATAGTGTTTGAATGTGGGTGGGAATTCGCAGGTGAACATTGTGTCCGAATACATACCCATCAACCATACGGGCATATTTATACTCTGTGCCGGATTTGTGCCAATTTTTTTTTACGCAAACCCGGCGTAAACTTTGCACCATATTTATACTTTGGCGCTAGACCTGTCTAGCGCCAAATTTATGGTGTGTGCGTCATTTTCTGGATGTGAAAACCTACCTTTCACTAATGAGATGCAAGGTAGGCGTTCCCGTCCAAAAAATGACTCAAACACCCGTGCGCCTTATTTATTCATCTGTGGAAAATAGCGCACAGGAGGAGGAGGGCCTTCAAAAATTACTCTAAACCAGTTTAGAGTCATTTTTTCACACCTGGGTCAGGGCAAGGAAGCAGTCCACAGGTGCCCTTCCCTGCCCCCAGGGACACCCCCTGCCGCCCTCGCCCACCCCTGGAGGACACCCAAGGACAGAGGGACCCTGCACCAGTGACTAGAGGTAAGTGGTGGTAAGCATTTTTTTTTATTTTTTAAAGTGGCATAGGGGGGCCTAACTTGGGCCCCCCTACATGGCACTGTGCCCAATGGCCAAGCCCAGGGGACATAAGTCCTCTGGGCATGGCCATTGGGCAGGGGGGCATCACTCCTGTCTTTGCTAAGACAGGATTCATTTCAATGGGGGTTGTGCGTCAAAAAATGGTGGAAGCCAGGTTAGAGTCATTTTTTTACTCTAACCTGACTTGCGCCATTTTTTGACGCCCACCCCCCCATTGCTCCCTACGCCTGCGCTGCCCGGTTAGCGTCATTTATTTTGACGCTAACTAGGCCGCTGTGTCGGCTTGCACCATTCCTTAAATATGGCGCCCGGCTGGCGCTTTGGAATGGCGTTAGCCGGCGGTAAACTTTTTGACGTAAATCAGCGCTAGCTATAAAAATGGGCCATATTGTGATGGGTGTCAATGGGAAACATATTCAGGATTGGACTACACCTAATTAGTTGTGGCTAGACAAGATGGCCTTGTGATCCACAAATTAAAGAGTAAGCCTGTGGGTTAGGCCAAGGAGCCATTGCAATGTGATTGTGCAACACATATTCTCGTTGGAAGAGGAAAAACGCAGCGCCAAATGTACAAAGTGATGCATTGCGCCACTTTGTATCCCCTTGTGCCACATTTTGCCTGCGCCAGCCATAATGTATACAAGGTGGCATTCTGGCACGTAGGGGACCATAAAAATGGTGCAAAGGAATCTATGAGATTCCTTTGCACAATTTTTTATCAGCTTTTTTTATGCCTGCTAAGTGCAGGCATTAAACAGAGGCTCCCATTGATTACAATGGGCCTCTGAATGCTTTGCAGGATTAGCCTCATAATGTTTTACGCTAATCCTGAAAAGCGCCAGAGTAGCATAAAAAATTATGATGCTAGTCACCCTAACTACCGCCATGGTACACCCTATTTTAAATATGGCGCTACTATGGTGGTGTTAGGGGGGCACTAAGGGGCACACAAAAAGTGGCACTGCACTAGGTGCAGCACCACTTTTTATAAATCTGTCCCTTACAGGGGCAACTAAAGGTGTTGCCTACTTTATCCATACCTTTGCAATTTTTAGGGAAAGAACACTGGCACTGGGGACCTGGTCAGCAGCATCTTAGTGAACTCCAGTCCTAGTTGCATTCGGAAACCAGGCAAAAAGTGTGGGGGGTACTGCAACAAGGTGACAGTTTACCACACTGTAGCTTTCACAATTACACAGCAAGTGAAACTTGACCAGCAATTCTCACTCCAGTTGATAAAGATCCTCCTTATGAACTCACGATTCACTAGATAGCAACCAATAACTCTCACTCACTCAAGGAAAACTTTTGGCACTGTCAACAATGTCTCACGAAAAGTACCTGCCTGCAGACAATACATTAACCATGGGCCATATTTTCAAGAAAGTGGTGCATCAACTTTGTTGCGCCACTTTTCTTGCGTCCCTAGCACCTCCCTAACAACACCATGCGTGTTCCATATTTAAAATATGGACAATAAGTTAGGACAATAGCATAATACTTTATGATGCTATTGTGGTACTTTGCAGGACTAGCGCCATAAATTGTGGCGCTAATCCTGCCAAGTAAAGGGAGGCCCATTGAAAATAACGGACGCGTCATTTCAACACCTGCCTTAGGCAGGCAATAAAAATGATGCTAAAAATGGGGCAGTGACATGTTTTAAATTTCACTGAGCCATTTTTACGGGCCTCCATGCGTGGGAACGCCTCCCTTGCATACATTATGCCTGGTGCAAGCATAATGCGGCACAAGGGGTTACAAAGTGCCACAATGCAAGCATTGTGCCACTTTGTAAATATGGCGAAGGAGAATGGCCTCCTAAATGCCACATTAGCATATAAGAAATTATGCTAGTTTGGTGCTAAGAGGCGCTAGGGCCTTGTAAATCTGGCCCCAAGGGGCATATTTATGCTCCATTTGTGCCAAATTTGCGTAATTTCTTTATGCAAATTTGGCGGAAAACTAACTCCATATTTATATTTTGACGTTAGACCCGTCTAAGGTCAAAATATTGGAGTTTGCACCATTTTTTAGATGCGTGAACCTACCTTGCATCAATCAGATGCAAGGTAGGCATTCCCATCTAAAAAATGGTGCTAGCCCCATGTTTATCCCCCTGTGCTAAAATGACGCACGGGTGGGAGGAGGGACTAAATAATGGTGCAAAGCCTGCCTTGCACCATTATTTAATGCCTGGGTCAGACTAGGCATGAGGGGACCTGTGGACCCATTTCCTTGGTTAAACACCATGGAATGGGTCCACAGGTGCCCTCCTCAAGCCCCAGGAACACCCCCACCCACACTAGAGGGACACCGGAGGATGGGGGACCCCATCTAGGTAAGTAGGGTAAGTATCAATAAGTTTTTTTTTTTTATTAAAGTGCCTCTGGGGTCCCAACCTGGGCCCCCTGCATGGCACAGGGTGCAATGGCCATGCCCAGGGGACACTGGTCCCCTGAGCTGGCCATTTGGGTGGTGGGCATGACTCCTGTCTTTTCTAAGACAGGAGTCATGTGGTATGGATGGTTTTGCGTCAGAAAACAACAATTTCAGACAAGTCTCTGCGGACTTTGTGAGAAGAAAAATGTGGTTTCAGGACCTCATCCACCAGTTCAGCAGTTGATCTTTCAGGAAGAAAATGACCATTTACGAATAGGAAAAATGTTATGACAAAGCCAATTCAAAGAAGAAAAGCTGACATAGTCAAAGTGAACCAGAGATAGTTCCATGGAAAAATAAAGTAATCTGTTTTAAGCCATTGAATCAGCTTACGTGTTTTTGTCAGTTTCAATGTAGAAGAGGCAAATGAGTCCAAAAAAGTGTTGTTGACCTCGTCAAAGTATCCAGAAGCAGTTTGTGCAAAAACTGGAGCAGTATGCATTAAAGGAGAATCTGAAGGGTTCTCCCGCTGTCGTTCAAAATAAATGGCACCATCTGTCTGTGTTAAAGTTGTGTCGAATCAATCAGTTGAAACTAAAGTTAATTGAACTAATGCAAGATCTTTTTCCACCCTCCCCAAGCTCGGAGACGTGTCAGCATTGCTGCTCATAATTTGTAGAGGATCTTCCTGACCAGTAGTGAGAGGGATCCGGGAACTACTAGCTGTTCTTCCTGGTCTGCTGTGTAGGATCGGCCACATGGTGTAACTTGACATTGTCGATAGATACAAAATGATTTTCTTTAGCCCCATACAACGGTGGTAGAATGACAGTTCTGGTACTGTGTATTCCCAAAACTGGGACTGGTGGGCGATAAGGAGGACGGAACTCTTACTTTACAGCAACTTTTTCACATACTAGATCCCCAACTTTAGGAATCCAGCCAGTTGGTGTTATTGGCACATCCTTTATTCCTGTGGAGGCGACGTTGGCAGAAGCGTTGTCGTCACCGGAACTGTTGTAATTCCTGCAAGACAGTGACACGATCATTTATGTCAAAAGGTGTTTCTGTCGCCTCCACGCCAGGACCATCAAGATCTGGAAAATACATTCTGGTTCCGAACAGGCACTTATATGAAATACGACCCCCCAGGGACCTTCTAGGCAGATTGTTAAGTACTCTCTGGACTCCATACAAGTGATTAAGCCAACTGCGACACGTACCTATATATGCAGCTGTTAAGGACTGCTTTAAATCACGGTTTCCTCGTTCCATGACACTATTTCCCTTGGGAAGAAATGGAGATGAGTAATGGAGTTGGACCCCTAACAAAGCCACGGCATGCCTGTATGCCCTTGAGGCGAAAGCAGGGCCCTGGTCCGAGTGGAAAGCCGCAACTACATATGTACCGATAAAGACTCGCAAATCTTCAATAACAGTTTGAGCGTCAGCCGAGCGGTGTGGACACACCCACAGAAATCTGGAGCAGGAGTCAACAGCGACTAAAATGTATTTGTATGCACTATCCGGTGTTAGGGGACCACAATGGTCTAAGTACACACATTGTAATGGTTTGTTAGAAATCAAGAAGGGTGTCTGCGGTGGGTGTTTAACGGTGGAACCCTTTATTTGTTGGCAGATGTCACAAAAAAGGACGTACTGCTTAGTTTGTTTGTATAGACCTGGCCACCAATAACGTGCTTGTAACAATGATATTGTAGCTGCCACACCAGCATGGGCAGATGCTACCCCCTCATGCACTGCTTTAATCAACTCTGATCTTATACTTTTATTGGGAATTAGGCGAACCCCTATGCTTGGTATTGTTACTTCGGTGTCTAGGCAGCCTCCCATTCGGTAGGAATATTTAGCAGGAAATGCTTTTGGATAGAGCTTACCCTCAGCTGTAGCTTTCACGGCAGCCTGTGTATCCTCATCCGGTTTTGCACCTGAGTGAGTTACTGCAGCCACAGCAGCCGTAACTACTGCTGATTTAGCGGTTTCATCAGCCAGTGTATTTCCAGCACATATATTCCAACGTGCTGGTGTCCAAATGAATGTACAATATGGACATTTGGTAGCGTTTCCTTCAGATCCGCTATTTTACCCGCGTGTTCCAATGCCATTACCAGAGCCTTTAGCTCTGCTAATTGTGCTTTGCAATCCCCTAAGGTTTGCGTGAAAGTATGTTGTGGATAGAATTTGCTATCTTTCATGTAGCCGCTCACGACTGCACAGGCAGCGGAGTATTGGTGTTTGGTGCCTATAGCAGGTTGTGCTGAGCCATCGGTAGACATTACTCTTTGATATTGATCAATAGGCAGTGTATTTGCTGGAAATGGATACTCTAGTTCATATTGCAAAAATTCTTGAGTTCATAATTTTGGGTCAAAAATATAGTCTACATCAGTGGCTGCCAAAGACGTTGCCCATTGAATCCAACATGGATGTAATGCCTTAGCTTTTGGAACGCTAGCTTTAGTAACAGCCTCAAGGGCTGGGATGGGGGAGGCAACAATAATGCGTTTACCTTGGGCTAGAGGTCTTTCTTTAATGACGGGCATCTGAACAGCCTTGAGAATTTTCTCAGTGGTAGCAAAACGTTGTTCTGCTACAGAGCACAAATGTGATTTGTATGCTATCGGGACAGTCTCACACTCATTGAAAGTTACATAGGTGAAGCCAATGGCACCAGCAATTATTCTGATGACCATATGTGTTTTGTTGTCCCTTGCATGTAAATGTTGTGCTGCAAGCATGTCTATTTGCAAATCTCTAAGAATGCGTGTGTGTTCGACTGTCCAAAATTTACTGGAAAAGTCAGGACGTATTAGGTCATATAAAGATTTTACGTGATGCATAATCAGGAATGTAAGTTCGGCCAAAATTTAGGAAACCCAACAGAGATTGGAGTTTCTTGATTGTATTTGGTGGTTGTAACTGCGCACATTTTTCCAAGGATTGTGGCGCTAGGCTCTTTCCTTCACTTGATAGCTCATATCCCAAAAACAGGACACTAAGGAAGACTATTATTGCTTTTTTTAAATTGAATTTGTAGCCAAATTTGGCAAATCCCACAACAATGCAGGCTACCCATCTTGGACATTGCAGAAATTCATCATCTGTGAGATAGATGTCATCTACATAGGACAATGCTTCAGGGTCTATGTTGTGCAATATTGAAGTCACACAAGCCGTGAACAGTCCTGGACTGTTCCTATACCCCTGAGGTAAATGACAGAATGTTTTCTAGGAGCCTAGTGCGCTGAAACTTGTTCAGTCTCTACTCTCAGGTGCTATATTTTGGCAGAAAAAAACATTGGAAATATCCAGTGTTGTTTTGTATTTTTTACGCACTATGTTGCTCATAAGTGCTCTGCTATGTGATTTCTGTATAGCATATGTGCGTGTATGACTGTTTAGGTGCCTGTAGTCTAAGACTATTCTATATGAATCGTCCAGTTTAACTATTGGGAATAATGGATTATTCATTGGTGAGACACAGGGTTCAATTATGCCCTGGTACTCTAGCTGCGTGAGTATTTCTCTTACAGGTGCTTTAGCATCGTGCTTTATTGGATATTGGGGTTGTGGTTGGGGTTAATTTTTTATAGGGATTACGTGATGGGGGAATCGTTATCCCATCCTACATGGTTGCGATATAACGCGGGTGCCTGCGCCAATGCCCAATCTATGGCGTAGGACTCTGCAAGCTCATCGGGAACAAGAGGCGAGAAAGAAGGTTTAATAAAGTATTCCCCATATGGGCAGGTACGGACAAATTCAGGTGGCCAATCCCTTTCGGCCAGTAGAATATCATAAATCACCACGACGTGGTCCCAAAAGATTGTGTATATTGTGCGCTAAATGTCTCCTTCTAACTGTAGCATTTGTACACCCTATCAGGTGTGGAGACACGCATGTCCGCAGTCTCTACGTGTAAGAAGCACGTCATCAGTTGCTTTCACTTCCAGATGCTCTAGAAGATTCCGGGGAACTATTGTGACCTCTTCTGCGCTATCTAGCAGCGCTAGTGCCCACGTCTTGTTCTTCAATAGAGCCCTCTTCTTGAGTGGCATGACGAATTGCAACTGCTGCCACTTTTTCCTTCTTGAATTGTGGTTTCTGTTGGGGAAGTTTCTCTTCTTTTTTAACAGAAACTTCTGATGAGCGTTGTGATTGTTGTCTCGGTTTCACGTACTCAGTTTTCCTCTCTGACCGCCCACCTCTCTCACTGTGTTTGTCCTGTGAGTCCTGAAAGGAATGAGATTGGCGAGTATCAGTATATTGACATCTGTCAGGTGTTTTTGTATTATCTCTATTTCTTAGATTATACCTATTCTGTGGGGTCTCCGTGCGCGGAGATTCTCCCCTTTTTTTTTTAGGTCTTTGTTGTTTTTTATCCCAGCATTTCTTATTACCCTCAGGTGTTTGCTTGGTAGGATCTTTATTAGATTTACCTTGGAATTGTGGTTTAGTGGGTCTGCGATAATCTTTGGCAGCACTCGTTCTTGATCCTGCTGAGGAACATCCCGGACCCACATGCGCACTGCTAGTGCAACTGCTTCCCCTTTGAGATTACTTAATATAATTGAAGATACTGTGGCGAAATTGCCCATTAATCGCATCCCCAAATCCAGGGCCGGGGCAGCCCCGTATTTATCTGGAATTTGTTTTAACACTTCCGGTAAGTTGGCAAGTGTCGTGTACCGTGTGCGGTAGTATAGAGCGTGGCAAATGCCGTGCCCCAAGTATTGCAGTTATCTACTGTGGGAACCATCCCAAATGTCAAGTACTTAGTTAATATTCTGTGTTTATCCTGAGGTCCCGTATGGGGAAATACTGCTTCCAGTGCATTTATTTTTTGATCTAACCAAAATGGAATTTCTTCTCATTTGGTGGGTACTTTACCCATGACCGAATGTACAGTAAAAGTGTTAATGCCTGGCGTTACTGCATGTGGTTGCGCTGGTGAGGCACATGCTGGGTTTGTGTTAATTAAATATTTGCATTACAAACTGTACTAACAATCTGTATATCCCTGTCAGTTCAGAGTATAAGCGGCAGACTTCAGCTACTATTTGTTTTGCTACTGCAGGGTGTGGTGTGTAAGTGGCCAGTAAAGGCAAGGTAGGACCGTCATTACTTAGAGGACCTAACCTAAATTGTAAAATTGTGTGGGGCAGGGCGCCATCAAGCCAATTATTATGTTCTTGATAAGATAGTGGTATTTCTAAATATGAATATGCTCTGTATTGTGCAGGTATGTTTGCAACTGTATAGTGATGAAAGTTATGAGTGTTCCCATCCGCTGCTGGAAATGTGACCCAAGAATAAAAAAGTTCTGTCCTATAGGCTTAGTGAGCCTCAACAACAAATGTAACTGGACCCTCCTGGGCTGTTAGGCCATGTGCCAATAAATGAGCAGTAAGGGGTGGTCGCATATTGACTGCAATTGCTACCCGTTGTGGGTTAGCCATTATGAATGGTACCTTTGTTTAAAGGTAAGCACACCAAGTGGGTATTATCCTTTTAATGGTTCAAGCTTGAACAACCTACAGCATCAGTTAGGAGCTCTCTACTTAGCTGAGGAGGAAAATCCTCAATACCATGGACGTCTCCATATATAGTACTGAGGTGTCTTTGTATGCAGTGAGACAGAGATACTCAGGAGGACCCAAAAATTAGAGCCTGACCAAACATTGGCAGCGCCATTTCACGTAGGTCTCATTATTCTAATGAGACTACTGGATTTTGAGTTGCAGAATCGCCTGCGGTGTGGAACGACTAAGTCCAGTCCACTTCAGGTGACACCTGTCGCTCCAAATCCGTGTTTTGCTCCGGCTAACTAGCAGTGCCTCATCTCTACTCATGAGCAGGGACGACTGGGCAGCCGTACGCATGACACAATTGACTCCTCAGGGAAATCGTGGTCACTCAGATCATCTCCGTTTCTGTCAGTTACATTAGTCTGACACATACAAGGACAAATAGAGGCAGTATAAGTTTTAATAAGATTTTAATGAAGAAACTGCATCTTAGATACTAAAGCATATACTGCAATAACCAGGACGATACAGCATAAAATAATTAAAATTGTGACCAGAAGAGTAAAGCATACCAATAATGCTACCATATTGTCACTAGAATGTAAGGTGCTAATTCCTACCTAGCCTATATTAGAGCACAGCCTGTTAAGATCTAATTCTGCCCTTCAAAGACATCATCCCCCATACCTGAGCAAAGGCCTGAAGTCTGCATAAGTAGCTGTAGGTGAAGCGTTCAGCAATCAGCATACAGTCGTGGTCATCTGGCTGGAATCTCCCTCTAACGTGTTTGGGACAAGGAATTGTTTTTATAATGAAACAGCAAATGTTCTGATAAGAATGTCCCTACGTAAGAATGTGTTTATTTCTATGAACACCAGAGACTAAGCGTTACCACGTTTTACCGGTAACCTATCTTACGCAGCCTTGAGAAAAGCACAGAGTGAAAGAAAATCTTATTTACGAACACAGTGCTGTTCTAGGCAAGTACAGCTGGATAGTGAGAAATAAAACAAGACCGCAAATGTGGCTATTGTTAAAATAATAAATGAAGCTTATTAAAATATATCTAGGGTAAAGTGCACATCTGCAGGCCTAGTATGTTAAAATAACGTGCATGGAGCTATAACTAAAATGGATACACAACAGAACCATGAGACAATATTTGGGGTTGCAAATCTTTTAGGCTGGGCCTTTGCATGAGGTTGACCCTATCTCCCTAACACTGCATTAAAATGGTTCACCCCCTTATGGGATGAAAAACTACTCTGCAACTGTTGTAGCATTTTCATACTTTGCACGAATCAATGCTCTTCGAGGTTGATGAATCTTTTGACCCAGTAAGTGGTGTGGTAGAACCTTTCACAAATTTGAATTCAACCCCAATAATTAGACACTATTAACAATGGGAGCATGGATGGAAAACTCCAATCAGGAATAAAGCCAAGGGATTTATTAAAAACATAAGCTCAAAGTTATGTAGACAATGCACAAAAGCAAGTTATAAAGATACATAATCACCAGCAGTTGCCTAAGGCGGCAAAAAAAGTTTATGCAAACTGACATTAGTAAAACAAGGCCCAGATTTATGGTGCAAATCATATAGGTACACTGTTCCACGAAAGAAGACAGAGGTCCACTAGGCACTTCTAAAAATAGAAGCTAGAGCCCTCACACATCCATTGGATGTCATGCTTCATCATATAGCTTGCTCATCGTAAGACTGGCGCTGCAATGTCTGATGGGCCCAACAAGGGGGCTCTTTGCTAGAGATCTTAATAAATAGTGTGTGTCGTGGTCAGAACAAGTAGGGATCAATTTAAACCTACAAGCGAAAAGAAGCTGGAGAGGGGAAAGTTAAAATTGGCTCAAAAAACCAAACATCTATATTTTATTGATCATAAATGGTCTCGGTCAAAGTTAAAAACAATCGGGAGTGGAATGGAGACAATGTTCCACCACTCTATCAAAAAACAAAGGGGTGGAGGAAGGGAATTCCTTCAACCACAAATGAAGGTCAACATGTTTCATGCCTAAGGAGTCCCTACGGATCAAATGGCGCTTCGTTAGGACCAATGCAATAAACTTCTCCTAAACTACACTAAGGCTCTCATTCTAACTTTGGCGGGCGGCGGTCGCCGCCAATTGGCCGCTCCGCGGTCAAAAGACCGCGGGCCATTCTGACTTTCCCGCTGGGCCGGCGGGCGCCCGCCAAGGGAGCGCCCGCCGGCCCAGCGGGAAAGGGCCTGCAACACAGAAGCCGGCTCCAAATGGAGCCAGCGGTGTTGCAGGTGTGCGACGGGTGCAGTTGCACCAGTCGCGCTTTTCACTGTCTGCTAAGCAGACAGTGAAAGGCATACTGGGGCCCTGTTAGGGGGCCCCTGCACTGCCCATGCCAGTGGCATGGGCAGTGCAGGGCCCCCCAGGGGCCCCAGGACACCCCTTCCTGCCATCCTGTTTCTGGCGGTGAAAACAGCCAGAAACAGGCTGGCGGGAAGGGGGTCGGTATCCCCATGGCGGCGCTGCTTGCAGCGCCGCCATGAAGGATTCGCCCAGCTGGGGCTAATCCGGCGGGAAACCGCCGGATATTGTGTAAAGGTATTTGTGTAAGGAATATTGAGTTGACTTACTCAAAAAACTACGCATCTAACGGTCTAGGTAGATGAGGTCCTGTGGAAACAAAAAAAACGTGTACACCAACAAAGTGGGATCAAATGCACAAACAACATTAGACGCACATAAAGTGTTGTGACACTCGTTGATGACATGCTGCCATGCTTGGTGGAAGAGAAAATTCAAGGTAATGACTGCTTACCCTACTCTATTAGGGATGGGGCTCCATGGGAACAGGCGTACCAAAGGACTTTCGTCGCTTCAACATGAATGCAAAAAGTATGCTAGTGGCACTACTGGTGAAATAAATAGTGGGGATGCGTCATCTGGGGTAGATCAGTGCTAATAATTTTCTATCACAACTAATGAGCATGATTGAATGTGGAAAAGACCATGTATGCTTGACAGGTAATGTACGTGCAGATAGCTGGTTAAGTATGAAAAAGGCGCAATGTATAATCTCTGCCTAACCTCTATGTGAATATTAAATAAAAATGGAAAATAAACCAAAATATTAAAAAATATAGAGGCCAAGACCTGAAAAATCATATAATGCAGAAAACTGTTGTTCCCCCTTTATTGGACATAGGGCCAGATGTAGCAAAGGGTTTGCGTCTCGCAAACGGCGAAAATCGCCATTTGCGAGGCGCAAATGCCTCTTTGGTATGCAGAAATGCATATTGCGAGTCGGGACCAACTCGCAATATGCATTTCAGAATCGCAAATAGGAAGGGGTGTTCCCTTCCTATTTGCGATTCCGAGTGGAATGCAATACCATTTGCGACCGCATATGCGGTCGCAAAGAGTATCGCAGTTACCATCCACTTCAAGTGGATGGTAACCCACTCGCACTCCCACGGGACCCTTTCCAGTTTGTGAATGGACCCACAACATATTTTTCAGGGCAGGTAGTGGTCCAAGGTCCAAGGGACCACTGCCTGCCCTGAAAAAAAAACTAAACTAAAGGTTTCGTTTTTTTTTGTAAGTGCAGCTCGTTTTCCTTTAAGGAAAACGGGCTACACTTAAAAGAAAAAAAAAATGCTTTATTGAAAGCAGTCACGAACATGGAGGTCTGCTGACGACAGCAGGCCTCCACGTTTGCGAGTGCCTATACTCGCTATGGGGCCGCAATTTGCGACCCACCTCATGAATATTCATGAGGTGGGTCATTGCGACCCCTTAGCGAGTCGCAGTCGGTGTCTGAGACACCGTACTGCATACCAATTTGCGACTTGCAAATTGCGAGTCGCAGGGACTCGCAATTTGCAAGTCGCAAATTGGTTCTTTGCTACATCTGGCCCATAGTTACTAAAAATGTGGAGTGAGTAAAGCCATTTGTAGCTCGCACAAAAATATGTATAAATATGACATTATGGGGGTGATTCTAACCCTGGCGGTCGGTGTTAAAGTGGCGGCCAACCCGCCAACAGGCTGGCGGTCCAAAAAATGGAATTCTGACCCTGGCGGGAACCGCCAACACAGCCCGCCAACTTAACACTCCGACCGCCGCGGCGGTACAGACAAACAGCGCGGCGGTCACCGCCAACAGGCAGGCGGCAGACAATGTACCGCCCACACTATCATAACTCACCAATCCGCCACCTTTTCCGGGGCGGGAGCACCGCCGATAAAAACACGGCGGAAACAGACTACGAACGGGAAAACGCTCACCAAAACACACTCCACGAGTACGGAGGACAGCATGGAACCCGAATTAAACATCCTACCTGCTCTCGTCTACCTTCTCATCTACCACGAGTACGAAGTCCGGCGCAGACGACAACGGTGAGTACTGCACCTACGACACACGGGAGGGGGAGGACGAAAGGTTACGGGCACACACATATGCGACCCCCCCCCCCAATCATGTACTCACCAATGCAGAGCACCAAGTCACAGTGACACCACCCAAACACCCCTGAAAAATGCTAGGACATAATCATATTTGGAATAAATATTTATGTACCAAAAAGCTCCAGAAAATTAGCGTACAACCATGAAAGATATCCACAACAAAACAAATGACATACACATCAGTGTATAACTGAAGTACCAAGTCCTGCACATCCTACGAATTCAGCATGTCCGTGGGCCAAAGTCTTGAGAAACAAGGGCAAAGCCCACACAGGAGACCTGAGTCCTTTGGAGAGAACACTGCAGGGGCATCAGATGTAAAAACTACAGGCACCTCAGGGGGAAGGGAAGGGGGGGGCACCACAGCCACATGAGTCCACGACGCCAGATCCACGAGGAGCCACCATGCCCACGGGACCATCCTGGGGAGTGCAAAGCCACAGTCTCTCAAGTCTCTGCAGTGGGTGGATTGCCCACTGGACCATCCTGGGGAGTGCAAAGCCACAGTCTCTCAATGTCTCTACAGTGGGTGGGCTGCCCACTGGGCCATCCTGGGGAGTGCAAAGCCACAGTCTCTCAATGTCTCTACAGTGGGTGGGCTGCCCACTGGGCCATCCTGGGGAGTGCAAAGCCACAGTCTCTCAAGTCTCTGCAGTGGGTGGATTGCCCACTGGACCATCCTGGGGAGTGCAAAGCCACAGTCCATCAGGTGGATGACAGTCTCCACTGGTCAAGGAGGAGGCATGGTGGGCACAATGAACCATCAACGGTGCTTGAGACGGCGGTGCCCTGTTCAGCGGTGCTTGAGACGGCGGGGCCCAGCGGAGCGGTGCTTGACAGGAAGGGCCCAGCGGAGCGGTGCTTGAGACGGCGGGGCCCTGTTCAGCGGTACTCTTCTGCACCGCGGGCCCTGTTCAGCGGTGCCTATCTCCACGGCGGGGCCCTGTTCAGCGGTACTCTTCTGCACCGCGGGCCCTGTTCAGCGGTGCCTATCTCCACGGCGGGGCCCTGTTGGATGCAGGATGGTCAAGACCTCTTGCTCCCACGATGTAAATTCGGGAGGGGTGGGTGGGGGTCCGCCGCCAGTCTTCTGGACCGCGATGTTGTGCCTGGAGACCATCGACCGGACCTTCCCCCGTAGGTCGTTCCATCTTTTGCGGATGTCCTCCCTATTCCTGGGATGCTGTCCCACTGCGTTGACCCTGTCCACGATCCGCTGCCATAGCTCCGCCTTCCTGGCTATACTGGTGTGCTGCACCTGCGAGCCGAAGAGCTGGGGTTCCACTCTTAGGATTTCCTCCACCATGACCCGGAGTTCTTGGTCCGAAAATCGTGGATGCCTTTGGGGTGCCATGGGGTGGTGTGGGTGAGGTGTGGGGTGGTGTATGTGATGAGGAGTGTGTTGGTGAGTGGTGCTTTGTGCTACTATGTGGTGTGTGTGATGGTGTAGTGTGCCTCAGTGTGTCTTGCTTTGGATTGTCTGCTGTGTCTCTCTCTCCTTCTCTCAGTAATTGGGGTCGCAGGGGTTTGTGGGTGATGTGGGTGTGTGTTTTATAGTTGGTTGATTGTGTGGGAGTGGTGTGTGTATGTGTATCAGGTGTGTGTTTTTCAAATTGTCCAATGTGGCTGTGTTTTGGTGATGTGTGTGTATTCTGACCGCGGCGGTGTGTAGCGCCAATGGAATACCGCGTTTGAATGACCGCCGTGTGGATTCGTGGGTCGTAATGGCATGGGCGTATTTCTGTTGGCGTGACGGTGGAGGTTTGGTCATCTCCAGTTTATCGCTGCCCGCCGATGTGGCGGGCTGCAGTGGAGGACGGATTTTTGGAGGTTTGGCCGTTGTGGGTCAGAATGACCGTGGCGGTTGGCCGCGGCGGTGTTATGGCGGTCTTCTGACCGGCGGTAAGGGCATTTTACCGCCGAGGTCAGAATCACCCCCTATATGTCAGCATATTTTTCATTGTGTTCATCAAACAGAGCCATCTATTGCTCACTCAAATGCATGAAAGCAGAATGTAAGAACGTGCTACGATTGCAGCTAGTGTCTAATGATTCTAAGTCAACAGCATCGAACAACGCATAAAGCCGTCTATTACCCGCTCTACTGCATAAAAACAGCAGGTAAGGGCGTTTTCCATTGTGGAGCATGCCCCATAGTTCTGAATAAAACAGCTGAGTGCCCCAAAGGAACCATGGTACTCACTTTTGCATGTGACGGTCCGTGAATGGAGACCTACCCATGAGCGCATTCCTGAAAGACGGGAAGTGAATGTGGCTGGTGGGTTAAATACAAGGTTCACCGTACAATCCTCCAATCAGCGGTGGACCTCGCCTAGGATGGACCGCCCTCCTAATAGTAAAAACCAGCCCTCGGGTCAAGAAAACTAAAAGAGGACCGGGCACAGGCAAGAGAAAAGCACACAACAAAAATTGGACTACGCATTGCGTATTCAGCCCTGTGTTAATGACATCACCCCGTTTTCGGTTCACATTGAAAATGGGGGGAGAAACAGTCAATCGTCTCGTAATAAAGATTAGAAAAATGTACAGTTCACAAGTAGTTTCAAATGACAAAAACAACGAACAGTCAAAAGGTCAGATACAAAAAGTTACTGTTCAAAAGGCATATTGAGGCTGATCCTGACAAGAAGGCAGAATCGGAAGGGAACGCCCAGGTGGTCAATCAGTATTAATATGACCGAGACTGGGGTCATCAAGGTTAAGTCAATTAGATACCAGGGACACCCTGGAAAAATATTCAGGGCATCAAATGGCTTGTAGTAGGTTTCACCATCTAGAAGGATTGGTATAGCCAACACAAAAGGCTAAGGTAACTTAGGCACAATCAAGACACTGTATATTAAATTGTAGGTATCACCAAAAGGGTAGATTAGGGTAAAAGTAGCTCAAAGAATGCTAATGTGTCTTAAAAGACATCACAGTAAGCTGGCATAAAATAAAGGAGTTAAGTGGTAATCATATGTTATATCCCTATGTGGTGCCAGGGACTCAGTGGCAAAATGAACAAGGGACCAATCAACTATTATGAGGGAAACTCATCCATGGAATATCATCATTGAGTCCATGGATGCGGGTCCCCAGTTTGAACACCCAACGTTGCTCTCTTTCTCATAAGATTTTAGATCCAGTTAGTACGTGATTAAGTGTGTCAAGAACTACCCACCACATATCGTTGGGAGTGTGGCTTTTGTCGATATAGTGGACACCTAATGTTACTGCAGTGTTCATTGATCCTGACCTTCACTGGCCTAGTGGTCATTCCAATGTACCGTAAATGACAGGGACACGTAATCATGTAAATTGAATTATGTGTGTTGCAATTAGTGTGTTTCAAAAGGCGCCATCTGACTATAGGTACCAAATCAAAGGTATCAACCGTTTGGTCAATGAGCAAACATTGCAATTACCACACGGATGATGACCTACTATTGGTGGGAGTTGCCAAAGTGTCGCCTGACTAGGTTCTGAGTAGAGACTCATAGGTGTGTACGACCAAGGGGCATATTTATACTCCGTCTGCGTCGAATGTGCGTCCAAAATTTTGACGTACATTCAGCGCAAACCTTGCTCCATATTTAAACTTTGACGCCGAGCCCACGGACGCCATAATCCCGCCGTGTGCGTCATTTTTTTAAAGTGGCAACCCGCCTTGGGTTAATCATATGCAAGGTAGGCGTCCCCGTCCCAAAACTGACTTAAACGCCCGTACGTCGTATTTATGCTTTCGGGCAAAAACCACGCACGGCCGGGAGATGGAGACGGAAAATGACGCACAGCCCGATTTGCGTAAAAAAATAACGCCTGGGTCAGGGAAGGCGTTAAAATGGGGCAAACACACCTGTATTTGATCAGAACACACACAAGTAACAGCAGAGCAGCAAAAGGGAGACATGGAGGTGCTTCTCATCCAGCGTGCACGCAAACGCAGAGCCCAGCAGCAACAACAGCAGCTACCACAACACCAGCAGGGACCCCAAAGGCAGCGCAGAAGGCAGGAGAGGATATTCCGCACCAGAACAACCCTTCATGGCCTCAGGGAACATGACATCATCCAGAGGTACAGGTTGAACTGGCAGGCCATTCAGCAGCTGCTGCGAAACATTGAGCCGCAGTTGGCACCCACCTTGCTGACACCCCGCACCATCCCAACAGAAACCAGGCTGCTTGCCGTACTTCACATGCTGGCAAGTGGCTCTTTTCAAACAACTGGTGCCCTGGTTGCCGGAATTTCACAGCCATCATTCTCTGCCTTTTTGCCCAAATTACTGGATGCCATCATTGGACTCACACCCTGCCACATCTGCTTCCCTAACACACTGCAGAAGCAGCAGGAAACAAAACAGGGGTTATACCTCATTAGTGGCTTCCCACATGTCCTTGGTGCAATCGACTGCACACATGTACACCTTGTGCCACCTGCTGCAACTGAACACCTCTACTGCAACAGGAAGCACACACGTTCCATCAATGTGCAGGCCATTGTTGATCACCAAGGTCTGATCACCAACATCGTGGCAAAATATCCTGGGAGTGTCCATGACTCATTCAACTTCCGTCACATCACCATCAATCAACACTTCCAGGATGGACGGTATGGCAATGGACTACTTGTTGGTAAGTACAAAGACCTACTTATATACACACTGCACAGCAACCCTCTAAGACACACAACAGATACACCACAACAGCAACATGTTGACAGGAACACACTGAGGTCGTGACATCGCTAGCCATGGTTCATAGATCACCATTGAACCTGTCACACATCTGAAATTAGTGTACAGTCTAATGTTAAGACGTCAATGATCACAACGTTTGGAGTGGGTTGCCTAATTGTCACCTTGCAAAATGTAAGCATCTCAATTATGTTTACATTAATCCATTGCATAAGTCTAAAGGTATGGGATGTCCAGGGTACATTGATATGAACGTGTTAACAACACTGTCAAATTGTTTCTGTGTATGGAACTATCATCTCACCCCCAGTGAAGACACAGGGACAGCTGTATCACAAGTCACAACGCTAGGGAGGGCACACTGTACTGCAAATCCCAAAACATACTGCTGGCAACCGGTCAGCAGCCAAACACTTGTTCAGCCAAGGAAACAACACAATGCAGATGGTACATCCTACAAGCCTAGAATGCAACACAATAACACAAAAGAGTCACAGACAACACAAGAGACAACTACTGCCATACAAGGTCATTTCAATGTGGCAAGCTACATCAACATGATCCCATTCATTTTCTCTTTCAGCTGATCAGGGGTATGGGATCCAGCCATGGATTATGACACCATTTGGCAACCCAAGCACTGCAGCAGAGAGTGCCTACAATGACGCACATAGGAGGACACGCAGCATAGTCGAGAGGACCTTTGGCATCCTAAAGTCGAGATTCAGGTGCCTCGACATCACTGGTGGTAGCCTCCTATATTCCCCTGAAATGGTCTGTAAGATCATTCTAACATGTGCCATCCTGCACAACATTTGCATAAGAAGGAACATTCCCCTCTTGGAACCAGAGCCACACATGCCTGAAGAGGAGGAAGAGGAGGATGGTGGCCTGCAACATGAGGGGGAACAACAAAACACGGCTGCTGGATTGCGTAAGTGCCAACATATCGTGAACAATTTATTTTAAAAATAATCACCACTGTATTAACTAATGTAAATAAACACCGATAATAATCACCATAGCATGGTCTGGCTAATCATTTGTGCTCACCTTTATCTCTAACTATCAGAATAAGAGTGTAGCCTCAGGAAGCATTGCTGATATACCGATCAGGACACAGAAAATCCCGGAGCAATTGTGATGCGTATCATACAACCGTCACATACACACACACTGTAAATGACATATATCCTGTACATTTCACCTTTGAAGGGCAATAGCAGAGGACCACACCTATTTCACACATACATGTTGGCAACATGGTTCATCGCAGCATATGGCACACAACTAAGACACCATCACTCAGTAAGGGGAAATCGAGACTCATACATGAGGCAGTTGATGTGCTATTGCATCGGTAACAGGAATGTATGACCAGACCCTTGACAGCAGTACGTCCAACTGCATCCAATCTTTGCAAGGACTATCTGTAACTAGAGTTCCATACAAGCAGAACATAGACAGCACAAGTGCCACACATATGACAAGCATTGCGCACATGACATACCATGTACATGTCAGCCCATTTCCTAACTCCTGACACACCCATGCTCCTGGTCACAACCCACCTGTCTGAAGAGGTCCCTGGAATAGTAATATGTGTACCCCGATATTCCCTCCTCTACACACACAGACTAACAATAGTAATTCAGTGTGCTACACCCTTTCCTATGGTATACCATTGTCATAGTACATCTGACTGCATGGACGTCAGGTCAATTAATACACTGGCTTGTGGTTTCTAAGCCCTGTTATCACCTGTAGATTGCTTCCTGTGTGAAAGGTACTGTTGGCCATTTGAATGCAAAGCTCACCTACAGGACTTGTGATAAACTGATACAGCACACACCTGTGATCACCTCCATGCACACCACCCATCTGAACATGCACTGCCCCTGCTGATGCCTGGAACAGCAAATACACCGTTATGCATTGCTAGTAATTAAGCCGTGTAACACAGCCCTTGGGTTCATGTGTCACCTTCAAAAACACAGGACATACACAGTTTTACATCTCAACTGTCTTGTTCCTCCTCCAACCAGTCTTAGTCAGACCACTGATTATGTAACTTGTGAAATTGCTGGATCCTGATTGACCCTGCATCCTTTCAGCCTGACTGGCACCTGTCTGTGCGTTACCCTAAAGATTCCTTGTGGCTACATATGTACCACACTTGCTTTACCAAACCTCTCATTCCTCAGAGGGTATTTTGTCATGTGCTTCATCATTGCATACCCAAATACATTGTATAGCATCATTTGCCTTTTAATTGTACCATATTGGTTAAATTGTCTTTGAATACCAAAATCAACGTCCATCCCTTGTCTGGGTCTCATGTATGCATGAACGACAACGTGTGACAGTGTACCAGGGCCGTATGCAGGGATTGGGTACGGTGCCTCCAGCAGAACCAGCAACCTCTGATAATGTCCATGAAAAGTCCAGACATGTTAGGACCCTGACCGTTCACATGCTGAATCACATTGCTCACAACATGTTGATGGGCTGTGCGTGGTGAATAGCTGCAAGAATAATCAGCACAGAGGCTATGATGTTCCCAGATGCAGTGGGAATTTTAGAGGCCAACCTGTGTACAAATGTTGTAATGACACCTGCCGGAACATGACACCTGAGACATTATCTCACTCAGCACACCAAGGTTGCCCTGTTGACAGTCTCATTACATGTCTTCAGTGACAGGGTGGGATCATCCCCATGTAGGTTCTCATGTCCTCATTGACTTTACTCACCTTGATCTCCGAAGAATACTCAGTAGATACAGGAATAGCTGCCACTGACTCATGATGAGACCGGGACGTAACTGTGACAACATACACCCCTAAAAATATACAGGATCAACATTGGACCACACACAAGAACAAGACACCTCTGTGCAATTGATCTCTGGAATAATGTGGCCATGTGCTGCCTCGTTGCTGGTCCACCACAGCCACTGGAGAGTTGTGGCTCAGTTATATGACCTCAACTGTGGCGTCATAATACTTTTGTGGTTCACCTTTGGCTGTCTGGGCCAATGACATGGTACCCACTTCGTCTATGCATGTGCCTGACTCACTGTGGGATTCACCAACAAGTGCCTAGGAAGCAGTTACCAAAAATCTAGGGCATGGGATGGCCAAATTGTGGACCATTGACATGAACAAGCGTCTGCCATCTATCTGGTGCATGCTTTTCCATTTGTGGTGTCTACGTTACCCAAAATCTTGGAAATACACACAACGGATGTTGCTAGATGTATGACTAACACATGTCCTCTCTCATTTCCACAATGACTTGCATCTAAGGTTTGGACACATTGACTTCACATTCATACAAGCATATTTGCAATATTATATCTTGTGATGCACACACACTGGGTCAACAACTACATTAGTAGCCACTGCACACACATTGAGCCATAGGCATTGAGGTTTTGTACTCATGTACGTCACCTTGCTGTCGTCTCCTGATGCCAAACATGCCCAAATTGTGCAATACATATATGTAGGCCACACATATGGCCATCTAGTGCGTCAGCCAAGCGTCAAAATCCGGTTAAGGAAGTATCGGGTCATGGTCCGCTGCAGTATGATGTCTCACATGTGAACATACACCATCAACACCAAAGTGGGTGCAATCAGCCTATCTCAGTTGTGTCACAAATGTAACATAACATTAAAATGGAAAAAATCCCCAAAACCAGTTCATGCCCTGAAATTTTTACGTTTTTAGCGTTATGCGTCACATTTTTTCACGCATACAGATTGTGCGTCATATTTTTGACGCACAGGAGTGAAAATTAGGCTGCATCCAAATAATTGTAAAGACTATTTACTATTATTTGGATGCAGCCTAATTTTCACTCCTGTGCGTCGAAAAATATGACGCACAATCTGTATGCGTGAAAAAATATGACGCATAACGATAAGAAAGGTGGCCATTTTATGCAGGAAGTGATGCAATAGGATATCCTTTTACAAAATATGTACAGTGGGTGTACTTTCACTTTCACTTTGCAGTCTGTGAATCTTCTAGACTGTGTGGCTGTGTTCAGAGTGTTGTCCAGTGATTTTGTGCTTTGGTGTCCTGTGTGCTATCTTACTTGTTACTTTGTGTAATAAATATTGTTGTTGTATACTGTCTGAGTGTGTTTTGTTTACAATTGTCCGGTATTGTATTGTATTTGTTTTTTGTCGGAGTCTGTTGTGGGTAGTGCTAGTTTGGGGATAGTTGGGCTCTTTTAGTTATTAAGTTTACTTCTTTTTTTGTACTTCTACTTTCCCCCTTTTCTCCTTTCTTCTTCTTTATCCCCTGTTCCCTTTTTCAGTGCTGAGATGTTGGGTAGGCCACGTCTCGGCAGGATGGGTAAGGAGGAGCTTGGGGGGTTTAAATGGCTGGTGTGCCATTTCCTCCCGCTCATGATCGAGGCAGGGGGCATGGTGATACAGGGGTATCACACTGAGGCGCGAAGAATCCGGTGGGGAAAGGTGCTGCATCACTTGCAGCGCGTGTATGGGAGCCAGAGGAATGACCACCAGCTGAAGCACCGCTGGGCTGACCTCATCAGCAGGGAGCAAGATCTGCTGGACCACCTGGGAATAGTGATTGGTGGCCCTATTGGTGAGTACAAATCATGTAAATATGCACAATTAAAAGCTCTGTAGTGACATTAGATGATTTGTACTATATCTGCCCGCTAGGTTGCTGACTGTGTGGAATGCTGCAGAAACATACAAGGTCATTGATGGACTATGTGAAGGACCACAATTGCTAGCTGTCAGGAATCACGTGCTCTGCAAACTTACAGAATACTTTTGCTTAATGTAATTTGGTGCCGCCTTTGTGTCAGACAGCAACACAAAATAGGAGCCAATCATGTCTATATAGGTTACATTTGACAGTGAAGTATAGATTTACTAAAATATTGGCAATCTTTGTTGACGCAATAGCTAGACTGACTTTAGAAACACTACATGATGCAAAAAATGAGTGCTGGCTTCACGTCAATTGATGATAGCAATGTGGCCCAGACATATCTCTCATGTGTGTCTGGTGAGTGTGTAAGGAAAGGGTTTTTGGAAGTTCTATGAATGTTAGGGATTATTGTGGTCTTTCATCTTTTTGGATACATGTCAGATCTGGATTTGAAAACATCGGGAAAAGGTGTAAGGTGCCCTCAGCTAACATCTTAGACTGGTATTTGGAGTTTGTTGTTCCACATTCCAATTAGGGATGGCAGTCCAAAGGTATGCACATGGGTTCATATCTCTATGTTTGGTGCAAATCACCATTGCTGGGCCACATCAAATGAAGAAACTGTAACAACATGAGGGCTTACAAAACTCCCTGTCCCTCTGTACATTGTAACTATGTGTCATAAATGTGTCATGGCCACATAGGCTGTTTGACTGGCAATGCAGTCCTCAAGTAACCAGGCTTTGGATGTCTCTCTTGGATGCACATGATGAGACGATTACACACCATTATTATTTCTGCTCACTAATGAAGCAGCATGTTTGCCACCACATGATAGTTAGGGCCACTGCATGTGTGCAGATATGTGTGTAATTGTCACAGGAGACCCATGCTATGTACATGTTAGCCGTGATAAATCAGATGCAGTATCATCATGTCTGAATGGCTTTCATTACTTATGTCATCTTACACATTGTTTTTGTCTTTGGATTGTTGGTTAGTGCACAGATTCTGAGCACAATTCTTCCTTCCATGCCTTACAGGTAGACCGGCACCCTACACTGTGGGAGAGGTGGCTACATTTGAGGACCCCGACCACTCCAGTAAGTGTTGAGATGTCTGTTATGTGTTGTGTTTGCTGGTGATGTGTGATGGACTTCTGTGTGTTGAACACATAGCAAGGTGTGATGCGCTGGCCAATCATTTGTCTTGTTCCATGAGTGGGATTTCAGTTTCTCACCTTTTTTTAATTGGCCAATGCTTATCCTATTGTATTATCTAGGGATTGTAGGTCATTCCTCTAGGCCTCGCAATGAGAACTGGGGTGAGTCATGTGGATAACACTTGTATCAACAAGAGTCGCACTGGAACTCATCTCAGATTTAGGCCCTCATTACAACCCTGGCGGTCCGAGACCGCCAGGGCTGTTTTGGCTAAAGCACCGCCAACAGGCTGGCGGTGCTTCAGTTGGCGGTGCTTCAGAGGGGATTACGACTGCGGCGCTACCGGGGCCGGCGGTTTCCCACCACATTTGCCCCGGCGGTGATAATCCGCCAGGGTAGCGCAGCTAGCAGCGCTGCCCAGGGGATTACGAGTCCCCCTACCACCAGCCATTTCCTGGCGGTTTGAACCCATCGCACGGCCACAACACCGCCGGCTCCATTTGGAGCCGGCTCCCAGGTTGTGGCCCACATCCCCGCTGGGCCGGCGGGCGGAAACTCTGTTTCCGCCCGCCGGCCCAGCGGGATGTCATAATGAGCAACGCGGGAGTGCGGCTGCATTGGCGGCCGCACGGTGGTTACAACTTGGCGGACCCCCTTAGTCTGCCTGTCAGACCCACATTCTCCCAGATTGGTACTGCAAATCGCTTTCCAACAGACTTCTGCTTCCCTATTCACCAAAGTACTTATGATACTGTAGGGTGAACTTCCTAGCAGCATGTAGCTCCACATGTAAGGCTACAAGTATATGGCACTTGAGTGCAATGGCCTAGGTGTGCATGCAAATCATGATCATGGGTGTTCTTGCAACTCTGTGTCTGTTGTAAGTCATGCCTTACTGGAAGTATATGATGTGGACAAAGGTCTGCATTTCCTGACGTGTGGCGCTAGGATTGGTCAAGGGTTTGCTGTCTCCTATTTGTTGATAGACCTTACCTGTGGTGTGTGTGTACAAACACATGATGAGCTTTCTATAGACTCCTGGGTGTCCATGTTGTTTGGAATTGTTCGTTGATTCTCCACCCCCCCACCCTCAAACACAGGCCTGGGTTTGTGAATAGGGTAACTAGGACTGATGCTACCAGTATGTTACACAGACATGTCAATCAGTGAATGTTTGTTCGGAACGTAGTATACACACTCAGGTATGGCACATGAGTACTATACTAGCAAGTCCAATTACAACTTGCAGAAAATGTGGCTTTAGATTTCCATCCTGTACACTGACATCTGTAGCCCAGGCATTGGCAGAGGATGTGCAGCATGATTGTTAGCTGACAACTGGCAGAACTCAGATGCCACGTGAATGCCAGTTGTTACTCATCTTGTAGGGTTTGGATGTGCTATGTGTGATATGACCTTTGTAGGCTGGCCTGCCATGTACTTCCTCAGGGACATTCAATGATCTGTATGGTGATATAAGCTGTTACAAGTATAGTAGATGTACTGTCTGTTTTACTTCTTGTGCCATTTCACACAATGCAGTTCCTAGTGTAAATTGTTTGCCTTTGTCCTCACAGCTGCGAACATGACACCCATCCAGGACCATGAGTTCCAGAGGCGGGCTATGAGGTACCAACATATCCTGCTGGTAGAGTCAGGGTTCAGACGGATGGCCCGAAGATACCCGAATGAACGGGCCTCAAGGGCAATGGGGGGCTTTCCCACAGGGTGGACCTACTTTGCCCACCACAGCTACCACTAGCACAACCACCACTTCCACCCAGGTGGCACCACCCACAGCTGGAAATGTTGTCCCAACGTCTGCAGTTACTCCAGGCCCCAGCAGTGGAACACCTTCAGGGCAGCCCACAGGCATTGGCTCTACACGCCCACACACTCCTCCGCCGGTACCGAGACTGCCCCAGCTGCTACAGTTGACCTTGCAGCTTTTCAGGCAATGGAACGTAAAATGGACTGTGTGCTACGGAAAATCAGTCACTTTCAGCGGGATGTTCGACATATGAACAGGCATGTGCGGTCCATAAAGCAGACCCTCCGGAGGGCCAACCTCTAGACTTTTTGATATGGACATGATTCTCTCCCCTCCCTCCTCTTTCCATGTTCTCATACTTAGTGGGCTTAGGGGGCTTAGGGCCATATTTATACTTTTTGACGCAAAACTGTGCTAACGCAGTTTTGCGTCAAAAAAATTTGCACCGGCTAACGCCATTTTGAAGCGCGGTGCGGGCGTCAAATTTATACTTTGGAGTACGGCGGCGCAACCAACAGGTGGGAGTCATTATTTTGTGACGCACACAGCGGCGTTCCGTTGTAAAGGAAACCAACTTTAACGCGACGCACATCACTGTGGGTAGATTTACGACAGCGCAACCCGGAAAGCGTTGTTTTTTTTCACGCTATTGCGTCAAATATTAGCGTGAAAACTGCCCTTTCAGCATAGGAGAGCCAAAATGGATCCCAGATGCCACTACAGACCCCAGGAGGATGACAGCAGACCAGGAACCAGCCAGGAGGATCCATACAGGAACCAGGACATGTTTAGAAAAAAAAGAAAGTGTCGCTTCAGTGAAGAGGAGCAGGAAATCCTGGTGAAAGAGGTGACGGAACACCAGCACCAACTGTTCATCACCTCTAAATTGCCACTCAGTAGGAGAGAGGCCATATGGAAACAAATTATGGACAAGATCAACAGTGTGGCTGAAGAACGCCGCACAGTCACTGAGTGTAAGAAACGCTGGCATGACTGCAAACGTAGGACAAAAGAGAAAATGGCCAGGAACAGGAAGGCAGCAATGCAGACTGGAGGGGGGAGTCCAGCACAACAGGAGGCCCTGGACCACATGGAGGAGATGGTCGCAGCCGTCATCCCGGAGGAGATCGTCACAGGGATTCAAGGACAGGACAGCGCAGACTACCACGACACAACGCACATGCAGGGTAAGTCGCATGGGGAATTATAATGCAATAATGTTGACTGTAACAGGGGGGGAAATACCTACTACACAATGCATGTAAGTCTGCACATATATGAAGTGGCATGGGTAAAGGGGCACGGCAGGGGGGCATGGCCAGCACAGACTGAAGCTGGGGCACGACAAAATACAGCACCAACAACAGTCCCATGGGGACATCCTGTAAGTACAACAATAGAGCCAAGGGAAAGCAGCGACAGGTGGGAAGGCCACTACGTCAAACTCACATCCAGGCACTTGTCTTGCTAAATCTATCCTACATCAACTAGGTCCCTATCAGTAATCCAGTAGCCAAAACAACAACTGCAATGTAACTGCCACAACAGTTGACAATAACACCTCTCATCTCTGTGCGGCTATAGTACCAAATGGCAGGAACCTCCCCATGGAACATACATACCTAAATTAGGGGGTGAGGCTGACATCCGCAACTATTCATAGAAATAAGACAAAGGCACCAGTACACTCAAATGCTGAATGTCCATACCTGACACATACATAAGCCAAAGTAAACAGCAATAGGAGCCACACAGCACTAAGGACACACACATGCTGCATACGTCAGGGTCCCTCACGTGCCTGGCTAACAAAGCTACATCACTAATGTCATACTGCACAGACAACAACATTGAGGAGGGGACACAGGCAACTGGTCACTGAAACACACCTGCAAAGTCTGACAACCAAATAGAACCTTCATACGATAAACAGGCCAAACCAATTAAACACACATGACCCAACATCATCTTCAAACATCAACAATGTTTTCATCCATACCACATCCTAACATTGACATGCATAGGAAATGCCACGTCACATGTACATTTCGGGCAATGTGAATAAAAAGTGTATGGGGCAGGTCCTGAGAGGCAAGTGTGCTGCCAGGGCATTCACAACACCCACAGTCAGTCAAAGTGTAGTGTTGTAAGTGTAACGTATACTTTGCGCATTAGCTTCAGGCTGTAGGCCTTTGTGCACCTTAACATGAATGTACTTTTACTCATTTGCTCACATCTAAGAGCCTCAGAGCACTTTGCACTATAGGCTTATTATTGGCCTTCCTATCAGTTAATTTAGCAAATAGCCAGTCCTACGGTGTTGTTAATTAGTCAAATCACACTGTTTTGCCTACTTCTGCACTGGAGTTTGCCAGAACATATTCACTCTGTGCCCCAGTCAAGGATACAGTCTGGGACTTTGCCGATAGATGTGGTAGGGGTTAAGATTTGTCATTCCTGCGTAGGGACACTTTGTCATTACGATGACATATGACTTATAAAATCACTTCCTTGTCCCAAGACACGCAAGAGGGAGTTTCCAAACAGAGAACCACAACTAGATGCTGCCTGCCTTGCTGCTGATGCACAACCAGATCACAGGGCATTCCTCTGATATGAGGGATGATGTCTCCCCAGTGATTCAGACAGGCAAGCTCCAAGCTTAACATGCTGTGCTATAAATAGAACAAGCAGAGGGAGAGTAGAAACTGTTAGGCACCATGATAGCTGTGTACTAATGTATTACTCTCCTGCTGACTATTTCAATTCTAACAGTTTGTATTGTTTGGGTATTGTGGCTCACACCTAAATATCTACAAGTCAGTTGTACAATGAAACATCATATTAAACAAATACTGTCTTTGTCATTTGTGTATCAGAACATACTGGAAAAGAGAGAATTGTGTAAGATCTGAGTGACCACGACTTCCCTGAGAAGTTCCAAAGATGTAATGCGCTCGGATGTCTAAACATTCCTTTGCTGTGGGAGACCAGAGGCACTGCTAGTTAGCCAGAGCAAAAAGAATGAATCAGGGTGACAGAGTTATTTACTAGTGTGTCAGACTTAGTCCCCCACACCATTAGCTATCCTGCTGCCTAGAAAGCCAGTAATCTCATGTAGGATAATGAGAGCCCACCCAACAAAATGTCCCTCCATAAGAATAGTTAAACACGGAGGAAGGAGTAGGACAAAAACATGCCTATTCCTAAATAATTACAAAGCAACACCTAGAGGCAATCAGGCAGACAAGTCTGATAGCTCCATATCATACATGTGACACACAGGTGGGCCATAGGCCTACAACAATGCCCTATGACGGACAGCAGATACCAAGACAAACACAGAGCACAAAGTTAAGGCATCCAAAGGCTTGTATCTTAGTGCAAAATTGTCACAACACAGACACACTAATTGTACCCTGTTTCATTGCAGAGGAACATGGATCTCCTGCCGATATGCCTGTCCCTGAGTTCCCTGATGACATGGATGACGAGCCCATAAACATCCCACAGGAGACCATCCAAATGGTCCTTGAAAGCCTCCAAACCCCACCTTCAGTCACAAGGAGGAGCACAGAAGAAGCAGCCACCACAGGAGAACCACCCGCCACCCCAATTGTAAGACCTGCCAGCTCCAACACAGCTGAGGACTCTGACGACACTGGCACCAGCTTCGAAAGAACCGTCGTTGGGGTACAGCGGGAGCTGGCCAAGGAGGTGCGGGTGGGGATGCAAACTATGGCAGCCAGCCTTGAGGGGGTGCGTTCGTGCATGATGTCTTCTGCTGATCAGGCAGCTGCTATGCAAGGCCGAACATCTCTCTTGCAGGAACTTGTCAAAACACAGAAGGAAATCTGCACAGCTGTCATCCAGTTGACACAACAACTACAACTGCAATCCAGTCAACGTGTGCACGAATGCAACATAGAACCCCTCAGGGCCGACCTGGCTGCCTACCATCGTGATGTGGCTGCCATTCTGAAAAACCAGCAGGCCCTCCTTGCTGCAGTACTGCCCTTCATAACTCCACAGGGAGCAGCCCCCGGGATGTCTGCCTCCATGTCTTCTAACACTGAGGTGTGTGTTGCCCCTTCACAACCAACAACAACAAGGACACACCAGGCAACACACACATCAGAAGAAGAAGACATGGAACAGATAACATTCACACGGAAGAGTACCCAGAAGCACTAGTCCCTGCACCATGGCCTACTTTGACCAAGGTCCTACGTTTTGTCAAATGCCAGTCTCACTACAACTACACTCAATGACTGTTCGGCAATCCACTGTATGACTTGTCCCCATTGCCAGTGAATGTCTCTCTCCTACTATTTGCCAATTCCTGTCCCTCTGCACTGTCTGTGACATCACCCCAGCATGTCAGGAGCATCATCCACACCCCTTCTGTAGGATCACCATGTAAGAATGCACCAGAACGGACTCAGCAAACATGGTGAATGGACATTTTGCAACACACCACCTATAAATAAATAGCACATGCACACCTATTGTGTCTCTGTGTCATTTCACACTTCAACTGTGCAGTACCTAACTCCAAAGTGGCTGTGTGGCAACCATGTAGATTATCTATACTACTGTCCTGATTTCATGAATACTGAAACATCTGTGCAGTGGGCAGGATTGCATCATAGCCTTACCATACTGAGGAAAATAACTGATGAAGGGAGTAACCACACACAATGATGCTGTGTTGGACAGAATGACGCACCATCTATAGCTATCATAGACAACTAATGGTGGCTGAGAAATGTAGGCACCATGCAATACTTAAATAAGAAATAATGCCGCAAAATGTAAGGAATCATGAACAAATTACACTGCATCAATCACCCTTACGGAGTATACTTCCATGAAGGAAAGTCATGCAGAATCAGTACACACATGATGTAGGTCAGCAATGAAAGCAACAAGACAAGAGTGTAAACAACTCCTCATCTACAAAGATCTCCCTGAACTTCACACTGCTGTCCGACCTATCAATTTACCCACAATAACAAGTCTGGAACCACTCTTTGTGAAGTAGGATACATACCAACACAAAACCTTGGTGAACAATGCACACTACCAATGGTGGGTCTCCCAAATGGTGGATACTTAACAAGTTAGCACACGGGTAGCTGGCATGTTAAACCTCAATTTCCTGGGATGGCGAGCATAGGACACAAATGTCATACTAAACCATTCTGGTACTCTGATGTCAAGGCCATGATAAAGTAGCACCTAACGCATCATATAAAGGGTTAACTATATATTTATTTCTATTGAGTAATACAAGAGGCAACTAAGGGAAAGGTAAACCTACACTAATCTAACCTGACTACTACTAACCCACAACTGTCCCTAACTAACCTAAGCTAAACTTACTCTACACATGTAACGAAATGATCTAAACATCAACCCCCCACCCACCATTATGAGACAGGACATATGCAGGACAACACTTAGGTGGTCATTCTGACCCTGGCGGTCTTTGACCGCCAGGGCGGAGGACCGCGGGAGCACCGCCGACAGGCCGGCGGTGCTCCAATGGGGATTCCGACCCCCCCTACCGCCATCCAGATCCCGGCGGTCCGACCGCCGGGATCCGGATGGCGGTAGGGGGGGTCGCGGGGCCCCTGGGGGCCCCTGCAGTGCCCATGCCACTGGCATGGGCATTGCAGGGGCCCCCGTAAGAGGGCCCCTACATGTATTTCACTGTCTGCTGCGCAGACAGTGAAATACGCGACGGTTGCAACTGCACCCGTCGCACAGCTTCCACTCCGCCGGCTCGATTCCGAGCCGGCTTCATCGTGGAAGCCTCATTCCCGCTGGGCTGGCGGGCGGTCTGAAGGCGACCACTGGCCAGCCCAGCGGGAAAGTCAGAATTACCGCGGCGGTCTTTCGACCGCGGAACGGTAATCTGACGGCGGGACTTTGGCGGGCGGCCTCCGCCGCCCGCCAAGGTCAGAATGAGGGCCTTACTAACCTACACACATACTATACTATCCTAAACAAACATATATTTTTTGTAATTTTTTTATATTTTAATTTTTTTTTTTTTTTACAGGAATCCCAACATTGCCCCCCACCCACACAAAAAAAAAGATAGAAAGAATAAGGACCCCCCACCCTCTTCCCTAACACTAACTAAGCTAATTACCTACTGTATACTTATCCTAATACTAATCCCCAAAACACAACTAACAGTAGAAAATAGGAAAGAGGAGAGAGGGGAGGGGTAAAAGTTATAGAGGGCAAAAGTGCTACAGGTTCGCCCTCCGTAGTGTGCGCCTGATGGAGCGGACCCTCTTTTTAATGTAGCTCATGTCCTCCCTCAGGTTGTCCACCGTCTTGACCAGCTTGTCCATTTTTCGTGTCAATGCCAGGAAGGCAGCTGGGTCCAAAGGAGGGTCTAAGCTGGTTTGTGTGCCGGCGGAGGTTGAGGTTGTGGCAGGAGTTGGTTGGGCACGGGACTGTCCTGCTACCACAACACGGCTGGGTCCAGGTCTGGAGGAAGAGGCAGGGTCCATTGTTCCAGACGTTGCTGGGGCCACTTGGGGAGACCTGATGGATGTGGTGTTGGTGGTTGTTGGTGGCAATGTAGGGGGAGCCTATGGTGTGGCCCACCACGCCCCAGTGGCCCGATCGGAATGGTACTTGCGGGCCATCCTCCGGTACCCACACTGCACCTGCAGGATGTGCCTGTATCTCATGGCACGCCGCTCAAAATGGTGGCGATCTGCAGCACTCATGTTTGCAGCTGTGAAGAGAAAAGGCAAATATTTACCTTTGGAATTGCATTGGGTGGAATAGCACAATGGGTTATTTGTACATTACTAGAAATGTATTGGTTGCAGCAAATGTCACAACATAGTTCACGGAAAGGCTCAGAGGAAGTACATGTGAAGCATGCATACATAAGGGCATATCACACCTAGCATATCCATGTCTCGACATGATGGATGACATCACCCTAAACTACTCATACAAATCATACCTAAGGCATCTGACATTATGGCTGCACCTCTTCCGCATACTGACTTCACTACATTTGTCACTCTATGTGATAACTATCACACTCCTCACTCAATGCCATTTGTAATTAGTTGTGTGCTAAGAATGAACCCATGGGCCATAACCAAATGTCTAGGGGCCAGATGTAGGAAGATGGAAAATTGCGACTAGCAATTTGCAATGCAGAACGGTATCTCCGACACCGTCTGCGAGTCGCTATGGGGTCGCTAAGACCCACCTCATTAACATCAATGAGGTGGGTTCCAAGTTGTGCCCCCTTAGCGACTATGGCCACTCAGGGGGATGGAGGCCTGCTGGGAACAGCAGACCTCCATGGCCGTGACTGTTTTTAAATAAAGCAGGTTATTTTTTCCCAAGTGTAGGCCGTTTACCTGAACGGAAAATGAGCTGCACTTAGAAAAAAATACAAAAACTTCAATCTTGGATTATTTCAGGGCAGTTAGTGGTCCCTTGGACCACTGGCTGTTTTGTACACGATTATTTAGGTCCACTCACAAAGGTGAAGGGTTCCTATGGGGACCCCTTCCAGTTAGCAAGTGGGTTACCATCCACTGCAAGTGGATGATAACTGCGACTCACTTTGCGACCACGTACTCGGTTGCAAATGGAATTGCATACCACTGCGAGTCGCAAATAGGACGGGAAAACCCCTTCCTGTTTGGGATTTGGAAAAGCATTTTGCAAATATGTTCCGAATCACTAAATACATTTCTGCATAGGAAACAGACGTTTGCAACTCACAAACAGAAATTTATGACATTTGCAACTTGTAAACAGTTTGCTACATCTGGCCCTAGGTTCTAACTCAAGTCGCAAAAGGTCGCAAGTACATGTAACATACTGGTTGCTACAGTCCTAGGTACCCTGTTTCACATTAACATGGCAGTCTTTGAGGGTGGTGTGGGAAGAACAACCAACAATCCCATGTTCAATGCACACCCAGGAGTGTATAGAAAGTTCAACAAGTATGTGCCTTCACACACAACACCTATGAATGGGTAGCAACACGTTGGAGTCAGCCAAACATTCTCACATCCAAGGTCCACACATGTCAAAATGCTATGACTAAGGCCAACATGACATACTATCAGTGAGGCATGTTTTACAACACACACAGAGGAGCTAGAACACCCATTCTCATGAGTCGACAGAACACCTAGGCCATTGCACTCAAGTCACACACACTTCTAGTTCACCTTGTGGAAGTACATGCCCCCGGAAGATCCAACCTACAGTGTACACAGTCCATCCTCAACTAGGAAGATGCACTTGTCATCAAAGCCATTTGCCAAAGCTATATGGGAGAATGTCAGTCTGATATGCAGACTCAGTTCATGCCAAGTCCCCGACCAAGTCTTACATTGACCAGTGTATTCCAAATGACTCATCCCATTCCCCATTGGGGCCCAACTGGAATGACCTACAGCCCCTAAATCTGAGAGATGGCTAGGTATTGCTTTACAGAAACAGAAGTCCTATTTGATATCACACTAAAGCAACAATGCCAATGAACGGCCAGCGCATCAAATCAAGAATTCTCTTGAACACACAGTAGTCCATCATGCATCACTAGCAAACAATGAAAATAGCCCTCAGGCAACACTCACTGTAGGTATCTGGGTCCTCAAAATGTGCCACCTCTCCCACGGTGTACGGGGCTGGTCCACCTGTAAAGCATGAAAGGAAGAATATACTCAGACTGGGTGAACTGACAAATAATTTCAGTTACAATGACACTGTGTGAATATGACATGGTAATGAAACACTTTCCCACATGCTCATACTGCATGGCTGACTTTGTATTCAACATTAACATTGGATGAGTCTCCTGCTACAGTTACACACCCTACTACACACATGCAGTGGCCAGGACAGTCAGGTGTTGTCAAAGTTACGCCTCCATTAGTATGCCCCAACAATAATGTAATCCATACATCTCAGCATGTGCATCCCAGAGAGACATCCAAAAGCTGGTTCCATGAGGACTGCATGACCACTCACAATCAAACAGGCTAGGTGGACATGTTCAACACACAGCAACCTCACACACATGTGACATATGTGTGGACAACATATCTAACTTCATGTGACGTGACGGCAACACACATTTATAGCATCATCATGGGTTTCTAATTTTCTGTCTAGCTATGGCGTCTACATATGTAGGTATGTTGTTTCTACATGACTTACTCACTGGCCAATAAGACCTGTAGAGTACAAATAGAGGCATTAACGTGTTGCTTGTCTGACACAAATGCAACACTACATTACATACAGCTACAGGCATCTGGTATGTGTTGAAAAAATGAGCCATCTGACTGCTGGCATTGGTCTTCCTACACATTTTGCAACAAATACACATTAGGACACTTATGTATACCGTTGTAGCGCAGCATTTGCATCATTTGTTGATGCAGAGACGGGTCAAACTAGCAAAATACAAATATATTTTGTAAGTTGCTGCTGTTTTTGCGTGAAAATGTTGCGCAAAATTGGGGATATAAATGTATAAACATGGGCCTAGGTTTCCCTAGCATAACACACAGTCAGCTACTTATCTAGCAGATTGGGTAACAATCATCACATATCCCCACACAGATTTCTATTATTCCCATGTAATTGATTTGTACTCACCAACATGGCCACCAATCCTGATTCCCAGGTGGTCCAGCAGGTCCTGTTCCCTGGTTATCAGATCTGCCCAGCGGTGCTTCAATTGATGGACGTTGCGCATGCTCCCATACACCCGGACCAGGTGATGGCGCACCTTCCCCCACCGGACTTTCCTTGCCTCCGTGTGATACCCCTGTATCACACGGCCCCCAGCCTCCAGCATCAGTGGGAGGAAATGGAAAACTAGCCAAATGTACCCCCCCCAATTCATCCTCACCCATCCTGGACAGGCGAGGCCTACCTGACATATTGACAGAAAGTAATATAGACAAATGAAATTATAAAGTAAAAGTGGGAAATGGGGAAAGGTAGAGTTGTGAAGGAAAAAGAAAAAAGAGAGAAATAGCCCAACTAACCCCAAAAACTATGCTACCCACAACAGACTCCCACAGACAATACAAACAAAAACAGGATTAGACAAAACTAGACTAAACAGACTGAGACAATATTATGCAACAAGAATAGAATCACAAAAAGACAAAATACAAGGTACACAGGACACAAAAGCAGTTAAACACAGGACAACACCTTTCACACAACCACACAGTCTAGATAAATCTGAGACTGCAAAGTGAAAGTGAAAGTTAACTCCCAGTACAGATTTAGTAAACAGGATATCCTATTACATCACTTCCTGCATAAAATGGCCGCCGTTTTTATTTTCCCGTTATGCGTCATATTTTCACGCATACACAATTGTGCGTCATTTTTTTTTTACGCATAACATTGCACATGATGCTGAGTCAAAAAATATGATATGAATATTAATAATTTAATAATGTACATGAGATGTCCAACATATTGTCCATGTTGCGTCAAATTTACCACGCATACATCATGGCCGTCATATTTTTTCCACGTACAGGAGTGCACATGATGCTGAGTCAAAAAATATGATATGAATATTAATAATTTAATAATGTACATGAGATGTCCAACATATTGTCCATGTTGCGTCAAATTTACCACGCATACATCATGGGCGTCATATTTTTTCCACGTACAGGAGTGCACATGATGCTGAGTCAAAAAATATGATATGAATATTAATAATGTAATAATGTACATGAGATGTCCAACATATTGTCCATGTTGCATCAAATTTACCACGCATACATCATGGGCGTCATATTTTTTCCACGTACAGGAGTGCACATGATGCTGAGTCAAAAATTTATATGATGTAAATTATAATTTGATGGCTCAATATGAGAAACTTTTTGAAAAATTTATATATGACTTTGCATTCTGTGCACTCATGTACGTGAACAAATTATGACGCCCATGCTGTATGCGTAGAAATTTGAGCAATTTTTTTTTCATGTCTTCATGTTTTAAACTTGGGGAAGGTGATTTGTCTTGGCCAAACGGTGCTATGTGATACATATTTGTGGTTAGATATGAAACATGTCCGTTGTTGTATGTATAGAAGGCATTCACACTGTATTATTTAGGATACGTTAAATAATGTATTAACCATATTTTTACACATATTTTGGGTAATTGCTGATGGCTATTTAGAAATGATGGATGGAATACCATGATGTATTCCTTCTCCAAAATGTGTCCACAATTAGGATGCTGATGCTTTTATCTATAGTCCGAACAGGGAGTGCAATAGTCACTTACAGTTTTTATGGGCCTAACCATGTCCCATTATGAATTTGTGTTTCTGATTTGTGTTTGACTTTTGACATGTAGCCCACACATGTGCCTTATGCATGTGTTTAGTTCACAAGTACAAGATTCTTGTATATTTGGGGGGCGGTAGAGGTGGACTTAGGCACCCAGCACCCTAGGATTTGCCCATCCAGATTAGCTAATGTATCCATGGCTTTTATTTATTATGTTAATGGCAAACCTGCAGCAGCAGGCTAATGTAAGGCCATATGGTATGAATGACTATTAACCATTCATTCATCTCATTAGCCCATTTGACGTTTGCAGTATTGATTATTTGGAGCAATCTTGCATACCATTTTCCAATGACTATGTTTGCAAAACTCTCAGCGTTCCTCATGTGCTGATGAAACATATTTAGTTGTTGTCTGTGGCCCTTTCTGCATTACCTGGTTTAGTGGCATGTTACATTCTTCCTGCTAGGTTCAAACTGGGACACAACTGTGATGGGCTGCTTTCAAATATTAGGTTGAGTGTATGACATATGTGTACATGTGTGTGGGAATGTGGATCCACTATCACCTGTCTGGGTGTATGTTGTCACTGTCACTTGAAGGTCTCCTCCTGAGTTAGTGGCAGCTAATGTTGTTCCAATAGGGTATTGCTCATATCACACACTTGAGAGAAGCCATTGATGACATGGTCACGTACACATGGATGGTCCCACCCTGTCTCTGAACACGTGTGATGAGACTTTCAAATGATCTACATTTTTGGGCTGGGTGAGAAACTGTCTCCGGTGTCTGGATCAGGCATGTGTAATTGCCACATTTGTACTCCTGTTGGCCTCTGTGTATGGTAATGTATCATGTCACATCCTACCCTCTGTGCATACATTTGTGATGTTTATTTTTGGTGTGATGATTGTTATAGCATTCTTGCTCAATGAGACGACATTCTTCTTCAGCAATTTCAAACTAAAGGTGGTCAGGAATGAATAGGCCAAAGCATGATGTGGTGTTTGTTATCTGTGTTTATTTACAATTGTGCAATAGGAGTTATTATGATAAATGAAGAAAAAAATTATTGACAAGCTGTTGGCGCCTACGCACTCCTGCTGCCGTGTTAGGTTGTTCCCCATCCTGTTGCAGGCCAGCATCCTCCTCTTCGTCATCCTCAGGCATGTCTGGGTCTGGTTCAAGGAGGGGAATGTTCCTTTTTACACAAATATTGTGCAATATGGCACAAGTGAGTATGATCTTACAGACCATCTCTGGGGAATAGAGTAGGCTACCGCCAGTTATGTCAAGGCAGCGGAACCTTGACTTTAGGATCCCAAAGGTCCGCTCCACAATGCTGCGTGTCCTCTTGTGGGCGTCATTGTATGCCCGCTCTGCAGCAGTATTTGGGTTCACAAATGGTGTCATTATCCAAGGCTGGATGCCATACCCCTGATCAGCTGAAAGAAAAACACAGAATGGGATCAATTAGATGTAGGAGGCACTGTTGTACAGATCTTTGATGGCAGTAGTTGTCTTGTGTTGTCTGTGACTCTTTTGTGTACTCATGTGACAACCTATGGTTGTTGGTGAAAACTTTTGCATGGAGTTTTTTTCCTTGGCTGAGCAAGTGTTTGTTGGCTAACCGTTTGTCAGCAGGATGTATTTGTTTTTCCAGTACAGTGTGCCCTCCCTAGCATTGTGACTTGTCATACAGGTGTCCGTGTGTCTTCACTGGGGGTGAGATGATAGTTCCATGCAGAGTTGAAACATGAAAGTGTAGTTGAAACGTTCATGTGAAAGTACCCAGGCCATCCCATACCTTTAAACTTATGCAATGTATTAGTGTACAGGTTATTGTGAGACTTCCAATTTGCAAGGTGACATTTAGGCAACCACACTCATTTATGTCTTCACATTAAGCTGTAGAGTAAATTCCAATGTGTGACAGGTTCAATGGTGACTTCTGGAACATGGCTAGTGATGTGAGTACCTCAGTGTGTTCCTGGCTAGGTGTTGCTATTGTGGTGTATGTGTTGTTTGTCCTAGAGGGTTTCTGTGCAGTGTGTATATCAGTTTGGTTTTTGTCCTTACCAACAAGTAGTCCATTGCCATACCGTCCATCCTGGAAGTGTTGGTTGATGGTGCTGTGACGGAAGATGAATGCGTCATGTACACTCCCAGGATATTTAGCCACAATGTTGGTGATCAATCCTTGGTGATCGACTATGGCCTGCACGTTGGTTGAATGTGTGTGCTTCCTGTTGCGGTAGAGGTGTTCAGTCGCAGCAGGTTGCACAAGGCGTACGTGTGTGCAGTCGATTGCACCAAGGACGTGCGGGAAGCCACTGATGGCGTAGAACCCCTGTTTAGATTCCTGCTGCTTCTGCAGTGTATTAGGGAAGCAGATGTGGAGGGGTGTCAGGCGAATGATGGCATCCAGTACTTTAGGCAGAAATGCGGAGAATGATGGTTGTGATATTCCACCAACCAAGGCACCAGTTGTCTGAAACGAGCCACTTGCCAGCAGGTGAAGTACGGCAAGCAGCTTTGTTTCTGTTGTGATAGTGCGGGGAGTCACTAAAGTGGGGGCCAACTGCTGTTCAATATTTCTCAGCAGCTGCTGAATGGCCTGCCAGTTCAACCGGTACCTCTGGATGATGTCCCGTTCCCTGAGGCCATGCAGGGTTGTTCTTGGGCGGAATATCCTCTCCTGCCTTCTGCGCTGTCTTTGGGGTCCCTGCTGTTGTTGTTGTAGCTGCTGTTGTTGCTGCAGGGCTCTGAGTCTACATGCACGCTGAAGAAAAAGCACCTCCATGTCTCCCTGTTGCTTCTCTGCTGCTCTGCTGCTCTGTAGTTTGTTCTGTGTGTTCTGATTTAGTACAGGTGTGTTTGCCCCATTTTAATGCCTGCCCTGACCCAGGCGTTAAAATTTGACGCTATTCGTGCTTTGCGTCATTTTTTAGCTCCGCCTACCGGCCGGGAGTCACTTTTACCCGGAAGCATAAATACGACGCACGGCTGTGTGCGTCGAACGCCTACCCTGCATGTCATTAACGCAGGGTGGGGTGCCGCTTCCAGAAACTGACGCACATAGCAGCATTTTCTTTTTGCGCCGGCTCGGGCGTCAGGGTTTAAATATGGGGCAACGTTTGCGCTGAATGTGCGTCAAAATTTTTGACGCACATTCGGCGCAAACGGAGTATAAATATGCCCCTTAGTGTTAGGCTAGTATAGGCTGTTAGTTTAGTTAGTGTTAGTGGGTGAGGGTCCTGATTCTTTCTATTTTTACTGTTTAAGTTTGTGGGTGGGTGTCATTATTTTTGACGCACACTGCGGCGTCAAGTCGTAAAGGAAAACTACGTTAACGCGGCGGAAATGACTGTGGGTCGATTTACGATACCGCAAACCGGATATGCGCCGTTTTTTTTGACGCAATAGCGTAAAAAAAAACAGCAAACACAGCCATTTCACCAGAGAAGAGCCAAAATGGATCCCAGATGCCACTACAGACCCCAAGAAGATGACAGCAGACCAGGAACCAGCCAGGATGTCCCACACAAGAACCAGGACACTTTTAAGAAGAAAAGAAAGTGTTGCTTTAGTGCAGAGGAGCAGAAAATTCTGGTTAAAGAGGTGACGGAACACCAGCACCAACTTTTTGTCACATCAAAGTTGCCAATCAGTAGGAGAGAGGCTATATGGCAACAAATTGTCGACAAGATTAACAGTGTGGCTGAAGTATGCAAAACTGTCATCGAGTGCAAGAAACGCTGGCATGACTGCAAGCGCAGGACCAATGAAAAGATGGCCAGGAACAGGAAGGCAGCACTGCAGACTGGAGGGGGGAGTCCAGCACACCAGGAGGCCCTGGACCACATGGAGGAGATGGTCGCAGCTGTCATCCCTGAGGAGATCGTCACAGGGATTCAAGGACAGGACAGCGCAGACTACCAGGAGACAACGCACATGCAGGGTAATTCGCATGGGATATTAAAATGCACTAATGTCAACTGTGAGCGGGGGGATACCGACCACTAAATGCATGGAAGTCATCTAATACATGAAGTGGCATGGGTAAAGGGGCACGGCAGGGGGGCATGGCCCATTCTGAGAAGACCTGGGGCACACCATTTCACAACACCAACAACAGTCCCATGGGGGCATGCTGTCATGCCAACGGTGGAGTAAAGGGAAAGCCACGCAAGGAGGTAAGGCCACTATGTCAAACTGACATCCCGGCACACGTCAGCCAACATACCCCCTACATTAACTAGGGCTCTATTAACAACCTCTAGCCATACCGACAACTGGAATGTAACTGCGACAACAGGTGCCACTACCACCTCTGCTCTGTGTGCAGCTCAAGTAGCCAATGGCATTAACCTCCCCATGGATCATACACACCTAAATTAGGGGGTGAGGATGACAACTGCAACAATCCCCAGAAACAAGACAAAGGCCCCAGTACTCTCAAATGTCAATGCCCATAGTTGTCGCAAACATCAGTCAATGTAAACATCAATAGGAGCTACACAGCACTAAGGTCACACCAATGCTGCATATGTCAGGGTCCATCCTGTGCCTGGGTAACAATGCAACATCCCAAATGTCATACTGCTCAGACAACAGCATTGAGGGGGGACACATGGAACTGGTCACTGAAATACACCTGCACAGTCAGAGGAGGAAATAGGACACTGATACGATTATCAGGGCAATCCAATGTAACACACATTCCCCAACATCAGCAGGACACATTACCAATGTCAACATCCATATCGGATCATAACATTGCCATGCATAGGATATGCCACATGTCAATCACATTTAAGTGGATGTGAAAGATCAGAGATTGGGGCAGGTCCAGATTGTTAAGTGTGCTTCCAGGGCCATCAGAACACCCACAGCCAGTGAAAGGTCTCACCATGAGAATGGATGTACACGGAGGGTCGAGTAGTAAAAGAAGGTGGCAATTCACTATTTGGCATAAACCAACACCTAGAGGTAATGAGGCTGACAAGTCTGATAACTCAATAACATACATGTGACACACAGGTGGGCCATAGGCCTGGAAGAATGCCCATCTGAAGGACTGGAGAAATTAACACAAAACAAGATCACAAAGTGAATTCATCAAAAGGCAGGCACGTCACATCAAAATTGCCACAGCACAGACACACTAATTGTACCCTGTTTCATTGCAGAGGAAGATGGATCTCCTGCCGATATGCCTGTCCCAGATTTCCCTGATGACATGGATGATGAGCCGATAAACATTCCCCAGGAGACTATCCAAAAGGTCCTTGACACCCTGCAGACCCCACCTTCAGTCACAAGGAGGAGCACAGAACAAGCAGCCATCGCAGAGGATCCACCCACCACCACAATTGTAAGACCTGCCAGCTCCAATACAGCTGAGGACTCAGAGGACACTGGCACCAGCTTTTAGAGAACTGCAGTTGGAGTACAGCGGGAGCTGGCCAAGGAGGTGTGGGTGGGGATGCAAACTATGGCAGCCAGCCTTGAGGGGATGCGTTCGTGCATGATGTCATCTGCAGATCAGGCAGCAGCTATGCAAGCCCTAACATCCATATTGCAAGGACTGCAAGAAACTGTCAAGGAATTCACCACTGCAGTGAGGGAGTTGCCACAACACCTCGCACCCCAAACCTTCCACTGCATGCACAAATGCAATCATGACTCCCTCAGGGCCGACCTGGCTGCCTACCATCGTGATGTGGCTGCTATTCTCAAGAACCAGCAGTCCTTCCTTGCTGCAGTACTGCCCTTAAGACCTTCAAATATTTATTAAATGCTAATCACAGATGATGAAACTGAGGGAAAAATCTTACCTACCCTAATCTACCCTGACTACTCATTACCCACAACTGTCCCTAACTAACCTAAGCTACACTTACTTATCACATGTAACAAAGTGTTCTAAACATCTACCCCCGCCCCCCTTATGAGACAGGACACATGGCGGTCAACACATACTAACCTAAACACATACTATACTATCCTATACAAATATATATATTTTTTGTATTTTTGTATTTTTTTAACACACAGGAACCCAAACATAGCCCCCCACCCACCCACACAGTTAATAAGTAAAAATATAAAGAATGAGGACCCCCACCCACTACACTAACTAAACTAGCAGCCTATACTAACCTAACACTAAGCCGCCTAAGCCCACTAACTATAAGAACAAGGAAAAAGGAGGGAGGGGAGGGAATCATGTCCATCAAAAAAGTGTCTAGTGGTTGGCCCTCCGGAGGGTCCTCTTAATGGACTTAACCCGCCGGTTAATGTGCCGTACGTCCCGGCTCAGGTGGCTCAACTTGCGCAGCACTTTGTCCATCTTATGTTCCATTTGGTTGAAGGCTGCAGGGTGAACAGATGGAGCAGTGGCAGTCTGTGTACCGGTGGAGGAGGTCTGTGTGGGTTTGGTGCCAGGCCTAGTGGGCTGTCCTGCACCGGTGGCAATGCTGGGGCCAGGAAGTCCAGCAGATGTTGGACCAACAGTGGCAGCTGTGGGTGGGGCCACTTGGCTCGTATTGGTGGTTGTGCTGGTGGTGGCTGTGGTGGCGGTGGTGGGCAAAGTAGGCCCACCCTTTGGGAAGGCTCTCCATGCCCCGGAGGCTCGTTCATGGCGATATCGCCGGGCCATCCTCCAGAACCCCGACTCCACCAGCAGGATGTGCTGATAGCGCATGGCCCGGCGGTGAAATTCACGGACCCTGTCTGGAGTCATGTGAGCAGCTGTGAAGACAAATGCAGATATTCAATATTAGTTACTGCATTGTGTGAAATGGCACAGCAAGTTAATCAGACATTACATCTACTGTACTTGTAACAGCTCATATCACAATATGGAGCATTGAATGTCCCTGAGGAAGTATATGGCAGGCCAGACTACAAAGGTCACATCACACAAAGCACATCCATAACCTACAAGATGGGTAATAACTGGCTTTGACTTGCAATCTGAGTTCTGCCAGTTATCATCAAAGAATCATGCTGCATATTCTCCGCCAAGACCTGGGCTACAAATGTCAGTGTACGGAAAGCAAAACTAAAGCCTAATGGTCTGCAAGTTGTAACTGGACTTGCCAGTATAATACCAAGTGCCAAACCTGAGTGTGTATACTAGTATGCAACCAAACCGTCACTTATTCACATGTATGTGTAACATACTCGTAGCATCAGTACTAGGTACCCTATTCACAAACACATGGAAGTGTTTGAGGGGGGCGGTGGATACACAACTATAATTTGCCAACAACATGTACACCGAGGAGTGTTTAGGAAACTCCACACATGTTTGTCTCTACAGACACACCACAGATAAGGTCTATCTACCATTAGGAGTCAGCAAACCCTAGAGCACTCATAGGGTCAGACATGTCAGGAAATGCAGAACTTGGTACACAACATATACTTCCAGTGAGGCCTGACTTACATCAGACACAGAGTTGCTAGAACACCCATGATCATGAATTGCATGCACACCTAGGCCATTGCACTCAGGTTCCAGAGACTTGTTGCACTACATGTGGAAGTACATGCTGCTAGGAGGTTCTACCTACTGTTTCAAAATAACGTAGGTAAATAGGAAAGCAGATGTCTATTGGAAAGCTATTTGCTGTACCAATCTTAGAGAATGTGGGTCTGACAGGCTGACTAAATTGGGGCTGACTTCCATTGCGACTCTTGGTGATACAAGTGTCATACACATGACTAACCCCAGTACTCACAGTGGGGCCTAGAGGGATGTCCTACAATCCCTACAAGATACCATTGGATACGTATTGGCAAACTCAAAACATGTGAGAACTGCATTCCCACTCATGGAACAAGAGAAAAGCTTGCCCAACGCATCACACCTTGCTATGCGTCCAACTCACACGAGTCCATAACCAGCAAACACAACACATAACAGACATATCAACACTTACTGGAGTGGGGGGGTCCTCAAATGTTGCCACCTCTCCCACAGTGTAGGGTGCCGGTCCACCTGTAAGATATGGAAGGAAGAAATGTGCTCAAAATGTCTGCACAGTGCAACAATTTCATAAACATTTACAATGTGTAGGCTGAGTTAGGAAATGGCAGCCATTCAGACACGATGGTACTGCATCTGATATATCACGGCCAACTTGTACATAGCATGGGTCTCCTGTGACAGTTACACATATATCTGCACACATACATTGGCCCTAACTATCATGTGGTTGCAAACATGCCCCATAATTGGTAAGCAGTAAAAAATATGGAGTGTAATCGTCTCATCATGTGCATCCAAGAGAGACATCCAAAGCCTGGTTACTTGAGGACTGCATTACCAGTCAAACATGCCTTGTGGCCATGACACATTTAAAGGCACATAGGCCCAATGTACAGAGAGAGGGGCAAGAACTTTTGTAAGCCATCCTGTTGTTACAGTATAGTCAATTGATGTGGCCCAGCTATGGTGATTTGCACCAACCATGGAGATGTGAGGCCATGTGCATACACTTGGACTGCCATCCATATTTTGATTGTGGCTCAACTAATTCCAGCAAACATCTTAAGATGTTAGCTGAGGGCACCTTACAACTTTTCACGATGTTTTCAAATCAAGAACTGACATGTATCCAAAAAGATCAAGGAACACAATAATCCCACACATTCATAGTACTCCTGTGAACGCTTTCCTTCCACACTCACCAGACTCACATGAGACATATGTCTGAGCCACTTTGCTATTATCAATTGACGTGAAGGCAGCACTCATTTTCTGCATCGTGTAGTGATTCTAAAGTCAGTCTAGCAATTGCGTCAACATAGTTGGCCTAAATGTTGGTACATCTGTACTTCTCTGTCAATAGTACCCTATATAGACATGATTGACTCATATTTTGTTAGCTGTTCTGACAAAAAGGCTGCACCAATTTCCTTCATGGAAAAGTAACCTGTAAGTTTGCTGAGCACTTGCTACCTGACAGCTAGCAATTGTGATCCTTGCCATAGTGCATCAATGATCCCCTTATATTTCCCCAGCATTACATACAGTCAGCAAGTTAGCTGGCAGACATTGTACTAATCCCCTGATGTCACTACAGAGCATTTAATCGTACACATTAACATAATTCGTACTCACCAACAGTGCCACCAGTCATGATTCCCAGGTGGTCCAAGAGATCCTGCTCCCTGGTGATGAGGTCAGCCCACCGGTGCTTCAGCTGGTGGTCACTCCTCTGGCTGGCATACACACGCTGCAGGTGATGCAGCACCTTTCCCCACCGGATTCTGCGCGCCTCTGTCGGATACCCCTGTATCACCCTGCCTGGATCATGAGTGGCAAGAAGTGCGTCACAAGCAAGATGAACCCCCCCAACTCCTCTTCCCTCATCCTGCCAAGACGTGGCCTAACAGACATACTTATAAGTGAAATGGAATAGGGGTAAAAGAAATAGAAAGGGGAAAAGGGGGAAAGTAGGGGTACAAAGACAGAAAAAAAGTAAACCTAAACACTAAAAGAGCCCAACTATCCCCAAACTAACACTACCCACAACAGACTCCCACAAACAAGAAAAACACAAGATAAATGGACAAATGTAGACAAAACACAGTAGTACAGTACACACCAACAATATTTATTTCACAAATTGACAATATAGATAGCACACAGGACAAAAACAGCACAAAATCTCAGGACAACACTCTCTACACAGCCACACAGTCTAGAAGGATCATAGACTGCAAAGTGAAAGTGAAAGTACACCCACTGTACATGATCTGTAAACAGGATATCCTATTACATCACTTCCTGTATGAAAAGTCCCACCTTTTTTGCGTTATGAGTCATTTTTTGTTTCACAAAACTGTATTTGCGTCATTTTATTTGACGCACAGACGTGAATATTAACCCGCATCCACATAATGATACATGGACTGTACAAATATCTGAATGCGGGCTAAATTTCACTCCTGTGCGTAAAAAGAAATGACGCAAATACAGTTTTGGTTGTCAAAAAATGACACACAACGCTAGGGACGTCACAATTACAGTGCATTAACTGGTTTGGGGCATTTTTACTTGTTTTTTGGTTATTTTACATTTGGGGCACATCAGAGATTGGCTAATTGAAGACAGTATGGTGTTGATGGTGTATGTTCACATGTGTGACATCATACTGCAGCGGAACATGATCCACTACTCCCTTCACAGTATTTTTACAGTTGGCTGACACAATAGATGGTCATCAGTGTGGCCTACATATATGTGTTGCACAAATTGGGCATGTTCGGCATAAGGAGAGGATAGCAATGTGATGCACATATGTACAATACCTAAATGCCTTTGGCTCAAATTGTGTGCTTTGACAACTAATGTGTTGGTTGACCAAGTGTGTGTGTATCACATAATGCATAACTGTACATATGGTTGTATGAATGTGATGTCCATGTGTCCAATCCTTAGATGCAAGTCATATTGGAAATGAGCGAGGGCATGTGTTAGTCATATATGTAACAACACCCGGAAAGTGTACTTCCAAGTTTTAGGGTCACGTAGACACCACATGTGACATAGCATGCACCAGATGGATTATTGACACACAATTGGCGCAGACGGAGTATAAATATGCCCCTATGTGTTTAGGTTAGTATCTGTTGTCCTCCATGTGTCCTGTCTCACAAGGGGGGTGGGGGGCTGACGTTTAGAACGTTTCATTACATGTGATAAGTAAGTTTAGGTTAGGTTAGTTAGGGACAGTTGTGGGTAATGAGTAGTTAGGGTAGATTAGGGTAGGTAAGTCTTTTCCCTGAGTTTCCTCTTCTGGGATTACCGTTTAATAAATATATAGTGAACCCTTTACAGTATGTGTTAAATGCTTGTTGATCAGGTCCTTGGCATTAGTGTACATTAATTTTGTTCTATTACATTTGTGTCCTATGCTACGAACAAATCCCAACTGAGCTGTAAGATTGGCAGCTACCCCAGAGCTACTTTGCAAAGATTTCACCATTAGTTGCAACCATCAATCACAGTTAATATGGATCCCAACGTGTTTTTTTCAATAAGTATGTTTTCAAAGTCACAAACAGTGCTTCCAGATTTGGTATTGGGGGAACTGTTTTAGGTCTGACTGCAGTGTGATGTTCAAGGACACCCTTATAAGGTCAGTGGTCGTAAGCACTTTTGTAGTATCATCTTCATGCCTCACATAGATCATTGTGACACTGTTCAGCATGATTACCTATTTGGATGTAAACTCAGACACTTTCATTCATGCAGTTTTTGGAGTGCTTGCTTAGATTTGTGTGCACTGTTATATGTGTTAGTATTGCATGGTGACAACATTTTGCTGCTACTATTTGATGACTTAGATATTCCTTGAGGAAACATTATTCTGTCCTACACAGCATGATGGTGTATGGTTTCTCACTTCATCAGATATTACCCTCAGGAATGGCAGAGTATGATGCAATCCTGGCCAGTGTGCAAATTTATCTGACTACATACTTTCATGACAGTTGTATTGACAAGCTACCTAATTTGACAGGAGGCACATTTCAGTTATCTACTGCACAGTTGATGTGTCACATTACACAGAGACAAAGTTGTTGTGTAATTGCTATTTATTGAAAAGTGCTGTAGTGCAATATGTACATTGTCCATGATTGTGAGTCCATTATAGTGACATCTTCCATTGTGATCCTACACAAGTGGTAAAGGAAAATGCTTTTGACATGCTGGGGTGAAGTGTCAGACAGTGCAGAGGGACAGGATTTGCCAATGAGTAAGAGAGAGACAAGCACTGGGCAGGCTGACAAGATATACAGTGGTTTGCAGAACAGTCATTGAGTACAGTTGTTGTAAGACTGGCATGTTACAAAGCGCTGGACCTTGGTAATAGTTGGCCATGTGGCAGGGACTAGTGCTTCCGGGTTCTTTTCCGTGTGAAGGTGATCTGTTCCATGTCTTCTTCTTCTGATGTGTATGTTGCCTCCTCTGTCCTTGGTGGTGGTGGTTGTGAAGGGGCAACACACACCTCAGTGTTGGAAGACGTGGAGTCAGACATCCCGGTCACTGCTACCTGTGAAGGTCTTAAGGGCAGTACTGCAGCAAGGAGGATCTGCTGATTCTTAAGAATAGCAGCCACATCACGATGGTAGGCAGCCAGGCCGGCCCTGAGGGGGTCATGATTGCATTCGTGCATGCAGTGGAAGGTTTGGGGTGTGAGGTGTTGTGGCAACTTCCTTACTGCAGTGGTGACAGTTTCTTGAAGGCCTTGCAGGATGGATGTTAGGGCTTGGATAGCTGCTGCCTGATCTGCAGATGACATCATGCACGAACGCAGCCCCTCTAGGCTGGCTGCCATAGTTTGCATCCCCACCTGCACCTCATTGGCCAGCTCCCGCTGTACCCCAACTGCAGTTCTCTCAAAGCTGGTGCCTGTGTCATCTGAGTCCTCAGCTGTATTGGAGCTGGCAGGTCTTACAATTGGGGTGGTGGGTGGGTCCTCTGCGATGGCTGCTTGTTCTGTGCTCCTCCTTGTGACTGAAGGTGGGCTCTGGAGGGTTCCAAGGACATCTTGGATGGTCTGCTGGGGAATATTTGTCAGCTCTTCATCAATGTCATCAGGGTATTCCGGGACAGGCATATCCGCAGGAGATCCATCGTCCTCTGAAATGAAATGGGGTACAATTAGTGTGTGTGTTGTGGCATTTATGATGTGACATGCCTGCCTTGTGATGATTTCACATTGTGATCTTGTTTCCTGTTCATTGCTCCAGTCTTTCAGATGGGCATTCTCCCAGGCCTATGGACCACCTGCATGTCACATGTATAATATTAAGTTATTGGACTTCTCAGCATCATCTCTTTTAGTCTTGTTTTAGGCCAAATAGTGATTTGCCACCTTCTTTTCCTACTCAACCTTCCATCTACATTCATTCTCATGGTGAGACCTTTCACTGGCTGTGGGTGTTCTGATGGCACTGGCACCACACTTAACAATCTGGACCTGCCCCAGTCTCTGATCTTTCACATCCACTTATATGTAGTTGACAAGTAGCGTATCCTATGCATAGCATTGTTATGGCACGATATGGATGCTGGCATTGGTAATGTGTACAGCTGATGTTAGGGAATGTGTGGTACATTGGATTGCCCTGATAGTCGTAGCAGTGTCCTATTTTCTCCTCTGACTGTGCAGGTGTATTTCAGTGACCAGTTACATGTGTCCTCCCCCTCAATGCTGTTGTCTGAGCAGTATGACATTTGGGATGTTGCATTGTGACCCAGGCACAGGATGGACCCTGACATATGCAGCATGTGTGTGACCTTAGTGCTGTGTAGCTCCTAATGTGGATGGCATTGGCTGATGTTTGCGCCAACTATGGGCATTCACATTTAAGAGGACTGGAGCCTTTGTCTTGTTTCAGGGGATTATTGATGTTGTCATCCTCAACCCTCTAATTTAGGTGTGTATAATCCATGGGGACGTTACTGCCATTGGCTCCTTGAGCTGCACACAGAGCAGAGGTGGTAGTGGCAACTGTTATCACTGTGACATTCCAGTTGTTGGTATGACTAGAGGTTGTTAATTGGGCCCTAGTTAATGTAGGGGGTATAGTGGCTGACGTGTGACGGGATGTCAGTTTGACGTTGTGCCCTTCCCTCCTGGCGTGGCTTTACCTATGCTCTATCGTTGGCATGGCAGCATGTCCCCATGGGACTGTTGTTGGTGTAGTGTAATGGTGTGCCCCAGCTTCTCTCTGTGCAGGCCATGCCCCCATGCCATACCCCTTTACCCATGCCACTCCATGTATATGATGACTTCCATGCATTTTGTGGTCGGTATACATCCCCCCTGCTTACAGTTGACATGAGTGCATTTTAATTCCCCATGCGACTTACCCTGCATGTGTGTTGTCTCCTGGTAGTCTGCGCTGTCTTGTCCTTGAATCCCTGTGACGATCTCCTCAGGGATGACGGCTGCGACCATCTCCTCCATATGGTCCAGGGCCTCCTGGTGTGCTGGACTCCCACCTCCAGTCTGCAGTGCTTCATTCCTGTTCCTGGCCATCTTTTCCTTGGTCCTGTGCTTGCAGTCATGCCAGCGTTTCCTGCACTCGATGACTGTTCTGCGTACTTCTGCCACATTGTTAATCTTGTCAACAATTTTTTGCCATATTGCCTCTCTCCTACTGATTGGCAACTTTGAGGTGACAAACAGTTGGTGCTGGTGTTCCGTCACCTCTTTAACCAGAATTTCCTGCTCCTCTGCACTGAAGCGACACTTTCTTTTATTCTTAAAAGTGTCCTGGTTCTTGTGTGGGTCCTCCTGACTGGTTCCTGATCTGTTGTCATCTTCCTGGGGTCTGTACAGGCATCTGGGATCCATTTTGGCTCCCCTCTGCTTAAATGGCTGTGTTCGCGGGTAATTTTGACGCTATTGCATCAAAAAACACAGCATATCCGGTTTGCAGTGTCGTAAATCGACCCACAGTCATTTCCGCCGCGTTAACGTTGTTTTGCTTTACGACTTGACGCTGCGGTGTGCGTAAAAAAAAAATGACTTACACTTGTGGTTTGCGCCGCCGTGCGTCAAAGTATAAATTTGACGCCCGCAAGGCACACCAAAATGGCGTTAGCAGGCGGTAATATTTTTGACGCAGTTTTGCGTCATAAAGTATAAATATGGGCCCAAGTCCTTTATATTTGTTGTCCTCTTAAAGGCAAACAAAGGCTTAGGTATTGACAACCCACCACTTCTCAGTATAGACCATTGATTGTTAATAAGCTCTTTCATGGTGTTTGACTGAGGGGTGTATGTAGAAACAAGCCAATTGAGTCTCGGAGTTCTTATGGTTCAGTTGTCAATAATGCCTCTCTGTGGTTATTGCGTGCCCTTTTGCGAGCTCTATTAATTACTTGCCGTGGATAGTGTCTATCATGCAACTTTGCTGCGAGGTCATCGGCTTGTGCTTCAAAAGCCAAGATGTCACTGCAATTACGGCATAGCTGCAGAAATTGACCATACGGTAAATTATCCCGTAATGCCTTAGGATGGTGACTTGCATATAGCAGTAGACTATTGCGATCTGTTGTCTTCTGATAAGTGAAGGTCTCCAATTTGCCCTGGTTGATGGTAATCGTGAGATCCAAAAAAGAAATCATGGTCACTGAAACTGTTGAGGTGAACCTTCAGGAGGGATCTAGGCCCATATTTATACTTTTTGCCGCAAACCTGCGCTAGCTCAGGTTTGCGTCTAAAAACATAATGCCGGCTACCGCCATTCCAATGCGTCAGCCCGGCGCCTTATTTAAGGAATGGCGGTAGCTGGCACAGCGGCCTGGTTAGCGTCAAAATAAATTACGCTAACCGGGCAGCGGAGGCGTAGGGAAGAATGGGGGTTGTGCGTCAAAGAATGGAGCAAGTCAGATTAGAGTGAAAAAGATGACTCCAACCTGACCAACGCAATTTTTTTGGCGCACAAGCCCCTGGACATGACTCCTGTCTTACCAAAGACAGGAGTCATGCCCCCTGCCCAATGGCCATGCCCAGGGGACTTTTGTCCCCTGGGCATGTCCAATGGGTACAGTGGCATGTAGGGGGGCCCAAGTTAGGCCCCCCAATGCCACTTAAAAAAAATAAAAATACCTACCTCCACTTACCTCTACTTGATGTAGATGGGTCCACCCAACCATAGGTGTCCTCCAGGGGTTGGCGAGGGTGGCAGGGGGTGACCCTGGGGGCAGGGGAGGGCACCTGTGGTCTGCTTCCATGGTCTGTGGTGAGCCCACAGGTCGCTTAACGCATGCCCTGACCCAGGTGTTAAAAAATGACTCTAAACTGGTTTAGAGTCATTTTTTAAGGCCCTTTCCTCCCGTGCACCATTTTTACCCAGATGGATAAATATGGCACACGGGTATTTGAGTCATTTTTTGGATGTGAACGCCTAACTTGCATCTCATTAGCGCAAGGCGGTTTCCCGCATCCAGAAAATGACCCTAACTCCATATTTTTGGCACAAGAGGGGTCTCGCACCAAATTATAAATATGGAGTTAGGTTTGCGCCGGATTTGCGTAAACAAAATGGTGCAAATCCTTTGCAAACAGAATATAACTATGCCCCCTAGTCCATTAATCCAGATCATGAATGAATCAACCTTCTGTGTATGACCCTGCCAGAAGATACATCGATGATATCTTCGATGTATGGACGCCATAGCCTGATGTTGTAAACAAACAGCTTGGTGTTGTTAAGTATAAATCGTTGTTCAAGATGATCTACAGGCAGGCCAAGCTGGGAGCAAAGGTGCTTCCATAGATGTTCTGCGTATCTGGTGATAAAGCTGGTCTTCAAACCGGAAGAAATTTTCAGTCAGAGCTAAAGACGCACATTGCATAATGAAGTGGATAGGTGTAGGGGAAGTCCATGTACTGCTAGCCAAAGCCTCTTCAACCACCTGTAATGTTGCTTCTTGGGGTATGTTGGTATATAAAGCCTCCATGTCAAGGCTTATCAAGGCATTCACTTGCTCAGTGGTGATGATAGAGTCATTAAGATTGAGGACATCCTTGGTGTCTTTCAAAAACGTAGAGGTTGGAGGAAGTGGTCACATTGAACCATATAATATTCCCTGTCATGGTTATCAAGATTTATGATGGCCTAGCGTCATTCCAACGACACATTAGCGTCACTTTTTTACACTAATGTGGCGTTTGAATGGCAAACAACGTGGCGCCATATTTACAAAGTGGTGCAATGCTTCCATTGTGCCACTTTGTAACCCCTTGCACCACATTATGCCTGCGCCAGGGATAATGTATGCAAGGGGGTGTTCTGGCGCTGGGGGGGGCGCAAAGGAATCTATGAGATTCCTTTGCGCCGTTTTTATCAGCATTTCTGAATGCCTGCTAAGTGCAGGTGTTAAAAAGAGGCTTCCATTGGTTTCAATGGGCCTCTGGGTGCTTTGTAGGATTTGCATCAAAAAGTTTTACGCTAATCCTGCAAAGCGCCAAACTAGCGTCAAACATTCTGACGCTAGTTTCCTAACTACCGCCATGGTGCACCATATATTAAATACGGCGCACACATGGTGGCGATAGGAGGCACTGATGGGTCCCTAGTCAAGTTAGCAAGACAGCACACTGTAGACACACTAGGGGAGCGGTACCAAATGTCATCACTGGGGGGTCCCTAATGGCTCGTTGGCCAGGAATCACATTGTATATTCCCCAGGGGTGCAGTACCGCAGGTGGTTACTAGAGGTCCCTGATGAAGTCCTCCAGGCACCACACTTTATGTAGCCCGAGGCTGCTGTGCCAGAGGTTGACACAAGGAGCCAGTGGAGTTCAGTACGGAGTACTCCGGCCACCACGGCCCATAAATATCCGCCTCTATTGATTTAAAATTGCAGATGACGCGCTATTTGTTTGCTTTGCTTTCTGCATTTCCGGAGCTTCGCAAGTTAATCGGGCACATTCAGCTTCTAATTACCAAACACGGGTGCTGACGAATTCTGGTAAAAAACTCGAAATTCCATTTTCAAAACTTCAGATTTGAAGGCCCTTTCAAAAACATTACTCTCAACTAAAGAATTTTTTCATATTTTAAGATGATCTTTTCACCTTTAAATCAGATCCTTTTTGTACATTGTAACAGTGATCCTGCAAAAATTGAAAAATGTTGTTTATCATCGCCACATAGAGTGCTTTGCTTCCTGCGTTTCCGGAGCTTCGCACATTAATAGGCCACATCCAGCTTCTAATTACCAAACACCGGTGCTGATGAATTCTAATTAAAAAAAAAACCTAAAAATTCCAAAATGTCGTTTATCATCGCCACACAGAGGCCCTCATTACAACATTGGCGGTAAATCCTGCTTACCGCTGTGCAGAAGATCGCCAACACACCGCTGTGGCGGCGGAATTCCGCTACGGCTATTACGACCCACAGCTCGGAATCTGCCAAAATCTAGACACCCACTCAAGTCCGCCACACCAAAGGTCAGTGATAAACTGATGATAACAAAACCTCCACCGTCACGCCAACAGGAATACACCCACACTATCACGACCCACGAATCCACGCGGCGGTCTTTCAACCGCGGTATTTCATTCGAAGTTCACACCGCAGCGCTCAAAATACACACACACTTACAAAACACAACCACATTGGACAATTCCAAATACACACACCTGATACACATACACACACCACTCCCACACACCCAATACAATCTAAAACACACACCCACATCACCCACCAACCCTTACGACCACAATTGCGACTGAAGGCCAGAGAGAGACACCACCATCAACAAACTAGCATCTACAGGCACACAACACCATCACTCACACAACATCCACGCACCTCACACAACACACACAAGCACATCCCCTCACACATCACAACACACACCACCTCATACATCACCCACATCACCACATGGCACCGCAAAGACACCCTACGTTCTCTGAGGAGGAGCTCAGGGTCATGGTGGAGGAAATCATCCGGGTAGAGCCACAGCTATTCGGATCACAGGTGCAGCACACCTCCAGAGCTAGGAAGATGGAGCTATGGCGCAGAATCGTGGACAGGGTCAACACAGTGGGACAGCATCCAAGGACACGGGATGACATCAGGAAGAGGTGGAACGACCTACGGGGGAAGGTGCGTTCCGTGGTCTGAAGACACCAGATTGCAGTTCAGAGGACTGGCGGCGGACCCCCACTTTCTCCCCCACAACTAATAACATGGGAGGAGCAGGTCTTGGCTGTACTGCACCCTAAAGGGCCTCGCAGGAGTAGCAGGAGAAATGGACTCTGGTAAGTCAACTCTTTACTACCATATCCCCCACCCTACCTGCATGCTATCACATACCCCCACCCTCACCCTCACCCCCATCACTCCAACACCTCACATATGTCCCACTATCACAAATCACTCATCCCAACACCAAGCCCTGCATGCAAAAACACAGCATGGACACCCATCACCAAAGCATGTCCACTACAGATACCCACACAGACCCCAAAACAATCATCACACAAGGTCCTACATAAGAATGTAAGCACTGGGGTACAGGGTCACCCACCCATTGCACACCATGGCACACACAGATGCAATAATCATGCCTTTACACCCCTGAAGGACCCCTACCCAACCTCGCCGGACAGGAGGATCCAGACATGTCCCCCCCCCACCACAGAAGAGGCCCACAGTGATGACAGCAGCTCTGTCCAACTGGATCAAGCTGACCAGCCCTGCCCATCTGGGACCGCGGGACAGTTGGTTCCCCACACACTGGCACATGCCACCACAGGGCCTCCCCCCTCAGGAAACACCAGCACAGCACCCACCCAGCTGTCCCATCCCTCTGTACGTCAAGCAGCAGTGTGTCCACCAATACAGGGAACCCAGGAAAACCCACAAACCCGAGAACAGCAGGGATCTGGGGGCAGTGGCAGTGGGCACAGAGGAACAGGAAAACCAGGAAAATGGGAGGACTGTTGTGCAACAGGGGGAGGACAGGCCCAGGAAACCCAACCTCCACGAGGCCCTCTCCAACATCATAGGAGCGTACCATCATTCCCAGGAGATGATGGCAACGGTACTGGCCAAGTTTCAGGAGACCCACCGGCTGCAGGAGGAACAGTATTTGGGGATCAGGGAGGAACTCAAGTCTATCAACACCACCCTGGTCACCATTGTAGGGGTGCTGAAGGACCTTGTGAACACCAGGAGGGACACTTTGGTACAACATGGGGCACCTGACACTAGCCTGGACGATGAACTGCCCACCACCTCTGCCGGCGCTAGTGGACAAGAGGCACCGCCACAGGACGACAACACCAGCACCCCACCGCCTGCAGATGGAGAACCACCCCGCAAATGGTCCCTGAGATCCAGGACAAAGACAGAGAACAATGCCAAGACCCACGCCAAGAAATGAGACCACCCTGAATGCCATCCTTCAGTCCCACTTCGTCACCCTGTCCATCCTTAAACTGCCCTAGCTCCACTTCCCATGCCCCTTTGGACAATGCACCTGTGAGACAAATAACTGGACTCTGCCATGGACATTCCTCCACCATCACCCCTGACCATTTTACAAGCCCCTCCAATATTTTGCACTTAAATAAACACCCTTGAATCACAAAACAATCTGGAGTCAGTTGTGACCCTTGACCCTCGGGTAGGTCGTTCCCCTGCCGCAGCAGCTCCACCTGCCCAGGCCCCTGCCACCTGTGTGTAGATCCAAGACTCACCTCTGCGCTTGCTACTGAGTTGCCTTCTTGTTCTCTCCTGTTGCCTCTTTCTCTTTTCTGCCTATCACACTTTTGCCTTTCTCGTTCCTCTGCCGTTATCGCTCATTGCCTTTATTGCTCTTCTGCCTTTTTCGCTCCTCTGCCTTTAAACGCTCGCTTTCCTTCATCGCTCTTTTATCGTGACCGCTCTCTGCCTCTCTCGCTCTTTCTGCCCTTATTGCTCTGTGCCTTTCTCGCTCCTTTTGCCTTTATTGCTCTTTTTTCCTTTTTCGTTCCTCTGCATTTAACGCTCGTCTGCCTTTCCCTCTCTTTTAAACCTGACCACTCTTTTGCCTTTTTTCTCTCCCGCCTTCCCGCTCCCCGCATCCCGCTTTCCCGCCGCGGCCCCCTTGCGGCCCCGCCCCCCCCTGCTCCCATTCGCTGTCCCCCCTCCCGCCTCCTGCCTCCCAGCTGACCCCTCCTCCACCCCTTCCCTCTTATGGCGGCTGCTGCCCGGCAGAGACTGCGACCCTTGACCCTCGGGTAGGTCGCTCCCCCGCCGCTGCAGCTCCACCTGCCCAGGCCCCTGCCACCTGTGTGTAGATCCCAGACTCACCTCTGCGCTTGCTACTGAGTTGCCTTCTTGTTCTCTCCTGTTACCTCTTTTTCTTTTCTGCCTCTCTCGCTCTTTCTGCCCTTATTGCTCTGTGCCTTTCTCGCTCCTTTTGCCTTTATTGCTCTTTTTTCCTTTTTCGCTCCTCTGCATTTAACGCTCGTCTGGCTTTCCCTCTCTTTTAAACCTGACCACTCTTTTGCCTTTTTTCTCTCCCGCCTTCCTGCTCCCCGACATCCCGCTTTCCCGCCGCTGCCCCCTTGCGGCCCCGCCCCCCGCTCCCATTCGCTGTCCCCCTCCCGCTTCCCAGCTGACCCCTCCTCCCCCCCTTCGCTCTTATGACGCCCGCTGCGCGGCAGAGACAGCGACCCTTGACCCTCGGGTAGGTCGCTCCCCTGCCGCTGCAGCTCCACCTGCCCAGGCCCCTGCCACCTGTGTGTAGATCCCAGACTCACCTCTGCGCTTGCTACTGAGTTGCCTTCTTGTTCTCTCCTGTTGCCTCTTTCTCTTTTCTGCCTATCGCACTTTTGCCTTTCTCGTTCCTCTGCCGTTATCGCTCATTGCCTTTATTGCTCTTCTGCCTTTTTCGCTCCTCTGCCTTTAAACGCTCACTTTCCTTCACCGCTCTTTTATCATGACCGCTCTCTGCCTCTCTCGCTCTTTCTGCCCTTATTGCTCTGTGCCTTTCTCGCTCCTTTTGCCTTTATTGCCTTTATTGCTCTTTTTTCCTTTTTCGCTCCTCTGCCTCTAACGCTCGTTTTCCTTTACCGCTCTTTTAACGTGACCGCTCTCTGCCTTTCTCGCTCCTTTTGCCTTTATTGCCTTTATTGCTCTTTTTTACTTTTTCGCTCCTCTGCATTTAACGCTCGTCTGCCTTTCCCTCTCTTTTAAACCGGACCACTCTTTTGCCTTTTTTCTCTCCCGCCTTCCCGCTCCCCTGCATCCCGCTTTCCCACCGCTGCTCCCTTATGGCCCCGCCCCCCCTGCTCCCATTCGCTGTCCCCCCCGGTCCACCTCCCAGCTGACCCCTCCTCCCCCCCTTCCCTCTTGTGGCAGCCGCTGCTTGGCAGAGACACTGACCCTTGACCCTCGGGTAGGTCGCTCCCCCACCGCTGCAGCTCTACCTGCCCAGGCCCCTACCACCTGTGTGTAGATCCCAGACTCACCTCTGCGCTTGCTACTGAGTTGCCTTCTTGTTCTCTCCTGTTGCCTCTTTCTCTTTTCTGCCTATCGCACTTTTGCCTTTCTCGTTCCTCTGCCGTTATCGCTCATTGCCTTTATTGCTCTTCTGCCTTTTTCGCTCCTCTGCCTTTAAATGCTCGCTTTCCTTCATCACTCTTTTATCGTGACCGCTCTCTGCCTCTCTCGCTCTCTCTGCCCTTATTGCTCTGTGCCTTTCTCACCCCTTTTGCCTTTATTGCTCTTTTTTCCTTTTTCGTTCCTCTGCATTTAACGCTCGTCTGCCTTTCCCTCTCTTTTAAACCTGACCACTCTTTAGCCCTTTTTCTCTCCCGCCTTCCCGCTCCCTGCATCCTGCTTTCCCGCCGCTGCCCCCTTGCGGCCCCGCCCCCCCAGCTCCCATTCGCTGTCCCCCCTCCTGCCTCCCAGCTGACCCCTCCTCCCCCCCTTCCCTCTTATGACGGCTGCTGCGCAGCCGTGCCCGTCTGCACCCGTCCGCGCCTGGACCGCGCCCAGCGCCAGAACCCCTGGCCTCTACCACACCCAAAATCCCCATCTCAGATACGACGCCGCCTCCCTCAACGCACTCAACCCTGGACAAACTGCTACCAAGCCAGCCCCAAACGCACTCATGGACCCTTCGCCTGTCAAGCCTGCAAGCACACCTTCCACTGAGCCTGGAGTCCTTTCACCGGCGCACGCACCAACAACCACCTCAAGTGCATCCTCCTCAACACACGCTCCGTCCACAAGCACGCCATCGAATTATGGGACCTCCTGGACACAAGAGCACCTGACGTCGCCTTCATCACAGAGACCTGGATGAACGCCTCATCGGCTCCTGACATCGCCATAGCCATCCCCAAAGGCTACAAGATCGCCCAGAAAGACCGCGCCAACAAAATTGGAGGAGGAATCGCCATCATCTACAAGAAATCCATCAACATCACGACCTCCACCGAAGACACCCCCCTCGCCGCCGAACACATGCACTTCCAGATCCACACCGACCCCAGGACCACCCTCAGAGGTACTCTCGTCTACAGGCCCCCTGGCCCACGCGCCCTATTCAGCGAATCCATCACTAACTTCATCTCCTCGCACGCCCTAGCCTCGCCAGACTACATCCTCCTCGGGGACCTGAATTTCCACCTGGAGAAGAACAACGACACCAACACCACCACCCCGCTCGACAACCTCGCCAACCTCGGTCTCAAGCAACTGGTGGACATCCCCACCCACACCGCCGGCCACACGCTCGACCCCATCTTCTCCGCCAGCAACCATATATCCTTCAGCCACTCCTCTGAGCTTCACTGGACCGACCACAGATGTGTCCACTTCACCTTCAAACGTGAGACCCACCACCTTCGCACACAACAAATCCCGCGCAGACCCTGGAACAAAATCTCCACAGAGCAGCTATTCTCAACTCTAATCCATAACCAACCTGCCATCACCAGCGACGCCAACAACGCTGCCCTCAGCCTCACACAGTGGATCACCAACAGTGCCGACATCCTCGCCCCTCTCAGAAGCCACTCAAGAGAGACCAACATCAGGAAACCCTCGTGGTTCACGGACGCCCTCCAAGAATCCAAGAAATCCTGCTGTACCCTCGAAAAAACCTGGCTCAAAGAACACACCGCAGGAAACATGTCAGCCCTCAAGATCGCCACCCGTAAACACCGCCAGCTGATCCGCTCCACCAAAAGGGCATCTTTCATAGAGAGACTTGACAACAACACCCACAACAGCAAAGAACTCTTAAACATCATCAAAGAGCTCTCCAACCCCAACGCAGCTCCAACACCATCACGCCATCACAAGAACTCTGCAACTCCCTGGCTTCTTTCTTCCATCGAAAGATCACCGACCTACACAACATCTTCGGACACCAAACCCCGCCGCCCACCACTGAACCTACAGTCCCAGCCGCTACCCTCAATGCCTGGACCCCCATCAGCTTCAAAGAGACCAGAATCACCATGAACACCATCCACTCTGGCTCCCCCTCAGACCCGTGCCCCCACCACATCTTCAACAAAGACAACGCCATCATCGCCCCCTATCTCCAGAGCATCATCAACAGCTCGTTCGCATCGGACACCTTCCCCGAGAACTGGAAACATGCTGAAGTCAACCCTCTCCTGAAAAAACCCACGGCTGACCCCAATGACCTGAAGAACTTCCGCCCCATTTCTCTTCTCCCCTTCCCGGCCAAGGTCATCGAGAAGGCCGCCAACAAGCAACTGAACACCTTCCTTGAAGATAACAACCTGCTCGACCCCTCCCAATCTGGCTTTTGGGCCAACCACAGCACAGAAACCGCCCTCATCGCAGTCACCGACGACATCAGAACCCTAATGGACAACGGAGAAACTACCGCCCTCATCCTCCTGGACCTCTCGGCCGCCTTCGACACCGTGTGCCACCGCACCCTAATAATCTGCCTCCGCTCCACGGGAATCCTAGGACAGGCCCTGAACTGGATCATCTCGTTCCTCTCTGACCGAACCCAAAGAGTCTACCTCCCGCCCTTCCGCTCAGAACCCACCGAGATCATCTGCGGCGTTCCACAAGGCTCTTCGCTCAGCCCCACCCTCTTCAATATCTACATGAGCCCCCTCGCCAACATCGCTCGCAAACACAACATCAACATCATCTCCTACGCCGACGACACCCAGCTGATACTCTCCCTCACCAATGACCCAGCCACCGCCAAAGCCAACCTGCAGGATGGAATGAAAGACGTCGCAGAATGGATGAAGCTCAGCCGCCTAAAGCTGAACTCTGACAAGACAGAGGTCCTCATCCTCGGACACTCCCCGTCCGCCTGGAACGACTCTTGGTGGCCCACGGCCCTGGGCACCGCACCTACCCCTTCAGACCACGCATGCAACCTCGGATTCATCCTGGATCCCCTCCTCACCATGACCAAGCAAGTCAACGTCGTCTCGTCTTTCTGCTTCCACACCCTCCGCATGCTCTGAAAAATCTTCAGCTGGATCCCCGCCAAAACTAGAAAAACTGTTACCCACGCCCTTGTCACAAGCCGCTTGGACTACGGAAACACCCTATACGCAGGAACCACCACTAAGCTACAGAATCGTCTTCAGCACATACAAAACGCCTCCGCTCACCTCATCCTCGACATACCGCGCCACAGCCACATATCCGCCCACCTGAAACACCTGCACTGGCTCCACGTCAACAAAAGAATCACCTTCAGACTCCTCACCCACGCACGCAAAGCCCTCCACAAAAAGGGCCCCGAATATCTCAACAGACGCCTCTCGTTCTACACGCCCACCCGTCAACTTCGCTCAGCCAGCTTCGCTCTCGCCACCATCCCTTGTATCCGCAGATCCACCGCTGGAGGTAAATCCTTCTCCTACCTGGCAACTCCCTCCCCCGTTCACTTAAGAACCACCCAGGACCACCTCGCCTTCAGTAGGAGCCTCAAGACTTGGCTCTTTGAGCAGCAGTACCCTCCCAGCGACTTGAGACCCTCACGGGTGAGCAGCACGCTCTATAAATGCCTTGATTGATTGATTGAGTCTGTGCTTTCAGGAATGTGTATTTGCTATAACTGAGGAAAATAGCAATGTCCATTGTATTGTCAACATACCTATGTCACACAGCTCTAGTCCATGAGGTAACATAGCAGAGGTCACACAGTGGGACCCACATCTGTGAAATGGAAAGGCAAAGTGACAGGTCAGGGTCCATACACTGGGTGAAGGTGACAGACATATGATAGGTCAAACAATTGTATGAGATGTAGGAGGCAGTGATGTCTTCTTACCTGTGTCTCACTGGAAGTATTGCTGGATCACGTTGTTTCTTTTGTCGATATCCTCTTCTTCTGCCTCAACTTCTTCACTGTCCACAGGCTCCACAGCTGCCATAAGACCTCCTTCTGGACCATCCTCCTGCAGAAAAGGCACCTGTCGTTGCAAAGCCAAATTGTGCAGCATACAGCAGGCCACGATAATCTGGCACACCTTCTTTGGTGTGTAGTACAGAGAACCACTGGTCATATGGAGGCACCGGAACCTGGCCTTCAGGAGGCCAAAGGTTCTTTCTATATTCCTCTAGTTCCCCCATGTGCCTCATTGTAGAGTTCCTGTGCCCTTGTCCTGGGATTTCTCACTGGGGTCAGTAGCCATGACAGGTTGGGGTACCCAGAGTCACCTGCAAATGTCGAGGGACAACTGTTAGACACACACTAACCCTTAGGGACAACCCCAGACCCAGACAACTATTCACAGGGTATAAGGTCCTTCTCCTCACCTATTAGCCACACACGGTGCCTCTGGAGTTGCCCCATCACATAAGGTATGCTGCTATTCCTCAGAATGTAAGCGGCATGCACTGAGCCAGGAAACTTGGCATTCACATGTGAAATGTACTGGTCGGCCAAACACACCATCTGCACATTCATTGAATGAGAGCTCTTCTGGTTTCTGTACACCTGTTCACTTCTGTGGGGGGCGTACCAAGGCCACATGTGTCCCATCAATGTCACCCATGATGTTGGGGATATGTCCCAGGGCATAGAAGTTACCTTTCACTGTAGGCAAATCCCCCACCTGAGGGAAAACGATGTAGCTGCACATGTGTTTCAGCAGGGAAGACAAAACTCTGGACAACACGTTGGAAAACATAGGCTGGGACATCCCTGATGCCATGGCAACTGTAGTTTGAAAAGACCCACTTGCCAGGAAATGGAGTACTGACAGGACCTGCACTAGAGGGGGGATTCCTGTGGGATGGCGGATAGCTGAAATCAGGTCTGGCTCCTACTGGCACACAGTTCATGGATTGTTGCACGATCAAGTATGTAGGTGACTATTACATGTCTCTTTTCCATTGTCAACAGGTCCACCAGCGGTCTGTACATAAGAGGATGCTGCCATCTCCTCACCTGCCCCAGCGGACATGCCCTATGGATGAGAACAGCGAGCACAGAGTCAGCCAACACTGAGGTAGTAAAAAAATAATTTATTGCACACATTTGTCAATCCGCCATGTGCCTGTCTTTGTGTGTATGCAAGGCCTAGATATGTGTGATGCATTAAAAAATAATGCCATGTGGCCCTCTGAAATGGCGGCTGCCTGACCTGTAATGTGGGACAAGGGGATATGATGTAACTGCGCTGGCGTTGTACACCGTTGAGGTAGGCGGTCGAAGACCGCGGTGCAATCCTGCATTGGTTAACATTGGGCCCTATGAGTCCCAGGAGCCAATGACGATGTACACAGGCGGTGACGGTACGCACCGCCACGGACGTGACCGCCATTTTCACTCTGTTCACTCACTTGATACCTGACCTTCGAAAGGAGAGGACCTACGCTGCAAGTGCTGCTGTGACCTCAGTCTGGAAGCGACGATGGCTCATGTGTCTGGGGAAAGGGCCCCTGCCTTCACTTTGGATGAGTTGGACAAGTTAGTGGATGGGGTTCCCCCCAGTACACGCTACTCTACGGTCCTCCAGACAAACAGGTGAGTACACTGTGAGCATGCTGTATGGGCAATGCCTGTTTGGAGTGGTGTGGATGGAAGATACAGGAGGGGGGGACTGAGGCCAGCATGATGAGCGGACGGTGAGTGTATCAGCGTCAGGACAAGGGTGGGAATGTGGGCCAATGACTGTGACGGTCCGGACGGTTAAAGTTTTTCCTTTTCCCCTGCCCTACTCCTCTAGGTCAGCGCCCACCAGAAGAAGAATATTTGGCGTGCCATCGCCAAGGACGTCTGGACACTGGGGGTCCACCACAGACGGAGCACCCACTGCTGTAAAAGATGGGAGGACATTCGCCGCTGGAGCAAGAAGACGGCGGAGGCCCAGCTGGGGATGGCCTCCCAACATGGGAGGGGTGCCCGTCGCACCATGACCTCCCTGATGTTCTGGATCCTGGCGGTGGCATATCCGGAGTTGGATGGGCGCTTGAGGGCATCACAGCAGCCACAAGGGGGTGAGTACACTCTCATTCAGCTGACTCTGCATGCATTAGGAGGTGTCTGGTTGGGGGAGGTGGGCAGTGGGTTTCCCTGGGCCAGGGCGAGCTTTGTAGGCAAGGACCCCTTGTGAGGCAGGCTATGTGGCACCCCAACTCCACCAGTGGTAAGAGCCATCTACACCTAGTGAGGCTCCTGTGACCTCAATGTGTGCAGCAATCGGGCATAGGCCTTGTACCCCATGTCCCTGTGATTAATTAGGGAACTGTAAGTGCATGGCGTAGTGCAGAGGGCTGCTGTGTCTGTAGTGTCCACCAATGGTAGCGGTATTGCATGCACTAAACATTTCTTTCTTCTTTCTCCCCACTTTTTGTGGTCTCCCTGTTCTTGTGTGCATTAGCATCATCAGGCGGAGGAGCAGTGCCACCGGAGCAGGAGGGAGTTGCATCCCACATGGCCCTGGAGAGCGAGACAACGGAGTCTGAAGTCACCAGTGGGACGGAGGGTAAGGGGAGCTCCATGGCGGGGACAGGAGCAGAGACCAGCGACACCAACTCCTCCTCTGATAGGAGCTCCCTTGCAGTGGCGGGCCCCTCTGTGCCCACCGCATCAACAGGTACAGCCACCACCCCCTTACCAGCACTGCCCTCCCAGCAGCCCCTCAGCGTGTGTCCCGTGGCTGCTCACCCAGGAGGGTGGGCATCTCTTTCGCCCCAGGAACCTCAGGCCCTGCTGCCCTCAGTGAGGAGGCCATTGACCTCCTGAGATCCCTCACTGTTGGGCAGTCTACCATTCTAATGCCATCCAGGGTGTAGAGAGGCAGTTGCAGCAAACAAATGCATACCTGGAGGGCATTCATTCTGGCCAGGCAGCCCAACAGAGAGCATATCAGGCTCTGGCCTCATCACTGATGGCAGCCATTGTCCCTGTGTCCAGCCTCCCCCCTCCAACTTCCTCCACCCAGACCCAATCCCCTGTACCTCAGCCTATCCCAAACACACCATCAGAACAGCATGCACACACCTCAACACACAAGGGTGGCTCAGGCAAACATAAGCACCATACATCCCACAGGCACTCACACAAGCATCATACCCATGCACACATACCAACATTCACTGCCTCCTCCTTGTCCCCCTCCTCCACGTCTCGCTCCTCCCTCCCAGTCTCGTCTCCACTCACACCTGCATGCACTACATCCTCAGCCACTACCTCCATCACCAGTACGCCACACACCGCTCACGTGCACTCACCACCCCCACTACCATTCACACATCCTGTGTCCTCTCCCAGTGTGTCAGTGAGCCCTCCTCCCAAAATACACAAACACAGACACACACCCACCCAATAAACATCCACCTCACAACAGCCTACAGCCCATGTACCTTCATCCAAAGTCACCAAACGAACACCTCCTACAACCACTACCTCTTCCTCCACTCCCATACCCCCTCCATCTACCCGTCCCAATGTGTCTAAAAAACTTTTCATATCAAATGTTGACCTCTTCCCTACACCTCCCCCCCTGTCCGGCCCCTAGGGCCCACCTCTCCAGGTCCTAACCCAGCACCTCAGCCACCACATCACCAGGCACAGTGGTGCCAGCAATAACGGGATTTTGGAGTGCGCCAAGCAACAGGGCTGCCAGTGTCCCAAGGAGCGAGGGCAAGGACATTCGGCCACCTCCAGAACAGAAAAAGTTGCCCACATCCCAGAGGGAGAAGGCCAAAATACCTGCTACCAAGGGCTCAGTCAAGACAAAAATTGAAAGTGGCAAGACAGCTGCGCCACCATCCAAGGTGGGGAAGGGCCTGAAAATCAAAGGCAGGTCCACGTCTACGCCAACCTGCACAGCAGACAAGACCGCCACCGGCACCGCCACCTGCACTGTTGCCACAGACACTGCCACCAGCACCCCAGACACTGAGCCCTTCACCAGCACCGCCATCAGTGAGCCCGCCACCAGCACCGCCGCTACTGACACCGCAGCCAGCACCCCAGACACTGAGCCCTTCACCAGCACCGCCGTCAGTGAGCCCGCCACCAGCACCGCTGCTACTGACACCGCCGCCAGCACTGCCAGCTGCCCTGCAACATCCTGAGACAGTGGCACCACCGCAAATATGGCTGCCATCCCCAGTGGTCAGTCGTACGAGGCTGGTGGTCAGCTCCAGGAGCATGGGCAGCTTGCATGTTGCACCACTGTCAGTGGAGTGTCACATCCACTACCTGAGTCCTTGGCAGGATGAAGCACTCTGGGCACAAAGCCCCCTCCAGAACCAGTGGAGAATCGCATCCACTACCTCAGTCCTTGGGAGGATGAAGCACTCTGGGCACAAAGCCCCCTCCAGAACCAGTGGAGTATTGCATCCACTACCTCAGTCCTTGGCAGGATGAAGCACTCTGGGCACAAAGCTCCCTCCAGAACCAGTGGAGTAAGGCATTCACTACCTCAGTCCTTGGCAGGATTAAGCACTCTGGGCACAAAGCCCCCTCCAGAACCAGTGGAGAATCACATCCACTACCTCAGTCCTTGGCAGGATGAAGCACTCTGGGCACAATGCCCCCTCCAGAACCAGTGGAGTATCACATCCACTACCACAGTCCTTGGCAGGATGAAGCACTCTGGGCACCAAGCCCCCTCCAGAACCAGTGGAGTCTCACATCCACTACCTCAGTCCTTGGCAGGATGAAGCACTCTGGGCACAAAGCCCCCTCCAGAACCAGTGGAGAAAGGCATCCACTTGTGATACTGTGGCTTTGACCTCCCCAGGATAAAGCAGTGGGCAACCCACCCACTGGAGAGACTTGAAAGACTGTGGCTTTGCACTCCCCAGGATAAAGCAGTGGGCAACCCACCCACTGGAGAGTCTTTGGAGACTGTGGCTTTGCAATCCCCAGGATACATCAATGGGCATGGAGCCCCCTCGTGGAGCTGGCGTCGTGCACTCATCCGGCTGAGGTGCCCCCCTTCCTTTCCCCCTGAGGTGCTTGTTTCATTTCGATCTGATGCCCCAGCAGTGTTCTCTCCATTTCGAGTCTGGTATCTAGTGTGGGCCTCACCCATGCATTTTGGGCCCAGTGGTCCACGGACTATGAATGGTGCACTACCCAGACTTGATTGGTTGGTGTACATAATTGTTTATACTGTATATAAAGTTTTGACTAATGGATTTTTATTGATTACTATAGTTCAACTCATTTCCTTTTGTCCTTGCGTTCTTCCAGGGGGGGTGGAGGGGGTGTAAATGTAATGTTGCAACATGTATTGGTGTGTATGTTGTTGTGGGTGAGGGTGGGGGTGGGGGTGTTGCGTGTTGCGTGTTGCGTGTGTGTGTTGCTCTCTTTTCCCTCCCCCCTCCCCTGTGTCGTAGGTGCAGTTCTCACTGTGGTCGTCGCCGCCGTGTTTCGTGCTAGGAGTGTTAATGTGGTTGTCTATGTTGGCGGTTTCCGCCATGGTCTTGATTCCATTTTTTTTTTACCGCCGGCCTGTTGGCGGTCTTACCGCCGCTTTAACACTGACCGCCAGGGTTGTACTGAGGGCCAGAGTGCTTTGCTTCCTGCGTTTCCGGAGCTTCACACGTTAATCAGCCACATCCAGCTTCTAATTACCAAACACCGGTGCTGACGAATTCTGGTAAAAAAAAAAAAACTCAAAATTCCATTTTCAAAACTCTAGATTTGAAGGCCCTTTCAAAAACATTACTCTCAACTAAAGAATTTTTTCATAATTTAAAATGATCTTTTCAAATCGGATCCTGCTTGTACATTGTAACAGTGATCCCACAAAAATTGCAAAATGTCGTTTATCATCACCACACAGAGTGCGAATGAACCACTTTTTTTTTTTTTTTTTAAGTTTCAAAAACCTTTATTAAGTGCTTAAGTAGGCGATATATAGGTTTTTAAAGAGTGGTACCTCTTCCCTTAGGAGGGGCAGTCCACTTCAAATCATACTTTAGCAATACAGTCCGTTTACATGTGAACGTAGTAGTAAAGGGGGTTTGGTTTCTTAGGGCAGTGTGGGGAGTTCAGTGGGAAAGAGGGGTTAGGGTTTACAGTTCTTCCTCCTTCTCACGCTCCTTGTTGTCCTTGTCTGTGTAATCTCTCAGCAGGTTGTGTACCATTCTGAGGCATGCTTCCCTGCTCACCACCTCCTCGTTGGTCACCAGTCGGGTCCTGGCATACATGAGGATGTCCTTTACGCAGCAGAGGATTCTCCAGCATCCTTGGATAGCCTCCACTGCGTGTGTCTTTGAAAACAGCCAATAAAGCACCAAGTGGTGAGTGATGTTTGGGTATGGGATATGTACTTCCATTTCTTGTTTTAAGGCTCCCCGTAGTCTCTGGGCAAAAGGGCAGGCCCAGAACAGATGGTATGTAGTTTCCTCTTCGGCGCATCCCCTTGGGCATTCTCTGTGTGGGCACAGGCCCCTGCCGTGCATGAATGACCGGACTGGCAGTCCCCCTTTCACAGCCATCCATGCAATGTCTTTGTGTCTGTTGGTCAGGAATGGGGAGGATACATTTTCCCACACCCTTGTTGCTGTAGCGGGTGGCAGGTCTCTCACTGGTTCTGTGGTGTCCCTGGACCTGATTAGTCTGTGGATTGTCCTGGGCTTCCATAGGCTTGGTGTGACACAGTTCAGCCCAAATTCCACCACAAACTTCTCAATCTCCTTGTACTACCAGGGGAGGTCCCAGTTGAACATTGTTGCATTCTCCCACTTATCCCACCCCAGTCTTCTCCATACTGGGAGCAGGAAGAAGCGGAAGACCCTGTAAGCTGAATGGTCCTTGTTCTCGTTCATCAGGGTTATTCGGATGCAGCCACACACAAAGAAGGCTCTGGGGATTGTCGGGATGTCAGGGACTGCCTTCCCTCACTTGCGATGCTCCTTGTGCATGACTGTCCTTTTCACCCTGTCCATCTTTGAGTGCCAAACAAAGTGGAAAACCATGCTGTTCACAGCCCGTGCTACGTTGGCCAGGAGTGGCCAGGCCTGTGTCACAGACTGCAGCACGGGCAGTGCATCGTTCTTGAGCACCAGAGCCTTTCCTTCAATGCTCAGGTGTCTCAAGCTCCAAAAGCCTAGTTTCTGCTTGACTTTGGCCAGGCCTTCGTTCTAGCTTTTTGCCGCTGCTCCTGGTCCCCCAAACCAGATACCGAGGATCTTTACCAGTCCTGTCTCAATGGGGAAAGGGAGAGGCTTGTTACATAGGTCCCAGCGGCCGAAGAGCTTTGCCTGTGATTTATCCATGCTGATCTTTGCTCCTGATGCTTTGCGAAAGTTCTTGCATGCCACCAGTGGGGACTGGACCGATTTCCCATCCGTGCAGAAGAGGGTGACGTCGTCCATATACAGCGTGCACTTGCCTTCTTTCTTTCTGTCTCCTGGTGTCGGGATCCCTCTGATGTTCAGGTTCTTCCTGATGTACTCGCGAGTAGCTCTATAACCAAAACAAACAGAGAGGGCGAGAGCGGGCGAGAGCGGGCAGCCTTGTCTTACCCCAGACCTGATAGGAAAGGGGTCTGTTTTCCAACCATTTACCATGACTGAACTGAAGATGTCTGTATACATTATTCTAACATAATTGCAGAACCGCTCCCCCATCCCAAAGCCCTGCAGTACCCTCTCCATGAACTCCTGGGAGACATGGTCAAAGGTCTTTTCCTGATCGAGACAGACCAGCGCAGTGCGGATATTCCAGTCCGTGATGTACTGGATCATGTCCCTGATCAGTGCTAGGCTGTCCGCTACCCTGCGTCCTTTAACCCCACAGGTCTGGTCTGGGTGAACTATCTCTCCCATAGCGCCCTTGAGTCTATTCACCATTGTCTTTGCCAGGATCTTGTAGTCCACATTCAGGAGAGAGATGGGACGCCAGTTCTTGATGTCACATCTCTCCCCCTTATGTTTATACAGGAGCGCGATCATTCCTCCCCTTAATGTGTGGGGCATGACTCCCTCCTGTTCCATCTCCTCATACAGCTCCAGAAGGTCTGGTACCACTAGGTCCCACAGTGAAGTGTAGAATTCAATTGGTAGACCGGCACTACCTGGTGTCTTTCCTGACTTGAAGGATTTCACTGCAAGGTGCAGTTCCTCCAGAGCAAGGGGTATGTTCAGGACTTCCCTTGCTGGTGTGGAAACCTTTCTCAGGATACCTGACAAAAACTTTTCTGCCTGATCCCCATCTGAACTCTTCTCTCAGTAGAGGTCCCCATAGAAGTCTGTCACAGCCTTCCTAATGTCTTCCTTGGTGTCACACAGAATTCCCTCCCTGTTGCGCAGTTGAACCAGAAGGGTGTGCGCGGAGTGGATTTTCTTAAGGAAGAAGGAGTTGTATGTCTCCCCCTTTTCCAGGTTCTCCACCTTAGAACGGAAGATGATCCTCCTGGATTCGTCATGAAAGTGCTCGCTCAGCTCTTTCTTGACTGCCTCCAGAGGGTTCATGACGTCCCATCCCCGGAATTGGAGGTCGTGCAGTTCCTGCAGCTTTTGCTGCAGTCTACTGAACTCCTTCCTTCTCCCCCTTGCTGCTTCCTGCCCACGTTCTTAAAGAAGTCCTGAATCCTGCCTTTCACCCACTCCCACCATTCCCCTATGGACCGGAAGGTGTCTTTCATGTCTTGCCACTCACTGTCAGTCTTCCTCAGCTCCTCCTGCACATCCTCTCTCACCAGCAGAGAACTATTCAGCTTCCAGGTGCCTGGACCTGTCAGGAACTTTCCCGTTAGTTCCCCCTGGAACCTGATAGCTCTGTGATCAGAGAAATGCACTGTCACCATGGAGTGTTGCCTGATCCTCACTGATTTAGAGGTGAAAACAAAGTCTATCCTGGAGTGCACGGATCCATCAGGGCGGCTCCAGGTGAAGTTCCTGGCATCCGGCCCCATGGATCCAATGACGTCTGTCAGGGAGGCCTCACCCACCATCTCCACCAGGAGTCTCGCAGCATCATCCATCCATCCTTCCCTTGCCCTGGTCCCACATCGACCACCACTTTCTAGTATACAGTTGAAATCCCCACCCATCATTATTGTTCTTGAGGTGACCAGCTCTGGTCTGAGGCACTGGAACAGCTCCTGTCTCTCACCTACATCAGAGGGCGCATATACATTGATCAGTCTAACCGGTTCTCCTGCCCTACAGACCTACTGCTGTTCCCCCCAGACCAAAAGGAAGGCCCAAATGTCCACTGCTGTTCTAGGTGTGTGTATGAAGCTGCAAAAGGGATGGAGCATTCCTGAATCATGTACATATCATATTCCTGGCTGGCAAGAAAGTTCAAGGTGCTAGCACATCTGCGCTTGTCTCTGCTACTTCTCACATTTATGGAAAACAATGAAATAGCCATCTTAATTAGTGTTTAAGATTTTGACTTAGGCTTAAATACTAACTATCAAGTCAGAGTAATTAGCTGTTTATACACAATGACAAGGCTACTTACAGGGCTGGTCAGGCTCCTAGCGGGTCTCCGGCACGGAGGACTGTTGTCTTGGCCACCGTTGCCTGGTGCTTCTCTGAGGCTGGCTTGCCCACGTGGCTGGTCCCTGGCTCTTCCTCCTCCAGGTTGGCAGGTAGGCTTTGCTCTTCCTCCTCCATGGAGGTCTCTTCCTTCTCGACTGTTGCTGGCGATGGTGGTGGAGACGCCTCCATGACTCTGGCTAGCGCCCTCATATCCTGCAGCACTTTGGTCACTTGATCCAGTTGGTCCTCTGGACCCTCATTCCCTGGTTGTTCTTCTTCCTCTGACTCCTCAGGATCGGAGTTGGGGTTGTGGTTGCTCAGGTGTTTCTTCCTGGTCTTCTTTGTTACTTATGGGGGACTGTGCCTTTTCCTGCGCTCCTGTTCCATCCAGGGCCCTTCTTCCTGGATCTCAGAGGCGGGTTGGGGAGCGTTGTCTGTTGGCCCACTCTCAGGGATGGCAGGCATTTCTTCTTCTGTGCTCTGTGGCTCCAGGGCCTGGGTGGAGCCCTGGTCAGGTTTGACTTGCTCCTGCCTGGGGCCTCTCCTCCTCCCAGTTTCCTTGGTCTTTCTGGGTGCTGGGACTGGAAGGCTGGCCGTGGCAGCCTCTTCTTGTGCCACTCTCCCTGGAGGTTTGGCCACCTGGCCGCCTGGGCGTAGGACTTGGCTCTTTGCGGGCAGTCCTTGAATCGGCAGCCCACAGCACCGCAGAGGTTGCAGGGGGCTTCCTCTTTGCATGCCCTGGCTGTGTGTCCTTCCCTTTTGCAGTTCTTGCACACTTGCACTGTGCAATCTTTAGTGGTGTGGCCCAGTTTACTGCACTTGTTGCACAGTTTGGACTGCCCGGGGTAGTAGAGGTAGCCCGAGTCGCGCCCTAGGGAGAAGCTTGAAGGAGGGTGATGGATTCCATACAGGGCGGCCAGGTCCTCTTTCAGCTTCACCATGACTGTCCATTTACCATCCCATATGCCATCACTGTCTAGGTTGCAGGGTGTTCTCTCGTCACTGTGCAGTGGTGGCGTAGGAAGGTGGCCAGGTCCTGGATGTTGACGTGCGGGTTGTAGACGAGCACAGTCATCCTCTTGACCTCCATCACGAGTTGGCAATCTAGGTAGAAGTCGGAGAAGGGTTTCTCGTCCCGTCTTGATCAGCACATCTGCCAGTATCTCTTGCAGATTGGTTCCGACATGAACGTCAGCAGGTATATACTTTTGGGTGCATCTGACGTTATGCACCAGATCTCTGCTGCTGTGAACCCCTTCTTGGTCACCAGCAGCTCTGTGAAGGTCTTCCTGCTGAGCTCTGGTGTGGAGCCATCCGATTGCACCTTCCTCTGCAGCTTCACTGTGTTGTGGAACCATGGGTTCCGCGGTCTGCTCATCCTGTCTGTGCTGTTGCGGCGTGCCTTGGGAAGGGTCCTTCAGGGAGCTGTAGCAGGTAGGTACTCCTTAGGCCTGTCCCTGGTGGCTGGCAGTGGTTCCCTTCAGGCAGGCAGGCAAGCAGGCCTCAGTAGCCAGGCAGCTCCAGCAGGCAAGGAAGAGACTTCAGCAGGCCAGCAGTTCCAGCAGGCAGGTGAGAGTCCACGGCAGGCGGTTCCAGCAGGCAGGAGAAGTCCACAGCCGGCAGGTTCAGCAGGCAGGTATTTTCAGCAGGAAGCAGCTCCAGTAGTAGCACTTAAAAGAGCCCTTGTGTGCATATAGCACCAGGTAGCTCTTTGGCAGAACAGTAACCTCTAGTGGACAATAAAGGTACTGCAGGCACGGGTGGGCGTGGTGTCTATCCTGCCACATAAATAATGAACCACATCTAGTTAAAACAACACTAACGCACACACTGATGTTCCTAGTAGACCGCTTTGCCTCACATGGTATTATGAATAACACTTAACAATGACGATTACTTTTAAAATAAAATAAGTATAAAATATATCGTTGTTGTACCAAAACACATACAAACATTTCTGATTTACAATGCCATGACAATGAAACGGAAGTGAGTGTGGCTTGACAGTGGCTTCTGGGTATGCAAATTGTCAAAAAAAAGGTGGTTGTTCACGGGAAGCCTGCCCTCTAGTAACAGTAGATGGTACTGCGCATTCTGGTTGGTGAACGCCCAGGGTCTTATTTACAAGCAGCTTGCGCTGTCATAAGGTTGCTTTAGTTAGGGTACAGGCACATTAATTTAGCCTTTCTTCGCTTAGGCCTGCAGCTTGTGCCCTTTCATCTATGTACATGGCATTTTATTCATTTTTATTATTTTAGCAAAGGCTATATTTAGTGAAAGCTGTTTTTATTATTTTATCAGTTGCTCTTTTCTGCAGACTTTTATTATTCTTTTCTTGCAGGACATATTCACTCTATGCTTTCTCCAAGGCTGACTATGATAAGCTTATTAGTTATTGCCAGTATAACGAACGTGTTCATTATGTCACAAACTCTTATACACCGAAATGTGCGTGTTGTCACATCAGGGCAGTTTCTCAGAACATCTGCTGTTTTATTATAAAACACTTCACTGCCCCTTTACGTTAGAGGGGATTTCCAGCTATTGTCATCGAAACCTGCATCCAACTTTTCAGTTTTTGATGAGTAGACCAACAGACCTCTTCTTTACATACAATCACAGGTATGGGGGATGTTTTTTTTCCGAGGGGCCTGATGGACAGATTAGGCCTTACACTACCATGCTCTTGTATAGAATATCGGTAGTGCAAGTAGAAATTCCAGAACCATTATTGGGATCGTATGGTGGGACTTTTCCTATGTTTCACTTCCCTCATCACTGTTCTGCTTTTATTATGTTTTATTATCCTCGAAATCGCAATAATGCCTTTTTATGTAGAATGCAGTTGATTCAAAAAACAGAAAACATATGTAGCTATGTATGACAAACAGCGCTGAACAACATCTGATACATCTAAAATAGTGTGCATGACAACATTGTATACCAAATAGTCCTCCATTGCCAAACACAATGAACACGAAGTGTGAAAGTACATAGGGGCAGATTTACAAGCCCCTAGTGCCTCAACGCTGCCTTAGCTTCATTTTTTTTACGCTAAGGTGGCGCTAAGTAGGCCATACCATGTGCATATTTACAAAGTGTCGCAATACAAGCATTGCGCCATTTTGCAACCCCTTGCATCAGGTATAATGCATTCAAGGGATTGGGGTTCCCCCTGCAGGGAGTCTCGATACAAATGTTGCAGTGAAATTTACAAGATTTCAGTGCGCCATTGTTTCCAATGGCCAAGCCCTTGTAGTGTCAAATTTTAGGCACTAGTGCAGCAAAGTGGCACAATAGCGTCCAAAATTTTTACATGTTGTGGTAACGACTGACATGGTGCACAATGTTGTAAATACAGTGGGGCATATTTATACTCTGTTTGCGCAGAATGTGCGTAAAAATTTTGGACACACATTCAGCGCAAACGTTGCCCCATATTTAAACACTGACGCCCGAGCCGGCGCAAAGGAAAATTCCGCAATGTGCGTCAGTTTCTGGAAGCGGCACCCCGCCCTGCGTTAATGACATGCAGGGTAGGCGTTCCCGTCCAAAAACCGACGCACACAGCCGTGCGTCGTATTTATGCTTTCGGGCAAAAATGACTCCCGGACGGTAGGCGGAGCTAAAAAATGACGCAAAGCACAAATAGCGTCAAAATTTAACGCCTGGGTCAGGGCAGGCGTTAAAATGGGGCAAACACACCTGTATTTAATCAGAATACACAGAACAAACAGCAGAGCAGCAGAGCAGCAGAGCAGCAACAGGGAGACATGGAGGTGATTTTGATTCAGCGTGCACGTAGACGCAGAGCCCTGCAGCAACAACAGCAGCTACAACAACAACAGCAGGGACCCCAAAGGCAGCGCAGAAGGCAGGAGAGGATATTCTGCCCAAGAACAACCCTGCATGGCCTCAGGGAACGGGACATCATCCAGAGGTACCGGTTGAACTGGCAGGCCATTCAGCAGCTGCTGAGAAATATTGAACAGCAGTTGGCCCCCACTTTAGTGACTCCCCGCACTATCCCAACAGAAACAAAGCTGCTTGCCGTACTTCACCTGCTGGCAAGTGGCTCGTTTCAGACAACTGGTGCCCTGGTTGGTGGAATATCCCAACCATCATTCTCTGCATTCCTGCCAAAAGTACTGGAAGCCATCATTCGACTGACACCCCTCCACATCTGCTTCCCTAACACACTGCAGAAGCAGCAGGAAACTAAACAGGGGTTCTACGCCATCAGTGGCTTCCTGCATGTCCTTGGTGCAATCAACTGCACACACGTACGCCTTGTGCCACCTGCTGCCACTGAACACCTCTACCGCAACAGGAAGCACACACATTCCATCAACGTGCAGGCCATAGTCGATCACCAAGGATTGATCAGCAACATTGTGGCTAAATATCCTGGGAGTGTACATGACGCATTCATCTTCCGTCACAGCACCATCAACCAACACTTCCAGGATGGACGGTATGGCAATAGACTACTTGTTGGTAAGGACAAAAATCCTACTTATATACACACTGCACAGAAAACCTCTAGGACAAACAACACATACACCACAATAGCAACACCTAGACAGGAACACACTGAGGTACTCACATCACTAGCCATGTTTCAGAAGTCACCATTGAACCTGTCACACATTTGATTTTACTCCACAGCTTAATGTGAAGACATTAATGAGTGTGGTTGCCTAAATGTCACCTTGCAAATTGGAAGTCTCACAATAACCTGTACACTAATACATTGCATAAGTTTTAAGGTATGGGATGGCCTGGGTACTTTCACATGAACGTGTTAACTACACTTTCATGTTTCAACTCTGCATTGAACTATCATCTCACCCACAGTGAAGACACACGGACACCTGTATGACAAGTCACAATGCTAGGGAGGGCACACTGTACTGAAAAAACAAATACATACTGCTGACAAACGGTTAGCCAACAAACACTTGCTCAGCCAAGGAAAAAAAATCAATGCAAAAGTTTTCACCAACAACTATAGGTTGTCACATTAGTACACAAAAGAGTCACAGACCACACAAGACAACTACTGCCATCAAAGATCTGTACAACAGTGCCTCCTACATCTAATTGATCCCATTCTGTGTTTTTCTTTCAGCTGATCAGGGGTATGGCATCCAGCCTTGGCTAATGACACCATTTGGGAACCCAAACACTGCTGCAGAGCGGGCATACAATGACGCCCACAAGAGGACACGCAGCATTGTGGAGCGGACCTTTGGGATCCTAAAGTCAAGGTTCCGCTGCCTTGACATAACTGGCGGTAGCCTACTCTATTCCCCAGAGATGGTCTGTAAGATCATGCTCAGTTGTGCCATATTGCACAATATTTGTGTAAAAAGGAACATTCCCCTCCTTGAACCGGACCCAGACATGCCTGAGGATGACGAAGAGGAGGATGCTGCCCTGCAACAGGAGGGGGAACAACCTAACACGGCAGCAGGAGTGCGTAGGCGCCAACAGCTTGTCAATAAATTTTTTTCATAATTTCTTATAACAACTCGTATTGCACAATTGTAAATAAACACAGATAACAAACACCACATCATGCTTTGGCCTATTCATTTCTGACCACCTTTAGTTTGAAATTGCTGAAGAAGAATGTCGTCTCATTGAGCAAGAATGCTATAACAATCATCACACCAAAAAATAAACATCACAAATGTATGCACAGAGGGTAGGATGTGACATGATACATTACCATACACAGAGGCCAACAGGAGTACAAATGTGGCAATTACACATGCCTGATCCAGACACCTGAGACAGTCTCTCACCCAGCCCAAAAATGTAGATCTTTTGAAAGTCTCATCACACGTGTTCAGAGACATGGTGGGACCATCCATGTGTACGTGACCATGTCATCAATAGCTTCTCTCAAGTGTGTGATATGAGCAATACCCAATTGGAACAACATTAGCTGCCACTAACTCATGAGGAGACCTTGAAGTTACAGTGACAACATACACCCAGACAGGTGATAGTGGATCCACATTCCCACACACATATACACATATGTCATCCAATCAACCAAATATTTAAAAGCAGCCCATCACAGTAGTGTCCCAGTTTGAACCTAGCAGGAAGAATGTAACATGCCACTAAACCAGGTAATGCCGAAAGGGCCACAGACATCAACTAAATATTTGTCATCAGCACATGAGGAATGCTGAGATTTTGCAAACATAGTCATTGGAAAATGGTATGCCAGATTGCTCCAACTCATCAATAGTGCACACGTCAAATGGGCTAATGAGATGAATGAATGGTTAACAGTGATTCATACCATATGGCCTTACATTAGCCTGCTGCTGCAGGTTTTGCATAACAGAACAAATAAAAGCCATGGATACATTAGCTAATCTGGATGGGCAATTCCTAGGGTGCTGGGGGGCTAAGTCCACCTCTACCGCCCCACAAATATACAAGAATCTTGTGCTTGTGAACTAAACACATGCATAAGGCACATGTGTGGGCTACATGTCAAAAGTAAAACAAAAATCAGAAACACAAATTCATAATGGGACATGGTTAGCCCCATAAAAACTGTAAGTGGCTATTGCACTCCCTGTTCGGACTATAGATAAAAGCATCACCATCATAATTGTGGACACATTTTGGAGAAGGAATACATCATGGTATCCCATCCATCATTCCAAAATAGTCATCAGCAATTACCCAAAATATGTGGACAAATATGGTTAATACATTATTTAACATATCATAAATATTACAGTGTGAATGCCTTCTATACATACAACAACGGACATGTGTCATAGCTAACCACAAATGTGTATCACATAGCACCGTTTGGCCATGACAAATCACCTTCCCCAAGTTTAAAAAATGAAGACATAATTTAAACATTGCTCAAATATCTACGCATACAGCATGGGCAACATAATTTTTTCACGTACAGGAGTGCACAGAATGCAGAGTCAAATATAAATTTTCATAAATGTTTCTCATATTTAGCTATGAAATTATAATTTTCATATCATATTTTTTGACTCTGCATAATGTGCACTCCTGTACGTGGAAAAAATATGACGCCCATGATGTATGGGTGGAAAATATGACGCAACATGGGCAATATGTTGGACATGTCATGTACCTTATTAAATTATTAATTTTCATATCATATTTTTTGACTCTGCATTATGTGCACTCCTGTACGTGGAAAAATTATGACGCCCATGATGTATGCGTGGAAAATATGACGCAACATGGACAATATGTTGGACATCTCATGTACCTTATTAAATTATTATTTTTCATATCATATTTTTTTACTCTGCATTATGTGCACTCCTGTACGTGGAAAAATTATGACGCCCATGATGTATGCGGGGAAAATATGACGCAACATGGACAATATGTTGGACATCTCATGTACCTTATTAAATTATTAATTTTCATATCATATTTTTTGACTCTGCATTATGTGCACTCCTGTACGTGGAAAAATTATGACGCCCATGATGTATGCGTGGAAAATATGACGCAACATGGACAATATGTTGGACATCTCATGTACCTTATTAAATTATTATTTTTCACATCATATTTTTTGACTCTGCATTATGTGCACTCCTGTACGTGGAAAAAATATGACGCCCATGATGTATGCGTGGAAAATATGACACAACATGGACAATATGTTGGACATCTCATGTACCTTATTAAATTATTAATTTTCATATCATATTTTTTGACTCAGCATCATGTGCAATGTTATGCGTCATAAAAAAATGACGCACATTGTGTATGCGTGAAAATATGACGCATAACGGGAAAATAAAAACGGCGGCCATTTTATGCAGTAAGTGATGTAATAGGATATCCTGCTTACTAAATCTGTACTGGGAGTTAACTTTCACTTTCACTTTGCAGTCTCAGATTTATCTAGACTGTGTGGTTGTGTGAAAGGTGTTGTCCTGTTTTTAACTGCTCTTGTGTCCTGTGTACCTTGTATTTTGTCTTTTTGTGATCCTAGTCTTGTTGCATAATATTGTCTCAGTCTGTTTAGTCTAGTTTTGTCTAATCCTGTTTTTGTTTGTATTGTCTGTGGGAGTCTGATCTGGGTAGCATAATATTTGGGGTTAGTTGGGCTATTTTTCTCATTTTTCTTTTTCCTTCACAACTCTACCTTTCCCCATTTCCCACTTTTTCTTTATTATTTCATTTGTCTAATTTTTTCAGTAAATATGTCAGGTAGGCCTCGCCTTTCCAGGATGGGTGAGGATGAATTAGGGGGATTCATTTGGCTAGTTTGCCATTTCCTCCCACTGATGCTGGAGGCTGGGGGCCGTGTGATACAGGGGTATCACACGGAGGCACGGAAAGTCCGGTGGGGGAAGGTGCGCCATCACCTGGTTCGGGTGTATGGGAGCATGCGGAATGTCCATCAATTAAAGCACAGCTGGGCAGATCTGATATCCAGGGAACAGGACCTGCTGGACCACCTTGGACTCAGGATTGGTGGCCATGTTGGTGAGTACAAATCAATTACATGGGAATAATAGAAATCTGTGTGGGGACATGTGATGATAGTTACCCAATCTGCTAGATAAGTAGCTGACTGTGTGTAATGCTAGGGAAACCGAGGCCCATGTTTATACATTTCTATCCCCGATTTAGCACCACATTTTCACGCCAAAACTGCGCCATCTTACAAAATATATTTGTATTTTGCTAGCTTGCCCCGTCTCTGCGTCAAAAAATTATGCAAATGCTGCGCTACAAAAGTATAAATATGTGCCCTAATGTGTATTTGTTGCGCAATGTGTAGGAACACCAATGCTAGCAGTCAGATGGCTCATGTTTTCAACACATACCAGATGCCAGTAGCTGTATGTAATGTAGTGTTGCATTTGTGTCAGACAAGCGACACGTTAATGCCTTTATTTGTACTCTACAGGTCATATTGGCCAGTGAGTAAGTCATGTAGAAACAACATACCTACATATGTTGACGCCATAGCTAGACAGAAAATTTGTAACCCATGATGATGCTATAAATGTGTGTTGCCTTCACGTCACATGAAGTTAGATGTGTTGGCCACACATATGTCACATGTGTGTCTGGTTGCTGTGTGTTGAACATGTCCACCTAGCCTGTTTGATTGTGAGGGGTCATGCAGTCCTCAAGTAACCAGCTTTTGGATGTCTCTCTGGGATGCACATGCTGAGATGTATGGAAGACATTATTGTTGAGGCATACTAATGGAGGGGTATCTTTGACAACACCTGACTGTCCTGGCCACTGCATGTGTGTAGTAGGGTGTGTAACTGTAGCAGGAGACTCATCCAATGTTAATGTTGAATACAAATTCATCCATGCAGTATGAGCATGTGGGAAAGTGTATCATTACCATGTCATATTCACACAGTGTCATTGTAACTGCAATTATTTGTCAGTGCACCCAGTCTGAGTATATTCTTCCTTTCATGCTTTACAGGTGGACCAGCCCCGTACACCGTGGGAGAGGTGGCACATTTTGAGGACCCAGATACCTACAGTGAGTGTGGCCTGAGTGCTATTTTTATTGTTTGCTAGTGATGCATGATGGACTACTGTGTGTTCAACAGAATTCATGATTTGATGCGCTGGCCGTTCATTGGCATTATTGCTTTAGTGGGATATCAAATAGCACTTCTGTTTCTGTAAACCAATACCTAGCCATCTTTCAGATTTAGGGGCTGTAGGTCATTCCAGTTGGGCCGCAATGGGGAATGGGATGAGTCATTTGGAATACACTGGTCAATGTAAGACTTGGTCGGGGACTTGGCATGAACTGAGTCTGCATATCAGACTGACATTCTCCCATATAGGTTTGGCAAATGGCTTTGATGAAAATTGCATCTTCCTAGTTGAGGATGGACTGTGTATACTGTAGGTTGGATCTTCCGGGGGCATGTACTGCCACAAGGTGAACTAGAAGTGTGTGTGACTTGAGAGCAATGGCCTAGGTGTTCTGTCGACTCCTGATAATGGGTGTTCTTGCTCCTCTGTGTTTGTTGTAAAACATGCCTCACTGATAGTATGTGATGTTGGCCTAAGTCATGGCATTTTGACATGTGTGGACCTTGGATGTGACAATGTTTGGCTGACTCCAACGTGTTGCTAGCCCTTCATAGGTGTTGTGTCTGAAGGCACATACTTGTTGAACTATCTATATACTCCTGGGTGTGCATTGAACATGGGATTGTTGGTTGTTATTTCCACACCACCCTCAAAGACTGCCATGTTAATGTGAAACAGGGTACCTAGGACTGTAGCAACCAGTATGTTACACGTACTTGCGACCTTTTGCGACTTGATTTAGAACCTAGGGCCAGATGTAGCAAACTGTTTACAAGTTGCAAATGTCATAAATTGCTCTTTGTGATTTGCAAACGTCTGTTTGCTATTCAGAAATGTATTTTGTGATTCTGAACATACTTGCAAAATGCTTTTCCAAATCGCAAATAGGAAGGTGTTTTCCCCTCCTATTTGCGACTCGCAGTGGTATGCAATTCCATTTGCAACCGAGTACGTGGTCGCAAAGGGAGTCGCAGTTATCATCCACTTGAAGTGGATGGTAACCCACTTGCTAACTGGAAGGGGTCCCCATAGGAACTCTTCCCTTTTGTGAGTCGACCTAAATCATCATGTACAAAACAGCCAGTGGTCCAAGGGACCACTAACTGCCCTGAAATAATCCAAGATTGAAGATTTTGTATTTTTTTCTAAGTGCAGCTTGTTTTCCTTTCAGGTAAACGGCCTACACTTGGGAAAAAATAACCTGCTTTATTTAAAAGCAGTCACGGCCATGGAGGTCTGCTGTTCCCAGCAGGCCTCCATCCCCGTGAGTGCCCATAGTCGCTAAGGGGGCGCAACTTGGAACCCACCTCATTGATGTAAATGAGGTGGGTCTTAGCGACCCCATAGCGACTCGCAGACGGTGTCGGAGACACTGTTCTGCATTGCAAATTGCTAGTCGCAATTTTCCATCTTCCTACATCTGGCCCCTAGTGTACACATTCGGTTATGGCCCATGGGTTCATTCTTAGCATACAACTAATTACAAATGGCATTGAGTGAGGATTGTGATAGTTATCACATAGAGTGACATATCTAGTGAAGTCAGTATGCGGAAGAGGTGCAGCCATAACGTCAGATGCCTTAGGTATAATTTGGATGAGTAGTTTAGGGTGATGTCATCCATCACGTAGAGACATGGATATGTTAGGTGTGAGATGGCCTTATGTATGCATGCTTTACATGTACTTCCTCTGAGCCTTTCAGTGAACTATGTTGTGACAATTGCTGCAACCAATACATTTCTAGTAATGTACAAATAACCCATTGTGCTATTCCACCCAATGCAATTCCAAAGGTAAATATTTGCCTTTTCTCTTCACAGCTGCAAACATGAGTGCCGCAGATCGCAACCATTTTGAGAGGCGTGCCATGAGATACAGGCACATCCTGCAAGTGCAGTGTGGGTACCGGAGGATGGCCCGCAAATATCATTCGGATCGGGCCTCCGGGGCGTGGTGGGCCACACCACAGGCTCCCCCTACATTGCCACCAACAGCCACCAACACCACATCCACCAGGTCTACCCAAGTGGCCCCAGCAACGTCGGGAACAATAGACCCTGGCTCTTCCTCCAGACCTGGACCCAGCCGTGTTGTGATACCAGGACAGTCCAGTGGGCAACCAACTCCTGCCACAACCTCAACCTCCGCCGGCACACAAACAACCTCAGACCCTCCTGTTGACCCAGCTGCCTTCCTGGCATTAACAAGAAAAATGGACAAGCTCGTCAAGAAGGTGGACAACCTGAGGGAGGATATGGGCTATATTAAAAAGAGGGTCTGCTCCATCAGGCGGACACTACGGAGGGCGAACCTGTAGGACTTTTGCCCTGTGGAACTTTTACCTCTCCCCTCTCTCCTCTTTCCTATTTTCTACTGTTAGTTGGGTTTTGGGGATTAGTATTAGGTAAGTATAGGTAATTAGCTTTGTTAGTGTTAGGGAAGAGGGAGGGGGGTCCTTATTCTTTCTATCTTTATTTTTTGTGTGGGTGGGTGGGTGGGGGGCAATGTTGGGATTCCTGTTAAAAAAAACAAAAAAAAAAATAATAATAATAATAACTTTCAAAAAATTACAAAAAAATATATGTTTGTTTAGGATAGTATAGTATGTGTGTAGGTTAGTAAGTGTTGTCCTGCATGTGTCCTGTCTCATAATGGTGGGTGGGGGGTTGATGTTTAGATCGTTTCGTTACATGTGTAGAGTAAGTTTAGCTTAGGTTAGTTAGGGACAGTTGTGGGTTAGTAGTAGTCAGGTTAGACTAGTGTAGGTTTACCTTTCCCTTAGTTGCCTCTTGTGTTACTCAATAGAAATAAATATATAGTTAACCCTTTGCATGATGCGTTAGGTGCTACTTTATCATGGCCTTGACATCAGTGTAGCTGAATGTTTTAGTATGACATTTGTGTCCTATGCTCGCCATCCCCAGGAAATTGAGGTTTAACATGCCAGCTACCCGTGTGCTAACTTGGTAAGTATCCACCATTTGGGAGACCCACCATTGGTAGTGTGCATTGATCACCAAGGTTTTGTGTTGGTATGTATCCTACTTCACAAAAAATGCTTCCAGACTTGTTAGTGTGGGTAAATTGAGAGGTCGGACAGCAGTGTGAAGTTCAGGGAGATCTTTGTAGATGAGGAGTTGTTCACACTCTTGTCTTGTTGCTTTCATTGCTGCCCTACATCATGTGTGTACTGATTCTGCATGACTTTCCTTCATGGAAGTATACTCCGTAAGGGTGATTGATGCAGTGTAATTTGTTAATGTTTCCTTACATTTTGCAGCATTATTTCTTATTTTAGTATTGCATGGTGCCTACATTTCTCAGCCACCATTAGTTGTCTAGAATAGCTATAGATGGTGCATCATTCTGTCCAACACAGCATGATTGTGTGTGGTTAGTCCCTTCATCAGTTATTTTCATCAAGATGGTAAGGCTATGATGCAATCCTGGCCACTGCACAGATGTTTCAGAATACATGAAATCAGGACAGTAGTATTGAGAATCTACATGGTTGCCACACAGGCACTTTGGAGTTAAGTACTGCACAGTTGAAGTGTGAAATAACACAGAGACATAATAGGTGTGCAAGTGCTATTTATTTATAGGTGCTGTAGTGCAAAATGTCCATTCACCATGTTTGCTGAGTCCGTTCTGGTGCATTCTTACATGGTGATCCTACAGAAGGGGTGTGGATGATGCTCCTGACATGCTGGGGTGATGTCACAGACAGTGCAGAGGGACAGGAATTGGCAAATAGTAGGAGAGAGACATTCACTGGCAATGGGGAGAAGTCATACAGTGGATTGCCGAACAGTCATTGAGTGTAGTTGTTGTGAGACTGGCATTTGACAAAACGTAGGACCTTGGTCAAAGTAGGCCATGGTGCAGGGACTAGTGCTTCCGGGTACTCTTCCGTGTGAATGTTATCTGTTCCATGTCTTCTTCTTCTGATGTGTGTGTTGCCTGGTTTGTCCTTGTTGTTGTTGGTTGTGAATGGGCAACACACACCTCAGTGTTAGAAGACATGGAGGCAGACATCCCGGGGGCTGCTCCCTGTGGAGTTATGAAGGGCAGTACTGCAGCAAGGAGGGCCTGCTGGTTTTTCAGAATGGCAGCCACATCACGATGGTAGGCAGCCAGGTCAGCCCTGAGGGGTTCTATGTTGCATTCGTGCACACGTTGACTGGATTGCAGTTGTAGTTGTTGTGTCAACTGGATGACAGCTGTGCAGATTTCCTTCTGTGTTTTGACAAGTTCCTGCAAGAGAGATGTTCGGCCTTGCATAGCAGCTGCCTGATCAGCAGAAGACATCATGCACGAACGCACCCCCTCAAGGCTGGCTGCCATATTTTGCATCCCCACCCGCACCTCCTTGGCCAGCTCCCGCTGTACTTCGACTACAGTTCTCTCAAAGCTGGTGCCTGTGTCGTCAGAGTCCTCAGCTGTATTGGAGCTGGCAGGTCTTACAATTGGGGTGGCGGGTGGTTCTCCTGTGGTGGCTGCTTCTTCTGTGCTCCTCCTTGTGAATGAAGGTGGGGTTTGGAGGCTTTCAAGGACCATTTGGATGGTCTCCTGTGGAATGTTTATGGGCTCGTCATCCATGTCATCAGGGAAATCAGGGACAGGCATATCGTCAGGAGATCCATGTTCCTCTGCAATGAAACAGGGTACAATTAGTGTGTCTGTGTTGTGACATTTTTGCACTAAGATCCAAGCCTTTGGATGCCTTAACTTTGTGCTCTGTTTTTGTCTTGGTATCTGCTGTCCTTCATATGGCCATTGTTGTAGGCCTATGGCCCACCTGTGTGTCACATGTATGATATGGAGCTATCAGACTTGTCTGCCTGATCGCCTCTAGGTGTTGCTTTGTCAAAATTTAGGAATGGGCATGTTTTTGTCCTACTCCTCCCTCCGTGTTTAACTATTCTTATGGAGGGACATTTTGTTGGGTGGGCTCTCATTATCCTACATGAGATTACTGGCTTTCTAGGCAGCAGGATAGCTAATGGTGTGGGGGACTAAGTCTGACACACTTGTAATTAACTCTGTCACCCTGATTCTTTCTTTTTGCTCTGGCTAACTAGCAGTGCCTCTGGTCTCCCACAGCAAAGGAATGTTTAGACATCCGAGCGCATGACATCTTTGGAACTTCTAAGGGAAGTCGTGGTCACTCAGATCCTACACAATTCTCTCTTTTCCAGTATGTTCTCATACACAAATGACAAAGACAGTATTTGTTTAATATGATGATTTCATTGTACAACTGACTTGTACATATTTAGGTGTGAGCCACAATAACCCAAACAATACAAACTGTTAGAATTGGAATAGTCAGCAGGAGAGTAAAACATTTGTACAAAGCTATCATGCAGCCTAACTGTTTCTACTATCAATCTTCTTGTTCTATTATAGCACAGCATGTTAAGCTTGGAGCTTGCCTGTCTGAATCACTGGGGAGACATCATCCCTCATATCAGAGCAATGGCCTGTGATCTGGTTCTGCATCTGCAGCAAGGCAGGCAGCGTCTAATTGTGGTTCTCTGTTTGGAAACTCCCTCTTGCGTGTCTTGGGACAAGGAATTGATTTTATGAGTCATATGTCATTGTGATGACAAAGTGTCCCTACGCAGGAATGCCAAATCTTAACCCCTACCACGTCTATCGGCAATGTACCAGACTGTATCCTTGACTGGGACACAGATTGAATATGTTCTGGCAAACTCCAGTGCAGAAGTAGGCAAAACAGTGTGATTTGATTAATTAACAACACCGTAGGACTGGCTATTTGCTAAATTAACTGATAGGAAGGCCAATAAAAAGCATTTAGTGCAAAGTGCTCTGAGGCTCTTAGATGTGAGCAAATGAGTAAAAGTACATTCAGGGCAAGGTGCACAAAGGCCTAAAGCCTGAAGCTAATGCTCAAAGTATACGTTACACTTACAACACTACACTTTGACTGGCTGTGGGTGTTGTGAATGCCCTGGCAGCACACTTGCCTCTCAGGACCTGCCCCAAACACTTTTTATTCACATTGCCCGAAATGTACATGTGACGTGGCATATCCTATGCATGTCAATGTTAGGATGTGGTATGGATGTAAACATTGTTGATGTTTGAAGATGATGTTGGGTCATGCGTGTTTAATTGGATTGGCCTGTTTATCGTATGAAGGTTCTATTTGGTTGTCAGACTGTGCAGGTGTGTTTCAGTGACCAGTTGCCTGTGTCCCCTCCTCAATGTTGTTGTCTGAGCAGTATGACATTAGTGATGTAGCCTTGTTAGCCAGGCACGTGAGAGACCCTGACGTATGCAGCATGTGTGTGTCCTTAGTGCTGTGTGGCTCCTATTGCTGTTTACTTTGCCTTATGTATGTGTCAAGTATGGACATTCGGCATTTGAGTGTACTGGTGCCTTTGTATTATTTCTATGAATAGTTGCAGATGTCATCCTCACCCCCTAATTTAGGTATGTATGTTCCATGGGGAGGTTCCTGCCATTTGGTACTATAGGTGCACAGAGATGAGAGGTGTTATTGTCAACTGTTGTGGCAGTTACATTGCAGTTGTTGTTTTGGCTACTGCATTACTGATAGGGACCTAGTTGATGTAGGATAGATTTTGCAAGACAAGTGCCTGGATGTGAGTTTGACGTAGTGGCCTTCCCACCTGTCGCAGCTTTCCCTTGGCTCTATTGTTGTACTTACAGGATGGCCCCATAGGACTGTTGTTGGTGCTGTATTTTGTCGTGCCCCAGATTCAGTCTGTGCTGGCCATGCCCCCCTGCCGTGCCCCTTTACCCATGCCACTTAATATATGTGCTGACTTACATGCATTGTGTAGTAGGTATCCCCCCTGCTTACAGTCCCCATTATTGCAATTTAATTCCCCATGCGACTTACCCTGCATGTGCGTTGTCTTGTGGTAGTCTGCGCTGTCCTGTCCTTGAATCCCTGTGACGATCTCCTCCGGGATGACGGCTGCGACCATCTCCTCCATGTGGTCCAGGGCCTCCTGTTGTGCTGGACTCCCCCCTCCAGTCTGCATTGCTGCCTTCCTGATCCTGGCCATTTTTTCTTTTGTCCTATGTTTGCAGTCATGCCAGCGTTTCTTACACTCGGTGACTGTCCGGCGTTCTTCAGCCACACTGTTGATCTTGTCCACAATTTGTTTCCATATGGCCTCTCTCCTACTGAGTGGCAATTTAGAGGTGATGAACAATTAGTGCTGGTGTTTCGTCATCTCTTTCACCAGGATTTCCTGCTCTTCTGCACTGAAGCGACACTTTCTTTTTTTTCTAAAAATGTCCTGGTTCCGGTATGGATCCTCCTGGCTGGTTCCTGGTCTGCTGTCATCCTCCTGGGGTCTGTACTGGCTTCTGGGATCCATTTTGGCTCTCCTCTGCTGAAAGGGCAGTTTTCGCGCTAAATTTGACGCAATAGCGTCAAGAAAAACAACGCTTTCCGGTTTGCGCTGTCGTAAATCGACCCACAGTGATTTGCGTTGCGTTAACGTTGGTTTCCTTTACGACGTAACGCCGCTGTGTGCGTCACGAAATAATGACTCCCACCTGTTGGTTGCGCCGCCGTACGTCAAAGTATAAATTTGACGCCCGCACGGCGCATCGAAATGGCGTTAGTCGGCGCTAATTTTTTTGACGCAAAACTGTGTTAGCGCAGTTTTGCATAAAAAGTATAAATATTGCCCAGTGTATCCATGGTGTCGTTAGGGGGGCACAGGGGGGACTCAAGAAAAGTGGAGCATTGGGACCTATGGGCCACTTTCTTGTAAATGTGCCCCATAGTGTGCTATTACTGTGTGTGTCTCTTGTACAGCTAGTCCTTTGTATGGCACATACTTGTGGAGGATAGTAATGTTTACTCATAGTATGATGACTGTGAAGTGGCACACATAATATGTGCATGGGAACACAGTCCAACCCCTACAGTCTACCTATGCAGCATACAAATCTGCAGTCACATATCTTATCCATCAGGAGATTTCATATCACAAGTTCACATGCTCAATACTATCCTTTGCCAGTGCAAAAGTGTCTATCTAGTAAAAATGTGCCCACAATTGTCCACTAGGCCAAGATGTCAGTGGAAAAAGCAGTGATATTGGCCACCATGTTGCTGTGTTGCACTCAGATACAAACAATGGTTTCACTCCCATGAGTACAGTTTTAGTGCAAATGTGAAGACCCAACAACTGTCCATCAGAAATCACAAAAATCCAGATTCATCCACCCAAGGTGCCAGGCACTGATGCATTCCAACATATAGTGGTTGAATGTGGCTGGAAATTTTCAGGTGAACATCGTGTCTGAATACATACCCATCACTCAACTTCAAGTAATCATACATTATAGACACATATTGTGATGGGTGTCAATGGCAAACATATTCATGATTGGACTACACCTAATTAGTTGTGGCTAGACAAGATAGCCTTGTGATCCACAAATTAAAGAGTAAGCCTGTGGGTTAGGCCAAGGAGCCATTGCAATGTGATTGTGCAACACATATTCTCGTTGGAAGGGGAAAAACGCAGTGCCAAATTTACAAAGTGGTTCAATACTTGCATTGCGCCACTTTGTATTCCCTTGCACCACATTTTGCCTGCGCAGACATAATGTATACAAGGTGGCGTTCTGGCACTAAGGGGGCCGTAAAAATGGTGCAAAGGAATCTATGAGATTCCTTTGCACAATTTTTATCAGCATTTTTTAACGCCTGCTAAGTGCAGGCATTAAACAGAGGCTCCTATTGATTACAATGGGCCTCTGGGTGCTTTGCAGGACTAGCGTCATAATGATTTATGCTAATCCTGCAAAGCGCGAGAGTAGCATAAATAATTATGATGCTAGTCACCCTAACTACCGCCATGGTGCGCCGTAATTTAAATATGTCGCTACTATGGTGGTGTTACGGGGGCACTAAGGGGCACAAGAAAAGTGGCACTGCACTAGGTGCAGGACCACTTTTCATAAATCTGTCCCTTACAGGGGCAGCTAAAGGTGTTGCCTATTTTATCCATACCTTTTTAGGGAAAGAACACTGGCACTGGGGACCTGGTGAGCAGGATCCTAGTGCACTCCAGTCCTAGTTGCATTCGGAAACCAGGCAAAACGTGTGGACGGTACTGCAACAAAGTGCCAGTTTTCCACACTGTAGCTTTTACAATTACACAGCAAGTGAAACTTGACCAGCAATTCTCACTCCGGTTGATATAAACCCTCCTTATGAACTCAGGATTCACTAGATAGCAACCAATAACTCTCACCCACTCAAGGAAAATTATTGGCACTGTCAACAATGTCTCACGACAAGTACCCGCCTGCAGACAATAAATTAACCAAGGGCCATATTTACAAGAAAGTCATGCATCAGCTTTGATGTGCCACTTTTCTTGCGTCCCCTGCTCCCCCCTAACAACACCATGCGTGTTCCGTATTTAAAATACTGTGCACCGTAGCACAAGTTAGGACAATAGCACCATCATTTATGATGCTATTCTGGTACTTTGCAGGATTAGCGCCATAAACTGTGGCGCTAATCCTGCAAAGAAAAGGGAGGCCCATTGAAAGTAATGGAAGCATCATTTTAACACCTTCCTTAGGCAGGCAATAAAAATTATGCTAAAAATGGCGCATTGACATGTTGTAAATTTCCCAGGAAAGTAGGGTAAGTATAGAAAAGTTTTTTTTTTTTTTATAAAGTGCCATCTTGGGGCCCCGTGCATGGCACAGGGTACATGGCCACTGGTCCCCTGTGCTGGCCATTGGGGTAGTGGGCATGACTCCTGTCTTTTCTAAAACAGGAGTCATGTGGTATGGATGGTTTTGCATCAGAAAATGACGCTAGGCTGGTTGGAGGTATTTTTTTTGCCTCTACCCAGCCTAACGTATTTTTTTTACGGTGCAAAACCCCCTTCTCCCATACCGCCACCCCACCCGGCTAATGTATTTTATTTTTTTACGCTAGCCCACCCTTTGCACCGGCTTGCGCCATTCCATAAATATGGCGCCCTGCTGGCACTCAGAAATGGTGCAAGCCGGTGCTAAACATTTTGATGCAAAACTGAGTTAGTGCAGTTTTGCATTAAAAAGTATAAATATGCCCCTCAGTGTCTTCTACACTTGTGCGTTATCCCAGGATCTTAGGCCATGACGGACCCATCAACAACAACAACTGCAGACATTTTTGAGCTAAAAGCGCCACAATCACCTTGAGTATGATGACTCCGCAAAACACTTCACATCACACTTTACTGCAATCTGCATTAAAATGGTTCACCCCCCTTATGGGATAAAAACATCCTCTGCAACCAGAACTGTTGTAGCATTTTCATCCTTTGCAGGAATCGATGCTCTTTGAGGTTGATGAATCTTTTGACCCAGTAAGTGGTGTGGTAGAACCTTTCACAAATTTGTATGCAACCTCAATAATTAAACACTATTACCAATGGGGCACAGAAGGAAAACTCCTATCAGGAATAAAGCTAAGGGATTTATTACACACATAAGCTCAAAGTCATGTAGATAATGCACAAAAGCAAGTTATAAAGATGCATAATCACCAGTGGTTGCCTAAGGCGGCAAAAAAACTTTAGGCAAACTAACATTAGTAAAACTAAGGCCCAGATTTATGGTGCAAATCATATTGGTACACTGTTCCACAAAAGAAGACAGAGGTCCACTAGGCACTTCTAAAAATAGAAGCTAGAGCCCTCACACATCCATTGGATGTCATGCTTCATCATAGGGCTTGCTCCTTGTCAGACTGGCGCTGGAGCGTCTGATGGGCCCCACAAGGGGGCTTTTTGCTGGAGATCTTAATACATAGAGTGTCCCGTGGTCAGAACAAGTAGGGATCAATTTAAACCTACAAGAAAAAAGAAGCTTGAGAGAGGAAAGTTAAAGATGGCTCAAAAACCCCTAACATCTATATTTTATTGATCATAAATGGTCTCAGTCGGAGACAATGATCCACCACTCTACCAAAAAACAAATGGGTGGAGGAAGGGAGTTCCTTCAACCACAAATGAAGGTCAACATGTTTCATGCCTAAGGAGTCCCTGCGGATCAAATGGCGCTTCGTCAGGACCAATGCAATAAACTTCTACTAAACTACATTAATTCCATATTAGGAATATCTGTCCTAATAGAGCCGGCGGCAATGTGGCGGTGCGGCGAGTGCAGCAGCACCCGTTGCGTTTCACTATCTGCCAGGCAGACAGTGAAAATTGCGTGGGACTGTGCCTGGGGGCCCCCTGAGTCCCCTTACTGCCAGCCTTTTCATGGCGGTGTCTACCGCCACGGACAGGCTGTCGGTGAGGGGAGTCGAAATCCTGGCGGATTCCGACCGCCGGGACCACCGTGGCGGTAAACCGCCAGTTCCAGCAGTAAGACTGTGGCGCTACTGCCACGGTCGAAATATGGTTGGAAGTACCGCCAGCCTGTTGGCGGTACTTCTGTCTGTTTAGACCTGGCGGTCACCAACCACCAGGGTTAAAATGAGGCCCTAAATGCCACATTGTGTAAAGGTATTTGTGTAAGGAATCATGAGTTGACTTACTCAAAAAGCTATACATCTAACGGTCTAGATAGATGAGGACCAGTGGAAACAAAAACAACGTATAGACCAACAAATGTGGGGTCAAATGCACATACAACATTAGACGCACATAAAGTGTTGTGACGCTCGTTGATGACATGCTGCCATGCTTGGTGGAAGATAAAACTCAAGGTAATGACTGCTTACCCTCCTCTATTAGGGAAGGGGCTCCATGGGAACATGCTACTAAAGGACTATATTTGCTTCTACATGAATACAAAAAGTATGCTAGTGGCACTACTGGTGAAATACATAGTGGTGATGCGTCATCTGGGGTATATCGGTGATAATAATTTTCTATCACAACTAATGAGCATGTGGAAAAGACTATGGGGGTCATTCTGACCCTGGCGGTCGGTGATAAAGCGGCGGCCAACCCGCCAACAGGGTGGCGGTTCAAAAAATGGAATTCTGACCCTGGCGGGAACCGCCAACAGAGCCCACCACTTTAACACTCCGACCGCCACGGCGGGACAGACAAACAGCGCGGCGGTCACCGCCAACAGGCAGGCGGCAGACAATGTACCGCCCACCCTATCACAACTCACCAATCCGCCACCTTTTCCGGGGCGGGAGCCCCGCCGATAAAAACACGGCGGAAACAGACTACGAACGGGAAAACGCTCACCTCTATACACTCCACGAGGACGGAGGACAGCATGGAGCCCGAATTACACATCCTACCCGCTCTCGTCTACCTGCTCATCTACCACGAGTACGAACTCCGGCGCAGACGACAACGGTGAGTACCGCACCTACGACACAGGGGAGGGGGGGAGGAGGAAGGGTTACGGGCACACACATACGCATCACACCCACCCCCCAACTATCTACACACCAATGCAGAGCACCAAGTCAAAGTGACCCCACCCAAACCCCCCGGAATAACGAAAAGATATGATTAAAGTGAGAAACAACATTTATGTAAAAAATAGGTTCATTGAAGACATGGTAAAATAGGAAAATGATGCAAAAAATTTCAAATGTAAACATTGCATGACCGAGAAATAGAGGCAGAAAGTCCCGCACAGTCACAGAAATTGCAAATGTCCGTGGGCCAAAGTGTATCAACACATGGGCAAAGCCCACACAGGAGACCTGAGTCCGTTGGAGAGAACACTGCAGGGGCATCAGATGACAAAACTACAGGCACCTCAGGGGGAAGGGAAGGGGGGGCACCACAGCCACATGAGTCCACGACGCCAGATCCAAGAAGGGGCCACCATGCCCACTGTTCAATCCTGGGGAGTGCAAAGCCACAGTCTCTCAAGTCTCTACAGTGGGTGGCTTGCCCACTGTCATATCCTGGGGAGTGCAAAGCCACAGTCTCTCAAGTCTCTACAGTGGGTGGCTTGCCCACTGTCATATCCTGGGGAGTGCAAAGTCACAGTCCATCAAGTGGATAACAGTCTCCACAGGCAATGGAGGAGGCAGGGTGGCCCGAGTGCAGCGTGAACATTAGCACGACACAGAACCGGCACAGTCATTGGGCCAGCGGTGCTTGAGACGGCGGGGCCCAGCGGAGCGGTGCTTGACAGGAAGGGCCCAGCGGAGCGGTGCTTGACAGGAAGGGCCCAGCGGAGCGGTGCCTGAGATGAAGGGCCCAGCGGAGCGGTGCTTGAGACGGCGGGCCCAGCGGAGCGGTGCTTGACAGGAAGGGCCCAGAGGAGCGGTGCTTGAGACAGCGGGGCACAGCGGAGCGGTGCTTGACAGGAAGGGCCCAGCGGAGCGGTGCTTGAGACGGAGGGGCCCAGCGGAGCGGTGCTTGACAGGAAGGGCCCAGCGGAGCGGTGCTTGAGACGGCGGGGCCCAGCGGAGCGGTGCTTGACAGGAAGGGCCCAGCGGAGCGGTGCTTGAGACGGCGGGGCCCAGTGGAGCGGTGCTTGACAGGAAGGGCCCAGCGGAGCGGGGCCTGTCTTGGCGGGGCCCTCTTCAGCGGTGCCTTCCTGCACGGTGGGGCCCTCTTCAGCGGTGCCTTTCTGGACGGCGGGCCCTCTTCAGCGGTGCCTTCCTGCACGGCGGGGCCCTCTTCAGCGGTGCCTTCCTGCACGGCAGGGCCCTCTTCAGCGGTGCCTTCCTGCACGGCGGGGCCCTCTTCAGCGGTGCCTTTCTGGACGGCGGGGCCCTCTTCAGCGGTGCCTTCCTACACGGCGGGGCCCTCTTCAGCGGTGCCTTTCTGCACGGCGGGGCCCTCTTCAGCGGTGCCTTTCTGGACGGCGGGCCCTCTTCAGCTGTGCCTTCCTGCACGGCGGGGCCCTCTTCAGCGGTGCCTTCCTGCACGGCGGGCCCTCTTCAGCGGTGCCTTCCTGCACGGCGGAGCCCTCTTCAGCGGTGCCTTTCTGGACGGCGGGGCCCTCTTCAGCAGTGCCTTCCTGCACAGCGGGGCCCTCTTCAGCGGTGCCTTTCTGGACGGCGGGGCCCTCTTCAGCGGTGCCTTTCTGGACGGCGGGCCCTCTTCAGCGGTGCCTTCCTGCACGGCGGGGCCCTCTTCAGCGGTGCTTGTGCTGTAATTCCAGGGAGTCAGACCTGGGCAGGAATCCCTGCTCAGTCGCCCTCCGACCGTGCAGTTGCTGGACCCTTCGGTGACGGTGTCCTGGGCCCTTGGGTGTCCTCCCTCACACCCGGGATGGGGCTTGTGGGGCCCTCCTGCTGCCTGACTTCTCCGCCCTGCTGCCCTTGCCCTCCTTCGCTGTGGCTCTCTGGGCCTTGCCTCCCCTGGATGTTGTGGCAGGTGAAGTGTCCGAACTTTGGTCCTTGGGGGCAGCCATGGCACTCCTCCTGCGGCGGCCCCTCACTTTCCGGGTCCTCTTTCCAGGGGGGGGGGCTGGCTGTCCCCTTGCTGCTGACCGATGTCTCACTGCTGGCAAAGGGGGGACTCCAAAATCCATGGACTACGCTGACACGTGAACCCGGGCTGGTGGTGGCTGAGGTGCTCTTGGGACTCTTAGCAGATGGAGGGGGTGGGTCAGGTGAGGGAAAGAGGTCAAGATTGGAGAGGTAAAACTTTTTAGGACCAAGGTAAACGGTAGGTGCAGTGGTTATGGGAGTGGAGGAAGAGGAAGTGGTTGTGGGAGAGTCAGGTGTGCTGTCCTTGGGTGAAAGTGCATGGGCTGCAGGCTGTCGTGAGGTGGTTGGCTGTTGGGTGGGTGGCTGCCTGCGTTTGTGTGTCTTGGAAGAGGGGGTGACAGACACAGTGGGAGAGGACACAGGGGACGTGTAAATGGCAGTGGGGGTGGTGACTGCACGTGTGCGGACTGTACTGGAGGGTGTGCTGGTGATGGGTGTACTGGCTGTTGGTGGTGTGCATGCAGGTGTGAGTGTAGACGTCACAGGGAGGGAGGAGGGAGACGAGGAGGTGGGGGACACAGAGGTGGTAGTGGCTGTTGGCATGTCTGCATCTGGGTGTTGCTTGGGTGAATGTTTGTGTGATCTGTGGTGCTTATGTCTGGATGAGCTGCCCTTGGGTGTTGAGGTGTGTGCAGGCTGGTCTGATGGTGTGGATGGGATAGGCAGAGGAACAGGAGACAGAGACAGGGTGGAGGCAGTTAGAAGAGGGAGGCTGGAAACAGGGACAATGGCTGCTGTCAGTGCTGAGGCCAGAGAACTGAACGATCGTTGATGGGCAGACTGACCCGAATGAATGCCCTCCAGGTATGCATTGCTACGATGCACCTCCCTCTCTACCCCCTGGATGGCATTCAAAAGGGTAGTCTGCCCAACAATGATGGTCCTCAGGAGGTCAATGACCTCCTCACTGAGGGCAGCAGGGGTAACAGGGGCAGGGGCTGAGGTGCCTGGGGCAAAGGAGATGCCCGCCTTCTTGGGCGAGCGGGCACGGAGCGTAGGCTGAGGGGCTGTTGGGAGGGCGGAGCTGGTGCGCTGGGTGGCGGCTGTACCTGTAGAGGCGGGGGGCACGGATGTTGCTGCCACCGCTAGGGAGCTCCCATCCGAGGACGTGTCGGTGTCGCTGGTTTCACCACGGCTCCCCGTTGTGAAGCTCCCCTCGCCCTCCGTATCACTGGTGGCCTCGGTGTCTGTGCCATGGCCCACCGGGGCCTTGTGAGTCGCAGCTCCCTCATGCTCCGGTGCCAAGTCTCCTCCGCCTGATGATGCTGAAGCACACATGCACAAGAAGATAAAGAAAAAGGGTGGGGGGAGACATAATAAAAGGTTGAGTACATGCATTGTCAACACCGTTGGCGGAGAGTACAGACACAGGAGCCTTATGCACTAAGCCGCGCAATCGGGGTACACTACTGAGTACTTGTGACTGGGCCAACAGGTCTAGGGTCAACAAACGCGCACATGGGTGATGCAGGACCATGGCTAGCTGTACCTGTCACCGTACAGAGGTGAGGTGCGGGGGCACAGGGACATGGCTAAAGGAGAGGAATACAATACAGAAAGCGCCCTGGCCTAATGTCACCCACAGCCCTCCTCCCCCACCCAGGCACCTCCACTGCGCGTAAAGATAGCTGAATGTGCTGGTACTCACCCCCTTGTGTCTGCTGTGATGTCGTCACGCGCCCATCCAAATCGGGGTAGGCCACCGCCAGGATCCGGGACATCAGGGGGGTCAGGGTACGACTAGGTTGGGAGGCCATCCCCAGCAGTGACTCGGCGGTCTTCCTGGTCCCGATCTTCTGATGGGCGCTGACCTATTTGATATGTACAGGGTGGAAATTGAACTATCATCAATTTTCGGCATGATAGATGCGATTGGCCCCCCCTCCCCAACCTTGCCATGTGGCACATGCTCTCATCTGTCGTGCCTTGCACTCGTCATTGTCCCCCCACCCCACCATCTTACATCCACCATACACAACCCAGGCATAGCCCATTCAACGTGCACACAGTGTACTTACCTGTTGGTCTGGAGGACCTTAGAGTCGCGCATACTGGGGCAGGACCCCATCCACAAGTTTCTCCAACTCTTCTGTAGTGAAGGCAGGGGCCCTTTCCCCAGTCGCAGCAGCCATTGTATCTCCCAGACCGAGGTCACAGCAGCACTTGCAGTATAGTTCCTCTCCTGTGGATGATCAGGTCTCGAGTGATTAACCAGATAGAAAATGGCGATCACGCCCGCCGCGGCGCGTACCGCCGCGGTGCGTTCCGCGACCACCGGCGCAGCTAGTCATTGGCTCGTGAAACCCATAGGGTTCGATGTTAACCAATGCGGCTTTGCGCCGCGGTCTTCGACCGCCTACCGCCACGGTGTGTCACGCCAGCGCATTGACCTCACATCCCACTGTCACACTTCTCAGGTCAGGCAGCCGCCATTACAAGGGACCACAGGGCTTAATTACTACTGCGTCACACAGGCCTAGGCCTTGCATTGCCACTCATACAAGCCATTCAATGCATTGACAATCGTGTACTGTGCAAGCTGGAGTTACGTACCTGTGGGTTGCTTGACTCTGTGCTCCATGTTGTCCTTCCTAGGCACCGTCCGCTGGGACTTGCGAGGAGAAGGATGAATCCTCCCGTGTACCGACCGCTGGTGGACCTGTCGACAATGGAGGAACGTCATATAATACTTCACTACCGACTTGACCGAGCAACTATACATGAACTGTATGCCCAGCTGGAGCCAGCACTGATGTCCCCCATCCGCCAACCCACAGGAATTCCCGCTCTGGTGCAGGTTCTGTCAGTCCTCCATTTTTTAGCAAGTGGGTCTTTTCAGACAACAGTGGCCATGTCATCAGGGATGTCTCAGCATATGTTTTCTAAGATTTTGTCCAGAGTGTTGTCTGCCCTGACGAAATACATGCGGAGCTACATTATTTTCCCTGAGGAGGGTGATTTGGCCACTGTGAAGGCTGACTTCTATGCCCTTGGACATATCCCCAACATCATTGGTGCCATTGATGGGAGCCATGTGGCCTTAGTACCCCCAAAAGACGATGAGCAGGTGTACAGAAACAGGAAAAGTTACCATTCGATGAATGTCCAGGTGGTCTGTTTGGCTGACCAGTACATCTCCCATGTAAATGCCATGTTCCCTGGGTCAGTGCATGACGCGTATGTTATGCGAAATAGCAGCATCCCCTATGTGATGGAACAGCTACAGAGACACCGTGTGTGGCTAATAGGTGACTCTGGTTACCCAACCTGCCTTGGCTACTGACCCCAGTGAGGAATCCCCGGACCAGGGCAGAGGAACGGTACAATGAGGCCCATGGGTGATCTAGGAGGATCATAGAAAGGACCTTCGGCCTCCTGAAGGCCAGGTTTAGGTGCCTGCATATGACAGGGGGATCCCTAATGTACTCACCCAAGAAGGTGTGCCAGATCATCGTGGCCTGCTGTATGCTTCACAATCTTGCATTGCGACGCCAGGTGCCTTTTCTGCAGGAGGATGGTTCAGATGGTGGTGTTGTAGCAGCTGTGGAGCCTGTGGAGAGTGAAGAGGAGGAAGACGACGGGGACGACACGGACAACAGGGACACGGTCATACAACAGTATTTTCAGTAGCACCCAGGTAAGAATCCCCCACGGCATTTTACATTTACTTCTGGCCTCCTGCATCTCTACTTTCTGTGTTTCCCCCCAGTTCCTTTCAACTGAATTGTGACTTTCCCTTGGCTTTTCAGAGCTGTATGACCCACTGCGTGACTTCTGGTTTGTTCGGCCATGGAGTAAAGCAAATTGACATTGGTATGTTGTCATCACAATGTAACTGTACATTTTTGACCCGTTATGTGTAATACATTTGTTAAGAATACAAGCAGACTCCTGAGTGTTTTAAGTGCAATAAGTGATTTATTTAAAGTGCTACATATAGGTCCATGATAGTAAAACGGTAATGGGTGGGGGTGGAGTGATGTCCATGGCAGAGTCCAGTTCTCGGTCGCACAGGTGCATTGTCGATATGCCTGTGGAAGGATGGAGCAGGGGCAGTTCAAGGTTGGACAGGGTGACGATGTGGGACAGTGGAATGACATCCGGGGGGATCTTAGGCTGGCGGGGGTCTTGGCATCCTACTCTGTCTTCCTTTGTGATCTCAGGCTCCTCTTGCGGGGTGGTTGATCTTCAGCAGGAGGTGGGGTTCTGGTGGCCCGTCGTTGTGTGGGGGCCTCCTGTCCACTAGTGCCGGCGGAGGTGGTAGGCTGTTCCTGGTCCGGGCTGGTGACAGGGGCCCTTTGGGGTGCCACATGGTCCCGCAATGTGGTGACTATTAGGTTCAGGGCCTGGACGATGTTCCTGAGCTCCTCTCTGTACCCCATGTACCGTTCCTCCTGCTGTGCCTGGATCTCCTGGAACCTGGCCATTACCGTCGCCATCGTCTCCTGGGAGCGGTGGTATGCTCCCATGATGGTGGTGAGGGCCTCTTGGAGAGTCGGTTCCCTGGGCCTGTCCTCCCCCCCTGTCGCACTGCAGCCCTCCCAGTTGCCCTGTTTCCACGGGCCTCTGTCCCCTGGACGGTGTGCCCACTACCACTGCCCCCAGGTCCCTGTTGTTGTTGGGGTGTTGGGTCAGCCTGGGTGCCCTGTAGTGGCGGACACACCGCTGATTGACCTGTCCTGGAGACAGAGGCATGGGCCCGCTGGGTGGGAGCGGTGCTGATATTCCCAGAGGGGGTTAGGTCTGCTGTGGCCTGTGTCTGTGTGTGGGGAACCAACTGTCCAGAGGTCCCCGATGGTCCGGGCTGGTCATCAGGTTCCAGGTCGACAGAGCTGCTGTCCTCACTGCGGGCCTGTTCTGGGGGTGGGATGGACATATCTGGACCCTCCTGGCCGGTGTGTTGGCGTTCGGGCCCTGAAGGGGTGAAAGAGTATGGTTATTGCTTCTGTGTGTTCCATGGTGTGCGATTTGTGGGTGCCCTTGTCCCCCAGTGCTGGCATTCCCTTGTGGCAGGAGTTGTGAGGGTGGTTTGTGGGGGGGGATGGGTATGTGCAGTGGTCATGCATAGGTGATGGGTGTCGATGGTTTGTGTTGGCATTCAGGGTTTGGTTTTGGGTTGGGTGGTTTGTGCTGGTGAGACATTGGCAGGGAGGCTGTGTGCTGGGGGGTTGGGGCTGAGGGTGGGGGTGTGGGTTGGCATGCTGGTGGTTGGGGGGGGGGAGTAGTTGAGACTAGACTTACCAGAGTCCATTCCTCCGCCTACTCCGGCGAGGCCCGCAGGATGCAGGATGTTAAGGACGTCTTGCTCCCATGCTGTGAATTCGGGAGGGGTGGGTGGTGGTCCGCCGCCAGTCCTCTGCACAGCGATGTTGTGTCTGGAGACCATCGACCGTACCTTCCCCCGTAGGTCGTTCCAGCGCTTTCTGATGTCTTCACGGTTTCTGGGATGCTGTCCCACAGCGTTGACCCTGTCGACAATCCTCTGCCATAGCTCCGCCTTCCTGGCTATTGTGGTGTGTTGCACCTGTGTGCCGAAGAGCTGGGGCTCTACCCTTATGATTTCCTCCACCATGACCCGGAGTTCTTGGTCCGAAAACCTGGGGTGTCTTTGGGGTGCCATGGGGTGGTGTGGATGAGGTGTGGGGTGGTGTTTGCGGTGATGTGAGTGGTGGTGTGTGGTGATGTGTGCGTAGATGTGGTGTGGTTGATGATGTTGGTTTCCTGTGTGTGTTGGGGTTTTCGATTGCTGTGCTCGCTCGATCGCTCTCTCTCGCCTTCTCTCCGATTTCCAACTAGTGGGGGTTTGTGGGTGATGTGGGTGTGTGTTTTATAGTTGCTTGGATGTGTGGGGGTGGTGTTTGTATGTGTATCAGGTGTGTGTATTTCAAATTGTCCAATGTGGCTGGGTTTTGGAGCTGGGTGTGTATTTTGACCGCGGCGGTGTGTACCGCCAATGGAATACCGCGGTTGAATGACCGCCGCGTGGATTCGTGGGTCGTAATGGCATGGGCGTGTTTGTGTTGGCGTGGCGGTGGAGGTTTGGTCATCTCCAGTTTATCGCTGCCCGCTGATGAGGCGGCCTTCCGTGGATGTCGGGTTTTTGGCGGCTTGGCAGTTGTGGGTCAGAATGACCATGGCGGGTTACCGCGGCCGCGGCGGTAGAATGGCGGTCTTCTGACCGGCGGTAAGAGCCTTTTACCGCCGAGGTCAGAATGACCCCCTATGTATACTTGACAGGTAACGTATGTGCAGATAGCTGGTTAACTATGAAAAAGGTGCAATGTCCAATCTCTGCCTAACCTCTATGTCAATATTAAATGAAAATGGAAAATAAATCAAAATATTTAGAAATATAGAGGCCAAGAGCTGAAAAATCATAAAGTGCAGAAAACTTGTTCCCCCTTTATTGGACATAGTTACCAAAAATGTGGAGTGAGTAAAGCCATATGTCACTCGCTCAAAAATATGCATAAATATGACATTATGGGGGTCATTCCAACATTGGCGGTAAAAGGCGTTTACCGCCGTGCGGAAGACCGCCAGAACACCGCCGCGGCCGCGGTAGACCGCCACGGTCATTCTGACCCACAACAGGCAAGCCGCCAAAATACAGACATCCACAAAAGTCTGCCACACCAAAGGGCAGCGAGAAACTGGCGATGACCAAACCTCCACCGTCACACCAACAGAAATACGCCCAAGCTATCACGATCCACGAATCCACGCGGCGGTCTTTCAACCACGGTATTCCATTGGCGGTACACACCGCTGCGCTCAAAATACACACACTTCTACAAAACACCGCCACATTGGACAATTCAAAATACACACACCTGATACACATACAAACACCACTCCCACACACCCATTACAATATAAAACACACACCCACATCACCCTCAAACATCCACTCCAACAGAATCGTGAAAACGCACAGATTCAAGAGATCCAAGCACCCAGACATGCATTTTACTGTCACCCAGCAATATTACCACGCACTTCACACAACACACCAATACACATCACCACACTTAGCACCACACAATCCACCCCACACATCACCCACACCACCCCATGGCACCGCAAAGACACCCCAGGTTTTCTGAGGATGAACTCAGGGTCATGGTGGAGGAAATTGTACGGGTAGAGCCACAGCTCTTCGGGACACAGGTGCAGCACACCACCATTGCAAGGAAGATGGAGCTATGGAGCAGAATAGTCGACAGGGTCAACGCAGTGGGACAGCACCCAAGAAGTAGGGACGACATCAGGAAGCGGTGGAACGACCTACGGGGGAAGGTGCGTTCAATGGTATCCAGGCACAACATCGCGGTGCAGCGGACTGGCGGCGGACCCCCACCTCCTCCCCCAGAATTTACAACATGGGAGGAGCAGGTCCTGGCGATCCTGCATCCTGAGGGCCTCGCAGGAGTAGGTGGAGGAATGGACTCTGGTAAGTCTCATCTTCACTACTTCATCCCCCCACCCCACCAGCATGCCAACTAATACCCCCACCCTCACCCTCACCCCCATTACACCTACTCCTTGCAAATGTCTCACCATCACAACCCACCCATCCCAACCCCAAACCCTGCATGCGACCACAAAGCATGGACACCCATCACCAAAGCATGCCCACTGCACATACCCAACTCCCCCCAAACTACCGTCACAAAAGCCCACACACAGGAATGCCAGCAGTGCGGTACACGGGCACCCACCCATTGCACGCTATGGCACACACAGATGCAATAACCATACTTTTATACCCCTGCAGGACCCGAACGCCACGTCACCGCGCAGGAGGGTCCAAAAATGTCCACTCCACCCCCAGAAGAGGCCCACAGTGATGACAGCACCTCTGTCGACCTGGATCTAGATGACCAGCCCGGCCCATCGGGGACCTCGGGATAGTCGGTTCCCCTCAGGCAGCCACAGCAGACCTTCCCCCCTCTGGGAACACCAGCACAGCACCAACCCAGCGGGCCCATACCTCTGTCCCCAGGACACGTCAATCAGCGGTGTGTCCACCACTACAGGGCACCCAGGCTAACCCACCACCCCAACAACAACAGGGACCTGGGGGCAGTGGTAGTGGGCACACGGTCCAGGGGATGGAGGCACAGGAACACAGGGGAACTGGGAGGGCTGCTGTGCGACGGGGGGGGTGACAGGCCCAGGGAACCCACTCTCCACGAGGCCCTCTCCTCCATCATGGGAGCATACCATCATTCCCAGGAGACGATGGCGACGGTCCTGGGCAGGTTTCAGGAGATCCAGCTCCTGCAGGAGGAACAGTATATGGGGTTCAGGGAGGAACTACGAAACATCAGTTCCGCCCTGGGCACCATCTTAGGGGCTCTGAATCAGGTAGTCACCACATTGCGGGACACTGTGGCACCACAAAGGGCCCCTCACAGTAGCATGGACCAAGAACTGCCTACCACCTCTGCCGGCGCTAGTGGACAGGAGGCCCCGCCACAGGACCAACAGGCCACCACCACCCCACCCCCTGCAGAAGGAGAACCACCCCGCAAGCGGGCACTGAGATCCAGGAAGAAGACAGAGTAAGATGCCAAGACCCCCGCCAGGAAAGGATACCTCCCTGATTGTCATCCCACTGTCCCACATTGTCACCCTGTCCATCCTTAAACTGCCCCTGCTCCACTTTCCACAGGCATTTGGACAATGCACCTGTGATACTAATAGTCTGGACTCTGCCATGGACATTCCTCCACCATCACCCCTCACCGATTTGCAATCACCCACCAATATAGAGCACTGTAATAAACACAGTTATTGCACAAAACAATCTGGAGTCTGGCTGTGATTTTGAACAAATGTATTAGACATGACCGTGCCAAAATGCTTATTTACATAGTGATGACAACATACCACTGTCACACAGCTGTGGTCCATGGGGAAACAAAGCAGATGTCACACAGTGGGGCCCACATCTCTGAAATCGGAAGGGAAAGTCACAACTCAGTTACCATCCACTGGGGGAAAAGGTCAGACAGTAGAGAGGTAGTAGTCTTTCAGTTAATGTAATATGCCGGTGTGGATTCTTACCTGTGTGTCATTGAAAATACTGCTGTATTACTGTGTTCCTGTTCTCTATGTCGTCCTCTTCAGCTTCCTCGTCTTCACTCTCCACAGGCTCCACAGCTGCTACAACACCACCATCTGGACCATCTTCCTGCAGAAAAGGCACCTGGCATCGCAAAGCCAGGTTGTGAAGCATACAGCAGGCCACGATGATCTGGCACACCTTCTTTGGTGAGTAGAATAGGGATCCACCTGTCATATGGAGGCACCTGAACCTGGCCTTCAGGAGGCCAAAGGTTCGCTCGATCACCGTCCTAGTTCGCCCATGGGCCTCATTGTACCGGTCCTCTGCCCTTGTCCTGGGATTCCTCACTGGGGTCAGTAGCCATGACAGGTTGGGGTAACCAGAGTCACCAATTAGCCACACACGGTGCCTCTGGAGTTGACCCATCACGTAAGGGATGATGCTATTCCGCATGATGTAGGTGTCATGCACTGACCCAGGGAACTTGGCATTAACATGGGAGATGTACTGGTCAGCCAAACATACCATCTGTACATTCATCGAATGATAACTCTTCCTGTTCCTGTACACCTGTTCCCTCCTGCTGGGGGGGACCAAAGCAACATGGGTCCCATCAATGGCACCTATGATGTTGGGGATATGTCCAAGGGCATAGAAATCACCCTTCACTGTACGCAAATCCCCCACCTCAGGGAAAACGATGTAGCTCCGCATGTGTTTCAGCAGGGCAGACAACACTCTGGACAACATCTTGGAGAACATAGGCTGGGACATCCCTGATGCTATTGCTACTGTTGTTTGAAATGACCCACTTGCAAAGAAATGGAGTACTGACAGAACCTGCACTAGAGGGGGGATCCCTGTGGGTTGGCGGATTGGTGACATCAGGTCTGGCTCCAGCTGGGCACACAGTTCCTGAATAGTGGCTCAGTCAAGCCTGTATTTTCAGTATGACATGTCTTTCCTCCATTGTCGACAGGTCCACCAGCGGTCTGTACACCGGAAGATTCCTCCATCTCCTCGCATGTCCCAGCGGACGGTGCCTATGAAGGACAACAGCGAGCACAGAGTCAATCAACCCACAGGTACGTAACCACAGCTTGCACAGAACACGATTCCCCATACATTGAATGGCTTGTATGAGTGTTGATGCAAGGCCTAGTTATGTGTGACGCAGTAGAAACTAAGCCATGTGGGCCCTTGAAATGGCGGCTGCCTGACCTGTGAAGTGCGACAATGGGATGTGAGGTAAATGCGCTGGCGTGGCACACCGTGACGGTAGGCGGTCGAAGACCGCGGCGCAAAGCAGCATTGGTTAACATTGAACCCTATGGGTCTCAGGAGCCAATGACGATGTGCGCCGGCGGTCGCGGTACGCACCGCCGCGGGCGTGACCGCCATTTTCTATCTGCTTAATCACTCGATACCTGATCTTCGACAGGAGAGGACCTACACTGCAAGTGCTGCTGTGACCTCGGTCTGGAAGAGACAATGGCTCATGCGACTGGGGAAAGGGCCCCTGCCTTCACTGCTCAGGAATTGGAGAAACTTGTGGATGGGGTCCTCCCCCAGTATGCGCTACTCTACGGTCCTCCAGACCAACAGGTAAGTACACTGGGACCATGCTTTGTGGGCAATGCCTTTGTTGAGTGGTGTGGATGAAAGATGGTGGGGAGGGGAGCGATTGAGACATGCATCAAAAGACGGATGAGAGCATGTGCCACATGGCAAGGGTAGGGATGGGGGGGCCACTCACATTGAGCATGCAGAAGGTGATGAATATTTTTCTCCCACCGTACATGTCACATAGGTCAGCGCCCACCAGAAGATCGATATTTGGCGTGCCATCGCCAAGGATGTCCGGACCCTGGGGGTCCACCACAGACGGGGCACCCACTGCCAGAAGAGATGGGAGGACATCCGACACTGGAGCAGGAAGACGGCAGAGGCTCAGCTGGGGATGGCCTCCCAACGTGGGAGGGGTGCCAGTCGGACTTTGACCCCCCTGATTTCCCGGATCCTGGCGGTGGCCTACCCCGATTTGGATGGGCGCGTGACGACATCACAGCAGACACAATGGGGTGAGTACACTCTAATCCTGGTGACTTTGCGCGCAGTGGAGGTGTCTGGGTGGGGGAGGAGGGTTGTGGGTATCCCTAGGCCAGGGCAATTTCTGTAGGCTAGGCCCCTCCGTAAGGCATGGCCCTGTGCCCCCGCCCCCCACCTCTGTAGGGTGCCACGTACATCTATTCATGGCCCTGTGTCATCTATGTGTGCAGATATCGTCCATAGGCTTGTAGGCCATGTCCCACGGATTGAGTAGTCGACCCCAAGCCCTTCTGTGTCTGTCCTGTCCACCAACGGTGTCGCCAATGCATGCACTCAACATGTCTTTATTCCCCCCCCCTTTTTTGTAGTCTTCCTGTTCATGTGTGCATTAGCATCATCAGGCGGAGGAGAAGTGGCATCGGAGCAGGAGGGAGCTGCATCCCACATGGCCACGGAGGGCCATGCAACAGACTCGGAATTCACCAGTGGGACGGAGGGCGAGGGGAGCTCCACAGCGGGGACTCGTGCAGATATCAGTGACACGGACTCGTCCTCTGAAGGGAGCTCTCTTGTGGTGGTGGCAACATCTGTGCCCCCCGCAACAACAGGTACAGCCGCCACCCACCGTACCAGCACCGCCCTCCCAGCAGCCCCTCACCGTTTGCCCCGTGCCCGCTCACCCAGGAAGGTGGGCATCTCCTTCGCCCCAGGCACCTCAGGCCCTGCCCCAGTCAGCCCTGCTGCCCTCAGTGAGGAGGTCATTGACATCCTGAGGACACTCACTGTTGGGCAGTCTACCATTTTGAATGCCATCCAGGGTGTCGAAAGAGAGGTGCACCAGAGTAATGCATACCTGGAGGGCATTCATTCTGGTCAGGCTGCCCTTCAGCGATCGTTCAACACTCTGGCCTCAGCACTGATGGCAGCCAATGTCCCTGTCTCTAGCCTCCCCCCTCCAACTTCCTCCACCCATACCCTATCACCTGTACCTCTGCCTATCCCAGACACACCATCAGACCAGCCTGCACACACCTCAACACCCAAGGGAAGCTCAGCCAGACATAAGCACCACACATCACACAGGCATTCACACAAGCAACATCCATATACAGACATACCAACACCCACTGTCTCCACTGTGTCCCCCTCCTCCTCGTCTCCCTCCTCCCTCCCTGTGATGTCTCCACTCACACCTGCATGCACAACATCTTCAGCCACTACGTCCATCACCAGCACACACACCAGAACCCCCCGCACACGTGCAGTCACCACCCCCACTACCATTTACACGTCCCCTGTGTCCTCTCCCAGTGTGTCTGTCACCCCCTCTTCCAAGATACACAAACGCAGGCAGCCACCCACCCAACAGCCATCCACCTCATGACAGCCTCCAGCCCAAGCACCTGCACCCAAAGACACCAGACTTAAAACTCCTACAACCACAACCTCTTCCTCCACTCCCATACCCACTACACCTACCCGTCCCACTGCTCCTAAAATGCTTTTCCTGTCCAAACTTAGGGGCATATTTATACTCCGTTTGCGCCGAATGTGCGTCAAAAATTTTGACGCACTTTCAGCGCAAACGTTGCCCCATATTTAAACCCTGACGCCCGATCCGGCGCACCAGGAAAATGGCGCTATGTGCGCCAGTTTTTGGAAGCGGCACCCCGCCCTGCGTTAATGACATGCAGGGTAGGCGTTCCCGTCCAAAAACAGACGCACATAGCGGTGCGTGGTATTTATGCTCCAGGGCAAAAATCACTTCCGCGCGGCAGGCGGCGCAAAAAAATGGCGCAAAGCACGAATAGCATGAAATTTTAACGCCTGGGTCAGGGCAGGCGTTAAAATGGGGCAAACACACCTGTACTTAATCAGAACACACAGAACAAACAACAGAGCAGCAGAGCAGCAGAGCAGCAACACGGAGACATGGAGGTGCTTTTTCTTCAACGTGCACGTAGACGCAGAGCCCTGCAGCAACAACAGCAGCCACAACAACAACAGCAGGGACCCCAAAGACAGCGCAGAAGGCAGGAGAGGATATTCCGCCCACGAACAACCCTGCATGGCCTCAGGGAACGAGACATCATCCAGAGGTACCGGTTGAACTGGCAGTCCATTCAGCAGCTGCTGACAAATATTGAACAGCAATTGGCCCCCACTTTAGTGACTCCACGCACTATCCCAACCGAAACAAAGCTGCTTGCCGTACTTCACCTGCTGGCAAGTGGCTCCTTTCAGACAACTGGTGCCCTGGTTGGTGGAATCTCACAACCATCTTTCTCCGCATTCCTGCCTAAAGTACTGGATGCCATCATTGGACTGACACCCCGCCACATCTGCTTCCCTAACACAGTGCAGAAGCAGCAGGAAACAAAACAGGGGTTCTACGCCATCAGTGGCTTTCCGCACGTCCTTGGTGCAATCGACTGCACACACGTATGCCTTGTGCCACCTGCTGCAAGTGAACACCTCTACCGCAACAGGAAGCACACACATTCCATCAACGTGCAGGCCATAGTCGATCACCAAGGACTGATCAGCAACATTGTGGCTAAATATCCTGGGAGTGTACATGACGCATTCATCTTCCGTCACTGCACCATCAACCAACACTTCCAGGATGGACGGTATGGCAATGGACTACTTGTTGGTAAGGACAAAAATCTACTTATATACTCACTGCACAGAAACCCTCTAGGATAAACAACACATACACCACAATAGCAACACCTAGACAGGAACACACTGAGGTACTCACATCACTAGCTATGTGTCACAAGTCACCATTGAACCTCTCACACATTTGAATTTACTCCACAGCTTAGTGTGAAGACATTCATGACTGTGGTTGCCTAAATGTCACCTTGCAAATTGGAAGTCTCACAATAACCTGTACACTAATACAATGCATAACTTTTAAGGGATGGGATGGCCTGGCTATGTTCATATGAACGTTTCTAATACCCTTTCATGTTTCAACTCTGCATGGAACTATCATCACACCCCCAGTGAGGACACACGGACACCTGTGTCACAAGTCACAATGCAAGGGAGGGCACACTGTACTTGAGAAACCAATACATCCTGCTGACAAACAGTTAGACAACAAACACTTGCTCAGCCAAGGGAAAAAAACAATGCCAAAGTTTCCACCAACAACCATAGGTTGTCACATTAGTACAAAAAATAGTCACAGACAACACAACACAACTACTGCCATCAAAGATACGTACAACAGTGCCTCCTACATCTAATTGATACCATTCTGTGTTTCTCTTTCAGCTGATCAGGGGTATGGCATCCAGCCTTGGCTAATGACACCATATGGGAACCCAAATACTGCTGCTGAGCGGGCATACAATGACGCCCACAAGAGGACCCGCAGCATTGTGGAGAGGACCTTTGGGATCCTAAAGTCAAGGTTCCGCTGCCTTGACATCACTGGCGGAAGCCTACTCTACTCCCCAGAGATGGTCTGCAAAATCATACTCACTTGTGCCATATTACACAATATTTGTGTACAAAGGAACATTCCCCTCCTTGAACCGGACCCAGACATGCCTGAGGATGATGATGAGGAGGATGCTGGCCTGCAACAGGAGGGGGAACAACCTAACACCGCAGCAGGAGTGCGTAGGCGCCAACAGCTTGTGAACAATTTTTTTACTTAAGTTATTATAATCACTTGTATTCCACACTTGTAAATAAACACAGATAACAAACACCACATCATGCTTTGGCCTATTCATTTCTGACCACCTTTAGTTTGAAATAGCTGAAGATGAATGTCGTCTCATTGATCAAGAATGCCATTAAAATTCATCACACCAAAAATAAACATCACAACTGTATGTACAGAGGGTAGGATGTGACATGTTACATTACCATACACAGAGCCCAACAAGAGTACAAATGTGACAATTACACATGCCGGATCCAAACAACTGAAATAGTCTCTCATCCAGCCCAAAATTGGAGATCATTTGAAAGTCACATCACACGTGTTCAGAGACAGGGTGGGACCATCCATGTGTACGTGAACATGTCATCAATGGCTTCTCTCAAGTGTATGATGTGAGCAATACACAATTGCAACAACATCAGCTGCCACTAACTCAGGAGGAGACCTTGAAGTTACAGTGACAACATACACACAGACAGGTCATACTGGATCCACATTCCCACACACATGTACACATATGTCATACAACCAACCTAATATTTGAAAGTAGACCATCACAGTTGTGTCCCAGTTTGAACCTAGCAGGAAGATTGTAACATGACACTAAACCAGTTTATGCAGAAAGGGACACAGACAAGCAAAACAATCTTCGCATTATCACATCGTGAACGCTGAGAGTCTTGCAAACTTAGGGGGTCACTCTGACCCTGGCGGTAATTACCGCCATGGCGGAGGTCGGCGGTAGCACCGCCAACAGGCTGGCGGTGCACCGATGGGCATTCTGACCGCAGCGGTTCAGCCGCGGCCAGAAACGGGAAGTCGGCGGTGTACCGCCGACTTCCCGCTGCCCTTGAGAATCCGCCATGGCGGCGGAGCGCGCTCCGCCGCCATGGGGACTCTGACACCCCCTACCGCCATCCTGTTCCTGGCGGGTCTCCCGCCAGGAACAGGATGGCGGTAGGGGGTGCCGCGGGGCCCCTGGGGGCCCCTGCAGTGCCCATGCCAATGGCATGGGCACTGCAGGGGCCCCCGTAAGAGGGCCCCACAAAGAATTTCAGTGTCTGCTTTGCAGACACTGAAATTCGCGACGGGTGCAACTGCACCCGTCGCACCTTCCCACTCCGCCGGCTCCATTCTGAGCCGGCGTCCTCGTGGGAAGGGTGTTTCCCGCTGGGCTGGCGGGCGGACTTTTGGCGGTCGCCCGCCAGCCCAGTGGGAAAGCCAGAATGACCGCCGCGGTCTTTCGGCGGGAACCGCTTGGCGGGCGGCGACCGCCGACCGCCGCGGTCAGAATGCCCCCCTTAGTCATATGAAAATGGTATGCAACTTAGCTCCAAATCATCATTACTGCAAACGTCAAATGGGCTAATGAGATGAATGAATGGTCAACAGTCATTCATACCATATAGCCTTACATTCGCCCGCTGCTGCAGGTTTGCCAGGATATGATAAAAATATTCCATGGATACAGTAGCTATTCTGGATGGTCAAATCCTAGGGTGCTGGGGGCCTAACTCCACCTCTACCACCCCCAAAACATACAAGAATCATGTACTTGTGAACTAAACACATGCATAAGGCACATGTGTGGCCTCCATGTCACAAGTCCTACACAAATATGAAACACAAAATCATAATGGTACATGGTCAGCCCCATAAAAACTGAAAGTGACTCTCCCACTCCCTGTTATGACTACAGATAAAAGCATCCCCATCATAAAGGTGGGGACATTTTGGAGACGGAATACATAATGGTATCAAAAACATCATTTCAAAATAGCCATCAGCAATTACACCAAATATGTTGTCAAATATGGTCAATACATTAGTTAACGTATCCCAAACATCACAGTGTGAAGGCCGTCTATACATAAAAGTACGGACATTTGTCATATACAAACACAAATGTGTCTCACATCGCACCGTTTGACCATGACAAATCACCTTTCCAAAGCTAAACACATGAAGACATTTGGATAAATTTGCTCCATATTCTACGCATACAGCATGGCCGTCATAATTTGTTCACGTACATGAGTGCACACAATGCAGAGTCAGATACAAATGTATCCAAAAGTGTCTTGATATTTCACCTTCAAATTATTATTTACATCCACAATATTTTTGACTCTGCATCATGTGCACTACTGTACGTGTAAAAAAAACGACGCCCATGATGTATGCGTGGTGAAATTGACGCTACATGCACAATATGTTGGTCATTTCATGTACAGTATTAATTATTAATATTCATATCATATTTTTTCACTCCGCATCATGTGCACCACTGTACGTGTAAAAAAAAACGACGCCCATGATGTATGCGTGGTGAAATTGACGCTACATGCACAATATATTGGTCATTTCATGTACAGTATTAATTATTAATATTCACATCATATTTTTTCACTCCGCATCATGTGCACCACTGTACGTGTAAAAAAAACGACGCCCATGATGTATGCGTGGTGAAATTGACGCTACATGCACAATATGTTGGTCATTTCATGTACAGTATTAATTATTAATATTCATATCATATTTTTTCACTCCGCATCATGTGCACCACTGTACGTGTAAAAAAAACGACGCCCATGATGTATGCGTGGTGAAATTGACGCTACATGCACAATATATTGGTCATTTCATGTACAGTATTAATTATTAATATTCATATCTTTTTTTTTCACTCCGCATCATGTGCACCACTGTACGTGTAAAAAAAACGACACCCATGATGTATGCGTGGTGAAATTGACGCTACATGCACAATATATTGGTCATTTCATGTACAGTATTAATTATTAATATTCATATCATATTTTTTCACTCCGCATCATGTGCACCACTGTACGTGTAAAAAAAACGACGCCCATGATGTATGCGTGGTGAAATTGACGCTACATGCACAATATATTGGTCATTTCATGTACAGTATTAATTATTAATATTCATATCATATTTTTTCACTCCGCATCATGTGCACCACTGTACGTGTAAAAAAAACGACGCCCATGATGTATGCGTGGTGAAATTGACGCTACATGCACAATATATTGGTCATTTCATGTACAGTATTAATTATTAATATTCATATTTTTTCACTCCGCATCATGTGCACTGTAATGCGTCATCAAAAATTGACGCACAACTGTGTATGCGTGAAAATATGACGCATAACGGGAAAATAAAAACGGCGGCCATTTTATGCAGGAAGTGATGTAATAGGATATCCTGTTTACAAAATTTGTACTGGGAGGTAACTTTCACTTTCACTTTGCAGTCTCAGATTTCTCTAGACTGTGTGGTTGTGTGAAAGGTGTTGTCCTGTGTTTTACTGCTCTAGTGTCCTGTGTGCCTTGTATTTTGTCTTAGTGTCAATCTATTATTGTTGTATCACATTGTCTCAGTCTGTTTAGTGTTATTTTGTCTATACCTGTGATAGTTTGTATTGTCTGTGGGAGTCTGTTGTGGGTAGCATAGTTTGGGGGGTTAGTTGGGCTATTTTTCTACTTCTCCTTTTTCTTTCACACCTCTACCTTTCCCCATTTCCCCCTTTATATTTTATATTTTGTTGGTACATTCTTATCCCTCTCAATATGTCAGGTAGGCCTCGCCTGTCCAGGATGGGGGAAGACGAATTGGGGGGGTTCATATGGCTCGTAAGCTATTTCCTCCCACTAATGCTGGAAGCTGGGGGCCGTGTGATACAGGGGTATCACACGGAGGCCAGGAAAATCCGGTGGGAGAAGGTGCGCCATCACCTGGTCCGGGTCTATGGGAGTCTCAGGAATGTACACCAACTCAAGCACCGCTGGCCAGATCTGATCACCAGGGAACAGGACCTGCTGGACCACCTGGGACTCCAGATTGGTGGCCATGTTGGTGAGTAAAAAACAATTACATGGGAATGACAGAAATCGGTGTGTGAACATGTGATGATTGTTAGCGAATCTGCAAAATAAGTAGCTGAGTGTGTGTAATGGCAGGGAAACCTAGGCCCATGGTTATAAACATTAATCCCCATTCTTGCAACACATGTACACGCAATGACAGCTTTATAAATTCAACATCTATTTGTATTATGCTAAGTTGCCCCCTCTCTGCGTCCCAAAATGTTTCAAATGCTGCGCTACAAAGGTATACATATGTGTCCTAATGTGTATTTGTTGCAGAATGTGTATGAAGACCTATGCTACCAGTCCGATGGATCATTTTTGCAACACATACCAGATGCCTGTAGCTGCATGTAATGTAGTGTTGCCTTTGTGTCAGAAATGCAACACGTGAACGGCTCCATTTGTACTCCACTGGTCATAATGGCCAGTGAGTACGTCATGTAGAAACAACATACCTACAGATGCAGACGCCATAGCTAGACAGAAAATTGGAAACACATGATGATGCTATACATGTGTGTTGCCGTCACGTCACATGAAGTCAGTCATGTTGTTCACACATATGTCACATGTGTGTCTGGTTGCTGTCTGTTGACCCTGTCCAAATAGCCTGTTTTATTGTGAGTGGTCATGCAGTCCTCATGGAACCAGTTTTGGAATGTCTCTCGGGGATGCACATGCTGAGATGTATGGATAACATTATTGTTGGGGCATACTAATGGAGGATTAACTTGGACGACACCTGACTGTCCTGACCACTGCATGAGTGTAGTAGGGTGTGACACTGGAGCAGGAGACTCATCCAATGTTAATGTTGAATACAAAGTGATCCATGCAGGATGAGCATGTGTGAAAGTCTATCATTACCATGTCATTTTCACACAGTGTCATTGTAACAGAAATCTTTTGTCCGTTCACCCAGTCTGAGTATAATCTTTGTTTCATGCTTTACAGGTGGACCAGCCCCGTACACCGTGGGAGAGGTGGCCCATTTTGACGACCCCGATACCTACAGTGAGTGTCGCCTGAGTGCTATTTACATTATTTGGTAATGACGCATGATGGATTACTGTGTGTTCAAGAGAATTCATGATTTGATGTGCTGGCCGTTCATTTGCTTTGTTCTTTTAGTGTGATATCAAATTAGAATTATGTTTCTGCCAAGCAATACGTAGTCATCTCTCAGATTGAGGGGCTGTAGCCCATTCAATTAGGGCGGCAATTGGGAATGGTATGACTCATTTCGAATAGACTGGTCAATGTTAGATTTGGTCAGGGACTTGCCATGAACTGAGTCTGCATATCAGACTGACAGTCTCCCAGATAGCTTAGGCACATGGCATTGATGACAAGTGCTTCTTCCTAGTTGAGGATGGACTGTGTACACTGTAGGTTGGATCTTACATGGGCATGTACTTCCACAAGGTGAACTCGAAGTGTGTGTGACTTGAGTGCAATGCCCTAGGTGTTCAGTTGAATCATGTGAATGGGTGTACTACCTCCCCTGTGTGTGTTGTTAAACATGCCTCACTAATAGTATGTTATGTTGGGCTAAGTCATAACATTTTGACATGTGTGGACCTGGGATGTGACAAGGTTGGGCTGACTACAACGTGTTGCTAGCCCATCATAGGTGTTGTGTGTGAAGGCACATAATTGTTGCACTTTCTGTACACTCCTGGGTGTGCATTGAACATGGGATTGTTGGTTGTTCTTCCCACACCACCCACAAAGACTGGGATGTTACTGTGAAACAGGGTACCTAGGACTGTAGCAACCAGTATGTTACATGTACTTAACACCTTTTGTGACTTGAGTTAGTACCTTGGGCCAGAGTGAGAAAAATGTCTACACGTTGCAAATGGCATAAATATCTGTGTGGGATTTGCAAACGTCTGTTTCCTAATCCAAAATGTCTTTGGTGGTCATGTACATATGAGTAAAATGCTTTTCAAAATTGATATAATGAAGGGTTTTACCAGACCTACTTGCAAATCACAGTGGTAGGCAATCCCATTTGCAACCGAGTACGTAGTTGCAAAGTGAGTAGCTGTTATCATCCACTTGAAGTGGATGGTAACCACCTTGCTGACTGGAAGGGGTCCTCATTGTAAAGCTTCAGCCTTTGTGAGTGGACTAAAAGAATCCTGCGCAAAAAAGCCAGTGGTCTAAGGGACCAATAATTACCGTGAAAATTTCCAAGTACAATTGTTGTGATTTAAAAATAATTGCAGCTCATTTTTCTTTCCGGTAAACGGCCTACACTTGGGGAGAAATAACTTGCTTAATTTCAAAACAGTCACGTCTATGGAGTTCTGCTGGTCCCAGCAGGCCACCATCCCCGTGAGTGCCCATGTTGCTAAGGTGGGGCAACTTGGAACCCCCATCATTGATGTTCATGAGGTGGGTTTTATGGACCCCATAGCGACTCGCAGACGGTGTCAGAGACACCGTTCTGCTTTGCAATTTGCTAGTTGATTTTCCTAATTTCCTACATCTGACACCTAGTGTGGACACATGATTCTGGGCCAGGGGTTCAATCTTAGCACACAACTAATTAAAAATGCTATTGAGTGAGGAGTGTGAGTGTAATCACATAGAATGACATATGTACTGAAGTCAGTATGCGGAAGAGCTGGTGCCATAATGTCAAATGCCTTAGGTATGATTTGGATGAGTAGTTTAGGGTGATGTCATCCATCATGTAGAGACATGGATATGCTAGGTGTGATATGACTTTAGGGATGCATGATTCACATGTACTTCCTCTGAGCATTTCCGTGAACTATGTTCTAACAATTGCTGCATACAATATATTTCTAGTAATGGACAAATGAGCCATTGTGGGATTCAACCCACTGTAAATTCAATACTCAATATTTCCCTTTTCTCTTCACTGCTGCAAACCTGAGTGCCGCAGAGCGCAACCATTTTGAGCACAGGGCAATGAGGTACAGGCACATCCTGCAGGTGCAGTGTGGGTATCGGAGGATGGCCCGCAGATACAATTCCGATCGGGCCTCCGGGGCGTGGTATGCCACACCACAGGCTCCACCAACAGTGCCACCTACAACCACCAGGTCTGCCCAAGGGGACCCAGCGACGGACCAGCCATCTTCCTCAAGACCTGGACCCAGCCGTGTGTTGGGAGCAGGGCTGTCCCGTGGCCACTCCACTCCAGCGACAATCTCCACCTCCACCGGCACGCAGACCAGCAGTGACCCTCCAATTGACCCTGCAGCCTTCCAGGCATTGTCTAGGAAACTGGACAGGTTAATTCAAAAGGTGGATAACCTGACGGAGGACATGGCGGAGGTTAAAAAGAAGGTGCGCTCCATCCGGCGCACACTTCAGAGGGCAAATCTTTAGTTCTTTTGCCCTCCTGAACTTTTACCCCTCCCCTCTCCCCTCTTTCCTCTTTTCATACTGTTAGTTGGGTTTGGGGGGTTAGTTATAGGATAAGTATAGGTAATTAGCTTAGTTAGTGTTAGGTAAGAGGGTGGGGGGTCCTTATACTTTCTATCTAATATTTCTGTGTGGGTGGGTGGGTGGGGGGCAATGTTGGGATTCCTGTTTAATAAAAAAAAATATATATATATAAAAAATAAAAAATAAAAAAAAATATATGTTTGTTTAGGATAGTATAGTATGTGTGTAGGTTAGTAAGTGTTGTCCTGCATGTGTCTTGTCTCTTAATGGTGGGTGGGGGGTTGATGTTTAGATCGTTTCGTTACATGTGTAGAGTAAGTTTAGCTTAGGTTAGTTAGGGACAGTTGTGGGTTAGTAGTAGTCAGGTTAGATTAGTGTAGGTTTACCTTTCCCTTAGTTGCCTCTTTTATTACTACTTTTAAATAAAAAATTTGTTAACCCTTTACCTGATGCGTTAGGTGCTACCTTTTCATGGCCTTGACATCAGTGTAGCAGAAATGTTAAGTATGACATTTGTGTTCCATGCTCCCTATCCCCAGGCTTATGAGGTTTAACATGCCAGCTACCCGTGTGCTAACTTGGTAAGTATCCACCATGTTGGAGAGCCACCATTGGTAGTGTGCATTGATCATCAAGGTTTGGGGTTGGTATGTATCCTACTTCACAAAGAGTGCTTTCAGACTTGTTATTGTAGGTAAATAGATAGGTCGGACAGCATTGTGAAGTTCAGGGAGAGCTTTATAGATGATGATTTGTTCACACTCTTGTCTTGTTGCTATCATTGCTGACCTACATCATGTGTGTACTGATTCAGCATGACTTTCCTTCATGGAAGTATACGCCGTAAGGGTGATTGATGCAGTGTAATTTGTTTATCATTCCTTTCATTCTACAGCATAATTTCAAATTTTAGTATTGCATGGTGCCTACATTTCTCAGCCACCATTAGTTGTGTAGAATAGCTATAGATGGTGCATCATTCTGTCCAGCACAGCATGATTGTGTGTGCTTAGTCCCTTCATCAGTTATTTTCCTCAGTATAGTAAAGCTATGATGCAATCCTGGCCACTGCACAGATGATTCAGTATACATGTAATCAGGACAGTAGTATAGAGAATCGACATGGTTTCCACACAGCCACTTTGGAGTTATCTACTGCACAGTTGAATTTTGAAATGACACACAGACACAATAGGTGTGCAAGTGATATTTATTTATAAGTGGTGTTGTGCAAAATGTCCATTCACCATGTTTGCTGACTCCTTTCTGGTGCATTATTACATGGTGATCCTACAGAAGGGGTGTGGATGATGCTCCTGACATGCTGGGGTGATGTCACAGACAGTGCAGAGGAACATGAAATGCCAAATGGTAGGAGAGAAACATTCACTGGCAAGGTGGACAAGTCAGACAGTGGATTGCCGAACAGTCATTGAGGTTAGTTGTAGTGAGACTGGCATGTGTCAAAACGTAGGACCTTGGTCAGAGTAGGGCATGGTGCAGGGACTAGGGCTTCCGGGTACTCTTGCGTGTGAATGTTATCTGTTCCATGTCTTCTTCTTCTGATGTGTGTGTTGCCTGGTGTGTCCTTGTTGTTGTTGGTTGTGAAGGGGCAACACACACCTCAGTGTTAGAAGACATGGAGGCAGACATCCCGGGGGCTGATCCCTGTTGAGTAAGGAAGGGCAGTACTGCAGCAAGGAGGGCCTGCTGGTTTTTCAGAATGGCAGCCACATCCCGATGGTAGGCAGCCAGGTCGGCCCTGAGGGGTTCTATGTTGCATTCGTGCACACGTTGAGTGGCTTGCAGTTTGAGTTGTTGTGTCAACTGGATGACAGCTGTGCCAATTTCCTTCAGTGTTTTTGAAATGTCCTCCAAGAGAAAATTTCTGGCTTGCATTGCAGCTGCCTGATCAGCAGTTGACAACATGCACGAACGCACCCCCTCAAGGCTGGCTGCCATATTTTGCATCCCCACCCGCACCTCCTTGGCCAGCTCCCGCTGGACCCCAACGACAGTTCTTTCGAAGCTGGTGCCAGTGTCGTCAGAGTCCTCAGCTGTGTTGGAGCTGGCAGGTCTTACAATTGGGGTGGCGGGTGGTTCTACTGTGGTGGCTGCTTCTTCTGTGCTCCTCCTTGTGACTGAAGGTGGGGTTTGGAGGCTTTCAAGGACCATGTCAATGGTCTCTTGTGGGAGGTTGATGGTGTCGTCATCCATGTCATCAGGGAACTCATGGACAGGCAGATCAGCAGGAGATCCGTGTTCCTCTGCAATGAAACAGGGTACAATTAGTGTGTCTGTGTTGTGACAATTTTGCAGTAAGATACAAGCCTTTGGATGCCTTAACATTGTACTCTGTGTTTGTCTAGGTATCTGCTGTCCGTCATAGGGCATTGTTGTAGGCCTATGGCCCACCTGTGTGTCACATGTTTGATATGGATCTTTCAGACATGTCTGCCAGGTCGCCTCTAGGTGTTGCTTTGTAATTATTTAGGAATAGGTGTTTTTTTCTCCAACTCCTCACTCGGTGTTTCACTATTGTTATGGAGGGACATTTTGCAGGGTGGGCTCTCATTATCCAACATGTGATTCTTGGCTTTCTAGGCAGCAGGATAGCTAATGGTGTGGGGGACTAAGTTTGACCCACTTGAAAATAACTCCGTCACCCAGATATTCAATTTAGCTAAGACTAACTAGCAGTGCCTCTGGTCTCCCACATCAAAGGAATGTTTAGACATCCGAGCGCATGACATCTTTGGAACTTCTCAGGGAAGTGGTGGTCACTCAGGTCCTACACATTTGTATCTTTTCCGGTAGGTTCCCATACACAAATGACATAGACAGTATTAGTTTGATATGAAGTTTCATTGTACAACTGACTTGTAGGAATTTAGGTGTGAGCCCCATTTACACAAACAATACACACTGTTAGAATTGAAATACTCCGCAGGAGAGTAATACATTAGTACACAGCTTTCATGGTGCCTAACTGTTTCTACTCTCCCCCTGCATGTTCTATGTATAGCACAGCTTGTTAAGTTTGGAGGTTGCCTGTCAGAATCACAGGGGAGACATCATCCCTCATATCAGAGGAATGGGCTAGGATCTGGTTGTGCATCAGCAGCAAGGCAGGCAGCATCTAGTTGTTATTTTCTGTTTGGAAACTCCCCCATGCGTGTCTTGGGACAAGGGAGTGAATGTAAAAGACATATGTCATGGTGATGACAAAGTTTCCATAAGCAGGAATGCCAAACCTTGACCCCTACCACATCTATCAGCAACGTACCAGACGGTATCCTAGACTGGGGCACAGAGTGAATATGTTCTGGCAAACTCCAGTGCAGAAGTAGGCAAAACAGTGTGATTTGACTAATTGACAACACCTTAGGACTGACTATTTGCTACATTAACTGATAGGAAGGGCAATGAGAATCATTTAGTGCAAATTGCTCTGAGGCACTTAGATGTGAGCAAATGAGTATAAGTACATTCAGGGTAAGATGCACAAAGGCCTCCAGCCTGAGGCTAATGCGCAAAGTATAAGTTTCACTTGCCACACTACACTTTGACTGACTGTGGGTGTTGTGACTGCCCTGCCAGAACACTTGCCTCTCAGGCCCTGCCCCATACACTTTTTATTCACATTGCATGATCTGTACATGTAACGTGGCATTACCTATGCATGTCAATGTTAGGATGTGGTATGGATGTAAACATTCTTGATGTTTTGATATGGTGTTGGGTGATGTGTTTTGAATTGGATTGGCCTGTTTATCGTATGAAGGTCCTATTTGTTTGTCCGACTTTGCAGGTGTGTTTCAGTGACCAGTTGCCTGTGTCCCCTCCTCAATGTTGTTGTCTGAGCAGTATGACATTAGTGATGTAGCCTTGTTAGCCAGGCACGTGAGGGACCCTGACGTATGCAGCATGTGTGTATCGTTAGTGCTGTGTGGCTCCTATTGCTGTTTACTTAGGCTTATGTATCTGTCAGTTATGGACATTCGGCATTTGAGTGTACTGGTACCTTTGTCTTATTTCTAGGAGTAATTGCAGATGTCACCCTCACCCCCTAATTTAGGTATGTATGTTCCAGGGTGGGGTTTCTGCCATTTGGTACTATAGCTGCACAGAGATGAGAGGTGTTATTGTCAACTGTGTTTGCAGTTAAGTTACAGTTGTTGTATTTGCTACTGCATTACAGATAGGGACCTAGTTGATGTAGAATAGATTTTGCAATACAAGTGCCTGGATGTGGATTTGAGGTAGTGTCCTTCCCACCTGTCACTGCTTTCCCTTGGCTCTCTTGTTGTAATTACAGGATGTCCCCGTGGGACTGTTGTGGTTGCTGTATTTTGTCGTGCCCCAGCTTCGGTCAGTACTGGGCATGCCCCCCTGCCGTGCCCCTTTCCCCATGCCACTTCATATATGTGCTGACTTACATGCATTGTGTAGTAGGTATCCCCCCCCTGCTTACAGTCCCCATTATTGTATTATGATTCCCCATGCGACTTACCCTGCATGTGCGTAGTGTCGTGGTAGTCTGCGCTGTCCAGTCCTTGAATCCCTGTGACGATCTCCTCCGGGATGACGGCTGCGACCATCTCCTCCATGTGGTCCAGGGCCTCCTGTTGTGCTGGACTCCCCCCTCCAGTCTGCATTGCTGCCTTCCTGTTCCTGGCCATTTTCTCTTTGGTCCTACGTTTGCAGTCATGCCAGCGTTTCTTACACTCGGTGACTGTCCGGCGTTCTTCAGCCACACTGTTAATCTTGTCCACAATTTGTTTCCAGATGGCCTCTCTCCTACTGAGTGGCAATTTTGAGGAGATGAAAAGTTGGTGCTGGTGTTCCGTCACCTCTTTCACCAGGATTTCCTGCTCCTCTGCACTGAAGCAACACTTTCTTTTTTTTAAAAAAATGTCCTGGGTCCTGTATGCTTCCTCCTGGCTGGTTCCTGGTCTGCTCTCATCCTCCTGGGGTCTGTTGGGGCATCTAGGATCCATTTTGGGTCTCCTCTCCTGAAAGGGCAGTTTTCGCGCAAAAACGTGACTCTATTGCGTGAAAAAAACCGGCGTTTTCACGATTGCGCTGTCGTAAATCGACCCACAGTGATGTGCGTCGCATTTACGTTGGTTTCCTTTACGACAGACCGACGCTGTGTGCGTCACGAAATAATGACTCCCACCTGTTGGTTGCGCCGCCGTACGTCAAAGTATAAATTTGACGCCCGCATGGCGCATCCAAATGGCGTTAGACGGCGCAAATTTTTTTGACGCAAAATTGCGTTAGCGCAATTTTGCGTCAAAAAGTATAAATATGGCCCTTAACCTCTTTCCAACAACTCCCCCACCCCGCCCATCTCATAGGACTCCAGTCAGCACCTCAGCCACGACTAAACCGGGCCCTGTCATGACAGTCTGCCATGGACTGTGGAGTCCCCCACCCTCAAGGGCAGCCAGTTCAGTACGGAGCCAAGGCACGGGCAGCCCACCCCCGGAGAAACATCCGAAGATAGGCAGTGGCCGGCGCGAGAGGGTGAAAACACCAGGGACTAAAATCCCTACCATGGCTCCGGCAGGAAGTGTGGAGCCAGCTGGCACACCGCCCAAGGTGGTGAAGGGCCACAGGCGATCAGGGAAGGCTGGGAAGGGCAGCACGCCCGACAAGACCGCCATCAGCCCAGCTGGCCAGGAGGGCCCCGCCAGCCCTATCCCAGGTGGGCAGGAGAACACCAACAGGCCCGGTACTGCAGCCCAGGAGGGCCCCGCCAGCCACACGACAGATGGGCAGGAAGGCCCCGCCAGCCACAGGACAGGTGGCAAATGACCTCCACGACATGGCCGGATCCGCTGAACTGGGCACTTCATCCTAAGCACCGCTGCACTGGGCACCGCCGTCTCAAGCACCGCTGCACTGGGCACCGCCGTCTCAAGCACCGCTGCACTGGGCCCTTCATCTCAAGCACCGCTGAACTGGGCCCTTCATCTCAAGCACCGCTGAACTGGGCACCGCCGTCTGAAGCACTGCTGAACTGGGCCCTTCATCTCAAGCACCGCTGAACTCGGCACCGTCGTCTCAAGCACAGCTGAACTGGGCCCTTCATCTCAAGCACCGCTGAACTGGGCACCGCCGTTTCAAGCACCGCTGCACTGGGCACCGCCGTCTCAAGCACTGCTGCACTGGGCACTGCCGTCTCAAGCACCGCTGAACTGGGCACCGCCGTTTCAAGCACCGCTGGACTGGGCCCTTCATCTCAAGCACCGCTGAACTGGGCCCTTCATCTCAAGCACCACTGAACTGGGCCCTTCATCTCAAGCACCGCTGAACTGGGCACCGCCGTTTCAAGCACCGCTGCACTGGGCACCGCCGTCTCAAGCACCGCTGCACTGGGCCCTTCATCTCAAGCACCGCTGAACTGGGCCCTTCATCTCAAGCACCGCTGAACTGGGCACCCGCGTCTCAAGCACCGCTGAACTGGGCCCTTCATCTCAAGCACTGCTGAACTGGGCACAGCCGTTTCAAGCACCGCTGCACTGGGCACCGCCATCTCAAGCACCGCTGCACTGGGCACCGCCGTCTCAAGCACCGCTGAACTGGGCCCTTCATCTCAAGCTCCGCTGAACTGGGCCCTTCATCTCAAGCACCGCTGAACTGGGCACCGCCGTTTCAAGCACCGCTGAACTGGGCACCGCGTCTCAAGCACCGCTGGCCCATTAGCGGCAGGGGCTGGCCCGCATCTGTGTCGGGCAGGGCTGCACAAAGCACTCTGGGCACCAGTCCCCCTCCAGAACCAGTGGAGACTGTTATCCACTTGTGAGACTGTGGCTTTGCACTCCCCATGATGTAACAGTGGGCAGCCCACCCACTGTCTGGACTTGTGAGACTGTGGCTTTGCACTCCCCAGGATTGAACAGTGGGCAGCCCACCCACTGTGTGGACTTGTGAGACTGTGGCTTTGCACTCCCCAGGATGGAACAGTGGCCATGGAGGCCCCTCGTGGATCTGGCGTCGTGGACTCATCTGGCTGAGGTGCCCCCCCTTCCCTTCCCCCTGAGGTGCCTGTAGTTTTGCTATCTGATGCCCCTGCAGTGTTCTCTCCGTTGGAGTCAGGTATCCTGTGTGGGCTTTGCCCATGTGATTTGGGCCCAGTGGTCCACGGACAATGCCTGCTACAATGCTTGGACTTGTACATTTATGTATATAAGATCTTTTGATGTGTTATATATTTTTAAGCCAGTAATACAATATATTCCAATGTTTAAAATCATTTCCTTTTGTCTTTGCATTCTTCCGGGGGGTTTGGGGAGGGGACTGTGATGTATTGCTATGCATTGATGTGTGTGTTGTAGTGGGTGAGGGTGGGTGTGTCGCGTATGTGTGTCCCCGTAATTTTTTGCCTCCCCCCTCCCCTGTGTCGTAGGTGCAGTACTCACTGTTGTCTTCTGCGCCGGAGTTCGTGCGCCTGGTAGAGGAGCAGGAAGACTATCGCTGGGAGGATGTGGAGTTCGAGTTCCATGCTGTCCAGATTCCTCGTGGGGTGTATGGAGGTGAGCGTTTTCCGTTCGTAATGGCTGTTTCCGCCGTGTTTTTATCGGTGGGGCTACCGCCCCGGAAAAGGTGGCGGATTGGTAGGTTGTGATAGGGTGGGCGGTACATTGACTCCCGCCTGTCTGTTGGCGGGGACTGCCGCGCTGTTTGTTTGTCCCGCCGTGGCGGGCGGTGTGTTGATGTGGCGGTCTCTGTTGGCGGTTTCCGCCAGGGTCGGAATTCCATTTTTTTTTACCGCCAGCCTGTTGGCGGTTTAGCCGCCGCTTTAACACCGACCGCCAGGGTTGGAATGACCACCTATATGTCTGCAGATTTTTCATTGTGTGCTTCGAACAGAGCCATCAATTGCTCACTCAAATGAGTGAAAGCAGAAGGTAAGAACGTGCTACGATTGCAGCTAGTGTCTAATGATTCTAAGTCAACAGTATCGAAACACCACATAAAGCCGTCTATTACTCGCTCTACTGCGTAAAAACAGCAGGTAAGGGCGTTTTCCATTGTGGAGCATGCCCCCAGTTCTGAATAAAACAGCTGAGTGCCCCAAAGGAGCCATGGTACTCACTTTTGCATGTGACGGTCCGTGAATGGAGACCTACCCGTGGCCACATTCCCGAAAGACGGGAAGTGAATGTGGCCGGTGGGTCAAATACAAGGTTCAGCGTACAATCCTTCAATCAACCGTGGACCTCGCCTAGGATGGACCTCCCTCCTAATAGTGAAGACCAGCCCTCGGGTCAAGGAAACTAAAAGAGGACCAGGCACAGACAAGAGAAAACCACACAACAAATATTGGACTACTCATTGCGTATTCAGCCCTGTGGTAATGACATCACCCCGTTTTCGGTTCACATTGACAATGGGGGGAAAAACAGTCAATCGTCTCGTAATAAAGACCAGAAATATGTGCAGTTCACAAGTAGTTTCAAATGATAAAAACAACGAACAGTCAAAAGGTCAGATACAAAAAGTTACTGTTCAATAGGCATATTGAGGCCGATCCTGACAAGAAGTCAGAATCGGAAGGGAACGCCCACGTGCTCAATCAGTATCCATATGAACGAGACTGGGGTCATCAAGGTTAAGCCAATTAGACGCCAGGGACACCCTGAAGAAATATTCAGGGCATCAAATGGCTTGTAGTAGGTTTCACCATCGAGAAGGATTGGTATAACCAACACAAAAGGCTAAGGTAATTTAGGCACAATCAAGACACCGTATATTAAATTGTAGGTATCACGAAAAAAGGTAGATTAGAGTAAAAATAGCACAAAGAATGCTAATGTGTCTTAAAAGACATCACAGTAAGCTGGCATCAAATAGAGGAGTTAAGTGGTAATCATATGTTATATCCCTATGTGGTGCCAGGGACTCAGTGGCAAAATGAAAAAGGGACCAATCAGCTATTATGGGGGAAACTCATCCATGGAATATCATCATTGAGTCCATGGATGTGGGTCCCCAGGTTGAACACCCAACATTGCTCTCTTTCTAATAAGGCTTTAGATCCAGTTAGTACGTGATCAGGGGCCAGATGTAGGAAACTGTTTGCTACTCGCAAACGGCAAAATTTCCGTTTGCGACTCGCAAATCGCAGTTTCCTATGCAGAAATTCATTTTGCGATTCGCAGTGGTATGCAATACCATTTGCGACCGCATATGCGGTCGCAAATGGTGTCGCAGTTACCATCCACTTGAAGTGGATGGTAACCCACTCGCAAATTGGAAGGGGTCCCCATGGGACCCCTTCCCTTTTGTGAATGGACCAGTACCTGCCCTGAAAAAATACCAAAACTAAAGGTTACGGATTTTTTTTTAAGTGCAGCTCGTTTTACTTTAAGGAAAACGGGCTACACTTAAAAAAAAAAAAATGCTTTATTTCTAAGTAGTCACGATAATGAAGGTCTGCTGACTACAGCAGGCCTCCATGTTTGCGAGTGCCCATAGTCGCTATGGGGCCGCAATTTGCGACCCACCTCATTAATATTAATGAGGTGGGTCTTTGCGACCCCATACCGACTCGCAGACGGTGTCTGAGACACCGTTCTGCATACCAAATAGCGAGTTGCAATTTGCGAAATTTGCAATTTGCGATTCCGAAAAGTCGGAAGGACTCGCAAATTGCAAATCGCTATTTGTTTTTTTCCTACATCTGGCCCTAAGTGTGTCAAGAACTACCCACTACATATCGTTGGGAGTGTGGCTTTTGTCGAGATAGTGGACACCTAATGTTACTGCGGTGTTCATTGATCCTGACCTTCACTGGTCTAGTGGTCATTCCAATGTACCGTAAATGACAGGGACACGTAATCATGTAAATGCAATTATGTGTGTTGCAATTAGTGTGTTTCAAAAGACGCCATCTGCCCGTAGGTACCAAATCAAAGATATCAAGCGTTTGGTCAATGAGCAAACATTGCAACTACCACACGGATGATGACCTACTACTGGTGGGAGTTGCCAAAGTGTTGCCTGACTAGGTTCTGAGTGGACAGTCATAGTAGTGTACGACCAAGTCCTTTATATTTGTTGTCCTCTTAAAGGCAAACAAAGGCTTAGGTATTGACACCCCACCACTTCTCAGTATAGACCATTGATTGATAATAAGCTCTTTCATGGTGTTTGACAGAGAGGTGTATGTAGAAACACAAGCCAATTGAGTCTCGGAGTTCTTAGGTTCAGTTGTAAATAATGCCTCTCTGTGGTTATTGCGTGCCCGTTTGCGAGCTGTACTAATTACTTGCCGTGGATAGTGTCTATCATGCAACTTTGCTGCAAGGTCATCGACTTGTGCTTCAAATGCTGAGATGTCACTGCAATTACAGCATAGCCGCAGAAATTGACCATACAGTAAATGATCCCGTAATGCCTTAGGATGGTGACTTTCATATAGTAGTAGATTATTGCGATCTATTGTCTTCTGATAAGTGCAGGTCTCCAATTTGCCCTGGTTGATGGTAATAGTGAGATCCAAAAAAGAAATCCTGGTCACTGAAACTGTTGAGGTGAACCTTAAAAAGGGATCTAGGCCCATACTTATACTTTTTGCCACAAACCTGCGCTAGCTCAGGTTTGCATCTAAAAGTATAACGCCGGCTACCGCCATTCCAACGCGCCAGCCGGGCGCCTTATTTAAGGAATGGCGGTAGCTGGCTGTAGGAAGGTAGCCTCTTTCTAGCCTTGTTACCCCCACTTTTGGCCTGTTTGTGAGTATATGTGAGGGTGTTTTCACTGTCTCACTGGGATCCTGCTAGCCAGGGCCCAGTGCTCATAGTGAAAACCCTGTGTTGTCAGTGTGTTTGATATGTGTCACTGGGATCCTGCTAGCCAGGACCCCAGTGCTCATAAGTTTGTAGCCTGTATGTGTTCCCTGTGTGGTGCCGAACTGTATAACTGAGGCTCTGCTAACCAGAACCTCAGGGTTTATGCTCTCTCTGATTTCTAAAATTGTCACTGCAGGCTAGTGACTAATTTTACCAATTCTCATTGGCACATTGGTACACCCATATAACTCCCTTGTATATGGTACCTAGATATCCAGGGTATATGGGTTCCAGGAGATCCCTATGGGCTGCAGCATTTCTTTTGCCACCCAAACGGATATGCGCCGGTTTTTTTTATGCAATAGCATCAAAAATACCCGCGAACACTGCCCTTTCAGCAGAGGAGAGCCAAAATGGATCCCAGATGCCACTACAGACCCCAGGAAGATGACAGCAGACCAGGAACCAGCCAGGATGATCCATACAAGAACCAGGACATATATAGAAAAAAAGAAAGTGTCGCTTCAGTGCTGAGGAGCAGGAAATCCTGGTTAAAGAGGTGACGGAACACCAGAACCAACTGTTCATCACCTCTAAGTTGCCAATCAGTAGGAGAGAGGCCATATGGCAACAAATTGTTGACAAGATCAACAGTGTGGCTGCAGTACGCAGGACAGTCACCGAGTGTAAGAAACGCTGGCATGACTGCAAACGTAGGACAAAGGAAAAAATGGCCAGGAACAGGAAGGCAGCACTGCAGACTGGAGGTGGGAGTCCAGCACACCAGGAGGCCTTGGACCACATGGAGGAGATGGTCGCAGCCGTCATCCATGAGGAGATCGTCACAGGGATTCAAGGACAGGACAGTGCAGACTACCACGAGACAACGCACATGCAGGGTAAGACGCATGGGGAATTATAATGCAATAATGTTGACTGTAAGCGGGGGGAAATACCTACTACACATTGCATGTAAGTCAGCATATACATGGAGTGGCATGGGTAAAGGGGTATGGCAGGGGGGCATGCCCTGCACATACAGAAGCTGGGGCACAACATAACACAACACCAACAACAGTCCCATGGGGGCATCCTGTCATGAAAACAATGGAGCTAAGGGAAAGCCTCGACAGGAGGGAAGGCCACTACGTCAAACTTACATCCTGGCACTCGTCAGCCAAAATATCTCCTACATTAACTAGGGCCCTATCAGCAATCCACTAGCCAAAACAACAACTGCAATGTAACTGCAACAACAGTTGACACTAACACCTCTGATCTCTGTGCAGCTATAGTAGCCAATGGCAGTAACCTCCCCATGGAACATACATACCTAAATTAGGGGATGAGGATGACATCTGCAACAATCTCCTGAAACAAGACAAAGGCCCCAGTACACTCATATGTCAATGCCCATAGTTGTCACATACATCAGCCAAAGTAAACAGCAATAGGAGCAACACAGCACTAAGGACACACACATGCTGCATATGTCAGGGTCCTTCACGTGCCTGGCTAACAAGGCAACATCATAAATGTCATACTGCTCAGACAACAGCATTGAGGAGGGGACACATGCAACTGGTCACTGAAATACACCTGCACAGTCAGAGGACCAAATAGGACATTGATACGATAAACAGGGCAATCCAATTAAACACACATTACCCAACATCAGCAGGACACATTAACAATGTCTACATCCATATCACATCATAACATTGCCATGCATAGGATATGCCACATGTCAATTACAATTAAGTCAATGTGAACAATCAGGGATTGGGGCAGGTCCTGAGAGGCAAGTGTGCTGCCAGGGCAATCAGAACACCCACAGCCAGTGAAAGGTCTCACCATAAGAATAGATATACACGGAGGGTCGAGTAGGACAAAAAGATGGCTATTCCCTATTTGGTACAAAGCAACACCTAGAGGCGATTAGGCAGACAAATCTGATAACTCAATATCATACATGTGACACACAGGTGGGCCATAGGCCTATAACAATGCCCATATGAAGGACAGCAGATACCAATACCAAACAAGATCACAAAGTAAATTCATCAAAAGGCTGGCATGTTACATAAAAATTGTCACAACACAGACACACTAATTGTACCCTGTTTCATTGCAGAGGAACATGGATCTCCTGCTGATATGCCTGTCCCAGATTTCCCTGATGACATGGATGACGAGCCCATAAAAATTCCCCAGGAGACCATCCAAAAGGTCTTTGAAACCCTCCAGACCCCACCTTCAGTCACAAGGAGGAGCACAGAACAAGCAGCCATCAGAGAAGAACCACCCACCACCCCAATTGCAAGACCTGCCAGCTCCTACACAGCTGAGGACTCTGACGACACTGGCACCAGCTTTGAAAAAACTGTAGTTGGAGTTCAGCGTGAGCTGGCCAAGGAGGTGCGGTGGGGATGCAAAATATGGCAGCCAGCCTTGAGGGGGTGCGCTCGTGCATGATGTCATCTGCAGATCAGGCAGCAGCTATGCAAGCCCTAACATCCATACTGCAAGGACAAGAAACTATAAAGGAATTCACCACTGCAGTAAGGGAGTTGCCACAACACCTCGCACCCCAAACTTTCCACTGCATGCACAAATGCAATCATGACTCCCTCAGGGCCGAACTGGCTGCCTACCATCGTGATGTAGCTGCTATTCTCAAAAACCAACAGGCCCTCCTTGCTGCAGTACTAGCCTTAAGACCTTCACAGGGAGCAGCCACCGGGATGTCTGACTCCACGTCTTCTAACACTGAGGTGTGTGTTGCCCCTTCACAACCAACAACAACAAGGACAAAGCAGGCAACACACACATAAGGAGAAGAAGACATGGAACAGATCACATTCACACGGAAGAGTACCCGGAAGCACTAGTCCCTGCACCATGGCCTACTTTGACCAAGGTCCTACGCTTTGTCAAATGCCAGTCTCACTACAACTATACTCAATGACTGTTCTGCTAACCACTGTATGACTTGTCAGCATTGCCAGTGAATGTCTCTCTCCTACTAATCGGCAAATCCTGTCCCTCTGCACTGTCTGTAACATCACCCCAGCATGTCAGGAGCATCATCCACAACCCTTCTGTAGGATCACCATGTAAGAATGCACTAGAACGGACTCAAAAAACATGGACAATGTACATTTTGCACTACAGCACCTATCAATAAATAGCACTTGCACACCTAATATGTCTCTGTGTAATTTGACACATCAACTGTGCAGTAGATAACTCAAAAGTGCCTGTGTGACAACCATGTAGCTTGTCAATACAACTGTCCTGACAACATGTAGTCTGATACGTCTGTGCAGTGGCCAGGATTGCATCATAGCCTGACCATCCTGAGGAGAATAACTGATGAACGGACAAACCACACACAACCATGCTGTGTTGGACAGAATAATGCTCCATCAATAGCAATCAAAGTCAACTAATGGTGGCTGATAAATGTGGGCACCATGCAATACTAAAACATTAAATTATGCAGTCTAATCTAAGCAAACACAACTAAACACAGCATCAATCACCCTTTCTGAGTATACTTCCAAGAAGGGAAGTCATGCTGAATTGTTGCACACATGATCTATGTCAGTAATGAAGACAAGAAGACAAGAGTGTTAACAACACCTCATCTACAAAGATGTCCCTGAACATCACACTGCAGTCCGACCTAATAAATTACCCACAATACCAAGTCTGGAAGCACACTTTGTGATGTAGAAAACATACTCATCAACACAAATCCTTTGTGATCCATGTAAACTCCAAATGGTGGTTCTATCAAATGGTGGATACTTACCAAGTTAGCACAGGGGTAGCTGCCATTTTAAACCTCTTTTTTCTTTGGTTTGTAGCATAGGACACAAATGTCATAGAACAACAATCACCTATACTGATGGCAAGGCCATGATCAAGTAGCAGTTAACACATAATGCAAAGGGTTAACTATATATTTATTCATAAGTATTCACACCAGAGGCAACTAAGGGAAAAGTCATACCTACACTAATCTAACCTGACTACTCCTAACCCACAACTGTCCCTAACTAACCTAAGCTAAACTTACTCTACACATATAACAAATCGATCTAAACATCAACCCCCCACCCACCATTATGAGACAGGACACATGCAGGACAACACATACTAACCTACACACATACTATACTATCCTAAACAATCATATATTTTTTTGTATTTTTTTTTTTTCTAAACAGACAGGAATCCCAACATTGACTACACACCCACCCACCCACACACTCAAAAATGAAAAATAGAAAGAATAAGGACCCCCCACCCTCCTCCCTAACACTAACTAAGCTAACAACCTATACTAACCTAACACTAATCCCCAAAACCCACCTATCATGATAAAAAGGAACGAGGAGAGAGGGGAGGGATAAATTAAAATAGACCGTATAAGTCCTTGAGGTTGGCCCTCCGTAGGGTCTGCCTGATGGACCTGACCCGCTTTTTTATGTACGCCACATCCTGGTTCAGCTTGTCCACCTTCCGAATGAACTTGTCCATTTTGCGGTCTAAAGCCTGGAATGCCGCAGGGTCAATTGGAGGTGCTGCTGCTGTCTGTGTGCTGGCAGAGGTGCTCTGTGTGGGAGTTGTTTGTAGCCCACTGGACTGTCCTGCAGCTCTGATATTGCTGGGTCCAGGTCGTGCTGCAGAGGCAGGGACAACTGTCCCCGCCGTTGCTGGGGCCACTTGGGGAGAACTGGTGGTTGTGTTGGTGGTGGCTGTAGTGGGCAACGTTGGGCCACCCTGTGGTGAGGCCCACCATGCTCCGGAGGCCCGATCCGCCTGGTATTTTCGGGCCATCCGTCGGAACCCCGACTGCACCTGCAGGATGTGCCGGTATCTCATGGCCCGCCTCTCAAAATCATGCCTCTGTGCGGCACTCATGTTTGTAGCTGTGAAGAGAAAGGGCAACTATTTACCATAGGAAATGCATTGGGTGGAATAGCACAATGGGTCAATTGGAAATTACTTTTACTGTAGTTGTAACAGCTCATATCACCACATAGATCATTGAATGTCTCAGAGGAAGTACATGGGAAGCCTGCATACAAAGGGCATCTCACACCTAGCATATACATGTCTCTACATGATGGGTGACATCCGCCTAAACTTCTCATCAAAATAATTAGTAATGCAGCTGACATTATGGCTGCATCTCCTCCGCCTATTGCCTTGACTACATATGTCAGTCATAACCACAATCACAACCCTCAATATCTGCAATTTGTAATTGGATTTGCTAGTATAGAACTCATGTGCCATAACCGAGTGTGTACACTAGGTTCAAAACAAAGTTTCAAATGGTCACAAGTATGTGTAACATACTGGTTGCTACAGTCCTAGGTACCCTATTCCCAAACACATGGCTGACTTTGAGTGGGGGGTGGGAAGAACATCCAACAATCCCATTATCAATGCACACCCAGGAGTGTATAGAAAGCTCAACAAGTTTTTGCCTCCACACACACAACACCAGTGAAGGGCTAGCAACAAATCGAAGTCAGCTAAACCTTGTCCTATCCAAGGTCCACACATGTCAAAATGTACTGACTTAGGCCAACATCACATACTACCATTGAGGCATATTTTTCTACAGACACAGAGGAGCAAGAACACCCATGATCATGAGTAGAATGTACACCTAGGCCATTGCACTCTAGTCCCACACACTTCTAGTACAACTTGTGGAAGTACATGCCCCCGGAAGATCCAACCTACAGTGTACTCAGTCCATCGTTAACTAGGGAAGCAGCAGATTTCAGACAAGCCATTTGCAGAAGCTATCTGGGAGAATGTCAGTCTGAAATGCAGACTCAGTCCGAGACAAGTCCCAGAGCAACTCTTACATTAACCAGTGTATTCCACATGACTCACCCCATTCCCCATGGCAGGCCCTACTGGAATGGCCTACAGACCCAAAATCTGATAAATGGATAAGCATAGGTCAACTCAAAATGAAGTGATAACTGAAATCCCACTAATGGAACAATACTAACGAATGGGCATCGCATCAAACCTTGAATTCTGTTGAACACACAGTAGTCCATCATGCATCACCAGCAAACATTAAAAATAGCACACATGCAACACTCACTGTAGGTGTCGGGGTCTTCAAAATGAGCCACCTCTCCCACTGTGTACGGTGCAGGTCCACCTGTAAAGCATGGAAGGAAGAATATACTCAGAATCCGTCCACTGACAAACAATTGCAATTACAAAGACAATGTGAGAATATGACATGAGTAATGAAACCCTTTCACACATGTTCATACTGCATGGAATTATTCATGAGCAACATTTACATTGGATGAGTCTCCTGCTACAGTTACACACCCTACTACACACATGTAGTGGCCTGGACAGTCATGTGGTGGCAAAGATGCACCTCCATTAGTATGCACCAACAATATAGGGCTGCATTCATCTCATCATGTGCATCCAAGAGAGACATTCAAAAGCTGGTTACTTGAGGACTGCATGACCTCTCAAACTCAAACAGCCTATGTGGTCATTTTCCATACACACCAACCAGACACACATGTGACATATGTGTGGACAACATTGCTAACTTCAATTGACGTGAAGGCAGCACTTATTTATAGCATCATGTAGGGTTTACAAATGTCAATCTAGCTATGGCGTCTACATATGTAGGTATGATGTTTCAACATCCATTTTTCACTGGCTATTGTGACCTGTAGAGTCCTAATTGCGTCATTAATGTGTCGCTTGTCTGACACAAAGGCAGCACTACATTACATACTGCTACAGGCAACCGGTATGTGTAGAAAACATGAGCTACCTGACTGCTAGCATTTGTCTTCCTTCACATTGTGCATCAATTACCCAGTAGGTTTCCCTAGCATTACACACAGTCAGCTACTTATCTGGCAGATTGGGTAACAATCATCACATGTCGCCACACAGCTTTAAATTGTGCACATGTAATTGATCTGTATTCACCAACATGGCCACCAATCCTGATTCCCAGGTGGTCCAGCAGATCTTGCTCCCTGGATATCAGATCAGCCCAGCGGTGCTTCAGTTGATGGTCATTCCTTTGGCTACCATATACACGGACCAAGTGATGGCGCACCTTCCCCCACCGGACTTTACAGGCCTCCGTGTGAATCCCCTGTATCACCCTACCCCCAGCCTCCAGCATGAGTGGGAGGAAATGGCAAACAAGCCATATAAATCCCCCCAATTCCTCCTCACCCATCCTGGAAAGCCGTGGCCTACCAGACATGTCAGCACTGACAAAGGGGAAAAAGTTGTAGATAAAGGAAAAGGGGGAAATGGGGAAAGGTAGAGTGGTGAAATACAAAGAAAACTTAAGAAGAAGAGCCCAACTAACCCCTATATTACAATACCCACAACAGACTCCCACAGACAATAAATAAAACACTGGACTTGACAAAATAATACAACACAGACTCAGAGAGTATTCAACAACAAGACAATGATGACAAAGGCACAATTGAGATGGTACACTGGACACAAAAGCACTAATACACAGGACAACACTTTCCACACAGCCACACAGTCTAGAATAATCTGAGACTGCAAAGTGAAAGTGAAAGTACACCCACTGTACAGATTCTGTAAACAGGATATCCTATTACATCACATCCTGCATAAAATGGCCGCCGTTTTTTCCCCGCTATGCGTCATTTTTTGACGCATACAGCTTGTGCGTCATATTTTTTGACGCATAGGAGTGCAAATAAGGCAGAGTCAAAAAAAAATCTTCATTGGTCTATTATATTTGTTTGAGGCATATTTTACAGTTCTAGAGTTGAAAATTAAGCCGCTGGAAAATATGATATCTAAATATGAAAAATATTTTTGACTCTGCATTATCTGCACTCCTGTGCGTCAAAAATTATGACGCACAAGCTGTATGCGTGGAAATATGACGCATTATGTAAAAAAATGGAGGCCATGTTATGCCGGATATTATGATATCTATTTTTGAAATAATTTTTTGACTCTGCATTATCTGCACTCCTGTGCGTCAAAAAGTATGACGCACAAGCTGTATGCGTAGAAATATGACGCATTATGACAAATATGTCTTTCATTTGTCAAATTGAGAAATGAATTTTGTCATGACCAAATGGTGCTAAGTGATACACATTTGGGGTTAGCTATGGCAAATGTCCCTTATAGGATGTATAGAAGGTATTCACGGTGCAATGGTAATGATTGGTCAGAATGGATATTACTCATAATTGTACACATATGTGGGTAATTGCTGATGGCTATTTTCAAAATATGAATGGGATACCAGGATGTATTCCTTAGTAAAAATGTGTCCACATTTATCACGGTAATCAAAATTATATAAAGGCCAAATAAGTAGTACAATTGTCGCCTACACTTTTTTAGGGTGTAACCATGTCCTAATTACGAGTTAATGTGTTTTACTTTTGACATGTAGGGCACACATGCGCCTTATGCATGTGTGTGCTTCACATGTGCATAAATAATGTATATTTGGGGGGCAGTAGAGGTGGACTTAGGCCCCCAGCACCCTAGGGTTTGCTCTTCCAGACTTGCAAATTTATCCAAGGGTTTCCCAAATTCAGTAATGCTAAACCTTCAGCAGCAGGCTCATGGAAGCAAATAGGGTATGATTCACTGTTTGCCATTCTGTAATCCCATTTGCCCATTTTACGTTTGCCCTATTGATTCTTTGGAGAAATCTGACATACCATTTTGCATTGATATTTTTTGCAAAATCTCAACGTTCCTCATGTCATGATAGCAAATAGGTTGTTGATGTATGTGGCCCTTTATGCATTACCTGGTTTAGTGGCATGTTTCATTCTTCCTGCTAGGTTACAACTGGGACACTACTGTGATCGGCTGCTTGCAAATATTTTGTTGATTGGATGGTACATGTACATGTGTGTGGTCCAATATTGATCCAGTATCAACTGTCAGGGTGTATGTTGTCACTGTAACTTCCAGGTCTCCTCATGAGTTAGTGGCAGCTAATCTTGTTTCTATTGGGTATTGTTTGTAGCAAAATTTGAGAGAAGCCATTGAGGACATGGTCACCTACACATGGATGGTCCCACCCTGTCACTGAAAACGTGTAATGAGACTTTCAACTGGGTAACCTTGGTGTGCTGAGTGAGAGAATGTCTCAGGTGTCTGGATCCGGCATGTGTCATTGCAACATTTGTACTCCAGTTGGCCTCTGTGGATGGTAATGTATCAGGAAACATCATAGCCTCTGTGCAGAAGTAAATGGCTGGTATTCAACACACACTACTCATCTTTATCATTTGAACAATGTTACTCAGCGTTTGAACAGTCAGGGTCCTCATATCTGTTGACTTTTCATGGACATTATCTGAGGTTGCTGGTTTTGATGGAGGCCATTTACACCATCATACACTATGGTCCTGGTCCACTGTCACACTTTGTAGTTTAGGCATTAATGAGGGCCAGACAACGGAAGGGCCAAGATTTGGCTATTCAAGGGCACTGTCACAAATCGGATGCAAATAACAGTCAGATGATGCAATACTATGTATTTGAGTATACATTGATGAGGCTAATGACAAATTAGTGTCTGAGGTACAAGAGGTTTTGGACAGCACGTGTGGTCCATAGGTGGACCCCAGGTATCTGTAGAGTGACCCACGGACAGGTGCCAGTTAGGCTGACAGGATGCTGGGTCAATCAGGAGCAAGTTCTTTCAGTAATTACATGATCAAGTGTTCTAACTAGGACTGGTCAGAGGGAGCAGTAGACAGTTGAGATGTCACACTGTGTATGTCCTGTGTTGTTTTGAAGGTGACACATGAACCCTGATAAAGTTTTCTACGGCAACATTAGTGTCAAAGCTTAATGATGTAATAGCTCAAATTCAAACATGTATGCAGTAGGAGGCATCAGCAGGGACGGGGCATGTACATTTGGGTGGTGTGCATGGAGGGGATCACTGGTGTGGCCTCCATCAGTGGCTCACTAGTCCTGTCAGATGGGATTTGCTGATAAATAGCCTACAGTACCTTTCACAGAAGAATCAATCTACAGGTGATACCAGACCTTATAAACTCAAAGCCAGTGTATTATATGAGCTGAGTTCCATGCAGTGAGATGGTACTATGACAATGGTAGGCATAGGAAAGGGTGTGGCACACTGGATGACTCTTGTGAGAGTGTGTGTGTAGATGAGGGAATACACAAATCGGCTTTCCAGGGACCTCTTCAGACAGGTGGGGTGTGAGCAGCTGCAAGTGTGTGTAATGTTTTTAGTAAAGGGCTGACATGTAGATGGGATGTGATGCGCTGGATGATTGTCATAGGTGTAGCACTTGTGCTGTGTATGTTCTGCTTATGTGTAACTCTAGTGACAGATAGTCATTGCAATGATAGTAAGTAGTTGGAATTACTGTTGGCAAGAGTCTAGTACTACATTCCTGTTCCTGAAGCATTAGCATGTGAACTGCATGATGTATGAGGCCTGTTTTCCCCTAGTTGAGTGATGATGTTTTAGTTGTGTGCCATCTGCTGCGAGGATCCGTGTTTACTACATGTATGTGAGTCATATGTGTGGTCCTCAGCTATTGCCCTTCAAAGGTGAACTGTACAGGATGTCTGTCATTTACATTGTGTGTGTATTTGATCATTGTATGGTGGCCATTACATTTGTGGTGTATTTTTTTGTGTCATGATTGTTATATCATTATTGCTCAATGAGACATTTTTCTTCAGATATTTCAAGCTAAAGGTGGGCAGAAATGAATAGGCCAAACCATGATGTGGTGTTTTTTATCAGTGTTTATTTACAATAGTGCATTAAGTGGTGATGGTGATAAGTATGAAAAGAAATTATTTACAATGTGTTGGCGCCTACGCACTCCAGCAGCTGTGTTTGGTTGTTCCCCCTCCTGTTTGAGGCCAGCATCCTCCTCTTCTTCGTCTTCAGGCATGTATGTTTCTGGTTTGAGGAGGGGAATGTTCCTTTTTACACAAATGTTGTGCAATATTGCACATGTGAGTATGATCCTACAGACCATCTCGGGGGAATATAGTAGGCTATCGCCAGTGATGTCAAGGCAGCGGAACCTTGACTTGAGGATCCCAAAGGTCCGCTCGACAATGCTGCGTGTCCTCTTATGGGTGTCGTTGTATGCCCGTTCTGCAGCAGTACTCGGGTTCCCAAATGGTGTCATTAGCCATGACTGGATGCCATACCCCTGATCAGCTGAAAGAAAAACACAGAATGGGATCATGTAGATGTAGCTGGCACTAACAAAAAGACCTTTAATGGCAGAAGTTGTCTTGTGTTGTCTGTGACTCTTTTGTGTACTAATGTGACATCCTATACTTGTAGGCTATACCATCTGCATTGTGTTGTTTCCTTGGCTGAGCAAGTGTTTGTCTGCTAACCGTTTGTCAGCAGTATGTTTTGGGATTTGCAGTACAGTGTGCCCTCCCTAGCATTGTGACTTGTGATACAGGTGTCCGTGTGTCTTCACTGAGGGTGAGATGATAGTTCCATGCACATTTAAATTTGGAAGTGTTGTTAACACGTTCATATCAAAGTACCCTGTACATCCCATACCTTGAAACTTATGCAATGTATTAATGTAAAGGTCATTGTGACATTTACAATTTGCAAGGTGACATTTAGGCAACCACACTCATTAATGTCTTCACATTAGGCTGTACAGTAAATTCCAATGTGTGACAGGTTCAATGGTGAGTTAAGAAACATGGCTAGTGATGTCAGGACCTCAGTGTGTTCCTGTCTAGATGTTGCTGTTGTGGTGTATGTGTTGTGTGTCCTAGAGGGTTGCTGTGCAGTGTGTATATAAGTAGGTTTCTGTACTTACCAACAAGTAGTCCATTGCCATACCGTCCATCCTGGAAGTGTTGGTTGATGGTGCAGTGACGGAAGATGAATGAGTCATGTACACTCCCAGGATATTTTGCCACAATGTTGGTGATCAATCCCTGGTGATCGACTATGGCCTGCACGTTGAATGAATGTGTGTGCTTCCTGTTGCAGTAGAGGTGTTCTGTTGCAGCAGGTGGCACAAGGCGTACGTGTGTGCGGTCGATTGCACCAAGGATGTGTGGGAAGCCACTGATGAGGTAGAACCCCTGTTTTGTTTCCTGCTGCTTCTGCAGTGTGTTAGGGAAGCAGATGTGGCGGGGTGTCAGGTGAATGATGGCATCCAGTATTTTTGGCAGAAATGCGGAGAATGATGGTTGTGATATTCCGCCAACCAGGGCACCAGTTGTTTGAAATGAGCCACTTGCCAGCAGGTGAAGTACGGCAAGCAGCTTTGTTTCTGTTGGGATGGTGCGGGGTGTCACTAAAGTGGGGGCCAACTGCGGTACAATGTTGCGCAGCAGCTGCTGAATGGCCTGCCAGTTCAACCGGTACCTCTGTATGATGTCGTGTTCCCTGAGGCCATGCAGGGTTGTTCTTGGGTGGAATATCCTCTCCTGCCTTCTGCGCTGCCTTTGGGGTCCCTGCTGGTGTTGTGGTAGCTGCTGTTGTTGCTGCTGGGCTCTGCGTCTACGTGCACGCTGGATAAGAATCACCTCCATGTCTCCCTGTTGCTGCTCTGCTGCTCTGCTGTTTGTTCTGTGTGTTCTGATTAAATACAGGTGTGTTTGCCCCATTTTAACGCCTGCCCTGACCCAGGCGTTAAATTTTGACACACATCGGGCTGTGCGTAATTTTTCTGCTCCGCCTCTCGGCCGAGAGTCATTTTTGCCCGGAAGCATAAATACGACGCACGGCAGTTTGCGTCGTTTTTTAGACGGGAACGCCTACCCCGCATATCATTAACGCAGGGCGGGTTGCCGCATCCAAGAAATTACACACACGGTGGAATTTTGTCATCTGCGGGCTCGGGCGTCAGAGTTTAAATATGGGGCAACGTTTGCGCTGATTGTGTGTCAAATTTTTTGACGCACAATCGGCGCAAACGGAATATAAATATGCCCCTTAGTGTGTGGGCACCCTGGCACTAGCCAAGGTGCCCCCACATTGTTCAGGGCAAATTCCCCGGACTTTGTGAGTGCTGGGACACCATTACACGCGTGCACTACACATAGGTCACTACCTATGTGTAGTGTTACAATGGTAACTCCGAACATGGCCATTGAACATGTCTAAGATCATGGAATTGTCACCCCAATGCCATTCTGGTGTTGGGGGGACAATTCCATGATCCCCCGGGTCTCTAGCACAGAACCTGGGTACTGCCAAACTGCCTTTCCGGAGTTTCCACTGCAGCTGCTGCTGCTGCCAACCCCTCAGACAGGTTTCTGCTCCCCTGGGATCTGGGCAGCCCAGTCCCAGGAAGGCAGAACAAAGGATTCCCTCTGAGAGAGGGTGTTACACCCTCTCCCTTTAGAAATAGGTGTGAAGGGCTGGGGAGGAGTAGCCTCTCCCAGCCTCTGGAAATGCTTTGATGGGCACAGATGGTGCCCATCTCTGCATAAGCCAGTCTACACCGGTTCAGGGATCCCCCAGCCCTGCTCTGGCGCGAAACTGGACAAAGGAAAGGGGAGTGACCACTCCCTTGATCAGTACCTCCCAGGGGAGCTGCCCAGAGCTCCTCCAGTGTGTCCCAAACCTCTGCCATCTTGGATTCAGAGGTGTTGGGGGCACACTGGACTGTTCTGAGTGGCCAGTGCCAGCAGGTGATGTCAGAGACCCCCTCTGATAGGCTCTTACCTCTCTTGGTAGCCAATCCTCCTTTCTTGGTATCCAAACCTCCTTTTCTGGCTATTCAGGGTCTTTCCTCTGGGGTATTCTTCAGATAACGAATGCAAGAGCTCACCAGAGTTCCTCTGCACTTCCCTCTTTGACTTCTGCCAAGGATCGACCGCTGACTGCTCCAGGACGCCTGCAAAACCGCAACAAAGTAGCAAGACGACTACCAGCAACATTGTAGCGCCTCATCCTGCCGGCTTTCTCGACTGTTTCCTGGTGGTGCATGTCTGCCTTCACCCTGCAATGGAAGCCAAGAACAAATCTCCTGTGGGTCGACGGAATCTTCCCCCTGCTAACGCAGGCACCAAAAGACTGCATCACCGGTCCTCTGGGTCCCCTCTCATCCTGAGGAGCGTGGTCCCTGGAACACAGGAACTCTATCCAAGTGACTCCCACAGTCCAGTGATCCTTCAGTCCAAGTTTGGTGGAGGTAAGTCCTTGTCTCCCTACGCTAGACTGCAAACCTGTGTGCTGCGTGATTTGCAACTGCTCTGGCTTCTGTGCACTTCTCCAAGGATTCCTTTGTGCACAGCCTAGCCTGGGTCCCCAGCACTCCGTCCTGCAGTGCTCAACCCTCTGAGTTGGACTCCGACATCGTGAGACCCTCCTTTGTGACTCTGAGCCAGCTCAGGTTCACAAATCTTCTAAGTGCCTGCTCCAGTACTTCTGCAAGTGCTGCCTGTTTCTGTGTGGTCTCTCTGAGTTACTGAGTGCCCCCTCTGTCTCCTCCTCCAAGGGGCGACATCCTGGTCCTTCCTGGTCCCCAGCAGCACCCAAAAACCTCTACTGCGACCTTTGCAGCTAGCAAGGCTTGTTTGTGGTATTTCTGCATGGGAATACTTCTGCAACCTTCAGTACGCCGTGGGACATCTTCTATCCAAAGCAGAAGTTCCTTGCTCTCTTCGTTGTTGCAGAATCCTAGGTTTCTTCCATCGGGAGGCAACCTTCTTGCACCTTCATCCGGGGTTTCCTGGGCTCATGCCCCACCTGGACAATCTTGTGACTCTTGGACTTGGTCCCCTTGCCTTGCAGGTCCTCAGGTCCAGGAATCCATCTTCAGTGCTTTGCTGGTGCTTGTGGTTCTTGCAAAATCCCCCTATCACGACTATTGTGTCCTATTGGGGTAGTAGGTTTACTTTACTCCTACTTTTCAGGGTCTTGGGGTGGGGTATCTTGGACACCCTGACTGTTTTCCTACAGTCCCAGTGACCCTCTACAAGCTCCCATAGGTCTGGGGTCCATTTGTGATTCGCGTTCCACTTTTGGAGTATATGGTTTGCGTTGCCCCTAGACCTATGTTCACCTATTGCATCCTATTGTAATCCTACACTGTTTGCATTACTTTTCTTACGAATACTTACCTGTTTTGGGTTTGTGTACATATAACTTGTTTGTATTACTTACCTTCTAACTGAGGGTACTCACTGAGATACTTGTGGCATATTGTCATAAAAATAAAATACCTTTATTTTTAGTAACTCTGAGTATTGTGTTTTCTTATGATATTGTGCTAAATGATATAAGTGGTATAGGAGGAGTTTTGCATGTCTCCTAGTTCAGCCTAAGCTGCTTTGCCATAGCTACCTACTATCAGCCTAAGCTGATAGAAACACCTCTATTCTACTAATAAGGGATAACTGGACCTGGCACAGGGTGTAAGTACCACAAGGTACCCACTATAAGCCAGGCCAGCCTCCTACACTGGTGCAGCGGCCTGGTTAGCGTCAAAATAAATGACGCTAACCGGGCAGCGGAGGCGAAGGGAAGAATGGGGGTTGTACGTCAAAGAATGGAGCAAGTCAGATTAGAGTCAAAAAGATGATTCTAACCTGACTAGTGCCATTTTTTTTGCACACAAGACCCTGGACATGACTCCTATCTTAGCAAAGACAGGAGTCATGCCCCCCTGCCCAATGGCCATGGTACAGTGGCATGTAGGGGGGCCCAAGTTAGGCCCCCCTAAGCCACTTTAAAAAAAAAAAAGACCTACCTCCACTTACCTCTACTTGATGTAGATGGGTCCCGCCATCCATGGGTGTCCTCCAAGGGTGGGCAAGTGTGGCAGGGGCTGTCCCTGGGGGCAGGGAAGGGCACCTGTGGTCTGCTTCCATGGTCTCCGACCAATGAAGTGACCCCACAGGTCGCTTAAGGCCTGCCCTGACCTTGGTGTTAAAAAATGACTCTAAACTGGTTTAGAGTCATTTTTTAAGGCCCTCCTCCTCCCGTGTGCCATTTTTACCCAGATGGATAAATATGGCACACGGTGCATCTCATTAGCGCAAGGCGGTCCGGCACAAACAGAGCATAAATATGCCCCCTAGTCCGTTAATCCAGGTCATGAATGCATCGACCTCGATGTAGGGGAAGTCCATGTACTGCTAGCCAAAGCCTCTTCAACCACATACGTCAAGGCAATGATAGAGTCAATAAGATTGAGGACATCCTTGGTGTCTGTCAAATGTCTTTCAAAAACGTAGAGGTTGGAGGAAGTGGTCACATTGAACCATATAATCTCCCTACCCGTGCAATGCTTGCATTGTGCTACTTTGTAACCCCTTGCACCACATTATGCCTGAGCCAGGGGTAATGTATGCAAGGGGGTGTTCCGGCGCTGAGGGGGACGCAAAGGAATCTATGAGATTCTTTTGCGCCATTTTTATCAGCATTTCTTAACGCCTGCTAAGTGCAGGTGTTAAAAAGAGGCTTCCATTGGTTTCAATGGGCCTCTGGGTGCTTTGTAGGATTTGCATAAAAAATGTTGACGCTAATCCTGCAAAATGCCGAACTAGCGTCAAAAATTCTGATGCCAGTTTGCTAACTACTGCTATGGTGCACTGTTTATTAAATACAGTGCACATATGGTGGCGCTAGGGAGGCATTGATTGGTCCCTAGTCAAGTTAGCGGGACAGCACATGTACACACACTGGGGGAGAGGTACCAAAGTTCATTACTGGGGGGGTCCCTAATGGCTCGTCCAGGCATCACATTGTATGTTCGTCAGGGGTGCAGTACTGCAGGTGGTCACTAGGGGTCCCTAAGGAAGTCCTCCAGGCACCACACTGTATGTACCCGGAGGCTGCTGTGCCCAGAGGGTGACACAAGGAGCCAGTGGAGTCCAGTACGGAGTACTCCGGCCACCGCGACCCACAAATATCCGCTTCTATTGATTTAAAATTGCCGGTGACGCTGCTACTTCTTTGCTTTGCTTACTGCGTTTCCGGAACTTTGCACGTTAATAAGCCACATCCAGCTTCTAATTACCAAACACCGGTACTGACAAATTCTGGTGAAAAAAAAAAGAACTCAAAATTCCATTTTCAAAACTTCAGATTTAAAGAACACGTTTTATAACATTACTTTCAAATAATTTATATTTTATCGTTTTTAAATGATCTTTTCACTTTTAAATCGGATCCTGCTTGTACATTGTAACAGTAATCCTTCAAAAATTATCAAATGTTGCTTATCATCGCCACACTAAGTGCGAATGAACAACAACTAATTAACGTAGAAAATAATGTACACGCTGATGTAACATAGGCCGCTTTGCCTCATGTGAAATTATAAATAACACTTCACAATGACGATGACTTTCAAAATTAAAAAAAAGTATAAAATGTACTGTTGTTGTACCAAAAGACATACAAATGTTTCTGATTCTCAATGCTAAAAAAATGTTTTCATCCAATGACAATGAAACGGAAATGAGTGTGGCATGACAGTGGCTTCTGGGTATACAAATTTACACAAAAAAAGCTGGTTGTTTAGGGGAAGCCTGCCCTCTAGTAACAGTAGATGGTACTTCGCATTTTGGATGGTGGACGCCCAGGGTCTTATTTACAAGCAGCTTGCGCTGTCATAAGGTTGCTTTAGTTAGGGTACAAGCACATTAATTTAGCCTTTCTTGGCTTAGGCCTGCAGCTTGTGCCCTTTCATCTATGTACATGTCATTTTATTCATTATTTTAGCAAAGGCTTGATTTAGTGAAAGCTGTTTTTATTATTTTATCAGTTGCTCTTTTCTGCAGACTTTTATTATTCTTTTCTTGCAGGACATATTCACTCTATGCTTTCTCCAAGGTTGACTTTGATAAGCTTATTGGTTATTGCTGGTACAACGTGTTCATTATGTCCCAAACTCTCATACACCGAAATGTTCGTGTTGTCACATCAGGGAAGTTTCTCAGAACATCTGCTGTTAAAACACTTCACTGCCCCTTTATGTTAGAGGGGATTTCCAGCTATTGTCATCGAAACCTGCATCCGACTTTGCAGTTTTTGACGAGCTCTGATGCCTCTTCTGCCCATATGTGGGAGGACTCGCAGTAGACCAACAGACCTCTTCTTTACATACAATCACAGGTATGGGGGATGGGTTTCTTCCGAGAGGCCTGATGGACAGATTAGGCCTTACACTGCTGTGCTCTTGTATAGAATATCAGTAGTGCAAGTAGAGATTCCAGAACCATTAATGGGATCGTATGGTGGGACTTTTCCTATGTTTCACTTCCCTCATCACTGTTCTGCTTTTATTATGTTTTATTATCCTCAAAATCGCAATAAATGCCTTTTTATGTAGAATGCAGTTGATTCAAAAAACTGCAAACGTATGTAGCTATGTGTGACAAACAGCGCTGAACAACATCTGATACATCTAAAATAGTGTGCATGACAACATTGTATACCAAATAGTCTTCCTTTGCCAAACACAATGAACACGAAGTGTTAACGTACATAGGGGCAGATTTACAAGCCCCTTGTGCCTCAACGCTGCCTTAGCTTCATTTTTTTTACAGTAAGGTGGCGCTAAGTAGGCCATACCCCGTGCCATATTTACAAATTGGCGCAATCCATGCATTGTGCCACTTTGCAACCCCTAGCACCAGGTATAATGTATTCGAAGGGGGGGCATTCCCCCTGCAGGGAAGCCCGATAAACACGGCGCAGTGAAATTACAAGATTTCACTGCGCCATTCTTTCCAATGACCAAGCCCTTGTAGTGTCAAATTTTTTGGCACTAGTGCAGCAAAGCGGTGCAATAGCATCCAAAATTTTGACATGTTGTGGTAACGACTGCCATGGTGCACAGTGTTGTAAATACAGTGCATCCGTGGTGTTATTAGGGGGGCACAGGGGGGGACTCAAGTAAAGTGGAGCATTGGGACCGATGCGCCACTTTCTTGTAAATATGACCCAGTGGGCAATATGTATACTTTTTGACGCAAAATTGCGCTAACGCAATTTTGCGTCAAAAAAATTTGCGCCGCCTAACGCCATTTGGATGCGCCATGCGGGCGTCAAATTTATACTTTGACGTACGGCGGCGCAACCAACAGGTGGGAGTCATTATTTCGTGACGCAGACAGCGTCGGTCTGTCGTAAAGGAAACCAATGTAAATTCGACGCACATCACTGTGGGTCGATTTACGACAGAGCAATCGTGAAAACGCCGTTTTTTTTCACGCAATTGCGTCACATTTTTGCGCGAAAACTGCCCTTTCAGGAGAGGAGATCCAAAATGGATCCAACAGACCCCAGGAGGATGAGAGCAGACCAGGAACCAGCCAGGAGGAAGCATACAGGAACCAGGACATTTTTTAAAAAAAAAGAAAGTGACGCTTCGGTGCAGAGGAGCAGGAAATCCTGGTGAAAGAGGTGACGGAACACCAGCACCAACTTTTCATCACCTCCAAATTCCCACTCAGTAGGAGAGAGGCCATCTGGAAACAAATTGTGGACAAGATTAACAGTGTGGCTGAAGAACGCCGGACAGTCACCGAGTGTAAGAAACGCTGGCATGACTGCAAACGTAGGACCAAAGAGAAAATGGCCAGGAACAGGAAGGCAGCAATGATGACTGGAGGGGGGAGTCCAGCACAACAGGAGGCCCTGGACCACATGGAGGAGATGGTCGCAGCCGTCATCCCGGAGGAGATCGTCACAGGGATTCAAGGACTGGACAGCGCAGACTACCACGACACTACGCACATGCAGGGTAAGTCGCATGGGGAATCCTAATACAATAATGGGGACTGTAAGCGGGGGGGGATACCTACTACACAATGCATGTAAGTCAGCACATATATGAAGTGGCATGGGGAAAGGGGCACGGCAGGGGGGCATGCCCAGTACTGACCGAAGCTGGGGCACGACAAAATACAGCAACCACAACAGTCCCACGGGGACATCCTGTAATTACAACAAGAGAGCCAAGGGAAAGCAGTGACAGGTGGGAAGGACACTACCTCAAATCCACATCCAGGCACTTGTATTGCAAAATCTATTCTACATCAACTAGGTCCCTATCTGTAATGCAGTAGCAAATACAACAACTGTAACTTAACTGCAAACACAGTTGACAATAACACCTCTCATCTCTGTGCAGCTATAGTACCAAATGGCAGAAACCCCACCCTGGAACATACATACCTAAATTAGGGGGTGAGGGTGACATCTGCAATTACTCCTAGAAATAAGACAAAGGTACCAGTACACTCAAATGCCGAATGTCCATAACTGACACATACATAAGCCTAAGTAAACAGCAATAGGAGCCACACAGCACTAACGATACACACATGCTGCATACGTCAGGGTCCCTCACGTGCCTGGCTAACAAGGCTACATCACTAATGTCATACTGCTCAGACAACAACATTGAGGAGGGGACACAGGCAACTGGTCACTGAAACACACCTGCAAAGTCGGACAAACAAATAGGACCTTCATACGATAAACAGGCCAATCCAATTCAAAACACATCACCCAACATCATCTCAAAACATCAAGAATGTTTACATCCATACCACATCCTAACATTGACATGCATAGGTAATGCCACGTTACATGTACAGATCATGCAATGTGAATAAAAAGTGTATGGGGCAGGGCCTGAGAGGCAAGTGTGCTGGCAGGGCAGTCACAACACCCACAGTCAGTCAAAGTGTAGTGTGGCAAGTGAAACGTATACTTTGCGCATTAGCCTCAGGCTGGAGGCCTTTGTGCATCTTACCCTGAATGTACTTATACTCATTTGCTCACATCTAAGTGCCTCAGAGCAATTTGCACTAAATGATTCTCATTGCCCTTCCTATCAGTTAATGTAGCAAATAGTCAGTCCTAAGGTGTTGTCAATTAGTCAAATCACACTGTTTTGCCTACTTCTGCACTGGAGTTTGCCAGAACATATTCACTCTGTGCCCCAGTCAAGGATACCGTCTGGTACATTGCTGATAGATGTGGTAGGGGTCAAGGTTTGGCATTCCTGCTTAGGGAAACTTTGTCATCACCATGACATATGTCTTTTACATTCACTCCCTTGTCCCAAGACACGCATGGGGGAGTTTACAAACAGAAAATAACAACTAGATGCTGCCTGCCTTGCTGCTGATGCACAACCAGATCCTAGCCCATTCCTCTGATATGAGGGATGATGTCTCCCCTGTGATTCTGACAGGCAACCTCCAAACTTAACAAGCGGTGCTATACATAGAACATGCAGGGGGAGAGTAGAAACAGTTAAACACCATGAAAGCTGTGTACTAATGTATTACTCTCCTGCGGACTATTTCAATTCTAACAGTGTGTATTGTTTGTGTAAATGGGGCTCACACCTAAATTCCTACAAGTCAGTTGTACAATGAAACTTGATATCAAACTAATATTGTCTATGTCATTTGTGTATGGGAACCTACCGGAAAAGATACAAATGTGTAGGACCTGAGTGACCACCACTTCCCTGAGAAGTTCCAAAGATGTCATGCGCTCGGATGTCTAAACATTCCTTTGATGTGGGAGACAAGAGGCACTGCTAGTTAGTCTTAGCTAAATTGAATATCTGGGTGACAGAGTTATTTTCAAGTGGGTCAAACTTAGTCCCCCACACCATTAGCTATCCTGCTGCCTAGAAAGCCAAGAATCACATGTTGGATAATGAGACCCCACCCTACAAAATGTCCCTCCATAACAATAGTGAAACACCGAGTGAGGAGTAGGAGAAAAAAACGCCTATTCCTAAATAATTACAAAGCAACACCTAGAGGCGACCTGGCAGACATGTCTGAAAGATCCATATCAAACATGTGACACACAGGTGGGCCATAGGCCTACAACAATGCCCTATGACGGACAGCAGATACCTAGACAAACACAGAGTACAATGTTAAGGCATCCAAAGGCTTGTATCTTACTGCAAAATTGTCACAACACAGACACACTAATTGTACCCTGTTTCATTGCAGAGGAACACGGATCTCCTGCTGATCTGCCTGTCCATGAGTTCCCTGATGACATGGATGACGACACTATCAACCTCCCACAAGAGACCATTGACATGGTCCTTGAAAGCCTCCAAACCCCACCTTCAGTCACAAGGAGGAGCACAGAAGAAGCAGCCACCACAGTAGAACCACCCGCCACCCCAATTGTAAGACCTGCCAGCTCCAACACAGCTGAGGACTCTGACGACACTGGCACCAGCTTCGAAAGAACTGTCGTTGGGGTCCAGCGGGAGCTGGCCAAGGAGGTGCGGGTGGGGATGCAAAATATGGCAGCCAGCCTTGAGGGGGTGCGTTCGTGCATGTTGTCAACTGCTGATCAGGCAGCTGCAATGCAAGCCAGAAATTTTCTCTTGGAGGACATTTCAAAAACACTGAAGGAAATTGGCACAGCTGTCATCCAGTTGACAAAACAACTCAAACTGCAAGCCACTCAACGTGTGCACGAATGCAACATAGAACCCCTCAGGGCCGACCTGGCTGCCTACCATCGGGATGTGGCTGCCATTCTGAAAAACCAGCAGGCCCTCCTTGCTGCAGTACTGCCCTTCCTTACTCAACAGGGATCAGCCCCCGGGATGTCTGCCTCCATGTCTTCTAACACTGAGGTGTGTGTTGCCCCTTCACAAACAACAACAACAAGGACACACCAGGCAACACACACATCAGAAGAAGAAGACATGGAACAGATAACATTCACACGCAAGAGTACCCGGAAGCCCTAGTCCCTGCACCATGCCCTACTCTGACCAAGGTCCTACGTTTTGACACATGCCAGTCTCACTACAACTAACCTCAATGACTGTTCGGCAATCCACTGTCTGACTTGTCCACCTTGCCAGTGAATGTTTCTCTCCTACCATTTGGCATTTCATGTTCCTCTGCACTGTCTGTGACATCACCCCAGCATGTCAGGAGCATCATCCACACCCCTTCTGTAGGATCACCATGTAATAATGCACCAGAAAGGAGTCAGCAAACATGGTGAATGGACATTTTGCACAACACCACTTATAAATAAATATCACTTGCACACCTATTGTGTCTCTGTGTCATTTCAAAATTCAACTGTGCAGTAGATAACTCCAAAGTGGCTGTGTGGAAACCATGTCGATTCTCTATACTACTGTCCTGATTTCATGTATACTGAATCATCTGTGCAGTGGCCAGGATTGCATCATAGCTTTACTATACTGAGGAAAATAACTGATCAAGGGACTAAGCACACACAATCATGCTGTGTTGGACAGAATGATGCACCATCTATAGCTATTCTACACAACTAATGGTGGCTGAGAAATGTAGGCACCATGCAATACTAAAATTTGAAATTATGCTGTAGAATGAAAGGAATGATAAACAAATTACACTGCATCAATCACCCTTACGGCGTATACTTCCATGAAGGAAAGTCATGCTGAATCAGTACACACATGATGTAGGTCAGCAATGATAGCAACAAGACAAGAGTGTGAACAAATCATCATCTATAAAGCTCTCCCTGAACTTCACAATGCTGTCCGACCTATCTATTTACCTACAATAACAAGTCTGGAAGCACTCTTTGTGAAGTAGGATACATACCAACCCCAAACCTTGATGATCAATGCACACTACCAATGGTGGCTCTCCAACATGGTGGATACTTACCAAGTTAGCACACGGGTAGCTGGCATGTTAAACCTCATAAGCCTTGGGATAGGGAGCATGGAACACAAATGTCATACTTAACATTTCTGCTACACTGATGTCAAGGCCATGAAAAGGTAGCACCTTACGCATCAGGTAAAGGGTTAACAAATTTTTTATTTAAAAGTAGTAATAAAAGAGGCAACTAAGGGAAAGGTAAACCTACACTAATCTAACCTGACTACTACTAACCCACAACTGTCCCTAACTAACCTAAGCTAAACTTACTCTACACATGTAACGAAACGATCTAAACATCAACCCCCCACCCACCATTAAGAGACAAGACACATGCAGGACAACACTTACTAACCTACACACATACTATACTATCCAAAACAAACATATATATATATATATTTTTTTATATATATATATTTTTTTATTTTTATTTTTATTAAACAGGAATCCCAACATTGCCCCCCACCCACCCACCCACACAAAAATATTAGATAGAAAGTATAAGGACCCCCCACCCTCTTACCTAACACTAACTAAGCTAATTGCCTATACTTATCCTATAACTAACCCCCCAAACCCAACTAACAGTATGAAAAGAGGAAAGAGGGGAGACGGGAGGGGTAAAAGTTCAGGAGGGCAAAATAACTAAAGATTTGCCCTCTGAAGTGTGCGCCGGATGGAGCGCACCTTCTTTTTAACCTCCGCCATGTCCTCCGTCAGGTTGTCCACCTTTTGAATTAACCTGTCCAGTTTCCTAGACAATGCCTGGAAGGCTGCAGGGTCAATTGGAGGGTCACTGCTGGTCTGCGTGCCGGTGGAGGTGGAGATTGTCGCTGGAGTGGAGTGGCCACGGGACAGCCCTGCTCCCAACACACGACTGGGTCCAGGTCTTGAGGAAGATGGCTGGTCCGTCGCTGGGTCCCCTTGGGCAGACCTGGTGGTTGTAGGTGGCACCGTTGGTGGAGCCTGTGGTGTGGCATACCACGCCCCGGAGGCCCGATCGGAATTGTATCTGCGGGCCATCCTCCGATACCCACACTGCACCTGCAGGATGTGCCTGTACCTCATTGCCCTGTGCTCAAAATGGTTGCGCTCTGCGGCACTCAGGTTTGCAGCTGTGAAGAGAAAAGGGAAATATTGAGCATTGAATTTACAGTGGGTTGAATCCCACAATGGCTCATTTGTCCATTACTAGAAATATATTGTATGCAGCAATTGTTACAACATAGTTCACGGAAATGCTCAGAGGAAGTACATGTGAATCATGCATCCCTAAGGTCATATCACACCTAGCATATCCATGTCTCTACATGATGGATGACATCACCCTAAACTACTCATCCAAATCATACCTAAGGCATTTGACATTATGGCACCAGCTCTTCCGCATACTGACTTCAGTACATATGTCATTCTATGTGATTACACTCACACTCCTCACTCAATAGCATTTTTAATTAGTTGTGTGCTAAGATTGAACCCCTGGCCCAGAATCATGTGTCCACACTAGGTGTCAGATGTAGGAATTTAGGAAAATCAACTAGCAAATTGCAAAGCAGAACGGTGTCTCTGACACCGTCTGCGAGTCGCTATGGGGTCCCTAAAACCCACCTCATGAACATCAATGATGTGGGTTCCAAGTTGCCCCACCTTAGCAACATGGGCACTCACGGGGATGGTGGCCTGCTGGGACCAGCAGAACTCCATAGACGTGACTGTTTTTAAATTAAGCAAGTTATTTCTCCCCAAGTGTAGGCCGTTTACCGGAAAGAAAAATGAGCTGCAATTATTTTTAAATCACAACAATTGTACTTGGAAATTTTCACGGTAATTATTGGTCCCTTAGACCACTGGCTTTTTTGCGCAGGATTTTTTTAGTCCACTCACAAAGGCTGAAGCTTTACAATGAGGACCCCTTCCAGTCAGCAAGGTGGTTACCATCCACTTCAAGTGGATGATAACAGCTACTCACTTTGCAACCACGTACTCGGTTGCAAATGGGATTGCCTACCACTGTGATTTGCAAGTAGGTCTGGTAAAACCCTTCATTATATCAATTTTGAAAAGCATTTTACTCATATGTACATGACCACCAAAGACATTTTGGATTAGGAAACAGACGTTTGCAAATCCCACACAGATATTTATGCCATTTGCAACGTGTAGACATTTTTCTCACTCTGGCCCAAGGTACTAACTCAAGTCACAAAAGGTGTTAAGTACGTGTAACATACTGGTTGCTACAGTCCTAGATACCCTGTTTCACAGTAACATCCCAGTCTTTGTGGGTGGTGTGGGAAGAACAACCAACAATCCCATGTTCAATGCACACCCAGGAGTGTACAGAAAGTACAACAATTATGTGCCTTCACACACAACACCTATGAAGGGCTAGCAACACGTTGTAGTCAGCCCAACCTTGTCACATCCCAGGTCCACACATGTCAAAATGTTATGACTTAGCCCAACATAACATACTATTAGTGAGGCATGTTTAACAACACACACAGGGGAGGTAGTACACCCATTCACATGATTCAACTGAACACCTAGGGCATTGCACTCAAGTCACACACACTTCGAGTTCACCTTGTGGAAGTACATGCCCATGGAAGATCCAACCTACAGTGTACACAGTCCATCCTCAACTAGGAAGAAGCACTTGTCATCAATGCCATGTGCCTAAGCTATCTGGGAGACTGTCAGTCTGATATGCAGACTCAGTTCATGGCAAGTCCCTGACCAAGTCTAACATTGACCAGTCTATTCGAAATGAGTCATACCATTCCCAATTGCCGCCATAATTGAATGGGCTACAGCCCCTCAATCTGAGAGATGACTACGTATTGCTTTGCAGAAACATAATTCTAATTTGATATCACACTAAAAGAACAAAGCCAATGAACGGCCAGCACATCAAATCATGAATTCTCTTGAACACACAGTAATCCATCATGCGTCATTACCAAACAATGTAAATAGCACTCAGGCGACACTCACTGTAGGTATCGGGGTCGTCAAAATGGGCCACCTCTCCCACGGTGTACGGGGCTGGTCCACCTGTAAAGCATGAAACAAAGATTATACTCAGACTGGGTGAACGGACAAAAGATTTCTGTTACAATGACACTGTGTGAAAATGACATGGTAATGATAGACTTTCACACATGCTCATCCTGCATGGATCACTTTGTATTCAACATTAACATTGGATGAGTCTCCTGCTCCAGTGTCACACCCTACTACACTCATGCAGTGGTCAGGACAGTCAGGTGTCGTCCAAGTTAATCCTCCATTAGTATGCCCCAACAATAATGTTATCCATACATCTCAGCATGTGCATCCCCGAGAGACATTCCAAAACTGGTTCCATGAGGACTGCATGACCACTCACAATTAAACAGGCTATTTGGACAGGTTTCAACAGACAGCAAACAGACACACATGTGACATATGTGTGAACAACATGACTAACTTCATGTGACGTGACGGCAACACACATGTATAGCATCATCATGTGTTTCCAATTTTCTGTCTAGCTGTGGCATCTGCATATGTAGGTATGTTGTTTCTACATGACGTACTCACTGGCCATTATGACCAGTGGAGTACAAATGGAGCCGTTCACGTGTTGCTTTTCTGACACAAAGGCAACACTACATTACATGCAACTACAGGCATCTGGTATGTGTTGCAAAAATGATCCATCGGACTGGTAGCATAGGTCTTCATACACATTCTGCAACAAATACACATTAGGACACATATGTATACCTTTGTAGCGCAGCATTTGAAACATTTTGGGACGCAGAGAGGGGGCAACTTAGCATAATACAAATAGATGTTGAATTTATAAAGCTGTCATTGCGTGTACATGTGTTGCAAGAATGGGGATTAATGTGTATAACCATGGGCCTAGGTTTCCCTGGCATTACACACACTCAGCTACTTATTTTGCAGATTCGCTAACAATCATCACATGTTCACACACCGATTTCTGTCATTCCCATGTAATTGTTTTTTACTCACCAACATGGCCACCAATCTGGAGTCCCAGGTGGTCCAGCAGGTCCTGTTCCCTGGTGATCAGATCTGCCCAGCGGTGCTTGAGTTGGTGTACATTCCTGAGACTCCCATAGACCCGGACCAGGTGATGGCGCACCTTCTCCCACCGGATTTTCCTGGCCTCCGTGTGATACCCCTGTATCACACGGCGCCCAGCTTCCAGCATTAGTGGGAGGAAATGGCTTACGAGCCATATGAACCCCCCCAATTCGTCTTCCCCCATCCTGGACAGGCGAGGCCTACCTGACATATTGAGAGGGATAAGAATGTACCAACAAAATATAAAATATAAAGGGGGAAATGGGGAAAGGTAGAGGTGTGAAAGAAAAAGGAGAAGTAGAAAAATAGCCCAACTAACCCCCCAAACTATGCTACCCACAACAGACTCCCACAGACAATACAAACTATCACAGGTATAGACAAAATAACACTAAACAGACTGAGACAATGTGATACAACAATAATAGATTGACACTAAGACAAAATACAAGGCACACAGGACACTAGAGCAGTAAAACACACGACAACACCTTTCACACAACCACACAGTCTAGAGAAATCTGAGACTGCAAAGTGAAAGTGAAAGTTACCTCCCAGTACAGATTTTGTAAACAGGATATCCTATTACATCACTTCCTGCATAAAATGGCCGCCGTTTTTATTTTCCCGTTATGCGTCATATTTTCACGCATACACAGTTGTGCGTCAATTTTTTATGACGCATTACAGTGCACATGATGCGGAGTGAAAAAATATGATATGAATATTAATAATTAATACTGTACATGAAATGACCAATATATTGTGCATGTAGCGTCAATTTCACCACGCATACATCATGGGCGTCGTTTTTTTTACACGTACAGTGGTGCACATGATGCGGAGTGAAAAAATATGTTATGAATATTAATAATTAATACTGTACATGAAATGACCAACATATTGTGCATGTAGCGTCAATTTCACCACGCATACATCATGGGCGTCGTTTTTTTTACACGTACAGTGGTGCACATGATGCGGAGTGAAAAAATATGATATGAATATTAATAATTAATACTGTACATGAAATGACCAATATATTGTGCATGTAGCGTCAATTTCACCACGCATACATCATGGGCGTGTTTTTTTTTACACGTACAGTAGTGCACATGATGCAGAGTCAAAAATATTGTGGATGTAAATAATATTTTTGAAGGCGAAATATCAAGACACTTTTGGATACATTTGTATCTGACTCTGCATTGTGTGCACTCATGTACGTGAACAAATTATGACGGCCATGCTGTATGCGTAGAATATGGAGCAAATGTATCCAAATGTCTTCATGTGTTTAGCTTTGGAAAGGTGATTTGTCATGGTCAAACGGTGCGATGTGAGACACATTTGTGTTTGTATATGACAAATGTCCGTACTTTTATGTATAGACGGCCTTCACACTGTGATGTTTGGGATACGATAACTAATGCATGGACCATATTTGACAACATATTTGGTGTAATTGCTGATGGCTATTTTGAAATGATGTTTTTGATACCATTATGTATTCCGTCTCCAAAATGTGCCCACCTTTATGATGGGGATGCTTTTATCTGTAGTCCTAACAGGGAGTGGGAGAGTCACTTTCAGTTTTTATGGGGCTGACCATGTCCCATTATGATTTTGTGTTTCATATTTGTGTAGGACTTGTGACATGGAGGCCACACATGTGCCTTATGCATGTGTTTAGTTCACAAGTACATGATTCTTGTATGTTTTGGGGGTGGTAGAGGTGGAGTTAGGCCCCCAGCACCCTAGGATTTGACCATCCAGAATAGCTACTGTATCCATGGAGTATTTTTATCATATCATGGCAAACCTGCAGCAGCGGGCGAATGTAAGGCCATATGGTATGAATGACTGTTGACCATTCATTCATCTCATTAGCCCATTTGACGTTTGCAGTAATGATGATTTGGAGCTAAGTTGCATACCATTTTCATATGACTAAGTTTGCAAGACTCTCAGCGTTCACGATGTGATAATGCGAAGATTTTTTTGCTTGTCTGTGTCCCTTTCTGCATAAACTGGTTTAGTGTCATGTTACAATCTTCCTGCTAGGTTCAAACTGGGACACAACTGTGATGGTCTACTTTCAAATATTAGGTTGGTTGTATGACATATGTGTACATGTGTGTGGGAATGTGGATCCAGTATGACCTGTCTGTGTGTATGTTGTCACTGTAACTTCAAGGTCTCCTCCTGAGTTAGTGGCAGCTGATGTTGTTGCAATTGTGTATTGCTCACATCATACACTTGAGAGAAGCCATTGATGACATGTTCACGTACACATGGATGGTCCCACCCTGTCTCTGAACACGTGTGATGTGACTTTCAAATGATCTCCAATTTTGGGCTGGATGAGAGACTGTTTCAGTTGTTTGGATCCGGCATGTGTAATTGTCACATTTGTACTCTTGTTGGGCTCTGTGTATGGTAATGTAACATGTCACATCCTACCCTCTGTGCATACAGTTGTGATGTTTATTTTTGGTGTGATGAATTTTAATGGCATTCTTGATCAATGAGACGACATTCATCTTCAGCTATTTCAAACTAAAGGTGGTCAGAAATGAATAGGCCAAAGCATGATGTGGTGTTTGTTATCTGTGTTTATTTACAAGTGTGGAATACAAGTGATTATAATAACTTAAGTAAAAAAATTGTTCACAAGCTGTTGGCGCCTACGCACTCCTGCTGCGGTGTTAGGTTGTTCCCCCTCCTGTTGTAGGCCAGCATCCTCCTCATCATCATCCTCAGGCATGTCTGGGTCCGGTTCAAGGAGGGGAATGTTCCTTTTTACACAAATATTGTGTAATATGCCACAAGTGAGTATGATCTTGCAGACCATCTCTGGGGAGTATAGTAGGCTTCCGCCAGTGATGTCAAGGCAGCGGAACCTTGACTTTAGGATCCCAAAGGTCCTCTCCACAATGCTGCGTGTCCTCTTGTGGGCGTCATTGTATGCCCGCTCAGCAGCAGTATTTGGGTTCCCATATGGTGTCATTAGCCAAGGCTGGATGCCATACCCCTGATCAGCTGAAAGAGAAACACAGAATGGTATCAATTAGATGTAGGAGGCACTGTTGTACGTATCTTTGATGGCAGTAGTTGTGTTGTGTTGTCTGTGACTATTTTGTGTACTAATGTGACAACCTATGGTTGTTGGTGGAAACTTTGGCATTGTTTTTTTTCCTTGGCTGAGCAAGTGTTTGTTGTCTAACTGTTTGTCAGCAGGATGTATTGGTTTCTCAAGTACAGTGTGCCCTCCCTTGCATTGTGACTTGTGACACAGGTGTCCGTGTGTCCTCACTGGGGGTGTGATGATAGTTCCATGCAGAGTTGAAACATGAAAGGGTATTAGAAACGTTCATATGAACATAGCCAGGCCATCCCATCCCTTAAAAGTTATGCATTGTATTAGTGTACAGGTTATTGTGAGACTTCCAATTTGCAAGGTGACATTTAGGCAACCACAGTCATGAATGTCTTCACACTAAGCTGTGGAGTAAATTCAAATGTGTGAGAGGTTCAATGGTGACTTGTGACACATGGCTAGTGATGTGAGTACCTCAGTGTGTTCCTGTCTAGGTGTTGCTATTGTGGTGTATGTGTTGTTTATCCTAGAGGGTTTCTGTGCAGTGAGTGTATAAGTAGATTTTTGTCCTTACCAACAAGTAGTCCATTGCCATACCGTCCATCCTGGAAGTGTTGGTTGATGGTGCAGTGACGGAAGATGAATGCGTCATGTACACTCCCAGGATATTTAGCCACAATGTTGCTGATCAGTCCTTGGTGATCGACTATGGCCTGCACGTTGATGGAATGTGTGTGCTTCCTGTTGCGGTAGAGGTGTTCACTCGCAGCAGGTGGCACAAGGCGTACGTGTGTGCAGTCGATTGCACCAAGGACGTGCAGAAAGCCACTGATGGCGTAGAACCCCTGTTTTGTTTCCTGCTGCTTCTGCACTGTGTTAGGGAAGCAGATGTGGCGGGGTGTCAGTCCAATGATGGCATCCAGTACTTTAGGCAGGAATGCGGAGAAAGATGGTTGTGAGATTCCACCAACCAGGGCACCAGTTGTCTGAAACGAGCCACTTGCCAGCAGGTGAAGTACGGCAAGCAGCTTTGTTTCGGTTGGGATAGTGCGTGGAGTCACTAAAGTGGGGGCCAATTGCTGTTCAATATTTGTCAGCAGCTGCTGAATGGCCTGCCAGTTCAACCGGTACCTCTGGATGATGTCTCGTTCCCTGAGGCCATGCAGGGTTGTTCTTGGGCGGAATATCCTCTCCTGCCTTCTGCGCTGTCTTTGGGGTCCCTGCTGTTGTTGTTGTGGCTGCTGTTGTTGCTGCAGGGCTCTGCGTCTACGTGCACGTTGAAGAAAAAGCACCTCCATGTCTCCCTGTTGCTGCTCTGCTGCTCTGCTGCTCTGTTGTTTGTTCTGTGTGTTCTGATTAAGTACAGGTGTGTTTGCCCCATTTTAACGCCTGCCCTGACCCAGGCGTTAAAATTTCACGATATTCGTGCTTTGCGCCATTTTTTTGCGCCGCCTGCCGCGCGGGAGTGATTTTTGCCCTGGAGCATAAATACCACGCACCGCTATGTGCGTCTGTTTTTGGACGGGAACGCCTACCCTGCATGTCATTAACGCAGGGCGTGGTGCCGCTTCCAAAAACTGGCGCACATAGCGCCATTTTCCTGGTGCGCCGGATCGGGCGTCAGGGTTTAAATATGGGGCAACGTTTGCGCTGAAAGTGCGTCAAAATTTTTGACATACATTCGGCGCAAACGGAGTATAAATATGCCCCATAGTGTGCTATTACTGTGTGTGTCTCTCGTACAGCTAGCCCTTTGTATGGTGCATACTTGTGGAGGATAGTAAAGTTTACTCATAGTATGATGACTGTGAAGTGACACACATAGTATGTGCATGGGAACACAGTCCAACCCCTACAGTCTACCTATGCAACATACAAATCTGCAATCACATATCTTATCCATAAGGAGATTTCATATCACACATTCACATGCTCAATACTATCCTTTGCCAGTGCAAGAGTGTCTATCTCGTAACAATGTGCCCACATTTGTCCCACTAGGCCAAAATGCCAATGGAAAAAGCAGTGATATTGGCCACCATGTTGCTGTGTTGCACTCAGATACAAACAATGGTTTCACTCCCATGAGTAAAGTCTTAGTGCAATGTGAAGACCCAAAAACTGTCCATCAGAAATCACAAAAATCCAGGTTCATCCACCCAAGGTGCCAAGCACTAATGCATTCCAACATATAGTGGTTGAATGTGGCTGGAAATTCGCAGATGAACTTCGTGTCTGAATGCATACCCATCACCCAACTTCAAGTAATCACACATTATAGACACATAGGTGGTCATTACAACCCTGGCGGTCGGTGTTAAAGTGGCGGTAAAACCGCCAACAGGCCAGCGGTAAAAAAAATGGAATCACAACCGTGGCGGAAACCGCCAACATAGACAGCCACTTTAACATTCCGACCGCCACGGCTGTACAAACAAACACCGCGGCGGTAACCGCCAACAGACAGGTGGAACACAATGTACCGCCCACAGTATTACAACAGTCCAATCCGCCCCCTTTACAGCGAACAAAAACACGGCGGAAACAGGACTTGGAAGGGAAAACGCTCACCTCTACACACCCCACGAGGAACCAGGACGCCATTGAACCGGAACTCCAGATTCTCCCTGCCTTTGTCTTCCTGCTCCTCTACCAGGAGCACGAACGCCGGCGGCAAAGACCACCGTGAATACTGCACCTTCGACACAGGGGAGGGGGGAGGAAAAACAGAGTGACACACACACGCAACACGCAACACCCCCACCCTCACCCACTACAACACACACACCAGTACATATTGATACATTACAGTTGCACCCCCCAACTCCCCTGGAAGAATGCAAAGACAAAAGGAAATTATTTGAACATTTGTAATCTATTAAATCCAGTACTCAAAAATATATATATACACTATAAACAAATATATACACCAAGAATACAAGTCCAAGATATTCCACCATTAAAGACCATGGACCACTGTGCCCAAAATGCATGGACGAGGCCCACACAAGATACCCGATCAAAACGGAGAGAACACTGTTGGGCCATCAGATAGAAGTACAACAGGCACCTCAGGGAGAAGGGAAGAAGGGGCACCTCAGCCAGATGAGGACACAACGCCAGATCCACGAGGGGGCTCCATGCCTATTGCTGTATCCTGGGGAGTGCAAAGCCACAGTCTCGCAAGTCTTTTCAGTGGGTGATTTGCCTACTGCTTTATCCTGGGGAGTGCAAAGCCACAGTCTCATAAGTCTTTTCAGTGGGTGGTTTGCCCACTGCTCTATCCTGGGGAGTGCAAAGCCACAGTCTCACAAGTCTCTCAAGTGGGTGGTTTTCCCACTGCTTTATCCTGGGGAGTGCACAGCCACGGTCTCACAAGTCTTTTCAGTGGGTGATTTGCCCACTGCTTTATCCTGGGGAGTGCAAAGCCACAGTCTCACAAGTCTCTCAAGTGGGTGGTTTGCCCACTGCTTTATCCTGGGGAGTGCTAAGCCACAGTCTCTCAAATGGATAACAGTCTCCACTGGTTCTGGAGGGGGCTTTGTGCTCAGACTGCTTCATCCTGCCACGGACAGAGGTAGTGGATGTGATACTCCACTGGTTCTGGAGGGGGCTTTGTGCCGAGAGTTCTTCATCCTGCCAAGGACTGAGTTAGTGGATGCCTTTCTCCACTGGTTCTGGAGGGGGCTTTGTGTCCAGAGTGCTTCATCCTGCCAAGGACTGAGGTAGTGGATGGTACTCCACTGGTTCTGTAGGGGGCTTTGTGCCCAGAGTGCTTCATCCTGCCAAGGACTGAGGTAGTGGATGTGATACTCCACTGGTTCTGGAGGGGGCTTTATGCCCAGAGTGCTTCATCCTGCTCATGGCGGCCTCAGTAGCGTCGGAGCTTTTGGCGCTCATTGGCCTGCGGTGCTGGTGGAGGCGGTGTCCTGTGAAGTGGTGCTTGTGGCGGTGGTGTCCTTGGCAGCAGTGCTGGTGGCGGCGGTGTCCTGTGACGTGGTGCTTGTGGCGGCGGTGTCCTGTGAAGCGGTGCTTGTGGCGGCGGAGTCCTTGGCAGCGGTGCTTATGGCGGTGGTGTCCTTGGCAGCGGTGTTTGTGGTGGCGGTGTCCTTGGCAGCGGTGCTGGTGGTGGCAGTGTCCTGTGAAGTGGTGCTTGTGGCAGCGGTGTCCTTGGCAGCAGTGCTGGTGGTGGCGGTGTCCCGTGAAGCGGTGCTTGTGGCGGTGGTGTCCTTGGCAGCGTTGCTGGTGGCGGCAGTGTCCTTGGCAGCGGTGCTTGTGGCAGTCTTGTCCGCCGTGCAGGTTTTCGGCGACTTGTCTGTCTTTCTGTGCCCCTTCCCCACCTTGGATGGTGGCGCAGCTGTCTTCCCACTCCCAACTGTACTCCTGGGAGAGGCTTTGGTGGTAGATGTTTTGCCTTTCTCCCGCTGGGCACTGGCCAAATTCATATGCTTTTGAGGTGGGGGACTGTCCATGGTCTGGCTCCTTGGCACACTGGCTGCCTTGCTTATTGGCGCACTCCAGAAGCCGGTTACTGCTGGCACCACTGTTCCCGCTGATGTTGTGGCTGAGGTGCTGGGTTGGGACCTGGAAAGGCGGGCCCTAGGGTACTGAAGGGGTGGGGGAGGTGAGGGAAAGGTTGGACAGGAAAAGTTTTTTGGACACACTGGGACAGGTAGATGGAGGGGGTTTGGGAGTGGAGGAAGAGGTAGTGGTTGTAGGAGGTGTACGTTTGCTGACTTTTGGTGAAGGTGCATGGGCTGGAGGCTGTTGTGAAGTGGATGGCTGTTGGGTGGGTGTGTGGCTGCGTTTGTGTACCTTGGGAGGTGGGCTCACAGACACACTGGCAGAGGACACAGGGGGTGTGTGAATGGTAGTGGGGGTGGTGAGTGCAAGTGAGCGGGTTGTGGTGATGGGTGTGCTGTGTTGGATGTAGTGGCTGAAGATGTAGTGCATGCAGGTGTGAGTGGAGATGACACAGGGAGGGAGGAGGGAGACGAGGAGGAGGGGGCCCAGTGGAGGCAGTGGATGTTGGTATGTGTGCATGGGTATGATGCTTGTGTGAGTGCCTGTGGGATGTGTGGTGCTTATGTTTGCTTGAGCTTCCCTTGTGTGTTGAGGTGTGTGCATGCTGGTCTGATGGTGTGCTTGGGATAGGCTGAGGTACAGGTGTTTAGGTCAAGCTGGAGGAAGCTGGAAGGGGGAGGCTGGACACAGGGACAATGGCAGCCATCAGTGCTGAGGCGAGAGTCTGAAAAGCTCGCTGTTGGGCTGTCTGACCAGAATGAATGCCCTCCAGGTATACATTGGTCTGTTGCAACTGCCTGGATGGCATTCAAAATGGTAGACTGCCCAACAGTGAGGGACCTGAGGAGGTCAATGGCCTCCTCACTGAGGGCAGCAGGGCTGACTGGGGCAGGGGCTGAGGTGCCTGGGGCGAAGGAGATGCCCACCCTCCTGGGTGAGTGCCATGGGGCACACGCTGAGAGGTTGCTGGGAGGGCGGTGCTGGTAGGGGGGTGGCGGCTGTACCTGTAGATGCGGTGGGCACAGAGGGGCCCGCCACTGCAAGGGAGCTCCCATCAGAGGAGGAGTCCGTGTCGCTGGTCTCAGCTCCTGTCCCCGCCATGGAGCTCCCCTCACCCTTCGTCCCACTGGTGGCTTCAGACTCCGTTGTGTCCTCCAGGGCCATGTGGGATGCGGCTCCCTCCTGCTCCGGTGCCACTGCTCCTCCGCCTGATGATGCTAATGAACACAAGAACAGGGAGACAACAAAAAGGGGGGGGGGACACAGAAGAAAGAAATGTTGAGGGCATGCAATACCTCTACCGTTGGAGGACACTACAGACACAGAAGCCCCCTGCACTACGCCGTGCACTTTGAGTTCCCAGATTAATCACAGGGACATGGGGTGCAAGGCCTATGCCTGATTGCTGCACACATGGAAGTCGCAGGAGCCTGACTAGGTGTAGTTGGCTCTGAACACAGGTGGGGTGGGGCTCCACATGGCCTGCCTTACGAAGGGACCTTGCCTACTAAACTCGCCCTGGCCTAACGGAACCCACAGCCCACCTCCCCCACCCAGACACCTCCAATGCGCGCAGAATCAGCTGAATGAGAGTGTACTCACCCCCTTGTGGCTGCTGTGATGCCCTCAAGCGCCCATCCAACTCCTGATACGCCATCGCCAGGATCTGGAACATCAGGGGGGTCATTGTGCGACGGGCACCCCTCCCACGTTGGGAGGCCATCCCCAGCTGGGCCTCCACCGTCTTCTTGCTCCAGCGGTGAATGTCCTCCCATCTTTTCCGGCAGTGGGTGCTCCGTCTGTGGTGGACCCCCAGGTTCCAGACTTCTTTGGCGATGGCTCGCCAAATATCCTTCTTCTGGTGGGCACTGACCTACAGGAATAGTACAGGGGAAAAGGAGAAGATATAACCATCTGCACCGTCACAGTCATTGGCCCGCATCCCTACCCTTGTCATGACGCACATGCACTGACCGTCGTTTCATGCAGGCCTCATTCTCCCCCCCATCTTCCATCCACACCACTCCTCACAGGCATTGCCCATTCGGCATGCTCACAGTGTACTTACCTGTTTGTCTGGAGGACCGTAGAGTCCGTAGCGTGTACTGGGGAGGACCCCATCCACTAGTTTCTCCAACTCCTCCGTGCTGAAGGCAGGGCCCCTTTCCCCGGACACATGAGCCATTGTCTCTTCCAGACTGAGGTCACAGCAGCACTTGCAGTGTAGGTCCTCTCCTGTCGAAGATCAGGTATCAAGTGAGTGAACAGAGAGAAAATGCATACCATCACCGCCGGCGTACATCGTCATTGGCTCCTGGGACCCATAGGGTCCAATGTTAACCAATGCAGGATTGCGCCGCGGTCTTCGACTGCCTACCGCGACGGTGTACAACGCCAGAGCATTTACCTCATATCCCCTTGTCCCACATTACAGGTCAGGCAGACGCCATTTTAGGGGGCCACATGGCATTCATTTTAAATGCGTCACACATATCTAGGCCTTGCACACACACTAATACAGGCACATAGCGGTTTTAAAAAATTGTGGAATAAAGTTGTGTTGACGTACCTCAGTGTTGGTTGACTCTCTGCTAGCTGTTTTCCTCCATAGAGCACGTCCACTGGGGCAGGGGAGGAGATGGTGGCATCCTCCGTTGTACAGACCACTGGTGGACCTGTCGACAATGGAGAAGCGACATGTAACTGTCACCTACAGACTTGAATGTGCCACAATCCTGGAACTGTGTGCCCAGTTGGAGCCAGACCTAATGTCAGCTATCCGCCATCCCACAGGAATCCCCCCTCTAGTGCAGGTGCTGTCAGTACTCCATTTCCTGGCAAGTGGGTCTTTTCAAACTACAGTGGCCATAGCATCAGTGTTGGAAAATGGGTTATTGGTAGGGCAGGTAGGTACCTACACCTAGCAACAAGCCACAAACCTCCACGTAAGTACAGTTAGGTCTCAATAAATTAATCCCAGCTCTACCCTTGGTAGCTTGGCATCGAGCGTCAAGGCTTAACTTAGGAGACAAAGTGTAAAGCATTCAAATATCACAAAACAGTAATTAAATAAAACACAGGAAACAGTTTAAAAATCCAAAACCAATTTATAAAAATAGCTTATATTTTTATCTTTAAAATGACACAAAAACGATTAAAATCGGTTCAGGGGAACCGGAGATATGAATTTTTAAAGTATTATTATTTTCTAGCGCTTAGAAACAAAAAGCGCCAATCGGGTCATCTGGTTGCACCAGGACCGGGGCAAAGTCAAACTTTCAGGCCGACCGCGATGGAGCCCTGCTCGGCTACAGGTCGCGGGAGGCCTCGGTTAAAAAGTTACCTTCTGACTTAGTCTTTATTTTGAAGTTTTTCTTCACCGGGACGAACCTGCCAGTTGGATCCGACCTCCTGGAGCCCTTGTCCGGATACGCGAAGTCGGTTTCCTCGGTGGTGATTTTTACCTTCGGACTTAGTCGTTTTTTCGAGATGAAAATCCTTCGACCGGGGTAAACCTGGATCTTGATCCGACGTCCGTGGAGCCCTTCTCGGATACGATGGCTGGAAGGTCCCGGTCAACTTTTTACGTTCGGACTTAGTCTCTTTTTTGGATGTTTTTCTTTACCGGGACGAACCACGAAGTCAGGCCGGGTCGCGGTTGAGGCAAGCCGGCTAGAATTTCCGCGTCGGGTCGGTCACTTTATGGAGCTTTTTTCCAAAAATTCTCCAATCTTTTCCAAACTTCTGGGGCTTCACCCAGATGTTCTTTTAAGGTTCTTTTGGGGTCCACAGCTCACCCCAAGGGTCCAGAAGTTCTGTGATGGTCCTTGGGGGTGCGGACTTCAACTCCCAGAATGCACCTGGCGCAAACTCCTTTTTGGCCACTGGACAGTGGTCAGCTGGTCACTTTTTCAGGAGTTGGTGCAGGGGACTCTGGTTAGCAATTTTTCACCTGTAGCAAACAGGGAGTCCCTCCTTGAACCAGTTGAAGCCAGGCAAAGTCCTTCTTGTGGTGAAGCCCAAGTGTGCAGCTGGTGCAGTCCTTCTGAGTGCAGGGTCCAGGTGCAGGCCAGGGGTCCAGCAGGGCAGTCCTTCTTCTTCTTTAGTCCCTTTCTTGTTGAATTCTGGAGGGGATCTGAGGCGTGGGTGCAGGTCTGCCAGTTTTATCCTTGCTCCTGGGTGAAAAGCAGGGGGGCCCTGGTTCTCCAATCAGGGACAGGGTCGTCCCCCTGTGATGACCACTTCCTGGGAAGTGTGGCAAAAATCCATCCCAGAAGGCAACAGTCTCTAAAAATCCAAAATGGATGAATCTGATTTTTGGAGGAGAGATCTGGCTGAGCCCACCCACTGGTGTGGCTAAAAATCATAAACACACCCCTCTCCTGCCCTCTCCTAATCTAATCAAGGGGGCACCTAGCTGTCTGGGGTTGCAGGATGTGGGGGTGTTGCTGGGTGCTCCAGATGTCCTTCTCTGCCTTTGAAGACCAGTTTGGCAGCCCTCCCCCTTCCTGCCTCACCATCTGCTGAGGGGAGATTCTCTCCCCCAAGCACATTCCTTTGTGTGAAGTCAGGCCACTTCACACCTCATTAAAGTAGCCTGGCAGAAGCTGCTGCAGGCTGGCCAATCAGAGCACAGCAGCAAAAACAATGCAGAGCTGAAATTGGCAACTTTTTAGGTAAAGTCTAAACTTTTTACCTGCACTAGTTATATTAAATCCAACAACTGGAAGTTGGGGGATTTATTATAACAATCAATTTGATACCAAATTCTTGGTATGTAATTTTTAAGGGGACTTTAAAATTTAAAATAAAGTCTGCCCATTCTAGCCTATGAAGGCCATTTACTTCAATGAGGGAAAAACGAATTTGGCTGTTTTTACCTCACCAGGGCTTATAAATCTATTTTTATAAAGTCCCTGCTTATAGTTACATGGCACCCAGCCCTAGGGGCACATAGGGCACACCTTAGGGGTGACTTATATGTAAAAATAAGGTAGTTGAAGACTTTGGAAGTACCTTTAATTCCAAAGTCGAATTTGCATATAACTTTAATTTAAAAGCAGCCAGCAAGGCAGGCTTGCTTTTAAAATGACACTGGGCACCTCAGCAATGCACCTAGGTGTGCACCACCTATGCTGTGGTCCCTAAACCTACATGCCCTACTATATACTAGGGACTTATAGGTAGGTTAACTTAGCCAATTATAATTAGCCTAATTTGCATATCTATTTTACACAGAGCACAGGCCCTGGGACTGGTTAGCAGTACCCAGGGCACCATCAGAGTCAGGAAAACACCAGCATAAAGTGGAAAATGGGGGCAAAAAGTTAGGGGGCCTCTGCAATCAGCCCCAGTTTCTCACACAACCCCCCCCCAGCCCACACGCCCAGGAGACTCAGCCCAACCCTGGGAGAGTCTTCCTGGCTTGTTAGGCGAGGAAGACAGTGAAGAAAACTGGCTGTCCCTTTGCAGGGCCTACTCTGCCTTATATCCTCCTGTCAGGGTCACTCCCTCTGGGTAGTGAAGCCATCCCAACAGTAAAAGGACCCAACCCAAACTGAAACTTCCCTCTAGGGGGGTCTTCCTCCTCTCTCTCTGCCAACTTGGGTAGTGAGGTGCCCACCTCCCCTACTCCTAACTTTGCTAGGGCAAGACCTAGCTTACCCAAAGAGGTCACCCAACACTTGAGCAACCCCACCATGACCAACAGGGTCAGGGGGCCTACTTTGCTATTGGCCTTGGGGTCTGCCTCCCAAGCCAAGTACAGTGCTGCCAGGAAGGCTAGCACCCAGCAGAGGCTACTGACAGCTGTCAGTACCCAGAACCACACCCTAAGCTCTCCACTGACAGGTGGCTGAGCTGCTTTAGGGGCATCTTTGGGGTCCTGGCACCCCTCTTGCTGTCTAGAGTGGGGGGCTACCACCTCCTGTGGCAGACACCCTCCTTCCACTCTCCCTTCTGTCAGTGCAGGGGCAACACCTTGCATCTGGACAGCTGCCTGACTACTCAGGACTTCCTTGGGGTCAGGTGAGGCCTCACCAGTGCCAACTCTGGGCTCCCCCCTTACTGGGGCAGAAGGCCCTTGGCTCCCTGGAACTCTCTTTAAGAGTGGCCTACCCTTCCTTTTCTTCTTTCCTTTTCTTGGGGACCCCTGTCTCCTAACTGTAGGGACTGACTCCCCAGGACTTTGGGTTGGGGGGGCGCCCTGGGCGACCACCCCATCTGTGACCAGACTCACCTCTGGGAGGTCATTGCCCAGGATACAATCTAGGGGAAGGTCAGCACTGACTACCACCCTAATCCAGTCAAGGATACCCTCCCTCTCTAGGGGCACTATGGCTACAGGTTTGGAGGTGACCTCCCCTGTGGCTATCCTGACTTTCTTTGTCTTTCCTGGGACATACATGTCTGGGGTCACTAACCGGTCACTCACTACAGTGTGACTGGCACAGGTGTCTCTCAGGCCAGTGGTAGGGATCCCATTCACTTGAATGTGGTGGAAGTGCCTACTCCCACCCTCAGGGATCACCAGCTTACCATCTGGTCCTGTCTCCCAGCACAATGCTAGGAGGACTTCATCATCTGAGGAATCCTCCTCTATGGCTACACTGGACAGCCCAGTGCTAACCACCTTCTTTGGACAGGCTGCATCTCCTCTGAAGTGACCTGTCTGCTGACAGTCAAAGCAAGCCCTACTGTCCAAGAGCTTTTTTAACCCTGGGTCTCCCTGTCTCTGCATGTCAGAGTGGGAGTGGGATTTACTCTCCTCCTTCTTAGGGTTCTGGGGTACAGAGGGAGTCTCTGTGGTGGGCTTACCACCTCCCTCCTTAGGTTTTTGGGGACCTGTCCCCCCCTTCTTGGAGTCTCCCCCCTGGGACTTGACAACCACCCTGGTTCTCAACCACTCATCAGCTGCCTCCCCTAGCTCTCTAGGGTTGGTCTGCTTAGAGTCCACTAGATGCTGGCGTAACCTTTCTTGGATACAATTGGTCAAGATGTGCTCTCTCATGATCAGATTGTATAACCCCTCATAAGTATTTACTTTGTTGCCAATAATCCAGCCCTCTAGTGCCTTTAGTGAGGTGTCCACAAAGTCAACCCAAGACTGGGTACTGACCTTCTGGGTGTCCCTGAACTTCATTCTATATTGCTCTGGGGTCAGACCAAACTTCTTGACTAAGCACCTCTTCATACTAGGGTATGAATCTGCCTCCTCCCCCCTTAAGGTCAGAAGCCTATCCCTCCCTGAGTTGGGGACCAACTCCCACAAAAGGGAACCCCAGTATTGAGGCCTAACCCTTCTCATTTGGAGTGCCCTCTCAAAGGCCCCTAGCCACTTATCTATGTCATCCCCCTCTACATAGGCAGGAACCACCCCTTTGGGTAATCTGGGGCAAACTCCCCCACCCATGGACACCTCAGCTTCTTTATCGCTGCTTCCATCTCTTTTCTCTTTGTATGCCCACTTTTTCTTTTCTAGGGCCAGCTTCTCTGCTTCCAAAGCTATGTATGCTAGCTGGGCCTCCAGCTCTCTTTCTCTGATGGATGGGTTCTCTCCTCCTGAAAGGACCCCCTTCCCACCACTAGCTTTGGATCTGCCCCTAGTGACTGTATTTACTGAGGACCGTTCTTCCTCTTCCTCACTTAGGCTCGGATGCCTTCCCTCCCCGGAGTGGTTAGAGTTAGCATCTTCCCCTTTTTCTTCTCCCTCTGGAGCTTCCTCTGTGCCTAGCTCTTGGGCCTCAGCCCATGCTGTCAGGGATTTAATCAGGATTTGCTTCCTGAGATCAGTGGTTGCAGGCAACCCTCTCTCAATACACAACCCCCTAAGCTGGACTACTGTCAATGTGGGTAGGCTAGCCAGATCAAGCTCCATGGTTCCCTAGTTTTGTGTCAACAAAAACTTTTTGCAAAAATTGGAAACAAGAATTTAGAAAAAATTACAAAAATTCAATAATTGAAATTAATCCAAATTAATTAAAAAAAAAAATTAAAATTAAAAATTAAAAACAATTTTTGCACTAGGACAATTTAAAGGATTTTTAATTTGTTTTATCTAAAACTGTAACGTGATATTGAACACAAGTACAGGATCCCGTCGCTGCTTCCAATTATGTTGGAAAATGGGTTATTGGTAGGGCAGGTAGGTACCTACACCTAGCAACAAGCCACAAACCTCCACGTAAGTACAGTTAGGTCTCAATAAATTAATCCCAGCTCTACCCTTGGTAGCTTGGCATCGAGCGTCAAGGCTTAACTTAGGAGACAAAGTGTAAAGCATTCAAATATCACAAAACAGTAATTAAATAAAACACAGGAAACAGTTTAAAAATCCAAAACCAATTTATAAAAATAGCTTATATTTTTATCTTTAAAATGACACAAAAACGATTAAAATCGGTTCAGGGGAACCGGAGATATGAATTTTTAAAGTATTATTATTTTCTAGCGCTTAGAAACAAAAAGCGCCAATCGGGTCATCTGGTTGCACCAGGACCGGGGCAAAGTCAAACTTTCAGTCCGACCGCGATGGAGCCCTGCTCGGCTACAGGTCGCGGGAGGCCTCGGTTAAAAAGTTACCTTCTGACTTAGTCTTTATTTTGAAGTTTTTCTTCACCGGGACGAACCTGCCAATTGGATCCGACCTCCTGGAGCCCTTGTCCGGATACGCGAAGTCGGTTTCCTCGGTGGTGATTTTTACCTTCGGACTTAGTCGTTTTTTCGAGATGAAAATCCTTCGACCGGGGTAAACTTGGATCTTGATCCGACGTCCGTGGAGCCCTTCTCGGATACGATGGCTGGAAGGTCCCGGTCAACTTTTTACGTTCGGACTTAGTCTCTTTTTTGGATGTTTTTCTTTACCGGGACGAACCACGAAGTCAGGCCGGGTCGCGGTTGAGGCAAGCCGGCTAGAATTTCCGCGTCAGGTCGGTCACTTTATGGAGCTTTTTTCCAAAAATTCTCCAATCTTTTCCAAACTTCTGGGGCTTCACCCAGATGTTCTTTTAAGGTTCTTTTGGGGTCCACAGCTCACCCCAAGGGTCCAGAAGTTCTGTGATGGTCCTTGGGGGTGCGGACTTCAACTCCCAGAATGCACCTGGCGCAAACTCCTTTTTGGCCACTGGACAGTGGTCAGCTGGTCACTTTTTCAGGAGTTGGTGCAGGGGACTCTGGTTAGCAATTTTTCACCTGTAGCAAACAGGGAGTCCCTCCTTGAACCAGTTGAAGCCAGGCAAAGTCCTTCTTGTGGTGAAGCCCAAGTGTGCAGCTGGTGCAGTCCTTCTGAGTGCAGGGTCCAGGTGCAGGCCAGGGGTCCAGCAGGGCAGTCCTTCTTCTTCTTTAGTTCCTTTCTTGTTGAATTCTGGAGGGGATCTGAGGCGTGGGTGCAGGTCTGCCAGTTTTATCCTTGCTCCTGGGTGAAAAGCAGGGGGGCCCTGGTTCTCCAATCAGGGACAGGGTCGTCCCCCTGTGATGACCACTTCCTGGGAAGTGTGGCAAAAATCCATCCCAGAAGGCAACAGTCTCTAAAAATCCAAAATGGATGAATCTGATTTTTGGAGGAGAGATCTGGCTGAGCCCACCCACTGGTGTGGCTAAAAATCATAAACACACCCCTCTCCTGCCCTCTCCTAATCTAATCAAGGGGGCACCTAGCTGTCTGGGGTTGCAGGATGTGGGGGTGTTGCTGGGTGCTCCAGATGTCCTTCTCTGCCTTTGAAGACCAGTTTGGCAGCCCTCCCCCTTCCTGCCTCACCATCTGCTGAGGGGAGATTCTCTCCCCCAAGCACATTCCTTTGTGTGAAGTCAGGCCACTTCACACCTCATTAAAGTAGCCTGGCAGAAGCTGCTGCAGGCTGGCCAATCAGAGCACAGCAGCAAAAACAATGCAGAGCTGAAATTGGCAACTTTTTAGGTAAAGTCTAAACTTTTTACCTGCACTAGTTATATTAAATCCAACAACTGGAAGTTGGGGGATTTATTATAACAATCAATTTGATACCAAATTCTTGGTATGTAACATTTAAGGGGACTTTAAAATTTAAAATAAAGTCTGCCCATTCTAGCCTATGAAGGCCATTTACTTCAATGAGGGAAAAACAAATTTGGCTGTTTTTACCTCACCAGGGCTTATAAATCTATTTTTATAAAGTCCCTGCTTATAGTTACATGGCACCCAGCCCTAGGGGCACATAGGGCACACCTTAGGGGTGACGTATATGTAAAAATATGGTAGTTGAAGACTTTGGAAGTACCTTTAATTCCAAAGTCGAATTTGCATATAACTTTAATTTAAAAGCAGCCAGCAAGGCAGGCTTGCTTTTAAAATGACACTGGGCACCTCAGCAATGCACCTAGGTGTGCACCACCTATGCTGTGGTCCCTAAACCTACATGCCCTACTATATACTAGGGACTTATAGGTAGGTTAACTTAGCCAATTATAATTAGCCTAATTTGCATATCCATTTTACACAGAGCACAGGCCCTGGGACTGGTTAGCAGTACCCAGGGCACCATCAGAGTCAGGAAAACACCAGCATAAAGTGGAAAATGGGGGCAAAAAGTTAGGGGGCCTCTGCAATCAGCCCCAGTTTCTCACAATCAGGGATGTCCCAGTCTATGTTCTCCAACGTGTTGTCCAGAGTGTTGTCTGCCCTGCTGAAACACATGCGGAGCTACATCGTTTTCCCTCAGGTGGAGGATTTGCCTACAGTGAAAGGTGGCTTCTATGCCATGGGACATATCCCCAACATCATTGGTGCCGCTGATGGGACACATGTGGCCTTGGTCCCCCCGCAGGAGTGAACAGGTGTACAGAAACCGGAAGAGTTACCATTCGATGAATGTGCAGATGGTGTGTTTGGCCGACGAGTACATCTACCATGTGAATGCCAAGTTCAGTGCATGACGCTTACATTTTTTAGGAATAGCAGCATCCCTTATGTGATGGGGCAACTCCAGAGGCACCTTGTGTGGTTATTAGGTGAGGACATGGACGCTATACAGTGTGACTAGGTGTCTGGGTATGTCCCTAAGAGTTAGTGTGTGTCTAACAGTTGTCCCTCGAGATTTGCAGGTGACTTTGGTTACCCCAACCTGTCATGGCTACTGACCCCAGTGAGGAATCCCATGACAAGGGCAGAGGAATGATACAATGAGGCCCATGGGCGAACTAGGAGGGTTATAGAGAGGACCTTCGGCCTACTGAAGGCCAGGTTCCGGTGCCTCCATATGACAGGTGGTTCCCTATTCTACTCACCAAAGAAGGTGTGCCAGATCATCGTGGCCTGCTGCATGCTTCACAACTTGGCTTTGCGACGACAGGTGCCTTTTCTGCAGGAGGATGGTCCAGATGGAGGTGTTGTGACAGCTGTGGAGCCTGTGGACGGTGAAGACGAGGAAGCAGAAGAAGAGGACATCGACAACAGAAAGACAGTGATTCATCAATACTTCCAGTGAGACACAGGTAAGAAGACATCACTGCCTGCTACATCTGATATAATTGTTCTACCTCTCATCTGTCTGTCACTTTCACCCAGTGTATGGAGCCTGAGTTGTCACTTTCCCTTTCAATTTCACAGATGTGGGTCCACTGTGTGACATCTGCTTTGTTTCCGCATGGACTAGAGCTGTGTGACATAGGTATGTTGACACTACAATGGATATAGCATTTTTCCACAGTTATTGCAAAGCACAGACTGACTCCAGATTGTTTTGTGCTCTAAGGGTGTTTATTTAAGTGCTACATATTGGACGGTTTTGTAAAATGGTCAGGGGTGATGGTTGAGGAATGTCCATGGCAGAGTCCAGTCTATTAGTCTCACAGGTGCATTGTCCAAAGGGGCATAGGAAGTGGAGCTGGGGCAGTTTAAGGATGGACAGGGTGACAAAGTGGGACAGAAGCATGACAATCAGGGTGGTCTCATTTCTTGGTGGGGTTCTTGGCATTGTTCTCTGTCTTTGTCCTGGATCTCAGGGACCGTTTGCGGGGTGGTTCTCCATCTGCAGGGGGTGGGGTGCTGGTGTCGTGGTCCTGTTGCAGTGCCTCCTGTCCACTAGCATCGGCGGAGGTGGTTGGCAGTTCATCGTACAGGCTAGTGTCAGGGGCCCCTTGTTGTGCCACAGTGTCCCTCCTGGTATTGACGAGTTCCTTCAGCACCCCTACAATGGTGCCCAGGATGGTATTGATGGATTTGAGTTCCTCCCTGAATCCCAAATACTGTTCCTCCTGCAGCCGCTGGGTCTCCTGAAACTTGGCCAGTACCGTTGCCTTCGTCTCCTGGGAATGGTGGTAGGCTCCCATGATGTTGGAGAGGGCCTCATGGAGAGTGGGTTCCCTGGGCCTGTCCTTCCCCTGTCGCACAGCAGCCCGCCCAGTTCCCCTGTATTCCTGGGCCTCTGTCCCCTGAACTGTGTGCCCACTACCACTGCCCCCAGGTCCCTGGTGTTGTTGGGGTGGTGGGTTAGCCTGGGTTCCCTGTAGTGGTGGACACACTGCTGATTGACGTGTCCTGGGGACAGAGGTATGGGCCCGTTGGGTGGGTGCTGTGCTGGTGTTTCCAGAGGCAGGAGGCTCTGTTGTGGCTTGTGCCAGTGCGAGGGGAACCGACTGTCCCGAGGTCCCAGATGGGCCGGGCTGGTCATCTAGATCTAGTTGGTCAGAGCTGCTGTCATCACTGTGGGCCTCTTCTGTGGGTGGAGTGGACATGTCTGGACCCTCCTCTCCGGTGACGTTGGGTAGGGGTCCTGCAGGGGTGTAAAGGCAGGATTATTGCATCTGTGTGTGCCATGGTGTGCAATGGGTGGGTGAGCCTGTACCCCAGTGCTTGCATTCTTGTGTGGGACCTTGTGTGATAATTGTTTAGGGGGTGTGTGGGTATGTGCAGTGGCCATGCATTGGTGATGGGTGTCCATGCTTTGGTGTTGCATGCAGGGCTTGGTGTTGGGATGGGTAGGTTGTGATAGTGGGAAATATGTAAGGAGTTGGAGTGATGGGGGTGAGGGCAAGGGTGGGGGTATGTGATAGCATGCAGGTAGGGTGGGGGATGAAGTAGTGAAAGATTTGCCTTACCAGAGTCCATTCCTCCAGCTACTCCTGCGAGGCCCTCAGGATGCAGTATAGCCAAGACCTGCTCCTCCCATGTTGTTAGTTGTGGGGGAGGAGGTGGGGGCCCGCCGCCAGTCCTCTGAACTGCAATCTGGTGTCTTGAGACCACGGAACGTACCTTCCCCCGTACGTCGTTCCACCTCTTCCTAATGTCATCCCTAATTCTTGGGTGCTGTCCCACTGCGTTGACCCTGTCCACGATTCTTCGCCATAGCTCCATCTTGCTAGCTATGGTGGTGTGCTGCACCTGTGATCCGAATAGCTGTGGCTCTACCCGGATGATTTCCTCCACCATGACCCTGAGCTCCTCCTCAGAGAACCTGTGGTGTCTTTGTGGTGCCATGGGGGGGTGTGGGTGATGTGTGGGGTGGTGTGTGTTGTGATGTGTGGGGTGATGTTTAGGGGTGTGTGGTGTTTTGTGCGTGGATGTTGTGTGAGTGATGGTGTTGAGTGCCTGTGGATGCTAGTTTGTAGATGGTAGTGTCTCTCTCTGGCCTTCAGTCGCAATTGTGGTCGTAAGGGTTTGTGGGTGATGTGGGTGTGTGTTTTATATTGTATTGAGTGTGTGGGAGTGGTGTGTGTATGTGTATCAGGTGTGTGTATTTCGATTTGTCCAATGTGGATGTGTTTTGTAGATGTGTGTGTATTTTGAGCGCGGAGGTGTGTACCGCCAATGGAATACCGCGGTTGAAAGACCGCCGTGTGGATTCGTGGGTCGTGATAGTGTGGGTGTATTCCTGTCGGCGTGACGGTGAAGGTTTTGTTATCGCTAGTTTATCACTGACCTTTGGTGTGGCGGACTTGTGTGGGTATCAAAATTTTGGCAGATTCCGAGCTGTGGGTCATAATAGCTGTGGCGGAATTCTGCGGCGGTGTGTTGGCAGTCTTCTGCATGGTGGTAAGCGGCATTTACAACCAATGTTGTAATGACCCCCATATTGTGATGGGTGTCAATGGCAAACATATTCATGATTGGACTACACCTAATTAGTTGTGGCTAGACAAGCTGGCAGTTGTGATCCACAAATTAAAGAGTAAGCCTGTGGGTTAGGCCAAAGAGCCATTTCAATGTGATTGTGCAACACATATTCTCATTGGAAGGTGAAAAACGCAGCGTCAAATGTACAAAGTGGTGCAATGTTTGCATTGCGCCACTTTGAATCCCCTTGTGCCACATTTTGCCTGCGCCAGACATAATGTATACAAGGTGGCATTCTGGCACTAAGGGGGCCTTAAAAATGGTGCAAAGGAATTTATGAGATTCCTTTGCACAATTGTTATCAGCATTTTGTAATGCCTGCTAAGTGCAGGCATTAAACAGAGGCTCCTATTGATTACAATGGGCCTCTGGGTGCCTATCATATCCATACCTTTACAATTTTTAGGGAAAGAACACTGGCACTGGGGACCTGGTCAGCAGGATCCTAGTGCACTCCAGTCCTAGTTGCATTCAGAAACCAGGCAAAAAGTGTGGGGGGTACTGCAACAAGTTGCCAGTTTCCCCCACTGTAGCTTTCACAATTACACAGCAAGTGAAACTTGACCAGCAGTTCTCACTCCGGTTGATATAAATCCTCCTTATGAACTCATGATTCACTAGATAGCAACCAATGACTCTCACTGTCTCAAGGAAAACTATTGGCACTGTCAACAATGTCTCACCACAAGTACCCGCCTGCAGACAATAAATTAACCAAGGGCCATATTTACAAGAAAGTGGTGCATCAGCTTTGATGAGCTACTTTTCTTGCGTCCCCTGCATCCCCCTAACAACACCATGCGTGTTCTGTATTTAAAATACTGTGCACCGTAGCGCAAGTTAGGACAATAGCATCATAATTTATGATGCTATTGTGGTACTTTGCAGGATTAGCGCCATAAACTGTGGCACTAATCCTGCAAAGTAAAGGGAGGCCCATTGAAAGTAATGGAAGCGTCATTTTAACACCTGCCTTAGGCAGGCAATAAAAATTATGCTAAAAGTGGCGCAGTGACATTTTGTAAATTTCACTGCTCCATTTTTACGGGCCTCCCTGCGTGGGAATGCCTCCCTTGAATACATTATGCCTGGCGCAGGCATAATGCGGCACAAGGGGTTACAAAGTGCCACAATGCATGCATTGCGCCACTTTGTAAATATGGTGAAGATGAATGGCCTCCTAAATGCCACATTAGCATGTAAAAAATGATGCTAGTGTGGCGCTAAGAGGCCAATATTTATGCTCCATTTGAGACAAATTTGCGTCATTTTTTTACGCAAATTAGGCGCAAAACTAACTCCATATTTATATTTTGACGTTAGACCCATCTAAGGTCTAAGGTTAGATGTGTGAACCCACCTTGCGTCAATGAGATGCAAGGTAGGCGTTCGCATCTAAAAAATGGTGCTAACCCCATACCCCATGTTTATCCCCCTGTGCTAAAATGACGCACGGTTGGGAGGAGGGGCTAAATAATGGTGCAAAGCCTGCTTTGCACCATTATTTAATGCCTGGGTCAGACCATGCATTAGGGGACCTGTGGACCCATTTCCTTTGTTAAACACCATGGAATGGGTCCACAGGTGCCCTCCTCAAGCCCCAGAAACCCCCCCACCTACACTAGAGGGACACTGGAGGATGGGGGAACCCCATCCCAGGTAAGTAGGGTAAGTATAGATAAGTATTTTTTTTTTAATTAAAGTGCCATCGGGGCCCAACTTGGGGCCCCCTGCATGGCACAGGGTACATGGCCATGCCCAGGGGACACTGGTCCCCTGTGCTGGCCATTAGGGTGGTGGGCATGACTCCTGTCTTTTCTAAGACAGGAGTCATGTGGTATGGATTGTTTTGTGTCACAAAATGACGCTAGGCTGGTTGGAGGCATTTTTTTTGTCTCTACCCAGCCTAATGTAATTTTTTGGTGCAAAACCCCCTTCTCCCATACCGCCACCCCACCCGGCAAACGTATATTTTTTTTACGCTAGCCCACCCTTTGCACCGGCTTGCTTCATTCCATAAATATGGCACCCTGCTGCCACTCAGGAATGGTGCAAGCCGGTGCTAAACTTTTTGATGCAAAACTGAGTTAGTGAAGTTGTGCATAAAAAAGTATAAATAAGCCCCTCAGTGTCTTCTACACTTGTGCGTTATCCCAGGATCTTAGGCCATGACGGACCCATCAACAACAACAACTGCAGACATTTTCAGCAAAAGGCGCCACAATCACCTTGAGTATGATGACTCCGCACAACACTTCACATCACACTTTACTGCAATCTTCAAGCCAAAAGCATGGAAGCGCAAAACCCTATAAATACTCACACAAACGTCACCTGTGGGCAAAACGCTGGAACTTCATTAAGCTTTGGACTGAACCATGAGACAATATTTGGGATGGGCAATCTTCAGGCTGGGCCTTTGCATGAGGTTGACCCTATCTCCCTAACACTGCATTAAAATGGTTCAGCCCTCTTATGGGATGAAAAAATCCTCTGCAACCAGAACAGTTGTAGCATTTTCATCCTTTGCAGGAATCAATGCTCTTTGAGGTTGATGAATCTTTTGACCCAGTAAGTGGTGTGGCAGAACCTTTCACAAATTTGTATGCAAATTACTAATGGGGCACAGAAGGAAAATTCCTATCAGGAATAAAGCTAAGGGATTTATCACACACATAAGCTCAAAGTCATGTAGACAATGCACAAAAGCAAGTTATAAAGATGCATAATCACCAGCGGTTGCCTAAGGCGGCAAAAAAAGTTTAGGCAAACTAACATTAGTAAAACTAAGGCCCAGATTTATGGTGCAAATCATATAGGTACACTGTTCCACAAAAGAAGACAGAGGTCCACTAGGCACTTCTAAAAATAGAACCTAGAGCCCTCACACATCCATTGGATGTCATGCTTCATCATAGGGCTTGCTCCTCGTCAGACTGGCGCTGGAATGTCTGGCGGGCCCTACAAGGGGGCCTTTTGCTGGACATCTTAATAAATAGAGTGTTCCGCGGTCAGAAACAAGTAGGGATCAATTTAAACCTACAAGCAAAAAGAAGCTTGAGAGGGGAAAGTTAAAATTGGCTCAAAAACCCCAAACATTTATATTTTATTGATCATAAATGGTCTCAGTCGGAGACAATGTTCCACCACTCTACCAAAAAACAAAGGGGTGGAGGAAGGGACTTCCTTCAACCACAAATGAAGGTCAACATGTTTCAAGCCTAAGGAGTCCCTACGGATCAAATGGCGCTTTGTCAGGACCAATGCAATAAACTTCTCCTAAACTATACTAAGGCCCTCATTTCAACCTTGGCAGTCGAAGCCAGGCCGCTAACTAGGCCGCTGCACCAGCTACCACCATTCCTTAAATAAGGTGCCCGGCTGGCGCGTTGGAATGTCGGTAGCCGGCGTTATACATTTAGACGCAAACCTGAGGTGTTAGAAATGGGGTTTTTGGTTGGCAGTCAGGTTACCCTCTGTCCAAGCAAGAACCCTCCCTCTAGTCAGGGTAAGTCACACACAATCCAAGATTATCCTGTGCCCACCCTCTGGTAGCTTGGCACGAGCAGTCAGGCTTAACTTAGAAGGCAATGTGTAAAGTATCTGTGCAATAAATCATTCAATAACACCATATAGCACCACAAAAATACACCACACAGTGTTTAGAAAAATATATAATATTTATCAGGATAACTGTAGATCAAAAATGTATAAAGATGCAATGTGAAATTGTAGGGATATCACTGGAAAGTGATATAAAGTGTCTTACATCTTTAAAAAGCAAACAAAGTCTCTTTCAAGCACAAAGTACCTGGGTTGGAGTGGAAATTCTCCGCAAAGGGCCGCAGAAGAAGAGAGACGTGGAAAAATGGCGTGTGCGTCGATTTCTCCCCAGCACACACGGACTTGCGTCGTTATTTTTCACGCGGGGAAGTCGTGTGCCGATTTCTGGCACGCGGACAGTTTTTTTGTGTGGGTCACGGTGATTACCAGATGTCCCGTGTCTGTGCGTGGATTCTCCTGCTGGTTTTCCGGCTGCGCGTCGTACCGCGGGGCTGTGCGTCAAAGTTTCGCTCTCACGGCAGGCGTCGTGTCGATTTCCCCTCTGGAAGTCGGGTGGCGTTGTCCTTGCGAGGCCGTGCGTCGAAGTTCCGGTCGCCCCGAAGGCGTCGCGTCGATCAGCGTCGGTGTGCGGCGTTTTGCTTGCCGCGGAACAAGCTGTGCGTCAACATTTTCGGCGCACGAAGAGTCCAAATGAAAAAGAGAAGTCGTTTTGGTCCTGAGACTTTAGGGAACAGAAGGCAAGCTCTATCCAAGCCCTTGGAGAGCACTTTTACAGCCAGACAAGAGTTCAGCAAGGCAGCAGGGCAACAGCAAGGCAGCAGTCCTTTGTAGCAAGCAGTCAGGTGAGTCATTTAGGCAGCCAGGCAGTTCTTCTTGGCAGGATGCAGGCCCTGTTTTATACCCAAATGTGCGTTTGAAGTGGGGGAGACTTCAAAGAGTGGCTAAGAAGTGCACCAGGTCCCTTTTCAGTTCAATCCTGTCTGCCAGGGTCCCAGTAGGGGGTGTGGCAGTCCTTTGTGTGAGAGCAGGCCCTCCACCCTCCCAGCTCAGGAAGACCCATTCAAAATGCAGATGTATGCAAGTGAGGCTGAGTATCCTGTGTTTGGGGTGTGTCTGAGTGAATGCACAAGGAGCTGTCAACCAAGCCCAGCCAGACGTGGATTGTAAGGCACAGAAAGATTTAAGTGCAAAGAAATGCTCACTTTCTAAAAGTGGCATTTCTAGAATAGTAATATTAAATCCAACTTCACCAGTCAGCAGGATTTGGTATTACCATTCTGGCCATACTAAATATGACCTTCCCACACCTTTCAGATCAGCAGCTACCACTTCAATACTGTATGAGGGCAGCCCCAATGTTAGCCTATGAAGGGAGCAGGCCTCACATTAGTGCAAAAACGATTTTAGGATTTTTACACTACCAGGACATGTAAACTACACAGGTACATGTCCTGCCTTTCCCCCACACTGCACCCTGCTCTAGGGGTTACCTAGGACACACATTAGAGGTGACTTATATGTGGAGAAAGGGGAGGTTTAGGCTTGGCAAGTACTTTTAAATGCCAAGTCGAGTTGACAGTGAACTGCACACCCAGGCCTTTCAATGGCAGGCCTAAGACAAGAAAAAGGGGCTACTTAAGTGGGTGGCACAACCAGTGCTGCAGGCCCACTAGTAGCATTTAATCTACAGGCCCTAGGCAGATATAGTGCACATTACTAGGGACTTATAAGTAAATTAAATAGTCCAATCAGGTATGATTCAAGGTTATCATGTTTAAAGGGAGAGAGCATATGCACTTTAGCACTGGTTAGCAGTGGTAAAGTGTGCAGAGTCTAAAATCCAGCAAAACCAGTGTCCAAAAAGTGGAGGGAGGCATGCAAAAAGTTAGGGGTGACCACCCTAAGGCTGTCAGGTCTAACAGCTTGTGTTTCTACATACACCACTCTGTCAAACACCATGAAAGAGCTTATTAACAATCAATGGTCTATACTGAGAAGTGGTGGGGTGTCAGTACCTAAGCCTTTGTTTGCCTTTAGGAGGACAACAAATATAAAGGACTTGGTCGTACACACCTATGACTGTCTGCTCAGAACCTAGACAGGCAACACTTTGGCAACTTCCACCAGTAGTAGGCCATCATCCGTGTGGTAGTTGCAATGTTTGCTCATTGACCAAACGGTTGATACCTTTGATTTGGTACCTATAGGCAGATGGCGCCTTTTGAAACGCACTAATTGCAACACATATAATTGCATTTACATGATTACGTGTCCCTGTCATTTACGGTACATTGGAATGACCACTAGACCAGTGAAGGTCAGGATCAATGAACACTGCAGTAACATTAGGTGTCGACTATCTTGACAAAAGCCACACTCCCAACGATATGTGGTGGGTAGTTCTTGACGCAATTAATCACGTACTAACTGGATCTAAAACCTTATTAGAAAGAGAGCAACGTTGGGTGTTCAAACTGGGGACCCACATCCATGGACTCAGTGATGATATTCCATGGATGAGTTTCACTCATAATAGTTGATTTGTCCCTTGTCCATTTTGCCACTGAGTCCCTGCCACCACATAGGGATATAACAATTGATTACCACTTAACTCCTATATTTGATGCCAGCTTACTGTGATGTCTTTTAAGACACATTAGCATTCTTTGCGCTATTTTTACCCTAATCTACCTTTTTGGTGATACCTACAATTTAATATACTGTGTCTTGATTGTGCCTAAGTTACCTTAGCCTTTTGTGTTGGCTATCCCAATCCTTCTCAATGGTGAAACCTACTCCAAGCCATTTGATGCCATGAATATTTTTTCAGGGTGTCCCTGGCGTCTAATTGGATTAACCTTGATGACCCCAGTCTCGTTCATACTACTACTGACTGAGCACATGGGCGATCCCTTCCAATTCTGACTTCTTCTCAGGATCGGCCTCAATATGCCTGTTGAACAGTAACTTTTTGTATCTGACCTTTTGACTGTTCGTTGTTTTTGTCATTTGAAACTACTTGTGAACTGCAAATTTTTCTTGTCTTTATTACGAGACGATTGACTGTTTCTCCTCCCATTTTCAATGTGAACCGAAAACGGGGTGATGTCATTAACACAGGGCTGAATATGCAATGCGTAGTCCAATATTTGTTGTGTGGTTTTCTCTTGCCTGTGCCCGGTCCTCTTTTAGTTTCCTTGACCCGAGGGCTGGTCTTCACGATTAGGAGGGCGGTCCATCCTGGGCGAGGTCCACCGCTGATTGGAGGATTGTACGGTGAACCTTGTATTTGACCCACCGGCCACATTCACTTCCCGTCTTTCGGGAATGCGGCCGCGGGTAGGTCTCCATTCATGGACCGTTGGCTCCTTCGGGGCACTCACCTTTTTTATTCAGAACTACAGGGCATGCTCCACAATGGAAAACGCCCTTACTTGCTGTTTTTATGCAGTAGAGGGAGTAATAGACGGCTTTATGTGTTGTTTCAATACTGACTTCGGATCATTAGACACTAGCTGCAATCGTAGCACGTTCTTACCTTCTGCTTTCACTCATTTGAGTGAGCAATATATGGCTTTACTCACTCCACATTTTTGGTAACTATGTCCAATAAAGGGGGAACAACAGTTGTCTGCACTATTTGATTTTACAGCTCTTGGCCTCTATATTTCTAAATATTTTGATTTATTTTCCATTTTCATTTTATATTGACATAGAGGTTAGGCAGAGATTAGACATTGCGCCTTTTTCATAGTTAACCAGCTATCTACACGTACATTACCTGTCAAGTATACATAGGCCCATATTTATACTTTTTGACGCTAAACTGCGCTAACGCAGTTTAGCGTCAAAAAATTTAGCGCCGTCTAACGCCATTCTGAAGCGCCATGCGGGCGCCGTATTTATGGAATGGCGTTAGCCGGCGCTAGCAGACCGGCGCTGCCTGGTGTGCGTGGAAAAAAACCACGTAGACCAGGCAGCGCCGGCGTAGGGGGAAAATGGCGTTAGGGCGTCTTAAAATGGGGCAAGTCAGGTTGAGGCAAAAAAATCACCTCAACCCGATTTGCGCCATTTAAATGACTCCTGTCTTAGTAAAGACAGGAGTCATGCCCCCTTGCCCAATGGCCATGCCCAGGGGACTTATGTCCCCTGGGCATGGTCATTGGGCATAGTGGCATGTAGGGGGGCACAAATTAGGCCCCCCTATGCCACCAAAAAAAATTAAAAAAAAAAATTATACTTACCTGAACTTACCTGAATGTCCCTGGGGTGGGTCCCTCCATCCTTGGGGGTCCTCCTGGGGTGGGCAAGGGTGGCAGGGGGGGTCCCTGGGGGCAGGGGTTGGCACCTGTGGGCTCATTTTGAGCCCACAGGCCCCTTAACGCCTACCCTGACCCAGGCGTTAAAAAGTGGCGCAAATGCGGGGTTTTTTGACCCGACCACTCCCGGGCGTGATTTTTGCCCGGGAGTATAAATACGACGCATTTGCGTCGCCGTCATTTTTTTAGACGGGAACGCCTTCCTTGCATCTCATTAACGCAAGGAAGGTGTTCACGCAAAAAAATGACGCTATTTGCCCATACTTTGGCGCTAGACGCGTCTAACGCCAAAGTATAAATATGGCGTTAGTTTTGCGCCGAATTTGCGTAGAAAAAAACGACGCTAATTCGGCGCAAACGGAGTATAAATATGCCCCATAGTCTTTTCCACATGCTCATTAGTTGTGATCGAAAATAATTATCACCGATCTACCCCAGATGACGCATCACCACTATGTATTTCACCAGTAGTGCCACTAGCATACTTTTTGTATTCATGTAGAAGCTACTATAGTCCTTTAGTAGCATGTTCCCATGGAGCCCCATCCCTAATAGAGGAGGGTAAGCAGTCATTACCTTGAGTTTTATCTTCCACCAAGCATGGCAGCATGTCATCAACGAGTGTCACAACACTTTATGTGCGTCTAATGTTGTATGTGCATTTGATCCCACCTTTGTTGGTCGATACGTTTTTTTGTTTCAACTGGTCCTCATCTATCTAGACCGTTAGATGTGTAGCTTTTTGAGTAAGTCAACTCAGGATTCCTTACACAAATACCTTTACACAATGTGGCATTTAGGGCCTCATTTTAACCCTGGCAGTCGGTGACCGCCTGGCTAAACTGTCAGAAGTACCGCCAACAGGCTGGTGGTACTTCCAACCATATTTCGACCATGACGGAAGCGCCACAGTCTTACTGCCAGGACTGGCGGTTTACCGCCACGGTGGTCCCGGCAGTCGGAATCCGCCAGGATTTCGACTCCCCTCACATACAGCCTGTCCATGGCGGTAGACACCGCCATGAAAAGGCTGGCGGTAAGGGGACTCGGGGGCCCCCAGGCACAGCCCCATCACGATTTTCATTGTCTGCCTGGCCGAGCAGCGGTGGCGTAGGGAAGAATGGGGGTTGTGCGTCAAAGAATGGAGCAAGTCAGATTAGAGTCGAAAAGATGACTCTAACCTGACTAGCGCCATTTATTTGGTGCACAAGCCCCTGGACATGACTCCTGTCTCAGCAAAGACAGGAGTCATGCCCCCTTGTCCAAAGACCATTCCCAAGGGACTTCTGTTAGGCCCCCCATGCCACTTTAAAAAAAAAAAAATACTTACCTCTATTTGATGTAGATGGCTCCCCCCATCCATGGGTGTCTTCCAGGGGTGGGCGAGGGTGGCAGGGGGTGTCCCTGGGGGCAGGGAAGGGCACCTGTGGTCTGCTTCCATGATCTCCGACCAATGAAGTGAGCCCACAGGTGCCTTAACGCCTGCCCTGACCGAGGCGTTAAAAAATTACTCTAAACTGGTTTAGAGTAATTTTTTAAGGCCATCCCCCTCCCGTGCGCCATTTTTACCCAGATGGATAAATATGGCACACAGGTGTTTGAGTCATTTTTTGGACGGGAACGCCTATCTTGCATCTCATTAGCGCAAGGCGGTTTCCCGCATCCAGAAAATGACTCTAACTCCATATTTTTGGCGCAAGAGGGGTCTAGCACCAAATTATAAATATGGAGATAGGTTTCCCTGGATTTGCATAAAACAATGGTGTAAATCCGGCGCAAACAGAGTATAAATATGCCCCCTAGTCCGTTAATCCAGGTCATGAATGAATCGACCATCTGTGTATGACCCTGCCAGAAGATATCTTCGATGTATCGACGCCATAGCCTGATGTTGTCAACAAACAGATAGGTGTTGTTAAGAATAAATTGTTGTTCTACAGGCAGGCCAAGCTGGGAGCAAAGGTGCTACATGTTCTGCATATCTGATGATAAAGCTGGTCTTCAAACCGGAAGAAATTTTCAGTCAGAGCTAAAGACGCACATTGCATAATGAAGTGGATAGGTGTAGGGGAAGTCCATGTACTGCTAGCCAAAGCCTCTTCAACCACCCGTAATGTGACTTCATGGGGTATGTTGGTATATAAAGCCTCCACATCAAGGCTTATCAAGGCATTCACTTGCTCAGTGGCGATGAGAGAGTCAATAAGATTGAGGACATCCTTGGTGTCTTTCAAAAACGTAGAGGTTGGAGGAAGTGGTCACATTGGACCATATAATCTCCCTGTCCCTCTCTTGGTTATCCAGATTTATGGTGGCCTAGGTTGATTCCAACAACACATTAGCATAATTTTTTTACACTAATGTGGCGTTTGAATGGCAAAAACGCCGCACCATATTTACAAAGTGGTGCAATGCTTGCATTGTGCCGCTTTGTAACCCCTTGCACCACATTATGCCTGTGCCAGGGATGATGTATGCAAGGGGGTGCTCCGGTGTTAGGGGGGGCGCAAAGGAATCTATGAGATTCCTTTGCACCATTTTTATCAGCATTTCTTAATGCCTGCTAAGTGCAGGTGTTAAAAAGAGGCTTCCATTGGGTTCAACAGACCTCTGGGTGCTTTGTAGGATTTGCATCAAAATTTTTGACACTATTCCTGCAAAGCGCCAAACTAGCATCAAAAATTCTGACGCTAGTTTCCTAACTACCACCATGGTGCACCGTATATTAAATACAGCGCACACATGGTGGCGTTAGGAGGCACTGATGGGTCCCTAGTCAAGTTAGCGAGACAGCACACTGTACACACAGTAGGGGAGCAGTACCAAAGGTCATCACTGGGGGGTCCCTAATGACTCATTGGCCAAGCATCACATTGTATATTCCCCACGGGTGCAGTACCGCAAGTGGTTATTAGGAGTCCTTAGTGAAGTTCTCCAGGAACCACACTGTATGTACCCCGAAGCGGCTGTGCCAGAGAGTGACACAAGGAGCCAGTGGAGTACAGAGTACTCCAATCACCGCAACCCATAATCCACATCTATTGATTTAAAATTGCCAAAAATCATTTATTATCACCCCACGGAGTGCAAATGAACCACAACTATATAACATAAATAAAAAAAATAACACACACCACAAAAAATAATAGAAGACCACTTTGCCTCACGTGGTATTATGAATAACACTTATCAAAGATGGTGACCTTTCAAATAAAATAAGTAAAAAATATATCATTGGTGTACCAAAACACATACAAATATTTCTGATTTATATTGCTAAAAAAAATGTTTTTATCCCATGACAATGAAAAGGAAGTGAGTGTGGCTTGACAGTGGCTTCTGGGTATGCAAATTGCCAAAAAAAATGCTGGTTGTTCACTCGAAGCCTGCTCCCTAGTAACAGTAGATGGTACTGCGCATTCTGGTTGGTGGATGCCCAGGGTCTTATTTACAAGCAGCTTGCACTGTCATAAGGATGTCATATTTATGCCTCTGCCCGTATTAGCGTCATCTTTTGACGCTAAATCCCCTCTTTCCCTTACACCTCCCCCACCCGGCTAGCGTCTTTTCCAAGACACTAGCCGGGCCTTACCGCTGGCTGGCACCATTCCATAAATATGGCGCCCGGCCGGCATCCAGGAATAGCGCTAGACTTTATCATGCAAAACTGCTCTAAAGCAGTTTTGCGTGAAAAAGTATAAATATGGGCCTTAGTTTTGTAGTGGAAGGTCCACACCTAATGTTGCTGCGGTATTCATTGATCCTGACCTTCACTGGTCTAGTGGTCATTCCAATGTACCGTAAATGACAGGGACACATAATCATGTTAATGCAATTATGTTTGTTGCAATTAGTGTGTTTGAAAAGGGGCCATCTGCCTATAGCTACTGTTAGAAATGGGGTCTTTAGTTGGCAGTCAGGTTACCAGCTGTCTAAGCAAGGACCCTCACTCTAGTCAGGGTAAAGAAGAATCACCCTCAGCTAACCCCCGCTCACCCCCTTGGTAGCTTGGCAGGAACAGGAGGCTTAACTCCAGAGTGCTAAGTGTAAAGTATTTGTACCAACACACACAGTAAGTCAGTAAAAACACTACAAAATGACACAACACACGTTTTGAAAAATAGGAAATATTTACCTAAACAAAACAAGACCAAAATGACAAAAATCCACCATACACAAGTCAAGTAATCAATTAAAAACCAAAAAGAGTCTTCATGTAATTTTAAACACAATGCTAGCGCTGCTAGCGTGAAAATGTACCTGGATCGCGTAAAAAATAAACCTGCATGGGCGAGTGTCCATCAAAAAGGGCTTGCGATGCGTAGATATCACTCACGAGCGAGACCTTACGTAGTTCCTCCTTCAGTCGAGTTGGCATGCATCGTTTCTTCTCTCTGCAAGAGAGCGATGCGTCGATTCGGTCCGGACTCTCGGGTCCGGGCAGGCCTTGCGTAGTTTTTACACGCCCAGCGATGGTTGCGTCAGAAATTCAGCTGCATGTTGATCCGAAAACCACGCAGCGTGGGTTGCGATCTCCCAGCCTCTGTCAGCGATGCTGCGCGTCGTTTCTCCAGCCGCGGGCGTCGATCTTTCGGTTGTGTTGCAGGCGAGCATCCATTTTCAGCCGTAAAGCCAGCAGTGCCTTGATTTTTCAGCCACAGATCAGAGTTGCGTCGATCTTTTCCCCACACGGCGGTCTGTGCGTGGATGTCTCACTCTTGGGCTGCCAGCTTCTCCTTTCAGGATCCCAGGAACTGGATGGGCACTAGTTGGCAGAGTAGGAATCTCAGCAGAGGCTCCAGTTGCTGGCAGAGAGATGTCTTTGCTGTCCCTGAGACTTCAAACAACAGGAGGCAAGCTCTAAATCAAACCCTTGGAGATTTCTTCTCAAGCAGGAATATACCACAAAGTCCAGGCTTTGTCCCCTAGCACAGCCAGAAGCAGCAACTGCAGGATAGCTCCACAAAGCACAGTCACAGGCAGGACAGCTCTTCTTCCTCAGCTCTTCAGCTCTTCTCCAGGCAGAGTTTCCTCTTGATTTCCAGAAGTGTTCTAATGTCTGTGGTTTTGGGTGCCCTTCTTATACCCATTTTGGCCTTTGAAGTAAGTCTCTCTTGTTTGTGAAATCCTGCCTTGCCCAGGCCAGGCCCCAGACACACACCAGGGGGGTGGAGACTGCATTGTGTGAGGGCAGGCACAGCCCTCTCATGTGTGAGTGACCACTCCTCTCCTAGCACAGATGGCTCATCAGCAAATGCAAGCTACACCCCAGCTCCCTTTGTGTCACTGTCTAGAGAGAGGTGCAAACAGCTCAACTGTCAAACTGACCCAGACAGGGAATCCACAAACAGGCAGAGTCACAGAAATGGTTTAAGCAAGAAAATGCCCACTTTCTAAAAGTGGCATTTTGAAACACACAATCTTAAAATCAACTTTACTAAAAGATGTATTTTTAAATTGTGAGCTCAAAGACCCCAAACTCCACATGTCCATCCGCTCCCAAAGGGAATCTACACTTTAATCATATTTAAAGGTAGCCCCCATGTTAACCTATAAGAGATACAGGCCTTGCAACAGTGAAAAACGAATTTAGCAGTATTTCACTGTCAGGACATACAAAACACATTACTATGGTGGTCATTACAACATTGGTGGTAAAAGCCGCTTACCGCCGTGCAGAAGACCGCCAACACACCGCCGCGGCCGCGGAATTCCGCCACAGCTATTATGACCCACAGCACGGAATCCACCAATATTCAGACACCCACACAAGTCCGCCACATCAAAGGTCAGTGATAAACTGGCAAAAACAAAACCTCCACCGTCACGCCAACAGAAATACGCCCACACTATCACGACCCACGAATCCACGCAGCGGTCTTTCAACTGCGGTATTCCATTGGCGGTACACACCGCTGCGCTCAAAATACACACACATCTCCAAAACACCACCACATTGGACAATTCAAAATACACACACCTGATACACATACACACACCACTCCCACACACCCAATACAATATAAAACACACACCCACATCACCCACAAACCCCTACGACCATAATTACAGAGAGAAGGCCAGAGAGAGACACCACAAACAACTACCAAGCATCTACAGGCACACAATACCATCACCCACATAACTTCCACACACCTCACAGAACACAACACTAAATATCACCCCACTTATCACTACACACACCACCCCACACATCACCCACACCACCCCATGGCACGGCAAAGACACCCCAGGTTCTCGGAGGAGGAGCTCAGGCTCATGGTGGAGGAAATCGTCCGGGTAGAGCCACAGCTAATCGGATCACAGGTGCAGCACACCTCCATTGCAAAGAAGATGGAGCAATGGCGAAGAATAGTGGACAGGGTCAACGCGGTGGGACAGCACCCAAGAAATCGGGATGACATCAGGAAGAGGTGGAATGACCTATGGGGGAAGGTGCGTTCCGTGGTCTCAAGACACCACCTTGCGGTTCAGCAGACTGGCGGTGGACCCGCACCTCCTCCCCCACAACTAAGAACATGGGAGGAGCAGGTCTTGGCAATTCTGCATCCTGAGGGCCTCAGAGGACTAGATGGAGGAATGGACTCTGGTAAGTCAAATCTTAACTATTACATCCCCCACCCTACCTGCATGCCATCACATACCCCCACTGTTAGAAATGGGGTCTTTGGTTGACAGTCAGGTTACCCCCTGTTCAAGAAAGGACCCTCACTCTAGTCAGGGTAAAAGAGAATCACCCTCAGCTAACCCCTGCTTACCCCCTTGGTAGCTTGGCAGAGCAGTAGGCTTAACTTCAGAGCGCTAGGTGTAAAGTATTTGTACCAACACACACAGTAACTTAATGAAAACACTACAAAATGACACAACACCAGTTTAGAAAAATAGGAAATATTTATCTAAACAAAACAAGATCAAAACAACAAAAATCCAACATACACAAGTCAAGTTATGAATTTTAAAAGATTAAACTCAAATATAGCGCTTAGAAACAAAAATGCTTCGATGAGATGTTAACACGGCGTCATGACGGAGTCGTTCCCAACAAGCCGACACCAGCGGCGCCGGACACGGAGTCGTGTAGACCCCCAAGTACAGTACCTTTGGTGAAGAGTGAAAACAAGCCGATGCGCGAAGTCGGGAATCGCGGCGTCTATGCGAAACGTTGAATCCGTGCACTTCGAGCGGCGGCGGTCACGACGTGGTATAGCGACTTCCACGGAGTCACGGACTTCAGCGGGGCTGCTGCGGCGTCGGGCCTGCGAAGACCGTCGCGTTCCAGCGAAGGTCACGGCGTCAGGTGCAGGCGGCGTTACCGGATTCAGCAGCGGCGTCGGTCCGGAGTCGTCCGAAGTCGATTTCCTTGGATTCCACCAGCTTTCCTTTCAAGGGCCCAGGGACTGGATAGGGCACCACTTGTCGGGGCAGGAGTCTCTCTAGAGATTCCAGGTGCTGGCAGAGAGAAGTCTTTGCTGTCCCTGAGACTTCAAACAACAGGAGGCAAGCTCTAACTCAAGCCCTTGGAGATTTCTTCTCAAGATGGAAGGCACACAAAGTCCAGTCTTTGCCCTCTTACTCTGGCAGAAGCAGCACTGGAGGAAAGCTCCACAAAGCACAGTCACAGGCAGGGCAGCACTTCTTCCTCAGCTATCAGCTCTTCTACAGGCAGAGGTTCCTCTTGGTTCCAGAAGTGTTTCTAAAGTCTGTAGATTTGGGTGCCCTTCTTATACCCATTTTAGTCTTTGAAGTTACCTTTCTTCAAAGGGGACTCACACCTACTTGTGAAATTCTGCCTTGCCCAGGCAAGGCATCAGACACACAGCAGGGGGTTGGAGCCGGCATTGTCAGAGGCAGGCACAGTCCTTTCAGATGAGAGTGACCACTCCACCCCTCCCTCCTAGCAGAGATGGCTAATCAGGAAATGCAGGTTACACCCCAGCTCCCTTTGTGTCACTGTCTGGTGTGAGGTGAAAAACAACCCAACTGTCAAACTGACCCAGACAGGGAATCCACAAACACGGCAGAGTCAATGAATGGTTTAAGTAAGAAAATGCCCACTTTCTAAAAGTGGCATTTTCAAACGCACAATCTTAAAATCAACTTTATTAAAAGATGTATTTTTTAATTGTGAGTTCAGGGACCCCAAACTCCACATGTCCATCTACTCTCTAGGGGAATCTACACTTTAATCATATTTAAAGGTAGCCCCCATATTATCCTATGAGAGAGACAGGCCTTGCAACAGTGAAAAACGAAATTGGCAGTATTTCACTGTCAGGACATATAAACCACATTACTATATGTCCTACCTTATCCATACACTGCACCCTGCCCTTGGGGCTACCTAGGGCCTACCTTACGGGTGCCTTACATGTAAGAAAAGGGAAGGTTTAGGCCTGGCAAGTGGGTACACTTGCCAAGTCGAATTTACAGTGTACAAATACACACACAGACACTGCAGTGGCAGGTCTGAGACATGATTACAGAGCTACTTATGTGAGTGGCACAACCAGTGCTGCAGGCCCACTAGTAGCATTTGATTTACAGGCCCTGGCACCTCTAGTGCAACTTACTAGTAAATCAAATATGCCAATCATGGATAAACCAATTACATGCAATTTACACGGAGAGCATATGCACTTTAGCACTGGTTAGCAGTGGTAAAGTGCTCAGAGTTGAAAAGCCAACAGCAACAGGTCAGAAACAAATAGGAGGCAGGAGGCAAAAACACTGGGGATGACCCTGCATAAGCAAAAGTCCAACACGACCCCCTACCAGCCTAAAGCCAGGGGAGAACAATCAATACCTTGATATACTTCCCTGATTGGGGCGATAAACAAGGACCCAGGCCCACAACAGCAGGGGCATGTTCCAGTTCTACGCCTTCCTGACTCCAGTTGGATCCCTCTGTCCATACTCTCAGGGCCCACTAAGCTAAACCATGGGGAACCCTTCTCCACCTCTACAGACACCATCTGTGCAGCACCTAACTTTACTTTGCTCACAGATGTATTGCAATGGGCAGATAGTACCACCAGGGCCCACACAGTGGTGTTGCCCACTCCACCCCTGGGGTGTAACTCTCGTTCCCCCCCCCCAGGGGCAGCTCTATCCACCAGGACAGCAAGCCGCAGTGACCCCTCACAACTGTCAGGGATGAGAGCCTGACCTCAGGCCTCTCCAACCACTGTAACTGTGGAGAGTGGGGGGCGGTAGCCCCAGGTGCCTGACACCCTTTGACCACTCTACCTTCCACCAGGTCAGAGAAGATAACCTGACCCTGGCCCTCCCCTCTGGGGCTCTGTACCCTCCCTGCAGAAGCGGCACCCCCAGAGTCAAAAACTGTCAGGGTGCTTGTAGAAGCAGTCCTGCACAATTCTTCCACCAGTGTAGGGCTGGTAACCTGCAACTGGTCCGCCAACCTGGGGTCTGTACCTTCAGGTTGGACCAGGGCCAGGGGTGAGGCTTCCCTCCCCCGGCCCTCCCTTCTGGGGTCCTGCACCCCCCAACTAGGAGTGGCCCCCTCTGAAGGCAACATGGGATGGGCACTGTTAGCAGTAGCCCCTTCCTCCAGGTCAGGGGGGACACCCTGTACCTGATCCTCCAGTCCAGGGTCTGTACCCACAGACTGGACCACCGCATGGCAACCCAGGACTTCCTGGGGGGCATACCTACCCCCCACCAGGTCAGAGTTTACCCTCTGAACCTGGTCATCCAACCTAGAGTCACCACCCTGCGGTTGAACCACTGCCTGGAACACCAGGACTTCCTTGGAGCACACTTACCCCCCATCAGGTCAGAGTTTACCCCCTGAACCTGATCATTCAACCCAGAGTCACCACCCTGCGGTTGAACCTTTGCCTGGAACACCAGGAATTACAGGGGGGCACATTTACCCCCCTTTAGGGACCCACTGTCCCCAAGGGCCACACAAGAGTCTGTCTGGCGCAGGTCCCCTGACCTCTGCCCATCTGACAGAGTCTGGATTCCCCCCAACCCAGAAATGGTCTCACCAAGGTCATTCCTGGGGGGCTCTGCTCTCAGAGCTGACCCCTGACCCTCCAGGTTCTCCACTGGGGTCCGCAACCCCCTCTCAACCCTCTGTCTGGACTTCTGCACCCCCTCACTAGGAGTGGTACTGCCAGACACCAGAACTGGTGGGACGCTGGCTACAGCCGCCCCCCAAGTTCTCCTGACACTGTGGGGTCTCCCTCAACAGATGGCCCTATGGTACAGGCTAGGCTCCCCTCCTGGTGTTCCCTCATGGAACCCTCCAGGACCTGGGACCGGATCTCAGGCACCTTGGGCCTCAACCCATCCCCATTCCCTCTCCTCTGAGACTGCACATGGGGTCCCTCACCCATCCCACTACACTGGGACACTACAATCCATCCCTACCTCACCTGGTTGGGAACTACCTAGACCACTCCTCTCAGTAGCACCCCCAAATGCCTCTTCAGACTCTCTGGTACTCACCCAGAAGTCTGCCTCCATTGTAAGCTCCCTGGGGTCAGAGAACTCACACTCCACCTGGTGTTGGCATAGCTCTGGAAAATAAGGACTAGACATATGCTCTCCAGCAATTACATCACTCAGCCCCTCACATGAATTAACCAAAGTACCCTTCACCCAACCATCCAGTGACTCTGCTTTGAAAAAGCACCCCACATCACCCTCCTGAGACTGGTGAGACAGTACCTGACTGTCCCTGACACTCAACCCACACTCTTCTGGGATGTCTTCACACTCCATAACCAGGACTTCTACCTGGGGGGAACCCCTCTCCCTGTCACTCTCACCTAGAGTCAGTAGAGTGCCCCTCCCACCAGTAGGAATATGACTCCCCATGCCAGTTCCCCAATCCACCTCAGGGACCCTGTGCATCACTGGGGCTACCTCATACCCCTGAACCTCCTGGTGTGTGTTAACTCCCTCCTTCAAGTAGAGCACCACATCTCTGGGCATGTGCACTTCTTCAGCAGCACTAGATATAAAATTGTTGCTGCCACCATTCCAGCTGGATTCAGCCCTCAAGACTTCTAGCTCCTTCATTTTGAGCTCATAAGCCCAAATCCTCTTTTTCATCTCTAAGTCCCTCCTCCTTTCTTCCAACTCCTTCTCCCTTTGCATCCTCAACTCCTTGAACCGGCGAGCCCTCTTTGCCTGTCTGTCCTGTAACTCTTCGGGAGTCAGACCCTTGGATGACACACTGCTACCCCTCCTGGGGACCTTCCCCCCAGGCGTAACAGGTACCTCCACTACACCACTGTGTATCCTCTGCACTTCCCCACCCACATTCTCCTCCTCTATGTGCCCTCCAGCCTTCTTGATTGTCACCCAGGCCCTCTGTGCCTTTTGCAGCTCCCCCTCCCTTGTGGAGCTTTCAGTGGGACAGTCAAGATCTTTAAGGAACTGTTTCAATTGAGCAACTGAGTACTCCTTCAGTTTCTCTATTTCAAACACAGCTCCAGCTGTTGCATCTCCAGATTGAGACATGATGGTCACAAGTGCAAAGTTCCAAAGGCAGAAAATAAGTTCCCAATGAAGTAAAAAGAATCAGTCAAGGGATCAGCAAAATCATGGAAGTAGAATAAAAAGAGTCCCAAAGAGGAAAAATCGATGATCACCAAACAAGTAGTATGTGGTCACGTAGAGGTCTGACCTCAAACAGTAGTGTACACTTAATTACTGTATGTCAAGTACAAATACAAGTCCAAGGGCCAGATATAGCAACGTAACAATTTGGAAGGTGCAAAGTGCGAGTCCATGCGACTCGCAATTTGCACCTCGCAAATTGGTATGCAGTACGGTGTCTCAGACACCGACTGCAACTCGCTATAGGGTCGCAATGACCCACCTCATGAATATTCATGAGGTGGGTCGCAAATTGCGGCCCCATAGCGAGTATAGGCACTCGCAAACATGGAGGCCTGCTGTCGTCAGCAGACCTCCATGTTCGTGACTGCTTTCAATAAAGCAGTTTTTTTTTTTTAAGTGTAGCCCGTTTTCCTTAAAGGAAAACGAGCTGCACTTAAAAAAAAAAACGAAACCTTTAGTTTCGGTATTTTTTCAGGGCAGGGAGTGGTCCCTGGGACCACTCCCTGCCCTGAAAAAATATTTTTGGGTCCATTCACAAAGTGGAAGGGGTCCCATGGGGACCCCTTCCAATTTGCGAGTGGGTTACCATCCACTTGAAGTGGATGGTAACTGCGATACCATTTGCAATCGCGTACGCGGTCGCAAATGGTATTGCATACCACTCAGACTCGCAAATAGGAAGGGAACACCCCTTCCTATTTGCGATTCTGGAATGCATATTGCGAGTCGGTACCAACTCGCAATATGCATTTCTGAATAGCAAAGAGGCTTTTGCGCCTCGCAAACGGCGATTTTCGCCGTTTGCGAGGCGCAAACCCTTTGCTACATCTGGCCCCAAATCCCAACTGCTGATCACCAATGTTAGAAATGGGGTCTTTGGTTGACAGTCAGGTTACCCCCTGTTCAAGCAAGGACCCTCACTCTAGTCAGGGTAAAAGAGAATCACCCTCAGCTAACCCCTGCTTACCCCCTTGGTAGCTTGGCAGAGCAGTAGGCTTAACTTCAGAGCGCTAGGTGTAAAGTATTTGTACCCTCACACACAGTAACTTAATGAAAACACTACAAAATGACACAACACCAGTTTAGAAAAATAGGAAATATTTATCTAAACAAAACAAGACCAAAACGACAAAAATCCAACATACACAAGTCAAGTTATGAATTTTAAAAGATTAAACTCAAATATAGCGCTTAGAAACAAAAATGCTTCGATGAGATGTTAATACGGCATCGTGACGGAGTCGTTCCCAACAAGCCGACACCAGCGGCGCCGGACACGGAGTCGTGTAGACCCCCAAGTACAGTACCTTTGGTGAAGAGTGAAAACAAGCCGATGCGCGAAGTCGGGAATCGCGGCGTCTATGCGAAACGTTTAATCCGTGCACTTCGAGCGGCGTCGGTCACGACGTGGTGCGGCGACTTCTACGGAGTCGCGGACTTCAGCGGGGCTGCTGCGGCGTCGGGCCTGCGAAGACCGTCGCGTTCCAGCGAAGGTCACGGCGTCAGATGCAGGCGGCGTTACCGGATTCAGCAGCGGCGTCGGTCCGGAGTCGTCCGAAGTCAATTTCCTTGGATTCCACCAGCTTTCCTTTCAAGGGCTCAGGGACTGGATAGGGCACCACTTGTCGGGGCAGGAGTCTCTCCAGAGACTCCAGGTGCTGGCAGAGAGAAGTCTTTGCTGTCCCTGAGACTTCAAACAACAGGAGGCAAGCTCTAACTCAAGCCCTTGGAGATTTCTTCTCAAGATGGAAGGCACACAAAGTCCAGTCTTTGCCCTCTTACTCTGGCAGAAGCAGCACTGGAGGAAAGCTCCACAAAGCACAGTCACAGGCAGGGCAGCACTTCTTCCTCAGCTATCAGCTCTTCTCCAGGCAGAGGTTCCTCTTGGTTCCAGTAGTGTTTCTAAAGTCTGTAGATTTGGGTGCCCTTCTTATACCCATTTTAGTCTTTGAAGTCACCTTTCTTCAAAGGGGACTCACACCTACTTGTGAAATTCTGCCTTGCCCAGGCAAGGCATCAGACACACAGCAGGGGGTTGGAGCCGGCATTGTCAGAGGCAGGCACAGTCCTTTCAGATGAGAGTGACCACTCCACCCCTCCCTCCTAGCAGAGATGGCTAATCAGGAAATGCAGGTTACACCCCAGCTCCCTTTGTGTCACTGTCTGGTGTGAGGTGAAAAACAACCCAACTGTCAAACTGACCCAGACAGGGAATCCACAAACACGGCAGAGTCACAGAATGGTTTAAGCAAGAAAATGCCCACTTTCTAAAAGTGGAATTTCAAACGCACAATCTTAAAATCAACTTTATTAAAAGATGTATTTTTTAATTGTGAGTTCAGGGACCCCAAACTCCACATGTCCATCTACTCTCTAGGGGAATCTACACTTTAATCATATTTAAAGGTAGCCCCCATATTATCCTATGAGAGAGACAGGCCTTGCAACAGTGAAAAACGAAATTGGCAGTATTTCACTGTCAGGACATATAAACCACATTACTAAGGGGGTCATTCTGACCCCGGCGGGCGGCAGGAGCCGCCCGCCTGGAGGGAACCGCCAGAATACCGCTGCGCGGTCAAAAGACCGCCGCGGATATTCTGGGTTTCCCACTGGGCTGGCGGGCGACCGCCAAAAGGCCGTCCGCCAGCCCAGTGGGAAACACCCCTCCATGAGGATGACGGCTCCGAATGGAGCCGGCGGAGTGGAGGATGTGCGACGGGTGCAGTTGCACCCGTCGCTAATTTCAGTGTCTGCTAAGCAGACACTGAAATTCAGGGTGGGGCCCTCTTACGGGGGCCCCTGCAGTGCCCATGCCATTGGCATGGGCACTGCAGGGGCCCCCAAGGGCCCCACGACACCCCATACCGCCATCCTGTTCCTGGCGGTTCGCCCGCCAGGAACAGGATGGCGGTATGGGGTGTCTGAATCCATTGGAGGATTCAGCAGGGCAGCGGAAAACCGGAGGGACACCGCCGGTTTTCCTGTTCTGACCGCAGCCATACCGCCGCGGTCAGAATGCCCAGCGGAGCACCGCCAGCCTGTTGGCGGTGCTCCCGCCGACCCCGGCGGTCAGAATCACCCCCTATATGTCCTACCTTATCCATACACTGCACCCTGCCCTTGGGGCTACCTAGGGCCTACCTTAGGGGTGCCTTACATGTAAGAAAAGGGAAGGTTTAGGCCTGGCAAGTGGGTACACTTGCCAAGTCGAATTTACAGTGTAAAAATACACACACAGACACTGCAGTGGCAGGTCTGAGACATGATTACAGAGCTACTTATGTGGGTGGCACAACCAGTGCTGCAGGCCCACTAGTAGCATTTGATTTACAGGCCCTGGCACCTCTAGTGCACCTTACTAGGGACTTACTAGTAAATCAAATATGCCAATCATGGATAAACCAATTACATACAATTTACACGGAGAGCATATGCACTTTAGCACTGGTTAGCAGTGGTAAAGTGCTCAGAGTTGAAAAGCCAACAGCAACAGGTCAGAAAAAAATAGGAGGCAGGAGGCAAAAAGAATGGGGATGACCCTGCATAAGCAAAAGTCCAACACCCACCCTCACCCTCACCCCCATCATTTCAACTCCTCACAAATGTCCCAACATCACAAACCACCCATCCCAACACCAAGCCCTGCATGCAACAACAAAGCATGGACACACATCACTAAAGCATGGCCAACGCACATACCCATACACCCCCCTAAAACATCATCACACAAGGTCCCACACGGGAATGCAAGCACTGGGGTACACGGTCACCCACCCGTTGCACACCATGGCACACACAGATGTAATAAACATCCTTTTATACCCCTGCAGGAGCCCTACCCAACGTCACTGGACAGGAGGGTCCACACACGTCAACTCCGCCAACAGAAGAGGCCCACAGTGATGACAGCACCTCTGTCTAACTGGAACTAGATGACCAGCCCGGCCCATCAGGGACCTCGGGACAGTCGGTTCCCTTCACACAGTCACAGGCCACTACAGAGCTTCCCCCCTCTGGAAACACCAGCACAGCACCAACCCAGCGGGCCCATACCTCCGTCCCCAGGACACGTCAATCAGCTGTGTGTCCATCACTACAGGGAACCCAGGCTAACCCACCACCCCAACAACAACAGGGACCTGGGGGCAGTGGCAGTGGGCACACGGTCCAGGGGACGGAGGCCCAGGAACACAGGGGAACTGCGAGGGCTGCTGTGCGACAGGGGGAGGACAGGCCAAGGGAACCCACTCTCCACGAGGCCCTCTCCAACATCATGGGAGCCTACCACCATTCCCAGGAGACGATGGCAACTGTACTGGCCAAGTTTCAGGAGACCCAGCGCCTGCAGGAGGAACAGTATTTGGGCACCATCGTAGGGGTGCTGAAGGAAGTACTAAACACCAGGAGGGACACTGTGTCACTACAAAGGGGCCCCTGACACTAGCCTGGACGATGAACTGTCCACCACCTCTGCCGGCGCTAGTGGACAGGAGGCACTGCCACAGGACCACCACACCAGCACCCCACCCCCTGCAAAGGGAGAACCACCTCGCAAACGGTCCCTGAGATCCAGAACAAAGACAGAGAACGACGCCAAGACCCCCGCCAAGAAATGAGACCACCCTGAATGTCATCCTTCTGTCCCACTTTGTCACTCTGTCCATCCTTAAACTGCCCCAGCTCCACTTCCTATGCCCATTTGGGCAATGCACCTGTGAGACTAATAGACTGGACTCTGCCATGGACATTTCTCCACCATCGACCCTCACCATTTTGCTACCCCCTCCAATATTGAGCACTAAAATAAACACCCTTAAAGCACAAAACAATCTGGAGTCAGTCTGTGATTTCGGAATAGTGTATTAGCAATTACAGCGTCAAAAAGATCTTTTATTTGTAATGTCAACATACCTATGTCACACAGCTGTAGTCCATGATGAATCAAAGCAGAAGTCACACTGTGGGACACACATCTGTGAAATTGTAATGGAAAGTGACAACTCAGTGACCATACACTGGGTGAAAACGACAGACAGTAGAGAGGTAGTAGTGTTAACCCCTTCGCTGCCAGGCCTTTTCCCCCTCCTGTGCCAGGCCTTTTTTTGCCTATTTGGGGCAGTTCGAGCTTAGGCCCTCATAACTTTTTGTCCACATAAGCTAACCAAGCCAAATTTGCGTCCTTTTTTTCCAACATCCTAGGGATTCTAGAGGTACCCAGACTTTGTGGGTTCCCTTGAAGGAGGCCAAGAAATTGGCCAAAATACAGTGAAAATTTCGTTTTTTTCAAAAAAATTGGAAAAAGTGGCTGCAGAAGAAGGCTTGTGGATTTCCCCCTGAAAATGGCATCAACAAAGAGTTGGCAGTGCTAAACTCAGCAGCTTCCTAGCTTTCAGGAACAGGCAGACTTGAATCAGAAAACCCAATTTTTCAACACAATTTTGGCATTTTACTGGGGCATACCCCATTTTCGCAATTTTTTGTGCTTTCAGCCTCCTTCCAGTCAGTGACAGGAATGAGCATGAAACCAATGCTGGATCCCAGAAACCTAACCATTTCTGACAAGTAGACAAAATTCTGAATTCAGCAAGGGGTCATTTGTGTAGATCCTACAAGGGTTTCCTACAGAAAATAACAGCTGAAAAAGAAAAATATTGAAATTGAGGTGAAAAAAACATCAATTTTTCTCTACGTTTTACTCTGTAACTTTTCCCTGCAATGTCAGATTATGGAAAGCAATATACTGTTACGTCTGCTGGACTCCTCTGGTTGCGGGGATATATAGGGCTTGTAGGTTCATGAAGAACCCGAGGAACCCAGAGCCAATAAATGAGCTGCACCCTGCAGTGCGTTTTCATTCTATACCGGGTATACAGCAATTCATTTGCTGAAATATAAAGAGTAAAAAATTGCTATCAAGAAAACCTTTGCATTTCCAAAAAGGGCACAAGATAAGGTGCTGAGGAGCAGTGGTTATTTGCACATCTCTGAATTCCGGGGTGACCATACTAGCATGTGAATTAAAGGGAATTTCTCAAATAGATGTCTTTTTTACACACTCTCCTATATTTGGAAGGAAAAAATGTAGAGAAAGATAAGGGGCAATAGCACTTGTTTTGCTAATCTATGTTCCCCCAAGTCTCCCGATAAAAATGATACCTCACTTGTGTGGGTAGGCTTGGCGCCCGCGACAGGAAACGCCCCACAGCGCAACGTGGACACATCCAAAATTTTGGGAGAAAACAGAGGTGTTTTTTGCGAAGTGCCTACCTGTAGATTTTGGCCTCTAGCTCAGCCGGCACCTAGGGAAACCTACCAAACCTGTGCATTTCCGAAAACTAGAGACCTAGGGGAATCCAAGGAGGGGTGACTTGCGGGGCTCGGACCAGGTTCTGTTACCCAGAATCCTTTGCAAACCTCAAAATTTGGCTAAAAAAACACATGTTCCTCACATTTCTGTGGCAGAAAGTTCTGGAATCTGAGAGGAGCTACAAATTTCCTTCCACCCAGCGTTCCCCCAAGTCTCCCGATAAAAATGATACCTCACTTGCGTGGGTAGGCCTAGCGCCGGCGACAGGAAACACCCCAAAGCGCAACGTGGACACATCCTAAATTTTGGGAGAAAACAGAGGTGTTTTTTGCGAAGTGCCTACCTGTAGATTTTGGCCTCTAGCTCAGCCGGCACCTAGGGAAACCTACCAAACCTGTGCATTTCTGAAAACTAGAGACCTAGGGGAATCCAAGGAGGGGTGACTTGCAGGGCTCGGACCAGGTTCTGTTACCCAGAATCCTTTGCAAACCTCAAAATTTGGCTAAAAAAACACATGTTCCTCACATTTCTGTGGCAGAAAGTTCTGGAATCTGAGAGGAGCTACAAATTTCCTTCCAGCCAGCGTTCCCCCAAGTCTCCCGATAAAAATGATACCTCACTTGCGTGGGTAGGCCTAGCGTCGGCGACAGGAAACACCCCAAAGCGCAACGTGGACACATCCTAAATTTTGGAAAAAAACAGAGGTGTTTTTTGCGAAGTGCCTACCCGTAGATTTTGGCCTCTAGCTCAGCCGGCACCTAGGGAAACCTACCAAACCTGTGCATTTCTGAAAACTAGAGACCTAGGGGAATCCAAGGAGGGGTGACTTGCGGGGCTCGGACCAGGTTCTGTTACCCAGAATCCTTTGCAAACCTCAAAATTTGGCTAAAAAAACACATGTTCCTCACATTTCTGTGGCAGAAAGTTCTGGAATCTGAGAGGAGCTACACATTTTCTTCCACCCAGCGTTCCCACAAGTCTCCCGATAAAAATGATACCTCACTTGCGTGGGTAGGCCTAGCACCGGCGACAGGAAACACCCCAAAGCGCAACGTGGACACATCCTAAATTTTGGAAAAAAACAGAGGTGTTTTTTGCGAAGTGCCTACCTGTAGATTTTGGCCTCTAGCTCAGCCGGCACCTAGGGAAACCTACCAAACCTGTGCATTTCTGAAAACTAGAGACCTAGGGGAATCCAAGGAGGGGTGACTTGCGGGGCTCGGACCAGGTTCTGTTACCCAGAATCCTTTGCAAACCTCAAAATTTGGCTAAAAAAACACATGTTCCTCACATTTCTGTGGCAGAAAGTTCTGGAATCTGAGAGGAGCTACAAATTTCCTTCCACCCAGCGTTCCCCCAAGTCTCCCGATAAAAATGATACCTCACTTGCGTGGGTAGGCCTAGCGTCGGCGACAGGAAACACCCCAAAGCGCAACGTGGACACATCCTAAATTTTGGAAAAAAACAGAGGTGTTTTTTGCGAAGTGCCTACCCGTAGATTTTGGCCTCTAGCTCAGCCGGCACCTAGGGAAACCTACCAAACCTGTGCATTTCTGAAAACTAGAGACCTAGGGGAATCCAAGGAGGGGTGACTTGCGGGGCTCGGACCAGGTTCTGTTACCCAGAATCCTTTGCAAACCTCAAAATTTGGCAAAAAAAACACATGTTCCTCACATTTCTGTGGCAGAAAGTTCTGGAATCTGAGAGGAGCTACAAATTTCCTTCCACCCAGCGTTCCCCCAAGTCTCCCGATAAAAATGATACCTCACTTGCGTGGGTAGGCCTAGCGCCGGCGACAGGAAACACCCCAAAGCGCAACGTGGACACATCCTAAATTTTGGGAGAAAACAGAGGTGTTTTTTGCGAAGTGCCTACCTGTAGATTTTGGCCTCTAGCTCAGCCGGCACCTAGGGAAACCTACCAAACCTGTGCATTTCTGAAAACTAGAGACCTAGGGGAATCCAAGGAGGGGTGACTTGCGTGGCTCGGACCAGGTTCTGTTACCCAGAATCCTTTGCAAACCTCAAAATTTGGCTAAAAAAACACATGTTCCTCACATTTCTGTTGCAGAAAGTTCTGGAATCTGAGAGGAGCTACAAATTTCCTTCCACCCAGCGTTCCCCCAAGTCTCCCGATAAAAATGATACCTCACTTGCGTGGGTAGGCCTAGCGTCGGCGACAGGAAACACCCCAAAGCGCAACGTGGACACATCCTAAATTTTGGAAAAAAACAGAGGTGTTTTTTGCGAAGTGCCTACCCGTAGATTTTGGCCTCTAGCTCAGCCGGCACCTAAGGAAACCTACCAAACCTGTGCATTTCTGAAAACTAGAGACCTAGGGGAATCCAAGGAGGGGTGACTTGCGGGGCTCGGACCAGGTTCTGTTACCCAGAATCCTTTGCAAACCTCAAAATTTGGCTAAAAAAACACATGTTCCTCACATTTCTGTGGCAGAAAGTTCTGGAATCTGAGAGGAGCTACAAATTTTCTTCCACCCAGCATTCCCCCAAGTCTCCCGATAAAAATGATACCTCACTTGCGTGGATAGGCCTAGCGCCGGCGACAGGAAACACCCCAAAGCGCAACGTGGACACATCCTAAATTTTGGAAAAAAACAGAGGTGTTTTTTGCGAAGTGCCTACCTGTAGATTTTGGCCTCTAGCTCAGCCGGCACCTAGGGAAACCTACCAAACCTGTGCATTTCTGAAAACTAGAGACCTAGGGGAATCCAAGGAGGGGTGACTTGCAGGGCTCGGACCAGGTTCTGTTACCCAGAATCCTTTGCAAACCTCAAAATTTGGCTAAAAAAACACATGTTCCTCACATTTCTGTGGCAGAAAGTTCTGGAATCTGAGAGGAGCTACAAATTTCCTTCCACCCAGCGTTCCCCCAAGTCTCCCGATAAAAATGATACCTCACTTGCGTGGGTAGGCCTAGCGTCGGCGACAGGAAACACCCCAAAGCGCAACGTGGACACATCCTAAATTTTGGAAAAAAACAGAGGTGTTTTTTGCGAAGTGCCTACCCGTAGATTTTGGCCTCTAGCTCAGCCGGCACCTAGGGAAACCTACCAAACCTGTGCATTTCTGAAAACTAGAGACCTAGGGGAATCCAAGGAGGGGTGACTTGCGGGGCTCGGACCAGGTTCTTTTACCCAGAATCCTTTGCAAACCTCAAAATTTGGCTAAAAAAACACATGTTCCTCACATTTCTGTGGCAGAAAGTTCTGGAATCTGAGAGGAGCTACAAATTTTCTTCCACCCAGCGTTCCCACAAGTCTCCCGATAAAAATGATACCTCACTTGCGTGGGTAGGCCTAGCGCCGGCGACAGGAAACACCCCAAAGCGCAACGTGGACACATCCTAAATTTTGGAAAAAAACAGAGGTGTTTTTTGCGAAGTGCCTACCTGTAGATTTTGGCCTCTAGCTCAGCCGGCACCTAGGGAAACCTACCAAACCTGTGCATTTCTGAAAACTAGAGTTCTAGGGGAATCCAAGGAGGGGTGACTTGCGGGGCTCGGACCAGGTTCTGTTACCCAGAATCCTTTGCAAACCTCAAAATTTGGCTAAAAAAACACATGTTCCTCACATTTCTGTGGCAGAAAGTTCTGGAATCTGAGAGGAGCTACAAATTTCCTTCCACCCAGCGTTCCCCCAAGTCTCCCGATAAAAATGATACCTCACTTGCGTGGGTAGGCCTAGCGTCGGCGACAGGAAACACCCCAAAGCGCAACGTGGACACATCCTAAATTTTGGAAAAAAACAGAGGTGTTTTTTGCGAAGTGCCTACCCGTAGATTTTGGCCTCTAGCTCAGCCGGCACCTAGGGAAACCTACCAAACCTGTGCATTTCTGAAAACTAGAGACCTAGGGGAATCCAAGGAGGGGTGACTTGCGGGGCTCGGACCAGGTTCTGTTACCCAGAATCCTTTGCAAACCTCAAAATTTGGCAAAAAAAACACATGTTCCTCACATTTCTGTGGCAGAAAGTTCTGGAATCTGAGAGGAGCTACAAATTTTCTTCCACCCAGCGTTCCCCCAAGTCTCCCGATAAAAATGATACCTCACTTGCGTGGGTAGGCCTAGCGCCGGCGACAGGAAACATCCCAAAGCGCAACGTGGACACATCCTAAATTTTGGAAAAAAACAGAGGTGTTTTTTGCGAAGTGCCTACCTGTAGATTTTGGCCTCTAGCTCAGCCGGCACCTAGGGAAACCTACCAAACCTGTGCATTTCTGAAAACTAGAGACCTAGGGGAATCCAAGGAGGGGTGACTTGCGGGGCTCGGACCAGGTTCTGTTACCCAGAATCCTTTGCAAACCTCAAAATGTGGCTAAAAAAACACATGTTCCTCACATTTCTGTGGCAGAAAGTTCTGGAATCTGAGAGGAGCCACAAATTTCCTTCCACCCAGCGTTCCCCTAAGTCTCTCAATAAAAATGGTACCTCACTTCTGTGGGTAGGCCTAGCGCCCACGAAAGGAAATGGCCCAAAACACAACGTGGACAGAACATATTTTTTCACAGAAAACAGAGGTGTTTTTTGCAAAGTGCCTACCTGTGGAGTTTGGCCTCTAGCTCAGCCGGCCCCGGGAGTCTAAGGGGTCGCTCCCCCTGCGTGACATTGGCGCCAAAAAACAAATCCCAGGTGCCTAGTGGTTTCTGCCCCCTTGGGGGCAGATTGACCTAAAATCTGCCAATCTGCCCCCAAGGGGGGCAGAAATGGCCTAAATACAATTTGCCCCCCAGGGGAGCGACCCTTGCCTGATGGGTCGCTCCCCATCTCGAAAAAAACAAACAAAAAAAAAACACAACAAAAAAAATTGCCCTGGTGCCCTGAGGGCTCTGCCCCCTCCTGGGGGCAGTTCGGCCTAACAATAGGCCGATCTGCCCCCAGGGGGGGCAGAAATGGCCTAAAATAAATTTGCCCCCCCCCAGCCCCCACCCCCCCGGGAGCGACCCTTGCCTACGGGGTCGCTCCCCCTGCGTGACATTGGCGCCAAAAAACAAATCCCCGGTGCCTAGTGGTTTCTGCCCCCTTGGGGGCAGATTGACCTAAAATCGGCCAATCTGCCCCCAAGGGGGGCAGAAATGGCCTAAATACAATTTGCCCCCCAGGGGAGCGACCCTTGCCTGATGGGTCGCTCCCCATCTCGAAAAAATAAATAAAAATAAAATAAACACAACAAAAAAAATTGCCTTTGTGCCTTGAGGGTTCTGCCCCGCCCTGGGGGCAGTTCGGCCTAGTAATAGGCCGATCTGGGGGGCAGAAATGGCCTAAAATAAATTTGTCCCCCCCCCGGCCTAAATACAATTTGCCCCCCAGGGGAGCGACCCTTGCCTGATGGGTCGCTCCCCATCTCTAAAAAAAGAAACAACAACAAAAAAAAAACACACAAAAAAAAATTGCCCTGGTGCCTAGAGGTTTCTGCCCCCCCTGGGGGCAGATCAGCCTAATAATAGGCCGATCTGCCCCCAGGGGGGGCAGAAATGGCCTAAAATAAATTGCCCTCCCCCCCAGGGAGCGACCCTTGCCTAAGGGGTCGCTCCCTTTGCGTGAAATTCACGCAAAGAAAAAATTCCCTGGTGTCTAGTGGTTTCTACCCCCCTTGGGGGCAGATTGGCCTCATCAAAATAGGCCAATCTGCCCCCAAGGGGGGCAGAAATGGCCAAAATATAATTTTCCCCCAAGGGGAGCGACCCTTGCCTAAGGGGTCGCTCCCCACCAAAAAAAAAAGAAATGAAACATAAAAAAAAAAAAAAAAAATGGTCCCTGGTGCCTAGAGGTTTCTGCCCCCCCTGGGGGCAGAAAAGGCCTTCTCAAAAAAATGCCCCCCCTGGGAGCGACCCTTGCCCAAGGGGTCGCTCCCTTTTGTGTGTTTCAATAAAAAAAAAAAAATCCCTGGTGTCTAGTGGGGTTTCAAAAGCCGGATTGCAAGCAATCCGGCTTTTGAAACCCTCGGAGGGACTTCAAAGGGAAGGAAATACTTTTCCTTCCCTTTGAAGCCCCTCCGGGCCTCCCAAGTGATTGAAAAAGAAATGCTTTTGCATTTCTTTTTCAATCGCGCTGGAAGCAGAGCTTCCAGCGCGACTAGGGAGGCCCCTGTGACAAATCAGCGCGTGCTCGCGCGCTGACGTCACAGGGGGGGGTGGAGGGGGTCGGGGGTGGAAGGGGAAGGTCTTCCCCTTCCATCCCGACTTGGGGGGGAAGGGGGGTGCACGGGGGCGCGCTAGCGCGCCCCCAAGTTCCCCTGTGCCTAGGACGAGATGATCTCGTCCAAGGCACAGAAGGGGTTAAAGTACATGTAGTAGGCAGGTATGTATTCTTACCTGTGTCTCACTGGAAATATTGCTGGATCACTGAGTCCCTGTTGTTCATGTCTTCTTCCTCTGCTTCCTCGTCTTCACTGTCCACAGGCTCCACAGCTGCAACAACACCGCCATCTGGACCATCCTCCTGCAGAAAAGGTACCTGTCGTCGCAAAGCCAAGTTGTGAAGCATACAGCAGGCCACGATGATCTGGCACACCTTCTTTGGTGAGTAGAATAGGGATCCACCTCTCATATGGAGGCACCTGAACCTGGTCTTCAGGAGGCCGAAGGTCCACTCGATTATCCGCTGTGTACGCCCATGTGCCCCATTGTAGCGTTTCTCTGCCCTTGTCCTGGGATTCCTCACTGGGGTCAGTAGCCATGACAGGTTGGGGTAACCAGAGCCACCTGCAAATGGCGAGGGACAACTGTTAGACACACACTAACCTGTAGGGATATCTCCAGACCCAGACAACCATTCCCACCGTCTTGCTTCAGGGTGCTCACCTAATAGCCACACACGGTGCCTCTGGAGTTGACCCATCACATAAGGGATGATGCTATTCCACAGGATGTAGGCGTCATGCACTGAGCCAGGGAACTTGGCATTCACATGGGAGATGTAATGGTCTGCCAAACACACCATCTGTACATTCATGGAATGATAACTCTTCCGGTTTCTGTACACCTGTTCACTCCTGCGTGGGGGGACCAAGGCCACATGTGTCCCATCAATGGCACCTATGATGTTGGGGATATGTTCCAGGGCATAGAAATCACCTTTCACTGTAGGCAAATCCTCCACCTGAGGGAAAACGATGTAGCTCAGCATGTGTTTCAGCAGGACAGACAACACTCTGGACAACACGTTGGAAAACATAGGCTGGGACATCCCTGATGCTATGGCCACTGTTGTTTGAAATGACCCACTTGCAAGGAAATGGAGCACTGACAGCACCTGCACTTGAGGGGGGATTCCTGTGTGATGGCGGATAGCTGACATCAGGTCTGGCTCCAGCTGGGTACACAGTTCCTGGATTGTGGCACGGTCAAGCATGTATGTGATGATCACATGTCTTTCCTCCATTGTCGACAGGTCCACCAATGGTCGGTACACCGTAGGATGCCGCCATCTCCTCATATGTCCCAGCGGATGGTGCCTATGAAGGACAACAGCGAGCACAGAGTCAAACAACTGAGAGGTACGTACCCACAGCTTACACAGAACACAAATCATAATCCAAAAAGTGGCCTGTATGTGTGTTGAGTCTAGGCCTAGGTATGTGTGACGCAGTTAAAATTAAGCCATGTGGGCCCCTGAAATGGCGGCTGCCTGACCTGTAAATTGGGACAATGGGATGTGAGGGAACTGCGCTGGCGTTGTGTCGAAGACCGCGGCGCAATGCTGCATTGGTTAACATTGGACCCTATGGGTCCCAGGAGCCAATGACGATGTACGCCGGCAGTGACGGTACGCACGCCGCGGACGTGACCGCCATTTTCTATCTGTTCAATCACTCGATACCTGATCTTTGACAGGAGAGGACCTACACTGCAAGTGCTGCTATGACCTCGGTCTGGAAGAGACAATGGCTCGTGCGTCTGGGGAAAGGGCCCCTGCCTTCACATCGGAGGAGTTGGAGAAACTTGTGGACGTGGTCCTCCCCCAGTACACGCTACTCTACGGTCCTCCAGACAAACAGGTAAGTACACTGGGAGCATGCTGTATGGGCTATGCCTGTGTGGAGTGGGGTGGATGTAAGAAGGGGGGGGAGATCGCAGCGTGCATGAAACGACGGTGAGTGCATGTGCCACATGGCAAGGGTAGGGATGGGGGCCAATGACTGTGACGGTGCAGTTGCTAATAAGTTTCTCTTCCCCCTGTACAATTCATGTAGGTCAGCGCCCACCAAAAAAAAATTATTTGGCGTGCCATCGCCAAGGACGTCCGGACCCTGGGGGTCTACCACAGACGGAGCACCCATCGCCGGAAAAGATGGGAGGACATTCGCTGCTGGAGCAAGAAGACAGGCGGAGGCTCAGCTGGGGATGGCCTCCCAACGTGGGAGAGGTGCCCGTCGCACCATGACCCCCCTGATGTTCAGGATCCTGGCGGTGGCGTACCCGGAGTTGGATGGGCGCTTGAGGGCATCACGGCAGCCACAAGGGGGAGTACACTCTCATCCTGCTGTTTTTGCGCGCAGTGGAGGTGTCTGGTGGGGGAGGTGGGCTGTGGGTTTCCCTAGGCCAGGGCGATTTCCGTAGGCAAGGTCCCTCCGTAAGGCAGGCCATGTGGCACCCCACCCCACCTCTGTAGAGTGCCAAGTACACCTAGTCATGCCCCTGTGTCATCCATGTGTGCAGATGTCGTCCATAGTCTAGTAGGCCATTTCCCAGGAATTGAACAGTGGAGCCCAAGAGCGCGGCGTAGTGCAGGGGGCTTGTGTGTCTGTCGTGTCCGCCAACGGTAGCGGTAATGCATGCACTCAACATGTCTTTCTTCTGTCGTCCACCCCCCTTTTTGTGGTCTCCCTGTTCTTGTATGCATTAGCATTATCAGGCAGAGGAGCAATGGCACCGGAGCACGAGGGGGCTGCATCCCACATGACCATGGAGGGCCACACTACGAACTCGGACTTCACCAGTGGGACGGAGGGCGAGGGGAGCTCCACGGCGGGGACAGGAGCTGAGACCAGCGACACGGTCTCGTCCTCTGATGGGAGCTCCCTTATGGTGGCGGCAACATCTGTGCCCCCCGATCTACAGGTACAGCCGCCACCCCCCTACCAGCACCGCCCTCCCAGCAGCCCCTCAGCCTTTGCCCTGTGCCCGCTCACCCGAGAGGGTGGGCATCAACTTCGCCCCAGGCACCTCAGGCCCTGCCCCAGTCACCCCTGCTGCCCTCAGTGAGGAGGCCATTGACCTCCTCAGGCCCCTCACTGTTGGGCAGTCTACCATTTTGAATGCCATCCAGGGTGTCGAAAGGCAGTTGCAACAAACCAATGCATTCCTGGAGGGCATTCATTCTGGTCAGGCGGCCCTTCAGCGAGCTTTTCAGACTGTGGCCTCAGCACTGATGGCAGCCATTGTCCCTGTGTCTAGCCTCCCCCCTCCAACTTCCTCCACCCAGACCCAATCCCCTGTGCCCCAGCCTATCCCATGCACACCTACAGACCAGCATGCACACACGTTAACACACAAGGGAAGCTCAGCCAAACATAAGCACCACACATCCCACAGGCACTCGCTCAAGCATCAGACACATCAACATCCACTGCCTCCACTGTGTCCCCCTCCTCCTCGTCTTCCTTCTCCCTCCCAGTCATGTCTCCACTCACACCTGCATGCACTACATCCACAGCCACTACTGCCATCACCAACACACACACCACCACACCCCGCTCACGTGCAGTCACCACCCCCACTACCATTCACACGTACCCTGTGTCCTTTGCCAGTGTGTCTGTGACGCCACCTCCCAAGATACACAAACGCAGGCACACATCCACCCAACAGCCATCCACCTCACGGCAGCCTCCAGCGCATGCACCTTCACCCAAAGTCAGCAAACGAACATCTCCTACAACCACACCCTCTTCCTCCACTCCCAAACCCCCTCCAGCTACCCGTCCCAGTGTCTCCAAAAAACGTTTCTTGTCCAACCTTGACCTCTTTCCCTCACCTCCCCCACCCCGTCCGTCTCCTAGGTCCCGAACTAGCACCTCAGCCACAACATCTCTGGGACCAGTGGTGCCTGTAGTCACCGGAATTAGGAGTGCACCGGCCACCAGTGTGGCACGAAGCCACAGCACGGACAGTCCCCCACCTGTGAAGCAACAAAAGTTGGCCAGTGCCCGGCGGGAGAGGGGGAAGACTCCAGCCACCAAAGCTGCTCCCAGGGGTCCCGGTGGGAGTGTTGAGTCAGCTGCGACACCTTCCAAGGTGGGGAAGGGCCACAAGAAACCAGGAAAGTCTGGGAAGAGCAGCACGGCGGAGGAGACCACCATCATCCCCGCTGCCCAGGAGGCCACAGCCGTCATACCAGCTGGCCCGGAGGCCACAGCCATCATCCCGCTGCCCAGGAGGCCACAGCCATCATCCCGCTGCCCAGGAGGTCACCGCCATCATCCCCGCTGGGCCAGAGAGGACCTCCAGCACAAGCCCCGCTGGGACAGAGAGGACCGCCACCACAAGCCCCGCTGGGACAGAGAGGACCGCCAGCACAATCCCTGCTGGGCTAGAGAGGACCACCAGCACAAGCCCCGCTGGGACAGAGAGGACCGCCAGCACAAGCCCCGCTGGGACAGAGAGGACCGCCAGCACAAGCCCCGCTGGGCTACAGAGGACCGCCAGCACAAGCCCCGCTGGGACAGAGAGGACCGCAAGCACAAGCACAGCTGGGCTAGAGAGGACCACCAGCACAAGTCCCGCTGAGACAGAGAGGACCGCCAGCACAAGCCCCGCTGGGACAGAGAGGACCACCAGCACAAGCCCCGCTGGGACAGAGAGGACCGCCAGCAGCTGAGTCAGTGCAAAGGAGCCCGCCGCTCCAAGCACCGCTGAACAGGGCACCGCCACTCCAAGCACCGCTGAACAGGGGACCGCCGCCCATGAGCGCCAAGGGCACTGATGCTACTGAGTCCGTCACGAGCAGGATGAAGCACTCTGGGCACAATGCCCCCTCCAGAACCAGTGGAGAGATACATCCGCTACCTCTGTCCTTAGCAGGATGAAGCACTCTGGGCACAATGCCCCTTCCAGAACCAGTGGACAATGCCCCCTCCAGAACCAGTGGAGAGATACATCCACTACCTCTGTCCTTAGCAGGATGAAGCACTCTGGGCACAATGCCCCCTCCAGAACCAGTGGAGACTGTTATCCACTTGAGAGACTGTGGCTTTGCACTCCCCAGGATAAAGCAGTGGGCAAAACACCCACCGTATAGACTTGAGAGACTGTGGCTTTGCACTCCCCAGGATGTAACAGTGGGTAACCCACCCACTGTAGAGACTTGAGAGACTGTGGCTTTGCACTCCCCAGGATGGAACAGTAGGCAACCCACCCACTGTAGAGACTTGAGAGACTGTGGCTTTGCACTCCCCAGGATGGAACAGTGGGCAACCCACCCACTGTAGAGACTTGAGAGACTGTGGCTTTGCACTCCCCAGGATGTAACAGTGGGCATGTGGCCCCCTCATGGACTTCGCGTCGTGCCCTCAACCGGCTGAGGTGCCCCCACTTTCCCTCCCCTGAGGTGCCTGTTTTCTTCCTCTCTGATGCCCCTGCAATGTTCTCTCTGTCATGGTCAGGGATCTTGTGTGGGCCTCGCCCATACCGTGTGGGCCCAGTGTTCCACGGACTTAATTGGAGCACTACCTGGACTACTATGCTTGGTGTATATTTTGTATATGGTGTATATATATATTTTTGCCTACTTGATTTTAATATATTACAATAGTTACACTCATTTTCTTTTGTCTTTGCATTCTTCTGGGGGGGGTTAGGGGGTGTAACTGTAATGTATCATGCTGTATTGGTGTATGTGTTGTAGTGAGTGAGGGTGGGGTGTGTGTGTCCCTGTTTTTCCCTCCCCCCTCCCCTGTGTCATAGGTGCAGTACTCACCGTGGTCTTCGCCGCCGGCGTTCGTGCTCCTGGTAGAGGAGCAGGAAGACTATCGCAGGGACAATTTGGAGTTCTGGCTCCATGGTATCCTGGTTCCTCGTGCGGGGTGTAGAGGTGAGCGTTTTCACTTTGAAATCCTGTTTCCGCCGTGTTTTTATCTGCAGTGAATCCGCCCCGGAAAAGGTGGCGGATTGGTAGGTTGTGATACTGTGGGCATTACTTTGTCCTCCGCCTGTCTGTTGGCGGTGACCGCCGTGCTGTTTGTTTGTACCGCCGTGGCGGTCGGAGTGTTAAAGTGGCTGTCTTTGTTGGCGGTTTCTGCCACGGTCGTAATTGCACATTTTTTACCGCCGGCCTGTTGGCGGTCTTACCGCCGCTTTAACACCGACCGCCAAGGTTGTAATGATCACCTATACAGTATGTCCTACCTTAACCAGACACTGCACCCTGCCCTTGGGGCTACAGGGCCTACCTTAGGGGTGTCTTATATGTAAGAAAAGGGAAGGTTTAGGCCTGGCAAGTGGGTACACTTGCCAAGTCGAATTTACAGTTTAAAACTGCACACACAGACACTGCAGTGGCAGGTCTGAGACATGATTACAGGGCTACTAATATGGGTGGCACAACAAGTGCTGCAGGCCCGCTAACAGCATTTGATTTACAGGCCCTCGGCACCTCTAGTGCACCTTACTAGGGACTTACTAGTAAATCAGATATGCCAATCATGGATAAACCAATCAACAGTACAATTTACACAGAGAGCATATGCACTTTAGCACTGGTTAGCAGTGGTAAAGTGCCCAGAGTCCTAAAGCCAACAAAAACAGGTCAGAAAAATAGGAGGAAGGAGGCAAAAAGATTGGGGATGACCCTGCAAAAGGGCAAAATCCAACAGGTACCACATCTAAGGTATCAACCCGTTTGGTCAATGAACAAACATTGCAACTACAACACGGATGATGACCTACTACTGGAGGGAGTTACCAAAGTGTCGCCTGACTAGGTTCTGAGCGGACAGTCATAGGGTGTGTGTGTACGACCAAGTACTCTATATTTGTTGTCCTCTTAAAGACAAACAAAGGCTTAGGTATTGACACCCCACCACTTCCCAGTACAGACCATTGATTGTTAAGAAGCTTTTTCATGGTGTTTGACACAGGGGTGTATGTAGAAACACAAGACAATCGAGTCTCGGAGTTCTTAGGTTCAGTTGTCAATAATGCCTCTCTATGGTTATTGCGTACCCGTTTGCGAACTATATTAATTACTTGGCGTGGATAGTGTCTATCATGCAACTTTGCCGCGAGGTCATTGGCTTGTGCTTCAAAAGCCGAGATGTCACTGCAATTACGGCGTAGCCGCAGAAATTCACCATACGGTAAATTATCCCGTAATGCCTTAGGATGGTGACTTTTATATAGTAGTAGACTATTGCGATCTGTTGTCTTCTGATAAGTGCAGGTCTCCAATTTGCCCTGGTTGATGGTAATCATGAGGTCCAAAAAAGAAATCCTGGTCACTGACACTGTTGAGGTGAACCTCAAGAAGGGATCAAGTCCGTTAATCCAGGCCATGAATGAATCGACCTTCTGTGTATGACCCTGCCAGATGATCAAATATCGTCGATGTATCAACGCCATAGCCTGATGTTGTCAACAAACGGATTGGTGTTGCTAAGTATAAATCGTTGTTCAAAATAATACATATACATGCAAGCCAAGCTGGGAGCAAAGATGCTACCCATAGATGTTCCGCGTATCTGGTGATAAAGCTGGTCTTCAAACCGGAAGAAATTTTCAGTCAGATCTAAAGACGCACATTGCATAATGAAGTGGCTAGGTGTAGGGGAAGTCCATGTACTGCTAGCCAAAGCCTCTTTAACCACCGTAATGTTGCTTCTTGGGGTATGTTGGCATATAAAGCCTTCACATCAAGGCTTATCAAGGCATTCACTTGCTCAGTGGCGTTGATAGAGTCACTAAGATTGAGGACATCCTTGGTGTCTTTCAAAAACGTAGAGCTTTCCCTCACACTAGGTTGGAGGAAGTGGTCACAAAAGGTAGAGAGGGGTTCTGGGATAGACCTTATACCTGAGCCAATGGGGCATCCCGGTGGAGGCAGTCTGCCCTCATGGATCTAAGGGAGGCAATAAAAATACGGAGTGCGTGGGTGGGATGTCTCCAACAACTCTGACTTGTTATGAGATATCCAAGCATTGGTTTCGGCTTCATTAATCATATACGTACGTATTTGAAGTTGTAATCTGTCAGTGGGGTCTAGTGTAATCGGGGCATAGTATGTGGAGTCACTCAAGAGACGTAAGAATTCCTGTCTATATTCATGAGCGTACAGGACAACGATTGCTACGCCCTTGTCTGCCGGTTTGATTACAATACTAGGGTCAAGCGCTATTGTTTTAGGAGGGGATGTTGACAAATGAATGTTTGGGGCATAGTTTACTCACGTCTGTTAGGACTGCCTTTTTAAACACAAGGGGGCATATTTATACTCCGTTTGCGCCGAATTAGCGTCGTTTTTTTCGACGCAAATTTGGCGCAAAACTAACGCCATATTTATACTTTGGCGTTAGACGCGTCTAGCGCCAAAGTATGGGCAAATAGCGTCATTTTTTAGCGTGAACGCCTTCCTTGCGTTAATGAGATGCAAGGAAGGCGTTCCCGTCTAAAAAAATGATGGCGACGCAAATGCGTCGTATTTATACTCCTGGGCAAAAATCACGCCCGGGAGTTGGCGGGCCGAAAACCCTGCATTTGCGCCACTTTTTAACGCCTGGGTCAGGGCAGGCGTTAAGGGACCTGTGGGCTCAAAATGAGCCCACAGCTGCCCTCCCATGCCCCCAGGGACCCCCCCTGCCACCCTTGCCCACCCCAGGAGGACACCCAAGGATGGAGGGACCCACCCCAGGGACATTCAGGTAAGTTCAGGTAAGTATAAAAAAAAAAAAACTTTAGATTTTTTTTTGGCATAGGGTGGCCTGATTTGTGCCCCCCTACATGCCACAATGCCCAATGACCATGCCCAGGGGACAGAAGTCCCCTGGGCATGGCCATTCGGCAAGGGGGCATGACTCCTGTCTTTACTAAGACAGGAGTCATGTAAATGGCGTCTGGGCGTCGTTTAAAATGGCGCAAATCGGGTTAAGACGATTTTTGAGCGTCAACCTGACTTGCGCCATTTTTAAGACGCCCTAACTCCATTTTTCCCTACGCCGGCGCTGCCTGGTGTACGTGGTTTTTTTCCACGCACACCAGGCAGCGCCGGTCTGCTTGCGCCGGCTAACGCCATTCAATAAATACGGCGCCCGCATGGCGCTTCAGAATGGCGTTAGCCGGCGCAAATTTTTTTGACGCTAAACTGCGTTAGCGCAGTTTAGCGTCAAAAAGTATAAATACGGGCCAAGGAGTTCGCAGGGCATAGCTGATGCCGGAGGAATGAAGGAACATGGATTTCTAAGTCCAGAGTCCTCCCTCTGTGCCTCCAAAGGTTTGTCCTTAAAGAAGAAGTGTAAACACATTTTTCTGAAAACTTGAGCGAGCTCACAATTAAGATGAAAAAGATCTTCCTTAGGGGTTGGTGCAAAGCCTAGCCCTTTATTCAAAGCACTGACTTCATCTGTAGAAATTTGTCTTGAGGACAGGTTGATGTAGGAAAATTACTCACTGTTGCAGTTACCCCCCAATTTTTGCCTGATATTGATGCTGACTTGACTAAGAAGTGTGCTGGGACCCTACTAACCAGGCCCCAGCACTAGTGTTCTTTCACAAAAAATGTGCCATTGTTTCCACAATTGGCACACCCATGGCACACAGATAAGTCCCTTGTAAAAGAAACCAGTGGTACCAAGGGCCCTGTGACCAGGGAAGGTCCCTAAGGGCTGCAGCATGTGTTGTGCCACCCTAAGGGACCCCTCACCTAACACATGCACACTACCAATGCAGATTGTGTGTGTTTGTGGGGCGAAAAAGGCAAAGTAGACATGGCTCCCCCCTCAGGATGCCATGCACAGAAAATACTGCCTGTGGCATAGGTAAGTCACCCCTCTAGCAGGCCGTAAAGCCCTATGGCAGAGTGCACTATACCACAAATGAGGGCATAGCTGCATGAGCAATATGCCCCTACAGTGTCTAAGTCCATTCTTAGACATTGTAAGTACAGTGTGGCCATATTAAGTATATGATCTGGGAGTTTGTCAAAACGAACTCCACAGCTCCATAATGGCTACACTGAATACTGGGAAGTTTGGTATCAAACTTCTCAGAATAATAAACCCACACTGATGCCAGTGTTGGATTTATTAAGAAATGCACACAGAGGGCATCTTAGAGATGCCCCCTGTATTTTACCCAATCCTTCAGTGCAGGATTGACTGGTCTGTGCCAGCCTGCCGCTGAGAGACGAGTTTCTGACCCCATGGGGTGAGGGACTTTGTGTCCTCTGAGGCCAGAAACAAAGCCTGCTCTGGGTGGAGGTGCTTCACACCTCCCCCCGCAGGAACTGTAACATCTAGCAGTTAGCTTCAAAGGCTCAAGCTTTGTGTTAGAATGCCCCAGGGTACTCCAGCTAGTGGAGATGCCCACCCCCCAGACACAGCCCCCACTTTTGGCGGCAAGTCCGGGGAGATAATGAGAAAAACAAGGAGGAGTCACCTACCAGTCAGGACAGCCCCTAAGGTGCCCTGAGCTGAGGTGACCCCTGCCTTTAGAAATCCTCCATTTTCATTTTGGAGGATTCCCCCAATAGTAACAGTAATGTGACCACCTCCCCTCAGGAAGGAGGCACAAGGAGGGTGTAGCCACCCTGAAGGACAGTAGCCATTGGCTACTGTCCCCCAGACCTAAACACACCCCTAAATTGAGTATTTAGGGGTGACCCTAAACCCAGGAAATCAGATTCCTGCAACCTGAAGAAAGAAGGACTGCTCACCTGAAAGCCCCGCAGAGACGACGGAGATGACAACTGCCTTGGCCCCAGCCCTACCGGCCTGTCTCCCGACTCAGAGAACCTGCACAGCGACTCATCCACCGGGACCAGCGACCTCAGAGGACTCTGAGGACTGCCCGAGAACAGCTGTACTGTTCAGAAATTGCAACTTTGAAGTAACTTTAAAGAGACTCCATCTTCCCGCCAGAAGCGTGAGTCTTCACACTCTGCACCAGATGCCCCGGCTCGAGGTCCAGAGAATAACCACGCAGAGAGGACTCCCAGGCGACTGCGACGACATGAGTAACCTGAGTCGACACCCCTACACCCCCACCACAGCAACGCCTTCAGAGAGGATCCAGAGGCTCCCCCTGACTGCGACTGCCTGTTAACAAGGAACCCTACACCTGGACCTGGCACTGCACCCGCAGCCCCCAGAACCGAGAGGAACCACCTTCCAGTGCAAGAGTGACCAGCAGGCGGCCCTCTTCCAAGCCCAGTTAATGGCTGGCCCGAGAAGCCCCCCTGTGCCCTGCCTGCATCACCTAAGTGACCCCCGGGTCCCTCTATTGCTTTCTACAGCAAACCCGACGCCTACTTTGCGCACTGTACCCGGCCGCCCCTGTGCCGCTGAGGGTGTGTGCTGTGTGCCTGTTTGCTACCCCCCTCCCAGTGCTCTACCAAACCCCCCTGTTCTGCTCCCCGAGGTCGCAGGTACTTACCTGTAAGCAGACCGGAACCGAAGCACCCCTGTTCTCCATAGGCGCGTTTGTGTTTTGGGCCCTCTTTTGACCTCTGCACCTGACCGGCCCTGTGTTGCTGGTGCGGTGGCTTTGGGGTTGCCTTGAACCCCCAACGGTGGGCTGCCTATGCCCCAGGAACTGAACTCGTAAGTCTCTTACTTACCTGAGAAACTAACTTTTGCTTACCTCCCTCAGGAACTGATGATTTTTGCACTGTGTCCACTTTTAAAATAGCTCATTGCCATTTTAGCCAAAACTGTGTGTACTACTGTTTTAAATCAAAGTTCTATACTTACCTCTGTGAAGTACCTTACATTTGATGTACTTACCTCAAATTTGAATCTTGTGGTTCTAAAATAAATTAAGAAAAGATATTTTCCTATATAAAAACCTATTGGCCTGGAGTTAAGTCTTTGAGTGTGTGTTCCTCATTTATTGCCTGTGTGTGTACAACAAATGCTTAACACTACCCTCTGATAAGCCTACTGCTCGACCACACTACCACGAAATAGAGCATTAGAATTATCTATTTTTGTCACTATCAACCTCTAAGGGGAACCCTTGGACTCTGTGCACACTATCTCTCATTTTGAGATAGTAGATACAGAGCCAACTTCCTACAGCTGATGACTAAGTCCTCATTGGCTGATTCTTGCCTTGGCTCCTGGTCACCATTTGTGGTTCTTCCTTTGCCCAATGTACATGTCTTCCTCTTCCTCTGCGCCTGCCTCTTCCTCTGCCCCGGCCTCGGCCTAAAAACGGCACGTTAGGCATCATCTGGCGTGGTTGATAGAAAGGATAGGGAGGTTGCCATGGCAGTGGTTGATGCATTGGGAACAGAGGTGGATTATAATAGGGTTATCATATACCCTCGTCTGTGCTCCACCCATCCGAAGATGAGCTACTGCTCTAAGTCTGTGGTTTCCTATAGGAAGAGACAGATTCCTCAGAAGAACGTGATTGAGTATCGACCTCATAGTCGTCTTTGATGTAAGGATATACCTTTTCTTTGCTGAGGTTGGTAATATCTTTTTGTAATTTGGGAATTTTCAGTTGAGTCAAATACTCTTTTGTTTCATTCAACTCAGTGTTAATCTCGGTTAGGCGACTTTTAAATTCTGACAAGGACAAAGTTGTTTTCAACGTATTTTCTGCTAAGCTGATCTCGACTGCAATGGAGTCAGCTAATCTTTTCGATTTGCTAATAATGAAGACCAGCCAGTCCCTAGTACACTTCAAAGCGATTTGCGCCCAGTCCTTCCTAAAAATTAAGGGGCAGATTTATGTAAAGTGGTGCTGCACCAAGTCCAGCGCCACTTTCCATGCGCCCCTTGGCACACCCCTACCTCCACCATATGTGAGCCGTATTTTGAAATATGGCTACCATGGCGCAGGGTAGGGGGCAATGGAGTAATTTTTTATGACTCTATTGATGTACTCTGCAGGAGTAGCGCCAAACTGTTGGCACTACTCCTGCAGAGCACATAGGGGCCCATTCTAAAGAGTGGAAGCCCCCTTTTAATGCCTGCTCTTGAGCAGGCGTTAAAGTGCCGTAATAAATGGCACAAGGAAATCCCATAGATTTAGATTAGAGAACGTCCTGGCAGAGGCCTAATGTAGAGAAAAGGGTTACAGGGTGACACAATGCATGCATTGCGCCACCCTGTAAATACGGCGCAGGGATTTTGGCCTTGTTGGGCCACATTAAAGGCTACCATGGCGCAGAGTAGGGGGCAATGGAGTAACTGTTTTTTACTCTATTGATGTATTCTACAGGAGAAGCGCCAAACTGTTGCCACTACTCCTGCAGAGTACATAGGGGCCCATTCTAAAGAATGGAAGCCCCCTTTTAACACCTGCTCTTGAGCAGGCATTAAAGTGCCGTAATAAATGGTGCAAGGAAATCCCATAGATTTAGATTAGAGAACTTCCTGGCAGAGGCATAATGTAGAGCAAAGGTTTACAGGGTGACGCAATGCATGCATTGCGCCACCCTGTAAATACGGCGCGGGGATTTTGGCTTTGTTGGGCCACATTAATGTCAAAATAAATGACGTTATTGTGGCGCAAGGTGGCTCTAGGTGCCTATAAATATTCCCCTGAATCTTGTAGGAAGATTCTGGGCACACTGGCCACAATCAGGCCATTCGGAGCAATGTTGGCCCGAAGATATTCAGGGGCATTTTATGCTTGTTTTGCTCTGAATTTGCGTCATTTTTTTATGCAAATTCGGTGCAAAACTAACTCCATATTTACACTTTGGAGCTAGACCCGTCTACCACCAAAGTTATGGAGTTAAAGTCATTTTTGGGACATAGAGGGCCATATTTATACTCCGTTTGCGCCGAAATTGCATCGGTTTTTTTGACGCAATTTCGACGCAAAACTAACGCCAACTAACGCCATATTTATACTATGGCGTTAGAGGCGAATAGCGCCAAAGTTCCCGGAATGTGCGTCATTTTTTAGCGTGAACCCCTTCCTTGCGTTAATGATATGCAAGGGAGGCGTTCCCGTCTAAAAAATGACTCCCAGGCCTTTACGTGGTATTTATACTCCCGGGCAAAAGAGACGCCCGGGAGTTGGCGTGGCTAAAAACGGCGCATTTGCGCCACTTTTTAACGCCTGCTCAGGGCAGGCGTTAAGGGGCCTGTGGGCTCAAAATGAGCCCACAGGTGCCTTCCCATGCCCCCAGGGACCCCCCCTGCCACCCTTGCCCACCCCAGGAGGACCCCCAAGGATGGAGGGACCCACCCCAGGGACATTCAGGTAAGTTCAGGTAAGTATAATTTTTTATTTTTTTATATTTTGTTTTGGTGGCATAGGGGGGCCTTATTTGTGCCCCCCTACATGCCACTATGCCCAATGACCATGCCCAGGGGACATAAGTCCCCTGGGCATGGCCATTGGGCAAGGGGGCATGACTCCTATCTTTACAATGATAGGAGTCATGTTGATGGGGGATGGGCGTCGTTAAAAAATGGCGCAAGTCGGGTTAAGACGATTTTTTCGACGTAACCTGACTTGCCCCATTTTAAGACGCCCATGCGCCATTTTCCCCCTACGCCGGCGCTGTCTGGTCTACGTGGTTTTTTCCCACGCAAACCAGGCAGCGCCGGTCTGATTGCGCCGTCTAACGCCATTCCATAAATACGGCGCCCGCATGGCGCTTCAGAATGGCGTTAGACGGCGCAAAACTTTTTGACGCTAAACTGCGTTAGCGCAGTTTAGCGTCAAAAAGTATAAATATGGGCCAGAATCCTACCTTGCATCAATGAGATGAATGGTAGGCGTTCCCATGCAAAAAGGGCCTCTTTTCTACAATCATGCACGGGGGAGGAGGTGTCAAATAATGGTGCAAAGCTTGGATTGCACCATTATTTAACGCATGGGTCAGGGTAGGCATTAGGGGACCTGTGGGCCTATTTCCATGGTGGAACACCATGGAATAAGCCCACAGGTGCCCTCCTCAAGCCCCAGGGACACCCCTACCCACCCCATCCCAGGTAAGTATAGGTAAGTACAGGTAAGTATTTTTTTTAAAAAAATTTAACTGCCATTGGGGGCCCTGAAATGGGTCCCCCTACATGGCACTGGGTGCAATGGCCATGGCCAGGGACCCTGGTTCCCTGTGCTTGCCATTGGGGTGGTGGGCATGACTCCTGCCTTTTCTGAGACAGGAGTCATGTGGTATAGATGGTTTTGTGTCAGAAAATGACACTAAGCTGGTTAGAGTCATTATTTTTACTCTAACCAGCCTAACGTTATTTTTTGGTGCAATACCGCCACCCCACCTGGCTAACGTAATTTGTTTTTACGCTACCTTACCCTTTGCACTGACTTGCACTATTCCATAAATATGGTGCCCGGCTGGCGCTCAAGAATAGTGCAACCTGGTGCAAAACGTTTTGATGCAAAACTGCGTTAGTGCAGTTTTGCACTAAAACGTATAAATATGCCCCTCAGTCATGATAGTTCCATGTAGTATTGTTTTGATAAGATCTTGTTTTAAAAAATGTAAATTAGCACTTGTATAGCGCACTACTCACCCGTTAGGGTCTCAAGGCGCTGTACTCATACCGCTATGGAACCCCTCCTGGCTTTTCCCTGTGAGGCGCCCACTCCTGAGCACACCCCCAGGGTGAAGCCAGGCATCCAAGAGCTGTTGGGGCCGTTGTGGAGATTAAGCAAGCTATTGCCCAGAGTTGCACCCATGAATTAGATTAGGCACCGAGGCGAGAATTATCTGGTCAAGGGGAATTGAGCCCAAGACCTGCCGAAGCAGGACTTGAACCCTGGTCTTGAGCCAGATCTCTGCTTCAGGGTCTGCCGCGCTAACCATTGAGCCACACTTCTCCACAGCTGGGACACTTTATCTCAATCCTCCTTGAGGCTCCCAGAGGGACCAGTCCCATCGTTACCAAGAATGGAGGGGTTTTAAGTATAGCAGTCACAACGTCATCATCGAAACTCAACCCCTGGAAGTCCTCCATTTTGGGGCATTGGAACTACAATTAGTAGGAAAGTACAGTTCAATGTCCCACAGCTGAGCCGCTGTGCTTATCTATGTGCTATTCTACATAACCATGAGAGGGACAGGGAGATTATATGGTCTGCTGTATAGCCTCCCTAATAATAATACAAATCATATAGGTACACCATATAGGTAGGGACTCCTTAGGCGTGAAACATGTTGACCTTCATTTGTGGTTGAAGGAATTCCCTTCCTACACCCCTTTGTTTTTTGGTAGAATGGTGGAGCATTGTCTCCATTCCACTCCCGATTGTTTTTAACTTTGACTGAGACCATTTATGATCAATAAAATATAGATGTTTGGGGTTCTCGAGCCAATTTTAACTTTCTCCTCTCCAGCTTCTTTTTGCTTGTAGGTTTAAATTGATCCCTACTTGTTCTGACCACGGCACGCTCTATTTATTAAGATCTCCGGTAAAGAGCCCACTTGCGGGCCCGTCAGACATTGCAGCGCCAGTCCTATGATGAAGCATGACATCCAATGGATGTGTGAGGGCTCTAGGTTCTATTTTTAGAAGTTCCTAGTGGACCTCTCTCTTCTTTCGTGGAACAGTGTACCTATATGATTTGTATTATTATTACGGAGGCTGTACATTGGACCATGTAATCTCCTTGTCCCTCTCATGGTTATCCAGATTTATGGTGGCCTAGCGTCATTCCAACATCACATTAGTGTCATTTTTTTACGCTAATGTGGCGTTTGAATGGCAAAAACGCCGCACCATATTTACAAAATGGCGTAATGCTTGTATTGTGCCACTTTCTAACCCCTTGCACCACATTATGCCTGCGCAAGGCTGGGGGGGAGCAAAGGAATCTATCAGCATTTCTTAACGCCTGCTAAATGCAGGCGTTATAAAGAGGCTTCCATTGGTTTCAATGGGCCTCTGGGTGCTTTTTAGGATTTGCGTCAAATTTTTTACGCGAGTCCTTGAAAGTGCCGAACTATCGTCAAAAATTCTGATGCCAGTTTCCTAACTACTGCCATGGTGCACTGTATTAAATACAGTGAACACATGGTGGCGCTAGGGAGGCACTGATGGGTCCCTAGTCAGGTTAGCAAGACAACACAGTGTACACACACTAGGGGAGCGGTACCAAAGGTCATCACTGGGGGGTCCCTAATGGTCGTCCAGGCATCACATTGGCTATTCCCCGGAGGTGCAGTACCGCAGTTGGGCACTAGGCGTCCCTAATGAAGTCCTCCAGCCACCACACTGTATGTACCCCGAGGCTGCTGTGCCAGAGGGTGACACAAGGAGCCAGTGGAGTCCAGTGCGGAGTACTCCGGCCACCGCGACCCACAAATATCCGCTTCTATTGATCTAAAATTGCCGATGACGCGCTACTTGTTTGCTTTGCTTGCTGCGTTTCCGGAGCTTCGCACGTTCATAGCCCACATCAAGCTTCTAATTACCAAACACGGGGACTCACAAATTCTGATAAACAGAAAACCCAAAATTTCAATTCATAAACTGCAGATTTGAAGCTCCTTTCACATACATTATTCCCAATGAGCGATTTTTTTTATATTTTAAATGGTCTTTTAAACTTCTTAATGGATCTTGCTTACACATTGTAACAATGATCCTGCAAAAATTAATTAAGTCGTTTATCATCGCCACAAAGAGTGCTAATGAACCACAACCTTTTTATATATCATGTAACAATAATCGTATAATGTTGGAAGACGCTTTTCCGCAAATAGTATTATGCTTAACACTTAACACTCACGGTGACTTAATTATATCGTTGTTGTACCAAAACACATACAAACATATAAATATGTCTGACTTACAATGATAAAAGAATGTTTTTACCCACAACAATGAAACGGAAGTGAGTGTGGCTTGACAGTGGCTTCTGGGTATGCAAATTCTCAACAAAATTAGCTGGCTGTTCATAGGAAGCCTGCCCCCTAGTAACAGTAGATGGTACTGCGCACTCTGGTTGGTGGACGCACAGGGTCTTATTTACAAGGAGCTTGTGCTGTCATAAGGTTGCTTTAGTTAGGGTGCAAGCACAGTAATTTAGCCTTTCTTCGCTTAGCCCTGCAGCTTGTGCCCTTTCATCTATGTACATGGCATTTCATTCATTTTTATTATTTTAGCAAAGGCTTGGTTTAGTGAAAGCTGTTTTTATTATTTTATCAGTTGCTCTTTTGTGCAGACTTTTATTAGTCTTTTCTTGCAGGACATATTCACTCTATGATCTCTCCAAGGCTGACTATGATATGCTTATCAGTTATTGCCGGTACAAAGTGTTAATTATGTCCCAACCTCTTATACACCGAAATGTGCGTGTTGTCACATCAGGGCAGTTTCTCAAAACATCTGGGCCCATATTTATACTTTTTGCGTCAAAAATTTTACCACCGGCTAACGCCATTCCAACGCGCCATGCGGGCACCTTATTTATGGAATGACGTTAGCCGGCGCTGCGGACTGGTGTGCGTAAAAAAAAATGACTCACACCAGGCAGCGCCGGCGTATGGGAAAATGGGGGTTGTGTGTCAAAAAATGGGGCAAGTCAGGTCTGAGGCAAATTTCAGCCCTCAAACCGGATTTGCGCCATTTTGTTTGACGCCCAACCTCCATTGACATGACTCCTGTCTTAGCAAAGACAGGAGTCATGCCCCCTTGCCCAATGGCCATGCCCAGGGGACTTATGAAAAAAATTCAGAAAAAAATACTTACCCAAACTTACCTTTCCTTCCCTGGGATGGGTCCCTCCATCCTTGGGTGTCCTCCTGGGGTGGGCAAGGGTGGCAGGGGGTGTCCCTGGGGGCAGGGGAGGGCACCTATGGGCTCCTTCCGAGCCCACAGGTCCCTTAACGCCTGCCCTGACCCAGGCGTTAAAAAACGGTGCCCATCAGGCTGTGCGTAGTTTTTTAAGGCCCACCCCCTCCTGTGCGTCAAAATGACATCAGAGTATAAATATGGGGCACAGGCCTTAAAGTAATTTTTTGGAAGGGAACGCCTACCTTGCATATAATTAACGCAAGGCTGGTTCCCCCTTCCAAAAAATGACGCACATGGTGGAATTTTGACGCCCGCGGGGTCGGACGTCAAAGTATAAATATGGGGCTTGGTTTGCACCGGTTGTGCGTCCAAATTTTTGACGCACATTCGGCGCAAACAGAGTATAAATATGCCCCCTGCTGTTTTATTATAAAACACTTCACTGCCCCTTTATGTTAGAGGGTATTTCCAGCTACTGTCATAGAAACCTGCATCTGACTTTGCAGTTTTTGACAAGCTCTGATGCCTCTTCTGCCCATATGTGGGAGGACTCGCAGTAGACCAACAGACCTCTTCTTTACATACAATCACAGGTATGGGGGATGGGTTTCTTCTGAGGGGCCTGATGGACAGATTAGGCCTTACACTGCCATGCTCTTGTATAGAATATTGGTAGAACAAGTAGAGATTCCAGAACCGTTATTGGGATCTTATGGTGGGACTTTTCCTATGTTTCACTTCCCTCATCACTGTTCTGCTTTTATTATGTTTTATTATCCTCGAAATCGCAATAAATGCCTTTTTATGTAGAATGCAGTTGATTCAAGAAACAGAAAGCGTATGTAGCTATGTGTGAAAAACAGTGCTGAACAACATCTGATGCATCTAAAATAGTGTGCATGACAACATTGTATACCAAATAGTCCTCCATTGCCAAACACAATGATCACAAAGTGTTAACATACATAGGGGCAGATTTACAAGCCCCTAGTGCCTCAATGCTGCCTTAGCTTCATTTCTTTTATGCTAGCGTGGTGCTAAGCAGGCCATACCCCGTGCCATATTTACAAAGTGGCGCAATCCATGCATTGCACCACTTTGCAACCCCTTGCACCAGGTATAATATATTCCGGGGGGGGCGTTCCCCCTGCAGGGAGGCCCGATAAAAATGGCGCAGTGAAATTTACAAGATTTCACTGTGCCATTGTTTCCAATGACAAAGCCCTTGTATTGGCCAATGGGCCTCCCTGTGCTATGCTGCACTAGTGTCAAATTTGTTGGCACTAGTTCAGCAAAGCAGCACAATAGCATCCAAAATTTTGACATGTTGCGGTAACGACTGCCATGGTGCACAGTGTTGTAAATACAGTGCATCCACAGTGTCGTAAGGGGGGCACAGGGGAGACTCAAGAAAAGTGGAGCATTGGGACCGATGCACCACTTTCTTATAAATATGCCCCATAGTCTGCTATTATTGTGTGTGTCTCTTGTACAGCTAGTCCTTTGTATGGCACAGATAGTAAAGGTTACTCATAATATGATGACTGTGAAGTGACACACATAGTATGTGCATGGGAACACAGTCCAACCCCTACATTCTACCCATGCAATATACAAATCTGCAGTCACATGTCTTATCCATCAGGAGATTTCATATCACACATACACATGCTCAACACTATACTTTGCCAGTGCAAGAGTGTCTACCTAGTAACAATGTGCCCACATGTGTCCCACTAGGCCAAGATGCCAATGGAAAAAGCAGTGATATTGGCCACCATATTGCTGTGATGCACTCAGATACAAACAATGGTTTCACTCCCATGAGAACAGTCTTAGTGCAAATGTGAAGACCCAACAATTGTCCATCAGAAATCACACAAATCAAGGTTCATCCACCTAAGGTGCCAGGCACTGATGCATTCCAACATATAGTGGTTGAATGTGGCTGGAAATTCGCAGGTGAACATCGTGTCTGAATACATACACATCACCCAACTTCAAGTAATCACACATTATAGACACATAGGGGCATATTTATACTCTGTTTGCGCCAGATTTGCGCCATTTTTTGTTTTACGCAAATCCGGCGTAAACTTTGCACCATATTTATACTTTGACGCTAGACCCGTCTTGCGCCAAATTTATGGTGTATGCGTCATTTTCTGGACGTGAAAACCTACCTTGCGCTAATGAGATGCAAGGTAGACGTTCCCGTCCGAAAAATGGGTTAGAGTCATTTTTTGACTCTAAGCTGACTTGCACCATTTTTTGACACACAACCCCCATTGTTCCCTATGCCTGCGCTGCCCAGTTAGCGTCATTTATTTTAACGCTAACTAGGCCGCTGCGCCGGCTTGCACCATTCCTTAAATATGGCGCCCAGCTGGTGCTTTGGAATGGCGTTAGCTGGCAGTAAACTTTTTTAGGCAAATTAGCGCTGGTCAGCAAGATCTTAGTGCACTCCAGTCCTAGTTGCATTCGGAAACCAGTCAAAAAGTATTGGGGGTACTGCAACAAGGTGCCAATTTCCCACACTGTAGCTTTCACAATTACACAGCAAGTGAAACTTGACCAGCAATTCTCACTCCAGTTGATATAGATCCTCCTTATGAACTCAGGATTCACTAGATAGCAACCAATAACTCTCACTCACTCAAGGAAAAGTATTGGCACTGTCAACAACGTCTCACGAAAATTACCTGCCTGCAGACAATACATTAACCACGGGCCATATTTACAAGAAAGTGGTGCATCAACTTTGTTGCGCCACTTTTCTTGCGTCCCCTGCACCTCCCTAACAACACCATGCGTGTTCCGTGTTTAAAATACGATGCACCGTGGCGTAAATTCAGACAATAGCATCATAATTTATGATGCTATTGTGGTACTTTGCAGGATTAGCGCCATAATTTGTGGCGCTAATCCTGCAAAGTAAAGGGAGGCCCATTGAAAATAATGGACGCGTCATTTTAACACCTGCCTCAGGCAGGCATTAAAACTGATGCAAAAAATGGGGCAGTGACATGTTGTAAATTTCACTGTGCCATTTATACGGGCCTCCCTGCATGGGAACGCCTCCCTTGAATACATTATGCCTGGCCCAGGCATAATGTGGCACAAGGGGTTACAAAGTGCCACAGTGCATGCGTTGCGCCACTTTGTAAATATGGCGAAGGAGAATGGCCTCCTAAATGCCACATTAGCATATAAAAAATTATGCTAGTGTGGCGCTAAGAGGCGATAGGGACTTGTAAATCTGGCCCTAAGGGACATATTTATGCTCCATTTCTGCCAAATTTGCGTAATTTTTGTACGCAAATTCGGCGCAAAACTAACTCCATATTTATATATTGACGTTAGACCCGTCTAAGGTCAAAATATTGGAGTTTGCACCATTTTTTAGATGCGTGAACCTACCTTGCTTCAATGAGATGCAAGGTAGGCGTTCCCATCTAAACAATGGTGCTAGCCCCATGTTTACCCCCCTGTGCTAAAATGACGCACGGGTGAGAGGAGGGGCTAAATAATGGTGCAAAGCCTGCCTTGCACCATTATTTAATGCCTGGGTCAGACCAGGCGTTAGGGGACTTGTGGACCCATTTCCTTGGTTAAACACCATGGAATGGGTCCATAGGTGCCCTCCCCAAGCCCCAAGAACACCCCCACCCACACTAGAGGGACACCGGAGGATGGGTGACCCCATCCCAGGTAAGTATAGATAAGTATTTAATTTTTTTATTAAAGCGCCTTCGGGGTCCCAACCTGGGGCCCCCTGCATGGCACAGGGTGCAATGGCCATGCCCAGGGGACACTGGTCCCCTGAGCTGGCCATTTGGGTGGTGGGCATGACTCCTGTCTTTTCTAAGACAGGCGTCATGTGGTATGGATGGTTTTGCATCAGAAAACAACAACAACAACTGCAGACATTTTGAAGCAAAAAGCACCACAATCACCTTGAGTATGATGACTCCGCAAAACACTTCACATCACACTTTACCGCAATCTTCAAGCCAAAAGCATGGAAGCGCAAAACCCTATTAATACTCACACAAACGTCACTTGTGGGCAAAACGCTGAAACTTCATAAAGCTTTGAAAGTTTAAACACATATGTAATTTGAATGACCTCAGTAGGGCCGTAAATATCGAATGCTACTTTATCCCAAACAATCCCATCAGGAATTGGTATAGCGGAAATGTTCACTAGGAACAAGTCTCTGCGGACTTTGTGCGAAGAAAAATGTGGTTTTAGGACATCATCCACCAGTTCAACAGTTGATCTTTCAGGAAGAAAAAGATCATTTACGAATAGGAAAAATGTTATGACAAAGCCAATCCAAAGAAGAAAAGCTAACATAGTCAAAGTGAACCAGAGATAGTTCCATGGAAAAATAAAGTAATCTGTTTTAAGCCATTGAATCAGCTTACGTGTTTTTGTCAGTTCCAATGTAGAAGAGGCGAATGAGTCCCAAAAATTGTCATTGACGCGGCAAAGTATCCAGAAGCAGTTCGTGCAAAAACTGGAGCCGTATGCATTAAAGGAGAATCTGAAGGGGTCTCCCGCGGTGGTTCAAAATAAATGGCACCATCCGTCTGTGTTGAAGTTGTGTCGAATCGATCAGTTGAAACTAAAGTTAGTGGAACTAATGCAAGATCATTTTCCACCCTCCCCAAGCTCGGAGAGGTGTCAGCATTGCTGCTCATAATTTGCAGAGGCACTTCAGGAACTACTAGCTGTTCCTCCTGGTCTGCTGTGTAGGATCGGCCACATGGTGTAACTTGACATTGTATATAAATACAAAACTATTTTCTCTAGCCCCATCCAACGGTGATAGAATGAGAGTACTGGTACCGTGTATTCCCAATACTGGGACTGGTGGGCGATAAGGACAGAACTCTTACTTTACAGCAACTTTTTCACGTACTAGATCCCCAACTTTAGGAATCCAGCCGGTTGGTGTTATTGGCACATCCTTAATACCTGTTGAGGCAACATTGGCAGAAGCGTTGTCGTCACGGAACTGTTGTAATTCCTGCAAGACAGTGGCACAATCATTTATGTCAAAAGGTGTTTCTGCCGCCTCCACGCCAGGACCATCAAGATCTGGAACATACATTCTGGTTCCGAACAGGCACTCACATGAAGTACGACCCCCCAGGGACCTTCTAGGCAGATTTTCAAGTGCTCTCTGGACTCCATATAAGTGATTAAGCCAACTACGACCAGTACCTATAACTAGCTGTTAAGGACTGCTTTAAATCATGGTTTCCTCATTCCACGAGACTATTTCCCTTGGAATGAAATGGAGACGAGTAATGGAGTTGGACCTCTAACAAAGCCATGGCGTCCCTGTATGCCCTTGAGGCGAAAGCAGGGCCCTGGTCCGAGTGGAAAGCCGCAACTGCATATATACCGATAAAGACTCGCAAATCTTTAATAACAGTTTGAGCGTCAGCCGAGTATTGTTGCCACACCCACAGAAATCTGGAGCAGGAGTCAACAGCGACTAAAATTTATTTGTATGCACTATCCGGTGTTAGGGGACCACAATGGTCCAAGTACACACATTGTAATGTTTTGTTAGAGATCAAGAAAGGTGTCTGCGGTGGGCATTTAACAGTGGAACCCTTTATTTGTTGGCAGATGTCACAACAAAGGACGTACTGCTTAGTTTGTTTGTATAGACCTGGCCACCAATAACGTGCTTGTAACAATGATATTGTAGCTGCCACACCAGCATGGGCAGATGCTACCCCCTCATGCACTGCTTTAATCAACTCTGATCTTATACTTTTATTGGGAATTACGCGAACCCCTACACCTGGTATTGTTAATTCAGCGTCTAAGCAGCCTCCCATTGGGTAGGAATATTTAGCAGGAAATGCTTTTGGATAGGGCTTGCCCTCAGCCGTAGCTTTCACGGCAGTCTGTGTATCCTCATCCGGTTTCGCACCTGAGTGGGTTACTGCAGCCACAGCAGCCGTAACTACTGCTGATTTAGCGGCTTCATCAGCCAGTGCATTTCCAGCACATATATTCCAACGCGCTGGTGTCCAAATGGATGTACAACATGGACATTTGCTAGCGTTTCCTTCAGATCCGCTATTTTACCCCACGTGTTCCAGTGCCATTACCAGAGCCTTTAGCTCTGCTAATTGTGCAGTGCAATCCCATAGGGTTTGTGTGAAAGTATGTTGTGGATAGAATTTGCTACCTTCCATGTTGCCACTCACGACTGCACAGGCAGCGGAGTATTGGTGTTTGGTGCCTATAGCAGGTTGTGCTGAGCCATCGGTATACATGACTCTTTGATATTCATCAATAGGCAGTGTATTTGTTGGAACTGGATACTTTAGTTCATATTGCAAAAATTCTTGAGTTTGTAATTTTGGGTCAAAAATATAGTCTTCATCAGTGGCTGTCAAAGACATTGCCCATTGAATCCAAAGTGGATGTAATGCCTTAGCTTTTGGAACGCTGGCTTTAGTAACAGCCTCAAGGGCTGGGATGGGGGAGGCAACAATAATGCGTTTACAGCCGTGAGAATTTTCTCAGTGGGAGCAAAACGTTGTTCTGCTACAGAGTACAAATGTGATTTGTATGCTGCCGGGACAGTCTCACCATTATTGAAAGTTACATAGGTGAAACCAATGGCACCAGCAATTAATCTGATGACCAGATGTGTTTTGTTGTCCCATGTATGTAAATGTTGTGCATGTCTTATTGCAAATCTCTAAGAATGCATGTGTGTTCGACTGTCCAAAATTTACTGGAAAAGTCGTGACGTATTAGGTCATATAAAGGTTTTATACGTGATGAATAATCAGGAATGTAAGTTTGTTCAAAATTTAGGAAACCCAACAGAGATTGGAGTTTCTTGATTGTATTTGGTGGTTGTAACTGCGCACATTTTTCGAAGAATTGTGGCGCGAGGCTCTTTCCTTCACTTGATAGCTCATATCCCAAAAACAGGACACCAAGGAAGGCTATTTTTGTTTTTTTTAAATTTAATTTGTAGCCAAATTCGACAAATCCCACAACAATGCAGGCCACCCATCTTAAATGTTGCAGCAATTCATCTTCTGTGAGATAGATGTCATCTACATAGGACAATGCTTCAGGGTCTATGTCGTGCAATATTGAAGTCACACAAGCTGCGAACAGTCCTAGACTGTTCCTATACCCCTGAGGTAAACAACAGAATGTTTATTGGGAGCCTAGTGTGCGTGAAACCTGTTAAGTCTCTACTCTCAGGTGCTATATTTTGGCAGAAAAAAACATTGGAAATATCCAGTGTTGTTTTGTATTTTTTACGCACTATGTTGCTCATAAGTGCTATGCTATGTGATTTCTGTATAGCAAATGTGCATGTATGACTGTTTAGGTGTCTGTAGTCTAAGACTATTCTATATGAATGGTCCAGTTTAGCTATTGGGAATAATGGATTATTCATTGGTGAGACACAGGGTTCAATTATGCCCTGGTACTCTAGCTGCATGAGTATTTCTCTCACAGGTGCTTTAGCCTCGTGCTTTATTGGATATTGGGGTTGTGGTTGTGGTTAATTTTTTATAGGGATTACGTGATGGGGGAATCTTTATCCCATCCTACATGGTTGCGATATAATGCGGCTGCCTGCGCCAAAGCCCAATCTTTGGCGTAGGATTCTGCAAGCTCATCGGGAACTAGAGGCGAGAAAGAAGGTTTAATAACGTATTCCCCATATGGGCAGGTACGGACAAGTTCAGGTGGCCAGTCCTTTTCGGGCAGTAGAATATCATAAATCTCCACGACGTGGTCCCAAAAGATTGCGGTCCATATTTATACTTTTTGACGCAAAACTGCGCTAACGCAGTTTTGCGTCAAAAAAATTAGCGCCGGCTAACGCCATTCTGAAGCACCATGCGGGCGCCGTATTTATTGAATGACGTTAGCCGGCGTTAGCCGCCGGCGCCGTCTGGTGTGCGTTAAAAAAAACGACGTACACCAGGCAGCGCCGGCGTAGGGGGAAAATGGAGTATGGGCGTCCAAAAATGGTGCAAGTCAGGCTGAGGCAAAAAAATCGCCTCAACCCGATTTGCGCCATTTTTTTTTCACTCCCAACCCCCATTGAAATGACTCCTGTCTTAGCAAAGACAGGAGTCATGCCCCCTTGCCCAATGGCCATGCCCAGGGGACTTCTGTCCCCTGGGCATGGTCATTGGGCATAGTGGCATGTAGGGGGGCACAAATCAGGCCCCCCTATGCCACAATAAAAATTTTTTTTTAAAAACTTACCTGAACTTACCTTAATGTCCCTGGGGTGGGTCCCTCCATCCTTGGGTGTCCTCCTGGGGTGGGCAAGGGTGTCAGGGGGTGTCCCTGGGGGCAGGGGAGGGCACCTCTGGGCTCATCCTGAGCCCAAAGGTCCCTTAACGCCTGCCTGACCCAGGCATTAAAATCCGGCGCTAATGCGGGTATTTTAGACCCGCCCACTCCCGGGCGTCATTTTTGGCCGGGAGTATAAATACGACGCATATGCATCGGAGTCATTTTTTAAGACGGGAACGCCTACCTTGCATATCATTAACGCAAGGAAGGTGTTCACGCAAAAAAATGACGCTAACTCCATGAACTTTGGCGCTAGACGTGTCTAACGCCAAAGTATAAATATGGAGTTAGTTTTGCGTCGAATTTGCGTCGAAAAAAACGACGCAAATTCGGCGCAAACGGAGTATAAATATGCCCCTGCGTATATTGTGCGCCCGATGTCTCCTTCTGATTGTAGCGTTTGTACACCCTATCAGGTGTGGAGATACGCATGTCCGCAGTCTCTACTTGTAAGAAGTCATCAGTTGCTTTCACCTCCAGATGCTCTAGAAGATTCCGACAAACTATTGTGACCTCTGTCGCGCTATCTAGCAGCGCTATTGCCCACGTCTTGTTCTTCAATAGAGCCCTCTTCTTGATTGGCATGACGAATTGCAACTGCTGCCACTTTTTTCTTCTTGAATTGTGGTTTCTGTTGGGGAAGTTTCTCTTCTTTTTTAACAGAAACTTCTGATGAGCGTTGTGATTGCTGTCTCAGTTTCACATACTCAGTTCTCCTCTCTGACCACCCACCTCTCTCACTGCGTTTGTCCGGTGAGTCCTGAAAGGAACGAGATTAGCGAGTATCAGTAAATTGATATCTGTCAGGCGTTTTTGTATTATCTCTATTTCTTAGATTATACCTATTCTGTGGGGTCTCCGTGCGCGGAGATTCTCCCCTTTCTTTTTTAGGTGTTTGTTGTTTTTATCCCACCATTTCTTATTACCCTCAGGTGCTTGCTCGGTAGGATCTTCATTAGATTTACCTTGGAATTGTGGTTTTGTGGGTCTGGCCCCCAGACTATCTCGACTAATACTAGAATAGGTCTCTGCGATAATCTTTGGCAGCTCTCGTTCTTGATCCTTCTGAGGACCATCCCGGAGCCACATGCGCACTGCTAGTGCAACTGCTTCCCCTTTAAGATTACTTAATATAATTGAAGATACTGTGGCGGAATTTCCCATTAATTGCATCCCCAAATCCAGGGCCAAGGCAGCCCCGTATTCATCTTGAATTTGTTTTAACACTTCCGGTAAGTTAGCAAGTGTTGTGTACCGTTTGCGGTAGTATAGAGCGTGGCAAATACCGTGCCCCAAGTATTGCAGTTATCTACTGTGGGAACCATCCCAAATGGCAAGTACATAGTTAATATTCTGTGTTTATCCTGAGGTCCCGTATGGGGAAATACTGCTTCCAGTGCATTTATTTTTTTGAGCTAACCAAAACGGAATTTCTTCTCGTTTGGTGGGTACTTTACCCATGACCGAATGTACAGTAGCAGTGTTAATGCCTGGCGTTACTGCATGTGGTTGCGCTGGTGCAGCACGTGCTGGGTTTGCATTACAAACTGTACTAACAATCTGTATATCCCTATCAGTTCAGAGTATAAGCGGCAGACTTCAGCTACTATTTGGTTTGCTACTGCAGGGTGTGGTGTGTAAGTGGCCACTAAAGGCAAGGTAGGACCGTCATTACTTAGAGGACCTAACCTAACTTGTACAATTGTGTGGGGTAGGGTGCCATCAAGCCAATTATTATGTTCTTGATAAGATAGTGGTATTTCTAAATATGCATATGCTCTGTATTGTGCAGGTACGTTTGCAACTGTATAGTGATGAAAGTTATGAGTGTTCCCATCAGCTGCTGGAAATGTGTCCCAAGAATAAAAAAGTTCTGTCCTATAGGCTTGGTGAGCCTCAACAACAAATGTAACTGGACCCCCCTGGGCTATTAGCCCATGTGCCAATAAATGTGCAGTAAGGGGTGGTAGCATATTGACTGCAATTGCTACCCGTTGTGGGTTCGCCATTATGAATGGTACCTTTGTTCAGAGGTAAGCACACCAAGTGGGTATTATCCTTTTAATGGTTCAAGCTTAAACAACTTACAGCATCAGTTAGGAGCTCCCTACTTAGCTGAGGAGGAAAATCCTCAATACCATGGACGTCTCCGTATATAGTACTGAGGTGTTTTTGTATTTAGTGAGACAGAGATACTCAGGAGGACCCAAAAATTAGAGTCTGACCAAACACTGGCAGCGCCATGTCATATAGGCTCTCATTATTCTAATGAAACTACTGGATTTTGAGCTGCAGAATCGCCCGTGGTGTGAGATGACTAAGTCCAATCCACTGCAGGTGACACCTGTCGCTCCAAATCCGGGTTTTGCTCCGGCTAACTAGCAGTGCCTCATCTCTACTCATGAGCAGGGACGAATGGGCAGCAGTACGCATGACACAATTGACTCCTCAGGGAAATCGTGGTCATCAGATCATCTCCGCTTCTGCCAGTTACATTAGTCTGACTTATACAAGAACAAATAGAGGCAGTACAAGTTTTAATAAGATTTTAATGAAGCAACTGCATCTTAGATACTAAAGCATGTACTGCAATAACCAGGACAATACTGCATAAAAGAATTAAAATTGTGACCAGAAGAGTAAAACATAAAAATAATGCTACCATATTGTCACTAGAATGTAAGGTGCTAATTCCTACCTAGCCTATGTTAGATCAGAGCGTGTTAAGCTCTAATTTTGCACTTCAAAGACATCATCCCCCATACCTGAGCACAGGCCTTAAGTCTGCATAAGCAGCTGTAGGCAACAGCATACAGTCGTGGTCATCTGGCTGGAATCTCCCTCTAACGTGTTTGGGACAAGGAAGTGTTTTTATAATGAAACAGCAAATGTTCTGAGAAGAATGTCCCTACATAAGAATGTGTTTATTTCTATGAACACCAGAGAATAAGCGTTACCACGTTTTACCGGCAACCTATCTTACGCAGCCTTGAGAAAAGCACAGAGTAAAAGAAAATCTTATTTATGAACACAGTGCTGTTCTAGGCAAGGAACAGCTGGATAGTGAGAAATAAAACAAGACCACAAATGCGGCTATTGTTAAAATAATAAATGAAGCTGAATAAAATATATCTAGGGTAAAGTGCACAGCTGCAGGCCTAGCATGTTAAAATAACGTGCATGGAGCTATAACTAAAATGGCTACACAACAAAACCATGAGACAATATTTGGGGTGGGCAATCATTAGGCTAGCCCTTTGCATGAGGTTGACTCTATCTCCCTAACACTGCACTAAAATGGTTCACCTCCCTTATGGGATGAAAAACTCCTCTGCAACCAGAACTGTTGTAGCATTTTCATAAATCAATGCTCTTCGAGGTTAATGAATCTTTTGACCCAGTAAGTGGTGTGGTAGAACCTTTTACAAATTTGAATTCAACCCCAATAATTAAACACTGCTACCAATGGGGGCATGGAAGGAAAACTCCAATCAGGAATACATCAAAGGGATTTATTACAAACATAAGCTCAAAGTCATGTAGACAATGCACAAAAGCAAGTTATAAAGATACATAATCACCAGCAGTTGCCTAAGGCGGCAAAAAAAATTTAGGCAAACTAAAACTAAGGCCCAGATTTATGGTGCAAATCATATAGGTACACTGTTCCACGAAAGAAGACAGAGGTCCACTAGGCACTTCTAAAAATAGAAGCTAGAGCCCTCACACATCCATTGGATGTCATGTTTCATCATAGGGCTTGCTCATCGTAAGACTGGCGCTGCAATGTCTGATGGGCCCAACAAGGGGGCTCTTTGCTAGAGATCTTAATAAATAGAGTGTGCCGTGGTCAGAACAAGTAGGGATAAATTGAAACCTACAAGCAAAAAGAAGCTGGAGAAGGGAAAGTTAAAATTGACTCAAAAACACCAAACATCTATATTTTATTGATCATAAATGGTCTCAGTCAAAGTTAAAAACAATCGGGAGTGGAATGGAGACAATGTTCCACCATTCTACCAAAAAACAAAAGGGGTGGAGGAAGGGAATTCCTTCAACCACAAATGAAGGTCAACATGTTTCATGCCTGAGGAGTCCCTACGGATCAAATGGCGCTTCGTCAGGACCAATGCAATAAACTTCTCCTAAACTACACTAAATGCCACATTGTGTAAAGGTATTTGTGTAAGGAATACTGAGTTGACTTACTCAAAAAACTACGCATTTAACAGTCTAGGTATATGAGGACCTGTGGAAACAAAAAAAACGTATAGCCCAACAAATGTGGGATCAAATGCACATACAACATTAGACGCACATAAAGTGTCATGACACTCGTTGATGACATGCTGCCATGCTTGGTGGAAGATAAAACTCAAGGTCGTGACTGCTTACCCTCCTCTATTAGGGATGGGGCTCCATGGGAACATGCGTACCAAAGGACTATTGTCACTTCTACATGAATACAAAAAGTATGCTAGTGGCACTACTGGTGAAATAAATAGTGGGGATGCGTCATCCGGGGTAGATCAGTGATAATAATTTTCTATCACAACTAATGAGCATGATCAACTGTGGAAAAGACCATGTATGCTTGACAGGTAATGTACGTGCAGATAGCTGGTTACCTATGAAAAAGGCGCAATGTCTAATCTCTGCCTAACCTCTATGTCAATATTAAATGAAAATGGAAAATAAACCAAAATATTTAGAAATATAGAGGCCAAGAGCTGAAAAATCATATAGTGCAGAAAACTGTTGTTCCCCCTTTATTGGACATAGTTACCAAAAATGTAGAGTGAGTAAAGCCAAATATCGCTCGCTCAGAAATATGTATAAATATGACATTATGGGGGTGATTCTAACCCTGGCGGTCGGTGATAAAGCGGCGGCCAAACCGGCAACAGGCCGGCGGTCCAAAAAATGGAATTCTGACCCTGGCGGGAACCGCCAACACTGCCCGCCACTTTAACACTCCGACCGCCACGGCGGGACCGACAAACAGCGTGGTGGTCACCGCCAACAGCCAGGCGGCAGACAATGTACCGCCCACACTATCACAACTCACCAATCCGCCACCTTTTCTGGGGCGGGAGCACCGCCGATAAAAACACGGCGGAAACAGACTACGAACGGGAAAACGCTCACCTCTACGCACTCCACGAGGAAGGAGGACAGCATGGAACCCGAATTAAACATCCTACCTGCTCTCGTCTACCTTCTCATCTACCACGAGTACGAAGTCCGGCGCAGACGACAACGGTGAGTACTGCACCTACCACACACGGGAGGGGGGAGGACGAAAGGTTACGGGCACACACATATGCGACCCCCCCCCCCCAAGATGTACACACCAATGCAGAGCAACAACTCACAGTGACACCACCCAAACACCCGTAAAAAATACAATGACATAACCAAATTGAGAATAAATATTTATGTACAAAATAGCTGCAGAAAAGTCTTATTCAACCATCAAAAAATATTTCATTAAAAAAATAGTATTTACACAGCAGTGGATAACTGAAGCAAGTAGTCCTGCACATCTTACGAATTCATCATGTCCGTGGGCCAAAGTGTAGCGAAACAAGGGCAAAGCCCACACAGGAGACCTGAGTCCTTTGGAGAGAACACTGCAGGGGCATCTGGTGACAAAACTACAGGCACCTCAGGGGGAAGGGAAGGGGGGGCACCACAGCCACATGAGTCCACAACGCCAGATCCACGAAGGGGCCACCATGCCCACTGACATATCCTGGGGAGTGCAAAGCCACAGTCTCTCAAAGTCTCTACAGTGGGTGGCTTGCCCACTGTGCTATCCTGGGGAGTGCAAAGCCACAGTCCATCAGGTGGATAACAGAGTCCACTGGTCATGGAGGATGCATGGTGGGCACAGTGAACCGTGAACAGTGCTTGACAGGAAGGGCCCAGCGGAGCGGTGCTTGACAGGAAGGGCCCAGCGGAGCGGTGCTTGAGACGGCGGGGCCCAGCGGAGCGGTGCTTGACAGGAAGGGCCCAGCGGAGCGGTGCTTGAGACGGCGGGGCCCAGCGGAGCGGTGCTTGAGATGAAGGGCCCAGCGGAGCGGTGCTTGACAGGAAGGGCCCAGCGGAGCGGTGCTTGAGACGGCGGGGCCCAGCGGAGCGGTGCTTGACAGGAAGGGCCCAGCGGAGCGGTGCTTGAGACGTCGGGGCCCAGCGGAGCGGTGCTTGAGATGAAGGGCCCAGCGGAGCGGTGCTTGACAGGAAGGGCCCAGCGGAGCGGTGCTTGAGATGGCGGGGCCCAGCGGAGCGGTGCTTGAGACGGCGGGGCCCAGCGGAGCGGTGCTTGAGATGAAGGGCCCAGCGGAGCGGTGCTTGACAGGAAGGGCCCAGCGGAGCGGTGCTTGAGACGGCGGGGCCCAGCGGAGCGGTGCTTGACAGGAAGGGCCCAGCGGAGCGGTGCTTGAGACGGCGGGGCCCAGCGGAGCGGTGCTTGACAGGAAGGGCCCAGCGGAGCGGTGCTTGAGACGGCGGGGCCCAGCGGAGCGGTGCTTGAGATGAAGGGCCCAGCGGAGCGGTGCTTGACAGGAAGGGCCCAGCGGAGCGGTGCTTGAGACGGCGGGGCCCAGCGGAGCGGTGCTTGAGATGAAGGGCCCAGCGGAGCGGTGCGTGAGACGGCGGGGCCCAGCGGAGCGGTGCTTGAGATGAAGGGCCCAGCGGAGCGGTGCTTGACAGGAAGGGCCCACCGGAGCGGTGCTTGAGACGGCGGGGCCCAGCGGAGCGGTGCTTGAGATGAAGGGCCCAGCGGAGCGGTGCGTGAGACGGCGGGGCCCAGCGGAGCGGTGCTTGACAGGAAGGGCCCAGCGGAGCGGTGCTTGAGACGGCGGGGCCCTGTTCAGCGGTGCTCTTCTGCACGGCGGGGCCCTTTTCAGCGGTGCTCGTCTTCATGGCGGGGCCATGTTCAGCGGTGCTCTTCTGGACGGCGGGCCCTGTTCAGCGGTGCTTGTCTTCATGGCGGGCCCTGTTCAGCGGTGCTCTTCTGCACGGCGGGGCCCTGTTCAGTGGTGCTTCTCTTCATGGCGGGGCCCTGTTCAGCGGTGCTCTTCTGCACGGCGGGGCCCTGTTCAGCGGTGCTTGTCTTCATGGCGGGGCCCTGTTCAGCGGTGCTTGTCTTCATGGCGGGGCCCTGTTCAGCGGTGCTCTTCTGCACGGCGGTGCCCTGTTCAGCGGTGCTCTTCTGCACGACGGGGCCCTGTTCAGCGGTGCTCTTCTGCACGGCGGGGCCCTGTTCAGCGGTGCTCTTCTGCACGGCGGGGCCCTGTTCAGCGGTGCTCTTCTGCACGGCGGGGCCCTGTTCAGCGGTGCTCTTCCAGTCAGTGTAGGGAGTCAGACCTGGCCTTGACAACCTGCTCACTCGCCCTCCGAACGTGCAGTGTCAGGCCCCTTAGGAGACGGAGTCCTGGGCCCTTTGGTGTCGTCCCTTGCAGGCGGGATGGGGCGTGTGGGGCCCTCCTGCTCCGCGCTCCTGCTGGCCGGCCTCTCCGCCCTGCTGCCCTTCCGCTCCTTAGATGGGGCTCTCGGGCCCTTGCCTCCCCTGGCTGTTGTGGCAGGTGAAGTGGCCGGAGTTACCTCCTTGGGGGCAGCCGTCTCAGTCCGCTCACGGCGGCCCTTCACTTTCCGGGTCCTCTTGCCTGGGGGGGAACTGGCAGTCCCCTTGCTGCTCAGTGAAGTGTCACTGCCGCCAAAGGGTGGGCTCCATAATCCATGCACCACTTGTACCTTAGCAGCTGGGCTGGTGGTGGCTGAGGTGCCTTTGGGACTTTTCCCAGATGGAGGGGGTGGGTCAGGGGAGGGAAAGAGGTTAACATTGGAGAGGTAATACTTCTTTGGACCAAGGTAAAGGGTAGGAGTAGTGGTGATAGAAGTGGAGGAAGAGGATGTGGTTGTAGGAGAGTCAGGTGTGCTGTCCTTGGGTGCAGGTGACTGGGACGTAGGCTGTCGTGAGGTGGTTGGCTGTTGCTTGGGTGGCTGCCTGCGTTTATGTGTCTTGGAAGAGGGGGTGACAGACACAGTGGGAGAGGACACAGGGGACGTGTAGATGGCAGTGGGGGTGGTGACTGCACGTGTGAGGACTGTAGTGGAGGGTGTGCTGGTGATGGAAGAACTGGCTGATGTTGGTGTGCACGCAGGTGTGAGTGTAGACGTCACAGGGAGGGAGGAGGGAGACAAGGAGGTGGGGGACACAGAGGTGGTAGTGAATGTTGGTATGTCTGCATCTGGGTGTTGCTTGGGTGAATGCTTGTGTGTTCTGTGGTGCTTATGTTTGGATGAGCTGGCCTTGGGTGTTGAGGTGTGTGCAGGCTGGTCTGATGGTGTGGATGGGATAGGCTGAGGAACAGGAGACAGAGAAAGGGTGGAGGCAGTCAGAAGAGGGAGACTGGAGACAGGGACAATGGCTGCCGTCAGTGCTGAGGCCAGAGAAGTGAACGCTCGTTGATGGGCAGCCTGATCCGAATGAATGCCCTCCAGGTAGGCATTGCTCTGTTGCACCTCCCTTTGCACCCCCTGGATGGCATTCAAAAGGGTGGTCTGCCCAACAATGAGCGTCCTCACCAGGTCAATGAGCTCCGCACTGAGGGCAGCAGTGGTAACAGAGGCGGGGGCTGAGGTGCCTGGGGCAAAGGAGACGCGCGCCTTCCTGGGCGAACGGGCACGGAGCGAAGACTGAGGGGCTGCTGGGAGGGCGGTGCTGGTGCGCTGGGTGGCGGCTGTACCTGTTGTTGCGGGGGCACAGATGTTGCCGCCCCCGCTAGGGAGCTCCCAAACGAGGACGTGTCCGTGTCGCTGGTGTCTCCACCGGCCCCCGTTGTGGTGCTCCCCTCGCCCTCCGGATCACTGGTGCCCTCAGTGTCTGTGTCAGTGCCCACTGGGGCCTGGTGACCTGCAGCTCCCTCGTGCTCCGACGCCAATTCTCCTCCGCCTGATGATGCTAATGCACAAGAAAACAAAGAATAAGGGTGGGGGGAGAAATAAAACAACATTGAGTGTATGCCTTGTCAAAAGCCTTGGCGGAGAGGACAGACACAGGTGCCTCGTGCACTAAGCCGCAAACTTGGGGTATACTACTCAGTACTTCTGACTAGGCCAACAGGTCTAGGGACAACAGACGCGCACATGGGTGATGGAGGACCATGGATAGCTGCACTTGGCACCCTACAGAGGTGGGGGGCGGGGGCACAGGGCCATGTCTAAGGGAGGGGACTACACTACGGAAAGCGCCCTGGCCTACTGTCACACACAGGCCTCCTCCCCCACCCAGACGCCTCAACTGCGCGTAAGGATAGCAGAATGTGCTGATACTCACCCCCTTGTGTCTGCTGTGCTGTCCTCAAGCGCCCATCCAACTCAGGGTAGGCCACCGCCAGGATCCGGGACATCAGGGGGGTCAGGGTACAACTTGCACCCCTCCTAGGTCGGGAGGCCATCCCCAGCAGGGTCTCTGCGGTCTTACGGGTTCCGCGGCGGATGTCCTCCCACCTCTTCCGACAGTGGGTGCCACGTCTGGTGTAGACACCCAGGGCCCGGACTTCCTTGGCGATGGCACGCCAAATATCGATTTTCTGATGGGCGCTCACCTGTTTGACATGTACAGGGTGGGAAAGAGAAAACGTCACATTTCTGCATGTATGGAGTAAATGCCCCCCCTCCCCAACCTTGCCATGTGGCCCATTCTCACATCTGTCGTGCGTTGCACTCCTCATTTTCTCCCCACCCCACCAACTGACAGCCACCCCACTCCACACAGGCATAGACCATTCAAGGAGCACTCAGTGTCCTCACCTGTTGGTCTGGAGGACCGTAGAGTAGCGCATACTGGGGGAGGACCCCATCCACAAGTTTCTCCAACTCTTCAGACGTGAAGGCAGGGGCCCTTTCCCCAGTCGCAGCAGCCATTGTCACTTCCAGACCGAGTTCACAGCAGCACTTGCAGTATAGGTCCTCTCCTGTGGATGATCAGGTCTCGAGTGATTAATCAGATAGAAAATGGCAGTCACGCCCACGGCGGTGCGTACCGCGGCGGTGCGTACCGCGACCGCCGGCGCACATCGTCATTGGCTCCTGAATCCCATAGGGTTCAATGTTAACCAATACGACTTCGTACAGCGGTCTTCGACCGCCTACCGCCACGGTGTGCCACGCCAGCGCATTGACCTCACATCCCATTGTCCCACTTCACAGGTCAGGCAGCCACCATTTCAACGGCCCACATGGCTTAAATTTGACTGCGTCACACAGGCCTAGGCCTTGCATTGTCACACATACACGCCTTTCAATGCATTGCGATTCTTTAACTGCAAGCTGTGTGAACGTACCTGTGGTTTGCCTGACTCGGTGCTCCATGTTGTCCTTCCTAGGCACCGTCCGCTGGGACTTCCGAGGAGAAGGATGAATCCTCGCGTGTACCGTCCGCTGGTGGACCTGTCGACAATGGAAGAACGCCATATAATACTACGCTACAGACTTGACCGTGCCACTATACATGAACTGTGTGCCCAGCTGGAGCCAGCCCTGATGTCCCCCATCCGCCAACCCACAGGCATTCCCCCTCTGGTGCAGGTTCTGTCAGTCCTCCATTTTTTGCCAAGTGGGTCATTCCAGACAACAGTGGCCATGTCATCTGGAATGTCTCAGCCTATGTTTTCCAAGATTTTGTCCAGAGTGTTGTCTGCCCTGATGAAACTCATGCAGAGCTACATCATTTTCCCAGAGGAGGGTAATTTGCCTACAGTGAAGGGTGATTTCTATGCCCTTGGACATATCCCCAACATCATTGGTGCCATTGATGGGACCCATGTGGCTTTGGTGCCCCCAAAAGACGATGAGCAGGTGTACAGAAACAGGAAAAATTACCATTCGATGAATGTCCAGGTGGTCTGTTTGGCTGACCAGTACATATCCCATGTAAATGCCAAGTTCCCTGGGTCAGTGCATGACGCGTATTTTATGCGAAATAGCAGCATCCCCTATGTGATGGAGCAGCTACAGAGACAACGTGTGTGGCTAATAGGTGACTCTGGTTACCCCAATCTGCCTTGGCTACTGACCCCAGTGAGGAATCCCCGGACAAGGGCAGAGGAAGGGTACAATGAGGCCCATGGCCGAACTAGGAGGATCATAGAAAGGACCTTTGGCCTCCTGAAGGCCAGATTTAGGTGCCTGCATATGACAGGGGGATCCCTGATGTACTCACCAAAGAAGGTGTGCCATATCATCGTGGCCTGCTGTATGCTTCACAATCTGGCATTGCGACGTCAGGTTCCTTTCCTGCAGGAGGATGGTGCAGATGGTGGTGTTGAAGCAGCTGTGGAGCCTGCGGAGAGTGAAGAGGAGGAAGACTCAGAAGACGACACAGACAACAGGGACAGAGTAATAGAACAGTATTTTCAGTAGCACACAGGTAAGAATCACCCATGCCATTTTACATTTCCTGAAAGCCTCCTGCATCTCAACTTTGTCTATTTCCCCCCAGAACTTTAAAACTGATGTTTGATTTTCCGTTCCCTTTTCAGTGCTGTATGACCCACTGCGTGACTTCTGCTTGGTTAGCCCATGGACTAATGCTAAGTGACCTCGGTATGTGTTCAGCACAAAGTTAACAGAACGTAATTGATAAGTAATGTGTTATACATTTGTAAATAATACAGGCTGAGTCCTGATTGATTTCAGTGCAATGAGTGATTTATTTTTAGTGCAAGATGATGGTACATTCTAGTCAAACGGTGATGGGTGGGGGTGGAGTAATGTCCATGGCGGAGTCCAGTTCTCAGTCTCACAGGTGCATTGTCCATATGCCTGTGGAAGGATGGAGCAGGGGCAGTTCAAGGTTTGACAGGGTGGCAATGTGGGACAGTGGGAGGACTTCAGGGGGTATCTGATGCTGGCGGGGGTCTTGACATCCTACTCTGTCGATTTTTTGGATCTCAGGCTTCTCTTGCGGGGTGGTTGTTGTTCAGCAGGAGGTGGGGTTCTGGTGGCCTGTCGTTGTGGTGGGGCCTCCTGTCCATTAGCGCCGGCGGAGGTGGTAGGCTGTTCCTGTTCCGGGCTAGTGACAGGGGCCCTGTGTGATGCCACATGGTCCCGAAACGTGTCCTCTATACGGTTGAGGGCCTGGACTATGCTCCCCACAGCGGTAGAGATGTTGGTTAGTTGTTCGCTGAACCCCATGTAGCGTTCCTCCTGCTGTGCCTGGATCTCCTGGAACCTGGCCAGTACCGTCGCCATCGTCTCTTGTGAGTGGTGGTAGGCTGCCATGATGGTGGTGAGAGTGGGTTCTCTGGGCCTCTCCTCCCCCCCCTGTCGCATAGCAGCCCTCCGAGTTGCCCGGTTTCCCCCGGCCTCTGTCCCCTGGACGGTGTGCCCACTACCACTGCCCCCAGGTCCCTGTTGTTGTTGGGGTGGTGGGTTACCCTGGGTGCCCTGTAGTGGCAGACACACCGCTGATTGACCTGTCCTAGAGACAGAGGCATGGGCCCGCTGGGTGGGAGCTGTGCTGTTGTTCCCAGAGGGGGTTGGGTCTGCAGTGGCCTGTGGCTGCCTGAGGGGAACCGACTGTCCAGAGGTCCCCGATGGTCCGGGCTGGTCATCAGGTTCCAGGTCGACAGAGCTGCTGTCATCACTAGGGGCCTCTTCCGGGGGTGGGATGGACATTTCTGGTCCCTCCTGACCGGTGTGTTGTCATTCGGGTCCTGCATGGGGTAAGAGAGTATGGTTATTGTTTCTGTGTGTGCAATTGCGTGCGATTTATGGGTGCCCTTGTACCCCAGTGCTGGCATTCCCTTGGGGGAGGTGTTGTGAGGGTGTTTTGTGGGGGGGGGGTATGTGCAGTGGTCATGCTTAGGTGATGGGTGTCCATAGTTTGTGGTGGCATGCAGGGGTTGGTGTTGGGTGGGTTGTGCTGGAGAGACATTCTCATGGAGGATGTGTGATGGGGGGTTGGGGGTGGTGGTTAGCATGCTGGGGGGGTTGAAGTAGTTGAGCTTGTACTTACCAGAGTCCATTCCTCCGGATACTCCAGCGAGGCCCTCAGGATGCAGGATGTTTAGTACCTCTTGCTCCCATGCTGTGAATTCGGGTGGTGTGGGTGGTGGTCCTCCGCCAGTCTTCTGCACTGCAATGTTGTGTCGCGAGACCATCGAGCGCACCTTCCCCCGTAGGTCGTTCCAGCGTTTGCGGATGTCGTCCCTATTTCTAGGATGCTGTCCCACTGCGTTGACCCTGTCCACGATCCGCTGCCATAGCTCCGCCTTCCTGGCTATGGTGGTGTGCTGCACCTGTGAGCCGGAGAGCTGCGGTTCAACTCTTATAATTTCCTCCACCATGACCCGGAGTTCTTGGTCTGAAAAGCGTGGGTGCCTTTGGGGTGCCATGGGGTGGTGTGTATGAGGTGTGGGGTGTTGTATGTGGTGATGTGTGTGTTGGTGTGTGGTGCTTTGTGCTTCTATGTGGTGTGTGTGATGGTGTAGTGTGCCTCTGTGTGATGTAGCTCTCTATTCTGTGATGTTTCTCTCTCTCCTTCGTCTCTGATTTTTGTTAGTAGGGGTTTGTGGGTGATGTGGGTGTGTCTTTTATATTGTATTGGGTGTGTGGGTGTGGTGTGTGTATGTGTTTCAGGTGTGTGCCTTTCACATTGTCCAATGTGGTAGAGTTTTGTAAAGGTGTGTGTATTTTGACCGCGGCGGTGTGTACCGCCAATGGACTACCGCGTTTGAAAGACCGCCGTGTGGATTTGCGGGTCGTAATGGCATGGGCGTATTCCTGTTGGCGTGGCGGTGGAGGTTTAGTCATCTCCAGTTTACCACTGCCCGCTGATGTGGCGGACTGCAGTGGAGGTCGGATTTTTGGAGGTTTTGCAGTTGTGGGTCAGAATGTCCGTAGCGGCTAACCGCGGCCGCGGCGGTATTGTGGCGGCCTTCTGACCGGCGGTAAACGGCTTTTACCGCCGAGGTCAGAATGACCCCCTATATGTCAGCAGATTTTTTATTGTGTGCTTCGAACAGAGCCATATATTGCTCACTCAAATGAGTGAAAGCAGAAGGTAAGAACGTGCTACGATTGCAGCTAGTGTCTAATGATTCTAAGTCAACAGTATCGAAACAACACATAAAGCCGTCTATTACTCGCTCTACTGTGTAAAAACAGCAGGTAAGGGTGTTTTCCATTGTGGAGCATGCCCCGTAGTTCTGCATAAAACAGCTGAGTGCCCTAAAGGAGCCATGGTACTCACTTTTGCATGTGACGGTCCGTGAATGGAGACCTACCCGTGGCCACATTCCCGAAAGATGCAAAGTGAATGTGGCCGGTGGGTCAAATACAAGGTTCACCGTACAATCCTCCAATCAGCGGTGGACCTCGCCTAGGATGGATCGCCCTCCTAATAGTGAAGACCAGCCCTCGGGTCAAGGAAACTAAAAGAGGACCGGGCACAGGCAAGAGAAAACCACACAACAAATATTGCGTATTCAGCCCTGTGTTAATGACATCACCCCGTTTTCGGTTCACATTGAATATCGGGGGCGAAACAGTGAATCGTCTCGTAATAGAGATGAGAAAAATGTGCAGTTCACAAGTAGTATCAAATGACAAAAACAACGAACAGTCAAAAGGTCAGATACAAAAAGTTACTGTTCAGTAGGCATATTGAGGCCGATCCTGACAAGAAGTCAGAATCGAAAGGGAACGCCCACGTGCTCAATCACTATTAGTATGAACGAGACTGGGGTCATCAAGGTTTAGGCAATTAGACGCCAGGGACACCCTGAAAAAATATTCAGGGCATCAAATAGCTTGTAGTAGGTTTCACCATCGAGAAGGATTGGTAGAGCCAACAAAAAAGGCTAAGGTAACTTAGGCACAATCAAGACACCGAATATTAAATTGTAGGTATCACCAAAAGGAAAGATTGGGATAAAAATAGTGCAAAGAATGCTAATGTGTCTGAAAAGACATCACAGTAAGCTGGCATCAAATAGAGTAGTTAAGTGTTAATCATATGTTATATCCCTATGTGGTGCCAGGGACTCAGTGGCAAAATGAAAATGGACCAATCAACTATTATGAGGGAAGCTCATCCATGGAATATTATCATTGAGTCCATGGATGTGGGTCCCCAGTTTGAACACCCAACATTGCTCTCTTTCTAAGAAGGTTTTAGATCCAGTTAGTACGTGATTAAGTGTGTCAAGAACTACCCACTACATATCGTTGGGAGTGTGGCTTTTGTCGAGATAGTGGACACCTAATGTTACTGCGGTGTTCATTGATCCTGACCTTCACTGGTCTAGTGGTCATTCCAATGTACCGTAAATGACAGGGACACGTAATCATGTAAATGCAATTATGTGTGTTGCAATTAGTGTGTTTCAAAAGGCGCCATCTGCCTGTAGGTACCAAATCAAAGGTATCAACTGTTTGGTCAATGAGCAAACATTGCAACTACCACGCGGATGATGACCTACTACTGGTGGGAGTTGCCAAAGTGTTGCATGACTAGGATCTGGGTGGACAGTCATAGGTGTGTACGACCAAGTCCTTTATATTTGTTGTCCTCTTAAAGGCAAAGGCTTAGGTATTGACACCCCACCACTTCTCAGTATAGACCAATGATTGTTAATAAGCTCTTTCATGGTGTTTGACAGAGGGGTGTATGTAGAAACACAAGCCAATTGAGTCTTGGAGTTCTTAGGTTCAGTTGTCAATAATGCCTCTCTGTGGTTATTACGTGCCCGTTTGCGAGCAGTATTAATTACTTGGCGTGGAGAGTGTCTATCATGCATCTTTGCTGCGAGGTCATCGGCCTCTGCTTCAAAAGCCGAGATGTCACTGTAAATTATCCCGTAATGCCTTAGGATTGTGACTTTCATATAGTAGTAGACTATTGCGATCTGTTGTCCTCTGATAAGTGCAGGTCTCCAATTTGCCCTGGTTGATGGTAATCGTGAGATCAAAAAAAAAATCCAGGTCACTGAATCTGTTGAGGTGAACCTTCAGAAGGGATCTAGGCCCATATTTATACTTTTTGCCGCAAACCTGCGCTAGCTCAGGTTTGCGTCTAAAAGTATAACGCCGGCTACCGCCATTTCAACGCGCCAGCCGGGCGCCTTATTTAAGGAATGGCGGTAGCTGGCGCAGCAGCCTGGTTAGTGTTCAAATAAATTACGCTAACCGGGCAGCGGAGGCGTAGGGAAGAATGGGGGTTGTGCGTCAAAGAATGGAGCAAGTCAGTTTAGAATCAAAAAGATGACTCTAACCTGACTAGCACCATTTTTTTTGCGCGCAAGCCCCTGGTCATGCCCCCCTCCGCCCAATGGCCATGCCCAGGGGACTTCTGTCCCCTGGGTATGGCCATTGGGTACAGTGGCATGTAGGGGGGCCCAAGTTAGGCCCCCTTATACCACTTTTAAAAAACAAATACTTACCTCCACTTACCTCTAATTGATGTAGATGGGTCTCCCCCATCCATGGGTGTCCTCCAGAGGTTGGCGAGGGTGGCAGGGGGTGTCCCTGGGGGCAGGGAAGGGCACCTGTCGTCTGCTTCCATGGTCTCTGACCAAGGAAGTGAGCCCACAGGTCGCTTAACGCATGCCCTGACCCAGGTGTTAAAAAATGACTGTAAACTTGTTTAAAGTCATTTTTTAAGGCCCTCCCCCTCCTGTGCACCATTTTTACCCAGATGGATAAATATGGCACACAGGTGTTTGAGTCATTTTTTGGACGGGAACGCCTAATTTGCATTTCATTAGCGCAAGGCGTTTTCCCGCATTCAGGAAATGACTGTAAATCCATATTTTTGGCGCAAGAGTGGTCTAGCACCAAATTATAAATATGGAGTTAGGTTTGGGCCAGATTTGTGTAAAAAAAAATGGTGCAAATCCGGCACAAACAGAGAATAAATATGCCCCCTAGTCCGTTAATCCAGGTCATGAATGAATCAACCGTCTGTGTATGACCCTGCCAGAAGATGCATCGAAGATATCTTCGATGTATCGACGCCATAGCCTGATGTTGTCAACAAACAGATTGGCATTGTTAAGTATAAATCGTTGTTCAAGATGATCTATAGGCAGGCCCAGCTGGGAGCAAAGGTACTACCATAGATGTCCTGCGTATCTGGTGATAAAGCTGGTCTTCAAACCGGAAAACATTTTCAGTCAGAGCTAAAGACGCACATTGCATAATGAAGTGAATAGGTGTTGGGGAAGTCCATGTACTGCTAGCCAAAGCCTCTTCAACCACCCGTAATGTTGCTTCTTGGGGTATGTTGGTATATAAAGCCTCCACGTCAAGGCTTATCAAGGCATTCACTTGCTGAGTGGCGATGATAGAGTCAATAAGATTGAGGACATCCTTGGTGTCTTAGGGGGGGGGCGCTACAGATTGAAGAGCCAGGTCTTGAGGAGTCTTCTGAAGGTGAGCAGGTCATGGGTCTGTCGTAGGTTGGTGGGGAGGGTGTTCCAAGTTTTGGCTGCGAGGTACGAGAAGGATCTGCCGCCCGAGGTCTTTCTTCAGATGCGGGGAACAACGGCGAGGGTGAGGTTTGCGGAGCGGTAGCTGACGGGTGGGGGTGTAGAAGCTGAGTCTGCTGTTCAGGTAGGCTGGTCCGGTGTCGTGGAGTGCTTTGTGGGCGTGGGTAAGAAGCTTGAAAGTGATCCTCTTGTCCACTGGGAGCCAGTGAAGGTTTCTCAGGTGGTGGGAGATGTGGCTGTGGCGGGGTACGTTGAGGATCAGTCGGGCGGAGATGTTTTAGATGCGTTGGAGGCGTAGTAGGACTTTTGCTGGGATGCCTGTGTAGAGTGAGTTGCCGTAGTCCAGTCTGCTGCTGACGAGGGCCTGTGTCTCGGTTCTTCTGGTTTCTGACAGTATCCACGTGTAGATTCTACGGAGCATGCGGAGTGCGTTGTAGCAGGAGGAGGAAACTGCATTGATCTGTTTAGACAAGGTGAGGGAGGAGTCGAGGATGAAGCCCAGGTTGCGAGCATGGTCAGTCGGTGTTGGTGGGGTTCCTAGGGCGGTGGGCCACCAGGAGTCATCCCAGCCGGAGGGGTTGGGTCCAAGGATGAAGACCTCTGTCTTGTCCGAATTCAGTTTCAGACGGCTGTATCTCATCCATTCGCCAATGGATTTCATTCCCTGGTGGAGGTTGGTTTTTGCTGTGCGCGGGTCTTTGGTGAGTGAAAGGATGAGCTGGGTGTCGTCGGCATAGGAGAGAATGTTGAGATTGTGTTGTCGGGCCACTTGTGCGAAGGGGGCCATGTAGATGTTGAACAGCGTCGGGCTGAGGGATGACCCTCGGGGGACGCCGCAGATGATGTCGGTGGCTTCGGAGCAGAAGGGCGGGAGGAGGAGTCTCTGGGTTCTGCGGGAGAGGAATGAGATCATCCAGTCTAGGGCTTTTCTTTGAATTCCGATTTCTTGGAGGCATGATTTCAGGGTGCGGTGGCAGATAGGTCCAGGAGGATGAGGGCTGATGTTTCGCCGTTGTCCATTTGGCGTCTGTGGCGGCGAGAAGGGCGGTCTCTGTGCTGTGGTTTCATCTGATGCCGGACTGGGAGGGGTCCAGGATCTCGTTGTCTTCGAGGTGGCTGGTTAGTTGTGTGTTGACGATTTTTTCAATCACTTTTGCTGGAAAAGGGAGTAGGGAGATGGGTCGGAAGTTCTTGAGGTCGTTGGGGTCTGCTTTGGGCTTCTTGAGGAGGGCACGGATTTCGGAGTGTTTCCATTTTTCCGGGAATGTTGCTGTTTCGAAGGAGATGTTGATGACTTTCCGTAGTTGAGGGGCGATGGTGGAGCCGGCTTTGTTGTGTATGTGGTGGGGGCAGGGGTTTGAAGGATATCCTGAGTGGATGGAATTCATGATCTTGCAGGTCTCTGTGTCGTTGACGTTGGTCCAGGACGTCAGGTGGTTTGTGCAGGTGGGGTGATCGGGGGTGGGGTCTGGCGTGGGAGTGGAGTTGAAGCTGTCGTGGATGTCGGTGATCTTCCGGTGGAAAAAGGTGGACAGTGTGTTGCAGAGTTCTTGGGCTGGAGGGATTTCGTTGATGTTGGCGCTGGGGTTGGAGAGTGCTGAAAAGCTCTTTACTGTCGTGTGCGTTGTTGTCCAGGCGGTCTTTGAAGTGGGATCGTTTGGCTTGTCTGATGAGTTGGTGGTGATTGCGAGTGGTGTCCTTGTGGGCTGTGAGGCTGTTGGGTGTGCGTTTGAGGAGCCATTCCTTTTTTAGCTTCCGGCAGTTGCGTTTGGAGTTTAGGAGCTCGTCAGTGAACCAGGTAGCTTTTTTTTCTGGTTTGGTTGTCGGTGTGTTTCTTGAGTGGTGCGAGGGTGTTGGCGCAATCGTTGATCCACAGAGTGAGGTTGTGGGCAGCGGTGTCTGGGTCGGTGGGATCGGGGGTGGGTTCTGGGTGACGGTGTTGGTAAGCTGGTCTTCTGTAACTTTGCTCCAGCATCGGCGGGGTGGCTGTTGGGTGCGATGGTGCTCGGTGTGTTTCTTGTAAGTGAAATGGATGCAGTGATGGTCGGTCCAGTGGAGTGGGGTGGAATGGTTGAAGGTGACGTGAGCGCTTGAGTAGAAGATGGGGTCAAGCGTGTGGCCAGAGATGTCGGTTGGTGTGTGGACGAGTTGTCTGAGGCCGTGGTTGGTGAGGTTGTCGATCAGGGTGGTGGAGTTTGTGTCGTTGTTGTTCTCCAGGTGGAAATTTAGGTCCCCGAGGAGGATGTAATCCGGTGAGTGCATGCGTGCTGGTGAGGTCGGCGAGGGATTCGCTGAAGGGTGCTCGTGGTCCGGGGGGTCTGTAGATGAGTGTTCCTCTGAGAGTTGTGTTGGGGTCGGTGTGGATGCGGAACTGTAGGTGTTCGGCGGCTTTGAGGGAGTCATCAGTGTGGGTGTCGACCTTGAGGGTGGATTTGTGGGCGATGGCTATTCCTTCTCCGATTCCGTTAGTGCGGTCTCTGTGGATGATCTTGTAGCCGTCCGGGATGGCTGTTGCGATGTCGGGCGCCGAGGAGTCGTTCCACCAGGTTTCGGTCAGGAAGGCTACGTCTGGGGAGGTGGAGTCAAGCAGGTCCCAGAGCTCGATGGCGTGCTTGCGTGCGGAGCGGGTGTTGAGGAGTATGCAGTGGAGGTGGTTTGTTCTGGTCTTTGTTGGGTTCGTTGTTCTGTCGCAGGTGAATCTGCAGGTGCGGCATGAGAAGGGTCCGTTGGTGTTTCTTGGTGAGGACTGGAAGCTTGCTGTGATGCGGCCGGGATTGAGGGCGTTGAGTTGGTCGGCCGTGTAGAGGCGTCTGGAGGTGCGGGTATCTTGCGGACCAGGGGGGGTGGCGCTGGGCGCCGTCCAGGCGCGGACGCGCAGCGACCGCCTTAAGAAGGGAGGGGGGAGGGAGGAGCAGATGGGAGGCGGGAGGGAGTGGTGAATGGGGGCACGAGGGGGGGCGGGGCCGCAGGGAGGCAGCGGCGGGGAAAGCGGCTCAGAGAGAGCCGGCAGGGGGAGCGCACAAGGGGCAAAAGCGGCAGAAAAGGCACAGAATGAAACTGAAAAAAGAACGGCACAGTAATTCAAGGCTCAGAAAACAAGTCACAAAGTTAAAAAAGGCACAAAAGCACAGAAAACGAGTCACAATAGCGGCACAGTAATTCAAGGCACAGAAAATGAATCACAAAGTTAAATCGGTACAGAAGCACAGAAAATCGAGTCACAAGTTAAAAAGGCACAAAAGCGCAAGTCTAGTGACGCTTACCAGAGCCCACTAGACACCAGTGATGAGGCGCAGGCGGATGCCTGCGGGTGGTGGAGGGCCTCGAACACGCGAACGGCTGCATGTGCAGGGTCAAGGACAAGGTGTAGGAAGTTGGCTCTGTATGTACTATTTCAAAGAAAGAAATAGCATGCACAGAGTCCAAGAGTTACCCTTAGAGGTAAGATAGTGGCAAAAAGAGATAATCTAATGCTCTATTTTGTGGTAGTGTGGTCGAGCAGTAGGCTTATCAGAGGGTAGTGTTAAGCATTTGTTATACACACACAGGCAATAAATGAGGAGCACACACTCAAAGACAATTCCAGGCCAATAGGTTTTTGTATAGAAAAATATATTTTCTTAGTTTATTTTAAGAACCACAGGTTCAAGATTTAAAAGTAATACTTCAAATGAAAGGTATTTCATTTAGGTAACTTAGGAACTTTGAATCAGCAAAATAGCATGTACAGTTTTCACAAAAATGGCAATAAGCTATTTTAAAACCAGATACACTGCAATTTTCAACAGTTCCTGGGGGAGGTAAGTGTTTGTTAGTTTTGCAGGTTAGTAAACCACCTACAGCAGTGTTCCCCAACCCCCGGGCCGCGGACCGGTGCCGGTCCGTGGATCAATCGGCACCGGGCCGCCCCACTGTGGCGGGCGGTAAATGTTTGCTAATTTTTCCGTGGCCCGCTTGTCACACAATGGGACAAGCGGGCCACGGAAAAATGATCAAACATTTACCGGTCCGCGGCGATAAAAAGGTTGGACAACACTGACCTACAGGGTTCAAAGTTGGGTCCTAGGTAGCCCACCATTGGGGGTTCAGGGCAACCCCAAAGTTACCACACCAGCAGCTCAGGGCCGGTCAGGTGCAGAGGTCAAAGTGGTGCCCAAAACACATGGGCTTCAATGGAGAAGGGGGTGCCCCGGTTCCAGTCTGCCAGCAGGTAAGTACCTGCGTCTTCGGAGGGCAGACCAGGGGGGTTTTGTAGGGCACCGGGGGGGACACAAGTCAGCACAAAAAGTACACCCTCAGCGGCATGGGGGCGGCCGGGTGCAGTGTGCAAACAGGTGTCGGGTTTACAATGGAGTTCAATGGGAGACCCAGGGGTCTCATCAACGAAGCAGGCAGGCAAGGGGGGGGCTCCTTGGGGTAGCCAGCACCTGGGCAAGGGAGAGGGCCACCTGGGGGTCGCTTCTGCACTGGAGGTCGGATCCTTCAGGTCCTGGGGGCTGCGGGTGCAGTTTCTTTACCAGGCGTCGTGTTCTTAGAAGCAAGCAGTTCCGGTCAGGGAGAGCCTCTGGATTCCCTCTGCAGGCATCACTGGGGGGGCTCAGGGAGGTCAACTCTGGCTACTCACAGGGTCGCAGTCGCCGAGGAGTCCACCTTGTAGTGTTGGTTCTCCGCAGGTCGAGCCGGGGGCGTCGGGTGCAGAGTGCAAAGTCTCAAGCTTCCGGCGGGAAACGTGTTGTCTTTAAAAGTTGCTTCTTTGTTGCAAAGATGTTTCTTCTTTGGAGCAGAGCCGCTGTCCTTGGGAGTTCTTGGTCCTTTTAGATGCAGGGTAGTCCTCTGAGGCTTCAGAGGTCGCTGGACCCTGTGGAATGTGTCGCTGTTGCATTTTTTCTTGAAGTGGGGAGACAGGCCGGTAGGGCTGGGGCAAAAGCAGTTGGTGTCTCCATCTTCTCTGCAGGGCTTTCAGTTCAGCAGTCCTTCTTCGTCTTCAGGTTGCAGGAATTTATATTGCTAGGTTCTGGGAGCCCCTAAATACTCAATTTAGGGGTGTGTTTAGGTCTGGGGGGTTAGTAGCCAATGGCTACTAGCCTTGAGGGTGGCTACGCCCTCTTTGTGCCTTCTCCCTGAGGGGAGGGGGGCACATCCCTAATCCTATTGGGGGAATCTTCCATCTGCAAGATGGAGGATTTCTAAAAGTCAGAGTCACCTCAGCTCAGGACACCTTAGGGGCTGTCCTGACTGGCCTGTGACTCCTCCTTGTTTTTCTCATTATCTCCTCTGGCCTTGCCGCCAAAAGTGGGGCCGTGGCCGGAGGGGGCGGGCATCTCCACTTGCTGGAGTGCCCTGGGGCGCTGTAACAAAGGGGGTGAGCCTTTGATGCTCACCGCCAGGTGTTACAGTTCCTGCAGGGGGGAGGGGAGAAGCACCTCCACCCGGTACAGGCTTTGTTACTAGCCACAGAGTGACAAAGGCACTCTCCCCATGTGGCCAGCAACATGTCTGGTGTGTGGCATGCTGGTAAAACTAGTCAGCCCACACTGGAAGTCGGGTATGTTTTCAGGGGGCATCTCTAAGATGCCCTCCTGGGTGTATTTCACAATAAAATGTACACTGGCATCAGTTTGCATTTATTGTGCTGAGAAGTTTGATACCAAACTTCCCAGTTTTCAGTGTAGCCATTATGGTGCCGTGGAGTTCGTGCATGACAGACTCCCAGACCATATACTCTTATGGCTACCCTGCACTTACAATGTCTAAGGTTTTGCTTATACACTGTAGGGGCATAGTGCTCATGCACCTATGCCCTCACCTATGGTATAGTGCACCCTGCCTTAGGGCTGTAAGGCCTGCTAGAGGGGTGACTTATCTATGCCATAGGCAGTGTGAGATTGGCATGGCACCCTGAGGGGAGTGCCATGTCGACTTAGTCATTTTCTCCCCACCAGCACACACAAGCTGGCAAGCAGTGTGTCTGTGCTGAGTGAGGGGTCCCCAGGGTGGCATAAGACATGCTGCAGCCCTTAGAGACCTTCCCTGGCATCAGGGCCCTTGGTACCAGGGGTACCAGTTACAAGGGACTTACCTGGATGCCAGGGTGTGCCAATTGTGAAAACAAAGGTACAGGTTAGGAAAAGAACACTGGTGCTGGGGCCTGGTTAGCAGGCTTCAGCACACTTTCAAATCATAACTGGGCATCAGCAAAGGCAAAATGTCAGGGGGTAGCCATGCCAAGGAGGCATTTCCTTACACAGCCCCCCCCCCCAACGAAAGAGGGTGAGACTAACCTTTCCCAAGAGAGTCTTCATTTTCTATGTGGAAGAACCTGGTAAGGCCATCTGCATTGGCATGGGCAGTCCCAGGTCTTTGTTCCACTATAAAATCCATTCCCTGTAGGGAGATGGACCACTTCAACAGTTTGGGATTTTCACCTTTCATTTGCATTAGCCATCTGAGAGGTCTGTGGTCAGTTTGAACTACAGAGTGAGTACCAAAGAGGAATGGTTTCAGCTTCTTCAGGGACCAAACCACAGCAAAGGCCTCCCTCTCAATGGCACTCCAACGCTGCTCCCTGGGGAGTAACCTCCTGCTAATGAAAGCAACAGGCTGGTCAAGACCATCATCATTTGTTTGGGACACAACTGCCCCTATCCCATGTTCAGAGGCATCAGTCTGCAAAATGAACTGCTTGGAGTAATCTGGAGCTTTTAGAACTGGTGCTGTGCACATAGCTTGTTTCAGGGTGTCAAAGGCCTATTGGCATTCTACAGTCCAGTTTACCTTCTTGGGCATTTTCTTGGAGGTAAGTTCTGTGAGGGGTGTCACTATTGATCCATATCCCTTCACAAACCTCCTGTAGTACCGAGTCAAGCCAAGGAATGCCCTGACTTGAGTCTGGGTTTTTGGAGCTGCCCAGTCCAGAATAGTCTGGATCTTGGGCTGGAGTGGCTGAACTTGGCCTCCATCTACAAGGTGTCCCAAGTAAACCACAGTTCCCTGCCCTATCTGGCATTTGGATGCCTTGATAGAGAGGCCTGCTGCTTGCAGGGCCTTCAAAACCTTCTTCAGGTGGACCAGGTGATCCTGCCAGCTGGAGCTAAAGACAGCAATATTGTCAAGATAAGCTGCACTAAAGGATTCCAAGCCAGCAAGGACTTGATTCACCAACCTTTGGAAGGTGGCAGGGGCATTCTTTAAACCAAAGGGCAGAACAGTGAACTGATAGTGCCCATCAGGTGTGGAGAATGCTGTCTTTTCTTTTGCTCCTGGTGCCATTTTGATTTGCCAGTACCCTGCTGTCAAGTCAAAGGTACTTAAGTATCTGGCAGCACCTAGCTTATCAATCAATTCATCTGCCCTTGGAATGGGATGGGCATCTGTCTTTGTGACAGACTTAAGTCCTCTGTAGTCCACACAAAACCTCATCTCTCTCTTTCCATCCTTGGTGTGAGGTTTGGGGACTAAGACCACTGGGCTAGCCCAGGGGCTGTCAGAGTGCTCAATGACTCCCAATTCCAGCATCTTGTGGACTTCCACTTTGATGCTTTCCTTAACTTGGTCAGACTGTCTGAAATTTTTGTTTTTGACAGGCATGCTGTCTCCTGTGTCCACATCATGGGTACACAGGTGTGTCTGACGAGAGGTTAGGGAAAAGAGCTCAGCAAACTGTTGTAAGACCTTCCTCCAGTCAGATTGCTGTTGGCCAGAGAGGGTGTCTGAATAGATCACTCCATCAACTGAGCCATCTTTAGGGTCTGTGGAGAGGAAATCAGGGAGAGGTTCACTCTAATCTTCCTGGTCCTCATCTGTTACCATCAACAGATTCACATCTGCCCTGTCATGAAAGAGTTTGAGGTGGTTTACATGGATCACCCTTTTGGGGGTCCTGCTAGTGCCTAGGTCTACCAGGTAGGTGACCTGACTCTTTCTCTCTAGCACTGGGTAAGGGCCACTCCATCTGTCCTGAAGTGCCCTGGGAGCCACAGGCTCCAGAACCCAGACTTTCTGCCCTGGCTGAAACTCAACCATAGCAGCCTTTTGGTCATACCACATCTTCTGGAGTTGTTGGCTGGCCTCAAGGTTTTTGCTTGCCTTTTCCATGTAGTCTGCCATCCTGGAACGTAGGCCTAGTACATAGTCCACTATATTTTGTTTAGGCTCATGAAGAGGTCTCTCCCAGCCTTCTTTTACAAGAGCTAGTGGTCCCCTGACAGGATGGCCAAACAGAAGTTCAAAGGGGGAAAACCCTACTCCCTTCTGAGGCACCTCTCTGTAGGCGAAAAGCAGACATGGCAAGAGGACATCCTATCTCCTTTTGAGCTTTTCAGGGAGCCCCATGATCATGCCTTTCAATGTCTTGTTAAACCTTTCTACAAGACCATTGGTTTGTGGATGGTATGGTGTGGTGAATTTGTAAGTCACCACACACTTATTCCACATATGTTTCAGGTATGCTGACATGAAGTTGGTACCCCTGTCAGACACCACCTCCTTAGGAAATCCCACTCTGGTAAAAATACCAATGAGTGCTTTAGCTACTGCGGGGGCAGTAGTGGACCTAAGGGGAATTGCTTCAGGGTACCTAGTGGCATGATCCACTACCACTAGGATATACTGGTTCCCTGACGCTGTGGGAGGTTCAAGTGGACCCACTATGTCCACACCCACTCTTTCAAAGCGGACCCCCACCACTGGAAGTGGAATGAGGGGGGCCTTTGGGTGCCCACCTGTCTTACCACTGGCTTGACAGGTGGCAGAGGAGACACAAAACTCCTTCACCTTCTGGGACATGTTGGGCCAATAGAAATGGTTAACTAACCTTTCCCAAGTCTTGGTTTGTCCCAAATGCCCAGCAAGTGGAATATCATGAGCTAAGGTTAGAATGAACTCCCTAAACTCCTGAGGCACTACCACTCTCCTAGTGGCACCAGGTTTGGGATCTCTTGCCTCAGTGTAAAGGAGTCCATCTTCCCAATAGACACTATGGGGGTCATTCTATGGCCACGGAAGCACCGCCAACAGGCTGGCGGTGCTTCATTTGGGATTCCGACAGCCGCGGTCGCCCAGCCGGGTCCGGCGGTTTCCCGCCGGAATTCCCCCGGCTGGGAGAATCCTCCATGGCGGCGCTGCTAGCAGCGCCGCCATGGGGACTCCGACCCCCTTCCCGCCAGCCTGTTTCTGGCGGTTTTCACCGCCAGAAACAGGATGGCGGGAACGGGTGTCGTGGGGCCCCTGGCATGGGCAGTGCAGGGGCCCCCTAAAAGGGCCCCAGCATGATTTTCACTGTCTGCATAGCAGACAGTGAAAATCGCGACGGGTGCAACTGCACCTGTCGCACCCCTGCAACACCGCCGGCTCCATTCGGAGCCGGCTTCTGTGTTGCAGGGCCTTTCCCGCTGGGCCAGCGGGCGCTCCCTTGGCGGGCGCTCGCCGGCCCAGCGGGAAAGTAGGAATGGCCGCCTTGGTCTTTTGACCGCAGAGTGGTCTTTCGGCGGGGTAAGTTTGGCGGGCGGCTACCGCCGCCCGCCAAACTTGGAATGACCCCCTATGTGTTCCTGTTATCTTTCCATTGGACTCTTCAGCAGCTTGCTGCCTAAGGCCTTCAAGAGAGGGACGAATTTTCTTGCCCCTTATACAACTGCTCCCTTGAGGGTCCCCCTGGGCCTAGGAACTCAACCTGATAAGGTTCTAACTCCAGAGGCTCAGTTCCCTCAGTGGGCAGAACTTCTTCCTGGGAAGAGAGGTTCTCTTTTTCTTGTTGTGTGGAAGCTGGTTCCCCAGTCTTCTTTCCTTTTCTCTTGGAGGGTTGGGCCCTTTTTCCAGGCTCCAACACCACTTTTTAACCCTGAGCCTTGCACTGTGCCCTTGTCTTGACACACACCAGTTCAGGGATACCCAGCATGGCTGCATGGGTTTTCAGTACCACCTCAGCCCATGCTGAGGATTCCAGGTCATTTCCAAGCAAACAGTCTGCAGGGATATTTGAGGAGACCACCACCTGTTTCAGGCCATTGACCCCTCCCCATTCTAAAGTTACCATAGCCATGGGATGTACTTTAGTCTGATTGTCAGCGTTGGTGACTGGATAAGTTTGTCCAGCCAGGTATTGACCAGGGGAAACCAGTTTCTCTGTCACCATGGTGACACTGGCACCTGTATCCCTCAGGCCTTCTACACTTGCCCCATTAATTAAGAGCTGCTGCCTATATTTTTGCATGTTAGGGGGCCAGGTAGCTAGTTTGGCTAAATCCACCCCACCCTCAGAGACTAATGTAGCTTCAGTGTGAACCCTGATTTGCGCTGGGCACACTGTTGATACCACTTGGAGACTGGCCATTCCAGTGTTAGCTGGAGTAGAGTTAGAAGTGGAACCTTTCTTGGGACAGGCCTTGTCTCCAGTTTGGTGTCCCTGCTGATTACAGCTACGACACCAGGCCTTTTTGGGATCAAAGTTTTTACCCTTGTACCCAAAATTGGATTGTGAAGAGGCTCTGGGCCCACCCTCCTGAGCAGGTTTTTGGGGGCCTGTAGAAGACTCTTTACTATTTTTCCATTTGGATGTCTCAACACTCTTCCCCTAGGGAGGCTTTGTGACCCCTTTCTTTTGGTCACCCCCTGTGGAAGTCTTGGTCACCCTATTCTTGACCCAATGGTCCGCCTTCTTTCCCAATTCTTGGGGAGAAATTGGTCCTAGGTCTACCAGATGCTGATGCTGTTTATCATTGAAACAATTGCTTAACAGGTGTTCTTTCACAAATAAATTGTACAGCCCATCATAATCATTTACACCACTGCCTTGAATCCAACCATCCAGTGTTTTCACTGAGTAGTCAACAAAATCAAACCAGGTCTGGCTCGAGGATTTTTGAGCCCCCCTGAACCTAATTCTATACTCCTCAGTGGAGAATCCAAAGCCCTCAATCAGGGTAGCCTTCATGAGGTCATAGGATTTTGCATCTTTTCCAGAGAGTGTGAGGAGTCTATCCCTACACTTTCCAGTGAACATTTCCCAAAGGAGAGCACCCCAGTGAGATCTGTTTACTTTTCTGGTTGCACAAGCCCTCTCAAAAGCTGTGAACCATTTGGTGATGTCATCACCATCTTCATATTTCGTTACAATCCCTTTGTCAGGAGAATCTCTGACCCTATTTATGTTGCTGCCACCATTGATGGGACCAAAACCCATCTCTTGTCTTTCCCTTTCTATGGCTAGGAGCGGTCTCTCTAAAGCCAATCTTTTGACCATCCTGGCTAACAGTAGGTCATCTTCACTGAGGCGATCCTCAGTGATTCCAGAGGTACTGGACTGTCCTGTGAAAGAAACAGCATCTCTGACTATCACAGTTGGAGTCAGGGCTTGAGGAGCCCTGTTCTCCCTAACTAGGACTGGAGGGGGGAAATTCTCCTCCACCTCACTAGCTTCCCCCTCTGGAAGGTCATCCTCAGAGGGGTTGTCTTTGGCAAACTCTGCCAACAGCTCCTGGAGCTGTAATTTGGTAGGGTTTAAACCACTTTTAATATTTTTTAATTTGCAGAGAGACCTTAACTCTCTCATCCTAAGATGGAGGTAAGGGGTGATGTCGAGTTCCATCACATTCTCTTCTGCATTAGGCATTATGGGCCTCATTCCGACCGCCGCGGGCAACGGAAGCACCGCCAACAGGCTGGCGGTGCTTCATTGCCCATTCTGACCGCGGCAGTAAAGCCGCGGTCAGAAAAGGGGATCCGGCAGTTTCCCGCCGGATTTCCCCTGGCTGGGCTGAACCTCCATGCGCCGCCATGGGGATTCCGACCCCCCTTCCCGCCAGCCTGTTTCTGGCGTTTTTTACCGCCAGGAACAGGATGGCAGGAACGGGTGTTGTGGGGCCCCTGGGGGCCCCTGCACTGCCCATGCCACTGGCATGGGCAGTGCTGGGGCCCCCTAACAGGGCCCCAGCATGATTTTCACTGTCTGCATAGCAGACAGTGAAAATCGCGACGGGTGCAACTGCACCCGTCACACCCCTGCAACACCGCCGGCTCCATTCGGAGCCGGCTTCTGTGTTGCAGGGCCCTTCCCGCTGGGCCGGCAGGCGCTCCCTTGGCGGGCGCCCACCGGGCCAGCGGGAAAGTCAGAATGGCCTCCGCGGTCTTTTGACCGCGGAGGGGCCAATTGGCGGGGTAAGTTTGGAATGACCCCCTATGTTTCTAAAAGTTGGAATACTTTTTAAGAATCTAAAACTATCTCTAGAACTTAATTCAAACTTTTACAAAACTTTTAAACTCTAAAAGAAATGCTAAAAGGGACTAACACAAGGCCCTAGCAGGACTTTTTAAAAATTTAGAAAAATAGCTCAAATTTCAAAAATCAGTTTCTAATGACAATATTTAGAATTTAGTCGTGTGATCAGGTATTGGCTGAGTAGTCCAGCAAATGCAAAGTCTTGTACCCCACCGCTGATCCACCAATGTAGGAAGTTGGCTCTGTATGTACTATTTCAAAGTAAGAAATAGCATGCACAGGGTCCAAGGGTTCCCATTAGAGGTAAGATAGTGGCAAAAAGAGATAATTCTAATGCTCTATTTTGTGGTAGTGTGGTCGAGCAGTAGGCTTATCAGAGGGTAGTGTTAAGCATTTGTTGTACACACACAGGCAATAAATGAGGAACACACACTCAGAGACAATTCCAGACCAATAGGTTTTTGTATAGAAAAATGTATTTTCTTAGTTTATTTTAAGAACCACAGGTTCAAGATTTACAAGTAATACTTCAAATGAAAGGTATTTCATGTAGGAACATTAGGAACTTCGAATTAGAAAAATAGCATATACAGTTTTCACATAAATGACATATAGCTATTTTAAATCTAGACACAGTGCAATTTTCAACAGTTCCTGGGGGGGGGGGTAAGTGTTTGTTAGTTTTTGCAGGTAAGTAAACTACCTACGGGGTTCAAGTTTGGGTCCAAGGTAGTCCACCATTGGGGGTTCAGAGCAACCCCAAAGTTACCACACCAGCAGCTCAGGGCCGGTCAGGTGCAGAGGTCAAAGTGGTGCCCAAAACGCACAGGCTTCAATGGAGAAGGGGTGCCCCGGTTCCAGTCTGCCAGCAGGTAAGTACCCGCGTCTTCGGAGGGCAGACCAGGGGGGTTTTGTAGGGCACTGGGGGGGACACAAGTTAGCACAAAAAGTATACCCTGAGCGGCACGGGGGCGGCCTGGTGCAGTGCACAAACAGGCATCAGGTTCACAATAGAAATCAATGGGAGACCAAGGGGTCTCTTCAGCGATGCAGGCAGGCAATGGGGGGGCTCCTCGGGGTAGCCACCACCTGGGCAACGGAAAGGGCCACCTGGGATTCGCTCCTGCACTGGAGGTCGGATCCTTCAGGTCCTGGGGGCTGCGGGTGCAGTGTCTTTACCAGGCGTCGGGTCTTTGAAGAAGGCAATCGCGGTCAGGGGGAGCCTCGGGATTCCCTCTGCAGGCGTCGCTGTGGGGGCTCAGGGGGGTCAACTCTGGCTACTCACAGTCTCGTAGTCACCGGGGAGTCCTCCCTGTGGTGTTTGTTCTCCACAAGTCGAGCAGGGGGCGTCAGGTGCAGAGTGCAAAGTCTCACGCTTCCGGCGGGAAACGTGTGTTGTTTCAAAGTTGCTTCTTTGGGGAACAGAGCTGCTGTCTTCGGGAGTTCTTGGTCCTTCTAGATGCAGGGTAGTCCTCTGAGGCTTCAGAGGTTGCTGGACCCTGGGAACGCGTCGCTGGAGCAGTGTCTTTAGAAGGGGGGAGACAGGCCGGTAGAGCTGTGGCCAAAGCAGTTGGTGTCTCCGTCTTCTCTGCAGGTTTTTCAGTTCAGCAGTCCTCTTCTTCTTAGGTTGCAGGAATCTGAGTTCCTAGGTTCTGGGGAGCCCCTAAATACTGAATTTAGGGGTGTGTTTAGGTCTGGGGGTTAGTAGCCAATGGCTACTAGCTCTGAGGGTGGCTACACCCTCTTTGTGCCTCCTCCCTGAGGGGAGGGGGGCACATCCTTATCCCTATTGGGGGAATCCTCCATCTGCAAGATGGAGGATTTCTAAAAGTCAGAGTCACCTCAGCTCAGGACACCTTAGGGCTGTCCTGACTGGCCAGTGACTCCTCCTTGTTGTTCTCATTATCTCCTCCGGCCTTGCCGCAAAAAGTGGGGCCGTGGCCGGAGGGGGCGGGCAACTCTACTAGCTGGAGTGCCCTGGGGTGCTGTAACAAAGGGGGTGAGCCTTTGAGGCTCACCGCCAGGTGTTACAGTTCCTGCAGGGGGAGGTGTGAAGCACCTCCACCCAGTACAGGCTTTGTTACTAGCCACAGAGTGACAAAGGCACTCTCCCCATGTGGCCAGCAACATGTCTGGTGTGTGTCAGGCTGCTAAAACTAGTCAGCCTACACGGGTAGTTGGTTAAGGTTTCAGGGGGCACCTCTAAGGAGGTGCCCTCTGGGGTGTATGTTACAATAAAATGTACACTGCCATCAGTGTGCATTTATTGTGCTGAGAAGTTTGATACCAAACTTCACAGTTTTCAGTGTAGCCATTATGGTGCTGTGGAGTTCATGCATGACAGACTCCCAGACCATATACTCTTATGTCTACCCTGCACTTACAATGTCTAAGGTTTTGCTTAGACACTGTAGGGGCATAGTGCTCATGCACTTATGCCCTCACCTATGGTATAGTGCACCCTGCCTTAGGGCTGTAAGGCCTGCTAGAGGGGTGACTTACCTATACCTATAGGCAGAGTAAGGGTTGGCATGGCACCCTGAGGGGAGTGCCATGTCGACGTAGTCTTTTTATCCTCACTAGCACACACAAGCTGGCAAGCAGAGTGTCTGTGCTGAGTGAGGGGTCCCCAGGGTGGCATAAGAAATGCTGCAGCCCGTAGAGACCTTCCCTGGCATCAGGGCCCTTGGTACCAGGGGTACCAGTTACAAGGGACTTACCTGGATGCCAGGGTGTGCCAATTGTGGAAACAAAAGTACAGGTTAGGGAAAGAATACTGGTGCTGGGGCCTGGTTAGCAGGCCTCAGCACACTTTCAAATCAAAACTTAGCATCAGCAAAGGCAAAAAGTCAGGGGGTAACCATGCCAAGGAGGCATTTCCTTACATTTATACTGTGTATAAAGTTTTGACTAAGGGATTTTTATTGATTACAGTGGTTCAATTCATTTCCTTTTGTCCTTGCGTTGTTCCAGGGGAGTGGAGGGGGGTGTAAATGTAATGTTGCAACATGTATTGGTAGGTATGTCTTGTGGGTGAGGGTGGGGGTGTTGTGTGTTGCGTGTGTGTGTCACTCTCTTTTCCCTCCCCTCTCCCCTGTGTTGTAGGTGCAGTACTCACCGTGGTCGTTGCCGCCGTCTTTCGTGCTCCTGGTAGAGGAGCAGGAATACTATTGAAGGGAGTATTTGGAGTTCAGGCTCCATGGCGTCCTGGTTCCTCGTGGGTTGTGTAGAGGTGAATGTTTTCCCTTCCAAGTCCTGTTTCCGCCGTGTTTTTATTTGCATTGAATCCGCCCTGGAAAATGTGGCGGATTTGCCTGTCATAATAGTGTGGGCGGTACATTATCTTCCACCTGTCTGTTGGCGGTGACCGCCGCTGTGTTTGTTTGTACCGCCGTGGAGGCCGGAGTGTGAAAGTGGCTGTCTATTCAATTTTTTTTTACCGCCGGCCTGTTGGCGGTCTTACCACCCCTTTAACACCGACCGCCAGGGTTGTAATGAGGGCCAGAGTGCTTTGCTTCCTGTGTTTCCGGAGCCAACCGGTGCTGACGAATTCTGGTAAAAAAACAAAAACTTGAAATTACATTTTCAAAACTTCAGATTTGAAAGCCTTTTCAAAAACATTACTCTCAGCGAAAGAATTTTTTCATAATTTAAAATGATCTTTTCACCTTCAAATCGGATCCTGTTTGTTCTTTGTCATAGCCACACAGAGTACGAATGAACCACAACTAGTGAAAATAATACTAATACACACATTGTTGTCATTAGTAGCACGCTTTGCCTCACATGGTATTATGAATAACACTTAACAATGACGATGACTTTTAAAATAAAATAAGTATAAAATATATTGTTGTTGTACCAAAACACATACAAATATTTCTGATTTACAATGCTAAAAAAATGTTTTTATTCCATGACAATGAAAAGGAAGTGAGTGTGGCTTGACAGTGGCTTCTGGGTATGCAAATTGTCAAAAAAATAGCTGGTTGTTCACGGAAAGCCTGCCCTCTAGTAACAGTAGATGGTACTGCACATTCTGTTTGGTGGACGCCCAGGGTCTTATTGACAAGCAGCTTGCGCTGTCATAAGGTTGCTTTAGTTAGGGTACAAGCACATTAATTTAGCCTTTCTTGGCTTAGGCCTGCAGCTTGTGCCCTTTCATCTATGTACATGGCATTTTATTCATTTTTATTATTTTAGCAAAGGTTAGATTTAGTGAAAGTTAAAAGAGCCTCTGCTCTTTTGTGCAGACTTTTATTATTCTTTTCTTGCAGGACATATTCACTCTATGCTTTCTCCAAGGCTGACTATCATAAGCTTATCATAAGCTTATTAGTTATTGCCGGTACAACGTGTTCATTATGTCCCATACTCTTATACTCCGAAATGTGCGTGTTGTAACATCAGGGCAGTTTCTCAGAACATCTGCTGTTTTATTATAAAACACTTCACTGCCCCTTTATGATAGAGGGGATTTCCAGCTATTTTCATCGAAACCTGCATCCGACTTTTCAGTTTTTGACGAGCTCTGATGCCTCTTCTGCTCATATGTGGGAGGACTCGCAGTAGACCAACAGACCTCTTCTTTACATACAATCACAGGTATGGGGGATGGATTTTTTCTGAGGGGCTTGATGGACAGATTAGGCCTTACACTGCCATGCTCTGGTATAGAATATTGGTAGAGCAAGCAGAGATTCCAGAGCCATTATTGGGATCTTATGGTGGGACTTTTCCTATGTTTCACTTCCCTCACCACTGTTCTGCTTTTATTATGTTTTATTATCCTCAAAATCGCAATAAATGCCTCTTTATGTAGAATGCAGTTGATTAAAAAAACAGAAAACGTATGTAGCTATGTGTGACAAACAGCGCTGAACAACATCTGATACATCTAAAATAGCGTGCATGACAACATTGTATACCAAATAGTCCTCCATTGCCAAACACAATGAACACAAAGTGCTAACGTACATAGGGGCAGATTTACAAGCCCCTAGTCCCTCAACGCTGCCTTGGCTTCATTTTTTTTATGTTAAGGTGGCGCTAAGTAGGCCATACCCTGTGCATATTTACAAAGTGTCACAATCCATGCATTGCGCCATTTTGCAACCCCTTGCACCAGGTATAATGTATTCAGGGGGGGCGTTCCCCCTGCAGGGAGGTCCGATAAAAACGATGCAGTGAAATTTACAAGCTTTCACTGCACCATTGTTTCCAATGACCAAGCCCTTGTATTGGCCCAATGGGCCTCCCAGTGCTATGCTGCACTGGCGTCAATTTTTTTGGCACTAGTGCAGCAAAGCAGCACAATAATGTCCAAAATGTTGACATGTTGTGGTAACGACTGCCATGGTGCACAGTGTTGTAAATACAGTGCATCCATGGTGTTGTTAGGCGGGCACAGGGGGGACTCAAGAAAAGTGGAGCATTGCGCCACTTTCTTGGAAATATGCCCCATAGTGTGCTATTACTGTGTGTGTCTCTTGTACAGCTAGTCCTTTGTATGGCACATACATATGGAGGATAGTAAAGTTTACTCATAGTATGATGACTGTGAAGTGGCACTCATAGTATGTGCATGGGAACACAGTCCAACCCCTACAGTCTACCTATGCAACATACAAATCTGCAGTCACATATCTTATCCATCAGGAGATTTCATATCACAAGTTCACATGCTCAATACTATCCTTTGCCAGTGCAAGAGTGTCTATCTAGTTAAAATGTGCCCACATTTGTCCCACTAGGCAAGATGCCAATGGAAAAATCAGTGATATTGGCCACCATGTTGCTGTGTTGCACTCAGATACAAACAATGGTTTCACTCCCATGAGTACAGTCTTAGTGCAAATGTGAAGACCCAACAACTGTCCATCAGAAATCACAAAAATCCAAGTTCATCCACCCAAGGTGCCAGGCACTGATGCATTCCAACATATAGTGGTTGAATGTGGCTGGAAATGCGCAGGTGAACATCGTGTCTGAATGCATACCCTTCACCCAACTTCAAGTAATCATACATTAAAGACACATATTGTGATGGGTGTCAATGGCAAACATATTCATGATTTGACTACACCTAATTAGTTGTGGCTAGACAAGCTGGCAGTTGTGATCCACAAATTAAAGAGTAAGCCTGTGGGTTAGGCCAAAGAGCCATTTCAATGTGATTGTACAACACATATTCTCGTTGGAAGGTGAAAAATGCAGCTCCAAATGTACAAAGTGGTGCAATGCTCCCTTTGTATCCCCTTGCGCTACATTTTGCCTGCGCCAGACAAAATGTATACAAGGTGGCGTTCTGGCACTAAGGGGGCCGTAAAAATGGTGCAAAGGAATCTATGAGATTCCTTTGCACAATTTTTTTCAGCATTTTTTAACACCTGCTAAGTGCAGGCATTAAACAGAGGCTCCTATTGATTACAATGGGCCTGTGGGTGCTTTACAGGACTAGCGTCATAATGTTTTACGCTAATCCTGCAAAGCGCCAGAGTAGTATAAAAAATTATGATGCTACTCACCCTAACTACGTCCATGGTGCGCCATATTTTAAATATAGCGCTAAAATGGTGGTGTTAGGGGGGCACTAAGGGGCACAAGAAAAGTGGCACTGCACTAGGTGCAGGATCACTTTTCATAAATCTGTCCCTTACAAGGGCAGCTAAAGGTGTTGCCTATTTTATCCATACCTTTGCAATTTTTAGGGAAAGAACACTGGCACTGGGGACCTGGTCAGCAGGATCCTAGTGCACTCCAGTCCTAGTTGCATTCGGAAACCAGGCAAAACGTGTGGGGGGTACTGCAACAAGGTGCCAGTTTTCCACACTGTAGCTTTCACAATTACACAGAAAGTGAAACTTGACCAGCAATTCTCACTTCGGTTGATATAAATCCTCCTTATGAATTCAGGATTCACTAGATTGCAACCAATAACTCTCACTCACTCAAGAAAAACTATTGGCACTGTCAACAATGTCTCACAACAAGTACCCGCCTGCAGACAATAAATTAACCAAGGGCCATATTTACAAGAAAGTGGTGCATCAGCTTTGATGCGCCACTTTTCTTTCGTCCCATGCAAGCCCCTAACAACACCATGCGTGTTCTGTATTTAAAATACTGTGCACCATAGTGCAAGTTAGGACAATAGCATCATAATTTATGATGCTATTGTGGTACTTTGCAGGATTAGCACCATAAACTGTGGCGCTAATCCTGCAAAGTAAAGGGAGGCCCATTGAAAGTAATGGAAGCGTCATTTTAACACCTGCCTTAGGCAGGCAATACAAATGATGCTAAAAATGGCACAGTGACATGTTGTAAATTTCACTGCACCATTTGTACGGGCCTCCCTGCGTGGGAATGCCTCCCTTGAATACATTATGCCTGGCGCAGGCATAATGTGGCAGAAGGGGTTACAAAGTGCCACAATGCATGCATTGCGCCACTTTGTAAATATGGCGAAGGAGGATGGCCTCCTAAATGCCACATTAGCATATAAAAAATTATGCTAGTGTGGCGCTAAGAGGCACTAGGGCCTTGTAAATCTGGCCCCAAGGGGCATATTTATGCTCCATTTGTGCCAAATTTGCGTCATTTTTTACGCAAATTCAGCGCAAAACTAACTCCATATTTATATTTTGACGTTAGACCCACCTAAGGTCAAAATATTGGAGTTTGCACCATTTTTTAGATGTGTGAACCTACCTTGCGTCAATGAGATGCAAAGTAAGCGTTCCCATTCAAAAAATGGTACTAACCCTATAGCCCCATGTTTATCCCCCTGTGCTAAAATGACGCACGGGTGGGATGAGGGGCTAAATAATGGTGGAAAGCCTGCTTTGCACCATTATTTAATGCCTGGGTCAGACCATGCATTAGGGGACCTGTGGACCCATTTCCTTTGTTAAACACCATGGAATGGGTCCACAGGTGCCCTCCTCAAGCCCCAGGAACCCCCCACCCATACTAGAGGGACACCGGAGGATGGGGGAACCCCTTCCCAGGTAAGTGGGGTAGGTATAGATAAGTATTATTTTTTTAATTAAAGTACCATCGGGGCCCAACTTGGGGCCCCCTGCATGGTACAGAGTACATCGCCGTGCCCAGGGGACACTGGTCCCCTGTGATGGCCATTGGGGTGGTGGGCATGACTCCTGTCTTTTGTAAGACAGGAGTCATGTGGTATGGATGTTTTTGCATCAGAAGATGACGCTAGGCTGGTTAGAGGCATTTTTTTGCCTCTACCCAGCCTAACGTCATTTTTTGGTGCAAAACCCCCTTCTCCCATACCACCACCCCACCCGGCTAATGTACTTTTTTTATGCTAGCCCTCCCTTTGCACCGGCTTGCGCCATTCCATAAATATGGCGCCCTGCTGGCACTCAGGAATGGTGCAAGCCGGTGCTAAACTTTTTGATGCAAAACTGAGTTAGTGCAGTTTTGCATCAAAAAGTATAAATATGCCCCGCAGTGTCTTCTACACTTGTGCGTTATCCCAGGATCTAAGGCCATGACGGACCCATCAACAACAACAACTGCAGACATTTTTTGGCAAAAAGCGCCACAATCACATTGAGTATGATGACTCTGCAAAACACTTCACATCACACTTTACTGCAATCTTCAAGCCAAAAGCATGGAAGCACAAAACCCTATTAATACTCACACAAACGTCACTTGTGGGCAAAAGGCTGGAACTTCATTAAGCTTTGGACTGAACCATGAGACAATATTTGGGATAGGCAATCTTTAGGCTTAGCCTTTGCATGAGGTTGACCCTATCTCCCTAACACTGCATTAAAATGTTTCACCCTCCTTATGGGATGAAAAAATCCTCTGCAACCAGAACTGTTGTAGCATTTTCATCCTTTGCATGAATCGATGCTCTTTGAGGTTGATGAATCTTTTGACCAGTAAGTGGTGTGGTAGAACCTTTCACAAATTTGTATGCAACCCCAATAATTAAATTCTATTACCAATGGGGCATGGAAGGAAAACTCCTATCAGGAATAAAGCTAAGGGATTTATTACACACATAAGCTCAAAGTCATGTAGACAATGCACAAAAGCAAGTTATAAAGATGCATAATCACCAGCGGTTGCCTAAGGCGGCAAAAAAAGTTTAGGCAAACTAACATTAGTAAAACTAAGGCCCAGATTTATGGTGCAAATCATATAGGTACAATGTTCCACAAAAGAAGACAGAGGTCCACTAGGCACTTCTAAAAATAGAAGCTAGAGCCCTCACACATCCATTGGATGTCATGCTTCAGCATAGGGCTTGCTCCTCGTCAGACTGGCGCTGGAATGTCTGACGGGCTCCACAAGGGGGCTTTTTGCTAGAAATCTTAATAAATAGAGTGTGCCGTGGTCAGAACAAGTAGGGATCAATTTAAACCTACAAGCAAAAAGAAGCTTGAGAGGGGAAAGTTAAAATTGGCTCAAAAGCCCCAAACATCTATATTTTATTGATCATAAATGGTTTCAGTCGGAGACAATGTTCCACCACTTTACCAAAAAACAAAGGGGTGGAGGAAGGGACTTCCTTCAACCACAAATGAAGGTCAACATGTTTAATGCCTAAGGAGTCCCTACGGATCAAATGGCGCTTCGTCAGGCCAATGCAATTAACTTCTCCTAAACTACACTAAGGCCCTCATTTCAACCTTGGCGGTCGGACGAGGCCAACTGCCAAGGCTGAACTGCCAGTTGGCCACCCATGCGGCCGGAAACCTGGCAGCCGCATTTCAACATCCCCATTGGGCCGGCGGGGATCAGGGCCGTAGTATTGCCGCTGGCTCCTAATAGAGCCAGCGGCAATGTGGCGGTGCGACGGGTGCAACAGTACCCATCGTGCTTTTCACTGTCTGCCAGGCAGACAGTGAAAATCGCGATGGGACTGTGCCTGGGGGCCCCTGCACTGCCCATGCCAAGTGCATGAGCAGAGCAGGGGCCCCCAGGGGGCCCCCATGAGTCCCTTTATCGCTAGCCTTTTCATGGCAGTGTCTACCGCCACAGACAGACTGTCGGTGAGAGGAGTTGAAATCCTGGCGGATTCCGACCGCCGGGACCACCATGGCGGTAAACCACCAGTCCTGGCAGTAAGACCGTGGCGCTTTCGCCACGGTTGAAATATGGTTGGAAGTACCGCCAGCCTGTTGGCGGTACTTCTGACAGTTTAGCCCTGGCGGTCACCGTCCGCCAGGGTTAAAATGAGGCCCTAAATGCCATAGTGTCGTAAAGGTATTTGTGTAAGGAATCCTGAGTTGACTTACTCAAAAAGCTACACATCTAACGGTCTAGATAGATGAGGACCTGTGGAAATAAAAAAAACGTATAGACCAACAAATGTGGGATCAAATGCACATACAGCATTAGACGCACATAAAGGTGGTCATTACAACCCTGGCGGTTGGTGTTAAAGCGGCGGTAAAACAGCCAACAGGCCGGCATAAAAAAAATGGAATAACGACCGTGGCGGAAACCGCCAACATAGACAGCCACTTTAACACTCCGACCGCCACGGCGGGACAAACAAACACTGCGGCAGTAACCGCCAACAGACGGGCGGAGGACAATGTACCGCCCACCCTATTACAACCCACATATCCGCTACCTTTTCCGGGGCGGATTCACCGCGAACAAAAACACGGTGGAAACAGGACTTTGAAGGGAAAACGCTCACCTCTACACACCCCACGAGGAACCAGGAAGCCATGGAACCGGAACTTCAGATGCTCTCAGCCTTTATCTTCCTGCTCCTCTACCAGGAGCACGAACGCCGGCGGCGAAGACCACACTGAGTACTGCACATACAACACAGAGGAGGGGGAGGGAAAAAACAGTGACACAACACGCAACACGCAACATCCCCACCCCCACCCTCACCCACTACAACACACACACTAATATATGTTGATACATTACAGTTACACCCCCAACCCCCCTGGAAGAATGCAAGTACAAAAGTGAATGAGTCAAATAATTGTGATATATTCAATTATATAAATCACATTTTTTTACAAATATATACATTTATACTATATACAATTATATACACCAAGAACACAAGTCCAAGGGATTCCACCATCACAGTCTGTGGATCACTGGGCCCAAAAGGCATGGGCGAGGCCCACACTCAATACCCGAACAAGACGGAGAGAAGACTGCAGGGGCATCAGATAGAAATAAAACAGGCACCTCAGGGGGTAGGGAAGGGGGGACACCACAGCCGGTTGAGTGCACAACGCCAGATCCATGAGAGGGCTCCATGCCCACTGTTCTATCCTGGGGAGTGCAAAGCCACAGTCTCTCAAGTCTCTACAGTGGGTGATTTGCCCACTGATCAATCCTGGGGAGTGCAAAGCCACAGTCTCTCAAGTCTATACAGTGGGTGGTTTGCCCACTGATCAATCCTGAGGAGTGCAAAGCCACAGTCTCTCAAGTCTATACAGTGGGTGGTTTGCCCACTGATCAATCCTGGGGAGTGCAAAGCCACAGTCTTTCAAGTCTATACAGTGGGTGGTTTGCCCACTGTTCAATCCTGGGGAGTTCAAAGCCACAGTCTCTCAAGTGGATGTAACTCTCCACTGGTTCTGGAAGGGGCTTTGTGTCCAGAGTGCTTCATCCTGCCAAGGACTGAGGTAGCGGATGTAACTCTCCACTGGTTCTGGTGGGGGCTTTGTGCCCAGAGTGCTTAATCCTGCCAAGTACTGAGGTAGTGGATGGCTTTCTCCACTGGTTCTGGAGGGGGCTTTGTGCCCAGAGTGCTTCATCCTGCCAAGGACTGAGGTAGTGGATGTAACTCTGCACTGGTTCTGGAGGGGGCTTTGTGCCCAGAGTGCTTCATCCTGCCAAGGACTGAGGTAGTGGATGCCTTTCTCCACTGGTTCTGGAGTGGGCTTTGTGCCCAGAGTGCTTCATCCTGCCCGTGTCGGCCTCAGTAGCGTCGGAATCAGTGGCGCTCACTGGCCTGCGGTACTGCTGGTTGCGGTGTCCTGGTCAGCGGTTCTGCTGGTGGCGGTCTTGTCCTGGCCTGCAGTGCAGCTGGCAGCGGTGTCCTGGGCAGCGGTTCTGCTGGTGGCAGTCTTGTCCTGGCCTGCGGTGCTGTTGGCGGCGGTGTCCTGGGCAGCGGTTCAGCTGGTGGCAGTCTTTTCCTCGCCTGCGGTGCTGCTGGCGGCGGTGTCATGGGCAGCGGTTCAGCTGGTGGCGGTCTTTTCCTGGCCTGCGGTGCTGCTGGCGGTCCTGTCTTGGGCAGCGGGGCTGCTGCTGGCGGTCCTGTCTTGGGCAGCGGGGCTGCTGCTGGCAGTCCTGTCTTGGGCAGCGGGGCGGCTGCTGGCGGTCCTGTCTTGGGCAGCGGTGCTGCTGCTGGGGGTCCTGTCTTGGGTAGTGGGGCTGCTGCTGGCGGTCTTCTCCTGGGCAGCGGGGCTGCTGCTGGCGGTCTTCTCCTGGGCAGCGTTGCTGCTGGCAGTCTTGTCCGCTGTGCTGATCTTCCCAGACTTGACAGTTTTAATGTGCCCCTTCCCCACCTTGGATGGTGTTGCAGCTGTCTCCACACTCCCAACTGTACCCCTTTGAGCGGCTTTGGTGGCTGATTTCTTTCCCCTCTCCCGCCGGACACTGTCCAACTTTTTATGCTTGACAGGTGGGGGACTGTCCGTGCTGTGGCTCCCTGCCACACTGGCTGCCCTGCTGCCTGGTGCACTCCATAATCCGGTGACTATGGACACCACTGGTCCCGCCGATGTTGTGGCTGAGGTGCTATGTTGGGACCTGGAGAGTCGGGCCCTAGGAGACTGAAGGGGAGGTGAGGGAAAGAGGTCAAGGCTGGCCAGGAAAAGTTTCTTAGGAACACTGGGACGGGTAGCTGGAGGGGTTTTGGGAGTGGAGGAAGAGGTTGTGGTTGTAGGAGGTGTACGTTTGGTGACTTTGGGTGAAGGTGCATGGGCTGTAGGCTGTCGTGAGGTGGATGGCTGTTGGGTGGGTGTGTGGCTGCGTTTGTGTACCTTGGGAGGTGGCCTCACAGACACACTGGGAGAGGACACAGGAGATGTGTGAATGGTAGTGGGGTGGTGACTGCACGTGAGCAGGGTGTGGTGGTGGGTGTGCTGGTGATGGACGTAGTGGCTGAGGATGTAGTGCATGCAGGTGTGAGTGGAGACGAGACAGGGAGGGAGGAGGGAGATGAGGAGGAGGGGGACACAGTGGAGGCAGTGGATGTTGGTGTGTCTGCATGTGTGTGATGCTTGCGTGAGTGCCTGTGGGATGTCTGGTGCTTATGTTTGCCAGAGCTTCCCTTGTGTGTTGAGGTGTGTGCATGCTGGTCTGATGGTGTGCTTGGGATAGGCTGAGGTACAGTGGTGTGGGTCTGGGTGGAGGAAGTTGGAGGGGGGAGGCTAGAGACAGGGACAATGGCTGCCATCAGTGCTGGGGCCAGAGTCTGAAAAGCTCGCTTAAGGGCTGCCTGACCAGAGTGAATGCCCTCCAGGTATGCATTGCTCTGCTGCGTGAAACAACCTGAACAACTACGTTTGAATTACTACTTGCTTTAACAACGAATCTTGAAGAACTACTGGGTATTAACAACGAAGTTTTGAACAACTACTGGTTTAACAACGATTTTACCTTAACAACTAATGCCAGAACAACGAATTTGAAGGTAAGCAAATTATTTTTTTATTAATTTTAAGGTGAGTTTTGTGTTTTGTTTTTTATTTGTTTAGGGTTTAATTATTATATGTTTAATTTTTTAAAATATATTGTATGGATTCTATGGGTTGTGGGTGTTATGGGTGGGGTATTGTATTAATACTCAGGTATTATTTTAAGTACTTTTGTTTTTTTATATGTTGTAATTTATGTTGTGGGTTTAGGGGCGGGATATATGGGATCTAGGGGTTATGGGTGGGGCAGTGAATTAATACTTAGGTATTATTTTAAGTACTTGTGTTTTTTTATATGTTGTAATTTAAGTTGTGGGTTTAGGGGCGGGATATATGGGATGTAGGGGTTATGGGTGGGGAAGTGTATTAATACTTAGGTATTATTTTAAGTAATTGTATATTTTTATATGTTGTAATTTATGTTGTAGGTTTAGGGGCGGGATATATGGGATGTAGGGGTTATGGGTGGGGAAGTGTATTAATACTCAGGTATTAAATTAAGTTATTGTATTTTATTAAAATTTGGCATTTATGTTGTGGGTTTAGGGGTGGGATATATGGGATCTAGGAGTTATGGGTGGGAAGTATATTAGTAGTCTGGTATTATTTATTGTATTTGGTTAATTGTTTATTTTTTTATTGAAAGTATATTTAGAATTAGGGGTGGGATTTAGGGGGTGTAGGGTTTATGGCTGGGGTTTTGTTTTTATGATTAGTTTTTTTTTCTATGTTTGAGTTTTTTGTTTTTTTTTTGGGATGCAATTTGGTTTGTTGGTGGATTATGATTTTGAAATGTATTGATAGTTTATAATTTTTTATTATGGGTGAATTTTTTTTGTATTATATTTTTAGGTATTGTATTTTTTTGTTTTGTTATTGAAGGTATAAAAATAATTTTGTTTAAAAATAGTTATGTTTAAGAATTTAAATGTGATTTTTTAATAGTATAGTAGTTGGTATAGTAGATTTTGGAATATAATAGTGTTATATTTTTTTATTTTAAATATTTATTAGATATTTTTTTTTTTTTGTGATTTTTAAAATGTGTTAAAATGTTTTATATTTTTTATTGTGATTTTTTTTGATGTGATGTAATTAATATTATTAATATTTTTTAATTATTTTTGGGATGTATAATTTTTTATATATATATTAATTTGTTTTCATTTGATTTCTAAAAATTAATTAATTAAATAATTATTTTTTGATTATATATATATATATATATATTTTTTTTTAGATGTGCAATAATGTTTTTTTATGCAAATTCAATTTTTAAATATAAAAATACCATTCATTTTTAAAAAATATTTTTTATTTTGAACATAATCAAGTTTAAAAAATGCAAAAAAATGTTTTTAATTATAATTTGATATTTACAGATTTATAGAAATGTTTTACTTATTTATTTATATTTCTTTATCTATTTTCTGTGGTATTTTCTTATTTTCCCTATTATAGTCTATGAGTGAAATAGTCCGTTTTCTATTTTTAGTGCTCTTCCATGTTTACGTTGTTTGACGTCTTCTGTATACAGTCGGAGGAGCGTCGCGGTCAAGATAGGATGGAAGCGGAGACCTCGTTCAGGTAAGTGGTATTATAATTTTTTTTTACTGTATGTAGTAGGGTATTTTTATTACGGAAATAGTTGTCTGGGGTAGTTATAAGGTAGGTAGTAGATTTTCGGTGTTTGTTATGTTTCTTATGTTTAATTATTTGTTTTCGTATATTTTTGTATACGATAGTGGTTTCGTAAAAGTAAACAAATTTGTTTAGCAGTGTTATATCTTACAAATGATTATGCTGCTTTTGTAGTAGTTGGAAAGAATTGTATTTTTTTTTATAAATTTAGTTTTGGGATTTTTGAGCCAGTCAGTTGTTCGGTTTATGAAAAAAATATTTAGTTCATTGTAATAGGTTTTGTGATTAATTTTTTATTTTGTGTTAGTAGTATCCTTTATATCGTTTTCATGTCTTTTTCTTGATAGTTAATGTTTTAATTAATAATGTGGCTTTGGTTAGTATGTGATTAATTTTGTTACTTTTTTTTGGTAAAAAAAAGTATATTTGGTATTTTACGTTTTTAAGATATTTTCCGAATTTCTGGTTTGGTAAAGTATTATATTTTATTTCTTTGATTGTTTGTATAGTATATAGAGTTGGTTTTTTTATCATCCATTTAATATGAATATTTTTTAATTGTTTTTGGATGATTAATGTTTTTTTTTTTTTTCCTAAGTATGAGATGCTGTTTTCTATATTAATGAAGAAGATTTATTCAGCATCACGTGTTTGGATAAAGACATGAAAACGTCAATTTTTGTTGTGTACATTTAGTGTAAAAAAAAATGAAAAAAATGAAAAATGCCAATTTAATTGATGGTGTTTTTTTTTTTTAGAACTGGCAAGTAATCTTTTAGTAGGTTAGTGGTTGTTAGTAATGTAGAATATATGCTAGACTGTTGAGGTAGTCTGGTGGTGTTATTGTATCAAATTGTTGTATTTTTGCCAAAATTATTTCGGTCATTTCTTTGCTTTTTTTACTTGTGCGTGGGTTCAGGCTACCTGACCGTGATTGAGCAAGTCTCATTTCTAGGAAACTTTGTTCCTTTTTCAAAATTTCCATGAAATAATACAGGTTTGGGTGGGGTTCACCTATTACTTTATTGAAGGCGTTGTGCCATCCTTCTATGGCATTATTAGTCTTTGCACCACCTTCTAAACAGGTTTGGTAGCAGTTCCACCATTCTATTGGAAATCTTGGCTTTGGTCTGCGACCAGATCTGTTTAGGTGTCCAATCCAGGTTTGTTCGAAGTAATTTAGTAAGGGTTCTAATTTGTCTTCATTTTGTGTATAATAGTTAGACTCTGTTATTGCGTTGTAATACTCATCTACTTTTGTAGGTGGTACAAAGCATGATGCTGTGAGTTTTTTTTAATTCAAATTGTAGTATGCAATCTGAGAAATATTCTCTACTTAGGGATGATTTTTGTATTCTATGCCAATATGCTTGTGAAAAGTGGAAAAAGCATCCTTGAATTTGGGTTTGTGGATATATTTTTAGTATTGTATTTATCATTGATAATTCGAAATCTAGTATTACTTTTCTAGGTGCTTTATTTGATGTTTTGATGTTTTGATTGTTGATAAAAATTCACTGTAAGTAGAGGAATGTTTATCAGGCAGTAATGCATACACTAGGGGGATTGTAGTGTTATTTTTTGTGGCATGTATGGTGTAAATTTAAGTGAATGGATGGGGTGTAGATTTAAAGGTTCCATCCATCATCCAAATTTCACTATTTTGTAGTAATTACTAGATTAGTAAGTTGCATGTTGTGCTGGTTTTCGTTGAGGGTTTTCGTTGTCATGAATGAGGAAAGTTTCTTTGGAGAAGGTAATTGTTAGTTCTGGGGGGATGTTAATGTCTTCATAGGTTTGTGGTGTTATATGTTGGGGATTACTTGCCAGTCTTTGTCGTTGAAATATTCTCCTAAGGTTTGGTACAGAAGGCATGCTACCGGAAATCTGTATTGGAATATTTTGTACTACCTCCCTTATAACCTGTCCGCAGGAGTCATTGGAGTCATGAGCAATGTTTTTTATTTTCTGTATCTTTTCTCTTATCTCAATTTCTATTGCAGAGGCAGAGTGGTTGTGATCTGTTGTTTTAACAACGGTGTTTTCTAGAGTTACAGCGCTGCCTCTACAATGTGAAGAGTAGAATTGTACACACCTCCAATGGCTCCTGAGGTTGACAACCTTGTCTCTGCAATAAAGATAACCTTCATACTTTAGTAGCTGGTTTCCGGTTCTTGAGGTTATGTAACTTGCTTCTCCTTGGGATGCCATTTGTGAAATATCTGTAAATAATATAAAAGAAATAGGTTAAAAGAAGTTTGCAGTTTTTATTATTAAATTTGTGGTGGATTTAGTTTACCACTTAGTAAGTTAATTAATATATAATGTGTCCTATTTGTAAGTGTTTGGTGTAGGTGGTTTGTTATCTTTTATATTTGGTGATTGTGTGTTATTTATTGAGGTAAGTAATTTTTGCTTTTAGATTTGTATTTGTTGGTCTATTGTGTTCCTAGTTTTTGTTATGAGGTAAGTAGTTAGTGGAGTTGTAATAGTATATTATTTGATCATTATTCTGCAGCACCTATGTTAATGTAAGTATCTAGTGAAGTTGCTTTGATTATTTTTTAACGTTTTGAGCATTTTAATGTGATGTGAGGTAAGTAGTTGGTGGAGTAGGAATAGTAATTTTCGTGCTATTTATTGTGTAGCAGGTGCTGTGATGTAAATATGTGGTGGAGTTGTTATAGTAAATTTTGGGAAACATCCTTTATTACGATGTTTTATTTACGAAGTCGTGGTTAATTAAAGTGTAACAATGCTTTTCTTAAAAATGAATACGTTATTTTGTGAGTTAACTATGTATGTTCTGAATAATGAACATGTGTGGTTAAGGTACAAAGAAGGGAGTTGGTGAAGGAGGATTATGCAGCTGACACGGGGTTTAATTAGGTTAGTGGGGGGTTTTAGGTTTTGGGGAGGGAGTGGGGGTTAGGGGGTTTTAGGTTTTGGGGTGGAGTTGGGGGGGTGGGGCGTTTTTGGTTTTGGGGAGGGGGTTGGGGTGAGGGGGTTTTAGGTTTTGGGGTGGGGTGGGGGTGGTGTGTTTTTGGTTTTGGGGAGGGGGTGGAGGGTCAGGGGTTTTAGGTTTTGGGGTGGGTTTGGGGGGTGGGGCGTTTTTGGTTTTGGGGAAGTGGTGGAGGGTGAGGGTGTTTTAGGTTTTGGGGTGGGTTGGGGGGGTGGGGTGTTTTTGGTTTTGGGGAAGTGGTGGAGCGTGAGGGGGTTTTAGGTTTTGAGGTGGGGTTAGGGGGTGGGACGTTTTTGGTTTTGGGGAGTGGGTGTGGGGATATGGGGTTTTAGGTTTTGGGGTGGGGTTGGGGGGTGGGGCGTTTTTGGTTTTGGGGAGGCGGTGGAGGGGTAGCGGGTTTTTGGTTTTGGGGTGGGGTCGGGGTGGGGCATTTTTGGTTTTGGGGAGGGGGTTGGGGTGAGGGGGTTTTAGGTTTTGGGGTGGGGTTGGGGGGTGGGGCGTTTTTGGTTTTGGGGAGGGGTGGTGGGTCAGGAGGTTTTAGGTTTTTGGGTGGGTTTGGGGGGTGGGGCGTTTTTGGTTTTGGGGAGGAGGTGGGGGTTAGGGGGTTTTAGGTTTTGGGGTGGGGTTGGGGGGGTGGGGAGTTTTTGGTTTTGGGGAGGGGGTGGGGGGTCAGGGGGTTTTAGGTTTTGGGGTGTGGTTGGGGTGGTGGGGTGAGGGATGTAGGGTGAATGGTGCCTATTAGTAATGCTTTTATCAAGAATGCTTTTAGAATGAAATATTGTTGTTAAGGCATTTGTGGTAAAATTATTAGTAGTAAGAACAAGGTTGGTGTTCTGTCCTTGTTGTTAAGGCACTAGTTGTTTTGGAAGTTGGTGTTTTGTTGTAAAATTTATTTATGTTTATTGTTCAGCAGCTGTTTAGAGGTAAGTGTTTGGTAGAGTTGTAATAGTTATTTTTTTTATATAATATATGTACTGTGTTTGCAAGGTGTTTTTAATTTTATTGAATTTATGTGTGTTTGGTGTTAAGTTAAGGGGTATTTGAATAAGAATGTTTGTTTAGTTTTATTTAACTAGAAAATCTGGTTGTATGTTATAATGAAAATATTATACTTACTTTGAGTTTTTGTTCTTATTTTAGATGTTATTTTTTTACACAATTATTTATTTTACTTTTTTATGTCTTCTGGTATTTTTTGGGGTTCTTGGAGTCTGTAAGAAATAAGAAAGAGTGTATTATTTAGTTTATTCTTTTGTTTTATTAATTATTTAGTTTTTTTGATTTAGAAGTAATTTTTTTAGTAGGTTTGAAATTTGGTGAATAATATTTGTTTTTTGGTTAAATTTATTAGGTGAATTAATTCCTTTTTTTAAACTAATTTGTAGTTTTAATATTTAATATATATATTTTAATTATATTATGGTATTCGTTATTTAACAAATTTTTTAATGCAATTGTTTATGGTTTAGTGAAATTGTTTTTGTATAATGGTAATGGTTTACCTTTGATGGTGAAGGTGTGGTGTTTATCTTTTTGGTCAGATTCTTGATATTTATGCCTGTAACAAAATAGTACGAAAGGTACATTAATTATATATTATTTTAGCTGTGGTATAGGTTATTAAATTTATTTATATTTATTTACGGATATTTTACCTTGTTATCTCAGTAGATGGCGGTGTTGGATAAATTATATTTTAATTCTTTTCCGTAGTGAGATGCTCGTCTTCTCTGTAAGTTGTTCGGTGTAGTAATGAGTAGAATATGGAGGTCGTTGGTATTTATATGTGTTTTTGTAAGTATTGTTTTATTTGTATATTGAATGTGTTTTGGATGTGTTTTTTTATTGTGAATTCGTTTGTGATGTTAGATATATATAATTGTGGAGTGTATTTGTTTTGTAGTTTGTATTTTTTTTTATGTTCGTTCTCGTTTGTTCAGTGGAGGAAGTACTTCCTGGGTCATGTAGAAAGTGTTGTAGGACTATCGTTTTATATAGGTTTTTTTTTAGTGTTGTGTTTGTTTTATAATTATTTAAGTATTATTTATTTTGATTTAAAACAGTGTTTATATGTTTTGGATTTTTGTGATGTTTTATTTTTTGGATGTAGGAAATATATTGTTATTTTCGATTTCGTTTTTTTTTACGTAGTATTGTAGTGCTTTTAATATTTTATTTATTAATCGTTACTGTTTAGTTGTGATATAAATTATTAATATTTTTCGTTGTTTGGAGTTTGTTTTCAATATATTAGGTGTTTAGGCGTTTTCGGTGTTGAGTAGTGTTTGTTTGGGTATTCGTTGATTGGCTAGTCGTTTGTTTAGGTAGTAGTTATTTTAGGATTCGTTGTTTAAGTATTCGTTGTTTGGGTAGTAGTTTGTTTGGGTATTAGTTATTTGGGGAGTCGTTATTTAGGTAATTATTTTTTTGGGTAGTTGTTGTTTAGATAGTAGTTATTTGGGGAGTCGTGTAGGTAGTCGTGGTTTACATAGTAGGTGTTTAGTGGAATGTTCGTGATTTAGTGGTTTTCGTAGTCGTTAAATAGGTGTTCGTTGTTCAGGAATAATTTAGTTAATGTTTGTTTTTGTTGTTTAGACTTCATTGTAAAATAATTCGTTTCATAGGTTTTTTCGGTGTTGGGAAGTCGTTGTTTAAGTAGTAGTTGTTTAGGTAATAGTGGTTTCGTGTCATATTCCTCTGGTGCAACTGCCTCTCTACACCCTGGATGGCATTCAAAATGGTAGACTGCCCAACAGTGAGGGACCTGAGGAGGTCAATGGCCTCCTCACTGAGGGCAGCAGGGGTGACTGGGGCAGGGCCTGAGGTGCCTGGGGCGAAGGTGATGCCCACCCTCCTGGGTGAGCTGGCATGGGGCAAATGCTGAAGGGCTGCTGGGAGGGCGGTGCTGGTAGGGGGGGTGGCGGCTGTACCTGTAGATGCGGTGGGCACAGAGGGGCCCACCACCGCAAGGGAGTTCCCATCAGAGGAGGAGTCTGTGTCGCTAGTCTCAGCTCCTGTCCCCGCCGTGGCACTCCCCTCACCCTCCGTCCCACTGGTGGCTTCAGACTCCATTGTGTCGCCCTCCAGGGCCATGTGGGATGCAGCTGACTCCTGCTCTAGTGCTACTGCTCCTCTGCCTGATGATGCTAATGCACACAAGAACAGGGAGACCACAAAAAGGGAGGGAGACAGAAAAAAATACATGTTGAGTGCATGCAATACCCCTACCGTTGGCGGACACTACAGACACAGAAGCCCCCTGCACTACCCCGTGCACTTTGAGTTCCCTAATTAATCACAGGGATATGGGGTACAAGGCCTATGCCCGATTGCTGCACACATGGAAGTCACAGGAGCCTGACTAGGTGTAGTTGGCTCTGAACACAGGTGGGTGGGGTGCCACATGGCCTGCCTTACGAAGGGACCTTGCCTACTAAACTCGCCCTGGCCTAGGGGAACCCACAGCCCACCTCCCCCACCCAGACACCTCCAATGCACACAGAATCAGCTGAATGAGAGTGTACTCACCCTCATGTGGCTGCTGTGATGCCCTCAAGCGCTCATCCACCTCCGGATACGCCACCGCCTGGATCCGGAACATCAGGGGGGTCATGGTGCGATGGGCACCCCTCCCACGCTGGGAGGCCATCTCCAGCTGGGCCTCCACTGTCTTCTTGCTCCAGCGGTGAATGTCCTCCCATCTTTTCCGGCAGTGGGTGCTCCGTCTGTGTTGGACCCCCAGGGTCCGGACTTCCTTGGCGATGTCATGCCAAATATCCTTCTTCTGGTGGGCGCTGACCTACAGGAATAGTAGAGGGGAAAAGGAGATGATATAACGGTCCGCACCGTCACAGTCATTGGCCCGCATCCCTACCCTTGCCATGACGCACATGCACTCACCGTCGTTTAATGCACGCCTCATTCTCCCACCCCATATCTTCCATCCACATCACTCCACACAGGCATTGCCCATTCGGCATGCTCACAGTGTACTTACCTGTTTGTCTAGAGGACCGTAGGGTAGCGTGTACTGGGGGAGGACCCCATCCACTAGTTTCTCCAACTCCTCTGTGCTGAAGGCAGGGGCCCTTTCCCCAGACTCATGAGCCATTGTCTCTGCCAGACTGAGGTCACAGCAGCACTTGCAGTGTAGGTCCAATCCTGTCGAAGATCAGGCATCAAGTGAGTGAACAGAGATAAAATGGCAGTGACGTCCACGGCGGTGCGTACCGTCACCACCAGCGTACATCGTCATTGGCTCCTGGGACCCATAGGGTACAATGTTAACCAATGCAGGATTGCGCCGCGGTCTTCAATCGCCTACTGCGATGGTGTACAACGCCAGCGCAGTTACCTCATATCCCCTTGTCCCACATTACAGGTCAGGCAGACACCATATCAGGGGCATTAATTTTAAATGCGTCACACATATCTAGGCCTTGCATACACACTAATACAGGCACATAGCGGTTTAAAAAAAATGTGGAATAAAGTTGTGTTAACGTACCCCAGTGTTGGTTGACTCTCTGCTCGCTGTTCTCCTCCATAGAGCACTGTGTGCCCAGTTGGAGCCAGACTTGATGTCAGCTATCCACCATCCCACAGGAATCCCCCCTCTAGTGCAGGTGCTGTCAGTACTCCATTTCCTGGCAAGTGGGTCTTTTCAAACTACAGTGGCCATAGCATCAGGGATGTCCCAGTCTATGTTCTCCAACGTGTTGTCCAGAGTGTTGTCTGCCCTGCTGAAACACATGCTGAGCTACATCGTTTTCCCTCAGGTGGAGGATTTGCCTACAGTGAAAGGTGGCTTCTATGCCCTGGGACATATCCCCAACATAATAGGTGCCATTGATGGGACACATGTGGCCTTGGTCCCCCCTGCAGGAGTGAACAGGTGTACAGAAACCGGAAGAGTTACCATTCGATGAATGTGCAGATGGTGTGTTTGGCCGACCAGTACATCTCCCATGTGAATGCCAAGTTTCCTGGCTCAGTGCATGACGCTTACATTTTGAGGAATAGCAGCATCCCTTATGTGATGGGGCAACTCCAGAGGCACTGTGTGTGGCTATTAGGTGGGGACATGGACCCTATACAGTGTGAATAGGGGGCATATTTATACTCTGTTTGCGCCGGATTTGCTTCGGTTTTTTTTACGCACATTCGGCGCAAACACTGCCCCATATTTATACTTTGACGTCCGACGCAGCGGGCGTCAAAGTTCCACCATGTGTGCCATTTTTTAGAAGGGTGAACCTGCCGTGCGTTAATGATATGCAAGGTAGGCATTCCCTTCTAAAAAATGACTCCCAGGCCTGTGCGCCTTATTTACACTCCCGTGCAAAAATGACGCACGGGAGTGGGCGGGCCTTAAAAAATGACGTCCAGCCGCGATAGCGTCATTTTTTAACACCTGCTCAGTGCCCTCCCATGCCCCCAGGGACACCCCCTGCCACCCTTGGCCACCCCAGGAGGACACCCAAAGATGGAGGGACCCACCCCTGGGAACTTAAGGTAAGTTCAGGTAAGTATATATATATATTTTTTTTTTTGTGGCATGGTGGGCCTGATTTGTGCCCCCCTATATGCCACTATGCCCAATGACCATGCCCAGGGGACATAAGTCCCCTGGGCATGGCCATTGGGCATGACTCCTGTCTTTGCTAAGACTTTTCCTCATTATCTCCTCCAGCCTTGCCGGCAAAAGTGGGGGAAGTGGCCGGAGGGATGGGCATCTCCACTAGCTGGGATGCCCTGTAGCGCTGTAACAAAGGGGGTGAGCCTTTGAGGCTCACCGCCAGGTGTTACAGTTCCTGCACGTGGAGGTGTGAAGCACCTCCACCCAGTACAGGCTTTGTTTCTGGCCTCAGAGTAACAAAGGCACTCTCCCCATGTGGCCAGCAACATGTGTGGTGTGTGGCAGGCTGGCAAAAACTAGTCAGCCCACACTGAAAGTCGGGTATGTTTTCAGGGGGCATCTCTAAGATGCCCTCTGGGTGTATTTCACATTAAAGTGTACACTGGCATCAGTGTGCATTTATTGTGCTGAGAAGTTTGATACCAAACTTCCCAGTTTTCAGGGTAGCCATTATGGTGCTGTGGAGTTCGTGTTTGACCGACTCCCAGACCATATACTCTAATGGCTACTCTACACTTACAATATCTAAGGTTTTGCTTAGATACTGTAGGGGCATAGTGCTCCTGCACATATGCCCTCATCTGTGGTACAGTGCACCCTGCCTTAGGGCTGTAAGGCCTGCTAGAGGGGTGACTTACCTATTCCACAGTCAGTGTGAGGTCGGCATGGCACTCTGAGGGGAGTGCCATGTCGACTTAGGCATTTTCTCCCAACCAGCACACACAAGCTGGCAAGCAGTGTGTCTGTGCTGAGTGAGGGGTCCCCAGGGTGGCATAAGACATGCTGCAGCCCTTAGAGACCTTTCCTGGCATCAGGGCCTTTGGTACCAGGGGTACCAGTTACAAGGGGCTTACCTGGGTGCCAGGGTTGTGCCAATTGTGGAGACAAAGGAACAGTTTAGGGAAAGAACACTGGTGCTGGGGCCTGTTTAGCAGGGTCTCAGCACACTTTCAAATCATAACTTGGCAGCAGCAAAGGCAAAAGGTCAGGGGTTAACCATGCCAAGGAGGCACTTCCTTACAGTGGGGGTATGTGATAGCATGCAGGTGGGTGGGGGATGAAGTAGTGAAAGATTTGCCTTACCAGAGTCCATTCCTCCAGCTACTCCTGCGAGGCCTGTAGTATAGCCAAGACCTGCTCCTCCCATGTTGTTAGTTGTGGGGGAGGTGGTGGGGGTCCGAAACCAGTCCTCTGAACTGCAATCTGGTGTCTTTAGACCACGGAATGTACCTTCCCCCGTAGGTTGTTCCACCTATTCCTGATGTCATCCCTAGTTCTTGGGTGCTGTCCCACTGCGTTGACCCTGTCCACAATTCTGCACCATAGCTCCATCTTCCTAGCTACGGTGGTGGTGTGCTGCACCTGTGATCCGAATAGTTGTGGCTCTACCCGGATGATTTCCTCCACCATGACCCTGAGCTCCTCCTCAGAGAACCTGGAGTGTCTTTGTGGTGCCATGGGGTGGTGTGGGTGATGTATGAGGTGGTGTGTGTTGTGATGTGTGGGGTGATGTTTAGGGGTGTGTGGTGTTTTGTGCGTGGATGCTGTGTGAGTGATGGTGTTGAGTACCTGTGGATGCTAGTTTGTAGATGGTGGTGTCTCTCTCTGGCCTTCAGTCGCAATTGTGGTCGTAAGGGTTTGTGGGTGATGTGGGTGTGTGTTTTATATTGTATTGAGTGTGGGAGTGGTGTGTGTATGTGTATCAGGTGTGTGTATTTCGATTTGTCCAATGTGGATGTGTTTTGTAGATGTGTGTGTATTTTTAGCACGGCGGTGTGTAGAGCGAATGGAATACCGTGGTTGAAAGACCGCCGTGTGGATTCGTGGGTCGTGATAGTGTGGGTGTATTCCTGTTGGTGTGACGGTGGAGGTTTTGTTATCGCTAGTTTATCACTGACGTGTGGTGTGGCGGACTTGTGTGGGTGTCTAAATTTTGGCGGATTCCGAGCTGTGGGTCGTAATAGCTGTGGCGGAATTCCACGACCGCGGCGGTGTGTTGGCAGTCTTCTGCACGGAGGTAAGCGGCATTTACCGCCAATGTTGTAATGACCCCCATATTGTGATGGGTGTCAATGGCAAACATATTCATGATGGGACTACACCTAATTAGTTGCGGCTAGACAAGCTGGCCTTGTGATCCACAAATTAAAGAGTAAGCCTGTGGGTTAGGCCAAGGAGCCATTGCCATGTGATTGTGAAGCACATATTCTCGTTGGAAGGGGAAAAACGCAGCGTCAAATGAACAAAGTGGTGCAATGCTTGAATTGCGCCACTCTGAATCTTCTTGCGCCACATTTTGCCTGCGCCAGACATAATGTATACAAGGTGGCGTTCTGGCACTAAGGGGGCCATAAAAATGGTGCAAAGGAATCTATGAGATTCCTTTGCACAATGTTTATCAGCTTTTTTTAATGCCTGCTAAGTGCAGGCATTAAACAGAGGCTTCCATTGATTACAATGGGCCTCTGGGTGCTTTGCAGGATTAGCGTCATAATGTTTTACGCTAATCCTGCAAAGCGCCGGAGTAGCATAAAAAAATTATGATGCTAGTCACCCCAACTACCGACATGGTGCGCCGTGTTTTAAATATGGCGCTACTATGGTGGTGTTAGGGGGGCACTAAGGGGCACAAGAAAAGTGGCACTGCACTAGGTGCAGCACCACTTTTCATAAATCTGTCCCTTACAGGGGTAGCTAAAGGTGTTGCCTATTTTATCCATACCTTTGCAATTTTTAGGGAAAGAACACTGGCACTGGGGACCTGGTCAGCAGGATCTTAGTGCACTGCAGTCCTAGTTGCATTCCGAAACCAGGCAAAAAGTGTGTGGGGTACTACAACAAGGTGCCAGTTTCCCACACTGTAGCTTTCACAATTACACAGTAAGTGAAACTTGACCAGCAATTCTCACTCCAGTTGATATAGATCCTCCTTATGAACTCAGGATTCACTAGATAGCAACCAATAACTCTCACTCAATCAAGGAAAACTATTTGCACTGTCAACAATGTCTCACAACAAGTACCTGCCTGCAGACAATACATTAACCACGGGCCGTATTTACAAGAAAGTGGTGCATCAGCTTTGTTGCGCCACTTTTTTTGCGTCCCCTGCACCTCCCTAACAACACCATGCGTGTTCTGTATTAAAAAGGAGTCATGTCCATGGGGTTTTAACATCAGGAAATTACACTAGTATGGTTAGAGGCATATTTATTCCTCTGCCCGTATCAGCATCATCTTTTGACGCTAAACCCCCTCTTTACCTTATGCCTCCCCCACCCAGCTAGCGTCTTTTCCAAGACACTAGCCGGGCCTTACCGCTGGCTAGCACCATTCCTTAAACATGGCGCCCGGCCGGCATCCAGGAATAGCGCTAGCCGGCGGTAAACTTTTTCATGCAAAACTGCTCTAAAGCAGTTTTGTGTGAAAAAGTATAAATATGGGCCTTAGTTTTGTAGTGGAAAGTCCACACCTAATGTTAATGCGGTGTTCATTGTTCCTGACCTTCACTGGTCTAGTGGTCATTCCAATGTACCGTAAATGATAGGGACACATAATCATGTTAATGCAATTATGTGTGTTGCAATTAGTGTGTTTCAAAAGGGGCCATCTGTCTATAGGTACTGTTAAAAATGGGGTCTTTGGTTGGCAGTCAGGTTACCCCCTGTCTAAGCAAGGACCCTCTCTCTAGTCGGGGTAAAGGAGAATCACCCTCAGCTAACCCCCGCTCACCCCCTTGGTAGCTTGGCACGAGCAGGCGGCTTAACTCCAGAGTGCTAGGTCTAAAGTATTTGTACCAACACACACAGTAACTCAGTAAAAACACTACAAAATGACACAACACAGGTTTCGAAAATAGGAAATATTTATCTAAGCAAAACAAGACCAAAACGACAAAAATCCACCATACACAAGTTATCAATTAAAAACCAAAAAGAGTCTTCATGTAATTTCAAACACAACGCTAGCGATGCTAGCGTGAAAATGTACCTGGTGCGCGTCAAGAATAACCCAGCATGGGTGAGTGTGCATCAAAAAGGGTTTGCGATGCGTCGATATCACTCACGAGCGAGACCTTGCGTAGTTTTTTCTTCAGTCGAGTCGGCATGTGTCGTTTCTTCTCTCCTCGTCGAATCTGTCCGCACTCTCAGGTCCGGGCAGGCGTTGCGTTGTTTTTACACGCCCAGCGATGGTTGCGTCAGAAATTCAGCTGCATGATGATCTGAAAACCACACAGCGCAGGTTGTGATCTCTCAGCCTCTGTCAGCGATGCTGTGCGTCGTTTCTCCACCCGCGGGCATCGATCTTTCGGTCGTGTTGCAGGCGAGTGTCGTTTTTCACCCCTGAAGCCAGCGGCGTGTCGATTTTTCAGCCGCAGATCAGAGTCCTGTGGATCTTTTCCCCGCACGGCGGTCTGTGCGTGGATTTCTCACTCTTGGGCTGCCAGCTTCTCCTTTCAGGATCCCAGGAACTGGATGGGCACCACTTGGCAGAGTAGGAGTCTCAGCAGAGGCTCCAGGTGCTGGCAGAGAGAAGTCTTTGCTGTCCCTGAGACTTCAAACAACAGGAGGCAAGCTCTAAATCAAACCCTTGGAGATTTCTTCTCAAGCAGGAATATACCACAAAGTCCAGTCTTTCTCACCTAGCACAGGCAGAAGCAGCAACTGCAGGATAGCTCCACAAAGCACAGTCACAGGCAGGGCAGCTCTTCTTCCTCAGCGCTTCAGCTCTTCTCTAGGCAGAGTTTACTCTTGATTTCCAGAAGTGTTCTAATGTCTATGGTTTTGGGTGCTCTTCTTATACCCATTTTGGCCTTTGAAGTAAGTCTCTCTTGTTTGTGAAATCCTGCCTTGCCCAGGCCAGGCCCCAGACACACACCAGGGGGTTGGAGACTGCATTGTGTGAGGGCAGGCACAGCCCTCTCAGGTGTGAGTGAACACTCCTCCCCTCCCTCCTAGCACAGATGGCTCATCAGTGAGGCTACACCCCAGCTCCCTTTGTGTCACTGTCTAGAGAGAGGTGCAAACAGCCCAACTGTCAAACTGACCCAGACAGGGAATCCACAAACAGGCAGAGTCACAGAAATGGTTTAAGCAAGAAAATGCCCACTTTCTAAAAGTGGCTTTTTCAAACACACAATCTTAAAATCAACTTTACTAAAATATGTATTTTTAAATTGTGAGCTCAGAGACCTCAAACTCCATATGTCTATCCGCTCCCAAAGGGAATCTACACTTTAATCATATTTAAAGGTAGCCCCCATGTTAACCTATGAGAGAGACAGGCCTTGCAACAGTGAAAAACGAATTGAGCAGTATTTCACTGTCAGGACATATAAAACACATTACTATGGTGGTCATTCTGACCCCGGCGGTAAAATGCACTTACCGCCAGTCAGAAGACCGCCATAACACCGCCGCGGCCGCGGAAACCCGCCACGGTCATTCTGACCCGCAGAAGGCAAACCTCCGAAAATCCGACAGCCACAACCGACCGCCAGACCAGCGGTCGGCGGAAAGGTGGAGGTGACCAAACCTCCACCGCCACGCCAACAGAAATACGCCCATGCCATTACGACCCACGAATCCACGCGGCGGTCATTCAAACGCGGTATTCCATTGGCGGGACACACCGCCGCGGTCAGAATACACACAAACGAACAAAACTCAGCCACATTGGACGATTTGAATCCCACACACCTGATACACATACACACACCACTCCCACACACACAATACAATATAAAACACCCACCCACATCACCCACAAACCCCTACGCAAAAAAATTCTGAAAGAAGGCCAGAGCGAGACACCAGCATCCACAAACTAACAGCCACAGCCACTCAACACCATCACCCACACACTATCCACACACAAAACAACACACACCACCACACTCAACACACTTAACTACACATACTCCACCCCACACATCATACACACCACCCCATGGCACCCCAAAGACAACCCCGCTTCACAGACGAAGAACTCAGGGTCATGGTGGAGGAAATCGTTCGGGTAGAGCCCCAGCTGTTCGGCACACAGATACAATACACCAGCATTGCCCGGAGGACGGAGCTATGGCAGAGGATTGTCGACAGGGTCAACGCAGTGGGACAGCACCCCAGAAATCGGGAAGACATCAGGAAGCGATGGAACGACCTACGGGGGAAGGTGCGTTCCATGGTATCCAGGCACAACATCGCCGTGCAGAAGACTGGCGGAGGACCCCCACCTCAACCCCCACAATTCACATCATGGGAGGAGGAAGTCTTGAACATCCTGCATCCTGACGGCCTCGCAGGAGTCGGCGGAGGAATGGATACTGGTAAGTTGAAGCTTCAATACTGCTTCCCCCCCACCTGCATGCCAAATCATACCCCAACCCTCACCCCCATCCTCGAACCCCACCCTCACCCCCACCACCATCCTCACCCCCACCACCATCCTCACCCCCACCCCCAGCACACCTATTCCCCACCAATGTCTCACCATCACAACCCACACATCCCAAAACCTAGGCCTGCATGCGTCCACTAAGCATGGACACCCATCACCAAAGCATGCCCAATGCATATACACATCCCCCCCACAAGCCACCCTCACCAAAGCCCCCACACACGAATGCCAGCACTTGGGGACACGAGAACCCATAGATACACCCATATGCCACACATTGAAACTATAACCATACCTCTATACCCCTGCAGGACCCGACCGTCAACACACCGCGGCGGAGGGGCCAGAATTCTCCACACCCCCCACCCAAGAGGCCGTCAGCGATGACAGCAGCTCTGTCGAACTGGACACCGATGACCAGCCCGGACCATCGGGGACCTCTGGACAGTCGGTTCCCCTCACACAGGTCCAGGCCACTACAGACCCAAACCCCTCTGGGAACACCAGCACAGCTCCCACCCAGCGGGCCCATGCCTCTGTCTCCAGGGCGCGTCAATCTGCAGTGTGTCTACCACTACAGGGCACCCAGGATAACCCACCACCCCAACAACAACAGGGACCTGGGGGCAGTGGTAGTGGGCACACCGGCCAGGGGGCAGAGGCCCAGGGAAACAGGGCAACTCGGAGGGCAGCTGTGCGACAGGGGGGGGACGGGCCCAGGGAACCCACTCTCCACGAGGTCCTCACCACCATCATGGGAGCATACAACCGCTCCCAGGAGACGATGGCGACGGTACTGGCCCGGTTCCAGGAGATCCAGGTACTGCAGGAGGAACACTATCGGGGGTACAGGGAGGACATCAGAGCCATCAACACCACCCTGGTTACCATGGTAGGGCTGCTGCAGGACCTCGTCAACACCAGGGCGGACACTCAACAACACCCAAGGGCCCCTGCCACTAGCCTGGACCAAGAACAGCCAACCACCTCCGCCGGCGCTAGTGGACAGGAGGCCCCCGCACAGCAGCAGCCCACCAGACCCCCACCTCCTGCAGGAGAAGAACCACCCCGCAAGAGGGCCCTGGCATCAGGGCCTTTGGTACCAGGGGTACCAGTTACAAGGGGCTTACCTGGGTGCCAGGGTTGTGCCAATTGTGGAGACAAAGGAACAGTTTAGGGAAAGAACACTGGTGCTGGGGCCTGTTTAGCAGGGTCTCAGCACACTTTCAAATCATAACTTGGCAGCAGCAAAGGCAAAAGGTCAGGGGTTAACCATGCCAAGGAGGCACTTCCTTACAGTGGGGGTATGTGATAGCATGCAGGTGGGTGGGGGATGAAGTAGTGAAAGATTTGCCTTACCAGAGTCCATTCCTCCAGCTACTCCTGCGAGGCCTGTAGTATAGCCAAGACCTGCTCCTCCCATGTTGTTAGTTGTGGGGGAGGTGGTGGGGGTCCGAAACCAGTCCTCTGAACTGCAATCTGGTGTCTTTAGACCACGGAATGTACCTTCCCCCGTAGGTTGTTCCACCTATTCCTGATGTCATCCCTAGTTCTTGGGTGCTGTCCCACTGCGTTGACCCTGTCCACAATTCTGCACCATAGCTCCATCTTCCTAGCTACGGTGGTGGTGTGCGGCACCTGTGATCCGAATAGTTGTGGCTCTACCCGGATGATTTCCTCCACCATGACCCTGAGCTCCTCCTCAGAGAACCTGGAGTGTCTTTGTGGTGCCATGGGGTGGTGTGGGTGATGTATGAGGTGGTGTGTGTTGTGATGTGTGGGGTGATGTTTAGGGGTGTGTGGTGTTTTGTGCGTGGATGCTGTGTGAGTGATGGTGTTGAGTACCTGTGGATGCTAGTTTGTAGATGGTGGTGTCTCTCTCTGGCCTTCAGTCGCAATTGTGGTCGTAAGGGTTTGTGGGTGATGTGGGTGTGTGTTTTATATTGTATTGAGTGTGTGGGAGTGGTGTGTGTATGTGTATCAGGTGTGTGTATTTCGATTTGTCCAATGTGGATGTGTTTTGTAGATGTGTGTGTATTTTTAGCACGGCGGTGTGTAGAGCGAATGGAATACCGTGGTTGAAAGACCGCCGTGTGGATTCGTGGGTCGTGATAGTGTGGGTGTATTCCTGTTGGTGTGACGGTGGAGGTTTTGTTATCGCTAGTCTATCACTGACGTGTGGTGTGGCGGACTTGTGTGGGTGTCTAAATTTTGGCGGATTCCGAGCTGTGGGTCGTAATAGCTGTGGCGGAATTCCACGACCGCGGCGGTGTGTTGGCAGTCTTCTGCACGGAGGTAAGCGGCATTTACCGCCAATGTTGTAATGACCCCCATATTGTGATGGGTGTCAATGGCAAACATATTCATGATGGGACTACACCTAATTAGTTGCGGCTAGACAAGCTGGCCTTGTGATCCACAAATTAAAGAGTAAGCCTGTGGGTTAGGCCAAGGAGCCATTGCCATGTGATTGTGCAGCACATATTCTCGTTGGAAGGGGAAAAACGCAGCGTCAAATGAACAAAGTGGTGCAATGCTTGAATTGCGCCACTCTGAATCTTCTTGCGCCACATTTTGCCTGCGCCAGACATAATGTATACAAGGTGGCGTTCTGGCACTAAGGGGGCCATAAAAATGGTGCAAAGGAATCTATGAGATTCCTTTGCACAATGTTTATCAGCTTTTTTTAATGCCTGCTAAGTGCAGGCATTAAACAGAGGCTTCCATTGATTACAATGGGCCTCTGGGTGCTTTGCAGGATTAGCGTCATAATGTTTTACGCTAATCCTGCAAAGCGCCGGAGTAGCATAAAAAAATTATGATGCTAGTCACCCCAACTACCGACATGGTGCGCCGTGTTTTAAATATGGCGCTACTATGGTGGTGTTAGGGGGGCACTAAGGGGCACAAGAAAAGTGGCACTGCACTAGGTGCAGCACCACTTTTCATAAATCTGTCCCTTACAGGGGTAGCTAAAGGTGTTGCCTATTTTATCCATACCTTTGCAATTTTTAGGGAAAGAACACTGGCACTGGGGACCTGGTCAGCAGGATCTTAGTGCACTGCAGTCCTAGTTGCATTCCGAAACCAGGCAAAAAGTGTGTGGGGTACTACAACAAGGTGCCAGTTTCCCACACTGTAGCTTTCACAATTACACAGTAAGTGAAACTTGACCAGCAATTCTCACTCCAGTTGATATAGATCCTCCTTATGAACTCAGGATTCACTAGATAGCAACCAATAACTCTCACTCAATCAAGGAAAACTATTTGCACTGTCAACAATGTCTCACAACAAGTACCTGCCTGCAGACAATACATTAACCACGGGCCGTATTTACAAGAAAGTGGTGCATCAGCTTTGTTGCGCCACTTTTTTTGCGTCCCCTGCACCTCCCTAACAACACCATGCGTGTTCTGTATTAAAAAGGAGTCATGTCCATGGGGTTTTAACATCAGGAAATTACACTAGTATGGTTAGAGGCATATTTATTCCTCTGCCCGTATCAGCATCATCTTTTGACGCTAAACCCCCTCTTTACCTTATGCCTCCCCCACCCAGCTAGCGTCTTTTCCAAGACACTAGCCGGGCCTTACCGCTGGCTAGCACCATTCCTTAAACATGGCGCCCGGCCGGCATCCAGGAATAGCGCTAGCCGGCGGTAAACTTTTTCATGCAAAACTGCTCTAAAGCAATTTTGTGTGAAAAAGTATAAATATGGGCCTTAGTTTTGTAGTGGAAAGTCCACACCTAATGTTAATGCGGTGTTCATTGTTCCTGACCTTCACTGGTCTAGTGGTCATTCCAATGTACCGTAAATGATAGGGACACATAATCATGTTAATGCAATTATGTGTGTTGCAATTAGTGTGTTTCAAAAGGGGCCATCTGTCTATAGGTACTGTTAAAAATGGGGTCTTTGGTTGGCAGTCAGGTTACCCCCTGTCTAAGCAAGGACCCTCTCTCTAGTCGGGGTAAAGGAGAATCACCCTCAGCTAACCCCCGCTCACCCCCTTGGTAGCTTGGCACGAGCAGGCGGCTTAACTCCAGAGTGCTAGGTCTAAAGTATTTGTACCAACACACACAGTAACTCAGTAAAAACACTACAAAATGACACAACACAGGTTTCGAAAATAGGAAATATTTATCTAAGCAAAACAAGACCAAAACGACAAAAATCCACCATACACAAGTTATCAATTAAAAACCAAAAAGAGTCTTCATGTAATTTCAAACACAACGCTAGCGATGCTAGCGTGAAAATGTACCTGGTGCGCGTCAAGAATAACCCAGCATGGGTGAGTGTGCATCAAAAAGGGTTTGCGATGCGTCGATATCACTCACGAGCGAGACCTTGCGTAGTTTTTTCTTCAGTCGAGTCGGCATGCGTCGTTTCTTCTCTCCTCGTCGAATCTGTCCGCACTCTCAGGTCCGGGCAGGCGTTGCGTTGTTTTTACACGCCCAGCGATGGTTGCGTCAGAAATTCAGCTGCATGATGATCTGAAAACCACACAGCGCAGGTTGTGATCTCTCAGCCTCTGTCAGCGATGCTGTGCGTCGTTTCTCCACCCGCGGGCATCGATCTTTCGGTCGTGTTGCAGGCGAGTGTCGTTTTTCACCCCTGAAGCCAGCGGCGTGTCGATTTTTCAGCCGCAGATCAGAGTCCTGTGGATCTTTTCCCCGCACGGCGGTCTGTGCGTGGATTTCTCACTCTTGGGCTGCCAGCTTCTCCTTTCAGGATCCCAGGAACTGGATGGGCACCACTTGGCAGAGTAGGAGTCTCAGCAGAGGCTCCAGGTGCTGGCAGAGAGAAGTCTTTGCTGTCCCTGAGACTTCAAACAACAGGAGGCAAGCTCTAAATCAAACCCTTGGAGATTTCTTCTCAAGCAGGAATATACCACAAAGTCCAGTCTTTCTCACCTAGCACAGGCAGAAGCAGCAACTGCAGGATAGCTCCACAAAGCACAGTCACAGGCAGGGCAGCTCTTCTTCCTCAGCGCTTCAGCTCTTCTCTAGGCAGAGTTTACTCTTGATTTCCAGAAGTGTTCTAATGTCTATGGTTTTGGGTGCTCTTCTTATACCCATTTTGGCCTTTGAAGTAAGTCTCTCTTGTTTGTGAAATCCTGCCTTGCCCAGGCCAGGCCCCAGACACACACCAGGGGGTTGGAGACTGCATTGTGTGAGGGCAGGCACAGCCCTCTCAGGTGTGAGTGAACACTCCTCCCCTCCCTCCTAGCACAGATGGCTCATCAGTGAGGCTACACCCCAGCTCCCTTTGTGTCACTGTCTAGAGAGAGGTGCAAACAGCCCAACTGTCAAACTGACCCAGACAGGGAATCCACAAACAGGCAGAGTCACAGAAATGGTTTAAGCAAGAAAATGCCCACTTTCTAAAAGTGGCTTTTTCAAACACACAATCTTAAAATCAACTTTACTAAAATATGTATTTTTAAATTGTGAGCTCAGAGACCTCAAACTCCACATGTCTATCCGCTCCCAAAGGGAATCTACACTTTAATCATATTTAAAGGTAGCCCCCATGTTAACCTATGAGAGAGACAGGCCTTGCAACAGTGAAAAACGAATTGAGCAGTATTTCACTGTCAGGACATATAAAACACATTACTATGGTGGTCATTCTGACCCCGGCGGTAAAATGCACTTACCGCCAGTCAGAAGACCGCCATAACACCGCCGCGGCCGCGGAAACCCGCCACGGTCATTCTGACCCGCAGAAGGCAAACCTCCGAAAATCCGACAGCCACAACCGACCGCCAGACCAGCGGTCGGCGGAAAGGTGGAGGTGACCAAACCTCCACCGCCACGCCAACAGAAATACGCCCATGCCATTACGACCCACGAATCCACGCGGCGGTCATTCAAACGCGGTATTCCATTGGCGGGACACACCGCCGCGGTCAGAATACACACAAACGAACAAAACTCAGCCACATTGGACGATTTGAATCCCACACACCTGATACACATACACACACCACTCCCACACACACAATACAATATAAAACACCCACCCACATCACCCACAAACCCCTACGCAAAAAAATTCTGAAAGAAGGCCAGAGCGAGACACCAGCATCCACAAACTAACAGCCACAGCCACTCAACACCATCACCCACACACTATCCACACACAAAACAACACACACCACCACACTCAACACACTTAACTACACATACTCCACCCCACACATCATACACACCACCCCATGGCACCCCAAAGACAACCCCGCTTCACAGACGAAGAACTCAGGGTCATGGTGGAGGAAATCGTTCGGGTAGAGCCCCAGCTGTTCGGCACACAGATACAATACACCAGCATTGCCCGGAGGACGGAGCTATGGCAGAGGATTGTCGACAGGGTCAACGCAGTGGGACAGCACCCCAGAAATCGGGAAGACATCAGGAAGCGATGGAACGACCTACGGGGGAAGGTGCGTTCCATGGTATCCAGGCACAACATCGCCGTGCAGAAGACTGGCGGAGGACCCCCACCTCAACCCCCACAATTCACATCATGGGAGGAGGAAGTCTTGAACATCCTGCATCCTGACGGCCTCGCAGGAGTCGGCGGAGGAATGGATACTGGTAAGTTGAAGCTTCAATACTGCTTCCCCCCCACCTGCATGCCAAATCATACCCCAACCCTCACCCCCATCCTCGAACCCCACCCTCACCCCCACCCCCATCCTCACCCCCACCCTCACCCCCACCACCATCCTCACCCCCACCCCCAGCACACCTATTCCCCGCCAATGTCTCACCATCACAACCCACACATCCCAAAACCTAGGCCTGCATGCGTCCACTAAGCATGGACACCCATCACCAAAGCATGCCCAATGCATATACACATCCCCCCCACAAGCCACCCTCACCAAAGCCCCCACACACGAATGCCAGCACTTGGGGACACGAGAACCCATAGATACACCCATATGCCACACATTGAAACTATAACCATACCTCTATACCCCTGCAGGACCCGACCGTCAACACACCGCGGCGGAGGGGCCAGAATTCTCCACACCCCCCACCCAAGAGGCCGTCAGCGATGACAGCAGCTCTGTCGACCTGGACACCGATGACCAGCCCGGACCATCGGGGACCTCTGGACAGTCGGTTCCCCTCACACAGGCCCAGGCCACTACAGACCCAAACCCCTCTGGGAACACCAGCACAGCTCCCACCCAGCGGGCCCATGCCTCTGTCTCCAGGGCGCGTCAATCTGCGGTGTGTCTACCACTACAGGGCACCCAGGATAACCCACCACCCCAACAACAACAGGGACCTGGGGGCAGTGGTAGTGGGCACACCGGCCAGGGGGCAGAGGCCCAGGGAAACAGGGCAACTCGGAGGGCAGCTGTGCGACAGGGGGGGGACGGGCCCAGGGAACCCACTCTCCACGAGGTCCTCACCACCATCATGGGAGCATACAACCGCTCCCAGGAGACGATGGCGACGGTACTGGCCCGGTTCCAGGAGATCCAGGTACTGCAGGAGGAACACTATCGGGGGTACAGGGAGGACATCAGAGCCATCAACACCACCCTGGTTACCATGGTAGGGCTGCTGCAGGACCTCGTCAACACCAGGGCGGACACTCAACAACACCCAAGGGCCCCTGCCACTAGCCTGGACCAAGAACAGCCAACCACCTCCGCCGGCGCTAGTGGACAGGAGGCCCCCGCACAGCAGCAGCCCACCAGACCCCCACCTCCTGCAGGAGAAGAACCACCCCGCAAGAGGGCCCTGAGATCTCGCAAGAAGACAGAGTAGGATGTCAAGACCCCCGCCAGCAATGGATACCACCTGATGTCATCCCACTGTCCCACATTGTCACCCTGTCCATCCTTGAACTGCCCATGCTCCATCTCTCCACAGGCCTCTGGACAATGCACCTGTGTGACTGTTACTCTGGACTCTGCCATGGACATTCCTTCACCATAGCCCCCACCCACTTGAAACCACCCATCCCATTTTGAGCACTTAAATAAACACCTATTTTGCACAAAACTATCTGGAGTCTGGCTGTGATTTCAATATATTGTAATTGACATGACAGTGCAAATATGTCCTTGTACATGGTGAAGTCAACAAACAGCTGCCACAAAGCTGTAGTCCATGGGGAAACGAAGCACAGGACTCGTAGTGGGGACCCCAGATCTGAAATAGGGAGGGAAAAGCCAAAACTCAGTCATCATACACTGGGGCAAATAGACAGGCAGCAGAGATGCAGGAGAGTACTTAACATTTACTAAATTATCTTTGAAATGTTACCTGTGTCCTATTGGAAGTACTGTTCAATGATTCTGTCCCTGTTGTCTGTTTCAGCCCCGTCGTCTTCCTCCTCGTCACTCTCCTCAGGTTCCACCGCTGCCACAACACCACCGTCTCGACCATCCTCCTGCAGGAAAGGCACCTGGCGGCGCAAAGCCAGGTTGTGAAGCCTGCAGCAGGCCACGATGATGTGACACACCTTCTTAGGTGAGTACATTAGGGATCCACCTGTCATATGCAGGCACCTAAACCTGGCCTTTAGGAGGCCAAATGTGCGTTCGATCACCCTCCTAGTACGCCCATGGGCCTCATTGTACCGTTCCTCTGCCCTGGTCTGGGGATTCCTTACTGGGGTCAGTAGCCACGACAGGTTGGGGTACCCAGAGTCCCCCACTAGCCATACACGGTGTCTCTGTAGCTGTTCCATCACGTAAGGGATGCTGCTATTCCTGAGGATGTAGGCGTCATGCACTGACCCTGGGAATTTGGCATTTACATGCGAGATGTACTGGTCAGCCAAACACACCACCTGGATGTTCATTGAATGGTAATTTTTTCTGTTCCTGTACACCTGCTCCCTGTCTCTTGGGGGAACCAAAGCCACATGGGTCCCATCAATGGCACCAATTATGTTGGGAATATGTCCAAGGGCGTAGAAATCACCCTTCACTGTAGCCAATTCGCCCACCTCAGGGAAAAGGATGTAGCTCCTCACGGATTTCATCAGGGCAGACAACACTCTGGATAACACCTTCGAAAACATGGGCTGAGACATCCCAGAAGCAATTCCCACTGTTGTCTGAAATGACCCACTTGCCAAGAAATGGAGTACTGACATGACCTGCACCAGAGGGGGAATCCCTGTGGGTTGGCGGATGGGGGACATCAGGTCGGGCTCCAGCTGGGCACACAGTTCATGGATAGTGGCACGGTTAAGACGGTAGGTCAGGATAATGTGGCGTTCTTCCATTGTCGACAGGTCCACCAGCGGTCGGTACACGGGAGGATTCATCCGTCTCCTCGCCCAACCCAGCGGACGGTGCCTAGGAAGGACAACATGGAGCACACAGTCAAGCAACCCACAGGTACGTACTCACAGCTAGCACAGTAAACGATTCTCTATGCAGTGAATGGCGTGTCTGAGTGGCTATGCAAGGCCTAGGCCTGTGTGACGCAGTTGAAATTGAGCCATGTGGGCCCTGGAAATGGCGGCTGCCAGACCTGTGAAGTGTGACAATGGGATGTGAGGTCAATGCGCTGGCGTGGCACACCGCGGCGGGCGAAGACCGCGGCGCGAAGCCGCATTGGTTAACATTGAAGCCTATGGGTTTCAGGAGCCAATGGCGAAGGGCGCCGGCGGTGGCGGGACGCACCGCCGCGGTACGCACCGCCGCGGACGTGACCGCCATTTTCTATCTACTTATCCACTTGCGACTTGAACTTTCACAGGAGAGGACTGTGGTATCCTCTATGTGGGTTGCTCTGGCACGAGCGTAAGAATGTCAGAGTAAGAACGAGCGTAAGAATAAGGAGAATGTGGAATGTTGGTAAATGGAATGTGGGAGGCGTGAGTGAAGAGGCCGTTGAGAAGGAGAGGGAGAGACGGCATGAAGAGATAAGGACGTGGATGGTGTAGGACCTGTCATACAACTTATTTTCAGAATAAACTTGCTTTCTATTTAACCTCCACAAGTGTCGAACCCTGCTGGTCATTCTTACATTTGGCGACGAGGATCCACCGAGAAAATGAAGTGAGATCGGATGCAGGCAAATTCCTACGGTGAAGAACAGGTATCGGCGGTCCTGACAACACGATCCGTGAGACATTATTATTATTTTCGCTCTTCGGCCGTAAATTGTTACAGCGCAAGTGTTTTTATGCGTGGCCCTGACGACGCTTAGCAACGCGTCTTTCAGGAAGCACACGTCTCGCGCATACCTTCACCGTAGGAATTTGCCTGCATCCGATCTCACTTCATTTTCTCGGTGGATCCTCGTCGCCAAATGTAAGAATGACCAGCAGGGTTCGACACTTGTGGAGGTTAAATAGAAAGCAAGTTTATTCTGAAAATAAGTTGTATGACAGGTCCTACACCATCCACGTCCTTATCTCTTCATGCCGTCTCTCCCTCTCCTTCTCCACGGCCTCTTCACTCACGCCTCCCACATTCCATTTACCAACATTCCACATTCTCCTTATTCTTACGCTCGTTCTTACTCTGACATTCTTACGCTCGTGCCAGAGCAACCCACATAGAGGATACCACACCACCTTCCTCATATCAACTCGAAAAGGAATAAATAAGTAAATAAGTAAACAGCATATTAACGGAACTACACATTAACAACACTTAAAAATTAATAACGCTTGAGTAACAAGTAGATTATGTTACATGCAAACCAACACAAGCCGCCTAAAGTTAGTATCACAACATCCACGAAGAAAGTGCAAAGCTCAATGTTCACATTACATAGTCTTTGAACCATAACGGTGTTGATGCATTTCTCTTCGGCCGAGTTTCAGTTGGATCTCGTATGCTAGGAACACTTAAAGCATTTCGAGCCTCTCGAGCAGTAACATCTGAGAACATGCTTTGACCTACAACAGGCCCCAAACATTTGGCCACTCTGTTCAAGTTCCAAATCCTGTGATCATCCGTTTTCACAGCATTTTTGAACAATTTTATGACTTTAAAAGGACCTTTGAATTTAGATGATTTCCCTTCCTTTCTAGGAGACTTTATTTTAACATAATCACCTTCACACAACACTGTTCTCTTTACAGCTTTACGCTGATCATACCACGACTTATGAAGTTTTTAGGGATGGCGGAGTTTTATAATAAATTTGTCCCATGCTTTGCAGAAAGAACGTATAACATGAGACAGTTATTAAGGAAAAGAGCGGAATTTAAGTGGGATCAGGCATGTGAAAGAGAGTATCAAGATATCAAAGCTAGCCTAGATAAAGCAGCAGATTTAGGAAGTTTTGATGCACGTGATGATATCATTCTGATGACTGACGCTAGCTCAAAAGGGCTTGGTGCGGTTTTATTGCAAAGAAAACAAGGTCAAGTGAGAACGATTCTTTTTGTGTCCAGATGTTTGAAGGAAGCAGAATTCAACTATTCTGTGGTTGAAAAAGAGGCGCTTAGTGTCTTTTGGGCAGTGAGGAAACTGAGAAAATTTTTGTGGGGACATAAATTTCAGATTGTGACGGACCATAAGCCTCTCATAGAGGTGTTTTCTAAAAAAGGAATAGAGATGATTTCTCATAGGATCAGAAAGTGGGTAGTGGCACTGCAAGAATTTATTTTTGTGATCTCCTACATGCCTGGCACATTAAATATTCAGGCGGATTGTCTTTCGAGACTTTGTATAAACACAGGAAAAGAAGATGAAAATGTTTGGATCTTGTAAATTGTGCTCACTCTAGTCACATGGGCATATCCAAAACAAAGGAGAGATTAAGGAATGCCTACTGGTGGCCTGCCATGGACATGATGGTAGAAAGGGCAGTGAGGAATTGTCAAGAGTGCGGGTGTTCTGATAAAGTATTGAAGTGTAGGATTCAACCTATGGTCATGCGTGAGGAGTCCTCCGGTCCCTGGGTTGATATAGCTTTGGACATTTTAGGTCCAATAAGACTAAATTCAATTGACCGTTATATATTAGTCTGCATTGATATGTTTTCTCGTTGGCCAGAAGTCAGATTCGTGAATTCTGTTGAATCAAAGGACATTATTAATTTTTTAGATGATCTATTTGAAAGGGAGGGTTTCCCTTGTACTTTGTTAACTGACAATGGAGTGCAATTTGTTTCTGAAGCAACGGAGTCCTTCTTGAAAGAAAGAAATGTAGTACACAAGAGAACAGCTCTTTATCACCCAGAGTCCAATGGAGTTGTTGAGCGCTTTATTAAGGTGTTGAAGCAATGCATGCAATTAGCGCTAGTTAATGGTGTTGAGTGGGAGGGTGATGTAAAAAGAAAAGTTCGAGAATATCGATTAACGCCACACTCCACCACAGGGGTCACTCCTTTTCAATTGTTTAAGGGTAGGGCACCTTACAGTGAGATGGAACCTAGTTGGGTAATGGAGAAAAGAAAGGAAGTCAATGATCAAGTGGGTAACATTGAAGGTTGGAGAGAGAGAGAGAGAGAGGTGAAAGCCAAAAGAAAGTCGTGGTATGATCAGCGTAAAGCTGTAAAGAGAACAGTGTTGTGTGAAGGTGATTATGTTAAAATAAAGTCTCCTAGAAAGGAAGGGAAATCATCTAAATTCAAAGGTCCTTTTAAAGTCATAAAATTGTTCAAAAATGCTGTGAAAACGGATGATCACAGGAGTTGGAACTTGAACAGAGTGGCCAAATGTTTGGGGCCTGTTGTAGGTCAAAGCATGTTCTCAGATGTTACTGCTCGAGAGGCTCGAAATGCTTTAAGTGTTCCTAGCATACGAGATCCAACTGAAACTCGGCCGAAGAGAAATGCATCAACACCGTTATGGTTCAAAGACTATGTAATGTGAACATTGAGCTTTGCACTTTCTTCGTGGATGTTGTGATACTAACTTTAGGCGGCTTGTGTTGGTTTGCATGTAACTTAATCTACTTGTTACTCAAGCGTTATTAATTTTTAAGTGTTGTTAATGTGTAGTTCCGTTAATATGCTGTTTACTTATTTACTTATTTATTCCTTTTCGAGTTGATATGAGGAAGGTGGTGTGGTATCCTCTATGTGGGTTGCTCTGGCACGAGCGTAAGAATGTCAGAGTAAGAACGAGCGTAAGAATAAGGAGAATGTGGAATGTTGGTAAATGGAATGTGGGAGGCGTGAGTGAAGAGGCCGTTGAGAAGGAGAGGGAGAGACGGCATGAAGAGATAAGGACGTGGATGGTGTAGGACCTGTCATACAACTTATTTTCAGAATAAACTTGCTTTCTATTTAACCTCCACAAGTGTCGAACCCTGCTGGTCATTCTTACAAGGACCTATACTGCAAGTGTTGCTGTGACCTCGGTCTGGAAGGGACAATGGCTGCTGCGCCTGGGGAAAGGGCCCCTGCCTTCACTGGAGAGGAGTTGGAGAAACTTGTGGATGGGGTCCTCCCCCAGTATGCGCTACTCTACGGTCCTCCAGACCAACAAGTGAGTTTAATTCAATCTGGATTTGGGGCCACTGGCTGGCTTGGGGGCCTGGCGGGGGGCCTGGCGGGGATGGGGGGCATGTTGGGCCTGGTGGGGGGCATGGCGGGGGGCCTGGCGGGGATGGGGGGCATGTTGGGCCTGGCGGGGGGCCTGGCGGGGATGGGGGGCATGTTGGGCATGGCGGGGGCCTGGCGGGGATGGGGGGCATGGTGGGCCTGGCGGGGGGCATGGCGGGGGGCCTGGCGGGGATGGGGGGCATGTTGGGCCTGGCGGGGGGCATGGCGGGGGGCCTGGCGGGGATGGGGGGCATGTTGGGCATGGCGGGGGGCATGGCGGGGGGCCTGGCGGGGATGGGGGGCATGTTGGGCCTGGCGGGGGGCATGGCGGGGGGCCTGGCGGGGATGGGGGGCATGTTGGGCATGGCGGGGGGCCTGGCGGGGGGCCTGGCGGGGATGGGGGGCATGTTGGGCATGGCGGGGGGCCTGGCGGGGATGGGGGGCATGTTGGGCATGGCGGGGGGCCTGGAGGGGATGGGGGGCATGTTGGGCCTGGCGGGGGGCATGGCGGGGGGCCTGGCGGGGATGGGGTGCATGTTGGGCATGGCGGGGGGCCTGGCGGGGGGCCTGGCGGGGATGGGGGGCATGTTGGGCATGGCGGGGGGCCTGGCGGGGATGGGGGGCATGTTGGGCATGGCGGGGGGCCTGGCGGGGATGGGGGGCATGTTGGGCCTGGCGGGGGGCATGGCGGGGGGCCTGGCGGGGATGGGGGGCATGTTGGGCCTGGCGGGGGGCATGGCGGGGGGCCTGGCGGGGATGGGGGGCATGTTGGGCATGGCGGGGGGCCTGGCGGGGATGGGGGGCATGTTGGGCATGGCGGGGGGCCTGGCGGGGATGGGGGGCATGTTGGGCCTGGCGGGGGGCATGGCGGGGGGCCTGGCGGGGATGGGGGGCGTTGGGCCACTGGCAAGGAAAATGCTGACAAACTTGAACGTGGTATTTCTCCCTCCCTGTACGTGTCACATAGGTCCGCGCCCATGAGAAGTTCGGGATTTGGCGTGCCATCGCCAAGGAAGTCCGGACCCTGGGGGTCCACCATCGACGGGGCACCCACTGCCGCAAGAGGTGGGAGGACATCCGCCGCGGGACCAAGAAGACCGCCGAGTCTCTGCTGGGGATGGCCTCCCAACGTAGGCGGGGTGCCTGCCGTCAACTGAGCCCCCTGATGTTCCGGATCCTGGCGGTGGCCTACCCTGATTTGGATGGGCGCGTGAGGGCAGCACAGCAGACACAAGGGGGTGAGTACAAGCATTATCTACTCTGTTGTCGCGCAGTGGAGGTGTCTGGGTGGGGGAGGAGGGCTGGGGGTCCCCCTAGGCCAGGGCGATATCTGTAGGCTGGGCACCCCCGTAAGCCCCTGTGTCCCCAGCCACCACCCTCAGTAGTTTGTCAGTACAGCCATCCCTGGGCCGTGTCATCCATGGGTGCAGTTGTCAACTCTAGGCGTGTAGGGCATGTTCCACGGAATGCGTAGCGGACCCCAAGTGCGCAACTTAGTGCAGGGGGCATCTGTGTCTGTCATGTCCGCTAACTGTACCGGAGATCCATGTACTCAATATCCCTTTATTTCTCTCTCCCCCCCCCTTTTTGTTTGTCTTTCTGTGCTTGTGTGCATCAGCATCATCAGGCGGAGGAGAAGTGGCATCGGGGCAGGAGGGAGCTGCATCTCACATGGCCCAGGAGGGCCATGCCACAGAGTCAGACTGGACCAGTGAGACGGAGGGCGAGGGGAGCTCCACGACGGGGACGACTGGACCCTGCAGCGACACGGACACGTCCTCGGAAGGGGGCTCCCTTGCGGGGGTGGCACCATCCGTGCCCCCCGCCATTACAGGTACAGCCGCCACCCAGCGCACCATCTCCGCCCTCCCAGCAGCCCCTCAGCATTCGCCCCGTGCCCGCTCTGCCAGGAAGCCGGGCATCTCCTTCGCCCCAGGCACCTCAGGCCCTGCCCCTGTTACCCCCGCTGCCCTCAGTGAGGAGGTCATTGACCTCCTCCGAACGCTCATTGTTGGGCAGACTACCCTTTTGAATGCCATCCAGGGGGTGGAGAGGGAGGTTCATCGCAGCAATGCGTACCTGGAGGGCATTCATTCGGGTCAGGCTGCCCATCAGCGATCGTTCCAGGCTCTGGCCTCAGCACTGACGGCAGCCATTGTCCCTGTCTCCTGCCTCCCTCTACTAACTCCCTCCTCCCAGTCTCCTGTTCCTCTGCCTGTCCCACCCACACCATCAGACCAGCCTGCACACACCTCAACACCCAAGAGAAGCTCATCCAAACATAAGCACCACAGATCACGCAGACATTCACACACGCAACATTCCGATGCAGACATGCCAACAGTCACTACCACCTCTGTGACCCCCACCTCCTCGTCTCCCTCCTCCCTCCCTGTGACGTCTACACTCACACCTCCATTCACCTCACCATCAGCCAGTGTTTCCATCACCAGCACACCCTCCACTCCAGTCCGCACACGTGCAGTCACCACCCCCACTGCCATTTACACGTCCCCTGTGTCCTCTCCCACTGTGTCTGTCACCCCCTCTTCCACACCACACAAACGCAGCCACCCACCCACCCAACAGCCATCCACCTCACGACAGCCTATCCCTCCTGCACCTGCACCCAAAGACAGCAAACGTGACTCACCTACAACCACATCCTCTCCCTCCACTCCCATTCCCACTGTACCTACCACTCTCCATTGTCCCAAGAAACTCTTCCTCGCCACTACTAACTTCTTTCCTGACCCTGAGCCCCCCCCTCCTTCTCGTCGGGGTAAGAAGAGCACCTCAGCCACCACCAGCCCTGCAGCCCCCTTGACAAGGGTGCAGGGGTATTGGAGCCCGCCAGCCCGCATGTCTGGATCTTCGCCCAGCAGCAAGGGGACAGCCAGCCCACCCCCTGGGAAGAGGAGCAGAAGGCGGAAGGGGCGCCGCAGGAGCCCGCCTTCTACATCCCCCCCGGACACTACCCAGAGACAGTCACCAGCCACAGCTCCAAAAGGAGGAAAGGGCCACAGGCCCACGACTAAGGAGGGCAAGGGCAGCAAGTCGGCGAGGTCAGGCAGCAGGCCTGCTGCCCAGGAGGAGCCCACAACCCCCATAGCCGCTGCCCCGGGAGGAACCGGCACAGCTGCCCCGGGAGAGCCCACCACCCCCATAGCCGCTGCCCAGGGAGGACCCAGCCCAGCTGGCCAGGAGGGCCCCACCACCCACAGCCCAGGTGGGCATTGAAGGAGCACCATCCCCGCTGCCCAGGAGGGCACCACCAGGCAATGAGCAGTTGGCCATAGACCGGCCGCCGTCTCCAGAACCGCTGAACTGGGCCCCGCCGTCTCCAGAACCGCTGAACTGGGCCCCGCCGTCTCAAGAACCGCTCCGCTGGGCCCCGCCGTCTCAAGAACCGCTGAACTGGGCCCCGCCGTCTCAAGAACCGCTGAACTGGGCCCTTCAAGGCAAGGAGCGCTGAACTGGGCCCCGCCGTCTCCAGAACCGCTGAACTGGGCCCCGCCGTCTCAAGCACCGCTCCGCTGGGCCCCGCCGTCTCAAGAACCGCTGAACTGGGCCCTTCAAGGCAAGGAGCGCTGAACTGGGCCCCGCCGTCTCAAGAACCGCTGAACTGGGCCCCGCCGTCTCAAGAACCGCTGAACTGGGCCCCGCCGTCTCAAGCACCGCTCCGCTGGGCCCCGCCGTCTCAAGAACCGCTGAACTGGGCCCTTCAAGGCAAGGAGCGCTGAACTGGGCCCCGACGTCTCAAGAACCGCTGAACTGGGCCCCGCCGTCTCAAGAACCGCTGAACTGGGCCCCGCCGTCTCAAGCACCGCTCCGCTGGGCCCCGCCGTCTCAAGAACCGCTGAACTGGGCCCTTCAAGGCAAGGAGCGCTGAACTGGGCCCCGCCGTCTCAAGAACCGCTGAACTGGGCCCCTCCGTCTCAAGCACCGCTCCGCTGGGCCCCGCCGTCTCAAGAACCGCTGAACTGGGCCCTTCAAGGCAAGGAGTGCTGAACTGGGCCCCGCCGTCTCAAGAACCGCTGAACTGGGCCCCGCCGTCTCAAGAACCGATGAACTGGGCCCCGCCGTCTCAAGCACAGCTCCGCTGGGCCCCGCCGTCTCAAGAACCGCTGAACTGGGCCCTTCAAGGCAAGGAGCGCTGAACTGGGCCCCGCCGTCTCAAGAACCGCTGAACTGGGCCCTTCAAGGCAAGGAGCGCTGAACTGGGCCCCGCCGTCTCAAGAACCGCTGAACTGGGCCCCGCCGTCTCAAGAACCGCTCCGCTGGGCCCGCCGTCTCAAGAACCGCTGAACTGGGCCCCGCCGTCTCAAGAACCGCTGAACTGGGCCCTTCAAGGCAAGGAGCGCTGAACTGGGCCCGCCGTCTCAAGAACCGCTGAACTGGGCCCCGTCGTCTCATGAACCGCTCCGCTGGGCCCCGCCGTCTCAAGAACCGCTGAACTGGGCCCTTCAAGGCAAGGAGCGCTGAACTGGGCCCCGCCGTCTCAAGAACCGCTGAACTGGGCCCCGCCGTCTCAAGCACCGCTCCGCTGGGCCCCGCCGTCTCAAGAACCGCTGAACTGGGCCCTTCAAGGCAAGGAGCGCTGAACTGGGCCCCGCCGTCTCAAGAACCGCTGAACTGGGCCCCGCCGTCTCATGAACCGCTCCGCTGGGCCCCGCCGTCTCAAGAACCGCTGAACTGGGCCCTTCAAGGCAAGGAGCGCTGAACTGGGCCCCGCCGTCTCAAGAACCGCTGAACTGGGCCCCGCCGTCTCAAGAACCGCTGAACTGGGCCCCGCCGTCTCAAGCACCGCTCCGCTGGGCCCCGCCGTCTCAAGAACCGCTGAACTGGGCCCTTCAAGGCAAGGAGCGCTGAACTGGGCCCCGCCGTCTCAAGAACCGCTGAACTGGGCCCCGCCGTCTCAAGAACCGCTGAACTGGGCCCCGCCGTCTCAAGCACCGCTCCGCTGGGCCCCGCCGTCTCAAGACCCGCTGAACTGGGCCCTTCAAGGCAAGGAGCGCTGAACTGGGCCCCGCCGTCTCAAGAACCGCTGAACTGGGCCCCTCCGTCTCAAGCACCGCTCCGCTGGGCCCCGCCGTCTCAAGAACCGCTGAACTGGGCCCTTCAAGGCAAGGAGCGCTGAACTGGGCCCCGCCGTCTCAAGAACCGCTGAACTGGGCCCCGCCGTCTCAAGAACCGCTGAACTGGGCCCCGCCGTCTCAAGAACCGCTGAACTGGGCCCTTCAAGGCAAGGAGCGCTGAACTGGGCCCCGCCGTCTCAAGAACCGCTGAACTGGGCCCTTCAAGGCAAGGAGCGCTGAACTGGGCCCCGCCGTCTCAAGAACCGCTGAACTGGGCCCCGCCGTCTCAAGAACCGCTCCGCTGGGCCCGCCGTCTCAAGAACCGCTGAACTGGGCCCCGCCGTCTCAAGAACCGCTGAACTGGGCCCTTCAAGGCAAGGAGCGCTGAACTGGGCCCCGCCGTCTCAAGAACCGCTGAACTGGGCCCCGCCGTCTCATGAACCGCTCCGCTGGGCCCCGCCGTCTCAAGAACCGCTGAACTGGGCCCTTCAAGGCAAGAACCGCTGGCCCTTTGGCAGACGTGGCAGGGCAGGATCTATCTCGGGCAGGGCTGCAGGATGTCCTCTGGCCAACTTGCCTCCTCCAGTGGCAGTGGGGTCTGTTATGGACTGTATGGACCGTGGCTTTGCACTCCCCAGGATGGCCCAGTGGGCAGGCCACCCACTGTATGGACTGTTTGGACTGTGGCTTTGCTCTCCCCAGGATGGCCCAGTGGGCAGGCCACCCACTGTATGGACTGTATGGACAGTGGCTTTGCACTCCCCAGGATGGCCCAGTGGGCAGGCCACCCACTGTATGGACTGTATGGACTGTGGCTTTGCACTCCCCAGAATGGCCCAGTGGGCAGGCCACCCACTGTATGGACTGTTTGGACTGTGGCTTTGCTCTCCCCAGGATGGCCCAGTGGGCAGGCCACCCACTGTATGGACTGTTTGGACAGTGGCTTTGCTCTCCCCAGGATGGCCCAGTGGGCAGGCCACCCACTGTATGGACTGTATGGACAGTGGCTTTGCACTCCCCAGGATGGCCCAGTGGGCAGGCCACCCACTGTATGGACTGTGGCTTTGCACTCCCCAGAATGGCCCAGTGGGCAGGCCACCCACTGTATGGACTGTATGGACTGTGGCTTTGCACTCCCCAGAATGGCCCAGTGGGCAGGCCACCCACTGTATGGACTGTTTGGACTGTGGCTTTGCTCTCCCCAGGATGGCCCAGTGGGCAGGCCACCCACTGTATGGACTGTATGGACTGTGGCTTAGCACTCCCCAGGATGGCCCAGTGGTCATGGAGTCCCCTCGTGGATCTGGCGTCGTGTACTCAAGTGGCTGAGGTGCCCCCCCTTCCCTTCCCCCTGAGGTGCCTGTCCTATTTTCTTTCTGATGCCCCTGCAGTGTTCTCTCCGTGGAGTTCTTGTCGTGGGACTGGGCCTTGCCCCTTTGCACAGGACCCCTGTGATCCACGGACAGTGGTTGGACTACATTTAGTAGCTGTGTATATTTTGTACATAGTTTATTTATTTATTGGGATTACTGGTGTACATATTTCAATATATCTGCCCGTTTATGATCTCTTATTTTGGTCTTTGCATTATTTCGGAGGGGGGGGGTTTGTGGGTTGTGACAGTGATCTGTGGGAATGCATTGATGTGTGTGTTGTAGTGGGTGTGGGTGGGTGGGTGTGTGCCGGTAATCTTTTCCCTCCCCTGTGTCGTAGGTGCAGTACTCACCGATGTCTTCCGCGCCGCTGGGCGTGCTCCTGGTATATGAGCAGGTATAGGAGTGCGGGGATGACCTGCAACTCTGGTTCCATACTGCCGGAATCTCGCGTGGAGTGCGTAGAGGTGAGCGTTTTCCCGTTCGTAGTCTGTTTCCGCCGTGTTCTTATCGGCGGTGCTCCCGCCCCGGAAAAGGTGGCGGATTGGTGGGTCGTGATAGGGTGGGCGGTACATTGTCTGCCGCCTGGCTGTTGGCGGGGACCGCCGCGCTGTTTGTTTGTACCGCCGTGGCGGGCGGAGTGTTAATACGGCGGGCTGTGTTGGCGGTTCCCGCCAGGGTCAGAATTGCATATTTTAGACCGCCGGCCTGTTGGCGGCTTGGCCGCCGCTTTATCACCGACCGCCAGGGTCAGAATGAGGGCCTATATGTCTTACCTTAACCATACACTGCACCCTGCCCTTGGGGCCACCTAAGGCCTACCTTAGGGGTGTCTTATATGTTAGAAAAGGGAAGGTTTAGGCCTGGCAAGTGGGTACACATTGCAGGAGGCTGGCCAGGCTTGTAGTGGGTACCAGAGGTACTTACACCTTGTGCCAGGTCCAGTTATCCCTTATTAGTGTAGAAGAGGTGTTTCTAGCAGCTTAGGCTGATAGAAGGTAGCTATGGCAAAGCAGCTTAGGCTGAACTAGGAGGCATGTAAAGCTCCTACTATACCACTGGTGTCATATGCACAATATCATAAGAAAACACAATACACAGAAGTACTAAAAATAAAGGTACTTTATTTTTATGACAATATGCCAAAAGTATCTCAGTGAGTACCCTCAGTATGAGGATAAGTTATATACACAAGATATATGTACACAAACCAAAATTATGCAGGTAATAGCAAGAAAAGTAATGCAAGCAGTGTAAAGTTACAATAGATTGCAATAGGAGCACATAGGTATAGGGGCAACACAAGCTATATACTCCAAAAGTGGAATGCGAACCACGAATGGACCCCAAACCTATGTGAGCTTGTAGAGGGTCACTGGGACTGTAAGAAAACGGTGAGGGTTAGAAAAATAGCCCACCCCAAGACCCTGAAAGGTAGGTGTAAAGTGCACCTACTACCCCCAGAAGGCACAGAAGTCGTGATAGGGGGATTCTGCAAGGAGAACAAACACCAGCAATGCAACAACAATGGATTTCCGGACCTGAGTACCTGTAAGACAAGGGGACCAAGTCCAATAGTCGCAACAGTGTCGAGAGTGGGCAGGAGCCCAGGAAATGCCAGCTGAGGGTGTAAGGAAGCTGCCACCGGTTGGAAGAAGCTTGGAGTTCTGCAAGAAAGAAGACGACTAGTAACATTCCCTTTGGAGAAGGGATGTCCCACGTCGTGAAGAAGCTTGCAGAGGTGTTCCCACGCAGAAAGACCACAAACAAGCCTTGCTAGCTGCAAGGGTCGCAGTTAGGGTTTTTGGATGCTGCTGTGGCCTAGGAGGGACCAGAATGTCGCCACTTGGATGAGGAGACAGAGGGGGCGCCTAGCAATGTAGGGAGCCCTCACAGAAGCAGGCAGCACCCGCAGAAGTACCTGAACAGGCACTTAGAAGAAAAGTGAACTGGAGTACACCCGAAGTCACAAAAGGGAATCCCACGAAGCTGGAGGACAACTCAGAAGGTTGTGCACTGCAGGTTAGATTGTCCGGGACCCAGGCTTGGCTGTGCACCAAGGAAATCCTGGAAGAGTGCACAGGAGCCTGAGCAGCTGCAAATCACGCGGTACCCAGCAATGCAGTCTAGCGTGGGGAGGCAATGACTTACCTCCACTAAACTTGGACTGAAGAGTCACTGGACTGTGGGAGTCACTTGGATAGCGTTGCTGAGCTCCAGGGACCACACTCGTCGTGCTGAGAGGGGACCCAGAGGACCGGTGATGCAGTCTTTTGTTGCCTGCGGTTGCAGGGGGAAGATTCCGTCGACCCACAGGAGAGTTCTTCAGAGCTCCTGGTGCAGAAAAGAGGCAGGCTACCCCCAGAGCATGCACCACCTGGAAACAGTAGAGAAAGCCAGCAGGATGAAGCGATACAAGGTTGCTAGTAGTCGTCTTGCTACTTTGTTGCGGTTTTGCAGGCGTCCTGCGCAGTCAGCGGTCGATCCTTTGGCAGAAGGTGAAGAGGGAGATGCAGAGGAACTCTGGTGAGCTCTTGCATTCGTTATCTGAAGAATTCCCCAAAGCATAGACCCCAAATAGCCAGAAAAGGAGGTTTGGCTACTAAGGAAGGAGGATTGGCTACCAAGAGAGGTAAGAGCCTATCAGCAGGAGCCTCTGACGTCACCTGCTGGCACTGGCCACTCAGAGCAGTCCAGTGTGCCACAGACACCTCTGTTTCCAAGATGGTAGAGGTCTGGGACACACTGGAGGAGCTCTTCCCTTTGTCCAGTTTCGCGCCAGAGCAGGGCTGGGGGATCCCTAAACCAGTGCAGACTGGCTTATGCAGAGATGGGCACCATCTGTGCCCATCAAAGCATTTCCAGAGGCTGGGGGAGGCTACTCCTCCTCAGCCTTCACACCTATTTCCAAAGGGAGAGGGTGTTACACCCTCTCTCAGAGGAAATCTTTGTTCTGCCTTCCTGGGCCTGGGCTGCCTGGACCCCAGGAGGGCAGAAACCTGTCTGAGGGGTTGGCAGCAGCGGCAGCTGCAGTGGAGACCCCGTAAAGGCAGTTTGGCAGTACCCGGGTTCTGTGCTAGAGACCCGGGGGATCATGGAATTGTCCCCCCAATGCCAGAATGGCATTGGGGTGACAATTCCATGATCTTAGACATGTTACATGGCCATGTTCGGAGTTACCATTGTGACGCTGTACATAGGTAGTGACCTATGTACAGTGCACGCGTGTAATGGTGTCCCCGCACTCACAAAGTCCAGGGAATTTGCCCTGAACGATGTGGGGGCACTTTGGCTAGTGCCAGGGTTCCCACACACTAAGTAACTTTGCACCCAACGTTCACCAGGTGAAGTTTAGACATATAGGTGACTTATAAGTTACTTAAGTGCAGTGGTAAATGGCTGTGAAATAACGTGGACGTTATTTCACTCAGGCTGCACTGGCAGGCCTGTGTAAGAGTTGTCGGAGCTCCCTATGGGTGGCAAAAGAAATGCTGCAGCCCATAAGGATCTCCTGGAACCCCAATACCCTGGGTACCTCAGTACCATATACTAGGGAATTATATGGGTGTACCAGTATGCCAATGTGAATTGGTAAATTTTGTCACTAGCCTGTTAGTGACAAATTTGGAAAGCAGAGAGAGCATAACCCCTGAGGTTCTGGTTAGCAGAGCCTCAGTGAGACAGTTAGGCATCACACAGGGAACACATACAGGGCACATACTTATGAGCACTGAGGCCCTGCCTGGCAGGGTCCCAGTGACACATAGACTAAAACAACATATGTACAGTGAAATATGGGGGTAACATGCCAGGCAAGATGGTACTTTCCCACACACATGCCAAGTCGAATTTACAGTTGAAAACTGCACACACAGACACTGCAGTGGCAGGTCTGAGACATGATTACAGCGCTACTAATATGGGTGGCACAACCAGAGCTGCAGGCCCGCTAGCAGCATTTGATTTACACGCCCTGGGCACCTCTAGTGCACTTTACTAGGGACTTACTAGTAAATCAGATATGCCAATCATGGATAAACCAATCAACAGTACAATTTACACAGAGAGCATATGCACTTTAGCACTGGTTAGGAGTGGTAAAGTGCCCAGAGTCCTAAGGCCAACAAAAACAGGTCCGAAAAGTAGGAGGAAGGAGGCAAAAAGATTGAGGATGACCCTGCAAAAGGGCAAAATCCAACAGGTACCAAATCTAAGGTATCAACCCGTTTGGTCAATGAGCAAACATTGCAACTACCACACGTATGATGACCTACTACTGGTGGGAGTTGCAAAAGTGTCACCTGACTAGGTTCTGAGCAGATAGTCATAGGGCGTGTGTGTACGACCAAGTCCTTTATATTTGTTGTCCTCTTGAAGGCAAACAAAGACTTAGGTATTGACACCCCACCACTTCTCAGTACAGACATTGATTATTAATAAGCTTTTTCATGGTGTTTGACAGAGGGGTGCATGTAGAAACACAAGATAATCGAGTCTCGGAGTTCTTAGGTTCAGTTGTCAATAATGCCTCTCTGTGGTTATTGCGTACCCGTTTGCGAACTATATGAATTACTTGCCGTGGATAGTGTCTATCATGCAACTTTGCCGCGAGGTCATTGGCTTGTGCTTCAAAAGCCGAGATGTCACTGCAATTACAGCGTAGCCGCAGAAATTGACCATACGGTAAATTAGCCCATAATGCCTTAGGATGGTGACTTTTATATAGTAGTAGACTATTGCGATCTGTTGTCTTCTGATAAGTGCAGGTCTCCAATTTGCCCTGGTTGATGGTAATCATGAGGTCCAAAAAAGAAATCCTGGTCACTGAAACTGTTGAGGTGAAACTTAATGAGGGATCAAGTCCGTTCAGGCCATGAATGAATCGACCTTCTGTGTATGACCCTGCCAGATGATCAAATATCGTCGACGTATCGACGCCATAGCCTGATGCTGTCAACAAACGGATTGGAGTATAAATCGTTGTTCAAAATGATACATATACATGCAAGCCAAGCTGGTAGCAATGGTGCTACCCATAGATGTTCCGCGTATCTGGTGATAAAGCTGGTCTCCAAACCGGAAGAAATTTTCAATCAGATCTATAGACGCACATTGCATAATTAAGTGGATAGGTGTAGGGAAGTCCATGTACTGCTAGCCAAAACCTCTTCAACCACCCGTAATGTTGCTTCTTGGGGTATGTTGGCATATAAAGCCTTCATGTCAAGGCTTATCAAGGCATTCCCTTGCTCAGTGGCGTTGATAGAGTCACTAAGATTGAGGACATCCTTGGTGTCTTTCAAAAACATAGAGCTTTCCCTCACACTAGGTTGGAGGAAGTGGTCACAAAAGGTAGAGAGGGGTTCTAGGACAGACCTTATCCCTGAGACAATGGGGCGTCCCGGTGGAGGCAGTCGGCCCTCATGGATCTAAGGGAGGCAATAAAAATACGGAGTGCGTGGGTGGGATGTCTCCAACAACTCTGACTCCTTATGAGATATCCAAGCATTGGTTTCGGCTTCATGAATCATAGTACGTATTTGAAGTCGTAATCTCTCAGTGGGGTCTTGTGTAATCGGGGCATAGTATGTGGAGTCACTCAAGAGACGTAAGAATTCCTGTCTATATTCCTGTGAGTACAGGACAATGATTGCTCTGCCCTTGTCTGCCGGTTTGATTACAATACTAGGGTCAAGCGCTAAGGTTTTAAGAGGGGATGTTGACAAACGAATGTTTGGGGCATAGTTTACTCACGTCTGTTAGGACTGCCTTTTTAAACGCGAGGAGTTCGCAGGGCATAGCTGATGTCAGAGGAATGAAGGAAGATGGATTTCTAAGTCCAGAGTCCTCCCTCCGTGCCTCCAAAGGTTTGTCCTTAAAGAAGAAGTGCAAACAATTTTTTCTGAAAGCTTGAGAGAGCTCACAATTAAGACGAAAGAGATCTTCCTTAGGGGTTGGTGCAAAGCCAAGCCCTTTATTCAAAGCACTGACTTCATCTGCAGAAAGTTGTCTTGAGGACAGGTTGATGTAGGAAAATGGCTCCCTGTTGCAGTTACCCCCCACTTTTTGCCTGATATTGATGCTGACTTGACTAAGAAGTGTGCTGGGACCTACTAACCAGGCCCCAGCACCAGTGTTCTTTCACTAAAAATGTACCATTGTTTCCACAATTGGCACACCCCAGGCACATTGATAAGTCCCTTGTAAAAGAAACCAGTGGTGCCAAGGGCCCTGTGACCAGGGAAGGTCCCTAAGGGCTGCGGCATATGTTGTGCCACCCTAAGGGACCCCTCACCAAACACATGCACACTGCCAATGCAGATTGTGTTTGTTGGTGGGGAGAAAAAGGCAACGTCGACATGGCATCCCCCTCAGAATGCCATGCACAGAAAATACTGCTTGTGGCATAGGTAAGTCACCCCTCTAGCAGGCCTCAAAGCCCTACGGCAGGGTGCACTATACCACAAATGAGGGTATAGCTGCATGAGCAATATGCCCCTACAGTGTCTAAGTCCATTCTTAGACATTGTAAGTACAGTGTGGCCATATTAAGTATATAGTCTGGGAGTTTGTCAAAACGAACTCCACAGCTCCATAATGGCTACACTGAATACTTGGAAGTTTGGTATCAAACTTCTCAGAATAATAAACCCACACTGATGCCAGTGTTGGATTTATTAAGAAATGCACATTTATCTGCAATAAGTATGATTCAATAAAGGTGACTAGCCTAATTTCTAATACGTTTTACCAATCAATACTATGCAAATTAAAAAATGGAGCGCACCTAGTGATTATCAATTTCTATAATAACGTCCCCTTACAAAAAATCTCATATACACTTAGGCAACTGCAGGACGATCTGGATTGCGTATGTCACTCCTCACATAAAGAGACCTTCATCGTGTGGGGGGGCGATTTTAACACCCATCTGTGCTCCCAAACAGAGGAGAAGGTTTGTTCCCTTGGTGTAGGTGAAAACGACGATATATTTCATTTCACTCACAACTATTACGGCAATTTGTTGAATGATGTACTATTCAAATTTGATCTCTTCTTCTGTAATGGTCTAAATGTTAGTAATTCACAGTTTAAACCTACCTTCCACGGTAGATGTGCAAACACTATAATTGACTTTATATTAACATCTAATAATCTAGTTTTTTGCACATCTGAGTACAAAATCCATGATATTGCGTTCAGCGACCGCTATCCTCAAAGCTTATGCCTTGTGTTGCCTCAAGCCATAAACAAACACAATGGAGTAGTAGATAAGGCAGCGAACATTGAATTGGGCTCAAAGAATGGTTATTCTATTCGTTGGTCACAGATTGAACCAATAGGTTTTATGGAACAACTGTTGAGTAATTATCCTAATGAGATTGAAACCTGCCTCTCATACAACATTAGCCCACAGGAGTGTATTAAAGCATTTACAGTAATCACCACAGGAATCAAACAGTCTCTCACAGTAAGCACAGGCAAATCTAGACCTCAGGGAAATAAAGGTTGGTTTGACACTGAATGTATACGGGCCCATAAGAGACTTAAACAGCATCTACATAGACAAAACCCTGACAAGCACGAGCCCACCACTCTTAGACAAGAGTATAAAAAGGCCATAAAAAACAGGAAAAAAAACCTAAAAGATGAGGCGTGGCATACCCTCTATAATGCAAGCCTCCAGAACAATAATGCCAAATTCTGGAAGATAGTGAACTCCCCTCTCCTGGGTGATGGAATGTCACCAAGTATTGAAATAGCCATCACAGAAGAGGAGTGGGTTACCTAATTTTCCAAAATATACTCTTCAAAAAATGTAGTCCCAGATACAAATGCCCATAGAGTGGACTTTCTGCCTATTAATCCACCATTCAGTTTAAACGAGGTCATTGATGCCATCAACGCCAGCAAGAGTGGGAAAGCACCAGGCCCAGATGGAGTACCAATTGATATCTATAAGTCTTATGTTTCATTTTGGGGCCCTTTTTTGACACAGGTTTTACGAGCCTGTTGCGTCACAGCCTTTATCCCAACCTGGGCAGAGTCCATTATTGTCCCAAAATTTTAAAAAGGCGACCGTCAAAATCCAGCATGTTACAGGCCAACTTCACTGCTCGACACCCTCGCAAAGATTGCAGGACGTATTGTCCTAAATAGGTTGCGGGAATGGACGGAAGCTAATAACACACTAACGGACTTACAATACGGCTTCAGGGATGGGATAGGGACTGTGGAACAGGCCCTGAACTGAGATATTTTTATTGGTAAATATGCGAAGGCTAAGACAGGAGCTCTACACCTTGTATTTGTAGACTTGACCTCAGCGTTTGACTGTGTAATTCATAGCAAACCTTTGCCCATTATGCTGCATATGGGGGTAGACAATACATTAGTTCACTTTATTAGGGAACTATATTCTGGAGCTAAAGCTAGGGTGCGCTACGGGTCTCAGGGGGAGTGCAACTCCTTCTTTCCTGTAAAGCAGGGGGTACGCCAAGGCTGTGTTCTAGCTCCCCTATTGTTTTCCCTATACATTAATAAACTGGAGGCTGTTCTATCTACTGCTTGTAGAGATCTTCCACAAGTTGGCTCCCGAAAGATCCCGGCACTTATGTATGCGGATGACACTGTTTTGATGGCACGTACCCCAGTAGCTTTGCAGCGACTACTGGCAACCTTTGACAACTATATGGAAGACTTAGGCCTTAAAATCAATCATTCTCAAACCTTCATCATGACCTGTGGTATCAAATCTGAAAAAAAAAACATGTCATTCTAAAGGGTGTCAAATTAGATGATATAGGAACCTTTCCATACCTTGGAATTTTGTTTGATAACAAAGGCACCTGGTTACAAGCGATCAGGTCTAGGAAATTACTCTTTACAAAAACTATTATGGCTGTAAAAAATGTCTCTAAAAAGATTAGTAGGGCCACACCCAAAGACTTGATGACAATTTATAATGCAAAATGTGTCTCTGTTGCACTGTATGGGGCAGGCTTATGGGGATACTGGAAATGTAACGCCCTACAGCTAGCTGAAAATGATTTTTTGAAGTCCATCCTAAGATTGCCAAAATCTACCTCAAGCTCTTGTGCCACTCAGAAATGAGGGTAACATACATCACTGATCTTATAAGCATGCAACCAATTTTACTTTGGCATAAAGTATGGACCTCTGAATGCGCTAGTCTGAATAGTGCCATTATAGAAGACGCTCAGGGGCATATTTATACTCCGTTTGCGCCGAATTTGCGTCGTTTTTTTCTACGCAAATTCGACGCAAAACGAACTCCATATTTATACTTTGGCGTTAGACGCGTCTAGCGTCAAAGTTCCTGGAATTAGCGTCATTTTTTTGCGTGAACACCTTCCTTGCGTTAATGATATGCAAGGTAGGCGTTCCCGTCTTAAAAAATGACTCCGATGCTATTGCGTCGGATTTATACTCCCGGGCAAAAATGACGCCCGGGAGTGGGCGGGTCTAAAAAACCCGCATTTGCGCCGGATTTTAGCGCCTGGGTCAGGGCAGGCGTTAAGGGACCTGTGGGCTCAGAATGAACCCAGAGGTGCCCTCCCCTGCCCCCAGGGACACCCCCTGCCACCCTTGCCCACCCCAGGAGGACACCCAAGGATGGAGGGACCCACCCCAGGGACATTAAGGTAAGTCCAGGTAAGTATTTTTTTCAATTTTTTTTTGTGGCATAGGGGGGCCTGATTTGTGCCCCCCTACATGCCACTATGCCCAATGACCATGCCCAGGGGACAGAAGTCCCCTGGGCATGGCCATTGGGCAAGGGGGCATGACTCCTGTCTTTGCTAAGACAGGAGTCATTTCAATGGGGGATGGGCGTCGTAAAAAAATGGCGCAAATCGGGTTAAGACGTTTTATTTGCCTCAGCCTGACTTGCCCCATTTTTAGACGCCCAAACGCCATTTTTCCCTACGCCGGCGCTGCCTGGTGTACGTGGTTTTATTTCACGCACACCAGGCAGCGCCGGTCGGGTAACGCCGGCTAACGCCATTCAATAAATACGGCGCCCGCATGGCGCTTCAGAATGGCGTTGGCCGGCGCTAATTTTGTGGGCGCAAAACTGCGTTAGCGCAGTTTTGCGTCAAAAAGTATAAATATGGGCCTCAATCACTTATACTTTTTGATGCAAAACTGCGCTAATGCAGTTTTGCGCCAAAAAAATTAGCGCCGGCTAACGCCATTCTGAAGCGCCATGCGGGCGCCGTATTTATTGAATGGCGTTAGCCGGCGTTAGCCGACCGGCGCTGCCTGGTGTGCGTGAAAAAAAACCACGTACACCAGGCAGCGCCGGCGTAGGGAAAAATGGCGTTTGGGCGTCTAAAAATGGGGCAAGTCAGGCTGAGGCAAAAAAAACGTCTTAACCCGATTTGCGCCATTTTTTAACGACGCCCATCCCCCATTGAAATGACTCCTGTCTTAGCAAAGACAGGAGTCATGCCCCCTTGCCCAATGGCCATGCCCAGGGGACTTCTGTCCCCTGGGCATGGTCATTGGGCATAGTGGCATGTAGGGGGGCACAAATCAGGCCCCCCTATGCCACAAATTGTTTTTCAAAAAAATACTTACCTGGACTTACCTTAATGTCCCTGGGGTGGGTCCCTCCATCCTTGGGTGTCCTCCTGGGGTGGGCAAGGGTGACAGGGGGTGTCCCTGGGGGCAGGGGAGGGCACCTCTGGGCTCATTCTGAGCCCACAGGTCCCTTAACGCCTGCCCTGACCTAGGCGCTAAAATCCGGCGCAAATGCAAGTTTTTTAGACCCGCCCACTCCCGGGCGTCATTTTTGCCCGGGAGTATAAATCCGACGCAATAGCATCGCAGTCATTTTTTAAGACGGGAACGCCTACCTTGCATATCATTAACGCAAGGAAGGTGTTCACGCAAAAAAAGACGCTAATTACAGGAACTTTGGCGCTAGATGCGTCTAACGCCCAAATATAAATATGGAGTTAGTTTTGCGTCGAATTTGCGTCGAAAAAAACGACGCAAATTCAGCGCAAACGGAGTATAAATATGCCCCTAAGTCATTTGTTGCAAATTCCATGGCTGGATTATATAAAGATGTTTTTTACAGACTTGGGCCATCCTGAGTTTTACTTTACACCAGAAAAAATTGAAACACTATCCAGGAAAGACATGAAAAACATTTGCCTCACCCACCTGGCTGACCGGAGGTGGGCTACTGAGTCAAAGAAATCTAGTGTAAGGAGGAATCTTCTGTTGCAGCAATCAGATGGCATGGAACCATATTTAAAATATGTATTGAACCCGAGGCACCGATATGTCCTCACACGCCTAAGACTAGAGACATTTCATCGACTTGTCAGTTTACCGCTTACCAATGACTGGAGTCCAGTTTTGGAAAAATGTCCTTGTGACTCAGTGTCAGTTCAAAGCACAATGCTTATAGTCTTTTTCTGCACCTTTTACTTTGATTTAAGGAAAGTGTTTGTGATTCCACTCTTAAAGTCCCTGCATTTTAAACAGTGCTGTCCTGCCCTTATTTATTTGTTGTCTCTCCCATCAATCAAAATCTGTATTGGTCTAGCTGTATATATGTGCGCAGTAATGGTGGCCAGATTACATCTCTAGGCAAAATTGAGGAGGCCTTCCATTTTAAAACATTTTTAGCTAGGATAACAGTTTCTTGTTCTCCAAATATTTGTTCTTACTGATCTTATATTGTTTTTTAGAAGAATAACTGGATTTAGTTTTTGCAGTGAATTTTACCACATGGTATTAATTGTATGTTTTGATCTACTTTATTTCATTTATATTATGTGGATGTCGATTGGTGCTATCCTGTATGTTTTACTTGCTTTTATGATTGTGAGATACAATCGAATAAAGTATTTTTGATTGATTGAATACTGGGAAGTTTGGCATCAAACTTCTCAGAATAATAAACCCACACTGATGCCAGTGTTGGATTTATTAAGAAACGCACACAGAGGGCATCTTAGAGACGCCCCCTGTATTTTACCCAATCCTTCAGTGCAGGATTGACTGGTCTGTGCCAGCCTGCCGCTGAGAGATGAGTTTCTGACCCCATGGGGTGAGGGACTTTGTGCCCTCTGAGGCCAGAAACAAAGCCTGCTCTGGGTGGAGATGCTTCACACATCCCCCATGCAGGAACTGTAAGACCTAGCAGTTAGCTTAAAAGGCTCAGGCTTCATGTTAATATGCCCCAGGGTACTCCAGCTAGTGGAGATGCCCACCCCCCGCACACAGCCCCCCTTTTGCCGGCAAGTCCGGGGAGATAATGAGAAAAACAAGGAGGAATCACCTACCAGTCAGGACAGCCCCTAAGATGCCCTGAGCTGAGGTGACCCCTGCCTTTAGAAATAATCCATCTTGATTTTGGAGGATTCCCCCAATAGAAACAGGGATGTGACCCCCTCCCCTCAGGCAGGAGGCACAAGGAGGGTGTAGCCACCCTCAAGGACAGTAGCTATTGGCTACTGTCCCCCAGACCTAAACACACCCCTAAATTGAGTATTTAGGGGCGACCCTGAACCCAGGAAATCAGATTCCTGCAACCTGAAGAAAGAAGAAGGACTGCTGACCTGAAAGCCCCGCAGAGACGACGGAGACGACAACTGCCTTGGCCCCAATCCTACCGGCCTGTCTCCCGACTCAGAGAACCTGCACAGCGACTCATCCACCGGGACCAGCGACCTCAGAGGAACCTGAGGGCTGCCCGACATCTAAAGGACCAAGAAACTCCCGAGAACAGCTGTACTGTTCAGAAATTGCAACTTTGAAGCAACTTTAAAGAGGCTCCATCTTCCCGCCAGAAGTGTGAGTCGACCCCCCTCAGCCCCCACAGCGAGGCCTTCAGAGAGGATCCAGAAGCTCCCCCTGACTGCAACTGCCTGGTAACAAGGAACCCGACACCTGGACCCGGCACTGCACCCGCAGCCCCCAGGACCCAGAGGAACCACCTTCCAGTGCAGGAGTGACCAGCAGACGGCCCTCTTCCAAGCCCAGTTGGTGGCTGGCCCGAGAAGCCCCCTTATGCCCTGCCTGCATCGCAGTGACCCCTAGGTCCCTCCATTGCTTTCTATAGCAAACCCGTCGCCTACTTTGCACACTGCAACCGGCCGCCCCCGTGCCGCTGAGGGTGTGTTTTGTGTGCCTGTTTGAGACCTCCCCCCCAGTGCTCTACAAAACCCCCCTGGTCTGCTCCCCGAGGACGCAGGTACTTACCTGTAAGCAGACCGGAACCGAAGCACCTCTGTTCTCCATAGGCGCCTTTGTGTTTTGGGCCCTCCTTTAACCTCTGCACCTGACCGGCCCTGTGTTGCTGGTGCGGTGGCTTTGGGGTTGCCTTGAACCCCCAACGGTGAGCTGCCTATGCCCCAGGAACTGAACTCGTAAGTCTCTTACTTACCTGAGAAACTAACTTTTACTTACTTCCGTCAGGAACTGTTGATTTTTGCACTGTGTCCACCTTTAAAATAGCTTATTGCCATTTTAACCAAAACTGTGTGTACTACTGTTTTAAATCAAAGTTCTATCCTTACCTGTGTGAAGTACCTTACATTTGATGTACTTACCTCAAATTTAAATCTTGTGGTTCTAAAATAAATTAAGAAAATATATTTTCCTATATAAAAACCTATTGGCCTGGAGTTAAGTCTTTGAGTGTGTGTTCCTCATTTATTGCCTGTGTGTGTACAACAAATGCTTAACACTACCCTCTGATAAGCCTACTGCTCGACCACACTACCAAAAAAAAGAGCATTAGAATTATCTATTTTTGCCACTATCAACCTCTAAGGGGAACCCTTGGACTCTGTGCATACTATCCCTCATTTTGAAATAGTATATACAGAGACAACTTCCTACAGTTGACGACTAAGTCCTCATTGGCTGATTCTTGCCTTGGCTCCTGGTCACCATTTGTGGTTCTTCCTTTGCCCAATGTACATGTCTTCCTCTTCCTCTGCGCCTGCCTCTTCCTCTGCCCCGGCCTCGGCCTAAAAAAGGGCACGTAAGGCATCATCTGGCATGGTTGACAGAAAGGATAGGGAGGTTGCCATGGCAGTGGTTGTTGCATTGGGAACTGAGGTGGATTATAATAGGGTTGTTGTATACCCTCGTCTGTGCTCCACCCATCCGAAGATGAGCTACTGCTGTAAGTCCGTGGTTTCCTATAGGAAGAGACAGATTCCTCAGAAGAACGTGATTGAGTATAGACCTCATAGTCGTCTTTGATATACATTTTCTTTGCTGAGTTTGGTAATATCTTTTTGCAATTTGGGAATTTTCCTTTGAGTCAAATACTCTTTTGTTTCATTCAACTCAGTGTTAATCTTGGTTAGGAGACTTTTAAATGCTGACAAGGACAAAGTTGTTTTCAACATATTTTCTGCCAAGCTGATCTCGAATGCAATGGAGTCAGCTAATCTTTTAGATGTGCTAATAATGAGGACCACCCAGTCCCTAGTACACTTCCAAGCGATTTGCGCCAGGTCCTTCCTAAAAATGAAGGGGCAGATTTATGTAAAGTGGTGCTGCACCAAGTGCAGCGCCACTTTCTCTGCACCCCTTAACACACCCCTACCGCCACCATATGTGAGCCGTATTTTGAAATACGGCTACCATGGCGCAGGGTAGGGTGCAATGAAGTCATTTTTTATGACTCTATTGATGTACTCTGCAGGAGTAGCACCAAAATGTTGGCACTACTCTTGCAGAGTACATAGGGGCCCATTCTCAAGAATGGAAGCCCCCTGTTAACTCCTGCTCTTGAGCAGGCGTTAAAGTGCCGTAATAAATGGCGCAAGGAAATCCCATAGATTTAGATTAGAGAACGTCCTGGCAAAGGCATAATGTAGAGCAAAGGGTTACAGGGTGACACAATGCATGCATTGCGCCACCCTGTAAATACGGCGCGGGGATTTTGGCCTTGTTGGGCCACATTAACGTCAACATAAATGACGTTATTGTGGCGAGAGGTGGCGCTAGGTGCCTATAAATATTCCCCTGAATCTTGGAGGAAGATTCTCGGCACATTGGTCACATTCAGGCCATTCGGAGCAATGTTGGCCCGAAGGTATTCAGGGGCATATTTATACTTGTCTTGCTCTGAATTTGCATCATTTTTTTACGCAAATTCGGTGCAAAACGAACTCCATATTTATACTTTGGCGCTAGACCTGTCTACTGCCAAAGTTATGGAGTTAAAGTCATTTTTTGGACATAGAAACCTACCTTGCGTCAATGAGATGAAAGGTAGGCGTTCCCGTGCAAAAAATGACTCTAGGGCCTCTGTGCTAAAATCATGCACAGGGGGAGGAGGGGTCAAATAATGGTGCAAAGCTTGCATTGCACCATTATTTAACGCATGGGTCAGGGCAGGCATTAGGGGACCTGTGGGTCTATTTCCATGGTGGAACACCATGGAATAAGCCCACAGGTGCCCTCCCCAAGCCCCAGGGACACCCCACCCACCCCATCCCAGGTAAGTATAGGTAAGTACAGGTAAGTTTTCTTTTTTTTTAAGTGCCTTTGGGGGCACTGAAATGACCCCCCTACATGGCACTGGGTGCAATGGACCCTGGTCCCCTGTGCTGGCCATTGGGGTGGTGCGCATGACTCCTGACTTTTCTGAGACAGGAGTCATGTGGTATGGATGGTTTTGTGTCAGAAAATGAAACTAGGCTGGTTAGAGTCATTTTTTTTACTCTAACCTGCCCAGCATCATTTTTTGGTGCAAACCCCCTTCTCCAATACCGCCACCCCCACCTGGCTAACATTTTTTTCACGCTACCTTACCCTTTGCGCTGACTTGCACTATTCCATAAATATGGTCCCGACTGGCGCTCAAGAATAGTGCAACCTGGTGCAAAACATTTTGATGCAAAACTGCGTTAGTGCAGTTTTGCACTAAAAAGTATAAATATGCCCCTCAGTCATGATAGTTCCATGTAGTATTGTTTTGATAAGATCTCGTTTTAGCGAGGACAACCTGTCTCAATCCTCCTTGAGGCTCCCAGAGGGACCAGTCCCATTGTTACCAAGAATGGAGGGGGTTTTAAGTATAGCCGTCACAACGTCATCATCGAATCTCAAACCCTGGAAGTCCTCTATTTCGAGGCATTAGAACTACAATTAGTAGGGAAGTACAGTTCAATGTCCCACAGATGAGCCTCTGTGCTAATCTATATAACCATGAGAGTGACAGGGAGATTATATGGTCCAGTGTACAGCCTCCCTAATAATAATACATATCATATAGGTACACCATATAGGTAGGGACTCCTTAGGCATGAAACATGTTGACCTTCATTTGTGGTTGAAGGAAGTCCTTTCCTACACCCCTTTTTTTTTGGCAGAGTGATGGAACATTGTCTTCATTCCACTCCCGATTGTTTTTAACCTTAACCGAGACCATTTATGATCAATAATATATAGATGTTTGGGGTTCTCAAGCAAATTTTTACTTTCTCCTCTCCAGCTTCTTTTTGCTTGTAGGTTTAAATGTATTTCTACTTGTTCTGACCACGGCACGCTCTATTTATTAAGATCTCCGGTAAAGAGCCCACTTGCGGGCCCGTCAGACATTGCAGCGCCAGTCCTATGATGAAGCGTGACATCCAATGGATGTGTGAGGGCTCTAGGTTCTATTTTTAGAAGTTCCTAGTGGACCTCTCTCTTCTTTCGTGGAACAGTGTACCTTTATGATTTGTATTATTATTACAGAGGCTGTACATTGGACCATATAATCTCCTTGTCCCTCTCATGGTTATCTAGATTTATGGTGGCCTAGCGTCATTCCAATGACACATTAGTGTCATTTTTTTATGCTAATGTGGTGTTTGAATGGGAAAAACACCGCAGCATATTTACAAAATGGCATAATGCTTGCATTGTGCCACTTTGTAACCCCTTGCACCACATTATGCCTGCGCAAGGCATAATGTATGCAAGGGGGTGTTCCGACGCTAGGGGGGGCGCAAAGGAATCTATGAGATTTATTAGCATTTCTTAACGCCTGCTAAGTACAGGCTTTAAAAAGAGGCTTCCATTGGTTTCAATGGGCCTCTGGGTGCATTATAGGATTTGCGTCAAATTTTTTATGCGAGTCCTGCAAAGTGCTGAACTAGCGTAAAAAATTCTGATGCCAGTTTCCTAACTATTGCCATGGTGCACCGTATATTAAATACAGCGCACACATGGTGGCGTTAGGGAGACACTGATGGGTCCCTAGTCAGGTTAGCGGGACAGCACACTGTACACACACTAGGGGAGCGGTACCAAAGGTCATCACTGGGGGGTCCCTAATGACTCGTTGGCCAGGCATCACATTGGATATTCCCCAGAGGTGCAGTACCGCAGTTGGGCACTAGGGGTCCCTAATGAAGTCCTCCAGCCACCACACTGTATGTACCCCGAGGCTGCTGTGCCAGAGGGTGACACAAGGAGCCAGTGGAGTCCAGTACGGAGTACTCCGGCCACCGCGACCCACAAATATCCGCTTCTATTGATCTAAAATTGCCGGTGACGCGCTACTTGTTTGCTTTGCTTCCTGCGTTTCCGGAGCTTCGCACGTTCATAGTCCACATCAAGCTTCTAATTACCAAACACGGGGACTAACAAATTCTGATAAACAGAAAACCCAAAATTTCAATTCATAAACTGCAGATTTGAAGCTCCTTTCACATACATTATTCCCAATGAGCGATTTTTTTTATACTTTAAACGGTCTTTTAAACTTTATAATGGATCTTGCTTACACATTGTAACAATGACCCTGCAAAAATTAATTAAGTCGTTTAGCATCACCACAAAGAGTGCTAATGAACCACAACCTATTCATACATCATGTAACAATAATCGTATAATGTTGGAAGACGCTTTGCCGCAAATGGTATTTTATTACAAGAACGGAGGCTCCTATTATGCTTTCCTTTCTTGCTTTAATCGAATAGCAGCCAAGATAAAATATTACAAAACTACATATCCCATGAACATGAGGAAAAAAGGTCATTGATGATGTCACAAACAAACAACCAATAATGAACGTCCAATCCCAATAACTATCTTAACTACGAGCAACAAGTCCTCTTTTCTTGCTGCTCGCAGTCAAGATAAGTTCTTTCTTCATCTCGTTTTCTTCTCTTGTGTATTTCTTGTGTATTAACATTAGTTTCTTTATGTTATTGTTTTGGAATTATGTTCGTGTAAATATTTTATCTTCGCTAATTTATTTTACTTATTCCGTTTCTTTGGCCGTTTTTCCATAAGCGCTTGCCTCGCGCTTTACAGGCAGAGCCGAGCGTTCTTTTAGAACGTTCGGCTCTCCCGCCGATCTCTCCTGAGGAGCGCGTCTTTCCTCAGACGCGTTCCTCTGAAGAGCTCGGCCCAGCACTGACGCGTCGTCAGGGAAACCTTTCCCTGCATCGGAAGGCTCCGTTTCCTCTCAGCTGTTTCTGAGAGGCTCGGATTCATCGCGGGCGGCGCGACACGCCCCCCTTTTCAGTATTTTCCTCTATTTTGTCTATTTCTTTCCGCTTTGGCCACATTTTTAACCCTTACTTTACTGTTTAATTTTTAAACAGTTTCCCTTTCAATTTGGGTTTTTTTTCCTGCCTGGCATCCTACTTATTATTAGTATTTTTTATTCTTTCGTATTGTCATTTACTTTAATATGTCAAAACAAGTAACTGATCAGTCTAATGACATAGATATGGATAATTTACGAGCTGATTTGAATTCTTTTATTCAGGATACTGTACAACAGGCTGTTTCTTTGTCTATGCTACAAATGTCAAAAAAGCTAGAGTTGTCTTTTAAGAAAATGTCCTCTCAGGGTTCTAATAATTTGGAACCGGGTAAAGGTAAAAAGCGCATATTTTCCAAAGTTCAAATTCAATCGAGCGCTGATGAATCTCCCCAGATGGCTGGTCCTTCCCCCGTAAGGAATCCAAAACGGTGGAAAAGGGTCCCTCTCCTTTGAATATTGTTCAGTTGAGGGATACTGATGATGAAATGGAATATGATGATGGGGACGATGATGATTTACAGGGTTCTGACGACCCCTGGAAAGGGCCTCTAGAGAAGAGGCTAAAATTTTCTCTCTCTGATGCAAATCCTTCACAGGTTAATGATTTCACAGTACTGGATGCTATGGGGGAACCAATGTTTGATCCAACGCTGATTCACCATCCAAATTCTACGGAATGGTTCCCGTCGGATCACGTGGCGGAATATGTTTTGTGTCATTTGAGACACTCGTTAGATAAAGCCACGAGAAATAAACTACGATCTGAATGTCCCCGTCCCTCCCTTCCTTGTAAAATTACTTCCACACCGGTAATTGATCCTAACATGGTGTTATTTTTCTCCAAGTTTGGTAAGGATCCTAAGAAAGGGGTCGACCGTGCGTGGTCCGTTTGCCAGGATCGATTATTGGATTTGGTTGGTCCTTTAACTAGGATTCTTGATTTAGCTGAGGATGCCAGGTTGGAAGGCTCTCAAATTGACCCTGAAGCTCTGTCCAATTGGGCCCAGCGGGCAATTTGTTTGCTGGGAAATGCAAACACCGCAATTTCTCAAGAGAGACGCAAGAGTCTTTTGCTCAAGATAGAGCCTAAATTGGGCAGTTTCGCAGCCAGGGAAGAAGGACAGCAGGCGGACGGCCTTCTTTTTGGAGACTCATTTATCAAAGAGCTCGGTAGATATGTTTCTACCTTTGCAACATTGGATAAGGCTCAATTTTCAATGAAGAAGATCTTCAATTCCAGAGTTTTTGCCAGGGCCGGTAAAGGAAGGAGCCGCTTTACCGGCCGTTTCGCCACCCGCAGTGGCAGTTTCCGAGGCTCTTCCATCTACTCCACGGACTTCAGACCTCAGTTCTACCCCCAAACAGGAAGGGGCTTCAGGAACAGAAGCTTCCATCAAAGGGGAGGACAGGTCTCAGATAAGAAATTTATGTTTTGGCCCTCTTCCTGTAGGTGGTCGATTAGCCCATTTTCTGTCAAATTGGTACCGAATTACCGCGGACCCTTGGGTTCTTCAAACCATTCAAGGGTACTGCATAGATCTCTATCAAATTCCTAGCCAAATCTCTCCACCTCTTCCTCTAAGGTTCTCTCAAGAACAGTCTCGTTTGATGAATCTAGAAATGTTATCTTTAATTTCAAAAAATGTAATAGAAAAGACTTGCTTCCATCCCTTGGGATTTCTCAGCACCATATTTTTGGAACAAAAGAAAAACAAGAAATTTCGCCCAGTGATAAATTTAAAACTATTCAACAACTATGTTGTCTACAATCATTTCAAAATGGAGACGATCCTGCATCTCAGGGACATTCTGTTGGAGGGCGATTGGTTTGTTCGACTGGATCTTCAGGACGCTTATTTTGCAATTCCTATCCATCCCTTTTACAGAAAGTTCCTTCAGTTTCAATGGGAAGACTCGATTTTTCAGTTCAAAGCCCTCCCTTTCGGTCTAGCTTCGGCTCCTTGGTGCTTCACGAAAGTGATGAAACCAGTGGTAGCTTCTTTAAGAGCTCAGGGAATAAGGTTGATCGTCTATCTAGACGACTTTCTCATTATGGCTCAGAACAAGGATACCCTGTTGCAACACTTGCACATTTCCCTTCATCTTCTACAATCCCTTGGCTTTCTAGTAAACATGGAAAAATCTTCTCTGGTTCCCTCAACTCAAGTGGAGTTCCTGGGTTTCCTCATAGATTCCAAAACCACATCTCTGTCCCTTCCCCATCAGAAGGTAAGTCGTATAAAGCACGAATTACGACAGTTCCTCAGTCTCTCTCATCTCTCTCTGCGATCCTTAGCAAGAATTGTGGGCCTATTGGCTTCATCCATTCAGGCCATATTCCCGGGTCCGTTACATTACAGGGCTCTCCAAAGACTAAAGATTCGTCACCTCCGCAAGGGCCTTCAGTACTCGGACGTCGTTCGATTAGATCAGGATTCTCGCGCAGAGATACAATGGTGGCTCGATCATTTGGAAGCCTGGAACGGAAGAGCTATTTTCTCTTCGGCCCCAGATCTAGTATTAGAATCCGATGCAAGTCGGACAGGTTGGGGCGCAAGGTGTGGCAATATCTCGACTGGGGGCGTATGGTCAGGGAGGGAGTCTGCCTTCCACATCAATTGTTTAGAGATGCTTGCAGGCTCCTTTGCTCTAAAGACCTTCGCGAAGGACAAGGTAAACTGTTCTATTCTCCTAAAGATGGACAACATTTCTGCCGTGAAATATATCAATCATCTGGGGGAACAAAATCCAAACCACTTTCCGATCTAGCAAAAAGCTTTTGGGAATTTTGCCTTCTCCGAAAATTGTTGGTCACGGCACAATACCTTCCAGGGAAAATGAATACCATAGCAGATTGATGCTCACGCTACCTAAAAGATTCCAGCGATTGGCGTCTTCATCCTTTAGTATTCAACAAGCTTTCTTCAACATTCGGTCTCATGTCAATAGATTTGTTCGCTTCACAATTGAATTCTCACCTCCCAAGATTTTACAGCTGGAGACCGGATCCCCAAGCTCTCGGTACGGACGCTTTTCTCCAAGACTGGTCTCCCCAGTTCAATTATGCCTTTCCTCCCTTTGTGATGATTGCCAGAGTTATAGCCCAGGTTCGTCGTCAACAAGCCTCCCTGGTATTGGTGACCCCCTTTTGGCAAACCCAACCTTGGTTCCCCTCGGTTCTAGAATTGTCAATAGACTTTCCTGTCCTGATTCCTTCCTTCCCGGAGCTCTTGCTAAATCCAGAAGGTCGTCCTCACGACATGATTCTCGACCACTCCTTAACTCTGGTAGCATGGAAGATTTCGGGTCAGCCTGGAGAACCCCAGGAATTTCGGAAGAAGCTGCTCAATATATCTGCCACTCTTGGGCCCCAGGAACATCCAAGGCCTACAAGTCTGCCTGGTTGGTCTGGTGTGGCTGGTGTTTGGATAGGAACTCAGATCCCTTTTCAGCCGATGTAACTCTAATTGTTAATTTTTTGGCGTCTCTTGCCTCCCAAGGAAAGGCTTATAGAACAGTGAATACTTATAGATCCAACCATTTCTGCTGAACATGTTCGAATCGATGGTAAACCGGTTGGGGAACATCCTCTTGTGTGTCGTCTTTTGAAGGGAGTAAGATTTTCTAATCCCCCTACACCTAGATACTCGCAGTTATGGGATGTGAACTTGGTTTTAAATTTGTTCAATTCTTGGCTCGATAATGATTTACTTTCTTTAAAGTGTCTTTCTGCGAAGTTAACTATGTTGTTATGCTTAGTTTCTTTGAAGCGTGTTTCTGATGTAAGAGCTTTGGATATATCTTCCGTCCAGTTTTCTCCTTCTAATGTATCTTTTAGAGTTCATAGGAGAACTAAAACTAACATTTCTTTAATTCATTATCCATATTTTCCTTTGCATCCTAAGTTATGTGTTGGTAAATGTTTAAAAGTTTATATTGCCAGAACTGCAGATTTAAGAACGTCCTCCTCTCACCAGTTATTGATTTCTTTTTCTAAACCTCATAAACCCGTTTCTTCCCCTACCCTGGCTCGTTGGGTTAAATGGGTTATGACCCTTGCGGGTATTGACACTACCGCTTTTGGAGCTCATTCTACTAGAGGTGCCATGGCTTCTAAGGCTTTTTGGGCTGGAGCTCGCTTGGAGGACATTCTTAGATCAGCGGATTGGTCTAATGTTACCACCTTTAGGACCTTTTATTGCAAACCTATTTCTTCTATGGCTGATTCAGTTGTTAATATGCTTTAAACAAGCATAATAGGAGCCTCCGTTCTTGTAATAAAATTCAGATTTTCCTAGCTTTAGTGAAGGAAAGTCTAGATTTTATTAAAGACACGGAGGCGAGTATTATCCCACCGCTTTATTAACCCACCCTTTCTTTTTCAGTGCCGGCTCCTCCTGAACCACTCATCTCATCCTGAAGATGCCGATTCCGGGTGTGAGGCCCTTCTTCGGAGCATTCTTTCTTCTCGCACTTCCCATGTTCACTACTTACCACTATCCGGATGTTGTGAGACCCGCATGGAACCGTCTCCTCTCTCTTCTCTGGACTTTGCCAAAGACCTTTTCACTTTATTAATGGCCTTTTCCATTGTTTTGGTGATAATTCCGTTATTCCGTTCGTATTAACCTGCTCCTGCAAGAAAAGAGGACTTGTTGCTCGTAGTTAAGATAGTTATTGGGATTGGGCGTTCATTATTGGTTGTTTGTTTGTGACATCATCAATGACCTTTCTTCCTCATGTTCATGGGATATGTAGTTTTGTAATATTTTATCTTGGCTGCTATTCGATTAAAGCAAGAAAGGAAAGCATAATACTCGCCTCCGTGTCTTTAATAAAATCTAGACTTTCCTTCACTAAAGCTAGGAAAATCTGAATTATATCGTTGTTGTACCAAAACACATACAAACATATAAATATGTCTGACTTACAATGATAAAAGAATGTTTTTAACAACAACAATGAAACGGAAGTGAGTGTGGCTTGACAGTGGCTTCTGGGTATGCAAATTCTCAACAAAATTAGCTGGCTGTTCATAGGAAGCCTGCCCCCTAGTAACAGTAGATGGTACTGCGCACTCTGGTTGGTGGACGCACAGGGTCTTATTTACAAGCAGCTTGTGCTGTCATAAGGTTGCTTTAGTTAGGGTGCAAGCACAGTAATTTAGCCTTTCTTCGCTTAGCCCTGCAGCTTGTGCCCTTTCATCTATGTACATGGCATTTCATTCATTTTTATTATTTTAGCAAAGGCTTGGTTTAGTGAAAGCTGTTTTTATTATTTTATCAGTTGCTCTTTTGTGCAGACTTTTATTAGTCTTTTCTTGCAGGACATATTCACTCTATGATCTCTCCAAGGCTGACTATGATATGCTTATCAGTTATTGCCAGTACAAAGTGTTCATTATGTCCCAACCTCTTATACACCGAAATGTGCGTGTTGTCACATCAGGGCAGTTTCTCAAAACATCTGGGCCCATAGTTATACTTTTTGCGTCAAAAATTTTACCGCCGGCTAACGCCATTCCAACGCACCATGCGGGCACCTTATTTATGGAATGACGTTAGCCGGCGCTGCGGACTGGTGTGCGTAAAAAAAAATGACTCACACCAGGCAGCGCCGGCGTATGGGAAAATGGGGGTTGTGTGTCAAAAAATGGGGCAAAGTCAGGTCTGAGGCAAATTTCAGCCCTCAAACCGGATTTGCGCCATTTTGTTTGACGCCCAACCTCCATTGACATGACTCCTGTCTTAGCAAAGACAGGAGTCATGCCCCCTTGCCCAATGGCCATGCCCAGGGGACTTATGAAAAAAATTCAGAAAAAAATACTTACCCGAACTTACCTTTCCTTCCCTGGGATGGGTCCCTCCATCCTTGGGTGTCCTCCTGGGGTGGGCAAGGGTGGCAGGGGGTGTCCCTGGGGGCAGAGGAGGGCACCTATGGGCTCCTTCTGAGCCCACAGGTCCCTTAACGCCTGCCCTGACCCAGGCGTTAAAAAACGGTGCCCATCAAGCTGTGCGTCGTTTTTTAAGGCCCACCCCCTCCTGTGCGTCAAAATGACGTCAGAGTATAAATATGGGGCACAGGCCTTAAAGTAATTTTTTGGAAGGGAACGCCTACCTTGCATATAATTAACGCAAGGCTGGTTCCCCCTTCCAAAAAATGACGCACATGGTGGAATTTTGACGCCCGCGGGGTCGGACGTCAAAGTGTAAATATGGGGCAGGGTTTGCGCCGATTGTGCGTCCAAATTTTTGACGCACATTTGGCGCAAACAGAGTATAAATATGCCCCCTGCTGTTTTATTATAAAACACTTCACTGCCCCTTTATGTTAGAGGGTATTTCCAGCTACTGTCATAGAAACCTGCATCTGACTTTGCAGTTTTTGACAAGCTCTGATGCCTCTTCTGCCCATATGTGGGAGGACTCGCAGTAGACCAACAGACCTCTTCTTTACATACAATCACAGGTATGGGGGATGGGTTTCTTCCGAGGGGCCTGATGGACAGATTAGGCCTTACACTGCCATGCTCTTGTATAGAATATTGGTAGAACAAGTAGAGATTCCAGAACCGTTATTGGGATCTTATGGTGGGACTTTTCCTATGTTTCACTTCCCTCATCACTGTTCTGCTTTTATTATGTTTTATTATCCTCGAAATCGCAATAAATGCCTTTTTATGTAGAATGCAGTTGATTCAAGAAACAGAAAGCGTATGTAGCTATGTGTGAAAAACAGCGCTGAACAACATCTGATGCATCTAAAATAGTGTGCATGACAACATTGTATACCAAATAGTCCTCCATTGCCAAACACAATGATCACAAAGTGTTAACGTACAGTACATAGGGGCAGATTTACAAGCCCCTAGTGCCTCAATTCTGCCTTAGCTTCATTTCTTTTACGCTAGCGTGGTGCTAAGCAGGCCATACCCCGTGCCATATTTACAAAGTGGCGCAATCCATGCATTGCACCACTTTGCAACCCCTTGCACCAGGTATAATATATTCCGGGGGGGGCGTAAAATGGTGCAGTGAAATTTACAAGATTTCACAGTGCCATTGTTTCCAATGACAAAGCCCTTGTATTGGCCAATGGGCCTCCCTGTGCTATGCTGCACTAGTGTCAAATTTGTTGGCACTAGTGCAGCAAAGCGGCACAATAGCATCCAAAATTTTGACATGTTGCGGTAACGACTGCCATGGTGCACAGTGTTATAAATACAGTGCATCCACAGTGTCGTTAGGGGGGCACAGGGGAGACTCAAGAAAAGTGGAGCATTGGGACCGATGCGCCACTTTCTTATAAATATGCCCCATAGTCTGCTATTATTGTGTGTGTCTCTTGTACAGCTAGTCCTTTGTATGGCACAGATAGTAAAGGTTACTCATAATATGATGACTGTGAAGTGACACACATAGTATGTGCATGGGAACACAGTCCAACCCCTACAGTCTACCCATGCAATATACAAATCTGCAGTCACATGTCTTATCCATCAGGAGATTTCATATCACACATACACATGCTCAACACTATACTTTGCCAGTGCAAGAGTGTCTACCTAGTAACAATGTGCCCACATGTGTCCCACTAGGCCAAGATGCCAATGGAAAAAGCAGTGACATTGGCCACCATATTGCTGTGATGCACTCAGATACAAACAATGGTTTCACTCCCATGAGAACAGTCTTAGTGCAAATGTGAAGACCCAACAATTGTCCATCAGAAATCACACAAATCAAGGTTCATCCACCCAAGGTGCCAGGCACTGATGCATTCCAACATATAGTGGTTGAATGTGGCTGGAAATTCGCAGGTGAACATCGTGTCTGAATACATACACATCACCCAACTTCAAGTAATCACACATTATAGACACATAGGGGCATATTTATACTCTGTTTGCACCAGATTTGCTCCATTTTTTGTTTTACGCAAATCCGGCGTAAACTTTGCACCATATTTATACTTTGACGCTAGACCTGTCTTGCGCCAAATTTATGGTGTATGCGTCATTTTCTGGACGTGAAAACCTACCTTGCGCTAATGAGATGCAAGGTAGACGTTCCCGTCTGAAAAATGGGTTAGAGTCATTTTTTGACTCTAAGCTGACTTGCACCATTTTTTGACGCACAACCCCCATTGTTCCCTGCGCTGTCCAGTTAGCGTCATTTATTTTAACGCTAACTAGGCCACTGCGCCGGCTTGCACCATTCCTTAAATATGGCGCCCGGCTTGCGTTTTGGAATGGCGTTAGCTGGCAGTAAACTTTTTTAGGCAAATTAGCGCTGGTCAGCAAGATCTTAGTGCACTCCAGTCCTAGTTGCATTCGGAAACCAGTCAAAAAGTATTAGGGGTACTGCAACAAGGTGCCAGTTTCCCACACTGTAGCTTTCACAATTACACAGCAAGTGAAACTTGACCAGCAATTCTCACTCCAGTTGATATAGATCCTCCTTATGAACTCAGGATTCACTAGATAGCAACCAATAACTCTCACTCACTCAAGGAAAACTATTGGCACTGTCAACAACGTCTCACGAAAATTACCTGCCTGCAGACAATACATTAACCACGGGCCATATTTACAAGAAAGTGGTGCATCAACTTTGTTGCGCCACTTTTCTTGCGTCCCCTGCACCTCCCTAACAACACCATGCGTGTTCCGTGTTTAAAATACGATGCACCGTGGCGTAAATTCAGACAATAGCATCATAATTTATGATGCTATTGTGGTACTTTGCAGGATTAGCGCCATAATTTGTGGCGCTAATCCTGCAAAGTAAAGGGAGGCCCATTGAAAATAATGGACGCGTCATTTTAACACCTGCCTTAGGCAGGCATTAAAAATGATGCAAAAAATGGGGCAGTGACATGTTGTCAATTTCACTGCGCCATTTATACGGGCCTCCCTGCGTGGGAACGCCTCCCTTGAATACATTATGCCTGGCCCAGGCATAATGTGGCACAAGGGGTCACAAAGTGCCACAGTGCATGCATTGCGCCACTTTGTAAATATGGCGAAGGAGAATGGCCTCCTAAATGCCACATTAGCATATAAAAAATTATGCTAGTGTGGCGCTAAGAGGCGCTAGGGACTTGTAAATCTGGCCCTAAGGGACATATTTATGCTCCATTTCTGCCAAATTTGCCTAATTTTTGTACGCAAATTCGGCGCAAAACTAACTCCATATTTATATATTGACGTTAGACCCGTCTAAGGTCAAAATATTGGAGTTTGCACCATTTTTTAGATGCGTGAACCTACCTTGCTTCAATGAGATGCAAGGTAGGCGTTCCCATCTAAACAATGGTGCTAGCCCCATGTTTACCCCCCTGTGCTAAAATGACGCACAGGTGAGAGGAGGGGCTAAATAATGGTGCAAAGCCTGCCTTGCACCATTATTTAATGCCTGGGTCAGACCAGGCGTTAGGGGACTTGTGGACCCATTTCCTTGGTTAAACACCATGGAATGGGTCCATAGGTGCCCTCCCCAAGCCCCAAAAACACCCCCACCCACACTAGAGGGACACCGGAGGATGGGTGACCCCATCCCAGGTAAGTATAGATAAGTATTTTATTTTTTTATTAAAGCGCCTCTGGGGTCCCAACCTGGGGCCCCCTGCATGGCACAGGGTGCAATGGCCATGCCCAGGGGACACTGGTCCCCTGAGCTGGCCATTTGGGTGGTGGGCATGACTCCTGTCTTTTCTAAGACAGGCGTCATGTGGTATGGATGGTTTTGCATCAGAAAACAACAACAACAACTGCAGACATTTTGAAGCAAAAAGCACCACAATCACCTTGAGTATGATGACTCCGCAAAACACTTCACATCACACTTTACCGCAATCTTCAAGCCAAAAGCATGGAAGCGCAAAACCCTATTAATACTCACACAAACGTCACTTGTGGGCAAAACGCTGAAACTTCATAAAGCTTTGAAAGTTTAAACACATATGTAATTTGAATGACCTCAGTAGGGCCGTAAATATCGAATGTTACTTTATCCCAAACAATCCCATCAGGAATTGGTATAGCGGAAATGTTCACTAGGAACAAGTCTCTGCGGACTTTGTGCGAAGAAAAATGTGGTTTTAGGACATCATCCACCAGTTCAACAGTTGATCTTTCAGGAACAAAAAGATAATTTACGAATAGGAAAAATTTTATGACAAAGCCAATCCAAAGAAGAAAAGCTAACATAGTCAAAGTGAACCAGAGATAGTTCCATGGAAAAATAAAGTAATCTGTTTTAAGCCATTGAATCAGCTTACGTGTTTTTGTCAGTTCCAATGTAGAAGAGGCGAATGAGTCCCAAAAATTGTCATTGACGCGGCAAAGTATCCAGAAGCAGTTCGTGCAAAAACTGGAGCCGTATGCATTAAAGGAGAATCTGAAGGGGTCTCCCGCGGTGGTTAAAAATAAATGGCACCATCCGTCTGTGTTGAAGTTGTGTCGAATCGATCAGTTGAAACTAAAGTTAGTGGAACTAATGCAAGATCATTTTCCACCCTCCCCAAGCTCGGAGAGGTGTCAGCATTGCTGCTCATAATTTGCAGAGGCACTTCAGGAACTACTAGCTGTTCCTCCTGGTCTGCTGTGTAGGATCGGCCACATGGTGTAACTTGACATTGTATATAAATACAAAACTATTTTCTCTAGCCCCATCCAACGGTGATAGAATGAGAGTACTGGTACCGTGTATTCCCAATACTGGGACTGGTGGGCGATAAGGACAGAACTCTTACTTTACAGCAACTTTTTCACGTACTAGATCCCCAACTTTAGGAATCCAGCCGGTTGGTGTTATTGGCACATCCTTAATACCTGTTGAGGCAACATTGGCAGAAGCGTTGTCGTCACAGAACTGTTGTAATTCCTGCAAGACAGTGGCACAATCATTTATGTCAAAAGGTGTTTCTGCCGCCTCCACGCCAGGACCATCAAGATCTGGAACATACATTCTGGTTCCGAACAGGCACTCACATGAAGTACGACCCCCCAGGGACCTTCTAGGCAGATTTTCAAGTGCTCTCTGGACTCCATATAAGTGATTAAGCCACCTACGACCAGTACCTATAACTAGCTGTTAAGGACTGCTTTAAATCATGGTTTCCTCGTTCCACGAGACTATTTCCCTTGGGATGAAATGGAGACGAGTAATGGAGTTGGACCTCTAACAAAGCCATGGCGTCCCTGTATGCCCTTGAGGCGAAAGCAGGGCCCTGGTCCGAGTGGAAAGCCGCAACTGCATATATACCGATAAAGACTCGCAAATCTTTAATAACAGTTTGGGCGTCAGCCGAGTATTGTTGCCACACCCACAGAAATCTGGAGCAGGAGTCAACAGCGACTTAAATTTATTTGTATGCACTATCCGGTGTTAGGGGACCACAATGGTCCAAGTACACACATTGTAATGTTTTGTTAGAGATCAAGAAAGGTGTCTGCGGTGGGCATTTAACAGTGGAACCCTTTATTTGTTGGCAGATGTCACAACAAAGGACGTACTGCTTAGTTTGTTTGTATAGACCTGGCCACCAATAACGTGCTTGTAACAATGATATTGTAGCTGCCACACCAGCATGGGCAGATGCTACCCCCTCATGCACTGCTTTAATCAACTCTGATCTTATACTTTTATTGGGAATTACGCGAACCCCTACGCCTGGTATTGTTAATTCAGCGTCTAGGCAGCCTCCCATTGGGTAGGAATATTTAGCAGGAAATGCTTTTGGATAGGGCTTGCCCTCAGCCGTAGCTTTCACGGCAGTCTGTGTATCCTCATCCGGTTTCGCACCTGAGTGGGTTACTGCAGCCACAGCAGACGTAACTACTGCTGATTTAGCGGCTTCATCAGCCAGTGCATTTCCAGCACATATATTCCAACGCGCTGGTGTCCAAATGGATGTACAACATGGACATTTGCTAGCGTTTCCTTCAGATCCGCTATTTTACCCCACGTGTTCCAGTGCCATTACCAGAGCCTTTAGCTCTGCTAATTGTGCAGTGCAATCCCATAGGGTTTGTGTGAAAGTATGTTGTGGATAGAATTTGCTACCTTCCATGTTGCCACTCACGATTGCACAGGCAGCGGAGTATTGGTGTTTGGTGCCTATAGCAGGTTGTGCTGAGCCATCGGTATACATGATTCTTTGATATTCATCAATAGGCAGTGTATTTGCTGGAACTGGATACTTTAGTTCATATTGCAAAAATTCTTGAGTTTGTAATTTTGGGTCAAAAATATAGTCTTCATCAGTGGCTGTCAAAGACATTGCCCATTGAATCCAAAGTGGATGTAATGCCTTAGCTTTTGGAACGCTGGCTTTAGTAACAGCCTCAAGGGCTGGGATGGGGGAGGCAACAATAATGCGTTTACAGCCGTGAGAATTTTCTCAGTGGGAGCAAAACGTTGTTCTGCTACAGAGTACAAATGTGATTTGTATGCTGCCGGGACAGTCTCACCATCATTGAAAGTTACATAGGTGAAACCAATGGCACCAGCAATTAATCTGATGACCAGATGTGTTTTGTTGTCCCATGTATGTAAATGTTGTGCATGTCTTATTGCAAATCTCTAAGAATGCATGTGTGTTCGACTGTCCAAAATTTACTGGAAAAGTCGTGACGTATTAGGTCATATAAAGGTTTTATACGTGATGGATAATAAGGAATGTAAGTTTGTTCAAAATTTAGGAAACCCAACAGAGATTGGAGTTTCTTGATTGTATTTGGTGGTTGTAACTGCGCACATTTTTCGAAGAATTGTGGCGCGAAGCTCTTTCCTTCACTTGATAGCTCATATCCCAAAAACAGGACACCAAGGAAGGCTATTTTTGTTTTTTTTAAATTTAATTTGTAGCCAAATTCGACAAATCCCACAACAATGCAGGCCACCCATCTTAAATGTTGCAGCAATTCATCTTCTGTGAGATAGATGTCATCTACATAGGACAATGCTTCAGGGTCTATGTCGTGCAATATTGAAGTCACACAAGCTGCGAACAGTCCTAGACTGTTCCTATACCCCTGAGGTAAACAACAGAATGTTTATTGGGAGCCTAGTGTGCGTGAAACCTGTTAAGTCTCTACTATCAGGTGCTATATTTTGGCAGAAAAAAACATTGGAAATATCCAGTGTTGTTTTGTATTTTTTTACGCACTATGTTGCTCATAAGTGCTATGCTATGTGATTTCTGTATAGCAAATGTGCATGTATGACTGTTTAGGTGTCTGTAGTCTAAGACTATTCTATATGAATGGTCCAGTTTAGCTATTGGGAATAATGGATTATTCATTGGTGAGACACAGGGTTCAATTATGCCCTGGTACTCTAGCTGCATGAGTATTTCTCTCACAGGTGCTTTAGCCTCGTGCTTTATTGGATATTGGGGTTGTGGTTGTGGTTCATTTTTTATAGGGATTACGTGATGGGGGAATCTTTATCCCATCCTACATGGTTGCGATATAACGCGGCTGCCTGCGCCAAAGCCCAATCTTTGGCGTGGGATTCTGCAAGCTCATCGGGAACTAGAGGCGAGAAAGAAGGTTTAATAACGTATTCCCCATATGGGCAGGTACGGACAAGTTCAGGTGGCCAGTCCTTTTCGGGCAGTAGAATATCATAAATCTCCACGACGTGGTCCCAAAAGATTGCGGCCCATATTTATACTTTTTGACGCAAAACTGCGCTAACGCAGTTTTGCGTAAAAAAAATTAGCGCTGGCTAACGCCATTCTGAAGCACCATGCGGGCGCCGTATTTATTGAGTGACGTTAGCCGGCGTTAGCCGCCGGCGCCGTCTGGTGTGCGTTAAAAAAAACGACATACACCAGGCAGCGCCGGCGTAGGGGGAAAATGGAGTATGGGCGTCCAAAAATGGTGCAAGTCAGGCTAAGGCAAAAAAATCGCCTCAACCCGATTTGCGCCATTTTTTTTTCACTCCCAACCCCCATTGAAATGACTCCTGTCTTAGCAAAGACAGGAGTCATGCCCCCTTGCCCAATGGCCATGCCCAGGGGACTTCTGTCCCCTGGGCATGGTCATTGGGCATAGTGGCATGTAGGGGGGCACAAATCAGGCCCCCCTATGCCACAATAAAATGTTTTTTTTAAAAACTTACCTGAACTTACCTTAATGTCCCTGGGGTGGGTCCCTCCATCCTTGGGTGTCCTCCTGGGGTGGGCAAGGGTGTCAGGGGGTGTCCCTGGGGGCAGGGGAGGGCACCTCTGGGCTCATCGTTAGCCCACAGGTCCCTTAATGCCTGCCCTGACCCAGGCGTTAAAATCCGGCACTAATGCGGGTATTTTATACCCGCCCACTCCCGGGCGTCATTTTTGGCCGGGAGTATAAATACGACGCATATGCATCGGAGTCATTTTTTAAGACGGGAACGCCTACCTTGCATATCATTAACGCAAGGAAGGTGTTCACGCAAAAAAATGACGCTAACTCCATGAACTTTGGCGCTAGACGCGTCTAACGCCAAAGTATAAATATGGAGTTAGTTTTGCGTCGAATTTGCGTCGAAAAAAATGACGCAAATTCGGCACAAACGGAGTATAAATATGCCCCTGCGTATATTGTGCGCCCGATGTCTCCTTCTGATTGTAGCGTTTGTACACCCTATCAGGTGTGGAGATACGCATGTCCGCAGTCTCTACTTGTAAGAAGTCATCAGTTGCTTTCACCTCCAGATGCTCTAGAAGATTCCGACGAACTATTGTGACCTCTGTCGCGCTATCTAGCAGCGCTATTGCCCACGTCTTGTTCTTCAATAGAGCCCTCTTCTTGATTGGCATGACGAATTGCAACTGCTGCCACTTTTTTCTTCTTGAATTGTGGTTTCTGTTGGGGAAGTTTCTCTTCTTTTTTAACAGAAACTTCTGATGAGCGTTGTGATTGCTGTCTCAGTTTCACATACTCAGTTCTCCTCTCTGACCACCCACCTCTCTCACTGCGTTTGTCCGGTGAGTCCTGAAAGGAACGAGTATCAGTAAATTGATATCTGTCAGGCGTTTTTGTATTATCTCTATTTCTTAGATTATACCTATTCTGTGGGGTCTCCGTGCGCGGAGATTCTCCCCTTTCTTTTTTAGGTGTTTGTTGTTTTTATCCCACCATTTCTTATTACCCTCAGGTGCTTGCTCGGTAGGATCTTCATTAGATTTACCTTGGAATTGTGGTTTTGTGGGTCTGGCCCCCAGACTATCTCGACTAATACTAGAATAGGTCTCTGCGATAATCTTTGGCAGCTCTCGTTCTTGATCCTGCTGAGGACCATCCCAGAGCCACATGCGCACTGCTAGTGCAACTGCTTCCCCTTTAAGATTACTTAATATAATTGAAGATACTGTGGCGAAATTGCCCATTAATTGCATCCCCAAATCCAGGGCCAGGGCAGCCCCGTATTCATCTTGAATTTGTTTTAACACTTCCAGTAAGTTAGCAAGTGTTGTGTACTGTTTGCGGTAGTATAGAGCGTGGCAAATACCGTGCCCCAAGTATTGCAGTTATCTACTGTGGGAACCATCCCAAATGGCAAGTACATAGATAATATTCTGTGTTTATCCTGAGGTCCCGTATGGGGAAATACTGCTTCCAGTGCATTTATTTTTTTGAGCTAACCAAAACGGAATTTCTTCTCGTTTGGTGGGTACTTTACCCATGACCGAATGTACAGTAGCAGTGTTAATGCCTGGCGTTACTGCATGTGGTTGCGCTGGTGCAGCACGTGCTGGGTTTGCATTACAAACTGTACTAACAATCTGTATATCCCTATCAGTTCAGAATATAAGCGGCAGACTTCAGCTACTATTTGGTTTGCTACTGCAGGGTGTGGTGTGTAAGTGGCCACTAAAGGCAAGGTAGGACCGTCATTACTTAGAGGACCTAACCTAACTTGTACAATTGTGTTCGGTAGGGTGCCATCAAGCCAATTATTATGTTCTTGATAAGATAGTGGTATTTCTAAATATGCATATGCTCTGTATTGTGCAGGTACGTTTGCAACTGTATAGTGATGAAAGTTATGAGTGTTCCCATCAGCTGCTGGAAATGTGTCCCAAGAATAAAAAAGTTCTGTCCTATAGGCTTGGTGAGCCTCAACAACAAATGTAACTGGACCCCCCTGGGCTATTAGCCCATGTGCCAATAAATGTGCAGTAAGGGGTGGTAGCATATTGACTGCAATTGCTACCCGTTGTGGGTTCGCCATTATGAATGGTACCTTTGTTCAGAGGTAAGCACACCAAGTGTGTATTATCCTTTTAATGGTTCAAGCTTAAACAACTTACAGCATCAGTTAGGAGCTCCCTACTTAGCTGAGGAGGAAAATCCTCAATACCATGGACGTCTCCGTATATAGTACTGAGGTGTTTTTGTATTTAGTGAGACAGAGATACTCAGGAGGACCCAAAAATTAGAGTCTGACCAAACACTGGCAGCGCCATGTCATATAGGATCTCATTATTCTAATGAAACTACTGGATTTTGAGCTGCAGAATCGCCCGCGGTGTGAGATGACTAAGTCCAATCCACTGCAGGTGACACCTGTCGCTCCAAATCCGGGTTTTGCTCCGGCTAACTAGCAGTGCCTCATCTCTACTCATGAGCAGGGACGAATGGGCAGCAGTACGCATGACACAATTGACTCCTCAGGGAAATCGTGGTCATCAGATCATCTCCGCTTCTGCCAGTTACATTAGTCTGACTTATACAAGAACAAATAGAGGCAGTACAAGTTTTAATAAGATTTTAATGAAGCAACTGCATCTTAGATACTAAAGCATGTACTGCAATAACCAGGACAATACTGCATAAAAGAATTAAAATTGTGACCAGAAGAGTAAAACATAAAAATAATGCTACCATATTGTCACTAGAATGTAAGGTGCTAATTCCTACCTAGCCTATGTTAGATCACAGCGTGTTAAGCTCTAATTTTGCACTTCAAAGACATCATCCCCCATACCTGAGCACAGGCCTGAAGTCTGCATAAGCAGCTGTAGGCAACAGCATACAGTCGTGGTCATCTGGCTGGAATCTCCCTCTAACGTGTTTGGGACAAGGAAGTGTTTTTATAATGAAACAGCAAATGTTCTGAGAAGAACAGAGTAAAAGAAAATCTTATTTATGAACACAGTGCTGTTCTAGGCAAGGAACAGCTGGATAGTGAGAAATAAAACAAGACCACAAATGCGGCTATTGTTAAAATAATAAATGAAGCTGAATAAAATATATCTAGGGTAAAGTGCACAGCTGCAGGCCTAGCATGTTAAAATAACGTGCATGGAGTTATAACTAAAATGGCTACACAACAAAACCATGAGACAATATTTGGGGTGGGCAATCATTAGGCTAGCCCTTTGCATGAGGTTGACTCTATCTCCCTAACACTGCACTAAAATGGTTCACCTCCCTTATGGGATGAAAAAACTCCTCTGCAACCAGAACTGTTGTAGCATTTTCATAAATCAATGCTCTTCGAGGTTAATGAATCTTTTGACCCAGTAAGTGGTGTGGTAGAACCTTTCACAAATTTGAATTCAACCCCAATAATTAAACACTGCTACCAATGGGGGCATGGAAGGAAAACTCCAATCAGGAATACATCAAAGGGATTTATTACAAACATAAGCTCAAAGTCATGTAGACAATGCACAAAAGCAAGTTATAAAGATACATAATCACCAGCAGTTGCCTAAGGCGGCAAAAAAAAATTAGGCAGACTAAAACTAAGGCCCAGATTTATGGTGCAAATCATATAGGTACACTGTTCCACGAAAGAAGACAGAGGTCCACTAGGCACTTCTAAAAATAGAAGCTAGAGCCCTCACACATCCATTGGATGTCATGTTTCATCATAGGGCTTGCTCATCGTAAGACTGGCGCTGCAATGTCTGATGGGCCCAACAAGGGGGCTCTTTGCTAGAGATCTTAATAAATAGAGTGTGCCGTGGTCAGAACAAGTAGGGATAAATTGAAACCTACAAGCAAAAAGAAGCTGGAGAAGGGAAAGTTAAAATTGACTCAAAAACACCAAACATCTATATTTTATTGATCATAAATGGTCTCAGTCAAAGTTAAAAACAATCGGGAGTGGAATGGAGACAATGTTCCACCATTCTACCAAAAAACAAAAGGGGTGGAGGAAGGGAATTCCTTCAACCACAAATGAAGGTCAACATGTTTCATGCCTGAGGAGTCCCTACGGATCAAATGGCGCTTCGTCAGGACCAATGCAATAAACTTCTCCTAAACTACACTAAATGCCACATTGTGTAAAGGTATTTGTGTAAGGAATACTGAGTTGACTTACTCAAAAAACTACGTATTTAACAGTCTAGGTAGATGAGGACCTGTGGAAACAAAAAAAACGTATAGCCCAACAAATGTGGGATCAAATGCACATACAACATTAGACGCACATAAAGTGTCATGACACTCGTTGATGACATGCTGCCATGCTTGGTGGAAGATAAAACTCAAGGTCGTGACTGCTTACCCTCCTCTATTAGGGATGGGGCTCCATGGGAACATGCGTACCAAAGGACTATTGTCACTTCTACATGAATACAAAAAGTATGCTAGTGGCACTACTGGTGAAATAAATAGTGGGGATGCGTCATCCGGGGTAGATCAGTGATAATCAGTGATAATAATTTTCTATCACAACTAATGAGCATGATCAACTGTGGAAAAGACCATGTATGCTTGACAGGTAATGTACGTGCAGATAGCTGGTTACCTATGAAAAAGGCGCAATGTCTAATCTCTGCCTAACCTCTATGTCAATATTAAATGAAAATGGAAAATAAACCAAAATATTTAGAAATATAGAGGCCAAGAGCTGAAAAATCATATAGTGCAGAAAACTGTTGTTCCCCCTTTATTGGACATAGTTACCAAAAATGTAGAGTGAGTAAAGCCAAATATCGCTCGCTCAGAAATATGTATAAATATTACATTATATGTCAGCAGATTTTTTATTGTGTGCTTCAAACAGAGCCATATATTGCTCACTCAAATGAGTGAAAGCAGAAGGTAAGAACGTGCTACGATTGCAGCTAGTGTCTAATGATTCTAAGTCAACAGTATCGAAACAACACATAAAGCCGTCTATTACTCGCTCTACTGCGTAAAAACAGCAGGTAAGGGTGTTTTCCATTGTGGAGCATGCCCCGTAGTTCTGAATAAAACAGCTGAGTGCCCTAAAGGAGCCATGGTACTCACTTTTGCATGTGACGGCCCTGGAATGGAGACCTACCCGTGGCCACATTCCCGAAAGATGCAAAGTGAATGTGGCCGGTGGGTCAAATACAAGGTTCACCGTACAATCCTCCAATCAGCGGTGGACCTCGCCTAGGATGGACCGCCCTCCTAATAGTGAAGACCAGCCCTCGGGTCAAGGAAACTAAAAGAGGACCGGGCACAGGCAAGAGAAAACCACACAACAAATATTGCGTATTCAGCCCTGTGTTAATGACATCACCCCGTTTTCGGTTCACATTGAATATCGGGGGCGAAACAGACAATCGTCTCGTAATAAAGATGAGAAAAATGTGCAGTTCACAAGTAGTTTCAAATGACAAAAACAACGAACAGTCAAAAGGTCAGATACAAAAAGTTACTGTTCAGTAGGCATATTGAGGCCGATCCTGACAAGAAGTCAGAATCGAAAGGGAACGCCCACGTGCTCAATCACTATTAGTATGAACGAGACTGGGGTCATCAAGGTTTAGGCAATTAGACGCCAGGGACACCCTGAAAAAATATTCAGGGCATCAAATGGCTTGAAGAAGGTTTCACCATCGAGAAGGATTGGTATAGCCAACACAAAAGGCTAAGGTAACTAAGGCACAATCAAGACACCGAATATTAAATTGTAGGTATCACCAAAAGGATAGATTGGGATAAAAATAGCGCAAAGAATGCTAATGTGTCTGAAAAGACATCACAGTAAGCTGGCATCAAATAGAGTAGTTAAGTGGTAATCATATGTTATATCCCTATGTGGTGCCAGGGACTCAGTGGCAAAATGAAAATGGACCAATCAACTATTATGAGGGAAGCTCATCCATGGAATATTATCATTGAGTACATGGATGTGGGTCCCCAGTTTGAACACCCAACGTTGCTCTCTTTCGAAGAAGGTTTTAGATCCAGTTAGTACGTGATTAAGTGTGTCAAGATCTACCTACTACATATCGTTGGGAGTGTGGCTTTTGTCGAGATAGTGGACACCTAATGTTACTGCGGTGTTCACTGATCCTGACCTTCACTGGTCTAGTGGTCATTCCAATGTACCGTAAATGACAGGGACACGTAATCATGTAAATGCAATTATGTGTGTTGCAATTAGTGTGTTTCAAAAGGCGCCATCTGCCTGTAGGTACCAAATCAAAGGTATCAACTGTTTGGTCAATGAGCAAACATTGCAACTACCACGCGGATGATGACCTACTACTGGTGGGAGTTGCCAAAGTGTCGCCTGACTAGGTTCTGGGTGTTCAGTCATAGGTGTGTACGACCAAGTCCTTTATATTTGTTGTCCTCTTAAAGGCAAAGGCTTAGGCATTGACACCCCACCACTTCTCAGTATAGACCATTGATTGTTAATAAGCTCTTTCATGGTGTTTGACAGAGGGTGTATGTAGAAACACAAGCCAATTGAGTCTTGGAGTTCTTAGGTTCAGTTGTCAATAATGCCTCTCTGTGGTTATTGCGTGCCCGTTTGCGAGCAGTATTAATTACTTGGCGTGGATAGTGTCTATCATGCATCTTTGCTGCGAGGTCATCGGCCTCTGCTTCAAAAGCCGAGATGTCACTGTAAATTATCCCGTAATGCCTTAGGATTGTGACTTTCATATAGTAGTAGACTATTGCGATCTGTTGTCCTCTGATAAGTGCAGGTCTCCAATTTGCCCTGGTTGCTGGTAATCGTGAGATAAAAAAAAAAATCCAGGTCACTGAATCTGTTGAGGTGAACCTTCAGAAGGGATCTAGGCCCATATTTATACTTTTTGCCGCAAACCTGCGCTAGCTCAGGTTTGCGTCTAAAAGTATAATGCCGGCTACCGCCATTCCAACGCGCCAGCCGGGCGCCTTATTTAAGGAATGGCGGTAGCTGGTGCAGCAGCCTGGTTAGTGTTAAAATAAATTACGCTAACCGGGCAGCGGAGGCGTAGGGAAGAATGGGGGTTGTGCGTCAAAGAATGGAGCAAGTCAGTTTAGAATCAAAAAGATGACTCTAACCTGACTAGCACCATTTGTTTTGCGCACAAGCCCCTGGTCATGCCCCCCTCCGCCCAATGGCCATGCCCAGGGGACTTCTGTCCCCTGGGTATGGCCATTGGGTACAGTGGCATGTAGGGGGGCCCAAGTTAGGCCCCCTTATGCCACTTTAAAAAAACAAATACTTACCTCCACTTACCTCTAATTGATGTAGATGAGTCTCCCCCATCCATGGGTGTCCTCCAGAGGTTGGCGAGGGTGGCAGGGGGTGTCCCTGGAGGCAGGGAAGGGCACCTGTCATCTGCTTCCATGGTCTCTGACCAAGGAAGTGAGCCCACAGGTCGCTTAACGCATGCCCTGACCCAGGCGTTAAAAAATGACTGTAAACTTGTTTAAAGTCATTTTTTAAGGCCCTCCCCCTCCTGTGCACCATTTTTACCCAGATGGATAAATATGGCACACGGGTGTTTGAGTCATTTTTTGGACGGGAACGCCTAATTTGCATTTCATTAGCGCAAGGCGTTTTCCCGCATCCAGGAAATGACTGTAAATCCATATTTTTGGCGCAAGAGGGGTCTAGCACCAAATTATAAATATGGAGTTAGGTTTGGGCCAGATTGAAGAGCCAGGTCTTGAGGAGTCTTCTGAAGGTGAGCAGGTCCTGGGTCTGTCGTAGGTTGGTGGGGAGGGTGTTCCAAGTTTTGGCTGTGAGGTATGAGAAGGATCTGCCGCCCGAGGTCTTTCTTCAGATGCGGGGAACAACGGCAAGGGTGAGGTTTGCGGAGCGGTAGCTGACGGGTGGGGGTGTAGAAGCTGAGTCTGCTGTTCAGGTAGGCTGGTCCGGTGTCGTGGAGTGCTTTGTGGGCGTGGGTAAGAAGCTTGAAAGTGATCCTCTTGTCCACTGGGAGCCAGTGAAGGTTTCTCAGGTGGTGGGAGATGTGGCTGTGGCGGGGTACGTTGAGGATCAGTCGGGCGGAGATGTTTTAGATGCGTTGGAGGTGTAGTAGGTCTTTTGCTGGGATGCCTGTGTAGAGTGAGTTGCCGTAGTCCAGTCTGCTGCTGACGAGGGCCTGTGTCTCGGTTCTTCTGGTTTCTGACGGTATCCACGTGTAGATTCTACGGAGCATGCGGAGTGCGTTGTAGCAGGAGGAGGAAACTGCATTGATCTGTTTAGACAAGGTGAGGGAGGAGTCGAGGATGAAGCCCAGGTTGCGAGCATGGTCAGTCGGTGTTGGTGGGGTTCCTAGGGCGGTGGGCCACCAGGAGTCATCCCAGCCGGAGGGGTTGGGTCCAAGGATGAAGACCTCTGTCTTGTCCGAATTCAGTTTCAGACGGCTGTATCTCATCCATTCGCCAATGGATTTCATTCCCTGGTGGAGGTTGGTTTTTGCTGTGCGCGGGTCTTTGGTGAGTGAAAGGATGAGCTGGGTATCGTCGGCATAGGAGAGAATGTTGAGATTGTGTTGTCGGGCCACTTGTGCGAAGGGGGCCATGTAGATGTTGAACAGCGTCGGGCTGAGGGATGAGCCTTGGGGGACGCCGCAGATGATGTCGGTGGCTTTGGAGCAGAAGGGGGGGAGGAGGAGTCTCTGGGTTCTGCCGGAGAGGAATGAGATCATCCAGTCTAGGGCTTTTCTTTGAATTCCGATTTCTTGGAGGCATGATTTCAGGGTGCGGTGGCAGATAGGTCCAGGAGGATGAGGGCTGATGTTTCGCCGTTGTCCATTTGGCGTCTGTGGCGGCGAGAAGGGCGGTCTCTGTGCTGTGGTTTCATCAGATGCCGGACTGGGAGGGGTCCAGGATCTTGTTGTCTTCGAGGTGGCTGGTTAGTTGTGTGTTGACGATTTTTTCAATCACTTTTGCTGGAAAAGGGAGTAGGGAGATGGGTCGGAAGTTCTTGAGGTCGTTGGGGTCTGCTTTGGGCTTCTTGAGGAGGGCGCGGATTTCGGCGTGTTTCCATTTTTCCGGGAATGTTGCTGTTTCGAAGGAGATGTTGATGACTTTCCGTAGTTGAGGGGCGATGGTGGAGCCGGCTTTGTTGTGTATGTGGTGGGGGCAGGGGTTTGAAGGAGATCCTGAGTGGATGGAATTCATGATCTTGCAGGTCTCTGTGTCGTTGACGTTGGTCCAGGACGTCAGGTGGTTTGTGCAGGTGGGGTGTTCGGGGGTGGGGTCTGGCGTGGGAGTGGAGTTGACGCTGTCGTGGATGTCGGTGATCTTCCGGTGTAAAAAGGTGGACAGTGTGTTGCAGAGTTCTTGGGATGGAGGGATTTCGTTGATGTTGGCGCTGGGGTTGGAGAGTGCTGAAAAGCTCTTTACTGTCGTGTGCGTTGTTGTCCAGGCGGTCTTTGAAGTGGGATCGTTTGGCTTGTCTGATGAGTTGGTGGTGATTGCGAGTGGTGTCCTTGTGGGCTGTGAGGCTGTTGGGTGTGCGTTTGAGGAGCCATTCCTTTTTTAGCTTCCGGCAGTTGCGTTTGGAGTTTAGGAGCTCGTCAGTGAACCAGGTAGCTTTTTTTCTGGTTTGGTTGTCGGTGTGTTTCTTGAGTGGTGCGAGGGTGTTGGCGCAATCGTTGATCCACAGAGTGAGGTTGTGGGCAGCGGTGTCTGGGTCGATGGGATCGGGGGTGGGTTCTGGGTGACGGTGTTGGTAAGCTGGTCTTCTGTAACTTTGCTCCAGCATCGGCGGGGTGGCTGTTGGGTGCGATGGTGCTCGGTGTGTTTCTTGTAAGTGAAATGGATGCAGTGATGGTCGGTCCAGTGGAGTGGGGTGGAATGGTTGAAGGTGACGTGAGCGCTTGAGTAGAAGATGGGGTCAAGCGTGTGGCCAGCGATGTCGGTTGGTGTGTGGACGAGTTGTCTGAGGCCGTGGTTGGTGAGGTTGTCGATCAGGGTGGTGGAGTTTGTGTCGTTGTTGTTCTCCAGGTGGAAATTTAGGTCCCCGAGGAGGATGTAATCCAGTGAGTGCATGCGTGCTTGTGAGGTCGGCGAGGGATTCGCTGAAGGGTGCTCGTGGTCCGGGGGGTCTGTAGATGAGTGTTCCTCTGAGAGTTGTGTTGGGGTCGGTGTGGATGCGGAACTGTAGGTGTTCGGCGGCTTTGAGGGAGTCGTCAGTGTGGGTGTCGACCTTGAGGGTGGATTTGTGGGCGATGGCTATTCCTTCTCCGATTCCGTTAGTGCGGTCTCTGTGGATGATCTTGTAGCCGTCCGGGATGGCTGTTGCGATGTCGGGCACCGAGGAGTCGTTCCACCAGGTTTCGGTCAGGAAGGCTACGTCTGGGGCGGTGGAGTCAAGCAGGTCCCAGAGCTCGATGGCGTGCTTGCGTGCAGAGCGGGTGTTGAGGAGTATGCAGTGGAGGTGGTTTGTTCTGGTCTTTGTTGGGTTCGTTGTTCTGTCGCAGGTGAATCTGCAGGTGCGGCATGAGAAGGGTCCGTTGGTGTTTCTTGGTGAGGACTGGAAGCTTGCTGTGATGTGGCCGGGATTGAGGGTGTTGAGTTGGTCGGCCGTGTAGAGGCGTCTGGAGGTGCGGGGATCTTGCGGACCAGGGGGTGTGGCACTGGGCGCCGTCCAGGCGCGGACGCGCAGCGACCGCCATTACGAAGGGAGGGGGAAGGGAGGAGCAGATGGGAGGCGGGAGGGAGTGGTGAATGGGGGCACGAGGGGGGGCGGGGCCACAGGGAGGCAGCGGCGGGGAAAGCGGCTCAGAGAGAGCCGGCAGGGGGAGCGCACAAGGGGCAAAAGCGGCAGAAAAGGCACAGAATGAAACTGAAAAAAGAACGGCACAGAAATTCAAGGCTCAGAAAACAAGTCACAAAGTTAAAAAAGGCACAAAAGCACAGAAAACGAGTCACAATAGCGGCACAGTAATTCAAGGCACAGAAAATGAATCACAAAGTTACATCGGTACAGAAGCACAGAAAATCGAGTCACAAGTTAAAAAGGCACAAAAGCGCAAGTCTAGTGACGCTTACCAGAGCCCACTAGACACCAGTGATGAGGCGCAGGCGGATGCCTGCGGGTGGTGCAGGGCCTCGAACACGCGAACGGCTGCATGTGCAGGGTCAAGGACAAGGTGTAGGAAGTTGGCTCTGTATGTACTATTTCAAAGAAAGAAATAGCATGCACAGAGTCCAAGAGTTACCCTTAGAGGTAAGATAGTGGCAAAAAGAGATAATCTAATGCTCTATTTTGTGGTAGTGTGGTTGAGCCGTAGGCTTATCAGAGGGTAGTGTTAAGCATTTGTTATACACACACAGGCAATAAATGAGGAGCACACACTCAAAGACAATTCCAGGCCAATAGGTTTTTGTATAGAAAAATATATTTTCTTAGTTTATTTTAAGAACCACAGGTTCAAGATTTAAAAGTAATACTTCAAATGAAAGGTATTTCATTTAGGTAACTTAGGAACTTTGAATCAGCAAAATAGCATGTACAGTTTTCACAAAAATGGCAATAAGCTATTTTAAAACCAGATACACTGCAATTTTCAACAGTTCCTGGGGGAGGTAAGTGTTTGGTAGTTTTGCAGGTAAGTAAACCACCTACAGCAGTGTTCCCCAACCCCCGGGCCGCGGACCGGTGCCGGTCCGTGGATCAATCGGCACCGGGCCGCCCCACTGTGGCGGGCGGTAAATGTTTGATAATTTTTCCGTGGCCCGCTTGTCACACAATGAGACAAGCGGGCCACGGAAAAATTATCAAACATAATTTAACCATAAAGAAGGTTAATGTTTGTTTTTGAGGGAATTGAACTGCCGGGACGATTTTTCTTTTCAATACGTAAGGAAACAACACAGGGTTATTCCTACAAATTGCGTGACTAT